>NC_084848.1:19676067-20926067 GCF_033115175.1 Lepus europaeus
TGAATGGAAGAGTTACAACTACCTGTAGGCCTCCTGGGACACTGAGCAGTAGTCTCTCTTTCCATGCTGCTCCTACAATCAGGACCAAAAACATATATTCATAGAGGGAGGACTCTTTTCCATCATCTGCTGCTCATTTGATAAGCAGAAAACTGATGACAAAAAGCATTAAGTGAATCGCCCATACCTAGAACCCTTGATAGGCCGGCGCCACGGCTCACTAGGCTAATCCTCCACCTGTGGCGCCAGTACCCCGGGTTCTAGTCCCGGTTGCGGTGCCAGTTCTGTCCCGGTTGCTCCTCTTCCAGTCCAGCTCTCTGCTGTGGCCCGGGAAGGCAGTGGAGGATGGCCCAGGTCCTTGGGCCCTGCACCCCCATGGGAGACCCGGAGGATGCACCTGGCTCCTGGCTTCGGATTGGCATAGCTCTGGCTGTAGTGGCCATTTGTGGGGTGAAGCAATGGAAGGAAGACCTTTCTCTCTGTCTCTCCCTCTCTCACTGTCTAACTCTGCCTGTCAAAAAAAAAAAAAAAAAAAAAAAACCCTTGATAGTAACTGCACTTTCTCATCTCATCATAACAAATACAGAAGTGAGAGCTCTTGGTATTTGTTGTCTAGACAATTACTAATCAGCGTACACCCTTTCTCTATCACAGCTTCATAACTCTGCAAAATACCTACTTCCTACTGACAACATTCTTCTTATTAGGCCAGTTCCCAGAAGAAAAATTATCACCATCCATGTGCTCCAAAAGTTAACCTACTTGTTTTGGTTGCTGATGTGTACAAAGGCAGGATCACATTGCACTGGTCCACTCAAACTGCTCCCCACAGGCCTTTGTAATGTCTAGTAAATCTGGATTCAGTCTGTGGTTTATTAAAAAAAAAAAAAAATCTTGGTTTTCTCATAAAACAAAGTGGAAAGCTTTTCTTAGCTCTGTCTTTTATCTTGCTCCTGGTATAAGACTAAGTATGCCTTTGAGTAGATGACTTAAAACATCCAAGTCATGAAGACCTATTCCATACTTCAACTCTTGAGCAATCATATTTTCTAGGACATTGTCCCATAGAGGGTTAAAGTAAATATTTTGTATGGCACCCAAAGTCTTTTGCAAAGCCGAGTAATCATTTCAGGTAATGGGAAAATAATGGAAGAAGCTCTGGAACTAAGCCACTAAAAGCCATCTTTTGAGACTAACATGTGCAAATGGGCTGGCTGGGTTCTGCTGCTTTTAAGCACAGTAATTCAGATGCTTGTTTAAATCTTTTTAACTGCATCAGTATTTAAACTGCATTTGTATGTCTGAAGACCAGGGGCCCTGTTACAAATCTCTTGGAAACCTACTGCTAATTTATTAAGTAAGAAGTAATAGCTTTAATGGCTTTAAGAATTCACAACACGTTTGAGTCTCAAAATACACCACAAAGTTCACCAGAAGCCTCGAGCAACCTACACTTGGCTACCCTCCCTGTGAAAGGCATAAAAACCTGTCTGCCCCTGCAGCAACTGATTCTACTTCCTTAAAGAGATCAATGACCTGGTCCACTCATCTGTCAGAGGGCCTCCCTACCTAAATCTGCTCTTCTCCCATCTGCTATGAAAGCAGGTTAAGCCCTCGGGTTATGTAGTTGTCTACAACAAAACCTGGGAACAATTCAATATAAGCTCATCGACAAAAAGTCCTCAAAACTACCCTTTTTGGTTCCCCCAGAAACACCACTGTCCATATGGAGAGGTGTTTTATGACCCTTTATTACTCCTCAGTGTTAAAGTATAGAAGCATCCAAGAGGGATGATTTCTTGGCCACGATACTGCATTTGAAATGCATTCTATAATTAACAACTTTGAAAGCAAAGAGGTAAATTTTGTCACATGTATTATTAAAGCAGAGTGAAATCTCCCAGGACCAAATTAGGCACTTGATTAAAAATGTCCATGTTAAAAGAAACAAGTAGATAGGGAGTTGTGCTCTCAGCAAACCCAAATTGGCACACTGATTGAGGCGCCTGTTCAAGTCAGGTGGAGAGACACGGATGTTGGGATTGCCTTAGAGGATGAAAACTCAGATGGCCCTGCATGAATGCAGGTCAGCTAGAACCAACTCAAATGGGGTCATCTGAAAGCAGAAAAGATAAGGGGCTGGGACAAGAGAGCCAATGGAAATGTCATCAATCTGTAATCAGAAAAGCAATGTGAAAGTTCGTGAGCCTGGACACATTCACTCCAAAATAACTCAATTTTATTTTCAAGAACTCTGTTGTGTACTAGGTTTTAGGTTTTTAGTTTTTTCTCTCCCATTCTTGATCTTGATCAAGTTTCTTACTTTACCACATCTCTGTTTCTATTTGAGTAAATTGAAGGAGTTGTAAGAAATGATTACTTAAGGAACAATCTTATTTGATTTTAGGAAAGGAATGGGAGCTAAATTCTAGACTTTTATTTTGTTGTGTGATACAGAAATATTTTCCTTTAAATACATTCAAGTTGATTTTATGAAGACTTTTTAAAACTCTAATCCCCTGCCAGACTTCTTCAATTATTTGCAATTACCTCTGAGAAGCACTACAGAAATCATGGACAGAAATTGCAGTGGAGGAAAAGGACTGTTGCTTTGGAGGAGGAAAAATATCCTAAAGCTCTGAGACCAAAGGGAGATGAGGGCTACAAAGCACCCTGTAAACTTGTGGGTGATTGTGGCAAGCAAGATAGAACTTAATGAGCTTGGCAGAGGCACTCAGTGGCCTGGACTCAGGCCTGCACATCCCACATCGGGAAAGGGGCCTTTGTTGAAAAAGAACTGACTCTCTGGGTTCACTTTGAGTTACTGTGCCCTTCTTGGTTTTCTCACAAGGCAGTATGTTCTGTTGACAGCAAAATTCTTCCCCAAATGAATGCAGCTACCAGGCTCACACACAATCTAATATTGAATTAAATTTCTTTGTTAAGAGCTAAGAAGAAAACACACTAATGTAGTAATTTCAAAGACTCTGCCTTAATGATCATGCCAACCGTGGACAAGTTAAAACTGTTATGGGGATCCTAATTTGGAATTTCCAACTCCATTTGAATTCTCCGAAGCCAAATTGCTTTAAAGTTCTTTCTTATATTGAAATTATATCCTTCCAAAAAGATAAAAAAAAAAAAAAAAAAAACCAACAGTTGTATCCAAAGTAAATCAATTGAAGAGGAGAATTGGAAGGTGACCTTGGCTATGTCCTTTCACCCTTCTGCATCTCGTCAATGAAAGGAAGGCTGTTGGGTCTCCTATTCCCTTGCCAGCATTCATACTGTATGATTCTGGTATACAGAAGCTACCCAGGAACTGAGAGTTACGCAAATCACACAGGAGTAAGAAGGAACTTTATCCACTAAGAAGAGGCAGTTCAAAGCACACATCTCAGAGCTCCTTCAAAACATTAGGCAACAGCTTTTTTTTTTTCACCTTAGCTTATTGCCTTTTGAGCTGCTGACACCTAATATTACTTCTATCACAGCATTTAAAAAGCAAATAAAATTAAGATGCTTTTAAATATCCCAAACTGTAAAGGGTGGCTGGCTTGCTGCTAAGAAGATAAACAAAACTACTAGCAAATAAAATGTGAACCTTACCATGTGTTGAAGAACGCTGGTCTCCATGGTCATTTTATATCATGCCGTACAACTGGATTTTCTCAAAATTCTTACCCCAAGAAATTATATATATATATATATATATATATATATATATATATTACAGAATCCTTAATTAGTGAGAGAAATCCTCCAACATAATGTATGGTTTAGATAACAAAATGTACAAGTAAACACCTTCTTCAGTGACAACAGAATCTAGTCTGTTTTCTTCTACATGCTAGTTAAATTTTGATTCATGTATTTTCCCTCCTTATTGAAAGCAACTTTATGAGATTAAAATCTAACTACAACATTTATGAAGGAGGAGAAAGGAAAGAAGGAAAAGGAGAAAATTGTGGGCCTCCTTGATCCTAGATTCATCATCTATAGGCTGATTTGGCTGGATTTTTCATGATTACTAACGGTATTTACCATTCCTTCCAACACAAACATGGTATGCCTATAAGTACCTGCGCTTAGGAAATAATCATAATTTGAATACCCAAGTAGGACTGTAGAATAACTTAAAGTTCAGTTTGTGATCATTTCAGTGTCAAGAAAAGGTGTGATGGGCTTGCATGTGTGTGTCTGTGTGTGTGTTGGCAAGGGGTGGGGTGGTAAGGAGAGGGTTGACTGCTTGCTCGTTTTTAATCTGTCAGCTCAAGAGGACACATTTTACATTAGCACTCCTTCTAAATTCGAAATTCATAATATGCCAAAAGATCATCAAAGTTGTCTTATTCCTTCCCCTAGGGATCCAGAAACAATCATTCAAATGTTTTCCATTCACAGGCAACTGAAAGCAGCTCTGGAAGAGTTGAGGGAGTTGGGATAAAGCTCTGTCAGTGATCCTAGGTGGAGGTGCCACAGGAGGCATTGAAATGCAGATAGTGGGAGAGAATTGTTACAAAGCACTTAGAGACTCTAAGATGAAAAGAATGATATTAGTGCCAACGTGTATTATTCCATAAAAACTCCCTTTGTGATTGATGAGAAGGAGCTTGAATCTTCAAACAAAACATTTAATTCACACCTGACAGCGACTTTCAGAATATGGAACAAGCAATGTTAGTAATTCCATTCTTTGCCCAGGGAAAAACTGTACAGCCGAATAGAGTAGCAATAAAATAAATATCTATGGTTCTTGAGAAAGAAAAACTCTGAAGAGAAAGACCCTCTGGCTAAGAGAGTCAGTCCCACATGCCAGGCTGAATTCCTCTCACTTGCAATTCGCAGGTTAGGAGGATTGCAATGCTCATGTTTTATCTGCACTGGGCTGACTCATGCACTTGTAGAACACACACACACACACACCCTTGAACTCTGACATGTGTGGATTTAACATGTGTGTGTTTAATCGTTCACAAGCAACTTCGGAAGGACCTTGACCTGTGGTTGTCATTTTGCTGAAATCCAGTATGAATAAAACTGAGGAGGGTTGCAGAAGTGACTCAGTTCATGAGCCATCTCTGTGTGTACTTGTCATTGTGACTTCACTATTTTCTATTCTTCAGTTTGTTTGCATAAAAATTCATAAAGGAAAACACAAAATGGCCCTGAAAACAAGTAAGAACTGGAAGCAAATGATGGATTTACAAATTCTGTTTTGAGGGAACCTATATGTTGGGACTGAGGCTGAACAATTACACCCCTTTTGTCACCATGTGTGACCAACTGGAACATGGTAAACTAGAACAACATCTTGCTTGCCAGCAAACTGTACCAGAGAACCCACGTGGGCAGTTGGGCCTGCTGCCTCTTTGAGGCTTCCCACTATTGTCTTAGAACCAAACACACTTGCCCAGTCACAGCAGCACACCAGAAAACAACAGTGCACACTTTGTAGTAGAAATGTAAAAGAGGATTTTAAGCTACTTCATTTCGTTCAACTTAAGTTATCCAGAAAGGATGATTTGACAGCAGGCAAGATGGTTCTGGCAGCTGAGATAAATCCTGTTGGCACCAACACCTTAAGGTGCCACTACCTCCAGCTGGGCAGCCAGTCTTTCCTTCAGGGCACTACAGATTCAAGGCATATGCAGATATTTATATCAAAGTAAAGCGTTTTCTTCTTGGGCCAGGCTGAGAAGGTAAGACTTCAGGGGCAGGTGTTTGAGATTAAAACTATGCTTGGGACACTGTTATCTGGTATTCGATTGCCTGAGTTTGAGTCCTGACTGGACTCCTGATTCCAGCTTCCTGCTATTGTGCAACCTGGTCAGCAGCAAGTGCAGGTTCAAGTGCTTGGATCCTGCCACCTATATGGGAGACACGGATTGAATTCCTGGATATAGGTTTTAGCATGGCCTTGCCCCAAATGTTGTGGCATTTTGGAAGTAAGCCAACATACGAAAGTTTCTTTTTCTCTTTCTCTCTCTCTCCCCTTCCCTCTCCCCCTCCCTTTCAAATACATAAAAGAAAAACCTTAAATAAAAAGAAGAAATAAAAGGTAAGGCCTCAATTTTCACAGGACTCTGTTCCAGGTATGTTTTCTTTGCCCCTTTAAACCTCTTCTCCATCTTCAATACCTTCACCTGTATCCAGGAAAGAATCACTTGCAGATTGAAGGATGGGGGAAGGAAAATCAAGGTGTCTACTCCCTTGATTCAACCCTGCCAGAATGTAAGATGGAAAAATTCCCTCCCAGAGGCCACACTCTACCAGGTGTCACGCTCATATGGCTAAAGCTCCCTCTCCAAGTGTCAGTAATGGCCCTCTCCACTTGACCCTTCAAGTTTACAGATGTTACAGCTTGCTATTGTTATTGTTATAATGGGGGTACATCCCCAAACTCAATAATGCATAAGTTACAAGGTTTTTCTTAACCTTGCCCATGCCATCCTAAAAAGTCCCTTTCTAAACAGTCCTCAATTACTTGATCCATTCCTAGTTAAGTTGACTGTGAAGAGAAGCCATGAGTCTTTTCACATTGCCAGGAAGCCCCTCTTAATTCTGTGCCCTGGTTAATTCTCTCTTCTGACTCTATGGAGCATTTGAATACACAGGAGTTGATCTGCCTAGAAACCGCTTGCCCAGGAAGCTTTCTTGGACCTCTCTTGAGAGTGAGCCAGAGAAATTAGTGAGCACAGTTTACAGCCAATAAAACCCACACACAGAGCTTGGGCAAATCATAAGGTGAAAGCATTTTTGCATTAAATTTATGATTAGGTGTATCACATCTAATCAAAACACTCTCACCAGGGAGAAAAGCAAGCAAGTCTTCATTAGGCACCACTACTTGCCAAAACCAGAATCTCTTAGGGAGCAAAAGACCTAAGCAAGCAATGGTGTGTTTTTGGAATATTACCATCTGCCCAAAGTGAAACTCACCGGATAAGCTGTTGCTTGACCAGGGTTTACCAAGCTAATGAAGCTAAGCCTTGGGTTCCTTCACTTGCACAAACTGATTCCAAAACTCTGGGGGGAGCCTTGAAATCTGCCCTCATGATCAATGTTTATTGAAAAATTTCTCAAAATAAAAATTTTTATCACAATTCGTTAAGACTATTTATTTCCACTCTGCTGTGTCCACCATTAGACTTGCCCTTGAAGTTGTAATTAAACTTAGCACAAGTTCAGTCAAGGATACACACTTTTGACTCATGTGACATATGCACATGGTCCTACTCCTTCTGCATGTAACTAAGTTATTGTAAGCCTTCCTCAGAAATATTCTTGCCACCCATTGTGCCAACTCACCAGACATAAAGTGTCTCTGTGATGTAAACAGGCTGCCCAAGACTGGCAGCTTGAGACAAGTAGAGGAGAGAAAAGGTTTGAAAGGTCTAGAGCTGAAAGTTATATATAAAATAATGTGAATAATTTTACATATTAGACATGTAAAATTATAAGTAGATTCAGTACTCAAAAACACATAATCAAAAGAGAAGTTTTGTCCTCTCAAGAAACAAACTCAACAATGCATAATTTACAATTCCAAACACCACACATATCTATCTCTTTTGATGAGAATTATGCAAAATAGATTGAAACATTATTACTGTGGTTAAAGGGTAAAAGTCAATAGCTTAACTATAAACATAAAGTTTACCTGTACTTTTATTATTATTAAAAATATAAAAAATAGAAATCAATCACTCTACAGGAATGACTGAATTATTTTTACATTCTCTCAATAAAAAATGATATTACAAAATGTTGTTACGTGAAGTCATCAAAACAGAATGCAGAAAAGATGTATGATAGGTGGCAGGCTGCTAAATTATACAAAAATTATCATCTTTCTGGATATTTTTATGTCTGTATTTGTCACCTTTTTAAAAATGTGTATTTGGTTGTGACTTTTTTCTGGATAAATAAACACTTTTGTGTATAACTGTATGTTTATGAATTTTTTTTTAATTTTTCTTAAAGAGACCTCCACTCCAATTGTATATGCTTGTGGGCCCAGTCATGTAAATTCCAAGGTCAGGTGCTGCTTAACTCTGTATTCAAAGCAGACACTAAATAGGATAGAATGTAAGGGTACAGTATCAGCTTAGAAAGAACAACACGCATCACAGAAATCATGGAAATTACTATCTGCCCAGAAATGCAACTTAGGTATACAGTGACCAAGGCCATTAGCAAGCATACACCGACATCTAAGAGAGCACTATGAAGACTGGACTTCAGAAACACTGCTTTCTGGTTTTTTCCTGGTACATAAACATCTTGTGACCAAAAAGCAGTCAGATGATTTCTCTGTGCCTTCGTTTACTCAAGCATAAAATGGGTTGACTTCGGGGACAATCCTCTTTACCACAAACACCTATCTATCCCTCTGCACTCCCTTCTCGCTTACTGAGAATTCCCAGAATGCCCCTTCCTCGTGGTTTTTTCTCATTCTAAATTGCTGCCGCAAGAGACTCTTCTTTCTTTCTTTCTTCCAGTCTATCTACCTATCTACCTACACACCTACCTATTTGAAAGCCAAAGAAAAAGAGACAGACACACACAGAGAGAGTTCCCATCTGCTGGTTCACTCCCCAAATGTTGGCAGCAGCCAAGGCTGGGCTGGGACAAAGCCAGGAGCCAGAAATTCCATCTGGGTCTCCCTCATGAATGGCAGGGATCCAGCTTCTTGAGCTGTCACCTGCTGCCTCCCAAGATATGCATTGGCAGGAAGCTGGAATTGGAAGCAGAACCAGTACTGGAACACAAACACTCCCATCTGAGCTGCAGGCATCCCAAGCAGTTGTAACTACTGTGTCAAATGGCCCCTGCACTGGATTCTTGACTGTCCTGCTTACAGCTCACTTCCTGCAGCTGGCTATCTCTCACCTGCCCTCTGACGGAGAATATAGCCCCTCTTCATTCTCTAAAATACCTAGATAATTTTTGCAAAAGTTTTGTAAAAACACTTTGGTAATGGAGGAAGATGATACAACAGTGCTGGACCACCACTGAATTGAATGTCAGACATCATAGTGCCTCAAAATTCATCAGAGCTGGAGCTGCGGCTCAATAGGCTAATCCTCCGCCTGTGGCGCCAGCACCCTGGGTTCTAGTCCCAGCTGGGGTGCCAGATTCTGTCCCGGTTGCCCCTCTTCCCGTCCAGCTCTCTGCTGTGGCCCGGGAGTGCAGTGGAGGATGGCCCAAGTGCTTGGGCCCTGCACCTGCATGGAGACAAGGAGAAGCACCTGGCTCCTGGCTTGGGATCAGCACGATGCGCAGGCTGCAGCGCACCAGCCGCAGCGGCCATTGGAGGGTGAACCAACGGTAAAGGAAGACCTTTCTCTCTGTCTCTCTCTCTCTCTCTCTCTCTCTCTCTCTCTCACTGTTCACTCTGCCTGTCAAAAAAAAAAAAAAAAAAAAAAAAAGAATTCATCAGACATTTCCTGCCCTTACGTCTCCTAAGCCATACATATCCTTAAATCCTAAGCTTCCTCCATGCTGGGGGCCTCATCTCCTCATCTCTAGGACCCTCTCCCATTTCCTCTATAAAATTCCTAAACCCTTTCTAAAACCAATTGTCAGCGGCAAGATTTTTTACACTTTATTGTATAGACTAGTTTTAATTGTTTCATCTGAACTGGTTCCAAATAAGAAATTTTCTGGAGTGAGACTATACTCCCAAGGCTATACTTCATGTCTATTCAGGTATTCTATTTTTAAAAAATCAATTCTCTCTCAAAGGAGAATTCATTCTTCCTTCTTTGCCAGACAACCAACACAAACTATGGGCAACATTTCAGAGTATAAAAAAAACTTTTCCCAATGGTATATATTACAAAACTTGTAAAAATTAAAATGGAAAACTATTGTAAGAGTTTTAAAACTTAAAGGAGTATACTAAAATATTATAAGGTATACATACACAAAATTGTGCTGCCATTGTTATTTCTATATTACTGATTTTTCTATCTTATTTCTATCTCCAGATTTATCTTTCTGAACTTTCCTTTTCGTATCACTGAATCAAATCCTGTTATACAAATACAAGTAAATTAATGAGTAATAAAGAATCTCAGAGAGATAAGAGAAAAGGATGCAAGTAGCTAGACCGCTTTATCACCACTAGGAAAACTGACTGTATTACCATCTAGGGGGAGCTCCGTTCCTTTTCCCAGCAAAGCCAAAAGTTTCACCTTACCCATCCACCAGCTTCCCCAGACTTCATTTTCTAGCCATGAGATGGGACCAAAAGATGAGAGGCAGAAACTTTCTTCTCAAACACAGAACTTTGTTTTAAAGAAGGGAATAATGTAATTGCTGAGAATCTTAGAGACCATTTGTTCTGTGAGCTGCATTTCAAAAATAAGGGAAACAGAGACCAAGGAACCTATCAGGTGAAGGATCGTCAAAGCCAGGATAGGCACAAATTCTACTTACCTGTTTGGGATGCTAAGAAAATTTACATTTAGGTTATAGTTATTCAAGTCACAAACTCTTTGAACATGTACTATTGACATACTAATTCAAAATAACAGTTCTATACTGTGATAACAATCGAATTGTTAGATAAATAGAGAAAGAGAGATCCTATCCACTAACTCATTCCC
The DNA here is from genome assembly GCF_033115175.1 of Lepus europaeus. NCBI lineage: Eukaryota > Metazoa > Chordata > Mammalia > Lagomorpha > Leporidae > Lepus > Lepus europaeus. Next base: position 19,686,684 of record NC_084848.1, read on the forward strand.
CAGATACACCTAACAGCTAGGGCTGGACCAGGGCTGAATCCCAGAGCCAAGAATTGAGTCTAGGTCACCCATGTGAGTGGTGGGAACCCTATTACTTTTAGCCATCACTGCTGGTTTAGGGTGTGCATTATCAGGAAGCTAGTGTCAGGAGCTAGAGTCAGGGATCAAAGCCAAGCTCTCCAATGTGGGATATGGGCATCTTAACTGGCATCTTAACCTCTAGGCTAAATGCCCACCCTTGTCATTTTTTAACTTAAATCCATCAGATATGCTTACACTGTTAATGTCTTTCTGTTTTCCTTCAGAAATACAGCTTGATTTATCAGTGAACACTCAATCTATCAGCATTTAATTGCATATGGGCTAAGCGTGAAGCTAGGCAAGAGCTTTAATGGAAGGATCAATCCCTTTATTACAGAAATAATGAGTTTCTAGTAGTTCATTGGTCTACTATCTCTCCTTGCCTTCCCAGTGCTAGGTTGAGCCCTCTGCCTTCTATCTAGTCATTAATCACATGTCCCTGCAAGCTAACCAGATTTTTTTAAACAGAAAAGTAGGAAACAGAAGAAGAGTAATCACATTATATTAGCACTACAATAACGGATTTCAAAATCTGCATTCTTGAGGAACTGTACTAATCAATTTCTCTTATTTGCAAATGACAGAACCTGACTTGCTGTTTAGGCAAAACAAGGAAATTATTGGAAGGATAATGAAGTAACTTATACTGGGATACTTCAGAAAGTTTATGGAAAAATAGAATTAAAAGACAACTTTGAGTAGGCATTGTGGCACAGCAGGTAAAGCTTGAGACGCCTGCATCCCATAACAAAGTGCTGGTGAGAGTCTGGACTATTTCACGCCCCACCCTGCTTCTCACTAAGGCATCCTGGGAGGCAGCAGATGATAACTCAAGTGCTTGGGCCACTGCCACCCATGTGGGAGACCCAGAGGGACTTCTGGGCTCCTGATTTCTACCTGGCCCAGTCCTGGCTGCTTGTGGGCTTTTAGGGAGTGAACCAGCAGAAAGAAGATCTCTCTCTCTCTCTCTCTCTCTCTGCCTTTCAAGTATATAAAAATAAATATTTTTATTTAAAAAAAAAAAGGTAAGTCTAAGGGGTGGGCATTTGGCCTAAGAGATAAGACACCAGTTAAGATGTTGGTGTCCCTTGTTAAAGTGCCAAGACTCAAAACCCACCTCTGCTCTCAACTCCAGCTTCCTGCTAATGCAGACCTTGGGAGGTGCAAGTGATTGCGTTCCTGCCATTCACGTGTGAAGCCTGAATTGAGATCTCAGCTCCTGGCTCCCACCTTCACCTTCAGCCCTTGCTGAAGCTCTTGCAGGCATTTGGGGAATGAAGCAGCTTGTTTGTCTGCCTCTCAAATAAATAAAATTACCTGTTGAAAACATATAACTTTATTTTGGTGCAAATTTTTCAAATCTTTTGTCTTAATACACATTTTCCATGCATATTTTGAAGAGTTCTCATCTAAGAGTGGGAAGAGAAGAAAGGGAAGACAGCTGACGCACGAGAACACCATCACTGTCTCTCATCTCTGCTTCTCTGTACATCTTTATTTCATTCTCTGGGACTAAGACCACAAGAGGAGCATGACTGCCAACAACTCCCCTAGCTTATGCTCTCAGCACTCAGAGGGTGTTCAGGCTTTGAAAATCCCAGGGAAGAACATAATTGGCCCAGCTTGATGAGGCGCTTTTCCTAGGCAACTCACTCGCAGTCAGGCAGATAGGATATTATATAGCTGAAAAAAAAAGAAGTGCTGCTTCCAGCAGAAAAAAGAGGTACATGAACACTGAAGAGTAAAAATAGGGGCTGGGGCCATGGCGCAGAAGGTTAATCCTCTGTCTGCGGTGCTAGCATCCCATATGGCCGCCAGTTCTAGTCCCAGCTGCTCCTCTTCCAATCTAGCTCTCTGCTATGGCCTGGGAAAAAGCAGTAGAAGATGGCCTAAGTCCTTAGGTCCCTGCACCCACATTGGAGACCCAGAGGAAGCTCCTGGCTCCTAGCTTTGGATTGGCGCAGCTCCGGCTGTTGTGGCCATCTAGGGAGTAAACCAATAGACGGAAGTCCTTTCTCTCTGTCTCTCCCTCTCACTGTCTGTAACTCTACCTCTCAAATAAATAAATATTTTTTTAAAAAAGAGTAAAAGTAATATTTACCAAAAGTGTTTTAAGCTAGGGAAGCTATGAGCATATCACTTAGACAGTGAGGTATAAATGGGAGTGGTCTCTGTTTCCAAATGTAATAGCCATGGAACCTTGGGCCAGTACCTCAGTCCTCTGAGCTCCCGTCACCTCAGTCACGATTCATAAAATAGGAATAAATACTTTAATCACTAAAGGGAAGAGGCTAGACCAGAAATGTCACAGCCACAAGTATGCACCTCAGAGATCTCCTACACAAGGAATGGACTCGAGTGAGTCGCTCAGCTGCTCATTTCATTTCAGTGCTTTGAAATGTGATGCCTGTTCTGTGCCAAGGCTGCTACGAGACAGTGACTTCATGTAGGAGGAGAAAACAGACCCACTCCTGGGAGGCATAGTACGCTCTTGTCACCCAGCTTGGGTTCAAAGTTGCTGTGATAGCTTTGCCATATCTTTCTCAGACTGCACTACAACTTCCAATGTTTCAACCTAGCTTTCTCCACCTCCCTCCTTCACCTGGGATTTGATTTACATTATGTTCTGATAGACCTTCCAATCTCTTTCACTCTCTTTATTTGCTTTCACATAACCAATTCCCCCAATAAAATCCTTACACATTTAATCCTATTTTTGTATCTCTGCATCTCAGAGGACAAATGCAAAATACAAGATGCTATATAATTTCTTTCATGATCTAGGAAATGATTTTATACTTTTCACTTTGGATGATAGTTCCCATGAAAGACTGAATGAACTAGGAAATGAAAAAAAAAAAAAAAAAACCTGAATCTAACTACCCTTCCCAGGCCTACCGGATCAGTCTCTATAGCTTATACCTAGAATTATTCTGCATCTTGAAAAAGACTCTTTGTGATCAGTAGTAGTCATTGTAGCTGTTCAATATTTCCTTTAAACTCATCTCCCCTTAGTGGTACTCAACAGGACTGGCCTTGTCTCTCTCATGGTTGAGGGAGGGAACATGTGACTAGTTCTGGTCAATTACTTTTGAGTGGAAACAATATACCAATACATGTATATCATTCCTGGCTAGGTCATTAAATTGTCAGTGCAAAATCCTCAGCTCAATACTATCTCAAGTATGGACTGCAAACTGAGACCAATCTATGAATTATTCTTTCCCAGGCTGTGACAAGATAAGTATAGAAGTAGAAATAAGCATTTAGAAACACTGATAGTAATTTAACATTGTTGCAATATCCATGCATATCATCAGTCACTTATTTTTTATTAAATATAAATTATAGATATATAGATATACAGCTTACAAAGTATTCGTCCACATCAGATTGCAAATAAAGTAAGTAAATAAAAATTGGTCTTCCACCATACATAGTTAGACAAGAACTACTTTACCATTTTCATTTCCCTCGGGCAGCGAAAACAGCAATTGTTAAAGACATTGGCCACTCTATAAATTTGGATCTAATAATGAGTGAATCATCCCCCCTCCCCACCTAGTCCTCAGACTTGGTCATTCCACAGCAGAAATATAATTTGAGTGAGAAAATTTTGTTGTGTTATGCTTCTAAGAGCAAAATTTAACTCCAATTTATTCAATCTTATGTATTTAGGACCAACTTCACAAAATTAAAATAGAAAAAAATGAGGAGATGTACAATTTGGGACATGCTCAATTGGACTTGCCTCAAATGATGGAGTTAGAAATGTGCCAGGGGATTCCAATACAATCCCATCAAGGTTGCATGAACCAATGCCATCTCACTAGTCCAAGTGATCAATTTCAGTTCACAATTGATCACACTGATAGGTCTAAGAGTCAAAGGGATCACACAAACAAGACTAGTGTCTGCGAATACTAACTGATAGAATAAAAAAGGGAGAGAACGGTCCAACATGGGAAGCGGGGTACACAGCAGACTCATAGAATGGCAGATGTCCTAAACAGCACACTCTGGCCTCAGAATCAGCCCTTAAGGCATTCGGATCTGGCTGAAGAGCCCATGAGAGTATTGTAGGCATGGAAAGCCAAGACACTCTGGCAAAAAAAAAAAAAAAAAAAAAAAAACTAAATGAAAGATCTCTGCAGGTGAGATCCCAGTAGAAAGAACGGGCCATCAAAGGAGGAGGTACCTTTCTCTGAAGGGAGGAGAGAACTTCCACTTTGACTATGACCTTGTCTAAATAAGATTGGAATTGGCAAACTCAAAAGGCTTCCATAGCCTTGGCAACTCATGACTAGAGCCTAGGGAGATTACTGACGCCATAAACAAGAGTATCAAATTGTTAAGTCAACAACAGGAGTCACTGTGTACTTACTCCTCATGTGGGATCTCTGTCCTTAATGTGTTGTCCAATGTGAATTAATGCTATAACTAATACTCAAACAGTATTTTACACTTTATGTTCTGTGTGGGTACAAACTGATGAAATCTTTAATTAATATATACTAAATCGATCTTCTGTATATAAAGATAATTGAAAATGAATCTTGATGTGAATGGAATGGGAGAGGGAGCAGGTGGGAGGGAAGTTATGGGGGGGGAGCCATTGTAATCCATAAACTGTACTTTGGAAATTTATATTCATTAAATAAAAGTTTAAAATATATATATGTGTAGATATATAGATATTTACAGATCAAAAGAATCTAAGGTCTCATGAGAAGTCTAAGGAATGATAGAATTTAAAATCTGAATTGATCAACAAGTAATTGCTGGAATATCATATGCCATCTCTCCATATAGCCTTGGCCTTCTCACAACAAGGATACTGAGCTACAAGTCTAAGTGTCCCCACAGAACAAGGCTCAAGTCCATGACATGTTTATTATCTAGTCTTAGAAATCCAATAACGTCATCTCATTCCTAGTCTTCGGAACCACTTAGGCTCAATACAAAATTATATAAACCCTCTACTCAATGGAAGGAATATCAATATCACATTGTAAGATGTATGTACAAGACAGGTTTTATTGCGGTGACCATTACACCAGTCTTTTTAAAAAAACTTTTATTTAATAAATACAAATTTTGAAAGTATAATTTTTGGATTATAGCAGTTTTTGCCCCCGTAACCACCCTCCCACCTGCAAACCATCCCATCCTACTCCCATTCTTCATTAACATTCATTTTTAATTATCTTTATATTCAGAAGATCAAATTAGCATATACTAAATAAAGATTTCAACAGATCGCACCCACACAAACACACAAAGTATAAAGTACTGTTTGAATGCTAGTTTTACCGTTAATTCGCATAGTACAACACATTAAGGATAGAGATCCTACATGGGGAGTAAGTGCACAGTGACTCCTGTTGTTGATTTAACAATTGACACTCTTGTCATTGAGGCTCTTGTCATGAGCTGCCAAGGCTATGGAAGTCTCTTGAGTTGACCTTATTTAGACAAGGCCATAATCAAATGGAAGTTCTCTCCTCCCTTCAGAGAAAGGTACCTCCTTAGGGCATTGGCTATCTTCTCCCCTTGGCATGCTCTTCCCCCAAATAGCTGCCAGTTATTTTTACCTTCTGCCCTTTAAGCCTTTGCTCAAGTCTCACCTTCTCAAGGAGACCTACCCTGACCAGTAACAAGGACTCTGCCTTGGGGCTGGCACTGTGGCACAACAAGTTAAAGCCCTGGCCTAAAGCACCGGCATCCCATATGGCCACCGGTTCTAGTCCCGGCTGCTCCTCTTCCAATCCAGCTCTCTACTATGGCCTGGGAAAGCAGTAGAAGATGGCCCAAGTCCTTGGGCCCCTGCACCCACGTGGGAGACTCAGAAGAAGCTCCTGGCTCCTGGCTTCGGATCAGTGCAGCTCCGGCCGTTGTGGCCATCTGGGGAATGAACCATCAGATGGAAGACTTCTCTCTCTGTCTCTACCTCTCTCTATAACTCTGTCTTTCAAATAAAATAAATATTAAAAAAAAAAACACAACAGGACTCTTCCTTGACAAAACTCATCCAAGTTGCTCTGAGCCCTCTTCTCAACTAGGCCTCAAATTTGGCCTCCATCCTGCCTTTACCTAGTGTGAGGAATCAAATGGTTTATTAGGCAGTCTGGAAAGTGAGGGTGGAAGATGTTCCCCCCAAAAGTTATCCTTAGCAAGGTCAGAAGTGCCTACCTGCCCTTTCCTTGGGAGCTTCCAATCTTATCATGAGAATAGCAAGGGAGTGGTGATTCCACTCTTCTGAGCTCCCAGTTTATTGGGAAAACAAGTTAGGAATCCCATCCTTGTGATGGTTCTTCTGCTTTATCATGAGCAAGCCAGACAGGATAAGGGATTGTAAATCTGGTCTTTTGTTGGGCTTGTCCCCATCATATTGGTTGACAGTTTGGTCCTCAAAATTGTACTTTAAAAACCCTGGTGCCACTGGATCCTTTGGGTTTTTTCCTCTCTTGGAAGCCCCCCTCCATGCCACTCTGGCTGGTGGTCTTTGACTCTAATAAATCTTTTCAAATCCATCTGATTTTCTGCTTGGAAATTCTCTTTCCAGATGAGACAAAGAACCAAAGCAATAATAATTTCTCCATCACTGTTTCCCTAACACTAGCCTAGTTTTAGCAGGAATCCTGCTAAGTAAATTTGGCTAAATTGTTCACAGTGGATATCTAACTAAGCTCCTCATCCCCCACCTTTAATGTCTAAGTCCACAACTTGCCTTTAGTAGGAATCCTATCAAGCCAGTTTAGCAAGAATTTTACTACTATTCATGTTTCTTGTTGGTACTTTTCCATCCACTGATCGCTCAACTCTGCTCATTGGCTATAAACACCCAGCTATCTTTGATACATTTACACTTCAACCCAATCTCTCTCCCCATTTTTTTACCCATTTTTTTTATCATTTAACACATGTGATAATACTTTTCTTTAATACCAGTCTATTTTTCAGTGTAAGCCGAACATACATTGGAAATAATTGGCATTCCTATGAACAGAAATTACTTGCACTACTCTCAGATTTCTGTTTATATTATTTTAAAAATAGCCTAGTCAATGACAAAGGCAGAGGTAACCTCAAGGGATGAACTACTCAGGACACTGATTAAAATTCAAAAGTCATTCACAATTTTTCCTGACACCAACCATAAGTAAGAGACCACTAAACCTGAGGCACCTACATTTCAGCTTTCTAACCTTTAGACCCATATCTGAGCTTTAGCAGGCTAACAAAAATCTACCATTGATTTCCTATCAGAAAAGAGGTATGTCACAACCCCCAACTTGTTTTTTCTGTATTGTTGTTTTAGTGATACCTTAGGCAGGACTACTTGGCTTCTCCCGTGGTGAGATTACCTGGGAAAATCTTGAAGTGGAGCAACACTTGGATATTCTTGCTGAGACTTGGCACTGCCTCTAGGTATCCTGCGATTTCCCTGTCAATGAGAGAATTTTATTTCACAGTGTAAAAATAGATCTAATTTATGTAGGAAAAAAGAAATTTCTTAAAAAACAAACAAGAAAGTTGAGAAATGGCAACTGAGTAAGAAACATGAAGAACAAATAGCAATCAACTTCAGTAGCTTCTTATCTACAAAAATCCCATTTGGACCACTGATTTATCCCTTCATCCTCCTCCTGGTGATGATGAACAAATTTCCATTTCAAACCATGGCTGACAACTAATCACAGTAGGTTCTGCTCAGCAAAGGCACTAGAAATCACTTAAAATGTATTGTACACTTTGACTTTTCCTTTAATGCAATAACTTAATGAGTCACTTCAAAAATTAAAGGTAGACTACAAAATCATAGTTTCTAAAGAGAGAGTAAAACCAGGATACCATTAAAGTGCATAACATAATAAATGAGTAAAAATTTATGAATATGAGAGAAAGAAAGGTGTATAGAGAGAAGAGAAAGAGCTGAGAGCATGTTGCATGGAGTCTACAGAGAAATGTCAATGTCATGGAATTCATGTCTGTGTACTCCCCAGATTCATACATTGAAACCTAATCCCCAATCTGACAGTGATGGGAGATAAGGCATTTAGAAGATGATTAGGTGTGGGATCAGTGTCCTTACACAAGAGACTCCAGAGAACTTCCTTGCCCTTCACCATGAAAGGACAAAGGGGTAACACAGCGCTTCTCAGACTCCCATCAGTGCAGAAATACGCATTCTTAGAGCCTGTCATTCTGGATCATTTGATTGTTCCTTTTTTGGTCACTTTTGAGCTCTTTTTCAACTTCTTAAAGTTGTGGACAATTAAAGTGCAATACAAATCCTCTTGACCAAGAACATGCACATGAACTTTCTGGTGAAAAGATAACTCTCCCCCAAGCTGGTCTTGTGTCAATTTGCAAATTAATTTCATTATTTCTGCTCTAGAAATCTTTAGTTTTGTGGGTTTTTTATCCTCTTCCTTCAGCAAGTTTGACCTCCTCATTAATAATAACTTGAATAAAACACTGAACATGTTTATTTTGTATCTGAATGTAAACTATGATTATATAATTTTTAAATTATCTCTCTAACATAAATTCTTAATATGAGCCTAATATGATACTAAATCTTTTACATCAGTACCTCCTTTCACCTTTTCAACAACTGGAGTGTTGGGGATTACTGTTTTTCCCATTTTACAGATCAGAATCAATAAATAAGAGCCCAATGGGCCAGATCAGGCCTGCCTGCTAAAACTGGCCCATTGGCAATTGTTGTTTTAAACGGTTGTATTGAAACACTGAATGCCCATTAGTTGAAATAAGGTCCATAGTGGCTTTTGCCCTATATCAATCACAAGATATGAAGAGTTACAATGGGATTGTATGGTCCACAAAGCTAAAATATTTATCTACCCCTTAAAGGAATAAGTTGCTAAAATCTTTACAGATGAAACCATGGTCTTTGAATGGTTTGGAAAACTACCCAAATTCACACTGTTAGGGAATGGTATAATCTCAACTCTATAGCCCAAACCTCTACCCTGTATTTCCCCAAAAGTCAATGCTCCTGGGTGTCACTTGCCCCAAAGCATGTCAACACCTATTTTGATATAATTTTCTTCTCTTGAAAGAAGGTATCCTCCTACCTCCATTTACACACTCAGGCTTGGGGTTCCTTGAAGAAAAGATAATTCTGTTATGCTGCAATGAAAGATAAGGCTTACAGTGGAATGTCCTTAGAGAAGAAAAATAAGAGCTCAAGTTCTTGTAAAGGTGATAATGACTGTGAATGGACCAGATTCCCTGAGTAGAAAAAGAGGTCAAGCCCTCTATTTGCACCTGGAGAACAAAAAAAGGGGCAGTTCAGAGGGAGATTGGCACAAAACAACACTAAGGTTGCCTAAGGGCAGTATGGAACCTAACTCAGTGTACTTCTGTGGTTTGAACTCCCTTACCCCTTTAATTTGTTTTGTAGTTTACTTTCAAAAGTGAGAGTTAGATATATTGTTACCACAGTAACCTCTTATCAGCTTGTGTCAGCTTCTGAGGGCATGGTTGAAAATGACAGGAGCAGCTGTCATATTAAAAGTTTTCTGTGCAGCGGGGTTAAACAAGTTTCCTTATGGAACACTGTCATCCCACTCTCCTTCCCAAATCTCTTGCTCCTTGATCCCATATGACTCCAATTAGTGTGTGTGTGTGTGTGTGTGTGTGATGGAGGGAATATGTTTTCCCTTCAAAGTAACAATTGCAGAAGTGTAATTATGAAGTCTATCTGCACTTGTGTATTAATTATAATTTCCTAAAACTCACAAAGTGAAAGGGCCAAGGTGTCAAACCAAAAGCTAATCAGAATTCAAAAGGGCAAAGAAAACCATGTAAATGGGAATTCTCTTAAAATTTTACAAACTGGTGAAGATGAAGTGTTTGATTACTTAACTCGTTAGCACTTCAGCACAATCTTGTATAAGAGAACTAGTTTTTGGATCTTCAGTCCTTGCAAAAGAAAGAATAAAAATTCTACCAAAGAACACTACCCTGATACTTCAATCAAATCTTTAGAACACAAATTTCTTCAAACATATCAAATGATGTAACTCCCAAATACAAATGGAAAACTATACGGTGACCAGCACATCCACGTGACTGTACATGTTGACGTGCTCTGAAAAAAATACAGGTGATTCTCATTATACACATTCTTTGGTTCTGTAGAGACATTTCAAACACTAAACTGAATTATTGCTCCCAAGAGAAAACCAAGAGTAGGTTTCTGCAAGATCCCGAATAGCTAAAGTAATTTAAACAACAGAAACAAAGAGGTATCACAACAGTAGATTTCAAGACATATGGCAGGGAAGTTAAAATCAAGAGACTGGTACAGACACAAAAATAGACAAGTAGACCAATAGAACAGAATATAAGCCACCACCGTGGCTCATTTGGCTAATCCTCCACCTGCAGTGCCAGCACCCTGGGTTCTACTCCCAGTTGGGGTGCTGGATTCTGTCCCGGTTGCTCATCTTCCAGTCCAGCTCTCTGCTGTGGCCCGGGAAGGCAGTGGAGGATGGCCCAAGTGCTTGGGCCCTGCACCCGCATGGGAGACCAGGAGGCCGTCTGGTTGGTGAACCAATGGAAGGGAAGACCTTTCTCTCTCTCTCTCTCTCTCTCACTGTCTAACTCTGCCTGTCCAAAAAAAATAAAGAAGAACAGAATAGAAATTCCAGACATCTATCCATAAATCTACAACCAACTAATCTTTGACAAAGGAGCTAAAATAAATCCCTGGAGAAAGGAAGGTCTCAAACAAATGGAACTGGCAAAATTTGTTCTCCGTGTGCAGAAGTATGAAACAAGACCCTTACCTTACATCTTATACAAAAATCAGTGCAAAATCTATCAAGGGTCTAAATTTATGACCTGATATCATCAAATTACTAGAGGAGATCACTAGAGAAACTCTACAAGACATTGGACTAGGCAAAGACTTCTTGGAAAGACCTCAGAAGCACAGGCAATCAAAGCCAAACTTGACAAATAGGATTACATCCAACTGAGATGCTTCTGTACTGCTAAAGAAACACTCAGCAGAGTGAAGAGGCAACCAAAAGAATGGGAGAAAATATTTGTAAACTATGCAACTGATAAAGAATTAATATTCAGAATCTAGGAAGAGCTTAAGAAACTCAATAACATCAAAAACAAACAGTCCTGTTTAGAAATGAGCAAATGAGACCAACTCTGTTGTGTAGCAGATAAGCCTGCAGCACTGGCATCCCACATGGGTGCTGGTTCAAGTACCACCTGCTCCACTTCCAATCCAGCTCACTACTAATGTACCTGTGAAAGTAATAGAAAATGCTTCAAATGCTTGGGCCCCTGTACTCACATGGGAGACCAGGAAGAAGCTCTTGGTTCCCTGCTTTGGCTTGGCCAGTCCTGGTTGTTGTGGCCATCTGGGGAGTGAATCAGTGGATGAAAGACCCCCACCCTCACCTCTCTCTCTCTCTCTCTCTCTCTCTCTCTCTCTCTCACTCTTTCATACACTCTCTCTGTAACTCTACCTTTCAAATAAGTAAATCTTAATATAAAAAAGAAATGGGCAAAGGACTCGATCATTTTTCAAAACGGGAAATTCCAGTGGCCAGTGGACACAGGAAAAAATGCTCAGGATCACTAGCTATAAGAGAAACACCTGGCTCCTGCCATCGGAACAGCGCGGTGCGCCGGCCGCAGCACACCTACCGCAGCGGCCATTGGAGGGTGAACCAACGGCATAAAGGAAGACCTTTCTCTCTGTCTCCCTCTACTGTCCACTCTGCCTATCAAAAATTAAAAAAAAAAAAAAAGAGAAACACAAATAAAAACCATAATCAGGCTTCACCTCACCCCAGTTAGAATAGCTTTCATAAAGAAATCAAGGGGACAGCACTGTGGCACAGTGGATTAATGCCCTGGCCTGAAGTGCCAGCATACCATATGGGTGCCAGTTCGAGACCTGGCTGCTCCACATCCAATCCAGCTCTCTGCTGTGGCCTGGAAAAGCAATAGAAGATGGCCCAAGTTCTTGGCTCCCTGCATCCACATTGGAGACCCAGAGGAAACTGCTGGCTCCTGGCTCCTGGCTTCGGATCTGCGCAGCTCTGGTCATTGCAGCCAACTAGGGAGTGAATAATTGAATGGAAGACCTCTCTCTCTCTCTTTGCTTCTCCTCTCTCTGTGTAACTCTGACTTACAAATGAATAAATAAATCTTTAAAAAAAAGAAATCAACAAACAATAAATGCTGGCAAGAATGTGGGGAAAAGGCACCTTAATCCACTGTTGGTGGGGAGGTAAACTAGTACAGTTGTTGTGGAATACAGTATGGAGATACTTCAGAAAGCTCAAAGTAGATATACCATATGACCCAACAATCCCACTCTTCAGAATTTACCAAGTGAAATTAAATCAGCATGTGAAGGAGTTGTCTCTACCCCCATGTTTATTGCAGCTCAATTCACAATAGCTAATATATGGAATCAACCCAGATGTCTATCAACTAATGAATAGATAAAGAAATTCTGGTAGATAAGCAGATAAATATGTAAATAGAATGGAATAATATTCAGCTGAATAAAAAGAATGAAACCTTGCCGTTTCCAACAAAATGAATGCAACTAGAAACCACTATATTTAGTGAAATAGAATAGTCCTACAAATACAAATACTGTGGCTGGCACTGTGGTATAGCAGGAAAATCCTGCAATGCTGGCATTCCATATGGACATTGGTTCAAGTCCTGGCTGCTCCACTTCTGATCCAGCTCTCTGCTATGTCCTGGGAAAGTGGTAGAAGATGGCCAAAGTCCTTGGGACCCTGCACTCATGTGGGAGACCCAGAATAAGCTCCAGGCTCCTCCCTTTGGATCGGCACAGCTTCTGCCCTTGCAGCCATCTGGGGAGTGAACCATTGAATGGAAGACCCTCTCCCTCTCTCTATGTCTCACTCTCTCTCTGCCTCTGCCTCTCTGGAACTCTGCCTTTCAAGTAAATAAATGGATCTTTTTTAAAAAAAAAAAAAACAAATACCATATATGTTTCCCTGATCTGTGGTAAATATTAAAATACAAAAATATATAATGTATAGGAGTTAAATTGACATTTTGAGATTCAATGATTGTTTATAGCCCTTGTCTGTACTTTTGAGGAGCAGTGTTTTCTTTCTTCTTACTATTCGTTGAACTCTTTGCTTAGTGTGGGGTTAATCTTATAAGTATAAAATAAACTGAAAATAGATAGTTGTAAAAATTAAGAGAGGGAATGAGAGAGGAAGGAAGAGGAAACATACAAGCATGGGCAGGAGGGAGGGTAAGGCGGGAAGTATTACTATGTTCTGAATCTGTGGATATGAAATAAATGAAGTTTATTCACCTTAATTTTTTTTAAATAAATAGAAAACAGAGGTGAGGTCATTAGGATGTAATTATGTCACGACGTTGGTGGTCTTACTGATCTTTATAAGATCTGAACCTGTAAAAGTAGAAAGAAGTTCATTCGGGGGTCTTTGGAATTGAAATTTGACAGACACAAACTCAGACAGATCTGCATGTGTGTTGGCAAGAAATTCAGATTTTATTTGGCTTTTAGAGGGAAGGAGGAATATAAGACAAAGAACATGCCAGGAAACTTACTTACTTGCCAAGGGATGTGTTCTGTGCAGATAAGTTATACTAACACTATGCTGTACAACACTAGACTGTGTACAATTGATTGCTTGGAGTATCTTTAGGTGAAAAAATTCATTTGTTACAGTTAAAACCATAGCATTTATTAAAGGATATTTGTGGCTTTTGTAGACTTGACCAGGTTCAAACACTGATGTTTGGAGGCCTGAGTCAGGAGCTTATAACCCTGGCCAGTGGCTGGAGACATGCATAAGTCTTGTTTCCTGAACATCCTCCTGCCTTCATTTCTAAATGCTCTTTAAATATTGCTTTTCATCTGGATGTCACATCTTTATGGATGGAATAGGGTCCTGTGAATTGAGATACTGAATTCACTTTCCCCTCTTCTCTTTCCCTGTGTAAGGATACAAGATTTATATCTTTTGGCCACTCCATTGCTTTTCTCTTAGAAGGAGACAGTACCCATCCTCGCCTTCTCTGAAGGTTGCACCAACAAGGCATCATCTTATATGCAGAGAACATTCCTCACCAGATACTGAACCTACTGACACCTTAATCTGGAACTTTCAAACCTTCAAATATGTGAAAATATATTTCAGTTGTTTACAGTGTCTGGTATTTTGTGTAGCTGCACAGATTGAGACATAAATTGGTACCAGAGAAGCAAGGTACTAATGTAAAAACCACCCAAACATGTCGAAGTGACTTTGGAACTGCAGAATGTTTAGAAGTTGGAGACGCATTCTGAGAAAAGCTGAGGCTGATATGAACAGAATGTTAACAATAATTCTAGGGCCAGCGCCGCGGCTCACTAGGATAATCCTCCACCTGCGGCACTGGCACCCCAGGTTCTAGTCTTAGTCGGGGCGCCGGATTCTGTCCTGGTTGCTCCTCTTCCAGTCCTGCTCTCTGCTGTGGCCTGGGAGTGCAGTGGAGGATGGCCCAAGTGCTTGGGCCTTGCACCCACATGGGAGACCAGGAGAAGCACCTGGCTCCGGGCTTCGGATCAGCGCGGTGCGCCGGCCGCAGAGCGCCAGCCGCAGCGGCCATTGGGGGATGAACCAACGGAAAAGGAAGACCTTTCTCTCTGTCTCTCTCACTGTCCACTCTGCCTGTCAAAAAAATAATAAAAACAAAAACAAAAAACAATGATTCTAGGCCAAACATTTGATCTAGCAATTGGGTGTAGCTGGGTTCTATTCCCGGTTCTGGCTCCTGATTCCAGGTTCTTGCTAATGCAGACATTGGGAGGTACCAGAGATGTCTCTAGTAGTTAGGTCCCGCCCCCTACGTGGGAGACACAGATTCTGTTCCCAGCTGTTGTGAACATTTGAGGAATATATCAAAGAATGGAAACTCTGGTTCTTTGAGTGCCAATAGGTAGATAGATAGGTAGGTAGGTAGGTAGGTAGAAAGAAAGAAAGAAAGAAAGAGAGAGAGAGAGAAAGAAAGAAAGAAAGAAAGAGAGAGAGAGAGAAGAGAGAGAGAGAAAGAAAGAAAGAAAGAAAGAGAGGAAGAGAGAAAGAAAGAAAGAGAGAGAGAGAGAGAAAGAAAGAAAGAAAGAAAGAAAGAAAGAAAGAAAGAAAGAAAGAAAGAAAGAAAGAGAGAGAAAGAAAGAAAGAGAGAGAGAGAGAGAGAGAGAAAGTTAGTTAAAAACTGAAAGACTGATCCTGGTGACGGTTCAATAGATCTGTGAACAGAGGCTATATCTTCTTAGAGATTACCTAAGTGATCATGATCAGAATGTAGAAATGTGAACAGTAAAACTCACTCTGATGCCATCTTAGTTGGAAATGGGAGATACAGTCCTGACACTCTAGGAAAGGCCATCCTGCTTACAAAGTAGAGTGAAAGTTGCCTGAGTTGTGTCTGCGACCTAGTACCTTGCAAAGGACAGGATTTAAGAGCTTGCAAACACAGTGTTCAGGGTGTTACATGGCTTCTCTTGACTGCATAAATTGCAACAAGAGAGATATGAATTAAAGCTTGATTCTAAAATCAAAGGGAAACAAAACATAAATATTTAGTAAACTGTCAGCCTAGTCTTATAAAGAAGAAAAAAGTGTTTAGGAAAGAATGCCATGGGAGTGGCCAGATGTTTGATAAGGCATTAGTATGGATAGAAGGAAGTCAGATACTAATCATCGATGGCTTTGAAGGCATTTTAGAGATCCTGCTGCCATCAGAGAGGCCAGGTATCAGGTTATTGAGGACATAAACGTTTTAAGGAAGGGGCCCGGGGTACCTATGGGATTTCAAGTCTCACTAACTCACACTGCCTCAAGTCTCTGCTACCTGCATTCTGGCATATCACTCCATAGCTCACACAGGCCCAGGTGCAGTGTGGGTTGCCAACGTATGTACCACAGGTAGTAAGCTTTGGCAGTATCCATATAGTGCCAACTTTATAGTCTGGTAGAGCACAAGAACTGTCGAGCTATGTTGCCTAGATATAAAGAGCCTTGGGATTCAGGCATAGAATATCTACACAGGTAGCATTTCCATAGAGGATACCCATTAAGGCAGTGCTTAACAGGGCCATGAAATCAGAGCTGCTGAAGAGAGCCCCTACTTGGGCAATATCTAGTGTAGCCATGGAGTCAGGTTTCACAGAAACCTCTTAAGTGTAGAGCCACCTGCATATGTCAGCCACCCAATTCCACTCTTAAAGAACTGCCACGTGGATTATGATCACAAAAGCCAAGAAGGTAGGATTCTCTTCTCCCAGGGCCTTGTTTGCCTAACATAGACCCCACTATGTTCAGAAGGTAAGATATAAAAGCAAAACTTAATTTCAAGCCTCAAAATCGAATGGTTTCTTGGGTTTTGGACTTAGTTGGCACCTGTTACATCTTTGCTCTTCCTAATTGCTCCTTTAGAGTAGAAATCTCTATCCCATGCCTATTCCATTACTGCCATATTAGAAGTACATAATGTGTTTGATCATGCAGGTTCACATGCAGAGGACAATTTTCCTCAGGATAAATTTTAAGTGTCACCTATATCTGATTTAGATCATACTCTGGACTTACAGATTCTTGAGTTGGTGCTGGAATAAGTAAAGACCTTTGGGAGTTCAGAAAGTATTCCAGGAAGTGGGTCCACCCTCTTCTACCCTTCTACCATGTAAGGACACAGCATTCATTCCCTCCAGAGGATGCAGTAATAAAGTGCCCTCTTGGAGGCCGAGAACAGCCCTTAAGGAACTCTGAGCTTTCCAACACCTGAATCTTAGGTCTCCAGAAATGTGAAACTAAATTTTTATTGTTTAACAATTACCCAATCTGTGTGGTACTTTATAACAGCACAAATAGATGGATTCTTGGGTGTATTTATAATAAGAATTCACAAATAATAAAGATTGACTGAATCATTTTCTCCCAGAAACAGCATAGACAGTAAATAACACATTGGGGATAATACAAACAGATCAGCATTGCCAGAATATGTAAGATAAATATTTCTTAATTCTAAAGCCTTCAGGCATAGGTAGCAAATACAGTGATTTCTGTAAGGGGAATGTCAAGTTGGACAGTTGGTATAAAAGATTATTGAATGGGGAAAATGTTGACTGCTTCATTACCTGGCAGGCATTGTGCGAAACAGTGGCCATTCTTGACATCCAAGAAGCTAGCATAGTAATTGATTTCCCAGTTCTATAAAACTAGCACCTAAAATCCAATCTCATGCTGCCCTAGGGCTTCTTGAAGTGCCCTTCCAAAAAATCCTCAAACCTTCAGCACATTAACCTTGAGAATATTAAAAGTCTTTCAAGGAATAAAACTCTGACATATAGTGAGCCTGTTACAGGCTTGAGTCAAGAAAATACAAACAGCTGAGAAGTCAACAAAAAAGTCAGCCATAGATATTTCACAGTTTATAAGAAAACCTTTCATTTCAGCGGACTTCTACGCATTGTCTACTACTATGTATCCTTTTGGTTTTCACATTCTGCTCTTTATTGGTTTTAGAATATTTTGTAAACCTTTTCAATGGTAAGTGTCTGATACATATGTAAATTCTATACAATATGATAGATATTTGACTTCTCTGTATTTCTAGGGAGTGAGGGGGACCTTTTGCCTCCACTGGCAATTCATTTCAACACCCTTTGCTTGCCAGGTAAGTTTGTGCTTTTTTGACATTTCCTTTGAAATGGTTATGCAATCACCTTGATCAGCTCTATTAGAAAGGAAACACATTATCTCTATCCCCTTCGTTGTCCTCCTGGAGGCCTACAAATTAAACTAAGAAAAGACAGATTAACAGGAGAAATGGCACACAATTTTTATTCATATTTATATGCATGAGAGTT
The DNA here is from genome assembly GCF_033115175.1 of Lepus europaeus. Taxonomy (NCBI): domain Eukaryota; kingdom Metazoa; phylum Chordata; class Mammalia; order Lagomorpha; family Leporidae; genus Lepus; species Lepus europaeus. The sequence continues at coordinate 19,704,703 of NC_084848.1, forward strand.
CCCAGAAAAGAAGTGAAATTCAAAGAAGTGGTTAGGTTCAGGAACTTATATGTCATTCAAACAAAGAAAAGAAGGGTTAAGCTTCCAGGGACCATAAATTTGGGGGAAGTGTAAACTAATGGAATGTAAGTGTATCTTAGTAAGGTACGTTTATGTAAACTGATCTTAGTGTCAGTGTTCAGTCTTCAGGGATAAGAGTGATCCTCTCTTCCTGGTACATAGAGGGACACTTTCACAGGGGGCAAATCTGTATCCTTTTTAAAAGCATATAGGTAAGGCAGAGAATTCTTCTGCCCCTGTTAATTCTCAATAGCCTTCAGCTCAAAATAACACTTATGCCAAAGTGGTACGTTTTGAGTTCACACATTCTGATCCCGTTCATTTCATATACAAGTAAAATGAAATCTTAAACACATTTTAATTTTTATGCATACAACTGACATAGTTTTACCTTCTCCTAAAAATTATATTGTAACAACATATACCAAGCAACTTTAGATTTCTTTTTGCCACCTTAATTTGATTGTGTCTTACCAGAGAAATATGGGAAGAAGTCATTTGTTTGCTCCATATTATGTACCACAGTTTGGGCACTCTGCTAGCAGGGTAAATACAGTCAGTATCAGTTCTACTTACAGGGTATAGTTTTGCCATTGGATGGTATACATGAAAGGAAATGACATTTGGAAAGTGTTTCCATGCCCAAATGGAGTTTATGAAGAAAGGGATACCTTAGTCAACCACAGTAACAAGTTCCTCAAAGATTTCTCAAATGTTGGCTGGCATTCAATCTTGCTACTGTTCTCTGAGCAACTTTCCAAGGCGATTCTTAAGGAACAGATAGTGATCGGGGCTGGCCCTGTGGTGTAGCAGGTAAAGCCGCCGGCTGCAGTGCCAGCATCCCATGTGGGCACCATTCAAGTTCCGGCTGCTCCACTTCCTATCTAGCTCTCTGCTATAGCCTGGGAAAGCAGAAGATGGCCCAAGTCCTTGGGCCCCTGCATCCTTGTGGGAGACCTGGAGGAGGCTCCTGGCTCTTGGCTTCAGATTGGTGCAGCTCTGGCTGTTGCAGCCAATTGGGGAGTGAACCAGCAGATGAAAGACCTCTCTCTCTCTCTCTCTCTCTCTCTCTCTCTCTCCCTCTCCCTCTCCCTCTCCTTTTCCCTCTGTGTTGCTCTTTCAAAATAAATCTTTAAAAAAATTAAATCCTTAAAAAAAAAAAAAACTAGGCTTCTATAAAGAACCAACAAATTCCTCTAGGCTATTTAAATTGTCAAAAGCATCAGACATCAACCAAGGGTAGTTATAAGCCACCAGATATCCTATTGTTAAGATATTGTTTTAACCTCCTTTTAAAAAGATATGTGAGTGTGTGTATCTGTATGTCTGTATAAGCAGGTGTGTGCATGGTAGACAGAGTGGTCCTACATTATTACATTTTCTATGTAACTTTCCAGAGGAACGACTAGTGATCATGGTCCAAGTTTTACAAAGGAGTTTCTATGACCATTAACACTGGAAATATGAATTCATGACTATCCAGGACTCAGGAATCTGAAAGACACTGTCAGGCCCAAGCTATTCATTGCTTTTGCATTCCTTCTACTCTCCATATTCAGGGGCATTTAATTACTACCTGGATTAGAAGCTCAGCCCTATATCCAGAATAGAGTCGCACAGCTAGCTTGACTTAAAGAAAGAGGTTCTTAAATATTCCAGCCCATTGTGCCTTGATTCAGATACAGATCCTCTCTTTTGCTTAAGCTACACAGATGCCATGTCTCATTTTCAATAATTGTCTATTTTCAAGTCCCATTCACTTGCAAGAACCCTTTATTTGCATATATATGTAGCAGGCATTTGTCCTTCAGCGGCTAAGTATTCAATATTCTCCTTCATATTTGTACTCTGATCTCCTTTACAGGGAAACTGTCCTTCACAGAAATTGTTAGAGAGTAGCAGTGCTCACCTCCCACCACATAAACTAAAGGGGTTCCATGTTTTTCTCCCTGACCTGACATAGCCAGTGTGTTATGTACATGACTTAGTCTCAAACGTGCAATGTGCGTTAGGGAATATTGGATTCTACCAAATGAATAACTGAATAGTTATAAAATACAAATAGTTTAAGGTATTTCAAGTACTATATAGGTAAGTAATGAGTCAGCATGACAATTCTTGGATGAAAGCAGAATTTATGGAGTGTAGAACATGTGTGTGTATAAATAGAAAAGAATGAAAATATCAACAGATGACTAATATTCGTGAGGAATCTGGATGCACATACATAACTAAATATACTCTTACAACAGGCACTAAATATTAAGGACACACTAACTAAACATGACCACTTAATATTCATGACTCTCTCCTTCATCGCCCACTGGTGACATCCATTACTGTTCCAAGTGTTCTCTGCCCAAAAAGCTCATGGTTGCTCATCAGACTAAAGCTCCACCTTTAGCCAGCTATATTTTTTCCTATATGTCTCCAACAGAGCAAGTATATGTCATTGGCCCATGTATCGTCCATCTGTCAGTTCCTTTGTTTGAACTGGAACTCTGGTTTTACACTACTATACTTTTAGAAGACTAATGTGGCAGAGAAAGATAAGCTATATAAACACTGCATACTCCAAGATTCACATAGTGCTCCTTCCACTCCATATGGACATATTTTAAGTGGCTTAATGCACCCCATCTCTCCATTATTGTGTTTTAATTCAATTGGATTGGATTTGCTATATCATGTCATTTGAATATCTTGATCTGGTCTACAAGCCTTTTCTATTCTATGACCTGGAAGATGCTTTCCATGGTAGTACATTTGTAGGCTATCACTACCTCAAGGCAATTCCCTTCCAACCTAGGGATCTGACTCAAGAATAAGTGATTGCAAGTAAAGAATCGGGCTGTGCTTGTGGTGGAATCTTGACTGTGATGCAGGTACTCCAGAGTCCTCCTGATTCTAATATTTTTTCTTTCTCATTTCTTATTATAAAAGATTATATATGTAAAGAAAATTATACATGTAAAATTTGGCAAATTGTTATGAAACAAAGAAAGATATAATCTCACCAGCAGTAGGGAAATTAAAATAAGATACAAGTGTCAAACATGTCCAAGACTGAGTTCCTTGCATTTAGCCTCCTAAATATTTATATATTTGGTTTCCAGCATACTCCACTGAAATGCAGTGCTGTCTGGCATTTAAGTCAATTAATCTTGATCAACTGTATTACTTGGATGACAGCCTTTTGAATATCCTATAGGATGAAAAATGCTCATTGGCAAGTCCTCACTGAGTTGGCATTTTCACAGAGCTACAACAGCAATGTTGGTCACAGGATTTAAGATGTGGTGCTACCTCCAAGCACAAAGAATACGTTTGTGGGAGAGGACTACAGCCAAGGTTCTGTCATAATTTATTGTAATTTAAACACCCCTAAGTCAAAGTATGGTGATCTTTGTCTCAGAGTCTTATTTCTGGCTATGGTAGATACTGTGTGCTGCCCAGGGACCAGCAGGTGCATCGCTGGTCCTTTTTACATAAGTTTCCCCAAGTGAGTGCTACTCCATCAAGGACAGTATGTGTGATGGCTCATCATTTGTCCTCATTGATAATGATGAACACACTAACAGGAACCTCTCACTCCCAGATATCCCTCCCCAGTCAAAATATTCCCCCTCTCCTAGAAAATACCCACAGTTCTGATTTTTATGATCATTATTTTATTGATTTCCACCACTTAGAGATTATTACTAAACAATCATTTAGTGTTGTTTCTTCACCTGTTTTAGAACTCGATATCATATATGAGATCTGTCTCCTGTCATGTGTAACTATAAATTTATTCATTTCTGTTGCTGTACAGTCATTTATAGGTCCTAAATGAACGTAAAATTTTTTCAACTACACTCTTAAGTTCAGTAATGGAGACCTGAAAATTAAATGGAAAAAAAGAGACAGATTAGCAAGAGAAAAGAGTTAATAAACTACATATGAGAGACAATGTGATTAAAAGAGGCAGTTGGGAGTTGAGGCATACCTACCATCTTATTAATGGAAAGGGAGGTGAAAAGTGTACTATGAGAAAGCAAATGACTTTTAGGAAAGATAAATGGAGAATAGAGCAGAGATGTGATAGTTCTGTGAGAATGTTAATGTAGATACACAGTGGAAACTTCTAATCTTCCAGTAAGAGCCAATCCTCCCTGGCTGCTCCCTGTGAGGGAATTGGGGCTTTTTTGAGTTCCTTTGGTAGATGGCTTTTTTTTTTTTTTTTTTTTTTGACAGGCAGAGTGGACAGTGAGAGAGAGAGACAGAGAGAAAGGTCTTCCTTTTTCCCATTGGTTCACCCTCCAATGGCCGCTGCGGCCGGCGCACTGCAGCCAGGTCACCGTGCTGATCCGAAGCCCGGAGCCAGGTGCTTCTCCTGGTCTCCCATGGGGTACAGAGCCCAAGCACTTGGGCCATCCTCCACTGCACTCCCTGGCCACAGCAGAGAGCTGGCCTGGAAGAGGGGCAACCGGGACAGAATCGGTGCCCCGACCGGGATTAGAACCCGGTGTGCCGGCGCCGCAAGGCGGAGGATTAGCCTATTGAGCCGCGGTAGATGGCTTTTGACTGATAAGAGATTGTAGGAACTCAAATGTCTTCTGCTCAAAATATATTTTGTTCCATATTGATACATTCTGGATTCCATTATTGATTATATTATTAATAACCACCAAGAATTCAGGAACTTGTGATTCATGGTGATTGTGCTCAATTTTAAAGAGACAAAGGTAAAGTATTGTCCACAGTGCTTGCACAAATGTATACTATGCAGCAATGGATGAGAGTTCTCTAATATCACATCCTCAAATCATTTTGGTATTGCCTGATTTTTTTTTTTTTAATGTTTTCCAGTTTGGTGAGTGTATGTGGACAACTCACTATGGCTTGTTTTAAAAAAAATTTTTTTTTAAATTTATCTGAAAGACAGAGTTACACAGAGAGAGGTAGAGACAGAGAGAGAGGTTTTCCATCCGATGGTTCACTCCCCAGTTGGCCACAATGGCTGGAGCTGCGCCCATCCAAAGCCAGGAGCCAGGAGTCAGGAGCCTCCTCTGGGTCTCCCATGCGGATGCAGGGGCCCAAGGACTTGGGCCATCTTCTACTGCTTTCCCAGGCCATATCAGAGAGCTGGATAGGAAGAGGAGCAGCCAGGACTAGAACTGGTGCCCATATGGGATGCCGTGCTTCAGGCCAGGGCTTTAACCCGCTGCGCCACAGTGCCAGCCCTCCTCACTATGGTTTTATTTTGCCCTATCAGTGAGGCTGAATGCCTTTTCATGTATCTGCCAGTCCTTTAAGCTCCTTTTTTGTTAAATTCCTGTCAAGATCCTACATACAAATTTCAAATGAATTATAAAACTTTTTTTCAAATTTTCAAATTTCCTACTTGTAGCAACTCTGTAAATTTTGAATCCAGATCTCTGCTTGTTACGTGTCACAAGTAGCCACTCTTACTCTATTGTTTTGCTCTTTTAAGGAGTCTCTTAATAGAGAATTCCTAATTTTAATTTGAAGAAAAAACCAATCTTTTCTTATACAGACAATATTCTTTAAATCTTAGAAGAAAATATTTCTGAAGTGTGTCTTCATGAAGATATTTTCCTTTTAAAGCTTTACAGTTTTACCTTTAATTATTTAGGTCTATAATCCAGTGGGAATTGCTTTTTTCAAATGTTTCTGCTTCTTTTCCAAGCCAGGTTTTCTAGCCTCCAATCAATTGTGCAAGTCCTTGATCACCTTATAACAAATCCTCTTTTTCCCCAGACAACCAGCATATATTTTACTGCTTCTGATCAAGAGCCCTTGCTGATAAAATGTACTATATTGTCTTGGTTCTCAACCCCCATCTTGTCTTGTCTCTTAACCCCCATCCAGTTCTGTTCCCCATGACCAGTCGCAGACTGATTTTTGCCTGTGGTTTGGACCATACCCAAAGATTGTCATAGTTGTGTCTTGTGCCTTACCTAGCAGGCAACTGCACATTTCAGTGTGTGCAGCTCCAGAGGTTCCACCAGTGCCTGTCCCACTGCCCAGTTCCTCTGTAAGTAAAAAATCATGCTCTACTGATTCTCCAGATAGGATCTGCCAGCCCTAGGCACCCAGCTGGAAGAGTGAGGGAGCAGCACAAAGAGGGTCATAGAGATAACATTCATAAGCCATGGCTTGCTGACGTCATCTGCTAAGCCAGACAAGTGAAAGCAGGCTTAACTCCCAGTTAGAGATTTCGGATCTCATTGCCATTCTTTGTCTCTCCTATCAGGAGACCAAGCAGGAAGATTCACACTTTACTTCTTTCCAAGTGGTTTATTGATTTTTGGATTCAGTGAAATGTACATCCATTGAACTAACTATTCTCTGTAAGTGAGGGGGGATTCACACTGTGCAGAAATTAACAGGCACAAACAGAACTGCCTCCTAGAGTTCAACCACAGCACAATAGAAGCGCACAGTATGAGGGCAATCTGGCGATTAAATAGCTCCACTTCATCCCTGGCAATCAAAAGCCACTGTGCTCTTATTTCTATCTTCTTTGTCTCCCTCCTCCCGACCCCCTCCCCTCCAGACACACACATTTCAAAGAGATTATGTGCACTATTTAACAGAAAATAGATTTCTTTCCCACCTTCCACTTTCTCTTTATATCTCTAGGTTTTATTTTACCTCTCTACTTCTTAAATGTGTAACAAACTTTGATTCTTCTAAGAAAACTACTTAACTCCTCATCTTCTCTGATCAAGTCATAATGGGAATAATGGTTTGCCCAGGATGGCAAACACACCACACTGAATCAATGATTTTTCTTTGTGTAAAATGGAAGTGCTATCTCATATACAGATGATTGCACTGACCTGCTTGCTTTTCTCTAGATAACGAATAATTTATCTTTACCTTTGGCCTTTATGACTAATATTTATAATACTTTGCAATTTTATAACCTTCTCAGAATTCGGTCTTTTGACATGATCTCTTCATTTTCTTTCAAAGCTACTACCGAGGTAAATAAGACCTACAGAATTATCTTCAGTGTCTTCAGAAGGAAACTGAGGCCCAGAAGAAATTAATGAATGACCTAAAGTACGGCCAGGATCCACTTTTGACTTTTCTGGCTTTGCAGACAGTGCTCTGTTCCAGATAACTCTTTAATATTAAAAGGTCCCCTATATAGCTCTAATTATTTTATGCAAAACTCACAGCCATATGAAGAATCAAACCTGGAAGACTAGCATTATTCATATCTTTTTAATCGTCTGATTCCATATTTAGCATAAGTATGATATTATGTGGACAATAAAGTCATAAATTGTAAGGCAATACTATTTTAAAGGTTTATTTTTATTTAAAAGAGTGATAGTGAGAGAGGGAGAGAGAGAGGTAGAAATAGAAAAGAGAGATTTTTCATTTGCTGATTCACTCCCCAAATGGCCACAATGGCGAGGGCTGTGCCAGGCCAAAGCCAAGCTTCAGGAACTCCAACCAAGTCTCCCATGTAAGTGGTAAGGTTCCCAAGTACTTGAGCCACCCTCCCCTGCTTTCCCAGGCAATTTAGCAGGAGCTAGATTGGAGGCATAGCAGCCAGGATTCAAAGGAGCGCTCATATGGGATGTTGACATCTCAAGTAGCAGCCTAACTGATCATGCCACAGTGCTGCCCTCAAAGTAATATCATTAATATATATTATATGTGTTGGGATTCTGGGAGTATCTAGTACATTGAAAGCAATCTGATTTGAGGTGTTTTTTAGTTTTGTTTTTGGAAGTGCAAATTCAAAAATTATCTTACTCATTATTGAGATGAAAAAGCCAAACATTCTGATAGAATGTGTTTAAACAAGAAAGGTCAATTTGCAGACTTCCATCGTTATTAGCATACAGATTGAGTAAACAGGCTTTGGGAAACATATTTAGGTCTTTACAATTGTACAGAAGAGGCAGGGGATGCTTGGTTTCCAGGCACAAATCTGATCACACAATCTGTCCCTTTTATTTTTTAAATACTTAGCTGTTAATTTCAAAGCTGGGTGAAATTTCACTGCTTTAAGAGATAAAGGATTTGTTTAAATAGGATTACAAGATATGAAAAAAAAGTTTGAGAAATTTACTATCTATGTATATGTTTTAAAATCTTCTACTGCTGTTATCCTGACTCTTCCAAAAGAATAAAGAGGCTTTTTTTCCTATGCAGTTGTTCATTTAATTTCATTCATTTGTGAATTTATTTAATTTCACCCACTTGAAAATACCTTCTCCATTATTCATATATTAACTCTCATGTGTTCTTGTATGGGAGCAGGGGTTTTAGCAGCAGAATCTTATGGCTGAACACAGATGACCCCCAGGAAAAGAATCAACCGCCACCTTGAAAGTCAAGACAAGCTTGCTGGAGGGAATGAAATCTAACCGCACAACCAGTAGGAGCACCCCGTCTTGCTCCATACCTAAGACTGGGTAATTAATAAAGAGCAGAAATTTATTTCTCACAGTTCTGGGGGCTGGGATATCAAGGTACAGCAGGTTTGCATTCTGATGAGTGCCCAGGCTTAGCTTGCAAGATAACAGTTGCATCTTCCGAAGGGGAATGCTCCTCCTCACTTGGCAGCAGAGGGGAAGAAAAAGTTCACTCCTGCATACCTTCAGGACCTAAACACCTGCCATGAGGCCCCACCTTCCAATCCTGTTGCCTCAGGGAGTAAGTTTCAAGTTTACAGTAAACTCAGTTTCTCTAGCTGTCTTGTGTGCTTCAAAACCTCTCCCAGTAAATTTTGTGGGATGTGACAATTGAGAAAGCTAGTTTCACAATAAATAATAAATGAATAAAATAAATCTTTATTTATTTATCTGAAAGCCAAAGTAACAGAGACAGACAGAGAGAGAGAAGAAAAATCTCACGTCTGCTGGTTCACTCTCCAAATGGCTTCAACAGCCAAGGGCTGGGCCAGACCGAAGCCATGAGCCTAAAATTCTATCCAGATCTCCCATGTGGGTGGCAGGAGCTTAAGCATTTGAGTCTTCCTCCACTGCTTTTCCAGGTGCATTAGCAGGATGCTGGATCCAAAGTGGAGCAGCTGGGACTTGAATTGACATTTCCACATGTGATGCCAATATGGAAGGGGTGGCTTAACCAACTGCACCAGAACACTAGCCCCTCAAAGTAGTTCCTACTGGTGTTTTCTTTTACATTATGATAATGCTTAAAAATTGTTACATCAAACTACCATAAGTTGAGAACTGTCTAAATTCACTTTGATATCCTGGAAAAAAATGTGAATTTCTTTAAAACAAAACTTTACCAAAAAAAAATGCAGCTTTCAATTCCAATGTTCAAATAAAAAATTCCAAATATAGAAAAAGCTTGTATTATGCAGCCAAGTACTGGTAACTATCTAAATAATAAATGATAAGATAAAAATCTGCTAAGTAGATTAGAGGTTGGCCATGCAATTAATATGGTAATAAAATTATTACTTTAATATTTCATTATCATTGAAAATGATGATTTGTTGTATATTAAAATAAATATGGATAACAGATCATGTTAACATGATCATGTAAGAACTACATTTTAGCTAGCATTTGTGGTACACTGGGTAAAGCTACCACCTGTGATGTTCGCATCCCATATTGGAGCACAAAGTTTGAGTCTCAGCTGCTCCACTTTCAGTTCAGCTCCCCTGCTTTTGTACCTGGTAAAGCAGCAGAGGATGACTCAGTGCTTGGGCCCCTGCCAACCATGTGGGAAGCCCGGATGGAGTTCCAGGCTTCTAGCTTTGCCTGAGCCTAGCCCAAGCTACTGTGGCCATTTGGGGAATAAACCAGTGGGGATGAAAGATCTTTCTCTCTCTACTCATTTCCCACTCTTGCCCTCATTCTTCCCCATCTTTGTCTTTTTGCATTTTAACTAAACAATAAATGCTTTTAAGAAAAAACCCTATATTTTAACAAGACTACAAATGAGAAAAATTGAAATAATAAAATCTGAAAACAGTATCTGTATTGAAAATCTTTTAATTCAGCATTTTCCAAATTTTACAAAATTCTATCAGCTGTTCCACTCAAAGTCATTGCCTCGCTTTGTTGATTGACATCTTCCTTTTTTTAAAGATTTATTTTTATTTATTTATTTATTTATTTATTTGAAAGGCAGAGTTAAAGAGGCATAGAGATAGAGAGAGAGGACTTCCATCCATTGGTCCACTCCCCCTATGGTCGAAATGGCTGGAGCTGCGCTGATCCAAAGCCAGGAGCCAGGAGCCTCCTCCAGCCCTCCTATGTGGGTGCAGGGGCCCAAGGACCTAAGCCATCCTCTACTGCCTTCCCAGGCCACAGCAGAGAGCTGGACTGGAAGTGGAGCAGCAGGGACTCAAACCAGCACCTACATGCGATGCTGGCACACCCACCACCATGCCACAGTGCCAGCCCCAGCAGCTTCCTTGAACTCTCAATGACACTGTGACCAGACTTGGTAAATGCCCCCAGATAGATAAGGCATCATTAGTATACACACCACCAAACCAGAGGGAAATTGAGAGCTTCAAACCAAAGAACCAGACATTCCAAATCCAGAGATGTTTGTTGGAGACTAAACAGAATCACCAAATCTTACAACTGCTCAGTTTAGTTTTGCTTGTACCCGAGTGTTGAATGAAGGGCAACTAATATTTCTGAGAAAATAGAGCATGATGCTTTGACAAAGACACAGGTACAAGTTTACTATCACCTGTCCAGTTAGTTAACACAGCAACTGCTTTCAGAAAAAGGTCCAGATTTTTAATACAAGCCTATTTCATTCAGCAGCTCACTGGATATCTCTACTGATCTAGAGAAGACAGAAATGGTGCCAGTGAAAAAAATGAAAGGGTGGCTGGATCCCATTAGGAATCTCTTGTAACCTCGTATACTGTCTTCAGGAACTGCAAGGACTCACTTAACCAACACAAGGAATTGGAGTTTGCTAACAGAGGCCCAGTCCTCTGCTGCCTTCTACTCTGCTCTCCCACTTGCCTGGAGAAATGCCAAGGTATTAACATTTAAATTACCAAAAAGGGAATTGGGCCTCTCTGAGTTGTTTCTATCACATTGAGGCTATTTCTAGTTATAGCCTCAAACTTCCCAGGGGGAGGAAAAACCCCAGCATATTAGTATCAGAATCGGAAGGAAACAGCTGCAGCATCCTGGAATAAACAGCAGACAAGGAATCAGAAGTCTCACTTCTAACTCTGGCTCTGCTGGGTACTGCTTTGACCCTAACCAATCCAAAATCTACAGGTTGCTCCTCTTTGGAAACTTGATGGATTTATATCTAAGATTTCAATGATACTATTTCTTTATCTTTTATTTATTTGAAAGCAAGAGAGAGAGAGATTCTTCCATCTGCTAGTTCACTCCACAAATGGCCATAAGAGCCAACAGGGCCAGGGCAGAGCCAGGCCAAAGCCAGGAGACTGGAACTCTATCCAGGTCGCCCATGTGGCTGTTAGGGACTTAGCCATTTGGAGCACCACCTGGTGCCTCTTGGGGTGTACATGAGCAGAAAGCTGAATCAGAAGCAGAGCTGGGGGCAAGAGCTGTGGCACAGCCAGTTAAGCTGCCCTTTGTAGTGCCAGCATCCCATATGGGCACTCCACTTCAAATCCAGCTCCCTGCTAACGTGCCTGGGAAAGTAGCAGAGGACAACTCAAGCGCTTGGGTCCCTGAACTCATGTGAGAAACCTGGATAAAACTCTTGGCTCCTGGCTTCGTTCTGGCACAGCCCTGGTCATTGTGGCCCTTTGGGGAATAAGCCAGCAGAAGGAAGATCTTTCTCCTCTCTCTCTCATACTGTAACTCTGACTTTTAAATAAATTAAAAAAAAAAAAAAAAAGGAAGCAGAGGTGGTTCTTGAACCCGTGGATCCCCACAGGGTCCTCTGTTAGGAAGACCCAGATTGAGTTCTGGCTTAGGTGTGGTCCAGCCCTGGCTGTTGCAAACATCTGGGGAGTGAACCAGCAAACGGAAAGTCTCTCTCCATCTGTTTCTCCATCTCCCCCTTTCTCCCTCCCTCCCTCTCTCGCTCTCTTTCTCCATAGAGAGATCATCTATTTATCTGTCTGTTCGACTGTATATCTATCCCTCTGCCTCCCTAGTATGCTCACCACGATACAACCAATGTGATATACATACATGTAGAGGAAGCACATCTTCCTTAGAGAGAATTATAAAAAGTTATGGAGATTCTCTTCCCTCAGAGGCAGGGTTTAATCCCCCGCTGCCATTTTCTTGAGCGCTGATGCACCTACTGACTTCAGAAGAACAGAGTGCGGAAAGGGAAAACAGCAAAGCTGGCAGCACCGCCTCAGTCAGCAGCTCGTAGGCAACATCAGCAGCGATGATGCCGTTTGATAATGCGTCCCCTGCTGTGAACTTTAAGCTAAAATGGGCACTTTAAAGATTTAATTGAAAATGACACTTTACCTTTGTGATTTTCTTCACAAAAACTTAGACACTCACTGTAATCATGAAAAAACATAAGAAAATTCCACATGAGGAATAGTATACAAAATATCTGTCCAGTACCCTTACAACCTGTCAAGATCATCAACAAAAAGGAATTGAGAGACCGTCAGAGCTTAGGGTACTCCAGGAAGACACAGTGACTAAATGCAACGTGGTATCCTGCAAGAACAAAGGACATTATCGGAAAAATTCGTGAGATACAAATGCAGTACTGAGGCCTTTATGGTGATGCCCCGGTGGTGATATGTTAATAGAGAGGACCAGCAGGATGGTGAGATGTAAAGAATAGGGGAAACTGTCTGAGGCATGTACAAAAATTCTCTAAATATAATGCCCCTATAAAATAATAAAATCTATTTTTAGGAAGTCATGTTCAAAACCAAAGAGCTGCATTTGGGACTGCACAGAGCGAAAAGGGAGACCAAGCTGGAAAGGTTGTGGGAAATGATCCCCAGCTCCTATGGCTGGGCAGGCACAGTTCCCAGAAAACAGAAAATATTATGTATGGGGTTTTGCAATTTCAAAGACTTTTTTTTTAAAGTGTCCCTCAGGGAGAAATGCAAATGTGCGGAGAACTATTTCCCCACTAAGGAGCTCAGGACAAGCCGTGGCCCCAGAACCACGCATCTCGTCCTCTGGCCATGCTTAGGACGGTACATTGCCCTTGAAAGGATTTTGAGGCAAACCGGAAAGCTCTGGAAAAAATATCTTGTTGAAACAAGGAGAAGTGACAGTGACTGACTGGCTTGAACAATACAAGATTAAGATCGCGCCCGAGGATAAAGTGACAGGAAAAGCCAGGTGGGAATCCGACTCCAATTGCCTGCTGTGGCACAAAAGAAGCTGGGAAGAAATGTCACCTTTTCACTCAGTGTACTGGCTGCAGGCTGTCTCCACAAGTCACTTTGGGCCTCCTGACAACGGCTCACTTTTCTTTCGTTAGGTCCCACAGCTCTCCACGCACCCACCCAGAGGCGAGCGCTTGCCCCGTCGCTGCCTTTCTCTCAGCTCGCTGGCACAAGAGCTTTGCGGGCACAAGAGCGCCTGGCAGGCCTGAGGATTGGCAATGTGACACACAGCTGCCTTTTCTCTCCCATACATCTACTTGGGGCGCCATGCTGAGCCCCCATGGATGAAAGGGGCTTCCTAGTTCATGTCCCACAATCTCCAGGCCAGTGGTAGCAGTCAACTTTGCTCTTAACTCCTCATATCCTAAACCTACCCTGTCAGCAAACTGTACCCATGTAAGCATTGGCACATCGCCTGGAAATTTCCACATCTCTCTGCAGTCTACTTCACTCACTCTGTGATTACTTTACTTTGTCTTTGGGGTTGTCCAGTTTTCCTATATGTGTACATGCCAAATTCATTATTTATTATACTTGGGAGATCCTGGCGTCCTACAATCAGAGGACTTTTGTCTTGCCATTTCTGGAAAATCCTCACCCTTTTCTTCAACTAAATCTAAGCAATTTTTAAAAAGAGACATTTATTTGAAAGTCAAAATTAGAGAGAGAGAGAGAATCTTCAACCTACTGGTTCATCCCCCTAGATGGTCACAATGGCCAGGGCAGGGCCAGACCCAAGACAGGAGCTTCATCTGAGTCTCTCAAATGGGAGACAGGGAGACAGGGGCCCAAACACTTTGACCGTCTTCTACTGCTTCCCAGGAAATTTTCAGGGAGCTGGATCAGAAGTGGAGCAGCAGGGATTCAAATTGGCATCCATATGGTACTCCACCTGCTATGCTATAATGCCAGCCCCTCAGCTAAATTTTCAGCTGTTTTTCATCCTATTTACTCTATGACCTCCTAGGACTCTGAATGGATTCATGTTGTGTCTTGTCACTCTTTCTTTCATATTTCTTAAAATCTCCTTCATATTATCCAAACCTTTGCTATATTCTGTGCAGTTTCTTTAGCTCATTCTTTTTTTTTTTTTTTGAAAGACTTACACAGAGAGAGGAAGAGAGAGGGAGGGAGGGAAGGAAGGAGAGAGAGGGACAGAGTGAGAGGGGAGGCAAGAGAGAGGGAGAGAGAGAGACAATCTTCTACCCACTGGTTCAGTCCCCAAAGAGCCACAGTGACCAGGGCCGGGCCAGGCTGAAGTCAGGAGCTGCTTCCAGACCTCCATGTGGGTGTAGGGGCCCAAGAACTGGGCCATCTTCTGCTGCTTTCCCAGGAGCATTAGCAGGGAGTTGAATCAGAAGTGGAGCAGTCAGGTCTCCAACTGGTGCCCATATGGAATGCCGGCATTGCAGGCTGCAGCTTTACCCAGTACACAACACCAGCCCCATTAGCTCTACTTTTCAATTCACCAACCTCCCCTTCAGTTGTGTTTAATCTATATATTGTTCATACAAGCACTGCTGTTGATTCTAATGTAAATCATTACCCTTGTTTTATAAATTGTAGCTGGTTTCTTTTCAAATCTACCAGCTCAGCATTGATAGTCTTACTCTCTTATTGCTTTCTTTCTATTCTTTATGGTTCAATTAAGAACCATAGTTTTTGTTTTATCACTCTTTTTATATTGTTTCTGTTAATTTCTCATATATTTAGGATTGTAAGCCCATAGTGAAGTGTTGTAGATTTTTGAGATCAAATGTTAAACTTCATTCCTTCAGGGAGGGCATATGTATTCATTTTTTTTAAGTTCCTGGCTTCGGATCAGCACAGCTGCGACCTTTGCAGCCATTTGGGGAGTGAACAAACAGATGGAAGACCTTTCTCTCTGTCTCTCCAATTCACTGTCTGTAACTGTTCCTGTCAAATAAATAAATAAAATCCTTAAAAACAGAAATAAATAATACTACTTAAGAACCAGGTTGAGCCAGCGCCGTGGCTCACTAGGCTAATCCTCTGCCTGCGGCACCGGCACACCGGGTTCTAGTCCCGGTTGGGGCACCGGATTCTGTCCCGGTTGCCCCTCTTCCAGGCCAGCTCTCTACTATGGCCCGGGAGTGCAGTGGAGGATGGCCCAAGTGCTTGGGCTCTGTACCCCATGGGAGACCAGGAGAAGCACCTGGCTCCTGGCTTCGGATCAGCGCAGTGCGCCAGCCGCAGTGCGCCGGCCACAGCAGCCATTGGAGGGTGAACCAACGGCAAAAGGAAGACCTTTCTCTCTGTCTTTCTCTCTCTCTCATTGTCCACTCTTCCTGTCAAAAAATAAAAACAATAAAAAAAAAGAACCAAGTTGAGTCAGTAGAAACTACGGAAAGCAAATCTAACGATAATAGCAACCTCACCTCACCTAGCTAACAGAAAAATGAAGAGTCCACCCCTTGAGTCAAGCAATTGTCTCTTCCCCAGTTTCTATAATTTGCTTCAGCCTATAGAGGTAGGAATGTTCCTTACACTTCTTCAAAAGACTAGACATAGAGTGAAAAAGTTTTGATAGCCCCATCTACAGGCATTACAGATGTTAAAAAAAAAAAAGAGTGGTTGACTCTGTTACACAGTGGGTTAATGCCCGGTCCTGAAGAACTAGCATCCCATATGGGGGCCAATTAGAGACCCAGCTGCTCCACTTCCAAACCAGCAGTAGGGAAAGCAGTAGAAGTTGGTCCAAGGCCTTGGGCCCTGCACCATTGTGGGAGACGTGGAAGAAGCTCCTGGTTCCTGGCTTCAGATCAGTGCAGCTCCCGCCATTGTGGCCAACTGAGGCATGAACCAGTGGATGGAAGACCTCTCTCTCTCTCTCTCTCTCTCTGCCTCTCCTTCTCTCTCTGTGTAACTCTGACTTTCAAATAAATAAATAAGTCTGTAAAAGAAAAAGAAAGGTCCTTACTTCTTTTGTAACCTCCCCTACCCCGCAGTCTTTATGGTGCTTTTTAATGAATGCTTCCCCCATTACATCCTATCCTAAATTTTTAAAATTTATTAACTATCTTATATTTTAAAATATAGAGGTCTATCATTTTTAAACATAGTTATCTATGCACCAACTGGGTAAAGGATTGGGCTGAAAAGAGTCCAAATTTTACACTTTTCTCACCTCCTTTGAGACAGGGAGGAGAACCAAAGGAAATGACTTGCTAAGGTCCACGTGTAGAGGAAATACAGCCACAACCAGAAATAAAGAAAGAGAAGCAGACCCCTCCTCTCAACACAGACCTTGAAAAGTGGCTGCTCGCGATTAACAACTGCCCGCTGTGATCTTGTCTAGGGAGGGAAGAAGTCCTAAGTTCTGCTTCTGTAAACTCTAGGCATCAATCTGTCCTAATAAATCTGCCCCTGTTATCTTGTCTATAAGCATCCCGGGCCCACCGACCATTGGAAGTGTGGTCCTAAGTCACGTTGGCTGCAATTTAAACCCACCAATGCTGTAACAGCTAAGGTATAGTGATGATGAACTATACCTGATGCTGATGAACCTATAAACATTAAGAAACTTGGGGTTGTCGCTTAGTTCTCAGGAAATGATTCCAGCTGAGCCCGCTGGCGTAAAAAACTACTTCAATCCTCCACTGTCTCTGGTCCCTGTCTGAACAAAGGGAGTCTTCCCACCTCGGATTTCTATAACACATGTTTCAAACTCTTATTTTTTTCCCTCAAATCTGCACCTACATCTCCAGCTCCTCAGGTTGGGTTGAAATGGGGAAGTCAGGAGAGAGATCTTCTAACCCTGCCAGAAGCCTCCTGCTCTTCCCACTAGAATCTCAAAACAAACAGTCCAGGTTATGAGCAGGTAACACAAAAGAGAAAGGAAAAGACCCTTGAAGGAAGCTAAACAAGGAAGGGGGAAATGCATTTTATATTCACTAGTTCAGCCTAAGGGCTAGTGAGGAGAAAAGAAAGGAACAAAGTTTTTTTTTTTGAAAAGTCACTCATCTCCCACTGGAGTTGGCACTTGCTAATTGAGCTGCAAATTCTCAGCAAGACAATGCATTGTGTGATGTGGCCAGCTTCCAGAGCAAGAGGAGAGACGAAGAGCAGCACACAGTTCTCATGATTGCACTGGAGATGTATTTGATCGTTCTACTCAGCCTCCAAAAGGCACTCATAGCTCTTTTCTCAGGTAGGAACAGCAACCCGAAAGACCCAAGAGGCTGGAAAACGGGAAAACACATCAGAGGATCTTCCTGACCTCTCAGAGGCCTCCCGTTTAACTCAGTAGAAGTTCCCAAAGTCCACAATGGTGAATTCTCAGGCAATTACTCACATTTAAATAATTGAGCACTAACTGAGTTTTAATTGCGGCAATAATCTTCCTGAAAGCTCACGGTCTGTACTCGCAGGAGAAAGCTGAAGAGAAAGGCAAACTCACTCAGGGACACACTTGAAGGATTTCACCCCAAGCAGTCTGGCTTGGGACTATACAAGGTGATTCTAGCCTGAAAGCATTGGCACTCTCTCTTGATTTAAATTGTTTTTGTGCTTGTAAATTCCAACCTACTTGACTAAAGTAATAAAAGTCCTTGCGAGGCATGAAAGCAGGTGGTCATACGAACCCATCCCACACTAGATGTTGCCTATATTAACATTCTAATCTCTTTGAATGGTGAAGATGCCTCACTTTCAGGAAATACCACCAACACTTCCTCCTGCTACACAGCATTTTTCACCGTCCTGAGCACACACTTGCCTTTGGCACCTCCGTATCAGTGCATAGCCTGTGCCCTCTGCATAAATGCTCTACTCCGCTTTTTTCTTGGCCAAATTTCTTCCTTAAAATAAAATTTCATCTAAACTGTTCCACCTCCCAGGTGAAGCCTTCCCAGGTTTCTGCAGAGAGCAATTTGCATCTAGAAGGCTAGATACAGTCTTCCCATTTTTTATGATCTTTTCCCCAAGATAGCTGTCCATCCTTTTTAGGGTAAGATCTCTTCAAGTTCAAGACAGTGCCAGGCATCAGGTAGCATGCAAATGCTCATTGAATACATGTGGGTGACTCTTCCCCTTGTGAATTTCTGTTAACAGCTCTCAACACTCATGGCTAAAAGAGGTGCTCTAACATTTATTGCTCCTTTTAATGCTTGCAATTAATATACACTACCTGCCCTGTTTAAAAATGGCACTTTTAACGATTCAATTAAGAACTTAAAAAAAACTGTCCTCCTAATTTACTCCTTATACTTTCACTATTTCCAGCTTTTCCTCTCACTTTAAGCAGATACTCTCTGCCCAAATATATCAAGCTCTGAACGTCAATCCAGTAATCTAGGAGAACAATGATGCTCACCCTGCGGTCCTACATGGACCATACAAGGAACTCAAGCACTAGTCAGCAACAGGAGACCCCGTAAACTCTTGCCTCTTCCAAGAAATTACTAGCATGTAATTGAATGACATTCTAAAGCAAAGGCTTCTCAATGTTTGTTTTGAAAAAGCAAATGCTAAAGAGGAAATCTTTCTTTTCAAGCATGTTAAAATAGAGGAAAACATGTTGTAGGTGTTCTCACAGAATTATTTGTACTTTTGATGCTTTCTTGAAAAACTTCAGGTCTCTTTTTCTATTCAGTTGTTTAACATTCTGTCCTTGTCTTTCTGTCTCATTGAAAACAAGCAGAAATGTTTGGAAACCCACAGTTGGATGAGACAAATGAGTGGCTTTCAATGGAGTTTAGATAACATAAGTAACTCCATTACAAGAGAGTGGCATAGTGGTACATGTAGTTCAAAGAAAGCATCCAAATGAAGGAGTATTTAACTTTGACTAAATATCAAGGAAGGCACTTCAGTATTTAAGGATGAAACAAATTCACATAAGTGGCATTATGAACATAGGCAGGAGGTATAACACAAATGACATCCATAACAGTAAATAATCCATTGTATTTGAGCTAAAGTGAGAAAAAAGGTGGGAATATTTTTAAAAAGTTAATTCTACAATGATCTTTGGAGGTCAAACACTTGAGAGTTTAGAAATTATAGACAAGTGTAAACATTATTTTTCCTGCAATAGCAAAAATGATTTTTCAGGAAATGTAAGAAATTATTTTTGATTTTTGCATGATACCCATTCTAACAGGAAAGGTGGAATCTCTGGTGAGGATGTGGGGAAAGGATACTCTAATACATTGTTGGTGGGAATGTAAACTAGTACAACCATTAGGGAAAACAGTATGGAGATTCCTCAGAAATCTGAAAATAGATCTACCATATGACCCAGCCATCGTACTCCTGGGAATTTACCCAAATGAAATGATATAAGCATATGAGTTATTTGTACTCCATGTTTATTACAGCTGTGCACTGTGGAATACTACACAGCCATAAAAATGAAATCCTGTCTCTTGCAACAAAATGGATGTAACTGGAAACTATTAGGCTTAGTGAAAAATCCAGTCCACAAAAGTCAGATCTCATATGTTTTCTCTGATATGTGGTAGTTAATATAAAATACAAAAATGTATAAGACTGAAATGGACATCATGTGATATGATTGTTATTTTTAGTTCTTGTTTATATTCCTGTGGCACTGTGGCCTTCCCACTTTTTACTTGTTGAATGTTATTTGGTTACTGGTGAATTAAGCTTGTGATTACATAGTGGATTAAATTATGTTTTTGCAAAAACTAAAATTAAAAGAAGAGAAGGAAATATGGAGATTGAGGAAGGGTAAAGAGGAGGGAAGGAAGTATGGTTATCTTCTTAGAACTGTACCTATGAGATACATGAAATCTGTTCTCTTTATATTAAAAATTTTTTTTTAAAATAAAATAAATATAAAAAAGAAATCAATGGTTAAATTGGTAAAATCAATGTTGGTACATAAGGGACATTCCAAATGTCCCTTTTCTGATTACATCCCCATTAAATCTTCTTTCAAATATAACCATTTCTACTAATTTTGATGAATGGATTAAAACCCATCTGACTATAGGATTTAAGTAGTTTCTATAAATGGAAACACTTAGCAAGAATCATCCAGCCTGATGCACAATGCAGACGTAGGCCAAGATAGACAATTTTTTCATTGTTGAGCTCTTTTGCGCCTTGCTTAGAATGTCCAGGTACAATTGTTGCCTTTCAGTCTGGGTGGGCACTTCTGGTTGTCCATATTGGTATAAGGATCATTAAGGAATACATAACATCTAATAGGGAAATCCAGTAAAAGTTAGGAGAGAAAAACAATAACAGTATATTGAAATCTCAGAGCTCTTTATTTTTTTCAGATGTAATTTTAATCATAATTGAGGTTCAAATTCTCCTAATTTGCAAATGGAGGAAGAAGAGAATTGGGGTTATTCACACATGTTTTTTAATTGGCTTCACTGAGAAAACAACTTTTGAAATTAGAAACTGAAAACCCTGTACTTCAATCTAGTTTCTGCTCTGGTCCAATATTTCCTCTCTTTTTCCATTCCTTGGGCGATGCATGAGTTCACAGACAATGACAGAGCAATTTGCTGTATTGATGGCAAAGATGGAAGCTCACACAAAGCAGCATCAATCTCTCTGATCATTTGAAGTAAACTCATTACAAAACAAATCATTAATGAACTAAGCCCTATCCATAAGGGATAATTTGCACTAATCGCATTAAATTAAAATGACAAATTATACAAGATTTAAAGACTAAATTCTTATGTCAATATGGAAATAGTTTCCAACATTTTGGCAGGTGTTGACAACTCCATTTTGGGATGTTTGTTCCAACAGATCAAATCTCAATCATCAAAAGAAATTGTGTCAGGGGTGGGCATTTAATGTGGCAGTTAAGATGTCTGTATCAGAATACATGAGTGTGAGTTCTGGCTCTACTCTAAATTCTTACTTCCTGCTAACACAAACACTGGGAGCCAATAGGTGATGGCTACAGTAATTGAGGCCTTGCCACACACATGGGAAAACTAGATGGAGTTCTATTTAGGGAGTGAAACAGCAGATGAATGGTCTGTTTGTCTCTCCTTCTTTGTCATTCTGCCTTTCAAATAAGCAAAAATTTTAAAAATAATATTCATCATACAAAATGAAACAAAAAAAACCCCAAGTAGCACAACTACTTTTTTTATTTTGTTTTGGGAAACAGAAAGAGAATGAGAGAGAGAGACATGTAAATACACACATCAACAGAGCTCAAACCTGTTGGTTCATCCTCCAAATGCCTGCAATGAGTAGGGCTGGGCTAGGCTAAAGCTGGGAGCCAGGAACTCAGTTCAGGTCTTTCCCAAGTGCGTTAGCAGAAAGCTTGATTGGAAGCAGAGTAGCCTAGACTCAAACTAGCACTGTAATATGATATGCAGATGTCCCAAGAGGCAGGTTAACCCACTGCATAACCCCTTTCCCTGAAAGCTCTTTTTTTTTTTTTAGTTTCTTAAAATGTATTTTGAAAATATACTGACAGATTTTCCATTACTGTTTCATTCCCCCAAATGCCTGCAACAACTGGGACTGGGTCAGGACAAAGCGAGGAGGCTATTGCTCAATCCAGGAGTCCCACATGGGTGGCAGGGACCCAAGCACTTCAGTCATCACTTGCTGCCTTCCAGGGTCTAAATCAACAGGAAGTGGGAATTGGGAGTGAAGCTAGGAACAGAACCCAGGCATTCCAATATCGCATGCAGGCATCCCAACCAGCAGCTGAACCCATCACAAAACACCTGACCCTAAACAGCAGTGTTCTGGAGGTGATATTGATGCATTTCTACCCCTTGCTTAGAAAAACGTTATTTCCTATACTCTAAGATCTCCTTTGGATGAAACAAACTCTACCAGAACATGTAATGGAAATTTTCCCAGTAACACTCCAGAAATAGAGTGGTCCGTGGCTTTCTCAATACCAACAGAAAATATTAAGAGCAGATTATTCTGCAGCTCATCAGGATACATAGGATTGCCCTCTGGAATCTTCTGAACATGGCTTGATGTCTGATCCAACAAGCAGCAGTGTAATCTCTCCTGAATTTTGCCATTCAACACTGTCCTTCAATGTAATTGAGTAACATTTACACCTACTAATTTATGAGGATCTCAAAGGCACAAGAAGGGAAGTGTAAGCAACATAGCACATGGATAGAGCTTGGGCTCCTGACCTGAGCTAAACTAACTCCTAACTCTGACACAACTCGGTTTTGTGATTTGGTCCAAGTCTCCTGACTCTTCAACCTCTATTTATTTACCTGCATTATGAGGATAGTTAATAGGATATATTACTACTGCTCTGATAGGAAAGTTAGATAATGCATATAAATAATAAGACAAGGACATTCCATGAATGGTAACAGTTACTATATATTAGTGACCAGGTTATTAGAAATAATCTCCACTGGGGAAAAGAATCAGCATAAGTTTGGGTCGCTATATTCAATATACCTATTATTAGGAAGAAGAGTACTTCATAGAATGAAGGGACTTGAAATCTCATTTATCCATTTCATATTTGTGTAGTGAATGAGTTAATTCCTTTTTCAGTTGACTAAATCCAGTATTAAAAGAAATCTAAGGTATATGTAAAAATAATCACATACACACACATACATTTCCAATTTTCAATCCTATCCAAAGAATGTTTTTCTTTTATTCATTCGAGAAGCAGAGAGAGGAGCTAGACAGAGAAAAAGAGGCCCCAGCCACAGTTTCACTCCCCAAAGGACCAAAATGGCCAGGACTGGGCCAAGTTTAAAGCCAGGATGCAGGCCGGTGCCACAGCTTAGGTGGCTAGTCCTCCGCCTGCAGCACCGGCACCCCAGGTTCTAGTGCTGGTTTGGGCGCCAGATTCTGTCCCGGTTGCTCCTCTTCCAGTCCAGCTCTCTGCTGTGGCCTGGGAGGGCAGTGGAGGATGGCCCAAGTGTTTGGTCCCTGCACCCGCATGGGAGACCAGGAGGAAGCACCTGGCTCCTGGCTTTGGATCGGTGCAGCGCACCAGCAGTAGTGGCCATTTGGAGGGTGAACCAACGGAAAAGGAAGACCTTTCTCTCTGTCTGTCTCTCTCTCTCACTGTCTAACTCTGCCTGTCAAAAAAAAATAAAAATAAATAAATTTTTAAAAAGCCAGGATGCCAGAACTCAATCCAGATCTTGCACAAAGATGCAAGGGACCCATTATTTGAGCTATCACCACTGCCTACCAGGGTATCCATTAGCAGAAAACCGAAGTCAGGAGCCAGAGTCACGGGTCGGTCAGTTACCCAAAAGTGGGATGCAGGCATTCTAACCCCAAGGCCAAAAACTTGCCCCCATTTCTAATTTCATTAAAAAACTAATTTATGAAACTGATCTCCTTTATGGAAAAGGATAAATCCCAATGACTAGTATGATGTTAAAACATTCAGTAAATAATTTTCATCAATATAAGCAGATCGTCTTCTTAATTTTTTCTATTTGGAGAATATCTTTTGAAAAGATACACAGCAAGGTTTCTCCTGGTAAAATAACATGCAGTGTAGCCACACATATCCAGAAATTCTTAAGGCCTCATACAGATATGAGTTAATCATCCAGGATGTGAAAAAAAACTTAACTTATAGACCAGTTTTACTTCGGGGAAAAGCCAGAATCCGACCAGACTCTGGAGATTTAAACCTGACGACATAGCAACTTAAGTTGTGGCAGGTGTCAAGGTTTCAGTTCCACCTACTCTGGTGTTCTCATAAGTAACTCTGTGTTAACCTACATGCTGAAAATGAAATTCCAATTCCAACCTGTCATATTTTTATTATTATAGTTCAATTTAACGGGCACCATAGAGCTTTAGGGAACATAAGTGATGAGAATCCTTGAAGATTTATAATTTAGAAATGACATTTGGAAGTAAATAGAGACCTTTGGGAGGCTGATTTAATGAAATGTAGTAGTTGTAGGACTGTTGTTTTGGTAAAATAAGTTTTAAAACATTGATTTTCCTCCACTCTGAACAAAAATCCCTACTCAGGCTCAATTTTCACAAGATAGTGGAAAATCCTTCTAAAGAATGTAAAGGAAATGCAATATGATACAGTTTCAAGAGAACATTTGTTGCAATAGCAAGAACATTAGAGCATAGAATAAAGATCTGCAGAAGCATGGTTGGCAGACTCCTACACTGTCATGGCCAAACAGGTGCTCATTCCTTTTTCACCTGTTTCTCATATTTATCTGTGACCACGTTTAAAAGAAAGCAGATGGAGAATGGAAAAGGGGAAAGGAGTGGGGTTCAAGAACATCTTCCTGAGTATCTACTTCTTGTCCTCCTTCAGCTCTGTTAAGATCCAGAAAAAAAACAGAGCAAGAAATGACTGAGCATTTCAGGTTATCTGTCTTGTTCAAGTTCAGGTTTTGATTCACCATCACTCTGATTGTCCATTTACTCATAGATTCTCAGAAGAGAAGGAGCCTCAGAGATAACCCTATACTATGTTCCATGAAATCCTAGGGTTCCTCAGTGATGTTTCAGCCCTAATTTAACTTGAAGAATATCACATTTATCTAGAGTATACACGGGTGTCCCATCTACTTTGAAATCATTGATCTTCTATCTCCAAGGAATAAATATCTAATATAAGAATACAAATACCTTTAGTGGTAAGGAATTAACTACCTTGCGAAGCAAACCATAGCTAAATTCTGTGAAAACTCACTCTCACAGAGAGAAGATACCTGCTCTCTCCTAATTCCAGTCTAGTCCTATCCTGTAAGACAACAGAAAAGCAGGCTAAGCCTTTTTCACATGAGAGTTTTTTACCATAGGTAGGCGATTCAAAGAATGTCTCTCCTGCAAGCTCCTCAACTACAGACCTCCAATCTCATTGATGCCTGATAGGGTTGTAGGGGTTCCAACACCCAGCTCATTCTCCCTTGGACACAATGCAGGGTGTTTGAGTCCTGCTGTGTTCTCTTAAGTACAATTAAGAAGGGAAGACTAGCACTTCTTTCTCCTTAGTTTCCTTAAGGCAAAGCAAACAGAAGGACAATATCAACCAAATATTTGAAGCTTTATGCTTTCTTACTGGTCTAGCTTGTGTATGGTCTGACAATGGTGTAACACAGTGACACTTTTGAAGATAAATTCTGCAGCAATGTGAAAATACAACTCAGGGCAGGTAATGCAGTTCCAGAGAAGTATAGCTGTCAGGTTCCTGAGTCTTAATGAGAAAATAGATCCTAACCTGTTTGCTGAACTTATTCCTCCCACCTGCTAGGAAATGATGAAGTGATGTGGCCTGACATAGTCAGTCTACTCATCTCTTGTAAGTCAGGGTGATGAGCTAGGTGAGGCAAGAGGAACATGGGATTATAGTGTGCTAAAGAGGAAAAGGAAGAAGGCTTTGCATCCAGAAAACACTAATATAGAATAATACAAAAGACACTGGGCTCAAATGTTATCTGTTCAGTAGCTTTGGTAAGTCACTTTACCTTTCTGAACCTCAGTTAACTCATCAGACTATGAAATATTACATTTGAATTTATAGATATAGCACTGAGCCCAACATGGGCCCTCAATAAATATCATAAAAATCATTATAATTTCAAGCATTCATATCTCTATTATTTTAATAGCACTAACTTCAATAACATCTTATTTATGCATCAGTATCAGAAAATGAGGAAAAACCATGGAAACTTCTAGATACTGAAAGTTTTCACTTTTAAGATGAAACCATTTTTGTCTTAACAATTTTAATTGAAACATACTCCAGGAAAGATTATGTACTGCTGTGAGTTTGCAAATAGGAAAAACAAACATGATTCAAATATGTATTGATATCTTCATTATTCACATGACAATGTTAATGTAGTATTGTAAAGACATATCATTATACCTGCAAGAAAAGTTAAGGTGGACAAGACCATTTCACTATTCACCAAAGGGTCTCAAGCTTTCATAATTTTTTATATTTGACCAATTTTTCCCTGATATATTCAATGGTTCTGACTAGCTCAGACCTAGAGCGTAAATCTGGTTACATTATTGGTTCTCCTATTTCTATGAGGTCAATAGACAAATTTTGAGAAAAATTGGGGGCTTATATGATTTACCAGATTTCCCCCAATCAAGAGAGAGGATCATATTTCTCCTTTTCCTCAGCTGTGTGAATGCTCCTCACTGCAGAGAATCTGGTCACATCTCTGGACCTACATGATGTCATAACTATAGAACACCGTGGGTTGCAATATGGTCAGCAGCCCCCCCGCACACGGTGATCAATTGTCTGAGAGTAGATAGTAGCTCAGGAAGTGACAGCATACGGTCTCAATGCAGGTCAATAAACAACAGCAGGTGCTAGCTAAGAGGTGAGTGCCAAGGAAGCCATTGGAGGAAAGGACTCAAAAGAGGTCCAGGTAGCTGATTTTAAACATGGCTAGCCTCCCACCCCAGAATTCTATACCTTGAGGGCATCCACGAAAAGTAGAGGAGAGATGACTGATGTTCTGCCATTTGGTACAAGAAGCTATTGATCCCTCTGATTTAGGGGATACTGCTAAAAATATCATGCCCAAGATCCCCCAACAAATAAGGTTTATGTGTGACTGCAGTCATAAAAATACATTTCTTGTGGGTTTTTTTTCCCCACACTGCCAGAAAATTTCTGACCATTCTCTCTGCTGTCAGAGCAATTTCTTCAGGTGTTACTGCCTTTGACCTCCAATGGACACTAAAAGCAACAGCACAGCAGGGTGATGATAGTTCATGACAATTTATTAGATATTTTATATAGAACTGGAAGAGAGGAGTTCAAAGGTTCCCAACACAGAAAAATGATAAATGTTTGAGGCAGAAGTCCCAATTACCCTGATTTGATCATCATGCATTGTAGACATATTTCAAATCACCTTATTGTATCAAAAAGTACACATGACTATTATTTGTCAAATAAAAAAACTAAGCTTGAGTGCATTATCCATAATGAGCATATTGACACCAAACGAAGGCTGAGTAACACTTTCTTGTGTGTGCCCTAAAACCTTCACCCACAGACCATGTGGCACCTGTTTTTAACTGCTCAACAGAGTGTTGGTATTAAACGACAAATCCATAGTTGGAAGAAAGAGGCAGACAGAGGCCAAATTAAGCCACCTTGTCTTTGCTACTTGAATAGACTCTAGTTCTATATCTTCATCAAGTCTCTGAGGGTCATTAAAAATTTCCATTATGTCATCTTTTAAAATTTCAATATGTTTATAAAAACTACCTAGGTCTATAAAAGCTTTCTAATTTGAAAATCAGAGAAAAGTCTGATGAGAGAATTACAGCTCTTTAAACATTTACAGGCCTCCTTAAATATCAGAAATTTGATTTTCAGACCAATAAGCCATCATCTGCAGCTTGATAGTCTCTCCAAGGTCCTATCTTCTATAATATGCAGTTTTATGATATTTGTTATATAATTGCATAACTATGAAAAGATTAATTATAAATGGGTATAATTTTAAAATACATTTGAGCTGAATTATATGAGTTTCTAATATGAAACATTTAAACATTACATGTTTGCATTAAAACAGCTGGTGGGCTAGATAGCACACAAAAAGATTTTTTTCAAAGCTGGCATTTAAATTTTGTGTGCAGTCGAGAATGGGTAATTATTCTAAGAAATGCTTCCTTAAATTAGTGGCCTTGTGATAAAGTCATTATCACTAAAACATAAAATCATCAATAAAACTTAAGTGAGACTCTGTCATGTGAAAAGCTATTTTACTACATGTTGGTTAAATAAAGAAATGTGGAAGCAATCTTTGAAATAAGTTTTACAACGCAAGTTGTAATTTGAAATATAGACTGACATCAATGCTTAGTAATGATTATTGGCTATCAGCTCATCTAAGTGACATCTGAATTTTTACTTAGAATATTAAAAGAACTTAAAGCCCAACACTGTCTTTACAAAGAATTAACGGTAAAACTACTACTAGAACAGTACTCTGTACTTTGTGTGTCTGTGTGGATGCAAACTGTTGAAATCTTTACTTAGTAAATACTAAGTAGATCTTCTGTATATAAAGATAATTGAAAAGGAATCTTGATGGAGAATGGAATGGGAGAGGGAGGGAGAGATGGGTTGGTTGCAGGTGAGAGGGAGGTTATGGGGGGGGAGGGCTGCTATAATCCAAAAGTTGTACTTTGGAAATTTATATTTATTGAATAAAAGTTAAAAAAAATGAATTGAGACCAAGAGAATGAATGATCCCTCATACTTTGCCCACATCCTAGCTCATGAAAGGAAAACAAGAAACGTGCATTAAGCAAATAGATGAATAAAATTATTTGTACAAAATTATTTATGGAGGAAGGAATAAATCTGACTATGGAATCCAGATATCCTGTTTCTTAGTTCTAAAATCAAACATCTCATAATTGCAACTAGCATCTATGAAATTAAGCCACACTTGGTATTGTGTTTGTGTGTGTGTGTGTGTATTTATTTATTTGACAGATAGAGTTAGACAGTGAGAGACAGACAGAGAGAAAGATCTTCCTTCCATTGGTTCACTCCCCAAATGGCCACTACGGCCAGAGCTACGCCGATCCAAAGCCAGGAGCCATGTGCTTCCTCCCAGTCTCCCATGCAGGTGTAGGGACCCAAGCACTTGGGCCATCCTCCACTGCCCTCCCAGGTCACAGCAGAGAGCTGGACTGGAAGAGGAGCAACTGGGACTAGAACCTGGAGCCCATATGGAAATGCCGGTGCCGCAGGTGGAGGATTAATCAAGTGAGCCACAGCGCTGGCCCCTGGTTTTGTGTGTTTATTAAAACATTTTATTTTAAGAGAACTGTAAATTTTCTTGCATTTATAAGAAATAATATGTAGAGATCCTATAAACCTTTTATCAGTATCTACTTTTTTAATAAGATTTATTTATTTATTTATTTATTTATTTATTTGAAAGTCAGAGCTACACACAGAGAGAGGGAAAGGCAGAGAGAGAGAGAAAGGTCTTCCATCTGCTGGTTCACTCCACAGTTGGCCACAACAGCCAGAGCTGGGCTGATCCAAAGCCAGGAGCCAGGAGCTTCTTCCGGATCTCCCACGCAGGTGCAGGGGCCCAAGACTTGGGCCATCTTCTACTGCCCTGCCAGGCCATAGCAGAGAGCTGGATTGGAAGTAGAGCAGCTGGGACTCAAATGAGTGCCCATATGGCACTGCAAGCAGTAGCTTTACCTGCTACACCACAGTGCCGGCCCCTATAAGTATCTACTAATGGTAACTAACATCTTACAGAACTATACTATTGTATCACAGCTAGGATATTGCCACTGATGGTCAAGATGTGAAATATTTTCCCACACAGGATATCTGCTATCACACTTTTATAGCCACATCCATCCTCCTCTGCCACAACTCCCTAATTCCTAGAAACCAGTCATCTGTCCTTCATATTTATAATTTTGTCATTTCAAGAATGCCATGTAAGTGGAAACCTGCAGTAACCTTTTGGGTCTCTCTAATCTAACAGCATATTAAGCCACTCTGATTGAGATAGGTATATTCACTCACACAAAGAAAACTCATCTGAAGCATAAATTAGAAAACAGTGACAGGGAGAGAAGTTAGAAAGTTGCTATTGCAAAATATGAAAACGCAAAGCAAGCAGCCTCTACATAGAGCAGAATTGAGATACTCATTTTATTACAGCATCTATTTTTTAAAAAAGAAGATATATATGTACATATATTTCTCCTAATAACCTAACAAGATGAAATTCTGTTTACTCTTCCTCTAATGCCCAGAGCTCTTATTCTGGTAGTTCCTGATTCAATAATTAGTAAGTGGTAAACAAGCTAGATTTAAAGTTGTCTAATCAAAGTTCCCTAACAGCAGGCACTAAAAGTATCAGGAAACTGTAATGAGTGAAAATGGCTTTCAAACAGGCATCTACAGGAGAAAGTGTTCAATTATTACAAAAAGAAAAAGAAGAAACCCTTTCTAAAAGCAGGGATTGTTATAACTTTATTATTCTGTTTCCTTTGCTTAAAACACCACACAACACATAGTAGGAACTCACTACATACTTGTAAATGAATTCCATGAAATTATTCCCCTTATTATTAACTAAACTCTCACAGGAACTCATGTCATCTGGTATTTTCTCAGGGTAACTTTCCCAAAAACTAACTTATTGAGCCCTTGATACAATCTCTTTTGTTCCACTAACAAATTTTTCTAACCATTAAGATAGAACTTTTTCTATCCAACAGGATAGAAAAATTAGCAACTCTGACAAAACCACTGTTATCAATTCATGGAAGAAGCTGCTGTCAGTTAACTGGAGTCAAGTTCTCAAACCCATGTGCTGAGGGAATATAAACTAAT
The DNA here is from genome assembly GCF_033115175.1 of Lepus europaeus. NCBI lineage: Eukaryota > Metazoa > Chordata > Mammalia > Lagomorpha > Leporidae > Lepus > Lepus europaeus. The sequence continues at coordinate 19,735,425 of NC_084848.1, forward strand.
GAGTAAAAATAGAGGCTTCGGCCGGCACCGCAGCTCACTAGGCTAATCCTCCACCTGCAGCGCCGGTACCCTGGGTTCTGGTCGGGGTGCTGGATTCTGTCCCGGTTGCTCCTCTTCCAGTTCAGCTCTCTGCTGTGGCCCGGGAGTGCAGTGGAGGATGGCCCAAGTGCTTGGTCCCTGCACCCGCATAGGAGAACAGGAGGAAGCACCTGGCTCCTGGCTTCGGATCGGCACAGTGCGCCAGCCGCAACGCGCTGGCTGTAGCGGCCACTTGGGGGGTGAACCAAGGGAAAAAGGAAGACCTTTCTCTCTGTCTCTCTCTCTCTCTCTCACTGTCTAACTCTGCCTGTCAAATAAATAAATAAATAAAATCGTATTTCCTCTTAAAAAAATAGAAGCTCCAATTACAAATAAACCTAACTTCTGATCCCAGTTGTGTTACTTATTCACTGAATAACTGAGCCTCAAGTTTTTCTTTTTAACAACTCAGTAATACGAATATTATTTCTTAAGATACTTGTGATAACTAAAAAATATTATAGATTTCCTGTCACAAGGAAATATACAATATTTGCAGAATATTTAAATGAGAATGAAAATTCACCCCTTCTCTGTGATATTTGCCTACAGATTTATCACTTATCCTAGGGTAATTCTATTAAATTTTAATGGCTGAGGACTAGATGTAAGGTTATTTGCATGGATAATTTATACCTGCATAAATCTAACTTTCTCCATGTCTACTAAATCTTATAGCCATCGATAGTAAATGGAGAAAACATCACCTTCCAATTTATCCAAACCTCCAAGGTAAAAAAATTCCAAATAGTATACAATCTAGGGTTGTTGACTACACAATAAGTCATCACCTAGGATGCGGCTAAAACACAGTATGAAAACAAGGCTCCAAATTCCCCCACGAAAGTTCAAATAAAATCACTCTGAAAAAAAAATTGTCTAAAGCCTGGCTCATTTTGAGCCCTGGTAAGAAGAAATCTAGTCAGTGTGGACAGCACTGAATTTGGATAATTCTTGTGAGAGAGAGAGAAGAAAAACACAACAATCACTTGAAGTCTCCCATCATAGATCAAAGACTAGACACGATTTAATGACATGTCATCAGTCTTCTTTCAATGAATCCAATTCTTTACCTATCTACTTTAAGCCTACTTTATGTATATTAAATTGTGCAATCATTTGGTGTACCTCCAAACAGCAGCTGATGAGCTGGTTCCTAAGGGTCTCTTTGACAGCTTTAGTTCTGGGACTGTGTCTGAATAGTAGATGACATGGGTATCATTATAACAATGGCTAGTGTTTAGCCAAGCATCATATTAAGCACTTTTATTTTATCTCTTTCATATCTCAAGGAGATAGATGCCACCAATACTCTTACTTTACTAATAAGGTAACTCAAAAAGATGTTTGCCACTTTTCTAAGATTCACACCTAGAAAGTGCAGAGGCAAACTCTAAATGTAGGCTGACAGCCTCAGAAGTCTACCTCCTTAGCCACTACTCTATTTTAGAACCAGGATATTATTTAAGAATAAAAGATGTCTGATAAACGCAAGAGATTTTCCAACCCAGTTTCCAGCACTTATTTTTCATGGTCCTTAAAATAAAGAGAATGTCAAAAACAATAATCAGAGTGGAATGATTTTCTTAATGTGATTTAATAGAGGGTTTCTTGCTAGCTTTTCTGTATTTGCTTTCTGAGCTAAAGAATGAAGTATGTGTGTTGGGGGTGGGGGGCTGGTTGTGGTATAGTAGGCTAAGCCTCCCCCTGTGGTGTCTGCATCTCATGTGGGCGGCAGTTCAAGTCCCGGCAGCTGCTCTTCTGATCCAGTTCTCTGCTATAGCCTGGGAAGGCAGAGGAAGATGGCCCAAGTGCTAGGGCCCCTGTATCCACGCGTGAGAACTGGAGGAAGCTCATGGCTACTGGCTTCAGATTGGCTCAGCTCAGCTCCGGCCATTGTGGCCATTGGTGAGTGACCCAGTGGATGGAAGACCTTTTTCTTTGTCTCTCTGTCTGTAACTCTAATAATAATAAGAGAGAGAGAGAGAGAGAGAGAGAGAATGAAGTAGAAAGAAACGGAGGTAAAGGTTGAAGCAGGGGAAGGTGATGTCCAAAGCATTAAGCACAGCACCTGAAGTTGCCTACAAACAATATGAAATGTTGCACTCCTTACTTCTCTCAACCTCTTCTCAAGTCACCCACCATAATGAGCAGTGAAATATATATAAATATACATTTTGCTTTTCTGGCCTATGAAAAATAGCAGTCATTAACAATATTAACATTAACAGGAATTTATATCTACTATGTATAAATTAGCATGTCAACTTCAAGAATTTTAACTCTATGACAACAAAGTACAGTTTAAAAAGTCAGACCAGCTTTAATCATTTGATTTCTTTCCTTTCCCAGATCTTCATCTAGCATTTCCCTTCTCTGACCCTATTGCTATTGACAACTCCAGGTATTAGTAGTTTTGAGCCTCAGGCACAAAGTGGTATATATATATATATATATATATATATATATATATATATATATATATATATTTGTAGCTGATTGCTGCATTTGAACAGCCTTGCAACCAGTTTCCCACTCAACATTCAGGAAACCCTATGTACTCACTCTTTCTAGGATACCTCACTTGCACTGCAATATTGCTTGTGTGCTGTTTTTCTGTAGTGTATACTCAGGACTCTCTCAAGGCACATATGTTAGTCATGTTCATACAGGACACTAGTCAGACCTATTGCTGTCAGATGGATGTTGGGTTCTGCACTTTTCATGGATTTAAAATATTTTTATTTCCATTGACAGTTCTAATTCTATTCTGGATGCAATATGTGTCCAAATGGGGGCTGTTCTCAAATCTGCCTTCATCAACTTTGTTCATTGATTCCTTCTATAATAAACACAGGAGTGAGGAATTCCACAGGAAACTCTATGGTGGATTACTTTATATTTATTATATTTCCATCAGGAATATAGTTATTAATTCACTCAGGAATTATTAAAGGAACATCAGCAAGAAAGTTAAATAGGACCCTCTAGTACTACCCTCCTTACAAAAACATCAATTCAATTATTCATGCACAAAAAAATACTTTTACCAACGTGAGAAAACAAGGTGAGAGATTAAAGCACATAGGCATGGTACAGAAATACGATACATTAAAGAGGGTAAGAAAGACAGTTTTGCATTACCCTCAAACCTGTGCAGTGCAACATGGTGGGAGATGTACTTCCATGTCGGGGAAGGAGAAGGATATGAACCCCAGACTGCTTAGGATCCAAAAACTGGGCCCACCCAGTAAAACCCAAAGCTGAGCAGCCCCCCATGGGCACACACTTCAAGATGAAGCCTAAATACCTGACCCAATACCAAGTTGACTTTAGCAGTCTCAAGCACTGAATTTTCTAAAATCAGGGTGGCCCCATTGACCATAGACCACAGGTCCACCTAAGCAAGAGGCCAATCATGACAGCCACACATATCAGACAGGCCCTTGCAGTCTAAGGCTCCAGGCTGATACCTGTGGTCTGAACCTCCAATCCCATTTTGGTATGAGAGAACTTAGAAGGCAATTCCATTAAATAAAATATATCCCATGTTCATGGATTGAAAGAACTAAAATTATTAAAATATCAGTACTACCTAAAGTGATCAGTGGATTCAGCACAATCTAAATAAAAAAGCTAATGACATTTCCAATGACATTTTTCACATAAATAGAAGAAACTACTTTACAATTCTTAACCACAAAAGGCTCCAATCAATCAAGGCAATCTTAAGCAAAAAGAACAAAGCTAGAAGTACCACTGATTTAAAAACAAACTTTCAAAAGCTATAATAATCAACACAACATGGCAATGACATAAAAATAGACACACAGGTCAATGGAACAAAAGAAAGAAATCAGGGTTAGTATTGTCTACAGTGAATTAAGCTGCTGCCTGCAGTGATGGCATCCCATATGGGTACCAGTCCAAGTTCTGGCTGCTCCACTTTCAATCCAGCTCCCTGCTAATGTTTGTTATAGCAGCAGAATAAAGCCCAAGTGCTTGGGCCACTACACCCACATGGGAGACCCAGATGGAGTTCCAGGGTCCTACCTCAGCCTAGTCAAGTCAAGTCCCTGGTATTGTGGCCGTTTAGGAGGTGAAGCAGTGGATGGAAGATCAACCTCTCTCTCTCTCTCTCTCTCTCTCTCGCTCTCTCCCCCCCCCCCTGTAACTCTGCCTTTGAAAAAAAAAGATCAATCAAAAACAAAGAGAAACCAGAAATAAGTTCACACATTTATGATCAATTGATTTTTGACAAAGATGCAAGGAATACCCAATGGAGAAAGGACAGTCTCTTCAATAAATGGTGTTAGGTGTTGGCATTTTAGAGTAGTGGGTAAAGCTGCCACCTGAGACATCAGCATCCCATATGGGCATGCTGTCATGCCATGTGTCATCCCAAATGAGCTCCTGTCTCAGATGCTCTATTTTGGATCCAACTCCCTGCTAATGTACCTGGGAAAAGCAGTGGAAGACAGCCCAAGTGTTTGGGCCCCAGAAACCCGCATGCGAGACCAGTTGAAGCTCCTAGCTCTTGGCTTTGGCCTGGCTCAGCCCTGATCATTGTGGCCATCTGGGAAGTGAGCAGCAGTTAGAACTCTCTGTCTCTCCCTCTCTCTGTGTAATTCTTTCAAATAAGTAAATAAATCTTTAAAATAAATAAATAGTTTTCGGAGAGCTGGAAGTCAACATGCAGAAAAGTGAAGCAAACCTTTATTTCACACAGTTTATAAAAATCAAAACAAATTTTAGTAAATACTTGAATGTAAGCCCTAAAAATTTAAAACTACTAGAAGAAAACTTAGGAGGAAATTCCGTTCACTAGTCTGACCAATGATTTAGTATGAAGCACAGGCAGTAAAACAAAAGTAAAGGTATTACACCCAACAAAAAAGCTTCTGTACAGCTAATAGTGAGGAGGCAACCTAAACAATGAGAGATAATATCTGGAGATCATATTTCTGGCCAGGGGTTAATATCCAAAATATATAAGGAAACCAAATAATTCAATAGTTTCAAAAAACTCAAAATAGGCATAAGATTTCATTAGACATCTTTCAAAAGACATAAAAATGGTCAACAGAAAAATTAAAGAAATGCTCAAAATCTCTAATCATTAAATAATTAAAAATTAAAACCACAATGAGATATCACCTCATATCTGTTAGAATGGTCATTATCAAAAACACAAAAAATAACAATTGCTGGTGAGAAATTGACCCTTGTGTTCTGTTGGTGGGAATTTGAATCAGTATAGCCAGTATGGATGGAAAACAGTATAAAAATTACTCAAAAAATTAAGAATAGAATTCCCACAAAACTCATCAATCTCATGACTGGGAATTTGAGCATATTCAAAGGACATTAAATCAATATGTTAAAGAGGTATCTGTACTTCCATGTTCACTGTAGCATTTTTCATAATAGACAAGATATGGAATCAACCTACATGTCCACTTGTGTAAAACAGTGGAAAAGTATGTATGGACTTCAATTTTTTTCTACCAAAATAAATTTATTTTTTAATTTCATTTTCCGTGAACTTTCTGACATACCCTGTAACATAACAGAATATTATTAATGCATTTTTTAAAAAGGAAATCCTGTAATTTGCAACAACAGGAATGGAACTGGAGGTCAGGAGGTCATTATGTTAAATAAAAATCATCTAGGCATAGAAAGACAAATACCATATATGTGGAGTCTGAAAAGTAAAATCATAATTAGAAAGTAGAGATGTGGTTAGTAGCTACTGGGGGCAAGAAGGGAGAGGGTAGTCTAAGGATATAAAATTTCAATAGACAAGAAGAGATCTATTGTGCAACCTAGTAACTATAGTTAATAGCAATGCACTGTGTTCTTGAAAATTGTTGAGAGAGTAGATTTTAAGTGTTTTCACCACAAAAATAAGATAACTAATGTTAATTAGCTCAATTTAGCCATTCCACAATGTAAACAGATTTCATAACATAATATCCATTATAAATATAATTTTTGTCAATTAAAATAAAAATGTTTAAAATTATTAAAAAATAAAAAAGTAAAATCACTGCTTTAAGCAACTACTAAGGAAATGGCCAAGAGCTAAATGCTGTGGGAGCTACATAACTGTACAAGAAAGGACTGATACTCTCAAGAGAGGTGTTTAGAGGAGGCTTAGAGTCTTCCTCTTTGAAAGAAATATAGTACCACTGGTAAAAGGTACACAAAAGTTCATCTAATCCTTTTCTAAAATTAAGATACATACAAATCATTTTAGGATCTATTTGATATGCATATTGAGAGACAATAGTTCTCAGATGGTACCTAAGATTTTTGGTTGTGATCAATATCCAGAAGACACAGATGCTGTCTCATGGATCACACTTCGAGCAGCAATGGGGTAGACTCTAATCCTTGCATAAAAATACCTAAATGGGGGCAGATATTTGTTGCATCAGTTCAAATGCTGTTTAAGATGCTTCCATCTCATTTCAGAGTACCCAGGTTTGAGTCCAGCTCTGCTCTCAATTCCTGATAAAGCACACCCTTGGGCAGCAGTGAAAATGGATCAAGTAGGTAGGTCCTTGACATTCAAGTGGGAGACCTGAATGGAGGTCTTAGCTCCCAGGCTTTGGGGAAGTAAACCATTGAATGGGATCTCTCACTCACACTCTCACTTGCTCTCTCTCCTTCTCTCGCCCCTCCCCCAATAAATTCAATAAATAAATTAAATATAATATACAATCTTTTATATACCCAGTAGCACACAACCTTAAAACAGTGACCTCATACTATCTTTGAGAAAGATCTGCCTCCCACTGCCAGAGAAGCATCATGACCACATTTGCAACTCACTAGCTATCTTGCATTTGCAAGCTATTTACTTCTGTAAGCCATCTATCCAGCTAAAAGATGAAAGCAAGAATACCTAACTAAAAATGTTGTAAAGAGGACAAGAAAGATCATGCCCAAACAACACCTCAAGCACAAAATTTGCCATCCTGTGAGTAGGAATTCTTTTCAGTATTATGAAGAACTGAGGAAAATGAGTATTTCTTTCTAGATTGTCATAATTAAACATCTTGCATAGTCATAAAATGCAACCTCATTAAGAAGAAAAGTAAATCTCAGTAGGAATTTTGTGATTTAAGTCATTTTTACAACCCCGCTGAAGGACATGTTGCTGTACTAGCACTTGGTCGGAGGCTCCCATTAGTCATTAAGGACTGCTTGCAATCAGCAGTGTTCATTTGCATTATGTGAGACATCCTGATTTCTGGAGTAAGTCACCCCCAATCTCTCCCCTGCTAATAAGAAATTGGGAGGCACAAAACAACCCCAGATGGTCCGTGTTTGTAATAATGAATGGAGGGATTTTAATAGTGTGAGTTGAGTTTTACTTGGTGTTTTTAATGAGGGCTTCACTGCCCAAGATATTTTAATTGTAAACTAGATTCCTCATGAGGTCCTAAACTATTTTATGTTAAACATAAAGCTTTGTTAACTTGTATGGGATATATTATTCATACCCTAAGATAAGGAGATATAAAAATATTTCATAGCAGTGAATACACAACATAACCCCCAAAGGTTGATACTACAAATACATTGTCCATTTCTACAAATGATTCCTTCTTCTACCTGCATCAGGTTATATTCAAATGAGAGGAATCAAACTCATTTTCACATATATCAACACAGTTATTTTCCTGAAATGCTAAGTGAAACCAACCAAGTGACAAGTGGGATGAGATGTAACACCCTTTTGATGGAATATTCTGGATTGGTAGGCAAGTCATTGACTGAAATCTTTTTCTAGATTCACCTGAAAGGTTACATTGCTTTAAAATCAACTATTTAATAAAATTCAATCTCTATCTCCCAAGAGCCATTCTAATTTTAAATCATCTCTCTCATTTGGTTGAATGTTTTTGCAAATGAAGACTCAGAAAAGGGAAGCCAGTTGAAACATTTCAGAGGCCTACTAGAAAATATGAAAATAAGACGCCTTGAGGTACGCTAAGAATCACTACGACTGAATTTCAAGGAAGCAGAATTCATTTCCAGTCTCATTTCTGTCTCTAAATATGTTTGTTTAAACTCAGGCAAGTCAGTGATCCCTGGAAGTCCCCTTCCTCATTTCCTTTACCTGTCATTTATTTGACAGGTAGAGTTACAGACAATGAGACAGAGAGAAAGGTCTTCTTCCATTGGTTCACCCCCAAATGGCCGCTGCGGCCAGCGCTGCAGCAATCTGAAGCCAGGAGCCAGGTGCTTCTTCCTGGTCTCCCATGCGGGTGCAGAGGCCCAAGCACTTGGGCCATCCTCCACTGCCCTCCCAGGCCACAGCAGAGAGCTGGACTGGAAGAGGACCAGCCAGGACTAGAACCCGGCACCCATATGGGATGCCGGTGCTGTAGGCAGAGAATTAATCAAGTGAGCCACAGCACCGGCCCAAAGAAACATTTCAAAATCTGGTTGAGGATCACTCATATAGGCCTCACTTGAAGTGCTTTTTTTTTTTTTTTTTTTTTCCTGACAGACAGAGTGGGCAGTGAGAGAGAGAGAGAGAGAGGTCTTCCTTTTCCATTGGTTCACCCCCAAATGGCCGCTGAGGCCGGCGTGCTGTGGCCAGTGCACCACGCTGATCCGAAGCCAGGAGCCAGGTGCTTTTCCTGGTCTCCCATGTGGGTGCAGGGCCCAAGGACTTGGGCCATCCTCCACTGCCTTCCCGGGCCATAGCACAGAGCTGGCCTGGAAGAGGGGCAACCGGGATAGAGTCCGGCACCCCAACCGGGACTAGAACCCCGTGTGCCGGCGCCGCAAAGTGGAGGATTAGCCTGTTAAGCCACGGCGCCGGCCCTGAAGTGCTTCTTAAAAATGCACACTTCACAGTCACACCATATCCTACCGAATGAGAGTCCAGGGAGGTCATTTTTCTTGACAAGCTTCCTGAGTGATTCTTAGGTTCACAGAGTTTGAGAATCTCTGGTGTGGGATACTTTTAGGCCTTCCAGCTTCAATACTCTTTGCTTTGGAATATGAACCTAACATGAATTCTAAATTTCAACAAATTCTTCCCCCAGCCCACTCCCTATTTCTCTATAATATATCCAAGTTGTAATATAAAACTTGGGTCTTGCCATCAATTTGGCAACTATTCACTGTGTACCTATGATAGGAAATGTCCTATTTAGTTCTGTCTTAATTGAAATAGACTGTGGGGAAGCATCCGTTTGAAAAGGTGGAAGAGGGTATACCAACTAGCAGGAAACTAGAAAATGGCTAAGATGAATATATTCAAGACTTCTTTCAAATGCAAAATCAAATCAATCATATTTCTGTAAAATATAAGAGTTCTAGCTTAAAAGCAAGATATATTAGAGTATTTCTAATATGATCTCAGTTTGGTAACAATATCAAAAACACTATTGAGTTGTATACATGTGAAACACCTACATCGATATATTGATTTTTGAAAAATAATATACAAGCACGGGAAAATGATTGCTATTCTTGAAAGGCTATGAGTGAAGGCTGATTTCAGTGACTGGGAAAGGTAACAGAGAAAAGAATGCAAGAAAACAGAAAAAAAAAGGAGTGTGACAAAAAAACCAATTGTATAGAAATGTAATCTATATAAAACAGATTATTTAAAAATATCTGTCTCCAAAGAAGACATACAAATGGCCCAGTTTACATACGTGTATGTATATATAACTATATTTTAAGAATAAAACAGAGGGGCTGGCACCATGGCTCACTTGGTTAATCCTCCACCTGTGGTGCTGGCATCCCATATGGGCCCTGGGTTCTAGTCCTGGTTGTTCCTCTTCCAGTCCAGCTCTTTGCTGTGGCCCAGGAAGGCAGTGGAGGATGGCCCAAGTGCTTGGGCTCCTGCACCCGCATGGGAGCCAGGAGGAAACACCTGGCTCCTTGCTTCAGATCGGCACAACGCCAGCCGTAGTGGCCATTTGGAGGGTGAACCTACAGAAGACCTTTCTCTCTCTCTCTCTCTCTCTCTCTCTCTCTCTCTCTTTCTCTCTCTCACTGTCTCTGTCAAATAAATAATAAAAAAAGAAAAAAATAAAAAAATAAGTTTGAAAAATTTTAAAACCATAAATAAGCCAGAAGTTATCTAAATAACTCCATAGTCATCCATGTTTTAAACATATCACATAAAACTGGCCATCTCCATGGTCTTTCTGAATACTAAATTCTATTCTAACTAGATATCTTCTAATTTAAAATCTAGAAACCTTAAGAGTTTCCTAAAAAAGTATTTTTGGCTATGCTCAAGGCAGGGTATCAGTAAAAGTTGCAGTTTGTGCTGGACTAAACATGACTGGAAGCAGCTGTTCAGTTCGGAACAGGCACTCCTCTGACACTGGTCCTTGTACACACTTTTGTAAAATGAAGAGATGGAAAAAGATTTTTAAGATTTTTTTTTTCATGGTTGCTACTGTTATCTGCAAATTATTTCTCTGTAGGCATCCAAATTTTTCTTTTCCCCTTTTTCAGGTCCCAAGCAAATAAAATCTGCTTTGTAGACCTTGAAGTGTCTTCAGTTATCCCTGGAGGGAGGGCCATTATAGACACCATAAGCCATTTAGAATATAACGAGGGGCCAGCACTGTGGTGTAGCCAGTAAAGCCGCTGCCTGCAGTGCCAGCATCCCATATGGGCACTCATTTGATTCCTGGCTGCTCTACTTTTGATCCAGCTCTCTGCTACAGCCTGGGAGAGCAGTAGAAGATGGCCCAAGTCCTTGGGCCCCTGCACCCACGTGGGAGACCCAGAAGAAGGTCCTGGCTCCTGGCTTCGGGTCAGCACAGCTCTGGCCGTTGCAGTCAATTGGAGAGTGAACCACTGGATGGAAGACCTCTATCACTCTGCCTCTCCTCTCTGTGTGTAACTCTGACTTTCAAATAAATAAATAAATCTAAAAAAAGATAATGAACAGATAAAATCGTTTCCTGCCAGAGGGAGGTAAGGGCGAAGGGAGCGGCAAGCGCTTTTGTGTAGTGGGTAAAGCCACCGTCTGCAGTGCTGGCATCCCTTATGGGCACTGGTTTGAGTCTCGGCTACCCCACTTCCAATCCAGCTCTCTGCTATGGCCTGGGAAAGCAGCAGAGGATGGCTCAAGTCCTTGGGCCCCTGAACTTTCGTGGAGACCCAGAGGAAGCTCCTGCCTTCAGATCAGCCCAGCTCCAGCTGTTGTGGCCACTTGAGGAGTCAGCCAAAGGATGGAAGACCTCTCTCTCTCTCTGCCTTTCTGTAACTCTCCCTTCCAAATAAATAAATAAATAAATAAATCTTAAAAAAAAAAAAAAAAACGGAAGGGATATTCCGAACATAAGTTTTCTCTGAAAGGGAAGGAGGGAGGGAGGGAAGGAAGGAAGGAAGGAGGAAGGAAGGAAGGAAGGAAGGAAGGAAGGAAGGAAGGAAGGAAGGAAGGAAGGAAGGAACTGCATCTGCAGTCCAAGAAGAGATCTTTTCAGCCAGGTAGGAGTGCACCTGTAGAATCTACCCTGCAGGAAAAGGGAACTGTCCCAGAGGAAGTGGCAGTCATATTTTATCCTAGCCAAGATGTGGGTAATAACCCTATCTGTTAGGGAAATGAGGAAATGTGAGCCAAAGAAAATGAGTTCATGAACTTCGGATGTTAAAAAGAGAGAAAAAGACAGCTTATTCAATATCTTAGAACTGCCTAAAGCTTTCTTCTAGCCAAGTTTAATTTCCTTTGTCAAGAGTAATTTGCAGATCTCAAAGGACATCAAGTGTTGGTGCATGCCCTGCGCCTAGTACATTTTGTACTGTGCTGTCCATCCACGGCTCAGCAGGGTGAATGCATGAAGTAATTTACTTAAAGACACCAGCTCTTTTATATAACATTGGAATTTTCAGGTCTGAGCAAGTCTGTAGAAGATACCATCTGTCAGTCTTTTGATTAATGGAAAAAAAAAAAAAAAAGCTCTTTGTGTACTAGACCTAAACATTTAAAACTTGAGCTTCTAGATTCCAGTATTTTTGGAGATAGACTGTATGACTTTGGAAATAGTTATTTCCTTGTGCAGCTGTCCCACATTTCCCACTTGCAAAAGAGAATTTATGCATCTCAGATTCAAACCAGAAGCCAAGAGCTAGGAAGTCATGCATCCAAGGTCCCATAGTTCATTGCTAGCTGTGTCCAGATGGACTCCAAGTTGCAACTGACTACAAATTCAACCCAAACTGGCATACGCAAAAAAAATAAGGGGGGAGGGGGACTATTGTTTCAAGCTCAAGTGTAAGATGAGCTTTAGAATTAACTTAATTCATACTCTAAAACAAATTCCGTCAGGTCTTCATTTTTCTCCCCAGAGTCTTAATACTCCCTCTTCAAAATCAGTTCCAATTAAAGCAGTGGAAGATAGCCAAAGTGCTTAGGCCCCTGTACCCATGTGGGAGACCCAGATGAAGCTCTTGGCTTCAAATCAGCCCAGCTCTGGCCATTGAGGCCATTTGGAAGTGAACCAGTAGATGGAAAGCCTTTCTCTCTGTCTCTCCCTCTCTATAACTCTGTCTTTCAAATAAATAACAGCTTTTAAAAAATCGGTTCCATTTTCAGACAGGTTCTCTCCTAATAGTGCAAAATGCCTGCCAGTAGAGCCAGACTTATTTCCCTGGAGTGAAGTCCAATAAGAAGGAACATCTACCAAAATTACCAGCAAAAAATACTGTATTTGGATGCATCTATGAAAAATAAAAGGTCTTCCTTGAATAAAAATGCTCTGCTTCTAGCTAAGCTCTACGGTAGGGGTAGTACCCACAGGAAGCTCATGAACTGACTATAGTAGAGGCATGATGTCTTGCCTGAAGGAAGGAAACACATGACAGAAAGGTTAACGATGTCTGCCAACTTGGTGGAGCCTAAGAGAGAAGCCAAGTTTTCAGGATGATGGTTCCTCCTTCAAACCACTGTTTTTTATTCTGTGTGTGGCTATGATATTAACAACTAATGAAAAGGTTAATAACATGGCAATTCTTAAGATTTCAGTAAAAATTTATGTTTGGTGATAATTCGGGAAATAAACACTACTGTAGTGTGAACAATTGTATTGTAAAAGTCAAGCACAGTGTTATCTTCATGACCTTGGATTTGGTAATGTATTCTTAGACATGACACCAAATCCTGAGCAACAACAACAAAACATAAATAAACTGACTTCATCACATCGAGAAATTTTGTGAATCAAAAGATAGCAACAACAAAGTGAAAAGATAAAATCATTTCCTGCCAGAGGGAGGTAAGGGTAAAGGGAGCAGCAGGCACTTTTGCATAGTGGGTAAAGCCACCGTTCCCGGCTGCTCCATTTCCAATCTGGCTCTCTTCTATGGCCTGGGAAAGCAGTAGAAGATGGCTCAAGTCCTTGGGCCCCTGAACTTACGTGGGAGACCTAGAGGAAGCTCCTGGCTTCAGATCAGCCCAAATAAGGAGTGAAAAATATTACAAAGTATACATTTCATAAGGGGTTCAATATCCAGAACATACAAAGAACTCCCACAACTCAACAACAAAAATGCAAACAATCCGATTAAAACATGGCCAAAGGAATTGACTGACTAAAGAAGACATACAAATGGCCCAGTAGGTGTATGAAAAGATGATTAAGATCAAAAGTCATTAGAGGAACGCACATCAAAGGCATGAAATTCTACTTCACACCTAGTATAATAGCCATATTTCTTTTAATTCCAGAAAATAACAAGTGTTACTGATATATTACTAGTGGAAGAGCAAACTGGTGCAGCCACTGTTGAAAACAATTCATTGGTTCCCTAGATGATTAAACACCATATTACTGTATGACCCAGACATTCCACTCTTAAGTATAGAATCAAACAAATTAAAAACACAGATTCAGTCAGATAGTTGAACAGCAATTGCAGCATTATCACCATAGACAAAAGCTGAAAACAACCCAGATGTCTTTCAATAGATGGAAAAAAAAAGTTGGATAGACACACAATGAAATGTTAGTCATAAAAGCAAATGAAGTTCTGACACATGCTGCAATATGTACCATTAACCTTGAAAACATTATACTCCGTGAAGTAAGCCAGACATAAAACCACAGATATTGTATTATTCCACATGTATAAAATATCCTTATTAGGCAAATTAAAAGAAACTAAATTAGAGATTACTAGGGACTGGAGATAAGGAGGAATAAGGAATTATTATTCAATGTGTACAGTTTCTGTTTGGCATGATGGAAAAGTTTTAGAAATAAATAGTGATTATGGCTGCACATTATGAATGTAAATTAATGCCATTGATTATATACAAAAAATTGTAAGATGACAAATTTTATTTTATATATTACCAGAGTAAGAGAAAAAGACAAAAACCAAGCATATTGTCAACTTGTACACTTGCAGATAACAACTCCTCACATCTCATTGGCTCAGAACTATCACATGATCAGTTAGCCACAAAGGATACTGAGAAATGCTGTTTTGTTTGAATACATAGCAACCAAAAACTTAACTCAGATTATAAAGAAAGAGAGTGGATGTTCGGTAGGAAATCAACAGTAGCTAATTTTTATTCTCGAAGTTTTCTCTTATGTACTCAAAATTCTTTCAAAGCAGTAGTGATCCTTAACTGTCCAATGATAACCAATATTTGGAGTTTTAATTGGACAGATGGCTGTCCCACGAAAAGCTACATTTTCTTGTCACTTTGTTGTCATAACATTAAATTCTGCCCAGCGGGATGTGAGTAGACTATCCCACTGCTTTATGCTCCTTCAGGGTCAAGTGCCTAAAAATGACAAATATGTGATGTGTTCCTCTGTCCCTTGCAGCCTTTCTGTGGCTAGCAGGTAGAGAAAATCACCCACTTCAGTCAGAAAAAGAAGCTGCTCTCCCCAGGGGATTGCATACTGCAAAATGAAACATGAGATACCAATCAACTTGTACTGTATTCAGGCCACCATATTCTATGTCTCTTTATTACAGCTGCTTGACTGGTAATCCTTATTCTTGGTCTCTAAGTGTCACTCTTCCTTTCCCTACCTCACTTCTACATTCATATTTTATTCCTGACGCATAGCAACAGCCTGGGTGAGGAGAGCTCCATAAGGCCAGTGCTCATAATTAACCTACACCTTTTGATTTCTTGTCCTGCCAATCGGGATTGGTAGGCTTCTCTCTAGGTCACAGCCACCATTTAACACTGCCTTTCAGTACCAGGCAGAAATCCAGGCTCTATTTCAGAGGATAAAACAGACCAAGAGTTACACAGAGAGAAAGGAGGGGACTGGTTAGTGTCGCCTCATGCTAACCGAATACGTCAACTGAGAAGTGTAAGCTAGCATTCTTCACCTGCTTTCATCCCCCACCCTGCACACAGGACAGCCCGGGCTCATCAATCATAATATTATTCCTCCTGAACTACTGTCATATCAAAAATTTTCTCAACCCAGTACTACAAGGAACAATTACTAAACAATAGAAATTAGCCCCATATGAAATCTTTTTTGACATTCTGGATTTAAAACAGGAGAATGAGCTCAGTGGGATAATAACTAAAACCCTTGCCTGATTGCAGAAAATAGAAAAAAAAAAGACTCACAGGGACCTAAAAGCTAAAGTTTATTTTAAAACCTAGCTCTATCCTAGGACTCCAGTGGCAATCTCCAGGCATCATTAATTCCTCCTGTCTCTGACGGTCACTGTGACTTCTCCCAGAAAGGAATATATCCAGATTCATGAATCCTCTGTTTTCAAGAACCAGGATCTATACCATTTTGTTGTGGGAGAGAATAATATATGAAACAGAAGGAAAGAAAGAGCACAGGTGTCTAAAAGGATTTACAGGGAGTGAGAGAACAGTAGAGACATATGGGGATAAAGGAACCTGTCAGAATAAAGACTGATGAAGGAGATAGTTTAGTCTTTGTCCAAGCATGGTGAGCAGGTTCTGCCTACCCAGACTCCTTTCTGTCAATCTGAAGATAAGAATCTTCTTAATTTGTTAAAAAAAAAAAAAGCATAGCAAACAAGTTCAAACAGTGGTGTTGTGAGAGGTTAAATGACTAACAAGAGGTCGCAGAACGAGGGCCATAATGTAACTCTATCCACCATGGAAGATGTGATCCTTATGTGGAATGCTATGTCTGATTCTTGCCTGTTATCTCAGGCTTAACATTTTGCAAGCACTTGAAATATGTATTTTGGAATGAAGAATATTTCACAATACTTAGCTATGATAAAAAATATTTATGGGCTCTAAAAATTCAGGACAAGTCATCTGCAACTTGAAATTTTTCGTTCATGAGGAAATATAGATGCTCCATATCAAGAGATTGTCATTGGCATGTTTGGTGAAAATACAACTGTCATTTGTGTTTGATAGTGCAGGCAGTTTGAGCCTAGGATTTATTAACTTCAGGATGCAGTTCCTGTCAGTTTCTGCTGCAGAACCCAAACATACAGTCATCCTATACATTCTGTCTACACAGCTATGCATCTGCACTTCCCCGTGTTGAATTCACAGGTTTGGTGTTCTTTAAAGATTTATTTAATTATTTGAAAGGCAGAGTTAGAGAGAGAGAGAGAGAAAGAGGGAGAGGTGGGGGGAGAAGAGTTGAGGGAGAGAAGGGGAAGAGAGAGGTAGGAAGGGGAGAAGAGAGAGAGAGAGAAAATGAATCTTCTGTTTTCTAATTCACTCTCCAAATGACCACAGTGGCCAGGGCTGACCCAGGCTGAAGCAAGGAGCCAAAAGCTTCATCCAGGTCTCCTTCATGAGTGGAGGGGTCCAAGTACTTGGGTCATCTTCCACTGCTTTCACAGGCACTTTAGTAGGGAGCTGGATTGGAAGTGGAGCAGCCGGGACTCAAACTGGCCCCCATATGGGATGCCAGCACTGCAGGTAGTGGCTTTACCTGCTACACCACAGCACTGGGCCTGATTTTTTTTAAATATTTATTTTTATTTATTTGAAAGACAGAGTTACAGAGAGAGGAGAGACAGAGATCTTTCATCCACTGGTTCACTCCCCAGATGGCCACAGTGGCTGGAGCTGCGCTAATCCGAAGCCAGGAGCCAGGAGCTTCTTCCCGGTCTCCCACGCAGGTGTAGGGGCCCAAGGACTCAGGCCATCTTCTGCAATCCCAGGCCATAGAAAAGACTGGATCAGAAAAGGAGCAGCCGGGACTAGAACCGACGCCCATATGGGATGCTGGTGCTTCAGGCCAGGGCTTTAACTCACTAAGCCACAGTGCCGACCCCTGATTTTTTCTTTTTTCTTTGTTGTTTATTTTTATGTATTTGAAATGTATAGTTACAGAGAAATAGAGGGAGAGACAGAGAAAGAAAGAGGTCTTCCATCTACTGGTCCACTCTGCAAATGGCTGCAATGACCTGGGCTGGGCCAAACTAGTTTCAGGAGCCAGGAGCATCTCCTGGGTCTCCCACATAGGTGCGGGGGCCCAAGGACTTGGGCCATCCTTTGCTGTTTTCCCAGGCTCATTAGCAGGGAGCTGGACTGGAAATGGAACAGCTGGGATTCAAACTGGCATTCATAAGGGATCCCAGTATTATATGCAGCTGTTCTACTCGCTATGCCACAATTCCTGCCCCAGTTGTTCTTAAATTGGAAGGACATTCTTTCATTAACCAATTCATTCATTCATTGGCTTGCTCATTAATTCAACAATCACATTGTGATACGTGTGCAGTAAACACAAAGTGATACAGACAAGTTGTTAACCTTCCAATCAGGCAGCACAACTATGACAACAAGCTACCAGGGGGCAGTGCTATGGCACAGTGGGTTAAAGCCCTGGCCTGAAGCGCCGGCATCCCACATAGGCGCCGGTTCTAGTCCCAGCTGCTCCTCTTCCGATCCAGCTCACTGCTATGGCCTGGGAAAGCAGTAGAAGATGGCCGAAGTGCTTGAGCCCCTGCACTCATGTGGGAGACCCGGAGGAAACTCCTGGCTCCTGTCTTTGGATTGGCACAGCTCTGGCTGTTGCGGCCATCTGGGGAGTGAACCAGTGGATAGAAGGCTTCTCTCTGTGTCTCTACCTCTCTCTGTAACTCTGTCTTTCAAATAAATATTTTTAAAAAGCTACCAAATAATTTATGCCGGCCTAAACAATATCTTTGACTCCACATATCCATCCATTAAGAGATGTTACCTGACTTCCTTCCACACAAAAGACCTTATTAGTAATGGAATTCTCAGCTCCAGGTATCTCTTGGACCTTGTTATATTTTGATCTTGTGTCCAACTCTTATTAAAAGTTTCAGTTCCAGACATATGCCTTTTAACTCTCACCGTTATTTCTCCAATATCAATGAATCTATTCATTTATTCATTCATAAATTTTTTAAAAATATTTTATTGGGCAAATCCTATAATAAGTATGAGGATACTTTAACAAATAAAAGCAGCCCTGGCTATTGCCTTCTTGGAGCTATGGTCTAAAAAGCAAAGCATGTTACAGTCAAACATTCTCCCCAAATAATGTAGCATCCTCACCATGACAGAGCTGTGACAGAATGATACACATCATGGGAACAGTCTATCCATGATGGGAAGAGATTGCAGATGTGGGGCATCTAGGGTCTGTTAACTCTAATCAGGTCTCTCTGATGGAACAGCTAAATTCACAAGCATAATGGTAGCACCTGCTGTAACAGTTAACAATTTCTTGCCTTCCTGTGGTCTGGGGTTTACTTTATTTCCATTTGTTTCTAGGAATCATCACAACATACCGGCTGGCATTTACTAATTTTGATGGCCAGAATCACAACTATTTTTCTTGCCTTGTTTTCCCCTCATTACATGAAATATGTCATCAACCACAGAAGAATCCCATCTTGATAAACCTGACCAGTTTCCAGATCAAGGTGTTTCTAGCATACCTGTTTCAATCATATTCCAAGCTCCTCATCTGAGACAGGTTTCTGGTATTTTTTTAATGAAATGTACATAACATATGATTTGTTTCTTTAAGTAAATATTCTAGATGTATTCTATAGTTTGTTAGCCACAAAGTTCAGTCTCTTAAAAATCACAGCTTTGACATTGTTTTTTTTTTTTTTTTTTTTTTTTTTTTTTTTTTTTTTGACAGGCAGAGTGGACAGTGAGAGAGAGAGAGACAGAGAGAAAGGTCTTCCTTTTGCCGTTGGTTCACCCTCCAATGGCCGCCGCGGTAGCGCGCTGCGGCCGGCGCACCGCGCTGTTCCGATGGCAGGAGCCAGGTGCTTATCCTGGTCTCCCATGGGGTGCAGAGCCCAAACACTTGGGCCATCCTCCACTGCACTCCCTGGCCACAGCAGAGAGCTGGCCTGGAAGAGGGGCAACCGGGACAGGATCGGTGCCCCGACCGGGACTAGAACCCGGTGTGCCGGCGCCGCAAGGCGGAGGATTAGCCTGTTGAGCCACGGCGCCGGCCGACATTGGTTTGCTAATACTCACTGTCCAAGTAGCATTCTACACAAGTGCACATAAAATGGGACTTGGGTTGGCGGATGATCTCCTGCCAGAGAATTCTTTGTGGGGACACACAGATATCTGTCCCCCCCAACTCCATCTCCAGGGCTAGATAAGATCTCCACAGGGAAAGAAACGCAGAAGTGGCTCTTTGAGTGAACAAACTCAGGAGGCATCATTTCAAAAAAGTGAATCTACTTCAGAAAAGAGACCACTCTCCCTATTTTTCTGTAGAATGCAATGTTGTCCAGCAGATTGGAAACGGAGAAAAGGGCCTCTGCTCTCCTGAAGGCCTGATGTCCCAGCACTCTAGGCGGGAAGCCGTGACAACCCAGAGGACAAATGAGGCCTTGAGATTTTTCCAAACAATCCACAATGAGCAAGTAGCTGTGGCCGGCAAATGTGGGTGCCCAGCTATCCACCTGCTCTCCTCTCCTCCTTGCCATGAGAACCATGTGGCAATGTACTCAAGGGGAAGAAACAACTTGCAAAAATCAATCTTGGCAGTTACGCAGCTTTTTGAAAGTGATTGTTCTGGGGACAGATGTGAGATCTAGTTCTGACCTAAAGAAAGTCTAAAAATTTTTCCTTTGAAACTAAGGGAGTACACATAAGGCGATGGTTCTTGCCTGTCCCTTTCTGCTTTTCATATTTTCCACTGTGAAGGGGTGGAAACAGAGGTGGGAAAACCAAGAAAGGACCAATGCTTGAGAAGAGGGAAGGCCAAATAGCAAACTGCAGGCAGCTGGGTTCCAAGGTCCCAGCCAGATCACAGTGGTCAGGTCTGTAACCTGTCTGTTGCAGAATCACAATTGGTAAACTGGACCCATTAACCTTGCGCCTTGCGTGGCAGGTTCACAATGAAGATAATGAGAGGGTCCAAGTGAATGGCATGAGTAAGGCATGGCACAAGTGGAAAGCATTACCGTCTTGTGATTCCCTCATTTCAGGAGGGGTCCTCATTAACACTGGGAGCGGTATCCTGCCCTAGCCATAAAGCCATAACGCATGTAGAAATGAGCCATAAATTACTGCTAATTGCACTATCCCATCACATCAGAACCAAGGACTGCTCCAAATGAACAAGCAATGAATTTAAAGCAGAGACAGGGATATAATTTTCTATGCAATACTTAATTAGCCTTTGGAAACTGCTACCCAGGGGCATCACTTCAGAGACCTGGATGCATCTCCTGAAGACCAACTGCAGTCACACTGCAAAAAAAGAGGCAAGTGGGCCCCTCCTGCAGGTTGCAACTCATTCTCACAGCTCACAGACTGCTCAGAAAGGACATCCCATAGTGACATACTGTGCAGTTGGCTTCTTAATCAAGTGGACTATAGCTGTTTCTTTATGGCTAGAGCTTTGCTGCAGCCAGCCCTTCATTGCCTCTCTCTGTGGCCTTGTCAATTATCTGACTGAGGCAGCAGTGGCTCTTTATGTATATGGTTTAGAAAAACATTGAGACCAACCATGAACCCTAGCTGTCCCTGAAGTATGGCTAATCTTGGTGGAGAGCTCCACAGCCTTCTGCTCAATAACTACTTAGGGTGTCATTGCATTCAGCATTAGGGTTTAACCTTGGCTACAGTTGAGAAAATGTAGCGTGCACCTGGGAAGGCACAACGTACAGCACTGCCGACCATCACTGCAAATGACAAAAGAGGCACAGAGTTCATTCTTCCCTCCACTTGCCCAGTAGCTGAAAAAAGACCTTTGGAGCTGGCTTTAGCAAACTTGCCATTGGATTCTGTTTTGCAATACAAGATGTTCAGAGTCTAATCCTTCTCCACTCCTTGGATTTGGGACATTGCTGCTTGGAAGATATAATTATATTCATTAGAATACACAAGACCTAAAGCCAGCTGGAAAAGTCTCTCCTTCAAATGTTTAAAAAAAAAAACTAATTATATCACAGAAGCGAAAACATGGTAATTAAAATGACCATTATGTAGCAGGGCTTCCTATAATTATTGTTATTCATTTTGGCAACTGGGAGTTTGAGGATTCAAATTTTATTTTCCAAACCATAAGTGTGATAAAAGCAATTTATTTACTTTTCTGATGATCATTGGGAATTAATTATCTCCCATTCCTTCAGACTTCATTAGAAGATGCCATCATTTGTCTTTATTATTGTCATTCATTTTTAAGGGATATTATTCTGTGTGTTCTTTTCAGGCCTCACTGACAAAGAGTCTTTCTGCTCTGTGCCAATCACAGAAGTCAAAGCCTCTTCTAGTTACTCGTATTTTCCAAACACTTCTTTTCTTCTTTTGCAAGAGGAGAAAGTTAGCTCTTCAGAATTACTTGAGCCTAGCTTGATAATTTATCCAATTTCCTAGGATTGATTTCCATAATGATTTATAAATCATAAATCTAAACCTAAAGTGTGACATTTTTGTCTAATAACTCTATGTAATATAGTATCCTACACAGGACTAAAAGACATGATCTGCAACAATAAAAATTTTAGAAAAAAACCAGGAAAGGGACACAGAATCTTTCCAAAATAGAAAGATGAACATGGAGGAAACACGGGAAGAGGTGAGTTGCTATTTTATGAGAAGCCAGAAGAAATGAAGTGCTATTCTAGGTGCCTCTTACACATCAGATAGGGTGCTGCAATAACAGGATACATGCAATAATCATGCACCTAGGGGTAGTGCTGAGGTGTTTTTGTCTGCATTTTAAGATTTATTTATTTATTTATTTATTTATTTGAGAGACAGAATGTCAGAGAGAAGGGACAGGAGAGACAAAGAGATTTCCCATCTGCAGGTTCACTCCTCAAGTGGCCACAACAGCCAGGGCTGGACCAGGCCAAAACTAGAAGCCAGGAAGTCCATCCAGGTCTCCCACCTGGACGGCAGAGCCCAAGTACTTGGGCCATCATCTGCGGCTTCCCAGGCACATTTACAGGAAGCTGGATCAGAAGCAGAGCAGCTGGGACTTACTGGCATTCCAATATGGGACGTGAGCATCAGAAGTGATGACTTAATCCACTGTGCCACAATGCTGCCTCCTTTTTAAATATTGATTTATTTATTTACATAAAAGGCAGAGTGAAAGTGAGTTGTCTCAACTCAAGTTGAGGCATGGAGAGATTAAATATTCTACTAATGTTCATTCACTGGTAGAACTAAAATCCATACCAGGTTTATTGATTTCAAATTTCAAAATGTTCATGTTATTATTATTGTTAGCGTGGCATGTGTTGTACAATCTTTTTACTTTTCACTTATCTGAATTTTCATGATAAAAGTGGGTTTTTCAGAGACAATAATATACATGTAAGTGAACTGACTTCTAATATTTTCTTTAGATTATTTGTTATAGTTCCATTTCTGCTTATAGTGTCCATTTGTTTCTATTTGTTCTTTCTACTTTTTCCATTAAGGCCATTAACATATTAACTGTCATTATTTTAAATATCTTGCTTGATAATTCCACCATATCTGAGCCTGGTTCTGATAAATATTTACCGTATATGTTCTGGGTTTTTTTTTGTTTTGTTTTTGGTGGGTTTTTTTTTTTTGGTATATAACCTATTTTATATGTTTTGGGTTGAATGCTGAAGACACAGTGTCAAGTAATAGTAAATGAAGATATAACCATCTGTTTTGCTTAAAAGGCACAGAGGCCTAAGACTGCCAATGCCACCCTGAAATCTCTGGTGGCAGGAGCGTCCAGAGAGATAGAAGAACTGAAATCTGCTTCCCTGGAGGGGAATCCATTGGCCAGAAAGAGGAAGGAGCACTAGGTGGAAATTTTAACAGACTGCTGCTGCCCGAGTGTGCATTAGCTTCAGAGCGGGGCTCAATCTTGTGTGTTAGTATGTGGGGCCAGGCTGCC
This sequence comes from Lepus europaeus, assembly GCF_033115175.1. Classification (NCBI taxonomy): domain Eukaryota; kingdom Metazoa; phylum Chordata; class Mammalia; order Lagomorpha; family Leporidae; genus Lepus; species Lepus europaeus. The sequence goes on from NC_084848.1 coordinate 19,758,836, forward strand.
CACTTTCCTGTGTTTTTCCTCCAAGAATATCATCAGGTTAACACAGCAAAGGTTTGAGCAAGATCTTCTCGTGACCCTGACCAGGAGAGGGGAAAGGTCATCATTTCCCGAGACTTCACCGTAACACAGGCACCTTCTAAAGGGGAAAGGACTCCACCAGAGCAAAACTCTGAAAGCTCATTCCTGCAGCAGGAAGGTAATTCCTCCCTATTCCCTTGAATGAATTTCATTCTCACCATGCTAGCTAAATGGAGGGCCAAAAATAAAGCCAGCATAAGACAAGGATTTTAGGAAACAGTTCAGGAAAGCTGCAACTAGGCAAGTGTCTAGGAGGCACAGGGCAAATGATACATCAGAGGAAGGTAACAGAAACACTGGAGAAGGGGATTGACATTTAGCCTAGCAGGTAGGATGCCTGCATGCCGTATCTGAGGGCCTGAGTTTAAGTCTTTGCTTCTCTCCCAACTCCAGCTTCCCACAAGTGTGCATCCTGTGAGGTGGAAAGCAATGGCTCAAGTAGTTGAATTCCTGTCACTCATGTGGGAGATGTAGACTGAATGTCTAGCTCCCGGAACTGGTCTAGCCCAGTCCTAGTCATTGTAGCAATTTGGGCAGTGGTTGGGGCTCTCTCAATGTCTATCTGTCTGTCTATCTTTCTCTGTGTGCCTTTCAAATAAAATAAAGTGTTATTTTTTTATAAAAAAAAAGGGGGGGGGGGATAGAGAACTGTTATTGAAGACCACTACCTGAGTCATAGTCCTAATAGAAGATTGAAACTTAGTTTCAACATTGTAGAGTGATTTATTCCCTCACACCCAAAGGACACACCACAGGCTCCTGTGTAACAGCAGTACTTATACCAGAAACTGTGGAGGGAAGCTCTGAAGAGGTCAGGGAAGACAAAAACAAGAATACTAGAGGAATTTGAAGCCTCTGGTGCTTACAATTATAGTAAATATTAAACTTAGCCCAAGTCCTAACCTTAGTAATATAGATTCTCACATTAATGAAATTAGTGATAACACTGGCAAAATGGACTTTACAGATGTGCTTAAAAATGGCTTGTGACTGTGGAGATGATCCTGGGTAAACTGAGTAGACCCAATATGCTCCTAAGAATCCCTGAGGTCAGAAGACGGCAGGAGGAGATGTGATGGTTAAATCACAGAGAGATCTGCAGATGCTATCCTGCTGGCTTCAGCAATAGAAGAAGGGACCATAAGCCAAGGAGAAGGTAAGTTTCTAGATGCTGAGAAAAGTCAAGAAGAAATTATCTTCGAGAACCTCTACAGGAACTACCTATCCCAACACCATGAATACATGTATCTCAGCAAAACAGAGTTGGCACTTCTGACATCTAGAATTGTAATATCAAAAATTTGTATTTCTCTAAGTCACTAAATTGGTAAGAATTTGGCCCAACAGCAATAAGAAACTAATACAACATCCTATTGCGTTAGTCTTTGATGAAACATCCCCTGGAAAATGCTACACTACAAGCATGGCATAAAGTTGGGAATTATGAAAGATTTAAAGAGAAACAGACTCTGACTAGGCTCCAATAATCCTATAAGTTAACAGGGAAGGCTATAGTGTGAAAATCTGATACAAGACAGAATGTGAAAAAGGAAATCTGTTTCCTATCATCATAAAGGATCACAGAAATGAGAGAGGTTAATTTTTAACAAATCTATTGGAGGAATTTAAAAACAGGCATTCAAAGCTTACTGTGTAATAGGCACAACACCAGCCAGAGTAGCTACAGAGATGAATAAGAAATAGCTCCTGTCTCTCCTCTGATGAGAAAACGCCTTTACACAAAAGCCAAGTCAACCAAAAGAAAGCTGGTTGCAGTCTGTCTTCAAAGTAAAAACAGCTGTAACAGTCCCATGGCAGATTTCTGCATGTGGGGCTTCACAAATTTCATGGAAAACAACACTATATTTTAATTCCATTTTCCATGAATGTTGAAGCCCTTTTATATTTTTTATATAGATGAAAATATCTAAATGACTTCATGTGAGAATGCAATGAGAAAGTGCGTATGTCTTCGGTCTAACACAATTTTCCATCACATTAGCAACATGGAAACAGAAGTAGCATTTTGATCTCTCATCTCACTCATAAATGCTTCATAGGTGCTATATAATTTCATTATCAAAATATCTGGGAATAAAAATTTTAGCACTAGCATATTCATATTAGAAATAGGAAACAGGAAATCTGTGAGTTAGCAGCTTAAATCTACCACCTTCTCTGCCTGTAATGTCTTTACTCTTGAGGGCAGTTAAGAACTGGGAAGTTTGCAACAATGCAGCAAGATCAACACCACGATGCTCACTGTCCTTTTCATGACTTGTCCTGAATTACTCAAGTTGCCAAAATGATTGCCAATACCAACTTCCTTCACTCAGGAGAACTTCCTTGTTACCCATGGAAAAGTAAGTACAAAAGACTGACTTATGATGGTTCCACTTAGGATTTTTCAACTTATGATGGTGTGAAAATTATAATCAATGAGCAGAAACCGTATTTCAAATCTGAATTTTCTTCTCTTTCTAGGATAGTAATATGTGGTAGGATACTCTGCTTCCATGTTGGACAGAGGAAGCAAAACATAACTCCTTGCCAGCTATGTGATAAAGAGGGCAACATCTGACCCTCCACAGTGGACTACATGGGTAAGCTGTGATGTTCCAAAGGTTAGGTATAGTCATTGCATTTTCTAGCTATGACATTTTCAACTTATGTGGGCTTCTTGGAATATAACCTTATTTTAAGTAGAGAAATCTCTCTCTAGAGATAGCATACAATTGCCTAGCAACACAAACATCAAAAAACATTGAGGCTACACAATTTATGTTAAAATATCTGGTATTCCTAGGACAAGAAATCAGAAATTAAAAAAACAATTTATTGAAACATCTCATCTCAGAAGACAAAAATTCCTATTATCATTGGAAGTGCTTCCTTAGAGCATGGCAGTCGCTGACTTTTTTTTTTTTTTAAGATTTATTATTTCTTTGGAAGGCACAGTTACACAAAGAGAGAGAGTGGGAGAGAGACAGAGAAAGAGAAGGAGACAGAGGGAGAGAGAGACAGGGAGAGACAGAGAAATAGTCCATCTGCTGGTTCATTCCTCAAATGACCACAACAACCAGAACTAGGCCAGGCTGAAGCCAGGAGTCAGGAGCTTCTTCCATGTCTCCCACATGAGTGTAGGGGCCCCAAAGATTTGGGCCATCTTCCACTGCCTACCCAGGCCATGGCAGTGAGGTGGATTGGAAGTGGAGCAGCTGGGACTCGAAACGGCCCCCATATGGGATGCTGGCGCTGTAGGTGGTGGCTTAACCCAATAGGAACAACCGCAGGTCCCCCAGTTACTGACTCTTTCTCTCTTCTCTGCTTGGAGTTCTAAAACAAACACCAAGGAGCAGGCATTTGACACAGCAGTTAAGACACTGCTTGGGATGCCCACATCTCATTTCAGAAGTACCTGGTTCAAGTTCCAGCTCCTCTACTTCCTATTCAGCTAATGCAGACCCTGGGAGGCAGCAGACGATGACTCAAGTACTTGGGCCTCTGCCACCCATGTGGGAGACATAGATGCAGTCCGAAACTCCTGGTTTTGGCCTGGCTAAACCCCCCTATCCTGTTGTTGCTTTTTTGGGTGTGAGCCAGTAGATGGAAGACCTCTGTCTGTCTCTCTACCTGCCTGAAAAATAAAGTCGATAATTCAATGTTTAAAAAAAAAGAATGTAATTTTTTCTTAAATTATTTTCATTTTTATTGGAAATATGATGAGATAGAGAAAGATCTCCCATTAACTCATTCATTCCAAAAATGCCTTTAACAACCAGGACTGGGTCAGGCAAAACCAGGAGCCTGAAGCTCCATGCAGGCATTCCATGAGGGTGACAGAGGTCCAAGTGCTTGAACCATTCTCTGCTGCCTCCTAGGGGGCACATTAGCAGGGAATTGGATCAGAAGTAGAGTAGCTTAGATTTGATCCACTCTGATATGGAATGTAGACAGCCCAAGCAGCAACTTACCTGCTGCACCAATACCTATCGCATGAACCTAACTATGTTTTAAAAATACAAAAATAAATACTATAAACACCAGAACCCGCAAACAAGAAGGGGAGACCCAAGTCTACAGATTCTTTTTAATGAATATCACTCATTTTATCCCTGGATTTTAAATTCTCATAAAACTTTGTTTCAATCCAGATAAAAGAATGGAAGTCATTATTTCAGTGACTGTTTAAGTCATAAACCTTGAGAAATGGCTATCAGAGGCAGTTAATGACCTAGCCTCTTGCTAATGAAGGTTAACACTCTAATAAACCATTTGTTAACTGCAGCAATTGACTGATTGCAACAGAATTATGGCTATTATAACTCTGTTTCATGAGTGATGGTGGGGGCAAGACACAGTTGGATGGGGACACAGTACACAAGCATAACAAAAGGTGACAGTAGAGAAACTGATTGCCACCTGTCACAAAAAGTTTCTCCTCACAATGAATGAGAAGAGAAGGGTAACTGCCGTGGTTTGAGTACATAGTAAAGACTACAGAAAATGTTAGCTTTGATATAAAAGGTGAATCGCAAAAGTAAGTCTGCCAAAAGTATTCAATTATGTCCTCAATAAAACTGGACACTCTGGTGAAAATTTGAGCCACTCAAACACTGAACATGAAGAGAACATTTGCCTTCACATGGAAATATCTTTCCAAATGCAATCAAAATACTTTTCAAAAATGTATACTATGAAATTAAAAATTAGAATGGTATGTCCCTGAAAATCAGTGAGATTTAAAAAAAATTTTAAAACAAGAGAGTAGGCCAAGTAGAACGCCAAGTACATGCAGTTTTGGTTAGGATTATATTTAATGATTGTGAGAGAAAAATAGGCAAATGGCTTAAATAAGAAAGAATTTTATCTCATTTGCATAAAATAGTCTCTGTTGGTGGATGACTTCAGCCACATGAAATCACCAGAGACCCAGGTTTCTCTCAGACACCATTGCAGCAAATTTAGGATCTGGTCTTTTCCTTTTTTTTTTTTTTTTTTTTTTTTTTTGACAGGCAGAGTGGATAGTGAGAGAGAGAAAGACAGAGAGAAAGGTCTTCCTTTTTGCCATTGGTTCACCCTCCAATGCCCTCTGCGGCTGGCGCATCTTGCTGATCTGAAGCCAGGAGCCAGGTGCTTCTCCTGGTCTCCCATGCGGGTGCAGGACCCAAGCACTTGGGCCATCCTCCACTGCCTTCCCGGGCCATAGCAGAGAGCTGGTCTGGAAGAGGGGCAACCGGGATAGAATCCGACGCCCCAACCGGGACTAGAACCTGGTGTGCCGGTGCCGCAAGGCGGAGGATTAGCCTGTTAAGCCACGGTGCCGGCCGGGTCTTTTCCTCATGATGATGCTTAAAAGAGTCTCATCCACAAAACTGGGTTTCAGAAAGCAGGTTGAAGGACGTTCTGACCATCTGTGTAATGAAAAATCAACCTTACCCAAAGAAAGGTTTGGTCTTTGCCCTCAGCTATGGGCAGGTGATCTTTTAGGTCCTGGATTCCTCTGCATGATAGGACTATCAGTGTTTGCCTGGGGGCCTTGGCCACTGGAAGTCTAACAATGTGATTTATGTTGGAGGTCACAGGTATTAGTTCTGTTTTCCAGAGGAACTAGAGGGGGTGGAGACCACAGATCTGCCACACAGGCAACAGGTGATGCAGTCCCAATAAAAATTCTGGGCCTCAAGACTTAGGTGAACTTCCCCAGTTGCCAGCACTCCATGTGCACTGTCATCATGGCCAGGAGTAATTAATGCTGCCCATAGCTTTATGGGAATAGAACAATAGAATCTCTACATGTGGACTTTCCCCAGACTTTCCTTTTTCATCTCTTACCTTGGCTAATTTTAAACTGTGTCCCTTGGACAGACATTTGCACGGCAGGTGCTATGCAATTTGGAATGTCCGCATGCCATATAGGAGTGATACAGTTCAAGTCCTGGCTCCACTGCTAATTCTAGCTTCCCAATAATACATACCCCAGGAGGCAATGGGGATGGCTCAAGTACTTGGATCCCTGCCATCCACGTGGGAGACCCAGATTAGTTTCAGTCTCCTGACTTCAGGAGCCCCAGCTGTTGCGGGTGTTGAGAGAGTGAGCCAGCAGATAGACAATCTCTGTCTCTATCTTTCTCAGTCTCTCTGCCTGAAAATCAGTTAAATTTTCTTTAAAATTCTGTGTCTTTTCACTGTGAGAAATCGTAACTGTGAGAATGATGTCATTACTGTATGAGTTCTGTAGGTCCTTTTGGTGAAATCCAACCAGAAGCTTGTTTGAAGCTGGTGTCTGATGCGCAGCAAGTGTGGTGTGCACTGTGCTCCTCTAAACTGCATAGCTAGCCAAAACTCTCACACTCTCCTCTGCGGGGGAAATTCCAGAAAGGCCACATAACCCTTCAGCTCGCCACTCATTGGCCAAAGCCTAGCCATCCAGAAAAATGTACATGCACCAAAATAAGCATCTCTTAATTCCATTTCCCATGAACTTTTTTTAAGGACTATCATACTAGATGATGAGCAAAATAGAAGTTGTTTTTTTTTTTTAAGATGTATTTATTTATTTTAAAGGCAGAGGTAGAGAGAGCACGAGTGGTATCTTCCATCCACTGGTTCCCTCCCTAAATGGCCACAAGAGCTGGGGCTGGGCCAGGCCAAAGCCAGGAGCCAGGAATATCTTCTGGGTTTCCCATATGAGTGCAGGAGCCCAAGCAATTGGGCCATCTTCCATTGCTTTCCCAGGTGCATTAGCAGGAAGCTGGATTGAAACTAGAGCAGCCAGGTCTCAAACTGGTGCCTGTATGGGATGCCAGCGTTCCAGGCAGAGGCTTTACCCACTCCACCACTGCAATGGTCCCAAAACTGGAAATCAATGTTTTAAAGAAAAGTAATAATTTCTATTTAAAAAGAAACTTTAGTGTAAGATATTGCCTTTCCTGTATGATTTATGTTTGGTTGTTCCCAAGCACAATGATCTGGCCTTTGACATTATGCCAAAAACATTATTCTTGATATTTGCAAAAAATAGCAGCAACATTTCAAGTATATATTCAGTTACATATAAAAACCAATACTCCAATAGAAGGTATTATTCCCATTTTGTTGATAAGGAACCTGTAGCTCAGAAATGCCAATGATGAGTCCTTTAGTGCTTTATCAATTGGGGGCCTACAGTTCTTTCCCAATTATATGCTTTACCCATAGGCTCCAAGACACCTCTTGAGAGTGAAGATGTCTCTCTTTTGAGCCAAACATGACCTTGTACAACTTTGCTGATCTGGGCTGATGGCACTGAAAACTCCCTTTGCTTCCCAAGAAAACAAAGTTTCAGTCCTAGATAAACTGTCAATAAACTCTTACTAGGCTACATCTGTTCTCTCTGTCCTCTTTCAATCACCTATTTGCTCCCTGTAAATTTACCGCATGTGATTGTTCTTTCTCAAACTCAGTTTCAGCACAGTCCAGTAGTAATATTTCCAAAGTCTACCATGATTTCTCTGGACACCCATCCCTCTGCAGGGTCACCTCCATTGAGTCACAGTGATTTGCCTTTAAATTTACCCCTGGTGTCTTATCAATCAGAAACACAAATGTCTCCTGCACTAGCATTTCTTAAATTTCTACACAGCAACTGATGTATAGTAGGTATAGATTTTTTTTTTTTTTTGACAGGCAGAGTGGATAGTGAGAGAGAGAGAGACAGAGAAAAAGGTCTTCCTTTTTGCCATTGGTTCACCCTCCAATGGCCGCTGCGGCCGGCGCATCTCGCTGATCCGAAGCCAGGAGCCAGGTGCTTCTCCTGGTCTCCCATGAGGGTGCAGGGCCCAAGCACTTGGGCCATCCTCCACTGCCTTCCCAGGCCATAGCAGAGAGCTGGCCTGGAAGGGGGGCAACCGGGATAGAATCTGGCACCCCAAATGGGACTAGAACCTGGTGTGCCGGTGCCGCAAGGCGGAGGATTAGCCTGTTAAGCCATGGCGCCGGCCTAGGTATAGATTTTTAATACCACAAACTCATATGCAAGAATGCAACTTCTTTTCTTCAAGATGCTGGGAGCAATTCCTGCCTCCTTTTCCCAGGTATGGCTCTAAGTTTTCTGAGAGACAGATGTCAAGTCCCTCCCAAGAGTTTCTATACTTTGCTCCAGTCCCTCCATCTTAGGAACCCTTTCTAGTCCCAAGATCCAAAAGTGCTAGACACCAGTGATCCCATACTTTCCTATACTCTCAGTGGCTTCACAGTTTTGACTTTTAAAATGTCAAAGCCTTCTGCCTTTTTTTTTTTTCTGCCTTTTCTGGGATACGGGTTTTACAAAGGCACAATTCAGTGACTTAAAGTGACACCCCTAGGTAAAGAGCATCAGAGACACAAAGGAACATGTTAGAATGTAAATCTCCAGGCCTCACCCCAGACTTTCTGATAAAGAAACTCGGAGGTGGCACCCAGAATCTGTTATGTAAGAGACCAGGCAATCCTGGTGCTAGTTAAATTTGACAAATATAGTATAGGCTGTAATACAAGAAACACTGTGCAAGCTATAGTACAAAAATCAGACTGCTTGGGGGCCCAGCATTATGGCATCCCACATGGACACTGGTTCAAGTCCCAGCTGTTCCACTTCCGATCCAGTTCCAAGATAATGTTCCTGGGAAAGCATTTGAGGATGGCTGAAGTGCTTGGGCCCCTGCACCCAGAAGGGAGACCTAGAAGAAGCTCTTGGCTCCTGGCTCAGGCATGGCCAAGTTGTGGACATGGTGGCCATTTGGGGAATGAACCAGCAGATGGAAGATTTCTTTCTCTCTCTCTCTTTCTCTCTCTTTCAAAGAAATAAATAAATCTGAACAAAAGAAAAAGCAATCAGATTGCTTGGATCTTTCAAACTGTGTGACTTGGGAAAAGTGGCTTAATATCTCTGTGTCTCAAATACCACATCTATGAATGGGAATGGTGTCTCAGTTACCACCTATGAATGAAAATGATGCCTCAGTTACCACCTATGAAATGGGAATGATACTTGTGTTTGCCTCAGATTGAAACTTTGTAAGGAATGGGCCTGGTACATGTAAATTCTATAGAACAGGATCTGACATATAGTAAATATTATTTTAAAAAATAGGCACTACCTTTCTTTTTTTATTTCATGACTGAAATTCTAATATGCAGGAAAGGTTGGGGCAACTTAAAATGTTGGTGAAAGGGAATTAGTTACTACTTAAAATGTACCAAACCACAAAATTTGAAAGAAATAAAGCTGCCTTCTTTCAACCCCTTTAAAATTCTTCTAGAATTCATGTTTTGAATTAGTTGGCTTTCTCAATTTTTACTTCAAATTAAAGATCACATGGAGCTGTAGAAAAAAGCTTTTATTAAATAAGCTGTTCAGAACTTCTATCAAAATAATAGAACAATTACATGGAAAATAATTTTACATCCTATCAAATACACTTTCATCCACCTGTAAGCAGCCAAGCAAAGCATTTGTGTGCTGTTCACGCATTCAGATACAGTGTGACAGAGTACTACCACTGGTTGAGCAGTTGGAAAGAGCTGTAAAAGGCAAATTATTTTTCTTCAGTAGGATTTGACCTGTATCACCATATGCTGGCTAAGCTGAAGATTGAGTAAATTACCTGTTGAAAGAAAATTGTTCCCTCACTCACATGAGATGAATCTCATTCTGCAAGGAAGCCAGTGTCCCGTTCGGTAATTTGGGTAATTTACTAAACATCAGCTATTGACTCCACTGTGCAGGAAGCATTTGCCTCACTCGATTCCTCAGCACACCTCTGGAGATGGGGTCAGTCACACGTTCGGAAACTAAGACTTCCCACAGCTTTGCAAAGCTGTCATCTCTGACTGACGGTCCATCTGACATTTCGGAGGAGGGGTTTTCCTGGCATCAACATACTTCTGAATTTTTTCCACGAAGAAAGTGTAACTTTATTAATGAAGCTGAAGGGCAATTGATAACAGCTGGAAAACTTTGCCTTTCCTACATTCTAGTAAGGAATATCCCAGAACACATGCACTAGGAAAAAACATGCAGGGATTATGTACCTTTCTAAATCTTCCAACCTTCTGGTTCATTTAGGATGGCTTTGACTTACCCAGTGCACAGTAAAGAGTAGCCTAGTGTCAAGCAACCTACTGAAATCAGAAAAATATGTTGAGACAAGAGAGACACTTTCTCTACAACATGAAACATCTGGGTGTTTCAACATAGTGCTTTTTGCTGATCCTTTAAGCTTCATGTTGGTGGCATTTGGTAGCATGAAAATATCCTAACGTTCAAACTGAAACAGATTAAATAAAATCACAACATATCTCAGCTGGACAGAACCCTCCTGATGAGTCATTTTACGTCTCTATTTTTTGTCCTGGAAACTCAATGCCAAACTGGTATCCTACTTCCCAGTTGAAACTCATGTTCAAACACAGTGTATTTGCAGATTTTGAAAACCTACTTTCGAGGCCAGCATCATGGTGTAGCAGGTTAACAAGGTTGGCATCTCATATGAGAACTAGTTTGAATTCTGGCTGCTTCACTTACGATCCAGCTTCATGCTAACATATGGGAAAGCAACAGAAAGCATCCCCCAAGTGCTTGGGTCCCTGTCACCCACGTGGGAGACCTGGATGGAGTTCCAGGCTCTTGGCTTCTGCATGGCCCTGACCCCAGATGTTGAAGCCATCTGGGGAATAAACCAACAGATAGAAGATTTTGATTTCTCTCTCTCTCTCTCTCTCTCTCTCTCTCTCTCTCTCTCCCTCCCTCCCTCCCTCCTTCCCTCCCTCCCTCCTTCTCTCTGTTTGTCCCCTTCTCTCTATAACTCTGCATTTAAAATAAATAAATTTTTTAAAGAAAATCTAATCTGCCTTTCCTAGAGATCTCCTGGCCATTGGGAGTTGTGAAGCTGATTAAAACCCACTTGTTTAGAAGTGTGCTAGAAGAAATCAGATACACACCAAGTTATAACGTGAAGTAGCAGATTAGTAGAATGGGTGTCCTGGAATGGAAGGACACAGCATAATACAGATAGACGGGGGAAGCTAGATGACCAAAGACCTAAAGTGCTTTGCCCTGACAACTGCACTCTCTGCATTCACTGTAACACTGTGCTCAATGTCATCTACATCATTTCCAGTGCTGCTCATGATGACCCTGTGAGGTAAGTTCTCTCATCATCTTTTTTCATACCAAAGCAATAGGATGTTCTTAGGTTACCCAAAGTCAACTGGCCAAATGGTCAATTGTGTCTGGTCCCAGGCCCATTCTCTTCAACTATCTGGGCTTGAGCAAGAGGAACTATAAAGTCAAGCTATTCCTTGGGTAGATTAAATTGGCAACATCATGGAATATGTTCTGCCTGTTTCTTGGCCCACAGCACAAGCAGGAACATTTAACCACAGTTTCTTTTATTCATTTGGAGATTTACGAGAGAGTCGTTTCATACTTCTTGAGTTTAAAATGCTCATTTCACACACATATTTTTGCTTCATCATTTTTGTAGTGTAAATCATGAACTGTGATGTGACCATTTCCATATATTCCGGCTCTTCCTCCTTCCCTCCCACACTTTTTTCTTTCAGTTTCTCTCTCTGTGACCATTATTGCTTTCCTAAGCCCTGGGCTCATAGACAAGCTTTTCTCACCCTGGCTAATCACCAAAGTAGACGTTAAAAAAAAAAAAAAAAAAGAGGAGAGGGGAGGGAGGGAATGTGCTCAGGATAATTACACACAATAGCAAACAAAGCTCCCTCCATCACGTAATGCTGAAATGCATCCGTTTAAACTAATTAGTTTGGGGGGAGTGGGGGAAACCACTAATAAATCCTAATATTTCTCAAAGAGAAATGGCTCGTAATTTAATTTATATAAAGCTGTTACTGAAGTTTATACTAATTAAATCTGAGCTTCAATAGCAATTAATCCCAGGAACAATCTGAAAATGTAAATAATGCAATAAAGTAAATAGCTCTGCATGTCCTTCCCTGGAAGCAACAGGCAGCTTGGGGGTGGGGGCTCCAGTCTGCAAGCACAGAGTGGAAGTGGCTTCTTGCCATCTCAGAACAGAACATCTGCTTTTTAATCAGCACAGCTCTATTCTTCACGTATTTCCTCTAGAGAGAGGATCTCCATGGGCAATGTCGAAGGTTAGCTCTAGAAGTGTCCTCTGAGAACAAATGACTTGTCAAGGCCTTCCCCGGGGAAGAAGATGAACTCAACAGTGTGAAAGCACAAGGAAATCTCAAAGGACAATGCCAGGCCTGCAGTCACACCCTAGCAACATGCATGCTGCTTGCCTGTGTATATCTCATTGCCTTCTTCTTTGCACGTCAGTGAAAACCTCCATTTCATGTAGGTGTATCCCCCTCACTGCCATCTACAACCACTGCCAACCCACAGGAAACCAGATGAGCCCAGCTATACACATGACGTGTCTCTGAGTACCATTTTACCAACAGACATTATCTAGGCTACACAATATGTTTTTTAAGGTTTTTCAAAGTCTTCTAAGTAAAACTTCATGTAGGCTGCTTATGAAATAAAGCATGCCAAAGCTATTATCTTTCATACAGTCTTTGGGGGCCCTGCAGCATTTGAAAAGCTAAAATTCCTGCCCTTGTGTTGCCTTGATGACAGTGTAGTTGTCAAGAGTACAGTATTCCCAGCATGGAGGAGACAATCTATTAGCCAAAACCCCTTAGGGCTGAAGAGAACAAGGCCTGTGTCTCTTTCAACAGCTCCGCTATCCTTCAAGAAGCCAACTTCCATGCCCTCTGCTGGATCTTTCTTTGTGGAATTCCCCAAGCACCTTTGCAGTGATGTGAAAAGCAGGTGAAAAGATACATGTTGGAGAGTATTCTAAATGCTAAATTCTTTAAGGGCCAGCCATTTGGCCTAGCAGTTAAGACACCATTTGGGATGCCCCCCTTTAATTTTGAGTTGCCTGGGTTTGAGTTCCAGCCTCACTTCCAATTTCAGCTGGCTGTTAATGAGCACCCTGGGAGGCATCAAGTGATGATGGTTCAAGAGATTGGGTCCCTGTCACCCAGGAGGGAGACCTAGCTTGAGTTCCTAACTCCTAGGTTCAGCCATGCTCAGCCCTGACAGTTGCTGGCACTTAAGGAGTAAATTCAGGGATGGGAGTGCTCGCTCGCTCTCTCAATCTCTCTCTCTCTCTGTCACTCTCTCTCTGTCTCTCTCTCTCTGTGTCACTCAAATAAACATAAAAATACAGATTTTTAAAATAGGATTATGATTAACTGGAAAATAAGTGAAGTAACTCCCAAGTGTTTCCAAATATGTTTCCCCAAGTAATCCCTATCTAAACAGGGGATTGAGGAGGAAGGTAGAGAAGACTTCGAAGATTCAGGATAATCAGAAGGCAAGTGTCTCTATTTTAGAGGGGATCATGCTATGCATTTCCATGTATAACACTGAACCTTAAAACCCTCCTCTGAAAGGTACGGTTGCCTCCACTTTATCTTTTTTTTTTTTTTTCCCTTAAAGTATTCTATTGGAATCCTTTTGGTAAAACAAGGTAATGTGTAAGGCAAAGTCAATATAAGATTTCTAGTTGACACGTGAAGGCCTCAAATTTTCTATTTTTTTTTTTTTTGCAATTATTGGCAGCTTTTCAGGGAAACACCTAAAAGATGTATTTCTTTATATCTAATCACACCAATTATAAGACATCATTTTTGCCAGGAAAAACCATTGCAATCAGAGATAAAGGGTTTGCTCTCCACTTCTCATAGCCTGAGGAGGAAGTAGTAAGAACCATTACTAGGGTTGGGGCTATGGTGTAGTATGTTAAGCCTCCACCTGCAGTGCTGACATCCTATATGGGTGCCAATTTGTGTGCCAGCTGCTCCAAATCTGATCCGGCTCTTTGCTAATGGCCTGGGAAAGCAGTGGAGGATGGCTCAAGTGCTTGGACCCCTGCATTCATGTGGGAAACCAGGAAGAAGCTCCTCACTCTGCACTGGCTCAGTTCCTTACGTTGTGGCCACTTTGGGAGTGAACCAGCAGATTCAAGACCCTCTCTCTCCCCAACTCTCTCTGTAACTTTGCCTCTCAAATAAATAAATAAATCCTCTTTAAAAAAAAAAAAAAAAGAGTACCATTACTTCACCATCCCAGCCATCTCCACACTGTCTCTAAGGGGTAGGTTTCAAGCATGGGTCAGAAATGGACTAAATTGGACTAAATGGACTAAATTGGGTCCTGACAAAATTCATTTTGTAGCCCTACAGCACGTAATTTTAGGTATCGATTTGACTGGCTAGAGGGATACCCCGATAACTAGTAAAATGTTGCTACTGGGTTTGTCAAGGAACTTCTGGAAAAGACTGGCATTTGAATTAGCAGACCGAGTAGGAAAGATCTGCCCTGATCTGATGAGGTGAGGGCTTGGATAGAACACAAAAGCAGAGGAAAAGAAGAATCTGTCTCCGATCCATCCTCTCTCGCCCTTCAGCATCAGAACCCCAAGGTGTACGGCCTTCAGGTTCCAGGACTTGCGGTACTGGCTCCCTGGGTTCTCAAGCCTTCAGACTTGGACTGAGCTATACCATGGGCTTCTTTCCAGCTTGCAGATGGCATAGCATGGAATTCCTCAGCCTCCAGAATAAATGAACCAATTCTCATTTTTTTTAAATTCCCTCTCATATAGCTGTACAGACAGTCCTACCTCACAATGGCTCCACTTCACAATATTTCAGCTTTGCAATCATATGGAAATATACCCAAACAACCATTCTTTACTTTCAGTGCAGTGTTCAATAGGTTACATGAAAAATTCAATGTTTAATTATAAAACACGCTTTATATTAAATGATTTTGCCCCACTTCTGGCTAGTGTAAGTACACTGAGCATATTTAAGTCTAGGCTAAAGCTATGATTTTGGTAGGTTAGATATATTAAATGTATTTTTGGCTTATAATATTTTCAATTTATGATGGACTTATTGGTAAAACCCTCACTGTAAGTTGAGGAGCATATGTTTACGTGTGTCTATATGTTTATATCTATACCTGTAACTATCCATCTGTCTATGTTTATCCTATTGGTACTGTCGCTTCAAAGAACCTTGACCAATACAAACACCAACATTCAATATGGTTGAATTTGGATATAAGTCTTTCAAAGGAGTAATTAAGGTTAAATGAGTTTAAATGAAGTCAAAGTAGTAGGACTCTAATCCTGTGGGATACATGGAGCCTCAAATACCCTTACATCAATGCCTTCCCCCAACTCCTCTCTATTAAATTCTGCAAAGCTCAAATACTACCCTCAAGAAAACTAAGATGGCTCTCTCCTTGGAATTCTTACTGTAACCACAAGAGGCTTGGAGCACTTAATGATACATATTTTGACACTGTTCCTGAAATCATTTGTGGGATTAGAGCTTCTGTCTCCAGAAACTGCCGGCTCCTTGAAAGCAGGCTGAATCTTGTTTCTTTGTACTGCCCTTGGAGGCCATGGTGCCTTTTTTTTTTTTAACATTTGATGGTATTTGTAAGCAGATACTTTACTAAGCACTTTAAATGTGCTAAGCTTTACATATACTTAACTTTATTGATTTTCCCAAGAAGGTACAAATTTTTTTGCCACCATTTTTAAAGAGAGAGCAGCTGCTGGCGCTGTGGCGTAGCGGGTAAAACCACCGCCTGCAGTGCTGGCATCCTATATGGGTGCTGGTTCAAGACCCGGCTGCTCCTCTTCCAATCCAGCTCTCTGCTGTAGCCTGGAAAGGCAGTAGAAGATGGCCCAAGTCCTTGGGCCCCTACACCCACATGGGAGACCCGGAGGAAGCTCCTGGATCCTGGCTTCAGATCGGCACAGCTCCAGCCATTGCAGCCAACTGGGGAATGAATCAGTGGATAGAAGACTTTTCTCTCTCTCTCTCTCTCTGCATCTCCTTCTCTCTGCGTACTTTCAAATAAATAAATAAATCTTTATAAAAAATTAAAAATAAATAAAATCAAGACAGAGCAGCTGAAGTTCAGGGACAATAAATAGCTTAGCTCAGGGTGGCTTAACTATGAAGGAACACAGTTGGTATTACAACCAGGTAAGTCTGACTCCAGAGTTGATGTGTTACCCATGAAGTGATAGTGTCTCCTCATGGTACAGGCAATTTACATGGACTTTGAATCCAGGGTTTTATAAAAATCTAAGATTGCTCATCAAACTCTATGAGCTTAAATTTCCTTTCAACTTCCAAGCTATGCCTAAGGATTTGGAATTTAACATATGGTGCCCCCTTCTGAACTATTTAACTGTTCCCTCTGTGGGTTTCTGGTGTAACAAGATCATAGAGTAGATGGAGGCTTCTGAACTCATATTTAGCATCATTAGGTTTTATAGTCTCTACAAGTTCTACTCTATGAAATTTTGAATCTGATTTCAATATGTGCTATGGTCTTTTCTCATTAAAGCTGAGAACAGCAGCAATGATGCTGGGACTCTGTATTTATACCTAATCAGAACCATGGCTATTGCCCTGATCCAACACTACGAACTCTTTCATCACACTGTGGGTTAGACAACCATAGATCTACCTCACCCAAAGTCAAATTTCTTGAGTTTGGTTGTCAATAGCACAAACATGCAAATTAAAAAATGTTAGGCATGTGTTCAAATGACCTTATATTACCATTTTATTATATACTATGTATACTCTATACTATGTGATCACCTCATTAAAGGGTATACTAATGTTTAAAATATAGAATGAAAGGGATTATGCATCTGCAGTAAAAGGAGCAAAAACAAGTGGCCAGAGATGCCAGAACTGGGAAATAAGTGTCAAAAGTGGGAAATATAAAAGTTTACATCATCATAATTTGTTTTTTTTTTTTTTAATTTATTTGACAGGTAGTCATAGGCAGTGAGAGAGAGCGACAGAGAGAAAGGTCTTCCCTCTGCTGGTTCACTCCCCAAATGGATGCCACGGCTGGCGCTGGGCCAATCTGAAGCCAGGAGCCAGGTGCTTCTTTCTGGTCTTCCATGCAGGTGCAGGGGCCCAAGCACCTGGGCCATCCTCCACTGCCATCCCGGGCCACAGCAGAGAGCTGGACTGGAAGAGGAGCAACCGGGACTAGAACCTGCTGGCCAGTGCCGCAGGCAGAGGATTAACCAAGTGAGCCACGGCGCCGGCCCCCATCATCATAATTTGTGACATCTACACCATTATAGTGGTGCTTGGAGAGTTAACTGAAATCTGCCAGATGGAGCATATACTTGGGGTTAGTTCTAAAATACCCCATTTTCCTTCTCACATTTCTCATTTCTCCAAAATAATTATACAAACTTTATTGCAAAGCCCAGAAGGGAAATTCAACTTTTATGAAGAAAACATGAAAACCCTTACACAAGAAAAATATGTTTAAATATCTTTTTCCTACGCTTCCCTGGTTTCTCATCTATTTTAATTAAAACTCTCCATTTAGGGGACAAGCTATTTTATATCCTAAGAAACATAAACAAAAACTTACCCTTTGCACAATGTTTTCTGGTCTTCATTGAATTATTTCCTGCAGGTCAAAAAAAAAAAAAAAAAAAAGCCTGTTACAAAATCGATTAAACTAAAATGAAACGAACTGAATGATTTTAAGATGAATATTCTTCATCCTTGAAATTATTCTCCCATTGTAACAGATTGTATATGTCCTTTCATTCTAATGTATTCACACATACACACACACACACACAGTCATTTATTTTGGTGGGTGTTTAGCATAGTAGTTAAGACACTGGTTTGGCATCCCCAACCAGAATACCAAAGTGCCTGGGTTCAAGTCTCAGCTCTGCTCCTGTTTTCAGCTTCCTGTTAATGTGCACCCTATGAGGCACCAGGTGATGACTCAAGTTGTTGTGTTCCTGTCACTCCCATGGGAGACTCACATTGAGGTTCCGTTTCCTGACCTGGCCTGGCCCAGCATGGGCACATTTGGGGATTGAACCACCAGATAAGACTGCCCCCCCCCCTTACTCTCTTTCTCTTCCTCTTCCTCTTCCTCTTCCTCTTCCTCTTTCTCTTTCTCTTTCTCTTTCTCTTTCTTTCCCCAAATCCATGCTCCCTTTCTCTCTCCCTCTCAAATTTGTAGTCATTTATTGCCAGTATCTCTCCAAATAGCAGAATGTCAAGTAAGCGTTATTCTTAACCTTTCAACTGATAACCCTTCAACACTAGGAAGAATCACTCATATGGACTTCTTTGTCTTCCTTTAATCCTATTCCCAACCCATTATCTTATATATTCTCTCACATCTGAGATGCATGCAACCATATTTCATCCCCTTTTTTGGTACAAGACAGGAAAGACACACCATTTTAAATTAAACAGTTGTTTGTAGAACGGTTTTAAAAATATTCACATATGCAAGATTGCTGGTGCTACTAAAAAATAAAACATTCAGAGTAGGTCATTTTTCTCATCAGATCATCTCTGCATGAGTATAAAAATATCCACCTATATCTATTTTCATTTATGAAGTATTTTTTCACACAATTACTATGGAAAATTATACAATATACCAGCCCAAGAACTTTCCCTACATTCCCAGAAATTTACACACATGTAGCATTTGATGTTTTCCAAGCATTTTCAAAACCAAAGTCTCATTTACTTTTCAAAAAAGCCCTTTGAGGGTAGGAGAGTCAGATTTTTTCCTACTTTAGAGATGAGAAAATCCAATCTAATAAGTTCCTTCTTAGTCTCAGAGTTTGCTTAGTGTCAGAGAAAATTCTAGACTCCTACAACCTCTTTATATCATGTCATAAACATAAGTTTCTTTTTTCATTTTTTCTAAATACCCATTTATGGGGCCAGATTTAGGGCACAGTGAGGCAAGCTACCATCTGCCATGTTGGCCTCCCAAATGAGCACAGATTCAAGTCCAAGATGCTCCACTTCTGATCCTGCTCCCAGCGAATGCATCTAGGAATGCAGCAGAAGATATCCCAAGGGCTTAGGTTCCTGTCAACCACATGGGAGACCTGATTGGAGTTCTAGGTTCCTGACTTTGGCCTGGCCAATTCAGCCTTCTGAAAAGTAAACCAGTGGATGAAAAATCCCTCTCCCTCTCCCTCTTTCCATCTCTCCCTCAACTCTGCCTTTAAATAAACAAATAAATCTTTAATAAAAGGTCTGGCACTGTGGCACAGCAGATTAAGCTGCTAACTGTAGCACCAGCATCTCATATGGGCCAAAGTTCAAATCCCAGCTGCTCCACCTTCAAACCAATGGAAGACAGCCCAAGTGCCTTGTTGAAACTCCTGGCTCCTGGCTTTGGGCTGGCCCACCCCTGGCTGAGGTGGCCATTTGGGGAGTAAACCAGCAGATGGAAGATCTCTTTATCTTTGTGTCTCTCCTTCTTTCAGTAATTCTGTCTTTCAAATAAACAAATAAGACTTTAAAAATAAATACTCACTTTCAAAGTTGTTTACTATGTTCAAGTTGTGGGTTTGAATTGTGTACATAAAGATAGAAACAAAGTCTTCCACAACTGCAAAAGACTAGATCCTAATAATAGCTATTTTTTTAAATTTCAACCTTTAAGAAAAAAACATTTATTTTGGAAGTCAAGAGGTCCAGAGAGAGGGAGGGACAGAGATATCTTCCATCTGCCATTTCTCTCCCTAGATGGTCACAATAGCTAGGGCCAAGAGCCAAGAACTTCATCTGGGTCTCCCACATGGGTGCAGGGACCCAAACACCTGGGCCATCTTCTGCTGCTTTCCCAGACCATTAGCAGAGAGCTGGATTGGAAGTGGAGCTGCCAGGACATAAACTATGCCTATATGAGTTGCCGGAATTGAAAGTGGCAGCTTTACCCACTACACCACAACACTGGCCCTTTTTTTAAAGATTTATTTTATGATAACTTTTACTGTATATTTATATTACAGTTACTACTGGATCATTTGGAATAGAAGTCAGAATACTACAGCCTGAGGCCAAACCAAGTCTAACATTTTGGTTGTTTTGTTTTAAACATCCTGAAATGTTATATTAGTGTTTTAAATAGTTGAAAAATATCAAAATAAAAATATTATTTCATCACAAGTGAAAACCACATGAAACCAAATTTCAGTGTCCAGAATGTTTACTGGAATACAGCATGCTCATTCATTTACATATTGCTTTTGCTTTAGCTACAGATTTGTGTAGTTAGAGGATACATGTCCCCAGAGCCTGAATTATCTATTATCTAACCATATAGGAAAGGCTGCCACACCTAACATACAGTATATCTTTTTTTATTCCTACCAAATTCTCTTTGCTTAATCAGGAAACAGGTGAACTCCTGCATTTAGAACACTTTCCATGCAATGTTTATAAGTATTTCTTGCCTTAGAAGGAACCTTTACTGGCAACATAATTATTTTACTAAGAGTCAGAGGCAATTTCATATACCACAGAAATTTAGAAGGTTCCAGTACCTAACCAACTCAGTAACGTAGAGAGAGCACTATTGAATGGAGTTACAAGGAATTTTAATAGCCTGCACCTGGGAGTTTCTGCCTTGTTTGCTGAAAGATCAGCATTGAAATACTTTTCTCCCCCCAAAAAGAGCAAAGAATTTCCCCTAATGCCTAGTCTCTACAAGACAATATCCTCAGGGTCAGAAACCCCATCTCTCTTTCTCTCGAAAACTATTAAAACTAGAAAACATCCAAGTACCTCTACAGACTACTGGGCCTAATTACCTTTGGACATGGGCCCACTGCAATGTCACAGCACATAACAAAATTGAAATTTCAGGCCATAGCCTCAAACTTCTGGCCCAGTCTGTTAAAGGGACCAACACACCTGTTACAGATAGGATGGCAAGCTGCCATGTTTTGCAGTAGTCAGAAGTTCAGTGTCATGTAAAAGACTTTTGTCCCTGGTGCTGAGATAATGAGCTTGTTCCTTCTTGATGATTTATGGGATGCAGATGAGAAACTGGCTGATTGAGGCTTTAGAAGATGAAAGTTTTCTGCTCTTGGCAGTAGCACCAGTACCCAGGAGAACAAGGTTTAACTGCTCCGGTTCTATTATTGCCATCAGAAAAAGTCAAATAACAAATTATGCCAGGTGAATATAAATAATACTCATTTCACTCAATTTGCTACCTGCAGTAAGGCTGAAAATCACTCTGAAATTCTTTGCAAAACCAAGCTGTGGTATTCTGATTCATACTTACTGATATGCTCCAGGGTCTTGTTTGTGCAGGCAACCAGCTGGTCTCAAAATTACTACCTCTCCTTGACTCTTTGTCTTATATGCTTCTATTTAGGCCTTTACATTTGTTCTCTTTTAGCCTATGGATTACTTTTCCTCCTGCCTAGTAGTCCTCAATAAACACATTAAATTTTAATTTTTTTCTAGAATGTAAGAAATGTTACAAGGTACAGATAACGAAGACAGGACGTTAGTAAGTACCACTTTGGTTATAGATGCTTAGCATGGTAGTTACAACTCCCCATAGGATACCCATAACCCTATCAGGGTGCCTGGGTTCAAATTCTGCCTCCGATCCTGATTCAAGCTTGCTGCTAATGCAAATCTTAAGATGCTGCAGGTGATAGTTGAAGTGGTTGCATTCCTTTCACTCATGTGGGAAACCTGGATTGAGTTTCCAGTTCCCATTATAACCTGGCCCAGGTCAGGTTATTTCAGGCATTTGAGGAATAAACAAGTAAATAGAAAAAAAATCTCTCTCTCTCTTTCATAAATTTAAAAAAATGAATACATACTACTTTGTACAAGCAGATTTAAAAGAGTTTGTGGAAAATGGAATAGAATAAAAATTTATTTTGTAGCAAAGAATCTTGAAAGCCACGTGTAATTTTTTCATAAGATGTATTTTTCATGAACTCTTTGAAGTCCCCTCATATGACTTTGCTTCAAGTAAGCATTAAGTAAATCCTTGTGTCCAATAGAGTTCATACAAGACATACTAGGTAATGAAGTTATTAAAATATTTAATTTCCTTATTTAGGAATGCTTGCATATTTCAAGGACTCAATATCCACGCATAGTCAGCAGCTATCACACTGAACATCACAGTTGTAGACTCTTTCCAACATTGTAGTCAGCTCTAGTGGACAGTTCTGCTCCATAGCTTAACACATGAACTGAGATTTAACCCTTTAATCCTGCTCTCACTCTCCACTTACTATCACAATACCAAGCAAAATTTTTGGTTTTTATTTGAAAATGAAAAAATAAAGAATATAAGAAAACTAAGATTTAGTGTGTGCCATGTGCTAGCCATGGGTTTATGGTTTACCCAAATAATTTCACCTAATTCTCCCAAAATAGTCTGTAGTTCTCATTTGCTAAGTCTACTTAGAACATCCCACAGTCATCTCTTGATTAATTTTTTCCATTAAATAAACGTTGATACCTACAACGTACCTGGAACTGTCCTGACAGTTGCTGAACTCCAGTACTGCCCCATGGAATCCAGTTTCTTAGAAATTTCTACATCCCCTCCTCCTGGAATGAGTATAGTCCATCTTATCTCTGAGACTCTTCCCTCAGTTTTTCTTGAAGAACTCACAAAGATACGATTCAGTCATCCAGGAATGTCTCCCCTCCATCCTAAGCCTCAGTCCACAATTCTGAAGAAAACAGTTACTCTCACAGACCAGACTTCAAAGATTTAAGTAGGCCCCACCACTTTTTATAATACCATTCAGAATTTCACAATTTACATGTCTAGACTAAAATGCCATCAATGTCACTCATTGCTTTAGAAAGTCTTACTTGAAAACTGAAATATATTTAAGTTTGTGGTATTCAGATTCAGAGAGAGGCATCATTAGAAATACAATAAATAAAATCTTTAAAAAATAAAATAAAATCTTTAAAAAAAAAAACGGCCAGTGCCGTGGCTCAATAGGCTAATCCTCTGCCTGTGGCACCGGCACATCGGGTTCTAGTCCCAGTCGGGGTGCTGAATTCTAGTCCTGGTTGCTCCTCTTCCAGTCCAGCTCTCTGCTGTGGCCCAGGAGTGCAAGTCCTTGGGCCCTGTACCCGCATGGGAGACCAGGAGAAGCACCTGGCTCCTGGATTCGGATCAGCGCGGTGCGCCGGCCGCAGCAGCCATTGCGGGGTGAACCAACGGCAAAAAGGAAGACCTTTCTCTCTGTCTCTCTCTCTCTCACTGTCCACTCTGCCTGTCAAAAAAAAAGAGAGGCCGGCAGTGTGGCGCAGTAGGTTAATCCTCCACCTGAGGTGCCGGCATTCTATATGGGCGCCGGTTATAATCCCAGCTGCTCCTCTTCCAATCCAGCTCTCTGCTATGGCCTAGCAAAGCAGTAGAAGATGGCGCAAGTCCTTGGGCCCCTGCACCATGTGGGAGACCTGGAAGAAGCTCCTGGCTCCTGGCTTCACGTCAGCACAGCTGGGGCTGTCACAGCCATCTGGGGAGTGAACCAGTGGAAAGAAGACCTTTCTCTCTGTCTCTCCTTCTCACTGTCTGTAACTCTTTCAAATAAATAAAGAAATTTTAAAAAAAAGAAATACATTAAATATTGGGGCCAGTGTTGTGGCATAGTGGGTTAAGCCACCCCTGCAGTGCCAGCATCCCATATGGGTGCAAGTTCATCACCTGGCTGCTCCTCTTCTGATCCAGCTCTCTGCTATGGCCTGGGAAAGCAGTAGAAGATGGCCCAAGTCCTTGGGCCCCTTGTACCCACGTGGGAGATCCAGAAGAAGCTCCTGGCTCCTGGCTTTGGATCGGCGCAGCTCCAGCCATTGTGGCCATTTGGGGAGTGAACCAGTGGATGGAAGATCTCTCTCTCTCTCTCTCTCTGCCTCTCCTTCTCTCTCTGTGTAACTCTGATTTTCAAATAAATAAATCTTTAAAAAAAGAAAGACATTAAATGTTTCATGCAAAGTGTAAAGTCAACTATTCTTAGTTTACTTTATTCTTAGTTGACATCTACCACTCTTCTGAGTGATAGATGAAAGATGACCACAAACTCTGTGACGTTCTTCCCAAACAGAAGTGGAATATGCTTCTCTTTCTCCCAGTAATGGAGCTGGCCTGTAGCTCCTGTTACCAATGGAGGATTCTGGAAGTGATGCTACGCAAGTTCCAGGCTAAGCCTTTCAGAAAGAACGCAGCTTCAACCCTGGTCTCTCTTGGTAGCTGAGTTAGTGCTTATAAATTCTGACAACATGCCTGAGAGACTACATGAAGGAGTCCCAAAACTAGAGAGAGAGCCCAAACCTCCAGGTGTCCCCCCAAAGGCACCAGGTGTGTAATATGAAACTATCTTGGATCCTCCAGACCAGTCCAGGCACCAGCTGTATACCAGCCAGTGACCCAAATCTCTGCCATATGCAGCAACAGAACCACCCAGTAAAACCCTGACAGAATCCTGCCCCGGAAAAATCATGAAAGATAAAATCGGTTTGCTTAAGCCATTAAGTTGTTATACATAATAGATATCCAGGGTTCAGCATAATGGATTAGCTGGAAAGACTGGGAATCTCATTTGAACATGTTTCAGGATAATCCTCTAACAAAATCAAGAGAAGATGGGAAGCAGCCAGACTGTGAGTCACAGAAATGTATGACGCTATTCAACAAACTGATGAGGGAGGGGACATTAAGCCCTGCTGGCAATTCCTGCATGCTCTTTCTAGTATTCTAGTGCACACCTCTCAAATTTTAAGAAATAGCTCCTTGTTGATATTTTTGAGTTACTTACCTATCTTGCCACAAGGCTCTAAGTTCCCTATAATCAGGGATCTCTTATCTAAGTGGGTCTCCAGCAGTTAATGAAACTAAGTAAGGAGTTATTACAAAAGGATTCATTTTTTAATTCAGCTCTGTCACTCTCAAGTGGTGTAGCCTTCCACTTTGCCTCTATGTGCAATAGTTTTGTCATCAATAAAATGGTGATGATAATAGGCTACTGGTTTCATTTGATACTAAGAACTGAGAGACAGGGCCAGCATTGCAGCACAGCAGGTTAAGCTGCCACCTGTGATGCCAGCATCCCATTTGAGTGCCAGTTCGTGTCCTGGCTGCTTGCTTTCCAATCCAGCTCCCTGCTAGTGTGCCTGGAAAAGCAGTGGAAAATGGCCCAAGTACTTGGGCCCCTGCCACACATGTGGGAAATCTGGAGAGTGTTCTTAGTTTCTGAATTCAGCCTGGCCCAGTACCAACTGATGCAGCCATTTGGGGGACGAACCCAGCAGCAAATAAATTTTAAAAAGATATTTTTTTAAAAAAATGAAAGACAAAATATTATATCTAATGAATAAAGGAAAATATCTGTTACTTAATTTCTTATCCAAGACTAAGCCTTTTGGACTTCCAAGACCTGAAAAAAGTACCTACTTACACACTGAAAATTAGTTACAACATTAATACAGACCTCAGACACCAGACCAGCAGATACCTCAAAACCCAGGTTTTTTAAGAGGCATACCGTAATACTCAAGGAGATCTCCAATACACCTCTCTTTGAACTGTATCTTTCTCCTCTAAGGAGTTGGGCTGTTGTGGAAAGAGGATGACAAAGACACAGTAATCCACAGACTGGCCAACAATAGCCCGGCTTCAAAAGTTGTTCTCTGCACTGGCCTCTAGTGGACCAAGACCTAGCTTCTAAATGTCATGTATAGTGCAGATATGGCTCAGTAGCCAGAAGATCTGACAAAAGGAAGAGAAAGCAGGAGAAAGGAAGACATAAATGATGAATCCCTATGGCTACAAAAACACAGTTCTCTTGTGCTGAGATAGTTTCTAGTGGACAGATCAGGGGGAGCTACTGAAGCTCTTGTGGTCTTTACCAGAGCCTCCATAACTGAGGTTGAGATGGGCCTATAGAGAAAGGACTCTTAGTGTCTCCAAATTCAGCAAGCTCTAAGGAATGTCAAGCCAAACAAGAAGCACAACTACTAAATTATAGTTTCAAGAAGGAGGAAGAGGTAGAAGGAGGAGGATAAGGGGGAAGAAAAAGGAGAAGAAAGAACATCATAGTGACTGGGGGCACAGGATCCAGAGTCCATGCACCTTAGTTGGTATCCCAGTCCCATTATATTCTTGAACAAATCAGCCACCTCTCTAAGTCAGATTTCCCATCTGAAAAAGAAGCATAAAACAGCACATGCCTCATAAGAGTCAGAGTACTGCTGGGAAGATTCTTCCATTATTCTTTTTCCACTCTGTTTAAGGTCCTTTCATATTTTTAAATGTGTGTGTTGGGACAGGAATCTGGTACAGCAGTTAAGACATCACTAGGATGCCTGCATCTCATATCAGAGCTCCTGGGGTTCGAGTCCTACTTCTGAGTCCAGCTTCCTGCTAACATACACTATGAGAGCTAGCAGGTGATGGCTCAAGTATCTGGGTCACTCATGCAGGAGACCTGCCCTCAACATGACCCAGCCCTGGCTGTGGTGGGCATTTGGGAAATGAATCAGTAGACGACAGATCGCTTTCTGTGTGTCTCGCTGCCTTTCAAATAGTAAAGAATTTTTTAAAGTTCATTTTATTGCTTTAAAAGTAGTACATGTGTGTTTATGTGTATGAACTGTGTTAGTCAGTTTAATTACAATTTCTCTCTCTCTCTATATATATATATATATATATTAGAATTCAAGATTTAGGAGGTTTGGGGCTGGTGCTGTGACATAGTGGGCTAAGCCTCTGCCTGTGGTGCCAGCATGCCATATGAGTGCCGGCTGCTGGTTCTAGTCCCAGCTGCTCCTCTTCTGATCCAGCTCTCTGCTATGGCCTGGAAAAGCAGTGGAAGATGACCCAAGTGCTTGGGCCCCTGCACCCATATGGGAGACTCATAAGAAGCTCCTGTCTTTGGATTGGCCCAGCTCTGGCCCATTGCAGCCATTTGAGGAGTGAACCAGTGGATTGAAGATCTCTCTGTCTCTCCCTCTTTCATCTATAGCACTATCTCTCAAAAAATAAATAAAATTGTTTTTTAAAGAAGACTTAGGAGGTCAGGGAGGCTTATATGTTCCATTTTTTTCATGGGTCACATATACTTGGAAGGTTACCAAATGAACAGTAGGTACTCAATAATTATTTTTTAAATGAGTGATGACTAAATGGAAGTAAAGCACTTGAATTACAATAACTAATCAGTAGACACTA
Source organism: Lepus europaeus (assembly GCF_033115175.1). NCBI lineage: Eukaryota > Metazoa > Chordata > Mammalia > Lagomorpha > Leporidae > Lepus > Lepus europaeus. The sequence goes on from NC_084848.1 coordinate 19,786,047, forward strand.
CTGATATTCGCTCACTCCTGCAGCTTAGATCCAATCTGGTTAGCACTCCCAAAAGTTCTATAACACATAATGCTAAGCTCGTTCCTTTTGCACAACATTTATCCCATTTTGTCTATTATAACATCTGCATTTGTGTATCTTATTTCCTCTACTAGACTAAAAGTGGAGCAATTTGATGATTAGGTTCAGTGATTAAAGACCAGGCCATAATGTGTAGTGGTTAAAAGAAATAGCTTGGAAATCAGACCTAAATTTGAATATCCAGTTCTGCCACTTAGTGGGTACCCTTGGGCAAGTTATTGTCACTAAGCTTAATTTTCCTAATCAGTTTAATTATAATGGTTCTTCTACTGTCATTAAACTGTTTTCAGGATTAAATGAGATACTGCTTTTAAAGTGCTCAGCACAGCACCTGACACATAATAAACAGGAAATAAATGTCAGCTGCAGTTATTCATCATTGCTTCCCTCTTGGTATTGTGCATGGTGCCTTGCATAAAGCATCCTGTAGCACAAACACTCAACAAATGCATCTCACGTTTAACCTTAAACAGCCTGAGATTTCACACATTCTCTTAATGTTCTTTCATTCTGCCCTGCCTCACCCTGATCCCAACCCTCCCAGACCAACTGAGCTCCACTCTCCCTTGTGGACTGATCACATCACCCCTCACAATGTTCTGCTTCCAGTTGTGACCCAAAGCTGTCACTCTTAACAGCAGCCAGACAGGGCTGCCAATGACATTTCAGGCTGGTTCTCCAGTCTGTCAGAGATCAGGTCAAGCAACAAAGAAGAGACTAGATGCCAAGGACTTACTGCATTTTAATGCTTGGTTCCTAGCCCATATTTATACTAAGGAACAACAATGACAACAATATGACCTTGCATAACAAATGGATCTGTCAAATCAGGCCTTGCAAAATGACTTGCACAAATTCGAGCTTAACTTGTCATCTTTCAATATACGGTTGCTATGCATACAGTGGACTACCATATTCATCTGTCAAAAATGAAAGGGAAGTGTTCATTCATTCATTTATTTACCCATTTGTTTATTCATCAATTTTCAACCATCAGTTGCTGAGTTCTAAGGTAACACTATTGAATAAAACACGGTATGTATTTCAAAGACAATTAAAGGATAAAGGTCACGAAGAGTCAATATTCCATGTAGAATAATCCAAACCCAAAAACTTTAGTCTTAAAGAGCTGAGCTTATAACTGAGGCAAGGATTTGAAAAATTACAAGAAATATGGTATTTTTATGTATTCCCCAGTCTTCTAGGGAATTAATTTTCATCTCTCTCTGCCAGGGAAAAACGTGAAGACGCCTCTGTGTATAAAAAGGAAGAATAGTGTCTATCGTTATTCCTTATAGCGTCTATCATTATTCCTTTCCATGGGCGCTAACTAGTTTCATCCACTTCAACCTTGGTTGGTATATTCATTTTCTATTGCTGCTCTGACAAATAAATACAAATTAAAGTCTTAAAATAACAGCACAAGCTTGTTGTCATACAGTTCTGCTGGAACCTCAGAAAAAATCTGCTTTCTTGCCTTTTCCAACATCTAGACTTTATCCAGATTCCTTGTTTCTTTGCCCACATCTGTCTTCAAAGCTAGCAATGGCAAGCTGAGTCTTTGTCATGTCACATCACTCTGATAATTACATTTCTACCTCCATCTTGTACATATAAGAGGCCCAGTGACTATACTTGACCTGCCAAACTAATACAGGAAAATCTTCTTAAGATGAATCAAGAAGTAACCATAATTCTCCTTTGCCAGGTAGGATGACATATTCAAAGATTCTGGGGATTAGAATGTGGACATCTTTTGGGAACCAACATTCCGCCTACCACAGAGGCCTTGCTTTCATGCCATCATTACCATACTCTAAACATTTAGAGGGAATGAGAGGAAATGTTTCTGAGTGCTCCAGACTATTGGATGTAGGTAGCATCTTATATGCAGAGGTTCAATGTTAAATGCAGAACTCAAGTCTCAGAAAATAGCAAATACTCCTCCTTATCTATTATCAGTTCTCCTTGCTTCTCATCAGAAAGCCATGTGGAGGAGGACACATGTGATTCAGATTCCATGCAGATCTTGGAGATGGTTTTAGACACTGAGTAATTCATTAGATTTAATATCTTCCCATTTCAAATGATTTTTCCTCCCTGTCTCATCCCATGGCTTTTCTAGCTATCTTGTATCTGTCTCAGAGCTGGGAATCATGTAAATTTGCTATTCCTATGGTATTAGCAATTTTTGAAATGGTTGCTGAATCCAAAAACCTTGGAATCATTATCAACCTTTGTTTCTCCAGCACCCTGTCTACAATTCCCCAGGAAATCCTACTGTTTCAGTTTTTCAAACAGATGCCAAGATAAAGTACTTCTCATCACCTTCACACTCCACCCTTCCTCATGCCCTACCATCTCATGCCAGATCCATCATGATGGCCTCCTCCACTGGCTTTCCTGCTTCCTCTTTTTTCTATCTCTAGGCTATTTTCAACCCTTAAGCCTAAGTGATATTTTTTAAAGACAAAAAGCAGATCACACCACTCTTCTCCACAAATACTTTTTTAAAATGTTATTTAAGAGGCAGAGAAATAAAGACATAAACCGGGGCGGGGCGGGGGGGGGGTTAGTTCCCATCTATTGGTCCATTCCCCAAATTCCAACAAGATCTGGAGATGGGCCAGGGCTAGAGCCAGAAGTCCAGAACTCAATGCCTGACTCCTACGGGGATGGCAGGAACCCAATCACTTGAACCATCACCTCCTTCCTCACAGGTCCACTTTGGCAGAAAGTTGGACTCAGAGTTGAGAACTGGACCACGGCACTTTGATGTGAGATGCAGCTGTGTCAACCAGCATCTTAGGTTTTAAGCAAAATGCCTCCTCTCCCAAAATGCTTTCTTAATGGCTTTCCACCACACTTAAAACGCACATTTCAAATTGTACTATGCTTCACAAAGCCCTGCACAGTCTTGTCCGAACAAACTTCATGAACGAATCCCCATAACATTCTTATCTCCTTATCCCTGATTTGGGGCATTTTACATATTCTAATCCCCCACTTATACACAGCAATCTCTTCAGGTTTCCATGGCTGCTTTCTTCACATTAGTAAAGATTTGATTTAAATTTCTAACTGTTTTATTTTATTTTTATTTGAAAGAGAAAAAGAATGAGAAAGAGAAAGGCAGAATACAGAGAGATCTCCATGTGCTGGTTCACACCCCCAATGCCCACAACATCCAAGGCTGGGTCAGGCTAAACCAAGAAACTATAATTCAACCCAAATCTACAAATTGGAAGGCAGGGACCAGCATACTTGAGCCATCACATGTTGCCTCCCATGGTGTGCATTAGCAGGAAGTTGGGATAGGAAATGGAGCCATGACCCAAACCCAGGCACTTTGAAAAGGGATGTAGGTGTTGCAAGCAGAATCTTAACTCTTTGGCCAAATGCCTGCCCCAAGATGTGATTTAAATACAGGATTACAAGATAAAACAGATGCACTGTTAAATTGGATATAAATGAAACACAATTAGGTATCAAAAAACCACACCTCCTCCACTTTCTACCTTGTTAACCTAATTTTATTATTGTTGCTATTGTAATAGCAATTACATTGATTGCTTATTAGTTTCTGTTTATTATGTATCTACCCAAGGAGAACATAAGCTCCATGAAGTAGTAACCTCATTTTAATCACTCTGTAGTTCTAGAACCAAAACTCTTAGTTTGACTTAAGTATAAATGAATGAATAACTTTGATCTTTATGCTCTAATTAAATGATAACGTCTTTCTTCCTCTTAAAGCAGTTTATAGCCTGGCTGCAAGGAAGGTACCAGGAATTTGATTATCACACATGATACTTAAAAAAAGAAAAACCCTAACTGATGCTTCGAAATATGTTCCCATTACATGTATTTATGCAGATTAGCGCCATAAGGGTTTCAGTCTTCATCACACCCTCTGCCCTAGGATAACACTCTGAATGGCTTTTCCCTTTCTATTCTTCCCTTTCTATTCAGAGGAATGAGCAACAACTGGCATGGAACTTGAGGATGGGGGATCCATTTGCATTTACACATAATTGGCTGGGCACTTAAGGAAGGGTGGGGTCACTCTGGAGTTCTACTTTCACATTAATTTAAATGCAAGGAGACCCAACAGGCCAGTCCACTGCAGTGGCTTTCAATGTGGTAAGCCTGGGCTTCAGCAGAAGTCAGCTTGTGAAGAGCCCTGGCAGCTCTGCCAAGAGTTGGATCACTGGAAATGGACCTGCCCTGGAATCGAAGGATGCCCAGGTCAGAGCCATAGATCTTATTGGCTCTAAGCTGAAAAGCCCTTCACTCAGCCCAACTTCCAAAGTGACCACTGCAGCTGAGGGGACGGCCAAGTAGGGTCAGCAACATTGCAGGCAGAACTGTAAATTTCTTGTTAGAGATGCCACCTGCCTTTACCTGGCCAGCTCTCCTCCCAGGCCAGCCAAGTAATGAAAGTCAACAGAGTGCCTTCCCCTAGGAGGTTCACACCTCCCTTAGGATATACCCCATGTGAAGAGATAGATAGGTCTGGGCCTCTTAACTTACAAGGCCTAAAGCCCAACAGATTATTATCAAGCCCCTTCTATCAGGTTCTATTTGCCTCTCAATCAGAAAAATTACTGGTAGCTTAGACAGCACCTTTCTTAGCTCCTCTAATAATGACTCTGTCCTTTGTTCTAGACCCTGTCTAGTCCACTTGGGCCTCATTCCTTTGTAATCATAACCTCTACTCTACCACCAATGGCTCTACTCCCAACCTGTGTGTACTGATGGTCCTCTTCCCCACTTAATGCTGTATAATTGTTCAGACCTGGTTAAGGCCACTCTTAGGATCATTGGTTACTATCCTCAACCTGTCTTTTATGACCTTGTCTAAATATGATCAGAGTCGGGGAACTTGGAAGGCTTCCATAGCCTTGGCAGCTCATGACGACAGCCTAGGGTGGTTACTGGCGCCATAAACTAGAGTGTCAATTTGTTGGGTCAACAACAGGAGCCACTGTGCGCTTGCTCCTGATGTGGGATCTCTGTCCTTAATGTACTGTACATTTTGATTTAATGCTATAACTAGTACTCAAACAGTATGTTTCACTTTGTGTTTCTATGTGGGTGCAAACTGTTGAAGTATTTATACTAAATTGATCTTCTGTATATAAATAGAATTGAGGATGAATCTTGATGTGAATGGAAAGGGAGAGGGAGCGGGAGAGGGGAGGGTTGCGGGTGGGAGGGAAATTATGGGAAGGGGAAGCCATTGTAATCCATAAGCTGTATACTGGAAATTTATATTCATTAAATAAAAGTAAAAAAAATAAAATAAAAAAAATAATAAATGCACCCATTTAAATCAAATCCTTCTTCCTGTCCGGCTGACAATTACCACAGTTGACACTGGTCCTTAGCAATGCCTAGACTTGTGAATAATTTAAGAATGCTGAGTTGTTCCCTAATCAAGGCAACTGAATAGAAGTGATCTGGATTTGTAGCATCAGCAACTCCCCACCAAAAATGACAGCATTAAAATAAGGGAAGTGATAGGCACATTTAGAAGGACAAGCACTACCCCCAGCATCCTGCACTATGCTCATTGTTTGGATATATCTGTCTGGTATTCATAACATAACTGCTACAAATACAGACAATACACAGTTCACATGAATGAAGAAGAAATTCACCAATCCTGTATCCTGGATTTTATGGAAAAGTCTCTGTTCCTAATAGGCCAGTCGTTATTCCTAAAACCAGAAAATACACTTACTGTGTGCTTATTCAACTAGCAAAAATGTATCAAGTACCTACTATATGTTAATTACTGTTCTAGAACCATGGATAGAAGAGATTTAAAAAAAAAAAAGCATACAATCCAAGAGAACACAGAAGTCATTGATAGAAATAGGTTTTAAGCAAAGTCACTAACATTTGTTAATTATCCAGTATAGTAAATGCTATGAGGGAAAATGTTTACTTTGAGATAAGAGCTCAATATAAGGAACACTGATTTGAATTCACGAGAGAGAAGGGCAGTCTCAGGAAAGCTTTCTTTGAGGAAAGAACTTAAAAGGCATTCAAAGATTGGGTAATAATTTATCAGTTGAGGACTAGAAAATTGGTAGTTTCAAACTAATGGGGCTCAGGACATGCAACCCCAAAATATGGCACCTTGGCAAATTAAATACTTGAGGTTGAATGGGTCTGAGAAGTATAGAGCAGGGCTGGCTGACTTTCCTACATTCATTTCCTGAAGCAGGTCATAAGACCCTCATGTGAGAGCTGCCCTCCCCATACGTGGAGGAATGCAGCATCCTTATTTCCGGTGACAGATGAACACCAAGGGGAGTCTGCTTGAACAGACTGAGCCTGTAGCCTTTGTCCCATCATATTTTTCATGCCTTTGCAGTCTTCATCAAGCCTTGCATTAAAATGCTCAGGTTTAATTGTTCCTTTGAACCTTGATTTCCTTATGAAGGCTCCTATGTCATAAAAACTATATGAAGTATGCTTTTTGTCTCATGGATCTGTCTTTTGTAACAAGGGACTCAGTCAAGAACTTCAAACAGTAGAAGAAAATTGTATTCTCCCCTCCCCAAGCAACACTGACTTACATGGACCCTCAGTGACAGGGACAAGCCTGTGGATCTGAGAAATGAAATGGAGCCCACTAAGGAAGGAACCTAAAGACCTAGGGCCACAGTGGCAGAGAGGATCTGGAGAAGCACAGGAGTGAGACAGCAGCACGGAGGAGGACATTTACTTGTGTCTTAGCTTTGTGTTCTCAAAAGAAAAAAAAAAACTATTTATCTCCTTAAAAAGTTCCTAAAGTCCCCTAAAGTAAATTCTTCATATTTTACGTAGGTTACTTTTCGAGTTCCACCATCCCAAATGTACCTTCTTAATTTGATAAAAATCCATGTAGACATTTCTTGAGATAAAATAGGTGGTTAAATAAAACCTGAGTCACCACTATGCATCCTGCTTGTGACCTAAGATCTTTATGAAGATGCCTACACGAATAACAACAGGCTGACCATGTCTACAACTGCTCCCAGGACTCATTTTTGAGACCATCCCCCTTCAACCCACGGCTTGAGCAATCTTTGCCACCATCTTCTCTGAGTTGAGCTCAACACTCACTAATCAGGAATTGTTATTTATGATTTATGTTTGTTTAAAAAGAAGCAAAATTGGTTCTCTTCAACACAGTTTACAAAATGGTAAATTTGCTGGACTGTGGTTAGTCTGGATGTGACTGAGAAATTTCGTTGTCTTTAACCTCGGTCTTCATAACAAAGCTAATGTTGGTTGTTCAGCTTAACAGAAAATGTCAGAATATCATCCACATTCAGGATGTTCAACAAAATACAGGCAGGTCTAGCTCTGAATCCTAGTGCTCAGGGTAATGGAAGAATTCTTCCTCTTTGCCTCCTCCCACTGTGCGGAAGGCAACCAGCCAGGGACACAGGTGTGTAGCTCATTAAGAACAGAATTAAACCCAACGGGATAGTTTAGAGCTGCATGAAGAATGCTCCACACTCCCCTCCTGCTCTGACCTTGGGAAAGGAGTCAGGAGGAAAATACTCCCTCACGTGCTTACCTGTTCTCCATGCTACTATCAGAACAGTGCAAAGAGCTACAAATGTGTTTTACCTCTATAGCTAGTGAGAAACCCTGATAATACAGTTGTCTTTGCTAATATATTGATGGAAACGCCTGCTGAGTATATGTGGAACGTAAAAAACTATGCCGAGGGATGGCAGAGCTAATGAAAATAGCAGTGACCAAGACCAGATATGCCACTTTGGATGAGGATTAAATTGAGTTGAAGGCAATTAAAAAACAGCAGGCATAGGAAGAGCTCTTTCTCCTCTGCCCTCTCTCTTTCAGCCTGAATGCAGGACCTAAGTTTCCCCATGTAAATATAGCACACATTTCCATTTGGGAAGGTTGTGAATATTGAGAGCACTGGTTGAGTTAGGAGAGACACCCAGCTAGCCTGTGTCCAGGTTCTGTCTTCTTGCATGCAAGAAAACAATGCAGAGACATAGGTAGAGATGAACAAAAGAGCAGGATTCATTGAAAGGCAAAGGGATAATTCACACTCAAATATGACTGCAGACAACCTCAACAGAGGAAACTGCCACCCACCCAGGCTGGGGCCACCCTTTTAGTGGGTACATGTGGGGCTCAGGGCAGGGCCTAATTGAAGATCTTTAGTGGATAGAATTTGGGGTGGGGGCTAAAGTGCATGTGGTAACTTCTAAGAAGGTATCATTGCTCCTGCTACCTAATGGTGAGGTGAGTTGATAAGCATCAGGTGTTCTCCGCCATGTTGAACTGGCATGGAACATCATGGGATTTGGGCAGCACACATGGCACATGGGTGTTGGAAGTTCTTAGCTCCTGACTCCATGCCTTACCTCCATCTGTGTGAGAAGAGTGTAGACCAGAGAATTCTTTATCATTAGGCTGTCAAGGAGGTTACGTGCAAGCTCAGGCTGGGAAGGGAGCAAAGTTCCATGATCTGGGATAAGCAGGGAAATCTAACCAAAATTTTGTTTACAACTATTTTGTTTCAAATCATCAACAAGGACAAAACAGTTCAGCTAATCATCCATGGGAATTTGGAGGATACCTATCTGACCTTGTCACGGGTAGCAAAAGGGCTGTCCGTACATCTACTCTGAGTCATGTGGAAAGGGTGGTTCTTTGAACTCAGTTACTTCCAGGAGCACCAAGTGCGGAGGATCTCTTAATCTCTGCTATTCTCTAATAGTACATGGCTCAGGTAAAACCTAACCCTGTCAATGTTTATAGAGGTAAGCAAGATGAGATGTTTGTGCAAAATCAGGTCAGCCTAAAAAATCCAGCTTGAATGCAATGTCTTGAAGTTTTTGGACATGGTAACCTGATTCTTAAGCAACTGGGTATTTGTTTTTTAAAAACAGAAATCCACAACAATAGAACCTTTTCAGGGTAACATAAGAATACTGCATTAATTTAAAAATTCCTCAATTTGAATATATTATGTTATATAAAGTTATTTTCATATAACAAAGCCTCTCCTTTATGATCAATTCAGTAAATACTAAGAGCATATAATGTGTATTTTATTTATTAATAATGTACATTCCCCACCATGTAATTCCCTAAACTAACTCTTCAGTAAAAACAAACAAAAAAGACACATACACACACACAAAATCTTAGTTTAAGGAGCTAGATCAAGAAATCCTACAGTAAATTCATAATACATAGAATAAAAGAATTTTTTTCCAGAAAAAGTACCCCTCCCCTCACTGTAGCTGCAAAAGATATTTCTGAGTTGCAGCAAAAGATATTTCTTAGCTAGCAATAAAAATATTCAGATATCCTTAGAAAATTTCTGTTAGAGAATATTGCAGGCAAACAGACAAAGGAAATGTACAAAATTAATGCAATAAAAAATTAATTACAACTTAATCCCTAAAATACTTCACAATCTATACACACAAGGTACTGAGTCAACATAATAGGCAGTATACATTTAGATAAACCATTTTTAAATATTACTTCTAAACTATAATCTCCCTCAATTAAGGAACAAGAATAACACATCACTGAGCACGGAACAACGGAAGAGTGCACTGGCTGGGTTATGTGTTAAGAAAGCAAGGCTCCCAAGGAAATGCTTTGGAAGGGCCCTCCTGCCTCTCCACCTACCCCCTAATTATGCTTCTCCTTCTGCTTTCTCCACCTACCACCCAGTACTCTTTCAGAGGAATGAAAGCTCTTATTTACTGAGTTGCCAGAGTGTTAATCATGTCTAATGGTTTTAACACAAAAGCATCCAACCTTTAAAAGTGTTACTGCAAAATTACTAATCCCTCGCTTCCTTTTATTCACTTGGGCTCTCCTCCTATCCTGCGATGCTGCCACCACTCCAGTAAACCACCCTGCTTCTCCAAAAGTCAATACTCCTGTTCTCAAGGAGCCTGTGTTGGAGTGACAGAAGTGATTTGGGGAATGAATAGCAACATGGAGGAGCTTCAGAAGGATGCCTTCCTGTCCCTTATGTCACCATCACCATCTAACGTGGCGCCTGACAAACAGCAGTATTCACTGCGCAGTCATGATAAAGAGGAAGTAAGGGAGGGAGAGGTGGAGGGAGGAGGAAAGTAATGTTCCTTCTCACTAAGAGGGTAAGTTTATCCCATTCATAGGAGCATTTTACAACGAAGTTGAGAGTATGCCAAACAACAGAAAATAAAGGTGTCGGGTAAAAGGGGAAGTCACCCACTTTGTCTATTTTCCCCCTGCTCTGTTTATGTTTGCCCTTTCAAAGAGGAGCCAAGAATAGATATGGGATGGTTACTTCTAGAACACAAAAAAAAGCCAGCTCTGAAAGTTTCTGCTGCCAGGCTGACCTAACAATTAATTGCCCGCTCTTAAATAAGTTCAGGATCCATTAGTGCAGTGATGTGGTGAGGCCCTAAGGGCTCTTTTCTCTGAACTCAGTACTACCTATCGTCCATCACTGCTGGCTGGGAAGAGTTAAGCAGCTCAGGCATAAATGGAGCTTGGGTGCAGGCTTTGTTAGTTATAAACACTAGAAACTACCTACAGCTTACTGTTTGGTTTTGTTTTCCACTCTGCACAATTTTCTGAGAAGGTATGGGGTAATCAGTAATTATTTAGAATACAATGGCCAAAGTAAATTGTTCCTCTTTCAACTGTGTCAAAGAAACAAGAAGATTGAACCTGTAAATGGGCTGTGTATATCAGGAGGCATAAAATAACATTTAGTACTTTACTTGGAAGTTATTTTTCAAAACAATAGACCATTTATTGATACATAGTTCCCAAAGAATGCAAGGTCAATTTTTATTTACCCTCTAGAAAAGATGGATAATGGACGTGATAGTGAGCTTCAGCTATTTCAGGGCAATTATAAGAAAGATGAATTAAATCTGTTCTGTGTTACTCCAGAGGGTAGAATGAGGGCCACTGGGTAAAAGTTATGGGGAGTATATTTCAACTCAATAGAAAGAAGGATTTCCTGATAATTAGTTCTGTCCCAAAGTGAAATGAGATTCCCTCAATAGGGTAATCATCTCCCTCTCAGTGGGATGTTCAACAGAAGCCATATGTCAGTGATGCTTAGGAGACATTCCTGCTACATGCAGGGATTGGACATGATGACCTCTCGGAACCATTTTACTTCTAAAATTCTTGGGATGATGCTTCTTCCTATTTCATCTGCACCAATCCCACTTGGCGGATAACTAGGGAGTGTCCAGTCTATTCAACATAGGATAATAAATCAGATGTTCTACTCTTCTCTGCCCGTTCATTGCCTCCAGACAAGATAATGTGGCTGTCCTTTCAAAGTTCCCAATGTGTGGGAGTTCATGATCCATTAGACTATTTCTATGTCATATTTATTTGGCTTTTATATAAGCAACTTAATATGTCTCACTTTCTCTCCTCCTTTGGGTACAAGACATCACATCTGTTTAACCTTTATCTAAACATTAAATTAGCAGTTGAAAGCACAAGGATGGCTTATAGTACAAAATATATAGGCAAATTAAACTACATGTTGTAATTTGGGACTTTAACTATTTGATCCAAAGAAAGAATTGTAGAATACTTGCTTGGATATGCCCAATTACTTGCAAAATATCTTTATTTTCTCAAAAATGGCACCTAATTAAAGATTCAGTGGAGGATTTTTACTATGGTGCTTTGAGATTATCTTCCATTAAAAATAATCATTAACACCTACTATTTATAATACTTATTACAAATCATACAGGAAACACAAAGATAAATAAAAATAAAGACCCTTCCATGAAGAAGATTACAGTCCAAGTCTAAGGGTTTATAAGTAACTGAACCAAGATAGAATGAGAGTACCTTCAAAAGGTTACATAGTTCTTTGGAGAGAAAGTTTGCATCTGGCCCTGGAAAATCAAAGCTGACTTCATCAAAGAAGAGGGCAAAAGCTCTACCTTGAAGGGCCACTAATCCTAAAGGAATCCTATGCCTAAAAGGCCACTAATCCTAAGGAAAGAATAATAATCTATTTTCCTTTATTCCATGTATATAGCAAACTCAATGAATGAATTTGTGTAGGAGAGTCTAACAGTAGGAATCAAATTTAGGGAAAAATAATCACAATTTATAAACTAATTAGAGTTGGATGGAGAAGCTTGTTGGTCCTAGTTGAAGGCAAATAACCAGATCTACAATCTACATGAATGAAATAAGAAAGAGGTAAAATTGAAGAAAATGGTATCTGGAAAATATTACTAATTGTTGGAGTAATCTATGAACTCCAATGGAGAGGGTAGATTGAGAGATTCTCTTTCTAGGTGTCATGGGCTTAAATAAACATGAACTTATTGATTATCATAAAGATAAAGGATGACAAGAGGCGTGCATACATACTGAAAGGGAGGTAACAGAAAGCAAGATCCAAACTGACATGAAGTATGTTAATGGATAATTGGGTAGCTTAGATAAAAATGTCAATGGTAGGAGCTGAGGGGATTATTATTGGTTGAAAGTTAAAATCCCAAGTATAAAAATAGAATATAAAGTTAAATGGAAAGGAGATAGTTAAGGGGCCAGCACAACAGCTTGGTGGGTAAAGCTGCCACCTGCAGTGGCAGCATCCCAGATGGCTGTCAGTTCAAGTACTAGTTGGTCCACTTCCAATCCAGCTCCCAGCTAATCTGCCTGGGAAAACAGAGGAAGACGGCGTAAGTCCCCAGGCCCCTGTTACCCAGGTAGGAGACATGCAACAAGTTCTAGGCTCTTTGTTCTGGCCTGGCCTATTCCTTCCTGACTATTGCCACCATTTGGAGAGAACCAGTGGATGAATGATATCTCTCTCTCTCTTTCACTGTAACTCCACCTTTCAAATACATAAAGCTTTAAAAAATTAAAATTAAGTCAAAACCACAATAATGGCACTTCCTATGTTTTCTTCTTGCTCCTTCTGTGTTGTGACTGACATGTCATGTTCCCTCCCCTTGGGAACTGCAAATAAAACATTATCTTCTCAATGGCAGTTATCTGCTGACCTGTCAGCTGTCTCATACCGGAATAATAATCAAGCCTATACTTTGAAACATTAGAAATGACTAAAATGAGAAAAGAGAGCGGTATATATGTGGGTTTCAAGGATATCTTAAAGGGGCATCATTCTGAATTAAGACATTAAACTAAAGCCACAGACAGACCACAACTAGTCAGAAACATTTGAGAGACCTCCACAAGTGCATTGTCACTTGATAAGTACAAGGAAGGTTGAACTAGATATTACAAGAAATATATCAAACCTAGATTTGATTTCCAAAGTTCTGAGGTATGCCAAAGAAGTGTAAGAGAAAGAAGTTTTTATCTAGTTTATCTGGTTTTTATTTGTCAAGTGGGGGCAGTTTGATGTTTAGGTTAAGCCTCAGCAGATGCTTAACAAAGTGTGTAGACTAAATGAGAATTCACCCTGGAGAGGGTTATCAGGAACAGGGTATTACAAGAAGAAATACAGTTTAGGTTACAATGACCAGGTGGAAGGCATGAAGAAGTAGCTTTCTAAAGAACGCAGTGGTTAAGTGAAATAGGGTGGAAGATGCAGCTGCATTGGTAGGATAAGAACACAGAGGAAGATAAGTGTGTGGAAAGAAATGGAGGGAGGAGGATTGGTGTTGGTGGGTTAACTATCAGTGAGAGAAATTATAAAAAAAAAAAAAGAAAAAGAAGGGGAGAATCATGGCACAGGAGGGAAAACACCAAATAAGCAGAATTTCCACTGTAGAACACTTGATATGACTATTCACTTCTGTAGTTCTAAACAGATATCCCCAAAGGCAAGCTAAGACCAAGGGAAATACTTACTGATATTTGTCATCAAAATAAAACCCCCAAACCACTCATTTATAATGTGCATAGAATCTGTACTTATTAAGCAACCATAGCTAGAAATGGAGGAGTTCAACTTATAAAAACATAAAAGATGTTAGAAAGTCACCAGATATTTATCTGGTATTTAATTCCTTTGTGGGGGCGATGTGAAGTTTAAATTAAAGCTCAGTAGAAGCTTCAACTATGATGCCATAGGGATGTATTTAGCTTAGAGGATTTTTTGTTTTTAATCTCTAAAAAGGAAAAACAAAATTTTTCATGCAGAGCAGTCTTTCCATTTCAACCTCAATTCCATCTGCAAAAGATAAACTACATTAGAAAAATAAATGTAATATAACTGACTATCAGATAGGGGTTACAGAATGAAGAAAAACAAGAACAAGGTAGAAAGTTAGCAATTTCCAGCTCTACAGTGGGGTTTGGAACATTTTAGGATATTAAGTAAGCTGTTCAGGGGAAGCTTCACTATGATGAGATCTGAATAAATACTTCAAGTAGGAGAGACGGTGAGCCAAGTGGATATAAGAGAGAAGTACTTTTTAGATGTCAGGTACTATGCTGAGTGCTTTATAGACAGGATCTCACTTTCATCACTCTGAAATGTCTGCTAACATTATTTACCACTCATCATTCGAGGAAAGGAAGCAAAAAGAGCTCACACAGCTAAGAAGGGATAGAGCATGGATACGGACCAGGGAGTCTGACTGCTAAAATCATGCTCCTTGACTTCCAGACCCAGGACAGGCAGGGTCTGTGCTACACCCCTCATGAGTAGGAAGCAGCTATAGAAGATATGATGATTCTATGCCCTTAAGCATCCTTAAGATTAAGGTCTGGAATCTCTCTGAGGGGGGAATGATGTAGGCAGACAGATAGGATAAAATCAATTAGATTTGTGAGCTGGAAGACCATGCCCCCTCTGTGATCTCATGCCCCTACCTGATCCCACCTGTACACCCACCTGTCAATCAGACTACGTAACCACTCCCCTTTTGGGAGTAAATAAAAGGCCTGGACCACAGTGGGCCCTTCCCTTGCTGCCCTGCACCTTTGGGGCATGTGGCCTATTGGCCTGCTCTCTGCCTTCCCTTTGCTACCTGAGCTACACTACCTGTGGCTGCTCATAACCATATACTTGCTCCATGTGGCTAGCTCCTGACATGCTCCCTGCTAGGTATGGACCCAACTTAGTTTCTAGACTTCTCCTTTTCCCCTAAATAAAGCCCTCACTCTCCTGTGTATTCCACTCACTGAATAAAAAGCTTAAACACTTAAAAAAAAAATCATGCTCCTTTAACAGCTCCTTCTCTTTCCTTAGACTCAAACTCCGATTTTATTCCATCAGCCCCACTACATGGAAGGAAGAAACCCCAGAGAAGCAATTCCAGAAAGCTGGTTCTGGGACGTGATCACTGTGTGCACTTACAGCATCTACCACAGGAAAGGCAAAGGAAGTCCTGAGTACTAGAAGAGATCCATACATCCAGCCTGTAACTTTCAAGGCACAATGATACCACCTCTGCGAATGATGATCAGAGTAGGGGTGATTCTTTCCTAGGGGAGTCCGAGGGAGATTAGAGCTAGAGGGAGACTTCTGCTTAATCCCTCAGATCATCTCACTTCCTTGATTCTAAGATCCTGCCCACTCATCCATCCATCCATTCATTCCATGATGACCAAGACTGCAACTGTGGCATGCTACAAGTGCGTACTACAAACATGGGCACTGCACTCCAGTACTCCTATTCCAGGGAAGAAGGGGACAGTGAGGGAGACACAATGATTTGGAGAACCAGGGAATTAAGAGAGAAATTATAAGCTACTATTTGTGGCTTTTTCAGGGAAATGTTACCACCTAAATATATGCAAGGATTGGAAAAGAAAATTCTGAGTTTGGAAACTTGAAAGTGGAAAACTATTTATTTCAGAAGACAGAAATCATGGACTTGCCACTTTGAAAATATCTTTAATTAGAATCAAAATATAGCACACGGCTTGTAGAAATCCATTACCCTGAAAGGCTGTCCTACAATCCTCCTACCCCTCAGTGACAATGTCGTGTGTATAATAAAGAACTGGGATGGAGACTTGGCTGTTCTTCAGCCACGTCCAGCTCCCCAGAGGACTGGGCTTCTACATGGGAATTGAGAAGCTGCTTGACATCTCAACACCTACAACTAGCTAGCTGTTAGGAACAGACTGGGACCAGGATGTGCAAGTTCAGGAAGCCAATGTTTCCTGAATTCCTGTAATGTATCAGGTCAAGAATTAGGCACAGAGATATAGATAATACCTCGAATGGAAAGGAAGAAACTAAGAAAGGAGAAAGGGATAGAAGGATATCACCTTATCAGGTACTTATATTTCCGAGTGTGTTCACTTATATTTCCGAGTTTCTAAATAAATTAGAAATTGCTGGTCAGTGAACTTATTGACTGGTTTACTACGAATAAAGTTGAGAGCATTGTTTTCATTTAAAATGGTGAAAACTAGAATAGTGGAGTAAAGAGACAAGATTCCAAAATGGAGTAGCAGCAAAGGTAACTGACCACATCAGGATTTACTTTAAGACAGTCCTCAAGCAGAAACATATGGATATACAGCAAAGGAATGTCAGAAGATAGTAGATAGTGGTGGAACTTCAGCACCAAGGAGCCAAGAGTGCTCCCTTATTCAGTATTTTGTGGTAGGCAGAATGCCAGTTCCTCACCCTACCCACAGATATCCATGTCCTAATCCTGGAATCCTGTGAACATTTTATATTATATGGCAAATAGGACTTTGTAGATATAAAGTTACTAATCAGTTGATTTTAAGATAGAAAGATTATACTGGGTTATATTATATAATCAGTTGATGTTAAGACAGAAATATTATCTCCAACATAATCATGAATCCTTAAAAATCAGAGCATAGGGGCCTGGTGCTGTGGTGCAGCAGGTTAAAGCCTCGCCTACAGTGCCAGCCTCCCATATGGGTGCCAGTTCAAGTCCCGGCTGCTCCTCTTCCAATCCAACTCTCTGCTATGTCTTGGGAAAGCAGTAGCAGATGGCCCAAGCTCTTGGGCCCCTGTACCCACAAGGGAGACCCAGAAGAAGCTCCTGGCTCCTGGCTTCTGATCAGCACAACTCTGGCCATTGCAGTCATCTGGGGAGAGAAACAGTGAATGGAAGACCTCTCTCTCTCTCTCTCTCTCTCTCTCTCTCTCTCTCTGCCTCTGCCTCTCTGTAACTCTTCCTTTCAAAAATAAATAAATCTTTAAAAAAAAATCAGAGCATACTCTGTGATAAGGACACAGAAATATAGTCAAGGTGGGAGCCAAAGAGATTCAAAGCACAAGAAAGACTCAATGTGCTGATGCTGATTTTATGATGGAGATGATATTTGAGATGAGGAATGCGGGGGAACTTTGGAAGCTTTGGAGAAAGGCTCCTAGCCTACAACCAGAAAGAAGTGGGGACTTCAGTGGTATGACCAGAAGGAACTGAATTGGGCTGCCAATCTGAATCATCTGGGAAGTAGATTATCCTCAGCGCCCCTGGAAAGGAAAGTAGTCCTCCTGTTTGTTGATCATTTCATAAGGCTGAAATAAAAATAAGACCCAGTGAAGCCACACTAGAACAAACCAATGATAGACAGAATAGGTATGTAATAATATGTTGTCTGAAGCTGCTAAAGGTATGGTCATTTCTTAGATCAACCATCAAAATTTAATATATGAATCACTTAGGATTAAGGCAACTTCTTTGATTCACTGTCATCATTTGGTCCCAGGTTTAAATCCAGCTCAAATTTACAGGAAATGCAGAACTTCTGACAAGCTGCTGTACCTCTGTAGACACAGGTTTAAGATATTAAGCTCCTGGGGCCAGCGCCGTGGCTCACTTGGTTAATCCTCTGCCTGCGGCGCCGGCATCCTCTATGGGCACCAGGTTCTAGTCCGGTTGCTCCTAGTCCGGTTGCTCCTCTTCCAGTCCAGCTCCCTGCTGTGGCCTGGGAAGGTAGTGCAGGATGGCCCAAGTGCTTGGGCTCCTGCACCTGCATGGGAGACCAGGAAGAAGCACCTGGTTCCTGGCTTCAGATTGGTGTAGCTCCAACTGCAGCAGCCATTTGGGTGGTGAATCAATGGAAGGAAGACCTTTCTCTCTCTCTCACTGTCTAACTCTATATGTCAAATAAATAAATTTTTTTAAAAAAAGATATTAAGCTCCCAACCATGTATTCTAGCTCCTAAAGGAGGCATGGTTTAACTATGAGCATTAAATTGGTTGAGATATAAAGAAATGACTGATGTGCCATGAATTGCTTTTTAAATAATGATATAGTTAATTCAAATTTCTCTAGTTTTAACTGTATTTTTTTATTTTCGGTCCCAGGATCCCATTCAGAATGTCACATTCTATTTAGTTGTCATTAAGTTGTCCAAAAGTTCCCTTTACCTGATAATTTCTCGGACTTTCTTTGCTTTTGAAAACTTTGTTGTGAGGAGTACTGATCAGGGGCTTGGCAAAATGCCTCTCTGATGGAATCTGCCCGATGTATTTCCCAAGATCACACTGGAGTTATAGATTTGTGGGAGAAGATCACAGAAGGAAAGGGTTGTTTTCATCATGTCATATCAAAGGTACATGGTATCAAGATGATTTATGACCACTGAGGTAGACCTTGATCCTCTAGCCAAAGCAGTGTTTGTCAGGTGTCTTCCTCCCCACCTCCCTTCCCCATATCATTTGGAAGGAGGCCTCTATGTGCAGGTCACATTTAAAGAATAGGAAATTATTTGGAGAATTTTTTGGAATTTATAAACTTTTCAGAATTATTTCTCCCAGAAGATTTCATCACACTTTTTTTTATTTGACAGATAGAGTTATAGACAATGAGAGAGAGAGAGACAGAGAGAAAGGTCTTCCTTCTGTTGGTTCACTCCCCAAATGGCCGCCACAGCCGGCACTGTGCCGATCCGAAGCCAGGAGCCAGGTGCTTCTTCCTGTTCTCCTATGTGGGTGCAGGGGCCCAAGCACTTGAGCCATCCTCCACTGCTTTCCCGGGCCACAGCAGAGAGCTGGACCGAAAGAGGAGCAACCGGGTCTAGAACCGGCGCCCATATGGGATGCTGGCGCTGCAGGCGGAAGATTAACCAAGTGAGCCATGGCACCGGCCCCTCATCACAAATTTATAACACATATATTTCTTTTTTTATTTATGAACTTTTAAAAAATACTATTTATTTTAAAGGCAGAGTTACACAAAGGCAGAGGTTCACTCCCCAAATGGCCACAACGTACGGAGCTGGGCCAATCTGAAGCCAGGAGCTAGGAGCTTCTTCTGGGTCTCCCATTTGGGTACAGGGGCTTCTGCTGCCTTCCCAAGCCATGGCAGAGAGCTAGATTGAAAGTGGAGCAGCCAGGACTTGAATTGGTATCCTGCCAGCATTGTAAGCTGGGCTTTAACCCGCTGCACCACAGCACCAGCCCCTAACATATATTTCACATTTATTTCTCAAAGGCTTCCAAATTCTGATTTTATAATACCATCTTCCTTTTCCTGAACATAAACTAAAACAAGTGACATGACTATGGGGGAAATATCACTTCACAGAAGTTACAGAAAAATGATCCTCAAAGGGTACAATTTATGGTTTCTCTCAGGAATGGGGCAGAGTATTGTATAGACAATCATTTTCAGATGACATTCAAGTCCTTATTTTTCTCCAAAAAAAGTTCATTTAATTGTCAAGATTTTAAGAGAAGGTCACATAGTTCCCTCTCACTTCCCATAAAACCTGTTTCCATGCCCAAAGTCAGAAGCACCGATCACAGTTTTCAGCTTTGAAAACCAGTGTCTTGGCCAGCGCCGTGGCTCAATAGGCTAATCCTCCGCCTTGCGGCGCCGGCACACTGAGTTCTAGTCCTGGTTGGGGCGCCGGATTCTATCCCGGTTGCCCCTCTTCCAGGCCAGCTCTCTTCTATGGCCCGGGAAGGCAGTGGAGGATGGCCCAAGTGCTTGGGCCCTGCACCCGCAAGGGAGACCAGGAGAAGCATCTGGCTCCTGGCTTCGGATCAGCGCAATGCACCGGCCACAACATGCCGGCCGCGGCAGCCATTGGAGGGTGAACCAATGGCAAAAGGAAGACCTTTCTCTCTGTCTCTCTCTCTCTGACTGTCCACTCTGCCTGTCAAAAAAAATTAAATTAAAAAAAAAAAAAAACAGTGTCTTAAGAGTGCTTCAACATCATATACTTCTTGACATGATCATCAGGACAAAGAACAGCTCCATTACTTAATTTATTTTCTATATTAGTGTAGTCACAGTGACAAAATTTGGCACAACTACAATAACCTAGAGGAAAAAGTAAGTTAGATCTAGACACACAGGGAAAAACCAAGCCCCCAGTTTCAGGACAGTTTAAGTACTGTGACAATCTTGCTGGCTTCAAAATCTCAAACTCCAAAACTTAAGAGCAAAATGTAGTAATTCTGCCCGAGAGGCTTCCTCTACAGTGTTTCCAGTTCTGTCTGGAGACTAAGCAGACAGAAATGCTGGGACACTCTGTCTATGAAATTGGAAAGCTTTTGTCAGATTCAGAAAAGTCTTAGAGGAACACCTATCCTTCAAAAGCACACTAAGAAGCTCCCAAACTTTCAATCAGAGCCAACATTACACGTTGCTGTTCAGAGGAATGTCAAGTATTGACAGCGTCCTGGATTTTCCCTCAATAGAAGAAAGAAGAAATTAAGATGAGTGGAGGAAAGAAAGAAGGGTGTCAGGAGTTTTTTATGGAACATGTAAACAATCCAAATCTCAGATGTAAGAAAACATAAATCAAGACTTTATTTTGAAAATGTGATAGCAAGAGATTTCAAGATGGTCGAATATGGCAAGGATGTACTACTGCTTTAGGCTAGGGGGAAATAGTAGCAAAATAAGTGGAGGAAATGCTTTCTCAGGGGACAGTTGGAGAGAAATCTGCAGTGGAAATTCTACAGAAGGAAAAGGGACACTGTGGATCACCAGGGAAGGGAAGGCATGCAGCCATGAGTGCAGAAACAACACAGAATCCCAACAGCCAAGAGCCGGAGGAAGCACCAGCTCTTGAGAACTAGGCAAGAGATTAGAGCAGCCTGTGTCATTGGTGAGATTGCAGGAGGGAGAGCCTAGCAGACCACATTGTCTTTGAGCCCAGCCTGGAGGCTTAATGAGGACACATTTCTCTCTCCCAATCTCTCTACAACAGCACACAATAACCAGCGGGGAGAAGGCACCATTTTGGCACAAGTAGAGGCTCAGATGGCTATTGTACATACATGAGATCCAAGGATAATCTGAAGGAAAAATCCGTGTTACCTGCTGACTTCAATTCTTGCTGGAGAATCGATAGGAGTCTGGGCAACCACATAGGACTGTGAGGTACCCCTGGCCTCTCAAAATATCACAGGCTCAGGAGCTCAAACAGCCAAGGTGGAGCACCCACAGGAGGTTGGCTGTGGGAAAGTCTCTGCTCTCTCCATGGACAGGACAGGCTAGAGAGGTGCAGTGGATCCTCTGTACCTGGTGACTGTGGGAGCCTTGGGTGCTGAGACTGTGGTAACTCTGACTACATGATAGGGCACAGGATGTAGCTGGGTCCCTGGGCTATCATTGTGTGTGGTGCCAGAGGATCAGAGCTCCTTGATTGCCTGGGTGGGTCATCATAGTGGGATCCGTGCTCACACTGAGGACTGCACATATCCTTCGTGAGGTTCATGCAGTAATGAGGTTGAGTGTTGTACCCACTGTGGGCTAAACCCAGGCATTGATCACCTTGGATGAGAGGACATGAAAGGATGAATAGACCAACAGAGGTGATCACATGCCATGCCAAACTTGAGTGTCATTCTGGAAACACCCCACCATGGAGCACTTACCACATCCAAAACACACCTCTGGGTATTAAGTAAAAGAGCAAACACTCCAATAAGCCATGGAGATATAGTTCAAATATAAAAACCATCAGAGGGAAAAAAAACAACAAGTATTTTTACAAATGTCAAAAAATAAACTCAGAAATTCAAGAAACAAGAATACAGAAGAAAACATGACTCCCTCAAGGGAACAGGAAAACACTATAATCTTAGAATGTGAAGATGAAGAGATTGATGAGATTCCTAAAAAAGAATTCAAAAGATTGCTCATAGGATTACTGAGAAGCAATGAGAAGCAAATTCATGAATTAAAGACATCCATACATGACATAGAAGAAAAATTTTCCTATGAAATTGAAATTATGAAGAGAAATCAAAATGAAATGAAAAATTCAATATGCCAAGTGAAAAATACAGTGGAAAGCTTTAACAACAGACTTGGTGAGGCTGAAGAAAGAATATCAGAACTACAAGACAAATCATTGGAAATAGTTAGAACAAAATAATGAAGAAATTAGAAAAGTTAAAAGTGTTGGAGTTTTATGGGATACTGTCAAATGACCCAACATATTGTTTTTAGGAGTTTCTGAAGGCATGGAATCAGAGAATGGGTTAGAAGGCATATTCAGTGAAATAATTACAGAAAGCATCCTTAATTTGGATAAATAAAGGATGTCCAAGTACAGAAAGCACATAGAACTCCTGATAGACATGAACGGAAAAGATCTTCACCATGACACATTGTAGTCAAACTTTCAACAGTAACACATAAAAGAGCAGATTCTAAAACATGCACAAGAGAAGTGCCAGATTACTCTCAGAGGATCTCCAATTAAACACACTGCCAATTTCTCATTAGAAGCCCTATAGGTTAGAGAGACTGGTGAGATATAGTTCAAATCTTACCCTGCAAAGTTCTCATTTATGAATGAAGGTGAAAAAAAGACCTTCCAGAACAAACAGAAATTGAAAGAATTTGTCACCATTCATTCATTCTTAAAAATGATGCTTAAGGATGTGCTACACACAGAAACACAGAAATATAGTAATCATTATGAAAGAATGTGAGGGAAGAAAATGTCCCAGTAATAGTACAAAGGAAATCCAAAGCAAACAATATAAATACTTATGGATAAATGGCAGGTCCAATTCGTTACTTTTCAATAATAACCTTGAATGTAAATGGCCTAAATTCTCTAATTAAAAGATACAGAATGGCTGAATGGATTAAAAAACAAGACCCAACTCTTTGCTGCCAAAGAAATACACATCACCATCAAAGAAACATACAGACTGAAAATGAAAGGATGGAAAAAGATACACAAGCTAATGGAAAGCAAAAGGAACAGGTATAGCCATCCTAATATCAGACAAAATAGACTTTAATACCAAAACTGTTAAAAGAGACAAGGGTATTATATAATGATTAAATGATCAATTCAACAGAAAGATATGACTATAATAAATGTACAGACACCCAATGTGAGGGCACCTAGCTATTTATAACAAATGCTAATGGATCCAAAGGGAGACACAGATTCCAATACAATAGTAATGGGGGACTTCAATACCCCAATTTCATCAAGGGACAGATCAATTACAGATAAAATAAACAAAGAAACAACAGAGCTAATTGATACTATGGACCAAAGGGACCTAACTGATATCTATAGAACTTTACATCCCATACTTGCAGAATACACATTCTTCTCATCAATGCATGGAACTTTTACTACAAAAAGCTATATTCCAACAATTTGGAAAACCTAGAAGAAATATATATCCCTGGACACATAAAATCTACCAAATTTAAGTCATGAAGACATAAAAAAAACTAAACAAGCCAATAACAAAGAGGGAGATTGAAAAATTAATACTCTTCCAACGAAGAAAAGCTCAGGACTGTATGGATTCACTGCTGAATTCTACAGACTTTTTTAAAAAAGAATTAATTCCAATTCTTCTCAAACTATTCAAAACAATTGAAAGGAGAGAATCCTCTCAAACTCCTTCAATGAGGCCAGCATCACCTAAATTCTTAAACCAGAAAAAGATACAACAGAGAAAGAGAACTATAGACCGATATACCTGATGAATATAGATGCAAAAATACTCAACAAAATACTTTTATTGAATGTAATGATACATCAGAAAGATCATTCACCCATACCAAGAGAGATTTATCCCTCGTATGCAGAGATGGTTCTCTACAATGAAAACTACAAAATATCAAAAGAAAGAAGACACAAAAACCCATAAAAACCTTCCATGTTTGTGTATTGGAATGAATTAATATCATCAAAATGTCCGTACTACCAAAAGCAATTCAAAGGTTCAATGCAGTTCCAATCAAGATACCAAGGTCATTCTTCTCAGATCTAGTGAAAACGATGCTAAAATTCATATGGAAATACAAGAGACCCCAAATAGCTAAAGCAATCTTATACAACAAAAACAAAGCCAGAGACATCACAATACCAGGTTTCAAGACATACTACAGGGCAGTTATTATCAAAACAGCTTGGTACTGACAGAATAAATAAATAAATAAATAAATTTGTGAGTAGACCAACAGTACAGAATACAAACTCCAGAAATTAATACACACATCTACAACCAACTAATCTTTGACAAAGGAGCTAAAATTAACACCTAGAGAAAGGACAGTCTCTTCAACAAATGGTGCTGGGAAAATTGCATGTAGAAGTATGAAACAAGACCCCTACCTTACACCATATACAAAAATCCATTCAAAATGGATCAAGGACCTAAATATACAACTCAGTATCATCAAATTACTAGAGAACATTGAGGAAACTCTGCAAGACATTGGCATAGCAATAGACTTCCTGGAAAAGACACCAAAGGCACAGGCAATCAAAGCCAAAATTGACAAATGGGATTATATCAAGCTGAGAATTTTCTGCACTGCAAAGGAAACACTCAGTAAAGTGAAGAGGCAACTGATAGAATGGGAGAAAATATTTGCAAATTATGAAAGTGATAAAGAATTCATTTCCAGAACCTGTAAAGAGCTCAAGAAACTCAACAATAACAAAACAAATAACCCTGTTAAGAAATGAGCAAAGGACTTGAACAGCCATTTTTCAAAAGAGGAAATTAAAATGGCAAAAAGACACATGAAAAAATGCTCAGGATCACTAGCCATCAAAGAAATGCAAATCAAAACCACAATTAGGTTTCATCTCACTCTAGTTAGTTGATTTCTGTATGAGAGCCATTCTAACAATAAATTCTGGCAAGGATGTGGGGGAAAAGGTACCCTAGTCCAGTGTTGGTGGGAATATATACTAGTACAGTCATTGTTGAAAACAGTATGGAAATAACTCAGAAAGCTGGAAGTAGATATACCATATTATCCAGCAATCCTACTCCTTGGAATTTACAGAAGGGAAATGAAATCAGGATATGCAAGAGTTACCTCTATCCCCATGTTTATTGCAGCTCAATTGATAATAGGTAAGTCGTGCAATCAACCCAGATGCTTATCTACTGATGATTGAATAAAGAAATTATGATTGGGTAAAGAAATACTACTCAGTCATGAAAAAAGAATGAAATCCTGTCTTTATATGGTGCTGGGTTCTAGTCCCAGTTGCTCCTCTTCCAGTCCAGCTCTCTGCTGTGGCCCAGGAAGGCAGTGGAGGATGGCTCAAGTGCTTGGGCCCCTGCACCCACATGGGAGACCAGGAGGAAGCACCTGGCTCCTGGCTTTGGATTGGCATAGCTCCGGCCATAGTGGCCATTTGGGGGGTGAACCAATGGAAGGAAGACCTTTCTTCCTGTCTCTTTCTCTCACTGTCTAACTCTTATCTGTCAAATAAATAAATAAACAGAAATAAATAAATAGAGATCCTGTCTTTTGCAACAAAATGGATGCGACTGGAAACCATTATACTTAGTGAAATAAGCCAGTCCCAAAAAGACAAATACTCTTTGTTTTCCCTAACCTGCAAGTATCTAAAATGTTATGTATAGAAGTGAAATTGACATTTTGAGATTCAATGATTGTTTACAGCCCTTGTCTCTACTGTTGAGAGACAGTGAGAGTTTTCTTTCTTCTTACAAGTTGTTGAGCTCTTTACTTAGTGTAGGGTTAATCTTATGAGTATAAAGTAAATTAAAAGTAGATTATTGTAAAAATTAAGAGAAAGAATAAGAGAGGAGGAAGGATAAAGTGTTGAGAGCATGGGCAGAAAAGAGGGTAGGGTGAGAAGGGCCATTATATTCCTAAATCTCTCTATGTGAAATACATGAACTACCACACACATGGATTTCCTAGTTTCTGGCCTCAGCCTGACCCAACTGTTGCAGCCATTTTGGGAGTGAACTAGTGGATAAGAAATATCTCTCTCAGGGCCGCGTTATGGCGCAGAGGGTTAACACCCTGGCCTGAAGCGCTGGCATCCCTTATAGGGGCTGGTTCAAGTCCAGGCTGCTCCACTTCCTATCCAGCTCTCTGCTGTGGCCTGGGAAAGCAGTAGAAGATGGCCCAAGTCTTTGGGCCCCTGCATCCGCGTGGGAGACCCAGGATTGGCTCCTGGCTCCTGATTGGCACAGCTCTGGCCATTGCAGCCAACTGGGGAGTGAACCATCAGATAGAAGACCTCTCTTTCTCTGGCTCTTCTCTCTCTGTGTAACTCTGACTTTCAAATAAATAAAAATAAATCTTAAAAAAGAAATATCTCTCTCTCTCCCTTCTAATAGATTAACATATATATTTTTAAATATATAAATTTGTTTTCAAATCAACACATAAATTTTCATATTACATATTTACATTAACTTGTTGGAAATCTCTCATATACATGATTTCAACACCTTTTGCACCAAAAATTATCTTTTAGTTACCTTTTTGAAATACTCTCATATAATGAGAAAAAAAATCACATTGATATTCTTGTTTTATAAATGAAGAAAGAAAAGCACAAGTAGTTCTCTAACATGATCAAGGTTATAAAACTGTAAGTGAAAGTTTGAGTTTCAGTCTTAGCTATCTGTCAAAAGTGTCCACATTTTTAGCCATTCAACAATCCTTCCCTGTGAGACAGGTTAATTGGTCTCAGATTCAATGGTCCTTCCTCATATAGATTCTACATATTAAATAGAAGGAAAGAGAAACAGCAACATACTCTCTTGACAACATAACACAGAGTCCATGACCTGCCATCCCTATGCTTAAATGAGGAGTCTGGAATTCGACTGGTGAAACCCTAAGACATCAAAGAAAGAAAAAGCAATGCTAAACAACCATCTGACTTCAGTAGAGTCACTTGTCAACATTATTCTAAATCTGATCTCTCAATTTTTTTCATATGCAATACATTTTTCTGATTCCCAGAATGCAGTTGATCCATGTACATCACTGAGAATGGGGCAATCACATCTATTTTGTAGAGTAAACTTGTTAATGGGGAGTGTCCATCAGAATAACTAAACCAGATGTGACTGGGTTTTCTAGATAAACCAAGGGCTACCAAAAAGGCAGTCTTCCAAGGGTTCTTGAAACCTGAGCACAAGTTCAAGAAGTTTGGGTGTAGGTATTCTTATCAGCACTTGGACAACTGAAAAATCATAAGAGCAGTATCAGGGGAGGTGCAGGTATGTCCGATCTGCTCATTTTTCTCTGCACAGTAAGTCGGCATTTCACTTTGCTTTCAATTTTTGCTAATACTGGAAGTCCTACCTCAGTACTCAGTTCTTACAAAATGCATCTTTTCAGTCTTGCCTCAAGGCTTCTCTACTCATTCTCCCTCCCCCTACCCCTGAACTGCTCTCCCCGATATTGAGTCCAATTCTTCAACATCACATCTACTTCATGGCTGATTTAATAACTCTTTCTTACAGTTTTAATATAGCAACAAGGGCTGAAGTTTACTCTAAACCATTCAGGAAGGAATAGAAGATGATGAACAGAACCTGCAAAATCAGAATTGGTGCAATGTTTGAGAATGGAAAATGTGATCAGGGACATTAACACAGTAGTGGGAAGTAGATGCTCTAATAAGGAGAACCCTGAGCACGTGTGGTAGACCGATAGGAGCTGGGTTTCACACACATATCTGATATTGAAATCAAAAAAGCAACTAAGGGAGACAGCAACTGCAATTTAAGGGACCAGAGAAGAAGAAGGAAGAGTTCATCTTGCACAGGAGAAAATGAGATTATTATAGTATTGAGGTGAAGGCCCACAGGTGATTAAACAAATTTGAGAAACTCAGGCAACTACTGACCTCCTATAGCTTCTACCATGAAAATGGTATTTCCCCACCTTCATTTTGAGAATTGAAATGTGGGGTGGGGAAGAAAACAAACATTCTTGCCTCACGGGTGACAAAGACAAAAATTATGCTGAATTTTCATGTTGTTTCAAGTGCTTCATATGCTTGGTTTGAAATGCCAAATGTAGTCCCTGAAAATGAAAACATAAAGCCATACTCTAAAAGGATAAATATGTTGTAGATGCTGTTAGATCTGACCCAAGAGAAGGCAGGATACATTGAAAAAGCAAAGACTTTGAACACCATATTTATTCATTTTCTGGATAGCCCAGGAAATCTGTGAATTGCCCCTACAGACCTGTGTACATCTTCAAGTGAGTAGTTTCAAATAAAGGAGGCAAGTTACTGGAATGTTTCTGAAGCCTGTACCCTAAGCACATGCCATATCTTAAAGGCTAAAACTGCACAATTTCATAGAAAAGAAAATCCTGACCTTAGAAATATGTGATGCCCCAATGGATGTGAGGATTAAGTG
This sequence comes from Lepus europaeus, assembly GCF_033115175.1. NCBI lineage: Eukaryota > Metazoa > Chordata > Mammalia > Lagomorpha > Leporidae > Lepus > Lepus europaeus. The sequence goes on from NC_084848.1 coordinate 19,814,699, forward strand.
TCTGAATAGGCTGCTGTAATACACCAGGCAACTTACAGCAACCACTGAGGCATGAAATGGGAGAGGAACAACAAAGCGTGTTCGGGTTATAAAAGGCAACATTAAATGTTTGCTGATGTGATTGTAAGAGCTGAAGGTTTACCCATAATACACTCCATAAGCATAAAATAAAAGTAAGAATGAGACTATGTGCTGGGTATAAACACTGTTAAAATATGAGCCAAAGAGGAGAGGGGGACAGAGGCATCACTGCTGAATACAGAGCAGCAGCAATGATGAGATCCACTTGATAGGAATCGGAGAGAACCCAAATGGCAATCTGAGGATTTCCAAGACTCTAAAGGAGCCAGATGAAACTGTCAAAGGGGAGCGTTTGTATCTGCCAACACAGGCAGAACAATGGTAGAAACGGCAGCATTGACACAGTGTTCTAAGCAGATGTTGCTGCTGCTTCCTGGCCCATGCTCCTGCCTGGATCCAGTCCTAGAATACAACCTAGAATTTGCCAGTGCTGGAGTCTGGCGGGGGGATACATCAGATCATTCTATGAGCTGTACAGATCATGGTGCCTGGCCAGCTTGTTAAAGCCAATGAAGCAGGACAGTCTGAGTTAAGTTCCTGGACCCTCTTTCTGCACTGGTAAGTACCTATCAAGCCGCTTGGTCTCGAATGATCTTTGTTTCTTCAGGACTGGAGAGACTGTAATACCTCCTGATAGTACAGAAACACTGCCAAGGTGGTGGGAAAAGGGCTTCATAATCAGCCACTTTAATTCTTGTTAAAACAGACTAACCCCAGGAATCCCACTTAAAAACTGAGTATTATAAGAAGATTTTAAGATTAAGCAAAAATAATGGCTTTACTCCCGGTCTCAGGATGTGGGAAACATGTAAGTCAAAGGAAGCCAAATTTGACAATGTAAAAATCAAAGTACTTCAAAAAAATAGCTTTGCTACAAAATTTTAAGAGGCAGCCCAGGCTTCAGATGAATATTTAATCTTTTGGGAAACCCATTCCGGTGGCAAAGCTAAGCAGTTGATCTTCATCCCCACTGAGACTAGACTTAAAGGGATGTGGAATCACAGAATGCCCTGGTATCAGAGAAGGCACTTTCATGGTCACAACAGAAACAAATGGGACCAACCATGCTGAAACACAGCAGTTCCAAGTGTCTAAACAGCAGGACGGTATCAAAGAGCCTTTGCCACTGAGACAGTTTCAACAAATCTTTGTTCCCTCCTTGTGTCACTCAAGATTTCCAGTCACAGAGAGTCTACGGAGTTTACCTTGGGCCACATGTCTGCCCTTTAGGTAAAGAAAACAGAGGCACGTTGGCTTATAGTTCCCCCAGAAACAGCAATTGAAGAAAGGTGATTCTACAATGCATATCAGGAATTAGCACAAAAGAAGAATAGGTATTGAACAGAATAAAACAAACCAACTAATTGGAATTTTTCTAAAAAAATATTGACAGGAAAGTTTTCATGCAGAAGCAAGTATGAGCGACCATTACTAAAACATATCGAAAGAGAGCAAGACAAACCCACTGTGATTCTACAAGTCAACTTGACCAGGCCATAGAGTGCTCAAACTTGGTCAAGCATTTTCTGTGGGTCTGAGAGGGTTTATCTGAATGAATCCATGATTGAGTAAACTCCATTGTGCTCCCTACTGTGGGTGGACTTCATTCATTAAGAGCTTGACAAGACAAAAAGGCTGCTCCAAGTAGGGCTAAGAGGGAATTCCTCCTGCTTAACTGTCTTGAGGTAGGACATCAGTTCTTCCTTCCTTCAGATGCAACTGAAACATTGGTTTCTCTGGGTCTCAGTTCAGACTGGAAGTACACCATCTCCTATTTTGGATCACCAGCTTGCCAGCATACAGACTGTGAGACTGCATAATTCTATGAGTCAATTCCTCACAGTTTCTCAACAGACTGAAGGTGGGTAGATAGAAGATGAGTGGATGGATAAATGGTTGGATGGACAGATAGATTAAATGATTGATTCTGTTTCTCTGCAGAATTCTAGTATATTCCTAATGCCTCCACCAAATGGAAATGTGGGAAGTTAGTATCTCTCCTCTCCTACTGTATTTAGAATCAAGTGCCCTGCTCCATAGTCCATTAATTCTGTATATCATTTGTCTTCTCACAAGCTAGTGATATAGACCCTGAACTTTGGTTTTTTTTAGATTTGTTTATTAACTTGAAAAGCCAAGTTACAGAGAAATTGACAGGGGTGAGAGACAGAGAGAGAAAGATCTTCCATTGTGGGTTTACTTCTTAAATGGCTCTAACATCTGGGGTTGGGCCAGTCCAGAGCCAGGAACTTTATCCAGGTCTCCTATGTGGGTGGAAGGGGCCCAAGTACTAAGATCATTTTCTGCTGCTTTCCCAAGCTCCTTAGCACAGAGATAAATAGGAAGTGGAACAGCTGGGATTCAAACCAGTGCTCATATAGGATGCTGGCATCCCAGGTAGCAGCTTAATCTACTGTGCCAAAATGCCAACCCCTGGTCCTGGACTTGCAATAAGAAAACTAACTAGTTTTTATACAATGTAATATTGGGAAGACTGTAAGAGCTTTTAGCTTTCAGTTTTCTCATCTTCCATATTTGGACAATGATACCTTGATAAATAACACTAGATAGTTTTGAGGAATACATGCCATGATTAAAGGAAACATGGCCAGCTGACATCTAGTAAGCATTTTCTACTAAATTAATGCTTATTACAATAAATGTAGAGTAGAAATCAGGGTAGGGTCCAGGATGTTTACTTTCTTGTCTGTATTCCCCAAAGTGTTGGGCATAATGGACATTTACTAAACATTTGTGAGCAACAATGAAATATACTGAAAAAATACTTTCTTTGCTTTCTAAAATTATACACACTGCTGTGCACAGAATAAAGAATGCGAATGAATAGAATCAACAAGCAAATACACCAGCACACAGCATGCGAGTGCAGCACAGAAATGAGCAGTTGGCCAAGACAGAAGGAAAAAGGAACTCAGCATCTCAAGGATCAGAGTGGCATATTCAACTCACATGACAAGGTAATCCTGGATGGGGGTTGTATTTCTGAAGAAATTCTCTATCATCTTCCAAAAAATAAAAACTGAAGTGAAAGCACATCATTTCTGAAACTTTATGCTATATTTCAGGAACATCGTTAAGGGCCACTTTTCAATCAAAAATAATCTGCTGACAATTGAGGAAAACTAATATCTGTATCATATTTCAGCATTTTAAAACTTAGCTATTCTAGTTCTATCTCCAACTACTCACTTGAGTTGTTTTTTCACAACCTGAAAATAAAAGGGTTTTTTGTGCTGTCAAATAACAATTGATTAAATCAATTAGTTGTTTTTGGCTTCATGAAGGCACAACCACAGGGAAAAGGTGTACAGTCCTAACTCCTGATCGCAACAATATGATTGCTTTTGTATGGCTAGCAAAATTTAAGGTAGGTGAAAAGAATAATTCCCACAGAATAATAAAAAGGTTATAAACTTTAGGATTCCAGTCCCTTCATTTTGAGACTCAGAAAGAATATAGATTTTTTTACTTTTTACAAAACTAGTTTTGAATGTGATTCAAATTATTTGAATTATTCTTTAATACATTCTTTCAGCAAATAATTATATATCACCTTGCATCAGGCATTGTTTTTAAAAACAGGACATAAAAGCCAGTGTTAGGCTGCTGCCTGTGATGCCAGCATTCCATATGAGTGCTGGTTTGAGTACTGACTGCTCTGCTTCTCGTCCAGCTCCCTGCTAATGTACCTGGAAAAGCACCAGAAGATGACTCAAATAATTGGGCCCCTGCCACCCATGTGAAAGACCCAGATGGAGTTCCTGGCCCCTGGCTTCAACCTGTCCCAGCCCTAGCCATTGTGGCCTTTTGCGGGTTAACTCTGCCTTTCAAATAAATAAATACATCTTTAAAAAATGGACATGAGCAAGAAAAAAATTGTGCTTTCATGAAACATATTTTAAAAGAGGAATATCACCTAATAAACAAGTAAACAAATGAATAAGAGAATCTTGGGTAAAGAAGAACACTACACAGGTAAGAACTCAGGATTAGGTGCCAGCGAGTGATGTGGATGCTCATCAAAGTTGCCAGCAGAGAAGTCTCCAAGAAAGCAACATGTGAGCTGAACCAATGATCATGAAGAACCAAACCTGTGGGACTTGGGGAAAGCATGCTCCAGGCAAAGGAAGAGAAAGCACAAAACTCCTGAAATGGCACGCATCTGACTGAATTGAGGGACAAACAGAAAGCCAATGTGGCTGGAGAGGATGAGTAAGGGTAAAACCAGCAGGAGACTGAGTTGTTCACACCCTGATGAGACATTGGGATTGGATTTGAAAGCAGAAGATGCTCCCAGGCCAGTACTCTTGGAAGCACAGTGTTCCCCATTATCATGAAGTTGAATTTTTTCTGGCAACAAATGACTCTACTTCTGGAAAAATAACTAAAGGCATGTTTGGCTCCTTGCTGTAGGATTTCATTTATATGTAATATGAGGCTGTTAAATAAGCCAAATGATTCCATAAAACAAATTCCCTTGGATGGCCCAAACCATTTAAACTACCAATGGGGTGCCATTTGTTTCCCTCTGGCTGATGCACAGTTGTATGCACAACGTGGACATTATGCAGCCATCTGGGAAGGGAAAGTCCAGCAAGTGGGTCATGATAGATGGCTTGCCTCTGAGGAGCACACTTCCTCAATGAATCCACATCAGCAGCGCTGGGCCTTCCAGCCTCTTCTCTGGAACGGTGGCCAACTCCACAGGCTCCTTAGAGACAAGAAAAATTTTGCTCACATTTCTTTCCTGCCTGAGAAACACAGAACGACAGCTCTGTTTTCAATCAAGCCCCCAATCCAAGGCTCGCCTCCATCCTTTATTGGAAGGTAAATGAAACAAGTGAAAATTGTTTTGACTTCCACCCAACGGAGTTAGAAACTCACTCAGGCATCCAGTGAGTGATTGAGCCAAGTGACAACCGTAGGAATAGGCAGGTTAAGGTGCTATCTCAGGGCCTTCTCATTTTCCCTTCTGGTAATGCTTTGTTAGAGCAAATAGGATCCACTTATATGTCCAACTCTATTTCAGACTCTTATCCATTTTAATTCCTCCACAACATCAATTTTATCTCCAGCTCTGGTCTATCCTAGAATCCTTCATTCGATCTCTCTCTGCTAAGGGAGAAACTGGGAAATCAGAAAGCATGTGTCTTGATGTTTGATCAACTGGATCCAAGAAAACAGACCTTTCCCTTGGCATTCACTTTTAGTCTTCAAAACTTAAGCATTGATTTCATAATGCCTGAGGTAAATCAGACCCTGAATAAAAAGTGATAATGTTAGTGACGTAATTATAAAACAATACAAACGTACTTGGGAAAGCACATGGAAAAACAGAATCAAAAGATAAGTTTAGAGGCAGGTGTTTGGCATAGCAGTTAAGATGCCACTTGGATATCCTCATCTCGAATCAGAATGCCTGGGTTCAGTCCTAGCTCTGCTCTCCATTCCAGCTTCTCACTAATTTCTGGCAGGCAGCAAGTGATGCCTCCCTTAGCTGGGTCCCTGGCACCCATGTGGGAGAACCAGTTGAGGTCCTAACTCCTGGCCCAGCACCAACTGTTGCAGGCATTTGGGGACTGAACCAGCAGAAGGGAGATATTTTTTTCACTCAGTCTGCTCTTCAACTAGATAAAAATTTTTTTTTAAAAAAAAGGTAAGTTGATTTGGATGCAACAATTTTCAGATCCATGCATAGTTCTTTCATGTTGTGCATTTTTCATGAACTGTTTGAAGATTCTTTTGAATGAAATTCTTTTGCATGAATTTCAAAAAATTTTACACCCAGATAAACATGTTTTAATCTCATTTTCCATAACTTTTTTAGGTATCCTCATATTTCATAGAAAAAAAGAGTGTTAGTAAAGTACCTTCTGTTAAGCACCTGTAGAATGCTAGCCACCTTGTTATTTGTTCCTCAAAATGTCCCTCTGAAATGAGTGGCCTAGAGAGTAGCAAAAGTGGATTTCTGTTCTTTATAACCACAAAGTCCATACTCTTAACCAAAATTGGGACAGATAATGGTTATATACCTTTTATCAAATATTTAACAATAATGCTTTATCAGGAATCAGCAAACTACAGCCTGTAACTCCCAACCTGATTTTTTAAATTAAATTTTATTGGAACCCAGCCTTACCCCAGTAGTTTACATGTTGTCTTTATACCTATTAAGTGGCTATTTTTTTTTTTTTAGAGAGAGAGAGACAGAGAGAAAGCTCTTCCTTTTTCCGTTGGTTCACCCCCCAAGTGGCCACTACAGCCGGCGTGTTGCGGCCGGCTCACTGCGCTGATCCAAAGCCAGGAGCCAGGTGCTTTCTCCTGGTCTCCCATGCGGGTGCAGGGCCCAAGGACCTGGGCCACCCTCCATTGCCATCCCGGGCCACAGCAGAAAGCTGGACTGGAAGAGGAGCAACCGGGACTAGAACCCGAGGTGCCAGCGCCGCAGGTGGAGGATTAGTCTAATGAGCCACGGCACCAGCCTTAAGTGGCTATTTTAATGCTACCACAGCAGAACTGAGAGGTTCCACTGGAGACCATCTGATTGACAAAGTATCATCTAGTCCTTTATCGTAAGTGTTTGCTGACCCCTGCCCTGATACCTGCCCTGTATTTCCAATAGCTTCCTTCAAAAAAAAGCTTTAATGTGGAAAGGTTTTGGGGTAGCCTGCTGTTGGACTTAGGAAGGATGGTGTTTATCAAGTTACCAAGCCTTTTTGCCCATGCCCTCTTATCTCTGTGCTCCCACACCTCCGTCGCTCTGTGGTAACCAGTGTCAGGGTCATCCTCAGACTCACCTGCTTGGCCAGATGCCCTCACCCTGTTATTTACCGCCTTGGATGCATTCCACTTTTGGGTGTAAGTTCACAGAAGAAGCAGAGGGGCATGGCTGGCTGAGGACACCTCACTGCAATCCGGGCAGCCCCCATGGAAAAGCGGTTGTGTTTCTGTGTGTGTTTTTACCCGCCTCTGTGAATAAAGAGCTATGGATCTGCACACGGCTCCTACGTTGTTTTTCGGCCTACCTGAACCTGTACCTGGTTTCACTGTAGTCAAATTTCTGAACCACACTTGGTCAGAAACAAACTACGAGAGAAGACAGAAGCTTTGTGTGGTACAGCAGACTGTTTGTGCCTTTGGTGGTCAGAGCTGGGCCAGAGGCTCTCTGGACTCTGGCTGCTGGCAGCTCACCGATGTGGCCTCCTCAGGAGAATCGCCCTCAGGTGCCTGAGTGGAGCCTGGGAATGCTTGAAGGGTTACGCTGTCCTTCAAGGGGCAGCCCAGCGCCGACGGCTGACCAGTGCTGGACTAGGCAATGCTGGTCTGCCTGCTCCGAGGTGAGACAGACACACTTGTGGTGCTGAAGTAGGCAGGCATACAGGTTAAAACTGATCAGACTTGTGAACTGGAAGACCATGCCCCTGTGTGACCTCACGCCCCAACCTGATGCCTTTGCCGTGCCCCTGAGTGGCCTTGTTCCCCTACCTGGCCACACTGGGGTGCCCACCAGCCAATCAGGTTAATTGACCACTCCCCTTTGGAGTGGGTTAAAAGCCTAGGGCACAGTGTGCCAAGCCCTGCTCTTTTTCCCTGGCCTCTTGCTAGGAAGGGGCTTGCTGTAGCCCCGCGCCTCCAGGGCGCATGGCCTTCGGGCCATGTGCTCTAGGCTTCCTGGCCTAGATGTTCATCCACAGGTTGGTTCCTGGTGCTCAGTATGAACCCCCATTCACCTCTCTCCCCTAAATAATGCTCTCACTCTCTTATGCATCTCTCTTACCAAATAAAAGCTTAAAACGTACCATGCTGACTCGTTTATCTGTGCCGGTATTTAGAATTCTTCTCTAAGTATTAGGCAAGAACCCTCTTGGGCTAATTAATATCGGGGATTTAGTAATAAGCCCGTGGTGAAATCGTAAGGCACCCCAAATTTTGGTAGCACATGTGGCACCCCAGATAGCATTTCTAGGGAACGTTAAGGGGCCACATTTCAGGGTAAATTTTAGGGGGTCTTGTCCGATTTCAGTGCTAGGATCCCGGCGCTCCCTGAGCAATCAGCCTGAGCTTTTCTCCCCCCACCTCCGGCTTCCCTTTCTCCTTTCCAGGTTTCACCTGGGAACCCTCCCTGCCCATATCCCTTGCAGAAGAATCCCAGTCTCTGGCTCTGTTTCCTAATTGCCTCCTTAACACACCTGGTGATTATATGCCTATATGTGGATTTAAAGTCTTTTTTGAATCAAAACAAACTTGTCTTTTAATTCCATTTTCCACAGACCTGTTGAAGTACTCTGATATATGAAAACTATTCATCATGTTGGAAAGAAGACATGAAAGGCAGTAGCCGCTATCCGGTGCTATTTACTCTAGGTTCGTGTAGTCCCCTGAGCACATAATAAATCTAAAGGAATCTCCATTTGCTTCCTTTGCCCACTAGGAACCTTGGCTGTCACCCACAGCACAGCCCATGTCCTGGCTCCAGCATTAGTGACTGCGACAACCAAGACATCTTTTCATCACATGAGCTTCATTGACTAAAGCTTCGGGCTTTGTCAGCCAAGCACCACTCCCCACACCACCACCCCCCACCCCAGGCAGCAGAGGACTCAGAGCAGCAAATGACAACTGAACGTGAAAGCAATGGTCCATTTAAAAATGTTTTTTGTATCTGGTTCCTACGCTGACATGTTCCTTGCCTTGTGAACCTCAGCAGCTTACTGGAGTGAAGAAAATGTGAAGTTGTCTTTAAAACAGTTCACAACTTGTCACACACTTTTTAGCTAAATTGTGCTCTTTGCTCTGTTGTTTTGCTTCAATTTCTCTGAAGCTAAAAGGAAACGAATAACCTACTGAGGGGCCTTCTGTCTTGCAACAATCACCCCCACCCACCCTGTGAGATCCTTTCCTCTCCCCCAGCACACCCACCACCGCAGGCTCCTCAGCCTGTTGGAATGTCTGTTCATAAATGCCGGAGGCATTCTCTTTAGTTGGACAATTAAGAAAAATTTCTAAGAGGCTGAGCCATGTGTGACCTAAATTGGCTTTACAAATGCTTTTCAGAGCCGAGGGAGCAGCATTTGCAGCATAATCGCTTTCCACCTTGACATTAATTATGCACCGTGGTGTTCAGCGAGCGACTTTGAGCCCGGAATATAAGTGTTTGTAAAGTAAACATGTCAAGCAAAGCAGAACATTGTAAAATGAAGAAAATATTAAATTCAATGCTGTTATGATCCATTTCTCTACTCTTTTTTTCTTCATAAATCTTCTACATTCAACCTACAAAGGGCTGGCGTTCCCCTCTTCAATGAGAGATTAGGTGACTCAACAATGCTTAGAGTTTGGATTTCTTGTAAGAGAAAAAGTGAAAAGGAGGTGCTTTTTTTCCACTTTGTGATTGAAAATAAAAAGGGCTTGCTGATTTAAAGAGCTGCATAGCCTTGGGGAACCCTTAGAAAGCATTCTCTATTGGAACAATTCTGTTTCTGTACAACCAAGTGAACTGTAATTCGAATTCCCATTTCTTCTTTATAAAAGATATTTGCATGACAGCAGGGTCCTAGAGCAGTTCCTGAGTTTACCCACTCCTAATCCTTATTTTAGTGTCATTAGCTCTTGTAGGTGGTTATCTCTATTAATTGCTATCCATAAAACTCCATTGTCAAAAAAGGTCCCAGCTCTAGCAAGAGGCATAATGAAAATATCCAACTACTTAAAAGGAAAAATCCCAAAATGGTATCCAAAATAAATATCATTGATTTCAAAAATAATTTTAGCATCTCCTCGACTCAATCTCCCAATAAAAGCGAAGCAGCTCCAGTTAAGGCTGGCACTATTCCTGTGTGTCTCTCCGTGGTGTTGTGTGGGTAACCCCAAGAAACTCTTAGGGCACTTGCCAATCCCAGTTTGGAAATCAATGATTTAACCCACTTACAATACATTGCTGTCTTCTAGATGATGTATTTATGCTCATTGGCAACAGGCTTTCCTTTCAAAACCATTCCAGAGAAAACCATACCTAATAAAATTTCTCTCAATGAAAACAGTTGAACTATATTTTTCTAGGAAACACTACCTTCACTTCTTTAGACATCTCCAATGACAAAATATTATTTCCAAGAATCTCAACGTGGTAAAACCTGTGTACACATTAGAAGCTCATAATAGGGGCCAGCACAGCGGCATAGCAGGTAAAGCCACAGCCTGCAGTGCTGACATCCCACATGGGTGCCGGTTCAAGTCCCTGCTGCTCCTCTTCTTGAAATCGGAGAAGACCCCCTAAAATTTACCCTGAAATGTGGCCCCTTAAAGTTCCCTAGAAATGCTATCTGGGGTGCCACATGTGCTACCAGAATTTGGGGTGCCTTACGATTTCACCAGGGGCTTATTACTAAATCTCCGATATTAATTAAGTCCAAGAAGGTTCTTGCCTAATATTTAGAGAAGAATTCTAAATACCGGCACAGATAAACGAGGCAGCATGGTACGTTTTAAGCTTTTATTTAGTGGGAAAGATGCATAGGAGTGAGAGCTTTATTTAAGAGAGAGGTAAATAGGGGTTCATACCAAGCACCAAGAACCAGCCACGTGGAAGAGCATCTAGGCCTGGAAGCCTAGGGTGAGTGGCCCAAAGGCCATGCGCCCTGGAGGCGCGGGGCTACAGCAAGCCCCTTTCTAGCAAAAGGCCAGGGAAAAAGAGCTGGGCCGGATACATTGTGTCCTAGGCTTTTAACCCACTTCTAAAGCAGAGTGGTTAATTACCCTGATTGGCTGGTTGGCACCCAGGTGTGGCCAGGTAGGGGCATGAGGTCACACAGGGGCGTGGCGAAGGCGTGGTCTTCCAGCTCACAAACCTAATTGATTTTAACCTATATGCCTGCCCACTTCATTCCCCCCTCAGAGACTCCATCCCTCAATCCTAAGGGGAGTTGATGGCCGTTGAATCATCTCTTCTGTAACTGCTTCCTGCTTATGAGGGGCGTAGTGCAGGCCCTGCCTATCCAGGGTCTAGAGGTCTCTGCCTATTCTAACAAATTTGCTTTGTGAGCTAGTGCAGTCTCGGTCATTGCCAAGGTCTGTGTCCCCTGTGTGGTCAGTTACTTCCAGAAGTCGAGTTCTGAAACATGTAAGTTGTTAATTAGTACAAGCAAAACTGGAGCAAAATCAATTGTAAGTGGGGTGACTCTTTAGATGAAAACAACATATCTTACAGATTCCCAGATAGTGGGTAATGATAGGCTACCCTTATGTAGATTATAAACCCATTTAGTTTGAGTATAAAGAATAATAATAGAAGAAATCATTAGGTTGCTTTATCCTCAATAACTGTTCCTAGAGATGATCAAGAAAGGCAAGTACAGCATGTTTGCCTTTAGGAGACAAAAGCAAAAGTTTTACTTATCCTTTTTGCTTTGAAGTACTGAAGGTTTCTGATTGGCTTATAGGAACAGTCAGGCATGTCTTTCGTATTCACCTGTGAAGACTTAAGAGGTAGACGTTTAATCCAAATTTCACGGAAGTGGTCGTGTTTACTAGCACCTGGTCAGGTCCCTTCTATTTAAGCTGAAACTGATCTGAAGAGGATCTTTGAATGGCTTGCTCAGGAATTTCTAATGTTGGAGTTTTTGTTAAAAACTCCTTGATTCCTTGGAACACTTTCGCAGCTCCCCTGTCCAGCACAGTGTCTGTTTCAGAGGCTTTTAAGCAAACACAAGGCTTAGAATCCAAATCCGGGAATCCATAACTCTTGTAGCTACCCTTTTCAGTACAAAGTCTGCATCAGGGCCTCTTTAAAACTATATACAAAAGTTTGGAATCCAAATCTTGGAATTCAAATTCCATAGAATCCTGTCATCAGTAATTCCCAAAACCAGAGCTCTTATTTCGAAGCCCCTTAGTTCTCTGGAACAACTTTTGCAGCTGCCCTTTTCAGCACGGAGACTGTATCAGGGCGTCTTTAAAGCTATACACAAAAGCCTGGAATCATTCTCAGATATCTCCTGGGCTGCCTTTAAATATCTGACCCTATGTTAAAACATACGAGATAGGAATTTCACAGAGACATGTATGCAAGATTTTATATTTGAGGCACTTACTAAACCTTAAATAAATACCTAAAAACACAGGCAATGGAGTCTAACACTTAGACATAACTAGAACATACAATGCATAATATCACAATAGAGCAAAGCAGATCTTTGGGATTAAGTGTTGCCATTAAAGTTACTACTGTAGCTCTTTTGAGAACAGAGGTCCTACATGGGAAGTTAGTACACAGTGACTCCTGTTAATTTAACAATTAACACTCTTATGTGTGAGGTCAGTGATCACCCACGGCTCTTGACATGAGCTGCCTAGGCCATGGAAGCCTTCTGAGTTCTGCAAACTCCATCAGTATTCAGACAGGCCATAAGCAAGTGGAAGTTTTCTCCTCCTTCCAGAGAAAAGTCCATCCTTCACCGGCCACTCTTTTCCACTGGGGTCTCCACAGAGACTTTCTGCACAAGTGTCCTGGCTTTCCATGCCTGAAATGCTCTTCTGGGTGTTCCAGCCAGACCAGAATGCCTTTAGGGCTGATCCTGAGGTCACTGAGTGCTACTCAAAGCCATTGCCACTCTATGAGTCTGCTTCCCATGTTGGAGCATTTACTTCTCTTTAACTTTATTATTAGTAGTAGTAATAAACACCTAATCCTATTGACATGATCACTCTAACACGTAATCCCGCCTATATGATCACTTTAAAACTTAAGATGTTATCATTACCATCTAGCCCAAGGGGATTTTCGATCCCATAGCAAGTTTTTGTTGTTGTTGTTGTTGCCTTTTTTTAAAACTTTTATTTAATGAATATAAATTTCCAAAGTACAGTTTATGGATTACAATGGCTTCCCCCCCTCCATAACTTCCCTCCCACCCGTAACCCTCCCCTTTCCTGCTCCCTCTCCCCTTCCATTCACATCAAGATTCATTTTCAATTCTCTTTATATACAGAAGATCAGTTTAGTATATATTAAGTAAAGATTTCAACAGTTTGCCCCCACATAGCAACACCAAGTGAAAAATACTGTTGGAGTACTAGTTATAGCATTAAATAACAGTGTACAGCACATTAAAGACAGAGATCCCATAGCAAGTTTTAAACTGTACCCTTAGAAATCCATAAGAATACATGTAGAGCTATTCAGCTCAATGCTCTCTGTAGGACCTGAGGAAATAAAAACAGACAGAGCTCTTCACGAGCTGATCCAGCTCTCTGCTATGGACATGTGCTTGGGCCCCTTCACCCACATGGGAAACCCAGAGGAAGCTCCTGGCTCCTGGATCAGCCCAGCTCTGGCCGTTGTGGCTAAGGAGGGAGTGAACCAGCGGATGGAAGACTTCTCCTTCCCTCTCTGTATAACTCTGACTTTCAAATAAAATAAATAAATCTTTTTTTAAAAAAAGCTCATAATATTGCAGAAAATAAAAAATATTAGGGAAGAATTTATTGCTGGTGAAACACACAAAATACTTAAGAAAGTCATAGCTCTGCACCAGCCAAAAATGCTAAACTTCTCTTTTGGAAGCAAATAAGCATCATTGGGAAGATGCCTGAGAGACTTGAATAAAAATTTGAATGAACCAGAGGATTTATAGTGACTGAAAGGGTAATTCTACGAAGTCAAGTGTAGAGTATCTAGAGTCCAAGTGGCTGAATCAATGCTTGACTACAAAAGGAATAATGCAGACACTGAATTGCATTCAAATATTTGAAAGTTCATGAAGTAGACATGTACTGTGTTACTCCAAGAGCATAAAGGCTGCAGTTTACAAAAAGCCAGACTTTACACTAACATAAGAAAAGGCTTTCAAATTAAAGTAGCCCAATAATAAAACAGACAAATTTGAGAAGGAATAAGCTTTTAATACTAGCAGCATAAAAGTCAAAACAGAGAACTGCCCAGGATTCTCGAACAGATCTGGAACTTGCTTCACAAAACCTTGCCAATGCTCAGTGTGTATTCTAATGTGATTGTGTTTCTCACTAGCAGAAATCAAATCCTATCAAATGTCAGTAGTCAAACATCTGTGTCAACAAAAGTGATCTAAGCCTTCACCATTTGAATGGCTATGCGAAATCCACATGTAACAAAGTGAAAATTTGGGAGCATCTTGGAGAGCTCTGATACGACTTTCTACATAATTATAAATGAGATTTCCTCTCAACATCTTAACCCTTCATGTCTAATCACAGTACATCTTAGAAACAAGGATAGCAACAAGCTACTCTTTAAAAACATAGGGGTGGGTGTTACGGTACGTAGGGTAAGTTGCCACTTGCGACGCCTCATCCTATGTTAGAGTGACAGTTCCAGTCCCAGGTGTTCCACTTTTGATCCAGCTTCCTGCTAGTGTGTCATGGGAGGCAGTGTATGATGGCTTAAGTGCTAGGGCCTCTCTCACCCATGTGAGAAACCTGGTTGGAGTTCAAGGCTCCTGGCCTCAGCCTGGCCCAGCCCTGGCTGTTGCAAACATTTAGGGAATGAACCAACAGATGGAAGATCCCAGCACCACCCCCAGCAACCCCCAACCTCCCTTCAGTCTGTCTTTCAAGTAGGTTTAAATAAATAAACATATATAAGAATAGTTGTTTCCCCACATCCACCCTCTTTAACTTTGTCTAAAAAGCTCTCTATGATCTGAATATTGCTTACCTTCAACAGGATTCCCTTTTACTCCTTTGTAAAGAGCAACACTACTACAATGACTGAAACAACAAAACACCTCCCTACTATTCAAACTTCAGTCCCCAGATCAAATGCATCTTCCTGGGAGAGGCTTTTCCTAGCTGTTCAACCTAGAGTAGTACCCTCTTTCATTTATGACTTATTTCTTCTTATCTTATCCTTTGGTTAAATAATTGATTCATTTTCTAATCTTTCAGTATATGTTAGATTAAAAGTTCCATATTTGCTTTATTCACAATTGTATTTCAAGATCAAAACCACAGAATCCTCAATAAATATTTGGTAAGAGAATAAACAAACCTCAAAGTACAAAGAAAATCTCATCCCTGAGGTCAGTTACAGAAAATTTGTTTCTTAAGCTTTTTAATATTTAAAACTGTTTATGTTTAAGTGTTCAGTTTTGGGGCTATTTGTTCAGGGTTTTTTTTGTTTTTATTTTTTTTTGTTTTGTTTTTTTGCTTTAGTTACCTTTCTGTTCATTTTTAAAATGAAATTGTAGGGGCTAGTGCTGTGGCATAGCGGGTAAAGACACCACCTTGCAGTGCCGGCATCCCATGGGCGCCAATTCAAGTCCTAGCTGCTCTACTTCTAATCCAGTTCTCTGCTATGGCCTGGGAAAGCAGTAGAAGATGGCCCCAGTCCTTGGACCCCTGTACCCATGTGGGAAGACCTGGAGGAAGCTCCTGGCTCCTGGCTTTGAATCGGCAAAAGCTCCAGCCGTTGCAGCCAATTGAAGAGTGAACCAGTGGATGAAAGACCTCTCTCTCTCTCTCTCTCTCTCTCTCTCTGCCTCTCCTTCTCTCTCTGTGTAACTCTGACTTTCAAATAAATAAATAAATCTTTAAAAAAGTAATTGTAAACCAATAATTGATTGAATAATATTATATAGTGATGTTGTATTAGGCATTAGGTGGAATATTAGTAAATACTCCAGAAATAGGTGCTCAAAAACATATACTGTATTTGGATATAACACATACTAAGAAAACTCCCAAATTAGGCAATAAATGGTATTATAGAGATAGGAAACATGGCACAGTAGTACTACACAAGAGAGATATACAATATGTTACTGTCTTCAATTTTTATCTCAATAAAATATATACATATACATACATACATACATTTGTGAAAGACTACTGCAAGGTAGTACACAAGAAGGGTTGTATGAATACTATAAAATAATTAGACATTATATTAATTATCAATGGATCAGTAGTCTTCAACTTATTAAAAAATTCAACTTATCTAAACCAAAGTTTCAAAAATGGTTACAAATACCAAAGTATATATTTTTGTTTTGTATTGTATTTTTTAGATTTTTTTGGGTTTTCAGTTTGATTGGCCATTGTAGCCATTTGGGGAGTAAATTAACAGATGGAATATCTCTCTCTCTCTCTCTCTCTCTCTCTCTCTGTCTCTCTCTCTTTCTCTCTCTCACTGTTTCTCTCTCTGCAACTCTGATTTTCAAATATATAAATGAATCTAAAAAAAATTACCCAAATCTTTAGCAGTCCTCAAATCATCCATTCATTCCAAGGTCATCTCTACCAAGTGGAAGTAATGTAAAATCAAGGACCTGCTATGGGCAAGCAGTTGGAAATGGTTCTGTCAGATCCTTCTCAATGCTCAGAAATGGTTTCCATAGCTTTGACACATTGGCCTTTGACATGTGGTAAAATATTGGCAATGATCAATCCTGAGAGTGCTTCTTTGGGTCTTAAAAAGTGAAATAATTTTCTGCTTCTATGGATCTGAACAACAAGTAAAAGAAATATTTAGAAACAATTTGGGATATCTGCTTCTTTTCAAAATCACAGTGCTAAGACTCACATCTCTAGAATATAATTTATCACATAATTTTATAGAAAGTTGGGTTAGTATCTAGACTATGAACTCCTTAAAGGGACAGACCAAGGACTTCTCATTTTCCAAAATTTAGCAATTAACACACTACCTTGTCAAAATAGAAGTTCAGAAAATGCTAACCAACCTCAGTTGGCTGGGAATCATGGTTTCCAGAAGAATTAGGCTTTGTGGGAAACCATTGCTGAGTCAGAATTTGGCAAAAACCTTTTTATACCCTATTGGCAGGTGGTTCTCTCTCCATTTCAAAGGTGTTTTGTACAAAATAAATCTGCAGAGAGCAGATCCCAGGCACTGACAGCCAGCTGGATGTATCCATTTTCATCAATTGCTTAACTTCTAATGTGGTTGGGGTGGAAGTTGAAAGTAATGCAAACATTTTTGCCCTTGTCTTTAGTACCGAGATGAAAGAAATCTTTAAAAATTAAAGTTTTAATATCTGGCAAGACCATAACAAATTTATAATATTCCAAAAGAAACAAGGTTTATCTACTTGTGCCAATATTTCATGGAAGTAAATGCTATACCAAGCTTATTTAAAACAGAAACAGACATTTAAGAACTCTTTTAAGAGTATAGGAATTGAGGACCTGCAGTTTCTGTTTTTCTTGTAATCATCTACCTACAAACCACAGTTTTCTTCAGTAGTATTGAGAGAAATAGAACTGCCTGAGGTGACTGAAGCATTGTGCTTTGAGATAGAGTATACTAAGTTTAGACACATTTACTTTAATCCCTCCCCCTTTCCACAAGTGACAGTGGTCATGTGTCCTCCACTCTTTGCCAAAAAACAATCATCTAAAAAACTCCTTTTAATGTAAGACCCAGTATGAAAAAGAATGTGAATAATCTTGGTGTGCAAGGTGTTTCAGACAGGGAAAGTTCTACCTGATACATGGCCCAAATGTGTTGTTGCTATTGGAAAAATGACAGGGCCTGACTCAGAAAACTTGTCATAGTTTTAATGAATGTTGAAGAGGAAAGTATGAAAAGAAAACAAAATTTTGTACAAACTCTTAGAGGATGTAGAGGAAACTGAAAGGGGTTGAATCAAGCCAGACATCCATCAGCTAGATAAAGAAATTATGGTGTTTACATACACTATGGAATACTACACAGTAGTAAAAGGTGGGGATGTGGGCAGGAAGGAGAGTAGCATGGAAAGTATCGCTATGTTCCTGAATCTGTATATATGAAATACAGGAAATTTGTATACCTTAAATAAATTTTTTTAAAAATGGGAGGGCCAGCACTGTGGTGCAGTAGGTTAATCCTCCGTCTGAGGTGCTGGCATCCCATATGGGTACCTCTTGCAATCCAGCTCTCTGCTATGGCCTGGGAAAGCAGTAGAAGATGGCCCAAGCACTCAGGCCCCTGCACCCGTGTGGGAGACCCAAAAGAAGCTCCAACTCCTGGCTCAAGGCTCCTGGCTTCGGATCAGCTCAACTCCAGCTGTTACAGACATTTAGGGAGTGAACCAGCATATGGAAGATCTCACTATCTCACCCTCTATCTGTAACTCTACCTCTCAAATAAATAAATAAAATCTTTTTTTATAAAAAAAGAAGAAACTTAGAGGGGTTTGGCTGAGCTAGAGTGTGAAAGGTCTGTAACGTTAGAACGATAAAGAGAATCATGTCATGCAGCCCTTCATAAGCCAAATGTATTTCACACAGTGGCAATGCAGAGCCACCGCAAGGTGTGGAGCAGGGAATAAGACAGGATTTGCATATTAGAAAGATTCAGCCTGACTTTGGAAGACAGGGCAAAATTGAAAATAGATATGGTGTACTTAAAATTATATTTGACACAAAGAATGTTTTGATCGTTGTCTTTTTCTCCACTAAGTGAAGTAGCTAAAATGTTATTATCAGCTGGCGTATCAAAATGCTTGTGTTTCTTCTTTGTTTTTTCTACTTGGATTTTTTCTAAGTTACTTTTTTATAAACTATCGCAAAACAATAAACTGAGATTTAGCACTTTTGACAGTTTTGTTACATTTCTAACAGGTTTTCCTCCTCTCAACTCTATATTTAGATATAGAACAAGACCAGAGATTGTTAAATAAATGAACAGGTTGTTGGAAAAAACAAGGTAAAAGATAAGAATGGTCTTTATTGAAGTGTTAGTTGTTATGGTTGTGACAAATGGCTTTGGAAAGTATTTAGGACATAGTTCATGTTGATGGAATGAACAGAATGGGATACAAGGAAAAGTAAAGAAAGATGTTCAAATACCTGGCTGGTCAGTGGAGAAATAGTAATTAGGGGCCAGGGTAATGTAGTCCAAAGATGGGTGGCAGATTGGTGGAAGGGAAGAAGGATATGTTCAGGCTGAACTGAAATGGCTCTGAAAATTTGAAGAAGAACTGTGTAGAAATCAGTTGCACAATTGAGTCTTGAGCTCAATAAAAATCACCTTTAAAAAGAGGGAAAGTAGAAAAGGTCTTTGTCCAGAAGCTGGAGACAAAGCAAGAAAAGGAAGTCTTCTTCATTAAGATTCATTTTTCATTATCTTTATATACAGAAGATCAACTTAGTATAATCTAAGTAAAGATTTCAGTAGTTTGCACCCACACAGGAACACAAAGTGTGAAGTACTGTTTGAAGACTTGTTTTACCATTAATTCTCAAAGTACAACACATTAAGGAAAGAGATCCTACATGGGGAGTAAGTGCACAGTGACTCCTGTTGTTGATTTAACAATTGACACTCTTATTTATGACATCAATAATCACCCGAGGTTCTTGTCATGAGCTGCCAAGGCTATGGAAGCCTCTTGAGTTCACAAAATAGATTTTAACACAAAAACTGTTAAAAGAGACAAAGAGGGGCACTATATAATGATTAAGGGATCAACTCAACAGGAAGATGTAACTATTATAAACACATATGCATCTAATTACAGAGCACCAGGCTATTTAAAAGATATGTTAAGGGACTTAAAGGGAGACTTAGACTCCAATACAATAGTATTGGGGGACTTCAATACTCCACTTTCAGCAATGGACAAATCAACCAGACAGAAAATCAACAAGGAAACAGCAGATTCAATTGACACTACAGACCAAATGGATTTAACAGATATCTACAGAACTTTTCATCCTATAGTTGAAGAATACATATTCTTCTCAGCAGTGCATGGAACTTCCTCTAGGATTGACCACATACTAGGCCATAAAGCAACCCTCAGCAAATTCGAAAGAATTGAAATCATACCATGCATCTTCTCAAACTTGAAGAGGAAGTCTACTAAAGACAAAAGAAGCACACACATCTCCAAGAAGGGTGGGCCAATCAATCATACCGGATTCAGTAGAAAAATAAGGACTGGGACTTTCTCTCTTTGCTGTTTCTACTGCAAGAATGAAGACTGCCTCCAGAATGAGACTGTGGACCATCCAGAAAATGTCTGAAAGGACATGGTTGTCATGAGAGGCCTCAGGGGGACTCGGCTGAGAGACTTCAACCACATCAATGTAGAAATTAATCTCCTTGGAAAGAAAAATGAGAAGGGTCAGGTTGGCCAATGGTGGGGAAATAGAGAGGAGTTGGCTTGATTCTCCCTATCTGCAGTCAAGGGCAGTATGCTGGGCCTCCATTCCCTGATGAGGTCTGGGTATGGTCATTTCCCCATCCACGTTGCTATTCAGAAAAATGTGTCTCTCATTTTCTTGGGTCAAAATCAGTTGGGTCAGAATCAGTTGAGACCAGGGGGTGCTTGTTCAGTATTTCAAGCTTAGAAAATGAGTTAATTCTTGAATGAAATGACATTGAACCTATATCAAATTTAGTCTCTTCGATTCAGCAAGTCATGGCAATTAAAATCAAGGATATCAGAAAATGTTTGGATGGTATTTATGTCTCTAGTGAAAGGAAGAGTTTGGCCATCTGGTAAGATCTAAGAGTTACCCAGCTATAAAACCTAAAATATGATGGATGATTCCTAAAATCTATTGGTGATATGTTAAGGATGCAATGAAAGTCTTCTATAGGGAGAAGGAAGGGAGGAAAGGAAGGAGGGGAGGGAGGGACAAGAGAAGAGGAGGGAAGGGGAGGAAAAAGAGAAAGCAAAGAAAGGAGGGGGGGGGGCGGTGCTGTGGCGTAGCAGGTTAAGGCCCAGGCCTTAAGCCCTGGCATCCCATATGGGCACTGGTTCTAGTCCCAGCTGCTCTTCTTCTGATCCAGCTCTCTGCTATGGCCTGGGAAAGCAGTAGAAGATGGCCCACGTCCTTGGGCCCCTGCACCCGAGTGGGAGACCTGGAAGAAGTTCCTGGCTCCTGGCTTCAGTTTGGCGCAGCTCCAGTCATTTCGGCCATCTGGGGAGTGAACCAGTGGATGGAAGACCTCTCTCTCTGTCTCTACCTTTCTCTGTAACTGTCTTTCAAATAAATAAAGATAAATCTTTATTTGAAAAAAGGAAAGGAGAGAGGAAAGAAAAAGGAAAGACCGAAAAGTAGCTATTGGATTTATCTCCTTAGCAGATATCTACAGAGTCATTTCCATGGAGCAGCTGGGACAAAGGTCAGGCTGCAGAAGAAGTTAAAATAAAATAGTAAAGCTAGACTACTTTTAGCTTTATTCTTTCTTTCCCAGGAAGGTAAATTGCAGATGTCCTTCATAATAAATGTGTAACCTAGTTAGTACTACTCAGATGCTTTGACCAAAATATTCTTTATCACAAAAGAGGATGTGAAGCTCGCAGGATTAGAGTATACAATTCTACAACTAGAAATATTTTGAGAAAAACTGATTCCCTCATGAAATGTGGACAGAGCCTATAAACTCTAATTCGAGAAGAGGGACTCAGTCCAAGCCCTGTACAGGAAAATGTACATTCATTTCAATTACTCCCCAGAGGTTATATCACAGTTTACTATGAGAATGATGCAAATGTTGGGGGAAGAAAACCATGCTGACTGGGAGAATAGATACTGGTCTAAGACTGGAAATCAGGTTTCACTCTGGCTCATCAGGAACTGACAGCACAAGTTTGGATGAGTCACTTAAAGACTACAGGCCTTGGGGCACTGTGGAGTAGTGGGTAAAGCCACCTCCTGCAGTGCCAATATCCCATATGGGCACCAGTTCGAGTCCCGGCTGCTCCATTTCTGATCAGCTCTCTGCTATGGCCTGGGAAAGCAGTAGAAGATGACCCAAGTCCTTGGGCCCCTGCGCCCACATGGGAGACCCAGAAGAAGCTCCTGGCTCCTGGCTTCAGACTGGCACAGCACCAGCCATTGTGGCCATCTGGTGAGTGAACCAGCAGATGGAAGACTTTCTCTCTCTCTCTCTCTCTCTCTCTCTGCCTCTCTGTAACTTTGCCTTTCAAACAAGTAAATAAATCTTAAAAAAAAAAAAACAAAAACAAAGAATACAAGCCTCAGTTTCCACTTCTATGAAATGAAGGATCTGATTTTCAAGCTGAGAAGTTTCCTCTCAGTCCTAACTTTCTTCTGTTTGCCAATGAGAATGTTAAATGGGCTGAAAGCAAAAGAACAGAGAAGTTCATACTCCTGCAGAGTCATTGCTAAATTCAACTATGTTCAAGAGTTTTGAACTGTGTTCAAAGAGCAGCAATTTTTCTAAAAGGATGCAGTTCCAAGAGTGCTTTATTCAGCTATAAATTGTCACAAAAATGGGTCTCTGCACTGTCTTGCAGAAAAATATGAATAAAAACAAAGAAAATGGCATAGTTTCTGTTTGAGCTTTTCCATAGGTAGAACATAGTTCATACTCAGAAGAGTGGATATGCTATTATTCAGTTAACAAATGTTTATTAACAATCTACTCTTCAATTAAACCTAATACATCTTATGAGAAACACAGAAAGGAATGGGATATAATCCCCAGACTCAAAGTTTTCACCATACTGAAGAAAAAGAGGTATGTAACACTAAGGAAAGGTAAAATATAATACATGCCATAGATGGAGATACTAGCCATTTGCTCAAGGATTGTTTTGGGTTTTGCTGTTGTTGTTTCACTGGGGATTTTTGATGAAAGGTAGGGCCCTACAGAACCGTTTGTTTTCTATTGGCAAAGAATAGCAATCATGTCAGAATGACCCAACAACTAAAGCAAAGAAAAAGAGACACGGGAGTGCACAGTATTTATAGAAACCCTGCGTGACATATATAGCAAGGCTACATTTTTTAAAATATTTTTAAATAAACAATTATTTACAACCCAATGAAACTTGTTCTTGTGTTTATTTAACCATGTGGTTGAAGACACTGGTGGTAGTGTCCACTCTTTGAGGATCCTAAGGGTAAATTGCTGTGTAGTCCTAGCATTAGGGATACCTATATTTTTTTCTAGGAATACCACTCATCTTAGAGAAAATTCAAAGTATCCAATACAACAGATTCTCTTCTGAGGTTACCCAGCTAAACTCCTCAGAATCAAATTAGCTGGAATATGATATGAGTACAATTTCCATGACAAGATAAGATTTAAATTAACAAACATTTGCAAATCACTTTTAGAATTTCCAGAGAATGTCATAGATATCTTATTAACTTTATAAAAAGTTATAAAGTTAATTCTCATTATTTTGATAAAAAGTGTTGCAACTCAAAACCAAATGACATGCTTGAGATGACACAAGTAATCATCAGAAAAACAGAATTTTAGACAGAAATTCTAATTCCAAATCCAGTTCTCTTTTTGTATCTTCTATAAAAATAAAAAAAAAACTTTGTTATCCTCTTATTCATGAAAACTTACTTATCTGTGTCTATGTACACACAGCTATCTATTTAAATCTATTTAATCTACACACTAGGCCCAAGAAAGAGTAACTTTTATTTATTCAAATTTTTCACAGATCTGAGACTCGCAAAGCTTTCAGGACTTGTCCAAGATCAGTCAGTACCAATCACAATATCCAGTTCTGAGCTTTCTTGTCAACTATTTCTCCCATGCAGCCTGCTGTGCTATGAGATAAATGATAGTCCCCCTATCTATCCGATATCTCTACCGGGGAGAAGCTAAGAACTGAAGTTGATAATTCTTCTAACCAAAGAATTGTTAATTATTTAAGTGAAAAGCCAGTAGTCAAGGGATTATGAAGCTGTATCCTCTCTTCCAATGTAGTTGTATAATGAATGCCTATGAAACAGAGTTAGGGCAGAATGGTCATGCAGAGATTCCAAGGACACAAAGAGGAGAGGGCAGCACCCCAGTGTGAACAGAGAAGTGGCAAGACAGAAGCTTTCATCACCAGCTTAGCCACCTCCCATCCTGCCCGAGGAGGGACTTGGGAATAGAGGAGGAATCCCACTACACCTGTCTCTTCTGCCTCTTTTCTGTCAGATGGAAAAAGGAGAAAAGAGATAAACATATGTACCTCCAAGGGCGTCTAAATGTCTGGAGCCTAAATCCCCCCTCTCAAATGTTATTTCACTTAAAATAGCTTTCGGACAAAGAAGAAAGTCACTAAATAACTTTCAGCCTTTTAGCAGAGCACTCCCAAAAGATATGCATATGCACAGGCATTGAATCTACCCATCCCAGCTTATTGGTCCTGCCTGTGGTGTTTCCAAGCAAGCTGTCCTGATGGGTCATAATAGATTGCACTGGGGTATGAATGTGGACTAAGTGGAAATGCAGGGCCAATCTGTCAGGTCCAACAGAGATAAATACTCCAGCAGTAGTGCCATATTTCACAGCGCATAGTGTTAACTATAGATTTCCAGACATGATAAATTTTATGGCCATATATGGTGACATTTTGCAACCTTGGGTCTACTAAGGATAGTTGGTCATTCTCTGATGGGGTCAATTGTGATAAATTGCCCCGTTGAACTCCCCCATGAAACATGACGCTTCAGGTTAGCCAAATTCTCTTTGATGCGTGTGTTCCAGTTAGCTTCAAGACATTTACCAAAGGAATTTTCTAGTTAGAAGGATGAAATGGCACCAGGTATGTACTTCTCGTCTTCCTTATTACTTTGTCAGCCGTGAATACAAAGGTTGTAGAAACTCTTTCCTGGGAATACTGTGGACAGATTTTCTTCTGGAATGGCAGGAGGCAGAGGGTGCTGCCAGAGAAAAGAGGAAAGAAATTGATGCTCTGTTCAATTTCCTGCAGCTTTCGTTAATTCCTCTGGCATAGAGCCACCACTCCATTTTTCTTTTGGGTTTCTCTCCTCATACATAGAAACCTGAGACGCCAATGATCTGATGCTGCATATTCCCCAAAGGAAATTGTCACTTATCCAAAGCAAGCAAGAGTGATATTTCCATTCTAAAAGGGACTTAAGTGCCTCACAGAAGGCAAAAACCTCAACACTTGTGTAGGCTGCTCCAGTTTTCCGGCTTTGCAAGACTGGTTTATAAGTGGTAGTGACAATAAAAGTGCATAGTACCTGCAAGTAAATGGCTACCATAACCTCTCTCCAGTTAAATGATCCATTTTTTTTTTTTACTGTGAAATTGGTGTGATAATAATAGCATGCACCTGATAAGGCAATGTAATCATGTAATACATGTCAGTTGCTTGTAGTAATCATGGAAGGAAGACAGTTTTCAGTAACAGTTAGCTGTTATACTAGCATTCTACGTTTTTGGTATTCAAAAAGTGGTGACCAGCTCAGTATATTAACTGTTATATAGTAAAGAAAAAAGTTTTTTTTAAAGATTTATTTATTTATTTGAAAGTCAGAGTTACACAGAGAGAGGAGAGGCAGAGAGAGAAAGAGATCTTCCATCCGCAGGTTCACTCCCCAGATAGCTACAACAGAGCTGCGCTGATCCAAAGCCAGGAGCCAGGAGCTTCTTCCGGGTCTCCCATGTGGGTGCAGGGGCCCAAGGACTTGGGCCATCTTCTACTGCTTTCCCAGGCCACAGCAGAGAGCTGGATCAGCAGTGGAGCAGCCAGGACTAGAACTGGCGCCCAAATGGGATGCCGGCGCTTTAGGCCAGGGCATTAACCCACTGGGCCACAGCGCCAGCCCCAAAACAGTTTGCACTACCTTACCTTAACTTATAACTAGACTCTTACATGTTGACAAATTATTATCAACAAATAACAGTGACAGAGCTATGCAGTATCAATCACTGTATTTCTATTTTTTATCAATTTATGGCACCATCACATCCACAAGTAGTAACTTCTTATAGTTCTCCTTCACCTTAATTACTCCTATTCTCATTCTTCAAACAACACATACACAGAGACTCTCAAATCAATAAAATAAATATTTAAAAGAGAGAAAGAAACATTGAAAATAGAATCCTTATTTCTTTTTTCAATTTTACACTAACAAGACAATTCTGATTATCTCATTGTTATGCAAACACAAATAACAGGACCCATTTCTTTCTTACCTCTTATATGCTGTTAACTTTGCTATTATTTTTACATAATCAGTATTTATTTTTGGATAGTTTTCAATGTTATCCATATTTGTATCACATGTAAACATTACATATATACACATACTATCTTTTAAAGCAGGGATCATGGGATTCATCGGATTCATGACAAAGATCATGTATGTATCTTGGGATTTGTGACAAAGATCACAAAATGAAGAAAAGAGAGTATATTACTATGTAAAAGGTACAATGCTGTAAAGATGACATTTTTAAATATCTATATACAAATGATATGGAATCTGCACATTTTTCACGTATATATAAACTTCCATAAACAAGAAAGTGTATGACATTTCCCTTTCTGTGTCTGGCTTATTTTCCTTAACATAATGATTTCCAATTCCATTTTACTGAAAATATCAGGATTTCAATCTTCTTTATGGCTGAGTAATAACCCACTATGCATATATACATTTTCCTTTACCCTTTCATCCATTGATGGACATGTAGGCCAACAAACACCAACAGGGAAATGCAAATCAAAACCACAATGAACTATCACCTCAACTCCAATTAGAATTCTTATTATCAAAAAGTCAAAAAAATAACAATCTGAAAAGGATGTGGAAAAAAAAGGACTCTAACAAATGTCAGTAGTAGTAAAAATCAGAAAACAGTATGGGGATTCCTCAACAAATTAAAAATGTATCTATCATATGACTCAGCTATCACACATCTGGGAACATATCCAAAGGAAATGAATTCAGTGTATGAAACGGATACCTGCACTCCCATGTTTATTGGAGTAATTTTCACAATAGCAAAGATGTGGAATCAATCAAAACTGATTATTTCTAGGTGGTCAGCTTATGGATGAATTTTATTATTACCTTAAAGTAATGTTCTCTGTCTTTTCTTTTTATTCCTTTCCTGTTTAGTTGCAGTATTACTGTATAAGCTGCCAAAAAACATAAAATGTGATCAGCTCTTCTAGAACACTGAGTCTGGAGAAATACTGAGAGGATATTTCTGGTTTCCAATTGATTTATGAGTCACTTAAGTAACAACTGACATACAATGGGAAAATGATGGACCTTAGGTTCCAAAAACTGTTTGAATCCCAGTCTAACTTTGGCTGTATATTCAAGGCCATCCATAATACATCAACCTTCTTAGCTGGCAGATACAATCCATGTCCATAAAAACAAGATAGGCATTGTTATTCCTTATTTTCCAAGTGAGAGACTCAGTGAAGTCAAAAGAGATCATCGAGGTCAAAGTGTGTTGCAAATCCCAAAGTTGTGCATGCACTATCCAGTAGCTGTTATTACTCTTGGATCACTCCATCCAAATAGTAGGTTTTATGCCTAGGTAATTACCATGATACAGACAGAACAAATTTTGATTACAAGTAGATATGTTTGTTCTCCTTAATCTGAAATATAGACCAAAAAATTAAGGGAAGAATGGCACTTGTTCTTTCCACTATACTGGTGCCAGTGGGCATTTCAAGCATTTAACCAGGAATCTGGGATAAGCAAGAGTTCACCAACAACAGTAAAACCTTTCCAGTGGGTGATGTAAGTGCAGCTATTACTTGCTTGACTATATGATGCCTAATCACATTATTGTGTGACTAATAAAAAGCCCATGCAGCTTGCCAAGTGGGAGCTGTGGGGTGTGGGTTGAGACTGCACCCCACGTGGCTGAGACTCATTCCCACCTTATTGTTATCTTCTCTGGCGGATGACACTTCCAGGATAGCAGAACCAATAACAAGTATATTCTTGCTTGAGTATGTTTTGTTCCTATTCTGAGTTAGGAATAAAGAATACTGGAAACACGCAGACTCAGCCTCTGCCTCCATGCGTCCGAAGACTAACAGCCCCAGCTGTGTCTTCACCTGCTTTCACTCTCTGCTTTCCATACATTTTCCTCTCTCCATTTCTCTTAGAAGATAAGAACTTCAATTAGGGGCTGGGCAGAGAACCAACATCAATTACCATTACCAGTTATTAACCACTGTGCCTTACTGTGATGCTTCAGTGAGTTAAATGAATATATAGTCAAAAGTACAATTTAGATAAATGAAGGTATAGTTACAGTATAGCTAATATTTAATGGAATAAATTAAACTGATATTTATTAAGGAAAAGGCTAGATTCAGTAACATTTGAGTTTCTTTTTCAAAGTCTGAGAGGTAAGAATGAGATCAAAGAAGAAGCTTAAGGGAAAAGAGAAATAGAGATAACTGCACTAATGATTGGCCCAATGGTATCTTTAGAGATAAAACCACATTTTGAGTAGCAAATTGACCCACAGACAAAAATCCCCCAAATAGCAATTTTTTAAGTCCTCAGCTTCCACTATGAAATTAATGACTTTTCCATGAATAGTGTACAAATCCTACCCCACTACTCTTACAACTTATCTAAGAATCTGTTTAGGGTTCAGTTAATTCAATTAGCTCATTCTTCATGATAAGCATGGACAGTATACAATGCTGTATACTCTAAATACTCAGTGTTGTATACTGAATCTTCAATACTTGTCCCATTACAAGTTGACTACCATCTGAGCTCACCAAATTTATTACCTGTGAGCTTCCACAACCACTAACAGCTGGCTTGGATTTCCCTGCACCCTCAGCGATGATGGTTGAGAAGAAATTCAAAAGTGTTTGGCTTTGAAATACTGTGCTGACCTACTGAGACTAAAATGTTTCTGTTTTCTTCACATTTGATTTTAACAAGACTCCAGATTGACATAAATTTCCAACCTAATGGGACTACTTTAAATATCAAGATATGTGTATTTTTTCTTATTTTGGTTTTAATATTGTAATTTTTAACTAGAAACCATAATGCATCATTCAATAAATATTTAATAGGCTGGTGCTGTTCTGAGTCTTGCTGAAGATGGAAAGGAAAATAAGACATGAATTACTTGTAACCAGTTATGCCATTACACATATGTAAGTATGTAATCCAATTGTAATTACATAACTGTGTGTGTAGATAGATGACATAGTAACACACAATATAAGGCAGTACATAGGTTCAAAAAAGTAGAATGGCAGTATGTAAAACAGGACTACAAAAGCAAGGTGGAGCTACTTAGAGAAGAGTTAAAAGCCTGGCTCTGAGCTGTTCCTCCCTTTTAGAACTAGGGACGGTTTCAATTGATGGAAAGAAAGCAGTTGGCAAATAGGAGACAACACAGTCAACTTGCAAAATATTAAAAGATCACATGGAGATATTACTTAAGTGCCAAATCTTAAAAGCCCTTATAAATCAAGCAAAGGGATTTTGCCTTCACATTATAGGTAAGAAAAAGTCATTCAAGGAGCCTGAATAATAAAGTAAAGGCATTTTGGGGGGATCTATTCAGCAGCATTAAGTAGACTGCTCTAAAGGAAAATAGCTTGCAGGCAGGGAAACTAATGGAATGAAACTTCCTGGGAAGGTGGAATGAGTGAAAATACCCTTTGATATCCAACTGGTCTGGTTTCAAATCCCATTTACTAGCTCTTTGGCCTCAAGCAATTTACTTAGCTTCCCTTTGCCTTCACAGTGTCCCCATCTGTAAAACATAAATAAGAAAAAAGAAAACTTAAACATGTGTGGTCGGCATCAAATCAGAGAATAGATGTAAAGCACCTAGCAAAGAATTTTTTCTGTTTTTGCTTTTTGCAGAACATATTTACAGTACTTTTACTTTACTTTTCCTTTTATTTTTATCTGATATGTAAAAATTGTATAATTATGGGGTACCATGTGAATTTTTTAAAAAGATTATTTATTTGAAAGTAGAACTAAAGAGAAAGAAAGAGCAAGGTCTCCCATTTGCTGATTCAATAACCTGGGTTACACCAGGCCAAAGCCAGGAGCAAGAAGTTTCCTCTGGTTCTCCTACATGGGTGACAGGCGCCCAAACTCCTGGGCCATCTTCTGCTGCTTTTCCCAGGCCATTAGCAGGGAGGTGGATCAGAAGTGGAGCAGCCAGGACATGAATTGGCACTGATGCCACCATCACAGGTGGTGGCTTTACCTGCTAAGCCACAATGCCAGCCTCATCACATGATGTTTTGATACATGTTTGCATTGTGTAATGTTCAGATCAGTGTAAATGTATCAATCTCCTTGGTTATCTTTCTTTTACAGTAAAAGTATTCAAAATCCTTTCTTCTTATTTTTCTTGTTTTTAGAAAAATGTGTACATCATCACTATCTATACACACCTAACCACATATTAGAAGACAAGAACTGGGGCCGGTGCCGTGGCTCACTTGGTTAGTCCTCCACCTGCAGTACCAGCATCCCATATGGCCGCCGGGTTCTAGTCCCAGTTGCTCCTCTTCCAGGCCAGCTCTCTGCTATGGCCTGGAAAGGCAGTGGAGGGTGGCCCAAGTGCTTGGGTCCCTGCACCCACATGGGAGACCAGGAGGAGGCACCTGGTTCCTGGCTTCGGATCGGCACAGCGCCGGTCATGGCATCCATTTGGGGAGTGAACCAATGGAAGGAAGACCTTTCTTTCTGTCTCTCTCTCTCACTGTCTATAACTCTATCTGTTAAATAAATAAATAAAAATGTTAAAAAAAGGAAAGAATGTGAGAACTTATTTCGCCTATTCAAACATAACTGACTACCCATTAATCAATCTCCCATACCCCCCAACACACTGCGACCCTCTGCTGTCTCCAGTCTCTGGTAAACACTGTTACTTTCACTTTTGCTGATCATATACGGGTACTTCAGTAAATTCATGGAAAATAGAATTGACACTTAAGTTTATTTTTGGTTCAAAACAATTTGAAATCCATGCATAGATTTTTCATAAAACACATTTCCACAAACTCTTTGAAGACTCTATCATATATAAGATTTCAAATTTTTTTTTGCACCAAATTATCTGATCTTTTACTTCTATTTTCTGTGAACTCTTTGAAGTATGCTTCACAAAGCCATGATTGACAAGTCTTTTCCTTTCAGTACTTGATATGTTTTTCATTGCATTTGGAAGCTTCCTTGATTCTGATGAGCTATAAGCCATTTACCACAGGATTTTCCCCCATACGTATTTTTTTGGGTTTTTGCTTTTTTTTTTTTTTCCCTCTTGCTGCTTTCACATTTCTCTTTTTATCTGGCTTTCCATGGTTTGACTATGATGTGCCTAGTACAGATCTCTTTGTGTTTAACTCTTTTCAGGGACTCTCTGAGCTCCTAATTCTATCATCTTGGAAATGTTTGGTTACCCCCTTTTGTTTTTCCAGACATCACTTTTTATAAAATGTTACAATCTCAGGGTTGGCACCATGGCACTGTGGATTAAGCCATTGCCCACAGTGCCAGCACCCCATGTGGGTGCCAGTTCAAGTCCCAGCTGATCCACTCCCAATCGAGCTCCCTGCTAATGGCCTGGGAAAGCAGTGGAAGATGGCCCGGAAGATCTCCTGGCTCCTGGCCTCAGCCTGGCCCAGCTCCGGCCATTGCAGCCATTTGGGGAATGAAGCAGAGGATGGAAAACATCCCTCTCTCTCTGTCTCTCCTCTCTCTCTCTGTAATGCTGCCTTTCAATTAAATAAATAAATCTTTTAAAAAATGCATCGTCTCATTTTCCACTCTTTAAAATCACATTCAAAAATCAGTAAAGGAACTCCCTAGGGAGTGAGCAGACAGAGAGGAGGAGAGGCCGACCACAGGGGAGAGAGCACGACACCACACGTGGGCAGCATGACAGGTCTGAAGGGGCACATGGCAGGCAAGGGGTCCTCCTGGGTGTGGCACCGACATGACCCGGGCTGTGGGGCTGGAGAGCCAGAGGCCCCTCTCATCATGCTGCCTGCCCACTCAGGCTGGTTTGTGGTAGTCGTGGGCCCATGAGGCCTCCCTCAGCAGCAGAGGGCTGGGGAGACCTTGAGGTCAGGCTAGCCACTGTCTTTTTTTTTTTTTTTTTTTTTTTTGAAAGGCAGAGTTACAGAGAGAAGTAGAGACAAAGAGAGAGGTCTTCCATCTGCTGGTTCACCCCCTAGATGGCCACAACAGCCGGAGCGGCACTGATCCAAAGCCAGGTGCCAGGAGCTTCTTCCAGGCCTCTCATGTGGGTGCAGGGGCCCAAGGACTTGGGCCATCTTCTGCTGCTTTCCCAAGCCATAGTAGAGAGCTGGATCAGAAGTAGAGCAGCCAGGTCTAGAACCAGTGCTCTTATGGGATGCTGGTGCTTCAAGCCAGGGCGTTAACCCACTGTGCCACAGCGCCGGCCCCACTACTGTCTTTTAAGTAATGTTTAAGTCAACCCAAAATGTAGGAAGTTTTCAGACTTGAAATTTAACTTCTTTGGCTCAGAATGTTATCTATTTCTGTTAGGCCATCACAAAACACACCAAACACTGGAGTAAGGGAAAGGGTTTATTGGGGAAGACCCAGCAGACCGGAAGGAAGGGGCAAAGAAGGAAAAGGAGAGTAAGAGAGAAAGAGGAGAGAGGAGAGGAGAGGAGAGGAGAGGAGAGGAGAGGAGAGGAGAGGAGAGGAGAGGAGAGGAGAGGAGAGGAGAGGAGAGGAGAGGAGAGGAGAGGAGTGGGAGAGAGGAGAAGAGCAGGCTAGAGAGAAGAGAGAGCAGAGAGAAGAGAGATGAGAGGAGGAGAGGAGAGCAGATGAGAGGAGCCAAGAGAGCTGGAGAGAAGAGCCAAGAGAGCCACGTGTTCAGGAACAGGTCCTTTTAAAACTTTGCCGGAGGGTGGGCAGGGAAGCAGGAGCAACGAATTCCATTAGGTTGGGTGTGGAGCTTGACAACAGTGGTTGGGCCATGTGGCCACCTGGCTTTCAGCAATGGCGGCCAGGGCTATGGCCTAGGATGTAAATCACACCATAGATAAAACTGCGCCATTTTCCTAACACAGAACTTTGCAGCATTTTTCTATGACACTTTGCTCCACTAGCTACTTTAAGAGTATTCCATCGCTAGCATTCTTCACTTCTCTCAATCAGACAGAATGGATACAGTACTAGTTTCTATTATGTAAAGAAAAAACTCATAAATTCATTGGCTGAATTCAATAAAAACTAATATATAATTATTGTCCTTTCCCACTAACCACCAAGCCTCTTCCCAAGTACTTTGTAAATATTTCATGTAAGCTTCTTCATAAAAGTACAAGGTCTACACTACAACTATTCCATTTTACAGATAAGGAAACTAAACTTCTGTGAGAGTAAATAACTTGTCCTAGGATGCAAAGCTAGAAGTTAAGAAGCTGAGCTCAGATTCCACTCAGCTCTCTGGCTCCTAAGCATTGCGTGTCACTGCCTCAGTTGAAACACGTTTACTTAATTTTGTGTTTCTTTTCCCAAGGCAGAATTTTATTTTCAATCTCCAACCTTCATTATGATTTCAATACAAGGAGAATGTGCTTTACATTTCTATCAGAACCATTATTTACTTTCCCATAGGAGAGGTAATATGCAGGATTAAAGCCCTGGCCTGAAGCGCCAGCGTCCCATATGGGTACGGTTCTAGTCCCGGCTGCTACGCTTCTGATCTGGTTCTCTGCTGTGTCCCGGGGTGGGGTGGGGGGCAGTGGAGGATGGCCTAGGTCCTTGGGCCCCTACACCCCTGTGTGAGACCCCAAGGGGGCTCCTGGCTCCTGGCTTCGGATCAGCACAGCTCTGGCAGCGCGGCTCTGGCCCTTGTGGCTGTCTGGGGAGTGAATCAGCAGATGGAAGACCTCTCTCTCTGTCTCTGCCTTTCTCTGTAACTCCATCTTTCAAAGAAATAAAAATAAAATTTTTTTTTTTAAAAAAGAGGTAATATGCAGAGTTTCATACATCCTGACTCTGGTATCAGATTATCTAAGGTCAAATACAATTTACCTCTTGCTACCTGGGTGACACTGGACAAGTTATTTCAAATCTTTGTGTCTTGATTTATTTGAAATCTTAATTCACGGCCAGCACTACGGCTCACTAGGCTAATCCTCCACCTGCGGTGCCAGCACCCCAGGTTCTAGTCCTAGTTGGGGCGCCAGATTCTGTCCCGGTTGCTCCTTTTCCAGTCCAGCTCTCTGCTGTGGCCCGGGAAGGCAGTGGAGGATGGCCCAAATGCTTGGGCCCTGCACCCGCATAGGAGACCAGGAGGAAGCTCCTGGCTCCTGGCTTCAGATCAGCGCAGCGCACCAGCCATAGTGGCCATTTGGGGGGTGAACCAATGGAAGGAAGACCTTTCTCTCTGTCTCTCTCTCTCTCACTGTCTAATTCTGCCTGTCAAAAAAATATCTTAATTCACTATAATAAGAGTAAAAGCCATCAACACTTTATAAGAATAAAATGATTTAATACATGTAAAATGCTAGGATGTCTGGCACAAATTAAGCTCTCGTTAAATCTTGGACAGAATCATTACCCGGTATTTCTCACATTATACTCATCAGATGGTACTGTAATTCCGTGTTTTGCTTGATTCCTATTTGACTATTAACCCCTAAAGTCAGGAACAATATAATTTTCATGTTTGTAGCCTTATGGCTAATAGTGTCTGAAACATCCTAAGGATGCATTGAACATTCAAGGGGTAGATGGGTGAACAAGCCCACTTCCATGGGCAACCTAACATTTCACATCAGATGGAGCTTTCAGCCTAGAAAAGAAAAGCCAAGTGTCCTCTTAATTTTTTCAGAATCATCTAGTTTATCACATACATAGCAGCAAACTGCAGACAGTAAACACATCAAGAATTCCCTACAAACAAAAAGCGAATTAGGGCCCCAACTCATCATATATCTTCAACAAATCTAATTTATGTGACTGAACATATGCTAATGAGAAACAGTAATGATTCATGGCCCAAGAATTCTCCTGATTTCAGCATAATCCACATCAATCTCACTTTGGCCCACTGTGTAAGTGTATTTGGATAGTTGTCATCACTTGTAGATGTTGTTGCATTCCCTTTTCCCTGTATTGACCAGTTGGTTACATAACCCATTCTATCTTATTCCCCACTCATCCTCACATCATCACATACACAGTGAAAGAAGTGTCTGTGATTACATGCATTTTAGCCTGTTGAGAAGACCTTACATTTGAAGTTTTAGTCCCAAAAGAAAAAAAAATGGTCCAGAAAATTTAATAGCCCTGAACTACACATATACCCTAGGAATTCAATATGGCAACCATAGATCAACCTTGGCAGGAGAGTTAAGAAATTGAACTCTGGAGTGACCCTACTTTGAAGCTCAACTTCATTGCGAGGGAGCTTCAAAATGTTTATGGGAAATGCACACTATTTTTTAACTTTATTTTTCCAAGAACTATTTCAAGTCCTCTCATATTTGTAACTTATACCTATTTTTCATAAGCTATTTTCTGAGATTTTGTTTCTTTATACATTTCTCACTAGCTTATTGTCACAATTAAGTGAAATAATTCAGTAAAGCACTTTCACTATGTATGGCATAATATAAGCCATTAATAATATTATTATTATACTGTATGTCAGCCCTTGAGAATAGAGATGAAACAAAGAACTTTAATGGAAAAACATAAGTTGTACAAGAGAAATATATATGACATAATAAGCAGAGAAGAAAGCAACATTATTGTTATTATAATTCTCATTTTACAGACTTGGAAACTGAGGCTTAATGGTATGAATAACTGGTAAGAGGTTAATTTCCTAAAAATTAATTCAGCAAAATTCAGCCTCATAACTGTCATAATTGTCACTGGTTTAATAAAAATGAGTTTTTTAAAAAATATTTTTTATTTATTTGTTACAGAGAGAGGGAGAGACAGAAAGAAAGATCTTCCATCCATGGGTTCAACCCCCAAATGACCTAAACAGCAGGAGCTACACCAAACCAAAGCCAGGAGCCAGAAGCTTCTTCCGGGTTTCCCACGGGGGTGCAGGGGCCCAAGCACTTGGGCCATCCTCCACTGCTTTCCCAGGCCATAGCAGAGAGCTGGATTGGAAGTGGAGCACCCAGTTCTCCAACCAGCACCCACATGGGATGCCAGCGCTGCAGGCAGAGGCATAGCCTACCGTGCCATAGTGCCAGCCCCATAAAAATTTTTCAGCTTTAGCCGGTGCCATGGCTTAACAGGCTAATCCTCCGCCTTGCGGCGCCGGCACACCGGGTTCTAGTCCCGCTCGGGGCACCAATCCTGTCCCGGTTGCCCCTCTTCCAGGCCAGCTCTCTGCTGTGGCCAGGGAGTGCAGTGGAGGATGGCCCAAGTGCTTGGGCCCTGCACCCCATGGGAGACCAGGAGAAGCACCTGGCTCCTGCCATCGGAACAGCGCGGTGCGCCGGCCGCAGCGCGCCTGCCGCGGCAGCCATTGGAGGGTGAACCAATGGCAAAAAGGAAGACCTTTCTCTCTGTCTCCCTCTACTGTCCACTCTGCCTGTCCAAAAAAAAAAAAAAATTCAGCTTTAACTAATGAGGAAAGTGAAAGCCAAACAGGAATATTTTAAGAATTTAAAAAGAAGGTGGAGAGGGGAGTCATTTAGCCTAGTGGTTAAGATGTCTGTGTCCCACATAGAGCACCTGGGTTCAATTCCCAACTCTGACCCCCGACTCCAATTTCCCACCAATGTGGATTCTGGGAGGCATCACTGATGGATCAAGTGTGGGCTCCCGTCATCCACGTGGGATATCTGTATTGCACTGCCAGCTCCCAGCTTCAGCCCCAGGCCACAGGCCAGTCCTAGCCAGTGTTGGCATTTCAGGAGTGAATTAGTGGATGAGGACTCTTATTTCTCTCTCTTTCTCTCTGTTTCTTTGCTTCTGAAATAAATCGATGCTTTTAAAAGATTGAATTTTAATTTCTGCTAATAAAACACTTACAGCAAAACAGAAATGTCTGCACGCACAATAGGAGTTTCTCAGTTTCCACTGATTCCAAACTCTTCCTGACATTGTTTCTGTTTTGTTAGATTTTAGTGATTTTAGGAATTTTTTATTCAATTTTTAAAATTCTTCCTTTGTGTTTTCTGATTTATGGTCAAGGACTAGTAAAGGTACTAAACGTATGATCTGCCAAAGAAAAATATCCACAATGACCCACCTTCTTTACATACTTTGAACTTTTTAGGCCTTTTATGTCCAACATTTCAATAAACATAACATATTGGCCTAACCCAACTGTGTATCTTATCAGCAAATAGAGTATTTCTACTTGCTATGTGATAAGAATTTTTTCAGGCTATTTTTATATCTTTAAGATGCTTTTGGCTTTAAATTTAAATTTTTAATTTAATTTAAATACTTAATGTAATTATATCTTACTTTAATTAAAATAACTGAAAATTAGACTTATTTAAGATAAAGATTTAATTCCATTTAAAATTGAAGCTCAATTTAATTTAAAATTAAAATTTAATTTAATTTAAAATTGTGATTATTTCACATGCTTTTGAATTTAATTTAAATTTTAAACAGCTACAGATAAAAGCTGAAAGCTGATATGCCATTTGAGATGTTAGCAACAGAATATTAAAACTGCATGAAGTTTAAAAAAATTCAAAATTACATTCAAGAGCATCCAAATTCACAGCCAAAAGAAGTAACCGAAATAATCCTAATATCTGTGTAACTCAAAATGTTGGCTGGAGAACAGGACTTATGGAAACTTTTTAATCATTTTTTAAAAATTCTTGGACCATTTTCTCAGCTAGCATATCAAGCATAGTGTAATTCGTATTCCCATTAAGCTTACTAACATTTTTGTTAAAACAATCAGAAGTGAATTTGGCAAAAACTGGTGATTTAGTTAACAGATCACCAGAACTGATCTGCCTCCTGGGTAAGTCTCCCAAGTGCACATGCTGACAGTCAGTACTGAAGCCAACGTCTATCTAATCGAAGACACTGACAATCTGCCTTTCTATGCACCATTTCAGAGAATACAGGACAGAAAACTCAAATGGGAAGTCCAATATGGCCAATGTACCTTAGCAAGATTTACATCATATATCACCTTGTGCCAGGCTAAGTGAAATTTTGATTTTTGACTCCACAGTCAGAAAAATTAAGCAGACATTTCATGGTAAAGGATAAAGCCTTATTTTAGTATGCTGCATGCTCTCAGTTCCCAGGTATCCTTTTGGTCAAATAAATAGGGAGCTCAATTTCTTGATCCTTCAGTATCTTTTTTTAAGATTTATTTACTTGAAATACAGAGTTACAGAGAGAGAGAGAGGGAGCAGCAGAGAGAGAAAAAGAGAGAGAGAGAGATTTGATCTGCTGGTTTACTCCCCAAATGCCTGCAACAGCCAGGCCTGGGCCGGGCTGAAGTCAGGAGTTCAGAACTCAATCCAGTTCTCCCCCATGGGTGTCATGGACTCAAGTACTTGAGCCATCACCTGATGCTTCCCAGGGTGAGTATTAGTAGGAAACCGACAGAAGCAGAGCCAAGACTTGAGTCCAGGCCCTCTGACATGGGAGACAGGCATCCCAAGCAGCATGTTAACACCTGTGCCAAACACCCACCCCAGACAGCCAGATTTTGTTACACTCCATTGTTTTTTATTGCTGCTTTTATCCCTTAAAAGACTTAGTAAAATTATCTCTTCTAGGAAGAAAGCAACATGATGCACAATGAGGAAAAAAAAGTATTTTGATAGGAACTCAAAGAAACACAAAAACAAACAATGGTTGCTTTTCTTCCAAAATTTAACAGTTTGTCTCATTATTTTCAATATATGGTTACTGTTTAAGAAACTACTGTCACCAACATTTGTGATAAAATGTTACTAAAGCACATATTTATATTATCTCTTCTTAAGAGTTATATAAATTTTTGTTTGCTGAAAAGAAGTGTCATACTTTTCAATGATTTTATTTCCTTTCTGTAATAGAAGACATTTTTTTAAAAGCCAAGAAAATTAGCAAAGAACAAGCAACGGTATACCACACATGGTGCGAGGGTGTTCAGCAAATATATCTTATGTTGATAAGGAGAAGAAAAAGAAAAAGGAGGAGGAGGTATAATTCCAAGTACATTAGTTTTCTTAATTTATGCTGCAAGACAGAATAATTTAGTCACACCTCTGTGTTTAATGTAAAATCAGTGATGAGGCAATCATGAAAATATAAATCAGGCAGAAGAGAATAAGAACTAGGATCTACTTTTTACCATTTTCTTGGTGAAGAGAGAAGAAAATGTAATTTCACATTCCATAATGGATGTGTTTTTGGAATTCAGAGGGTTCAGAATTTACTTTTTAATCACAAGTCATGTCAACATGATCATCATTTATGATACCAATTGTCAAGTGCCTACTATCTGCTAACAATATATCCACTCATTTAATCTTTCAGGTAATGTTATCACCACTATTTTATATAAGAGAAAATAAAATCAGAGGTCTAAAGACCTTATTCCGTGGCTTAGAGCTTATGAGCAAAGAATCAAGACTGGTAGCTGGAATTCTGGAGCTGAGTGGAAGTAGACCTTGCCTTTCTAATCTCAAGAGGTAGCATTGCCTAGTGTCTTAGCATGAGCTCTAGCACCAAACACTGTGTTTAAATTCCAGCTCTGCCACTGAGTAGCTTTGACCCTCGATGGCTACTTCTCTGGGCTCCACTTTCCTCATTTGTAAAGCATATCATTTTCATGACTAAATAATATGATGTATATGTATAAAGCAGATAAGTGCCTGACACCTAATAGGTGCTACATAATTACCAGCTATTATCATTTCTTGCTCAGGATCCATGCGCTCTTTTGCAAAAAACAGCCCACATGTTCCCTTGAGGAATCACTCCACCATTCTCATGCCTGCAGTTTGAATGGTGTAACTCTACCTTGGCTCCGGACATAAATATATGCACCACACCTGCTGATCAGAGTAGTAAGTCCTGCTCCTTGGATGTGTCACCCAAAGTCCGTATATTGGAAACTTGAGTCCCAGTTCAGCAGTGATGGGTGGTAGGACCTTAGGAGAGGTGCCAGTTCCTGGGGACTCTGCTCTCACAATGGATTAGTTCTGTTATCAGGGAAGCGGGTTCACTGTCATGAAAGTAAGTTCTTTTTACAAGCTCAGCTCCTTTTTCTCTTCCCTCTCTTTTCCCTTCCACTATGGGATGTTGCAGTAAGGAGGCTATTGCAAAATGTTGGCCCCTCCACCACAGACCTCTAGACCAAGGGCCAAGGAATTTCTGTCCATGATAAACTACCAAGTCTGTGATATTCTGTTGCAGCATGTATTAGTGAACTTTTCATTACTGCAATGAGATACTTGAGAAAAGCTACTTATGAAGGAAAGAGAAGGTTATTTCTCTCATACTTTTGGGACCTCGCAGTACAGGATCAAGTGGCCCCCTTGGTTCAGTATCTAGTGACAATATTCTTGCTGGCAGAGTCCCAACGAGGCACAGAGCATCACACAGCAAGAGACAGGGAGCAAGTCTATCCACCACCTCTCCTTAAAATCCAATCCTGGGCTCCACCTGAACAACTTAATCCAATCTAATCACTTCCCAACAGCCCCAACTTCAGACATTATAATTGGATTGTTTTACTATTGTAGTACCCTTAACATAAGACTTTGAAGAAGTAACATTGAGTCTTTGGGGACACTGAACATCCAAACTAACATCCACACCAGACCAAAGCAGCACAAAGCAGACTAAAACATCCCTCCTGACACTGTTCACTACTTCAAGGGTGGAATTAGCTCACCCAGTGAGACTTAATTTGAGCACTCTTGGAGAACTGGGAGGAGGAGGGGAGGATAGCTCCTTTACACTTGAACGAAGAGGCATCAGAATGCAAGCAGGGAGTTTCCAGCTGCTACCTTGTAGAAGGAGAGTGCTTGACAGTGAATCCTAAGAGGAATGAAGTATAAATAGAAGATAAAGAAGGAGCGAATCAAATCTGAAGGCTGGGGCCAGCACTGTGGCACAGTGGGTAAAGAGGCCTCCAGTGGTGCTGGCATTCCCTGTGGGCACTGGTTCTAGTCCCAGATGCTCCACTTCCAATCCAGCTCCCTGCTAATGCTCCTGGGAAAGCAGCAGAGGATGGCCCAAGTATTTGGGTCTCTGCTCATGGCTCCTGGCTTCGGATCTGGTGGTTGTGGCCATTTAGGGAATGAGCTACCAGATGGAAGATCAATCTCTGTTCTCTCTCTCTCTCTCTCTCTCTCTCTCTCTTTCCCTCTTTCCCTCTATCTCTTTCAAATAAATAAATAAATCTTAAAAATATGAAAGTATCTTGTGAGCTTGTCGATCAAGATTTAACCAATGAGATCTATCAAGGAGTCAATTTTAACTTTTGTTGAAGTCAGTTCTGAGTGG
Organism: Lepus europaeus; assembly: GCF_033115175.1. NCBI lineage: Eukaryota > Metazoa > Chordata > Mammalia > Lagomorpha > Leporidae > Lepus > Lepus europaeus. The sequence continues at coordinate 19,856,003 of NC_084848.1, forward strand.
GATTTCAGTAGCTTGCAAGCACAAGTATCCTTACTAACAACTCTGCTGTTCTCTTTTAAAAAGTTAACCATCTACCCATTTCATACAAATACCTCTATTTGTGCCCCAACATAACCTGGGCCAAAACCATGAGCAGTGCTAAATATGATTACATATAGTGTATCATCGGGCCTCCACTTTATTTTATAGAGAAAGAAGCTTAGGCTTAAGTAGATTTTCTGAGTTCATATGTCTATTTATGTATTCGTTCAATTTAAAAAAAATCTAAGGTGCCTTAGCCAAACACAAATAGAATTAAGAAAAAATTTATGAACCTTCTTTGAATTTCTCTGCTGTGTTAAATGATCAAGTGTCCAATCCTTCCCTTTAAAGAAAAACAAAGTGTGGAAGAGATATCCTGACGGGGAGTTCGGCCAAATCATGAAATGTTATCATAAGATTCAAGGTTTTATTCTGCCTTTCCTGTAAGCTTCCATGAGTCTCCTTCCCTCTCTTCCATGTATTGTATCCATTAAGTTAAAGCAGGTCATAGGACAGAGAGACACACATTGAAGGTGAAAGCCACACTCAACTTTTGGCCTTCAAATCTAAACTCTTAAGCTCCACAGGATTAAACCTTTTGGAAGTCTAATTTTCAATTATGCCTTTCTTTACTTATTTTATTTGAGAGAATGTGTCTCATTCACTGGTTCACTCGAAATGCCCACATTGCCGGAGGCTAGACCAGATGCAGAGGCAGGAGCCAAGAACACAATCCAGGTCTCTATTAGGGTGATAGGAACCCAATTCCTTTGAGCCATCATCACTGCCTCCCAGGATCTGTATTAACAGGAAGCTGGATTAAGAGCCATAAATGAACCCAGGCACTCTGACATCAGGTGCAGGCATCAACTACCAAGCTAAACACCTGCTCCTAAAAGCATAATTTTAGATACCAATTTAAAATTGTAAATTCTACTGAAGCAACACTTTATTTCCATTATTATACCTTAGCACTATTATATGTGAGAAAAATGAATGTAAACTTCCTGAGTCCTAGACTGAGTCTGTGATATACCATGCAATTCCTTGTGATTTCTATCTCCCATAAGAGTGATACTATTTCTTACAAAATCCAACAGTAGTATTCAGGTTCACATCCTAAGATCTTTTAGTCTTCATCTGAAAATATAAAATGTACGGTGCAATGCACATACTAAGCACAACTACGAACATAATTCCTTGTTACTTCAAACTGGTACAATCAGTACTATTTGATTTCTGAGCATCCTCTATATGCAATTATTGCACAAGCCATACCAGGGTCAGCAATAAAAAGACTTCAAAAGAAGCAGAGAAAAGAGCGATGATAAATTAAGACAGATAAGAAGGTTATTGTTGGGGGTGTTGAGGTGCAATGGGTTAAGCTGCCCCTGGATACCCATGAGTATCTTACATGAGTGCCAGTTCAAGTCCTGGCTACTCAGCTTCTAACCCAGCTTCCTGCTAATGTATACCTGGGAGGCACCAGATGATGCCACGTGGGAGACATGAATGGAAGTACTTGCTCCTGGCTTTATCCTGACCCAGCCCAAGCTTCTGTGGTCCTTCAGGGAATGAACCAGCAGATGGAAGATCTCTCTCTCTCTCTTTTTCTATCCCTTAAGTAAATAAATAAGTCATGCTTCTCTATGTAATGTTTTATCCTAGCTGTTTAAAAACCTTCTCTCTCAGGGCAGGTGTTGGGGTACAGTGGTTAAGCTGGCTCTTGGGACGCCCACATCCATACTGGAGGGCCTAGTTAACAGTCCTGGCTAATCTGCATTTCCAATCCAGTTTCCTGCTATATATCTGGGAGGAGCAGATGATGGTTTAAGTGTTTGGGCCCTTCCACCCATGTGGAAGTTCCTGACTTTGGCCTTGCCCAGCCCTGGCTGTTGATGCCATTTGAGGAATGACACAGTGGATGAAAGATCTCCTCTCTCTCCCTCTCTCTCTCTCTCTCTCTCTCTCTCTTTGGCTTTGATGGCATTTGAGGAATGACACAGTAGATGAAAGATTCTCTCTCTCTCTCTCTTACCTTAAACATTTTAATTATAATATATCTGGGTTTTCTTGTGCTATGGACTACTTGTACATGGGTTTATACATTTTCTCAGATTCCAGAAATTATCAAACTTTATTGCCTCAAAAAACTTTCTGTCAAAAGTCTCCCTTTCCTCTTTTGAGGATTTTAATTACTCTTATATTAAACCACTTGAAGCTGTTGTCCCACAGTTTATGCATTTCCTGTTTTGTTTTTTTTTTTTTTCATTTTGCTTTTTCTTTATGGTTTTCATTTTGGATACTATCAATTGCCACGTATTCAGTAAGATGAAGACATCACTTATCTTTCTTTCTGTGTTGCCTAAGCCGTTAACCACATCCAGGGAAGGCTTTCATTTCAGACGTTATGGTTTGCATGACTTCAAGCATAATTTGAGATTTTTTTATATCTTCCACATCCCTACCCAACATCTCTAATCTTGCCTCTAGGTTCTTGAAAATACAGAACACTGTTAAATGTTCTCACACACTCATTCTCTTCTGAGACATTGTGGAGTTGGTTCTGAGATAATATTTTTCCTTGCCATAGGTTGTACTTTTCTGCTTCTCTGCATGTTTACTAACTTTGTGCTGACTGGCAGACGTTATAAATTTCGTTTCGTTGAGACCTGGGTACGTTGGTATTCCTGTAAATGTTCACGAGCTTTGTTCTGGGACAGAGGTGGGTTACTATGATTCAATTTCATAAGCCCTGTTTGTTTTTGTGTGTGTGTGTGTTTTTTTTTTTAAGATTTAATTTATTTATTTGAAAGACAGAGTTACATGGAGAGGTAAAGCCAGAGAGAGAAAGAGAGAGAGAGAGGTCTTCCATCGCTGATTCACTCCCCAAATAGCCGTAACGGCCAGAGCTGAGCTGATCCAAAGCCAGGAGCCAGGAGCCTCCTCTGGGTCAATACTTATGTGTAGTTTTTAATTATTTCAGGCAAGAGAGTAAATTTGGTCCCTTCTTCATCTTGGCTAGAAGCCCTGCACCCTTATAAATGTATGCACAAATTCATTTAAAACAACATCCTCCATTACTGATTTACTTAAAAGATGTATCTGAATTTGATAGAAGATATTCAATAAATCATCAAAAGGAATGTGTATGTTTATGTATACATTTATATGTTTTAAAACAGAAAGAGATCCTGGAGAATCTTCAGTCCAAAGACTTCAAAATGTGTTGTTTTTTCACACCACAGGATATGTAGATCAGAAGTCCATGCATACATGGACTCCATTACATTTATTTTATTGATAATATCAATAAATAGAAGGAACTCACACTTAACATTAAAAATAGGACATAATACTTATATGTGAAATAGTGTTCATGAAAGATTTTTCACATTATTTTTTCCGTTAAGTCATCTTTTCATAATATCCCTTGTAATTTTCATAAAACTAAACCTGTACAGTTCAACATTACATAACTGAATATATTCCACTCCAATTAAAAACTATAATTCATTCGAAGCTGTCCACATGACACCTGAAAGTAGAAATGCAGGGACACAAGTAGTATGTTCATTGACATGTGCCAAATAATTATTGAAAATTGGGAGAAAGGTGATGGACAGGTTAAACATTTTTCATCAAATACATTCAAGCAGAAAAACACTTGGTGGAGAGAGATATAAGTAGTGCAATGTCCCCCTTTATGGATGAGGAAACTGAAAACCAAACAAATAACATCCAGAGCCACACAGTTGCTTTGTTACTAAATATGAATATGAACCCAAATCTTTTTATTCTCAATATTGATTATTAATTTTTCTGTTTTCTCCGAATGGAAATTTCTTTTTCAGTATGTAATCACTTCTCCATATCAGAATATAAGAGTACTTCAAATGTTTCATAGAAAATGGACTATAAAAATCAGTCTTAGTACAAAAGAATTTCAAAATCCACACATACAAGGGTATCTTGGAAAAGTTCATGCAATATGTATATTATGAAAAAACTACACATGGGTTTCAAATAGTTTGCAGCAAATTAAATTTATCTTTTACTTGTACTTTTCCATGAACCTTTGGAAGTCCCCACATAAGACTCTGAAAGAGCCACTTTGAAGTCCTAGCTCATCAATTACACTGTCATGGGGCATCTAACTTGTGACAGATGTTGTTTTAGTCAGGTGAACAGCCTTGAAATTCAGTAACTAATTCAACTAATGTTTTTTGAGCATCTTCTCCACACCATTCATCATTCTAGGTGCTGGGTGGGATACAGAGCTGAACACGACAGACAAGATCCTGCTATGAAGGGCTGGACCATTTAGTTGCTGAGGGAGTGGAAAGTGATGACAAAAAAAAAAGTATAGAAATATAAGATAACTTCAATTAGTGATTGTGAACATACTCACATATGAAGAATATAATACAGTGATAGAAAGTTGTTATCATGAAGAATGATAGCAATGGATGGATTTTATCTGCACTGGAAACAGATGTTAGAGGAGTTTTGATAGATTATATAAGGGAAAGAAAGGAATGGGATGAAGGGCTGGTAGGGAAGTATACCTGCAGAGGAACGAGACAGAAAATGGAGACAAAAATTCTGCCTGGGCCCAAGTTCTAGGTGCCTAGTAGAATAACCTTTCTCAAACTTTAAAATGCAGGTTCTGTTGCAATTTAGATTCTGATTCAGAAAATCTGTGTGGGCCCAAGATCCATTTCAGACATTTCTAGGATAGCATCAATGACAACACCCCCACAGAGACCAAGTTCTGATTAGCAAGTATTTAGATTACCAAGTAGAAGACAGGTAGAGCTGATATCTGGAGCTGCCCACATAAGGGATTGAGCCATAAAATTTGGCAAGATTAGATTTATGCCTTAAGGAAAGTCTAAATTAATTGAGAATATAAAGAATAATTAGCAAACCAGGAAGTTCAGAGGAAAACTCTATAAAAGTTGGACAGTATATGAAAATTAGCATCTGAATAAGATTGCATGTTAATAGAAAGGAATTAGAAGAGAGAATTAAGGGTAAATACAACACTTAGGGATGAAAACAGGAGGTAAGCTGGATATCGCTCATTAGATCTATTTGGTAGGTAAAATGAAAATGCTCCCCTCTGACTCACTTTTGCTAATCCTATCCAGAATCATCTAATAAGAATAATTTAGAATCTTGGAGTTTAAAGAAATATGTGAAAATTTGGAATCAAAGGCAGAAGGCAATACCAATAAGTCACTGGAGTTTTCACTGATTATTTTTAAATAAAAAACTAACAGCTTAGAAAGTAAAATCCTTAGACTAATAGCTAACTGAACCGTTCCTGGAAACAGCACAGAAATATGAGCATACCCAGGGACCGAAAAAGTTAAAACTCTGGGTGGAATTTTGACTGAACTCTAAGTTTAAAAAGAGGAGGAAGATCCCCTAAAGGGACATTCAAAGCATTTAAATTTGCACTCACCAAAGCATGTACTAATGTTTTAACAGCTGGAGAGGTTAAGCGTTCTTCTGTTTTAGCAGTTTTAATAGCTACTGACAAAAGGGCAGGATTAGACACCCAGAGAGCTCAACAGCCTCATGGGCAACACCTGAAGTGAGTGAGAGTCTGTTTTGATGGGATGGAAAGGTGTCTCCTGAAGAACAAAATGTTTAATAGGCTGTCTATATATTTAAATTAAAGTGAATTTGCCCTTTACTTAAACTTGACCAGCAGACTCCACAATAGTACTGGAATTGCTAGGATACAGAAGAGGAAGCATATCATCACCAAAGAACACGTATCTAGTGACAACAGTCTGGGAGCACCTCTAATCTGTGTTCAGGCATACACCATATAAAGCAAAATAGGATCCAGCCATAATGCGGATTTGGTAATTATCCGGTCCACTCGGTCAAAGAAAAAGGCAATTTGGAAAATGAAGAAGCTGGATTTAAATCCTGTCCTCCTGGCTCTTTCTAATGCAAATACTCCACCCTATTACACGCACTCATGTACAAACTTCAAGGTTTCAGTGTCTTTTATCTGTGCTAAGGGCCTAAAAAGCAAATATGACATAAAGATTCTCCCAGGAACATGTTATCTATCAGTTGGTCAGGTGTAACACATTTCCTGTGGGAATACTAGAGAGAATACTAGAGAAGTTTGAGTTGTGGTAGTCAAACTTGAGTGTGCATCAGAATTCATTTGCAGGGCCTGTTAAACCACAGGTGGCTGAGCCCAACTTCCAATGTTTCTGATTCAGCTGATCTGACAGGGCCCAAGAATTTGTAAATCTTTTTTTTTTAACCTAGAAACCTTTTATTTATGGTATACAAACTTCATGAATTTCATATGCACAAATTTAGGAACATAGTGATTCTTCCCACCCACACTCTCACCCTTCTTACTCGATCCTCTCCTATTTCCATTCTTGTTTTTTGCAAAGAACTATTTTCAGCTAACGTTATGCTCACAAAATTAACCCTACAGTCAGGAAAGAGTTCAACAAATAGTATGGAAAAAAAATGTTGCTCAACAATCTAGACAAGGGCTGTTCAAAATCACAACAACGCAGTGTCAATTTCACTTGTCTAGATTATCTTTTAGGTGCTCTAAGGAATTGGTAAATCTAACAAGAACCCAGGTTTTGGTGATGCCGCTGGGCCAGTGACTACACTTGGAGAAAAACTGCTTTAGTGGATGGCAGATAAAAACAATACTCTCAGCCCAGGCCTTCAGAAGTAGTTTTTTGAGAGATTTAACCACAAGTTGAGTCTTGGACAGAAAATTGCAACACGAGGAATGAGAAAAAGATATTAAAAACAAATGCACTAATTAATAAGCTAAAACTACAAGGACTTGTCTCTGTTCCCATGCTGTTTTGGTCCCTAAAGATCTGAGAACAAAATACAGTAAATGAAGATATTCCCTTGAGAAATTCACAAAAGTATTCTATTTAAGGCATCCTTCCAGGTTCTAATTTTGAAATATTTTCATTGAATCTGCTTCTATCACAATGACAATCTACACTCAAAACTAAGCAGACATCACTAATCAAAATGCTACCTAAATACAAGGTATTTAGGACTTAAGGCTGATCTTGTTTTTTCACATTTGTAATCTGTTTCAGTCTCCTCTAACAACTTAAAAATGTAAGCCTTTGTATGTCTTCTGCTATTGTCCAAAATACTTACATTCAAGAAAGAGATGTAAAATATTTTTTTTGAGAGGCAGAGTTACAAACAGACAGAGGGAGAGACAGAGGTCTTCCATGCACTGGTTCACTCCCCAAATGGCCACAATAGGCAGAACTGGGACAATCCAAAGCCAGGAGCCAGGAGCTTCCTCCAGGTCTTCCATGCAAGTGCACTTGGGCCATCTTCCACTATTTTCAGTCCATAGCCGAGATCTGGATCGGAAGAGGAGCAGCCCGGACATGAACCAGCGCCTGTATGGGATGCTGGCACTGTAGGCAGTGGCTTAGCCCACTACACCACAGCACCAGCCCCCATAAAATACTTTTAAAAAGAATTTATAGGACACATGACAATATCGATTAAAAACAATGAAGAATTTATAACACAATTGTCTTTAAGCAATTTGCGGGAACAGGAGCAACAAAAGAATCAGGGGGAGAAAAGACACTATTCAAATGGTATTCCAAGTTATCATATCTTAAAAATAAATCTGATCCTAGGTTCAGCTTCAGAAATTACAAAAATAGAAGAGATTCTCAAAAATTCTACTCTTTAACTTGTGAAAGTTCAGATGAGCCCAATTCCTCAAAACAAAGCCATAGAGAAGGGCATTTGTGTAGAACAGCAACCGGTTATGTTTGGTTAGAGATTAGATATGACTCTAGGAGCAAAAATTAGAAAACAACTCCCAAAAGGCAAGATGAGATCAGATATTAGGAAAGGTCTTCAAAAAGTTCATGAAAAACACATATTATGAAAAAAATGTATGAATGGATTGCAAAAATATTTTCCAAAAAAACCCCTTCTATTTCTTTTCTTGTAAAGATTTATTTATTTGTTTGTTTATATAAAAGGCAAGCAAATAGAGAAAGAGAGAGAAAGACTTTCCATCCACTAGTTTACTTCTCAAATGGCCACAACAGCCAGGTTTGAGCCAGGTCAAAGCCGAGAGCCAGAGACTTCATCCTAGTCTTCCAAATGGGTGGCAGGGGCCCAAGGACCTCAGCCATCCTCTGCCATATTTCCAGGCACGGTAGCAGGAAGCTAGATTGGAACTGGAGCAGCCAGGACTCAGAATGGTACTCCACTAGATGATGTTGGCACCACAAGCAGCAGCTTAATGTGGGATGCTACAAAGCTGGCCCTAAACTGTATTTCAAACCATTTTTCCCTAAAGGTTTGAAGTGCCCCAAAAGAGAACCAAACTTCCAGTGAGGTGAATCCAACTGCTTCCCTCCCACTGAAATCTCTCCACAACTGCGTTCCCTCCCAGCAGGCTGTGCCTGAACTTACATCAATTACAGCTCAAATGAATTTCCCTTTCAACGTCTCTCCCAAATCCCTTGCAAGTACAGTAAACACCAGCAGTCTTGAATCACAAAATAATTCAGCAGGATAATAAAGCATCTGACATCTGTTGTACTTGTTATGTGATCACTACATTTGCCCACTCAGCACAGTTCTTTTGGGAAACAGCCCTTTTCCTAGTCCATGAAATTCTGCCACAGCTCAGTCACTGTGCCTCACCCACCCATGGGGCAGCGAAAATGGACATGAGAGATCTGCCAATGTCCTCCAGTCCTTAAACCACAGCGGACCCGTTCCCTAGTCACAGACTCTCCGTTTCCTTCCAAGAGTACGCTACACAAACTTTTGGGAAGGAACACTTTCTTTTGATTTGTGTTGGGGTAAGGGGGCAGGCAAATATGAGCTTAATGCCGCTGTCAGCCCATCACCTTGAAGAACACAAACAGAAACAGTCTCCAGAGAGTGGCAGAGAGCAAGTCCTGAAATGATCCTTTGAGACCCTGGATCTTGCAGAGGTAACTCCAGAGCTACCCTTCAACTTCCCACATTCGTAGTCAATAGTCCTCCATTGGTCTTCCTTCAGTCAGTGTGAGTTCATTTCTGTCACTGAGAATCAAGTAATCTCTAGGTAATGATAAATGCATGCCTGTTTTACAAATGGTCCAAAAAGAAATGCTATACTACTTGCAAATCTCTCAGAGTCTCACTTTTCAGGAAAGTCACTTCTCAGCCAGAGGTGGGGAAGAAGCAGGAAGGATGACTTGGATGCCCTTAAGAGATCTTATTCCCTTCGGTATGGTTTCAAGTTATAATAAGAGAGAGAAGGAGAGGAGAGAAAAACAGAGGAAGGGGGGAAGGAAGTGACAGAAGAGGAATTACTAAATTGAAATCAAAATCCAAAGCATAATTCTAGGCATTGCCTGCTGAAGTACTTTTTGTCTAAGGAGTCTGATTTTCTGCAGAGATTAACTGTTATATGCAAAGCGAGCTAGAAATAAAATGGTGCCATCAAATCTGTTTACATGTTTACAAACACATATTTCAATTTCAAAGACTAACACATCCATTATTACCAAGCCAGACCCACAAACTGACCCCTCATTCACAAATTATACTTCTTACAACAAAGGGTCTTTGTGCCAACTTTGGAGCAGTTATTTCCCACCATTTTAAAATTATTCCACCATCCTGTGGGATGTAATCTTATATCAATTACAGTTCAAATCACTGTGGCAAAAAAATGACCTTAATGAAAGATTTCTGTGAGTGAGATCCCAGTGGAAAGAAAGGGCCATCAAAAAAGGAGGACCTTTCTCTGAAGGGAGGAGAGAACCTCCACTTTGATCATGGCCTGGTCTAAATAATGTCAGTTTGCAGACTCAAGAGGCTTCCATAGCCTTGGCAGCTCATGACAAGAGCCTTGGGTGATCACTGACATCATAAGTAAGAGTGTCAATTGTTAAATCAACAATGGGAGTCACTGTGCACTTGCTCCCCATGTGGGACCTCTGTCCTTAATGTGTTGTACTATGAGAATTAACATTAAAACTAGTCTTCAAACAGTACTTTATACTCTGTGTGTCTGTGTGGGTGCAAACTGTTGAAATCTTTACTCAGTATAGAGTTGATCTTCTGTATGTAATTTAAAATGAATCTTAATGAAGAATGAGATGGGAGAGGGAGTAGGAGGTGGGATGGTTTAAGGGTAGGAGGGTATGTATGGAGGGAAGAACTGCTATAATCCAAAAGTTGTACTTATAAAGGTTATATTTATTAAATAAAAGCTTTCTATAAAAAATAAAAAATTGCCAATAAAAAATTACAGTTCAAATTAATTTCTCTTTAATCTTTGCTCCCAAATCCAAGAAATCCAAGAAATACCAAGACTTGTCAGTTCCAAAATACTTCAGCAAGAGAGTGTGGCTCCATCAAACCCTGATAATCTTTGTCGCTGCAAGAATAATAGAACGGTGGCCTTCTTGGGCCACTCCCATCAATTTCTATTAAACTTATACTCCCAAACTGTCAAGCAGCTGATTTCCCCCTCCTGCTATAAACAGTGCCAGTGGATTGGGGGCAGGAGGAAAGAGGTAGGAAAGTGTGGAGTAGACAAGGAGCAGGAAAGGGACGGGACAAGTGCAGGCTGACGGGGGAAGGGCATCAAACCCTCTGCGACCTGTGTGTGACGACCACAATCACAGAAGCTTCACTTCATCTCACCAAGGCGATTTAGGAGTCACACTTCCAGGTTGCATCCAGCTGCTCAAAACAATAACTGCTTTGCAGACTTCAATATATCTTGGGAGAATTAGATTTTTCTAAGCCAAAGATTGAATTCCTCCTGCTTCCCCCCACTTTTTCTTGCCTCATGCAAGCAATTTTGTTTTCCTTGTGCACCAGGCAGAAGACATCCTGCTAAGTCCTCCAAAAGCAGGGAAGACTGAAGTTCTAGGATCTGAGGTTGTCTGCTAGCCTGCCTGGGTTGCTCACCTATTTCCATTAAAAGTGCTGCTGGAGAAAGCCCTCATCAGAAAAACCACAAAATGAAGTGCTCGCCACAGCTTCCAGCAGCCAATCCAAGGCAGCAAAGGGTGGCTTTTCCTTTTAACCCCACACAATTCGCCTTGATGCATTTCAACTGATTGTAATTATTTGCTGGGTAGAGAGAGCACAGAGAAAGGGAAAGATTCGTTACTAAGCCCTTAAGCAATCAAATGCTGTCTCAAGGTTAGAGAAATAATGTGCAAATCAAGTGTGGTGGCTTCACTATCCGCAGATGGCATGTCCTCCATGAACTTCAGTTAATTTCCCAGAGTTTGCTCCGCCCTCCTGTATGCTCCCGGAGCACTCCACTGCCACTTCCACTATATCATTTGTGACTTTGTATTACAATTGCCAGTTTGCATATCCATCTCTTCCGTATTGTGCTAGGAGTTCTTCCAAAGGAGAGGCTGTATTTTTTGTTTATCTCCTGCATAATGTCGACACAGGGCTGAAGCTCCACATATCTGGGCTGAATGAATGAGGAGACCTAAATCAATTTCTCATATATTCCTTCCTGAAGCATCATAAATTTGTTAACAAAGATGTTTTTCCATCCCAGAAACTAAATCAAACAGACATTCACACACACTTACACAGATGCACACATACATAGGTGTAATAGATGAATATGCACATACATGACAAGGAAGGACTCTTTAATACACTAACCAATATAACAGTAAAAATAGTGCATGACTTTCAGATTAGCAATGTCACCTCAGAGGTTTAAAAATTGTTCTTTAATGGGCCAGCACAGTGGCGCAGTAGGTTAATCCTCTGCCTGTGGCACTGGCATCCCATATGGGCGTTGGTTTGAGTCCTGGCTGCCCACTTCCAATCCAGCTCTCTGCTGTGGCCTGCGAAAGCAGTAGAAGATGGCCCAAGTCCTTGGGCCCCTGCACCCACATGGGAGACTGGGAAGAAGCGCCTGGCTCCTGGCTTCAGATCAGTGCAGCTCTGGCCCTTGTGGCCATTTGGGGAATGAACCAGCGGATGGAAGACCTTTCTCTCTGTTTCTCCCTCTCACTGTCTGTAACTTTACCCCTCAAATAAAATAAAAATAAAACTTTTAAAAAATTGTTCTTTAGAAAACCCCAAAACATTCATCTTGAGGCTAGTTCTGCTGGTACCCTCAATTCTCCCAGGGGCAATATACAGTAGAAACATGCATATTGCCACTAGCTTGAAGCTCTGAGGAGCGTCAGGTACAACCACGTGACACATGGTGCTAAGGCTGTCCCCCAGAACCAAGAGAACCACTGATGAAGGCAAACGGTTCAGGCCAGGAGGGAGACCCCAGAACACAGCCCAACTTCACATTACTCACTGGGCTCTCCAGAACCTGCCGCCTCACAGTACATCTTAGCTTCCAAAACACAAGGAAACCAAGACTGACTTATCGCCTTACAGCTTCGGAAATAAGACCCAGAATGCAGTGCGACCCTTGTCTCCCTGCGCCGAATCCTCACATGACGCCTTCTGCTCAGGGGATTTCCGCTGCACTGCACTAGCTCCTGCCACATTTCACCCTAACACAGCCAACCCTGGTCTCTCTCTCTCATCTCTTTCTCTTGCCATGACCTCTCCTGGCAAATGGTACAGCCTCCGTTTCTCCTCTTCCTTCATTCCTCTTGGTTCCTGGGCATCAGGTGTCCCTACAATGTTTCCCCTCCCCTGATGTTGGTTCTTGATCATTCACTGACTTTAGTGTGTGAGGGTCTAAAAACACAGTCTTTACCTAAAGGCCAATGTTCTAACTCTCAAATTCCCATGATCTGGAGGAGGATAAAGAGCTAATGGGATAAAAGGAGAAGGGTGGGTATTTGGACTAATCGTTAAGACAATTACATCCTCTGGGTTCAATATCTGACTCCAACTCCTGAGTCCAGCTCCCTGCTGATGCAGACTCTGGGAGGAAGTAGAAATGGCTCAAGCAATTGGGTTCCTGCCACCCATGTGGGAGGCCTGGATTGAGTTCCCAATTTCCAGCTTTGGCCCAACTTGGCCTCAGACATTGCAGGCACTTGGGGAGTGAGCCAGCATCAGGGAACCACCCCACCCCTTCATCTAAACTGTTACTTGACCTCTTTCAGCCTCTGTTTTCCCATCTGTAAAATGGAAATCAAGATCATTATAACCTCACACTGTTTTGCATGGAATTAATGAAATAATGAATGGAAGGTAGTTAGCATACTTTTGGAAGTAGAATAAAGCTGCAATGCATGTTAGCAACTATAATTTGGAAAAGAGGAGACAAAATCTGAACTGATGACAACCCCATCTATCGAATGCAAGAGATAAATTTCAATATCATTTCATTTTATAGCAGCAGAAAATGCATATAAAATTGTGAAGGAGAGAAAGAGAGATGAAAAATCAATACATATAATGCAAGTTTTGCATCATCTTTGGATTCTGAATAACTATCCATTATTAGCACAGAAAACAAGTAATTGTTAGAACAGCACTTCTCAAATATAATGCACATGAATCATCGGGGTTCCTGTTAAATTGCAGGTTCTGATTCAGTAGGTTTGAAGTGGGTTCTGAGGTTCTGCATCTCTAAGCAGCTGCTGGTGATGGCAATACTGCTGGTCCTCATCCCACATTTTGAAAAGTTAGACAAAATCAGAATTCAAACTACATTTACATATATAAGGTGGCTTCAGAAATTTGATAGCAAAATGGAATTTAAAAATAAGTTCTAAAAAAGATAAGTTCTAGTACAAAAAGAATTGAAAGTCATGCATATTTTTTGATATTACATATTTTTCAGGAACTTTTTAAAGACTCCCTCATGTACATAGATTTCAATTTTTGCACACAAGTAAACTTAGCCTCTAATTTCATTCTTCCATCAACCTTTTTAAGTACCCTCGTATATATAAACATGTATAGTGTTCTGCTGCTATGTGAGAATATAAGTACCATGCATTGTTTTCATGTAAGCACATGTTACATACGTATGCACACACATATTCCTGCATATTAGCAATAAACTAGCAGCTGAGATTCCTGGATTCCTGCTCTGGTTCTACCACAGTTAGTGCCTGGCATGGCTTCTTCTTCTAGCTTAGTTTCTTCACTTCAGGAAATGAAGGTATTGAACATGTTTTCTAAGTATCCTTCTGGCTTTAACTTCCAATTTGAACTCTTTTCCATTGAGAAAGAAATAAATAGAATTACAATTGCATGAGATGTAAAAGACATAGAGAAGGTAGTTTTTGATTCTCTGATATTTTGTTCTACTAGCCCTTAGGAAAATTCTCATAGACATCACTGTTCTGGGATCATTTGAAATGGAGAAAATGTAACAATCTTTTGCTCATAACCAAAATACGAATCTCAATGAAAGGACCAAACTTAGATGCTATTTAGAAAAACAGCATTAAATTTTCATTTAAAGGAATTCAGTTTGGCTCAATGTCACAAACAAAGCCGAAACTGTTCTTATCTTTAACAATTTTAGGAAAGTTGGTGGTGGGAGTGTGGACAAGAAGACAACTTCCCTTTTAAAAGTATAATAGAGAGAAAAGTCACCTTGGCAAAAATCCTAGCTGTGAGCATCTCTCCATTCATTGTAAACACTTAGACACACTTGTTCCTGAAACATAAACTATGCAAATTATTCACATTTCCTTCTTACAAATCCTGTAAAATTTGTATTATTTATGAGCTAACCAACTTCATAGCTAGCCTTTCACCTTCTTCTATTTTTGTTCATTTTCAGAGCTAATCTACTCTGTATTGTACTTTTCCTGGCTTCATTGCATAACTAGGAAATGGAACCATAAAAAGTATTGTATCTGATAGGAAGGAACCCATAAGTAAGCAAAGGAATGATATTAATGATGAGGAATCAAGACCTTTCTCAAATCCGTTAGCCCTGTTGCATTCGTTCTTTATTAAAATTCCATTTCTTTTCTCAGATATTTAGATGCCTCTACAAAATTTTTAAAAAATTGAAATTTTTGACTAGATGTTTAAGCAGAAAAAATGTCTTAAAAGACATTCCATGACCTTGCCTGGGATGCCTCACAATCCCTTCTCTCCATTCAGAAATCCTCCCCTCAGGCATGCTGATAGCGTCAACTAGGCTGCAAATGGCCAGCAGGTGGACTTCACTGGAAAATTTTGCAGAGACAATGTATTTATTCAGCTCAGAAGAAGTATTAAGAATAAACCTTCTCTTCTCTGTGTTAAGTGTTGCAACTATAGAAGCACCATATTAATGGTAGATATTTGTGCCAAAATTTAGATGAGCTCTTCTTTAAGCATCTCGAGCTCTAATATGCATGAGATTTGAGTCATTAAAAAGCCTGATGATAAATGGAACTAAATGAGAGATGTGGCAAAATTAGGCATATCTATACATGTGCACATAATTACAAAGAATATGTGTATAATTTGCCTTTAACAGTCTTTCCAGCTATACCTGAAATTCCCAGGTGTCCTCAAACATGGACAGCTTTGTGATGTCATGCCTTTAATGGAGCCCTGTTACCATGGGGACATCAGAGCACCTTCTCAGAATAGCATTTAGTTATGACAATTGAAGGAACTGGAGAATTTCAATTAAGCCATAGACTTAGTACCTTCCAACACTACAAATTTGGAAGTTATTAAGTTCGGAAGTATTGCCATTTTTTGCCTGAGAAGATGTTGACTTCTAGCTATGTTTCAAGGAAGTACATGTCTATAAATAAATATCTACTTAATCCTTTATCTTCCAAGAGCCTGTATCACGGGCATATATTCATATATTTCCAGGTTGTCTCTATTTAAGAGCAACTGAGTAAAATACACACACACACACACACTATTATTACTCCCATTTTGCAGATGGAAAAAATGCACAGAGACTGAGAACTTGCCGTGGGTCACATAAGTGGTAAACGGTTGGGCTGGATTTGAAGTCCGACACTCGGCATTTAAAACCTGTAACATTAATCAAAATAATACCACTACCACCCTCCTCATTAGAAAGTTCACTTGAACTAACCGAATATATTAGTCTACCAGGACTTCCAAAACAAAGTATCACAGATTGGGTGGATTAAACAAAAGAAATTTATTTTCTCACAGTTATGGAGACCAGATGTCCAAGGACAAGGTGCAGTCAGGGTTGGTTTCCACCAAGGCTTCTCTTTTTTTTTTTTTTTTTTTTTTTTTTTTGACAAGCAGAGTGGATAGTGAGAGAGAGAGACAGAAAGGTCTTCCTTTTTGCCGTTGGTTCACCCTCCAATGGCCGCTGTGGTCGGCGCACCGTGCCAATCCGAAGCCAGGAGCCAGGTGCTTCTCCTGGTCTCCCATGCGGGTGCAGGGCCCAAGGACCTAGGCCATCCTCCACTGCCTTCCCAGGCCATAGCAGAGAGCTGGCCTGGAAGAGGGGCAAGTGGGATACACAGCAGACTCATAGGATGGCAGATGTCCTAAACAACACTCTGGCCTCAGAATCAGCCCTCAAGGCATTCAGATCTGGCTGAAGAGCCCATGAGAGTATAGCAGGCATGGAAAGCCAAGATATCATGGAAAAAAAAAAAAAGACCTAAATGAATGATCTCTGTGAGTGAGATCCCAGTGGAAAGAACGGGGCCATCAAAGAAGGAGGTACCCTTCTCCGAAGGGAGGAGAGAACTTCCACTTTGACTATGACCCTATCGGAATAAGATCAAAGTCAGCGAACTCTAAAGGCTTCCATAGCCCTGGCAACTCATGACTAGAGCCTAGGGAGATTACTGACGCCATGAACAGGAGTGTCAAATTGTTAAATCAGCAACAGGAGTCACTGTGTACTTACACCCCATGTGGGATCTGTCCCTAATGTGTCGTCTAAAGCCAAGTGATGCTATAACTAGTACTGAAACAGTATTTTTATACTCTGCGTTTCTGTGTGGGCACAAACTGATGAGGTCTTTACTAATTATATACTGAAGTGATCTTCTGTATATAAAGAGAATTGGAAATGAAAAAAAAAAAAACAACCTGGTGTTAAAATGGAAATGGCATAGAAAATTAATTAATTTGAAAAAAAAAATTATGTAGGATCTTTGTCTTTAATGTGCTGTACATTGCTATTTAATGCTATAATTAGTAATCCAATGGTAGTTTTTTCACTTTATGTTGCTATATGGGCAAAATGTTGAAATCTTTACCTAATATATACTAAACTGGTCTTCTGTATACAAAGAGAATTGAAAATGAATCTTTACATGAATGGAAGGGGAAAGGGAGCGGGAAAGGGGAGGGTTGCGGGCGGGAGGGAAGTTATGGGAGGGGGGAAGCCATTGTAACCCATAAGCTATACTTTGGAAATTTATATTCATTAAATAAAAGTTTAATAAAAAAAAAAAAAAAAGAATCCGGCACCCCGACCAGGACTAGAACCCGGTGTGCCAGCGCCGCAAGGCGGAGGATTAGCCTGTTAAGCCACGGCGCCGGCCCACCGAGGCTTCTCTTGCTACCTTCAGAGGACAGCTCTCTTGCTGCAGCCTCACGTGACTCTTCCTCTGTATCCATGTGTGGAAATGGATGGCTGAAACTGCTTCCTCTTCTTATAATAACATCAGCCCCATAGGGATTAAGGCCTGGCTCTCTGACCTCACTAAACCTTAATTGCCTGCCTAAAGTCCCCTTCTCCAAATACAGTTACATTGAGAGTTGAGGCTTCAACACAAAGATTGTGAGGGACACAATGGCTTAGTTCATTCTGGCTGCTATAACAAAATACCAAAAACAGAGTGGCTTACAAACAACAGAAATTCTCAGAACCTGGAATTCCAACATCAACATCAAAGCACCAGAAGATGTGCTATCTGCCAAGGTCCTGCTTTCTATTTTTCTATTTTATGTGTGGCATCTTCTTGCTGTGTCCTCACACAGTAGAAGAGTGAGGTAGCCTTTCTAGAGTCTCTTTTCTAAGAGCGCTAACCCCATTCCCAAGGGTGGGGAGGACCTAACCTCCTCCTAGAGGCCTCACCTGGTAATTATGTCTCAGCATGCATATTCAGAGAGCACAAACATTTAGACTACAGCACAAAGTAAGCCCTTAACAAATAGCATCTATTTGTACTTCACGGGATTACATGACCAACTCTAAAAATTATCAACCTTAGTAGAAAGATAAAGAAATTGTAAATTTAATTTCATTCACCTCCATTTCTTTTTTAAAAAGATTTATTCTATTTATTTGAAATAAATCCACTGACTCACTCCCCAAATGGCTGAAACAGCTGGAGCTGAGCTGATCCACATCCAGGAGCCAGGAGTTTCTTCCAAGTCTCACAAATAAGTGCAGAGACACAAGGACTTGGGCCATCCTCCACTGCTTTCCCAGGAACATTAGCAGGGAGCTAGATTGGAAGTGAAGCAGCTAGGACTCAAACTGGGATGCCAATGTTGTAGGCCAGGGCTTTAACCCACTGCGCCATAGTGCTGCCCCCTTCTTCCATTTCTTAAACCACAAGTTAAAATATAGTTATCGGGCCGGCACCGTGGCTCACTTGGTTAATCCTCCTTGCAGCACCAGCATCCCATATGGGCGCCAGGTTCTAGTCCCGGTTGCTCCTCTTGCAGTCCAGCTCTCTGCTGTGGCCCGAGAAGGCAGTGTAGGATGGCCCAAGTGCTTGGGCCCCTGCACCCACATGGGAGACCAGGAGGAAGCTCCTGGCTCCTGGCTCCGGATCGGTGTAGTTCCTGCTGTGGCAGCCATTAGGGGGTGAACCAACAGAAGGAAGACCTTTCTTTCTGTCTCTCTCTCTCTCACTATGTAACTCTATCTGTCAAATAAAATATATATATATATATATATATATATATATATATGTATACATATATATATAGCTATCATCAAGTTTGACTATGTGCTTCTAATAAAATCTTTCCAAAAATAACAGAGTCCTAGAAAGAGAGATACTTTCATAGGAATGAGTTTTCCTGTAGCAATTATTTGTAGCTTAGAGGCTCCAGATTATTGTGGCCTATAGATTCCTACATTGTTGTTTCATGGAAAATTTAGACCCTGTTTTTCTTGGACTATAAGAGGTTTGGCAAGGCTACATATTCATGTTCCAGAACCTCCTTCTTCTCTTCCCAACTTAGTAGAGGGCTCACTATGATCAGGTCTCTTATGAAGCCGGTTAAAGATGCTGCAAGTTCATAAACTATGCAGTCCTAATTGTTGCTGTTTTTACAGACAAGAAGTTACAAGCCACCATGAGGTGCTTTAATTTGAAGTGGGTGGGGTCAAAGAGATTTTTGTAGAGTTCTACTTTTATTGTATTTTTTTATTTTAATTCTCTTTTCCCTTCCATTTTATGACTGATAATGCAAATTCAGGTCCCAACTGAAAGTTGGTAATTTGTGGTGGGACATTCTTCTTGAAAATTCGTGGAAGATGGACAAATTATCCTTCTACTTACAAGGATGAATCTTTAAGGTGAACCTGCCATTAACTCTGGTTTCTCATGATCTCTCTGGCCTTTCTGTGCTGAGAGTTATGTCCTGCCTAAGTTGACTTCCTAGTGAATTACACATAAATGTCAGCTTTCTCTTAATAGTGTTCACTCCTGATAGCTTCCCTAATACAAAGATGAATCTTATCCAACCTCAAGGACTTCAAAATATTATGAGAAAAAATATGATGAGGTTGTAAAAATATTTTTCAATGAACTCTTTAAGAGAAGAATAACTCCTACATGGAACATACACATGACATTGCATAAACTCAATGTGAAAAAATGGACCAGGTGCCTGTGAAAGTGGCCACAAAGAGCATGCATTTGAGGGAAGGATAAACAAGCTAGAATTCAGCCCCAGCTTTACTAACCAACTTGTGCACCTTGGCTTGGGGTTATGTCTACCTGGCAGAGTAAAAGATTTTTTTTAATTTATATAAAGATATTACAGGGGCTAAGGATACCCTGCTCCAACTCTACGTGTAGAGAATTTAGGTTTTGTTCATTTACTTCTCAGTTTGTTATAATGACCTTTCTGTTTAACAACAATTTAATGAGTATCATTATCTGTCATGGCCAATGCTTCCCTCCCCTCACTCCTCCTGAAATATGTGAAATCATTAGTGTTACTTAGGAACTCTGATTCTAGGGTATCATTCCAAACTAAATACAGAATAATGACCTTTGAGCCTGTGGCTTAAAGGAGTAAGAACAGTTCCCATGGCCGGCGCCGCGGCTCACTAGGCTAATTCTCTGCCTTGCGGCGCCGGCATACCAGGTTCTAGTCCCAGTCAGGGCACCGGATTCTGTCCCAGTTGCCCCTTTTCCAGCTCTCTGCTGTGGCCTGGGAGTGCAGTGGAGGATGGCCCAAGTGCTTGGGCCCTGCACCCGCATGGGAGACCAGGAGAAGCACCTGGCTCCTGGCTTCGGATCGGCACGGTGCGCCGGCCGCAGCGCACCAGCCACAGCAGCCATTGGAGGGTGAACCAACGGTAAAGGAAGACCTTTCTCTCTGTCTCTCTCTCTCTCTCACTGTCCACTCTGCCTGTCAAAAAAATTTTAAAAAAAAATTAAAAAAGAACAGTTCGCAGCATTAAATATTGTGGAGTCAACAAAAGCATTTTTTTATCTGAACTAAGGAACATTTACAGATCTGAATGTTGATCCATCATGACATTGTTTGTCTTTATCATATATTTTGAGTTCTCTCAGTTATATTTCTTCCCCCAACACCATCTTAAAGCAGCTAGTAGGTGAGGTGTCAGAGCACCAGATTTCAAGCTTCGACTTTACAACTTCAGTCACTCTTTGACCTTGAATGCAAGTCACCTGAGCTCTCAGGGTGTCACTTTTCCTCTGAGCAGCATGGACAGTGAAAGGAAAATTAGCCTCTGACTCCACAGGGATGTTACAAAAATAAATGAGATGTAAGCCTGTGGAGTCACTTGTGAGCTCTTAGGAATGAAAAAGCTTAAAGAGATATAAGGCTTTGGTAGTTATTCTTCTTTTTTCAGCCTTACAAGTGAGAGGAAAAGATTCCACCTTGGTAAGTTTTGAAGAATATAACCTAACTGACTACACCCACTGATCTGCAGCATTCACACCTATTGTAATTCTCACTATGACTCAGGGAAATTAACAAGGATGCCACGTTTTCAGGCAACAAAGAAGAACAGTCATGCTCTGTGTGGGGCAAATTATCTGCCACCAGTTGGACATCACACAATACATGTCCCTATCATGGCTGTGAAAAGAAAAAATCTCCAACAAAACAAAGTGTTCCATTGTAGAAGGAGGATGCTGCTAGGATAGACTTCCCAGCTAGAACAGTGGGAGCCTAGAAGTCTAGAGGTATAAAACTTCCAACATTTTGTTTTCAGAGAATTAAATCCACATTTTGCCAGTGTCACAGATACTCTCTCCTAATGCCAAGGCAGTTCTGAAAGAGAATCACAAGTAGCCAACTAAAACTTCTGATATTCTCCCCTACCCCAGGATGAAGAGTCTGACAGGTGGTAAATATAAGTACAGTGTAACTTGTCAATTTTTCTTCCTTAAGAGGGCAGCATAATTCACAAAGCTCCCAGAAGCTCTTATGTGGCTTTGATCCCATTCTGACATTCAGGAGGAAAGTTGACAGCGTTTTACAGGAAAACACTCCAGTGAAGAGTTACTTACAGCTGGTGGCACTGACTAAATGTGTGTTTTGGCAAGAATTAGCTGGAAAGACACACTGACATGCTGACATGGATTTCTAAGCTAACAGATAAAGCTAACATCATTGTCTTGGTTTCACTGGGGACCGAGTTGACTTGAGGACTTTGATTTTCTTCACTACTTCTTTCAACAAATATTCGTTGAGCACTATAATACAAAAAAATCATTGTTAGTGTCCCCAAATCTTTGTCCCAGGACTTAGTATCATGCTTGGTCTATACTCAGCAATCTGTGAATAACTGTCAAGAATGATTACCATGTGAATAAATGAATGAGTATAAAAAACTGTAATGTAAGTAAAGAAAATCTACTAAGATGGTTATTGGTTTCATGAAAATGAAATAGTAGCATTCAGTTTTGAAAATAAATGACATGAAATCCTTAACAAAATCCATCAAACATAATCAATACACAGTAGCCCTGTGATGGAAACAAGAATTTTATAAAAGTTATTATGGCTTCAAAACATAGCATACTATATTCCTAAATCTGTATATATGAAATACATGAAACTTGTATAACTTAAATAACATTTAAAATATAAATAAAAAGCATAATAAAATATTGTACATCATCTGTAAGTTCAGTTTTAACAAAATATTTTTTTAAATCTCCATTGGTTTAGAAGTATTATACAATAGAGACATGGAAAATCAAATAGAATTAGAGAATGATAGAGAAGTAAATGTTGACTTTTAGAGACCCTGAAGGTATTTAATGTGCATTTTCAGTGAGTTTAAAGGTGCAAGGCACTGATTCTTTATCCTCCCTAATTGCACATCAAAGCTTTCAACTTTCCTTCTCTTTGCAATAAGAATACAGCCACAATACTCTATACAGAATAGTCTGTATTAGCCTCTTTTTCTTCACAGTGGGGAGAGTAGGGGTAAGAGAGAGAATCTTTCTAAGATAAATGTAAACAAAAAAATCTGAATTCCATAGAGATGGCTGGAGAGGCAGTAAGCAAACACCAGAAACATGGTGCCTGGTATAAAATTTACTGACCTAACAATAGTGAGATGCTAAGAAAATAAGGAAATGGAACAAAAGCTTCATAAATTTTTTTTCTTATAAAGAAAACGGGGAAGCTGGCATCGTGGTGCAGTGGGTTCAGCCACTACCTGAGATGCTGGCATCCCATGAATTCGGGTCCTTCATTTCCAATTCAGCCCTCCTGCCAATGCACCTGGAAAGCTAGCTGAAGATGGCCCAAGTGCTTGGGCCCCTGCCACCCATGAAGGAGACCTGGACAGAGTTCTTGGCTCCTGGATTCATCCTGGTTCAACCATGGTCATTGCAGCCATATAGGGGACTGAACCAGCAAATGGAAGATCTCCCTGTCTCTCCCTCTCTCTGTAACTCTGATTTTCAAATAATTAAATAAATATTTAAAATAAAAGAAATATAAATATAAATTTTATTTAAAATAAAAGAAATAGCAGGAAAGCCAATAACCCTTAGCATTCTTCTATGCTGACCAACAAGTAACATCATCAACCCAAGGAATTTTGGTGATACTCAAACAAAACCTATTGTGACAAACTGAGAAATCAATGTGGAAAATGAAAAATCAGGAGGGAAACAACTATTAACCCTTATTCATATTTTAAAAATATGTTTTCAAGACACTATGGCAAAAAATTTTCTACATGAAGATCTCTGTAAGACCCCAGTGGAAAGAAGTGGCCATTAGGAAGGATGTACTTTTCTCTAAAGGGAGGAGAGAACTTTCACTTTGCTTATGGCCTTGTCCAAATACTGATAGAGTTTGTGGACTCAGAAGGCTTCCATAAAATCATTGTAATCCATAAGCTGTACTTTGGAAATTTATATTCATTAAATAAAAGTTTTTTTTTTTTTTTAAAAAAAAAAGGCTTCCATAGCCTAGGCAGCTCCTGTCAAGAGCCTCAGTGGTCACTGACGTCATACATAATAGTGCTAAGTATTAACGACAGGAGGAGCCAGAACTGTGGTTCAGCAGGTTAAAGCTCTAGCCTGCAGCACCAGCATCCCATTTGGGTGCAGGTTCTAGTCCTGACTGTTCCACTTCTGATCCAGCTCTCTGCTATGGCCTGGGAAAACAGTAGAAGATGGCCCAAGTCCATTGGAGACCCGGAAAAAGTTCCTGGCTCCTGGCTTTGGATCAGCTCAGCTATGGCCATTGCAGTCATTTGGGGAGTGAACCAGCAAAATCAAAGACCTTTCTCTCTGACGCTACCTCTCTCTGTAACTCTGTCCAATAAATAAATCTTTTTAATAAATAAAATAAAGTTAACAACAGGAGTCATGGTGCACCACCTCCCCATGTAGGATCTCTGTCCTCAATGAGTTGCATTGAGAGTTAACTATAAAATCAGCTCTCAAACAATTGTGTGTGTGTGTGTGTGCAAATTGTTGAAAACTTTACTTAGTATAGAGTTGATCTTTTGTGTACAAAGTTAATTGAAAATGAATCTTAATGGAGAATGAGACTGGCAAGGGGAGAAGGAAGAGGGGGACAGTTCGGAGTATAGGTGGGAGGGCTTATATGGTGGGAAGAATAACTATATTCTTTTTTTTTACTGAAAATAATGTAGAAAACTTTATTTATGTTTCCAATGCAGAGCAAAACAAACATGACCAGAACTCTATGTAAACAAAAGAACAGTTGCTGCTAAATCAATAATCATAGCAGCATTTAAGAATAACTATATTCTTTTTTTTATTTTTTTTTTTATTTTTTGACAGGCAGAGTGGACAGTGAGAGAGAGAGACAGAGAGAAAGGTCTTCCTTTTGCCGTTGGTTCACCCTCCAATGGCCGCCGCAGCTGGCGCACTGTGGCCGGCGCACTGCGCTGATCCGATGGCAGGAGCCAGGTGCTTATCCTGGTCTCCCATGGGGTGCAGGGCCCAAGCACTTGAGCCATCCTCCACTGCACTCCCTGGCCACAGCAGAGAGCTGGCCTGGAAGAGGGGCAACCGGGACAGAACCGACGCCCTGACCAGGACTAGAATCCGGTGTGCTGGCACCGCAAGGCGGAGGATTAGCCTAGTGAGCCGTGGCGCTGGCCAGAATAACTATATTCTTAAAGTTGTTCTTATGAAATTTGTATTCCTTAAAAAACAAATTTTAAAAAATATGTTTAATTGATAAAGGAAAATTCTAAGTTGCCTACCAGGGCTTAGCAGGTTAATTGAGAGAGGACAATTGTTTCTGAATCTTAAATAATGCTAAAACCCTCCCCACTTTTTCTATGTGAGTATCTGTGTGTCTCTTTATCTCTCTGCCCTACCGCACCCTTCTCTCACAGCATCTGTTAAAATGAAGATCAGCACCAAGGACAGCAGCTCAAAATTTCACACAGGCATCAGCGACCATTAGAAATCAGACTTTGAAGATACCAATTTCAGGATTTTAATTGAATTCAAATTACAATTCTTTGGAGCTTAATTCAAAGTTGTAAACACATGACCTATATTAGTACTTTTCCTATTCAGATTTTGAGTGCCTGTATTTTTTTTAAGAATTTATTTATTGGGCCGGCACCGCAGCTCACTAGGCTAATCCTCCACCTGTGGCGCGGGCACCCCAGGTTCTAGTCCTGGCTGGGGCGCCGGATTCTGTCCTGGTTGCTCCTCTTCTAGTCCAGCTCTCTGCTATGGCCCGGGAGTGCAGTGGAGGATGGCCCAGGTCGTTGGGCCTTGCACCCGCATGGGAGACCAGGAGGAAGCACCTGGCTCCTGGCTTCGTGTTCCTGGCTGCAACATGCCAGCCATAGCAGCCACTTGGGGGGTGAATCAATGAAAAAAGGAAGACCTTTCTCTCTCTGTCTCTTTCTCACTGTGTAACTCTGCCTGTCAAAAAAATTATTTATTTATTTATTTAAAAATCAGAGCTACAGAGAGAGGGGGAGAGATAGAATGAAAGAAAGATATTCCAACCTTTGGTTCACTCCCCAGATGGATGCAATGGCCAGGGCTGAGCAAACCAGAGCCAGGATCTTCAATCAAGTCTCTCATGTGGGTGGCAGGAGCCCAAACACTTGAGAAACCTTCCACTGCTTTTTCCAAACCACTTGCAGGGATCTGGATCAGAAGTGGAGCAGCTGGGATATGAATCAATGCCCATATGGGGTGCTGGCATTGCTGGTGGCAGGTTTTACCCACTATATCTTAACACTGGTCCACCCGTATTTATTAAAAAGGAGACTGACTGGCATTTAGGCTAGCAGTTAAGGTGATAACTTCCAACACCAGAGTAGCCAGTCCCATCCCAGTTCCAGTTCCAGACACCAGCTACTGCCAATGCAGACCCTGTGCGGCAGCATTGATGGGTCCATGCTACCCAACTGAGAGGCCTTGATGTAATTCCCAGTCTCCAGCTTTGACTCAGCCTAGCCCCTACAGCTGCAAATGTTCAGAGAATAAACCAGCAGATGGGAGCTCCCTCTCTGTCTCTATTTCTGTGTCTCTCTCTTGTCTGTTTCTCAAATAATAACTTTTTAAAAGTAGACATTTTTATTGTTTTCAGAGGAAATCAACAAAACTGAGGATCAGAGACTACTAGAACTGTAAAGATCCTAGATCTAGAGTCTTCAACCCAAATTCCTCCTCAAACAAATGATAAGAATCAGGACAAGCAGTCATGCATACTTCTTCTAAATGGACAAAATCATGAATTTAATTAAATTTGAGTCTGGATATTACAGAAATGATAATGCTTCCATGCACTTAAACTATTTTTAAATCTAAGAATTTTTTCTGGTTCATTATGCAAAACTTGGAGTCTTTATTAATCCATACTCCCATGACCATTTGTACATGAAAAATTCCAAAACCAAGAGGAGAATAATCTGGCCTTAGACCGTAACCTGTTGCTATTTCTTAACAGTGATTTGACAATGGTAATATTTTCACTAAAAAAACATAGCCGATATCTCCACACTCCTTCTATCACAGACTAAGTATTTCAAAAAGATAACAAAAATTTATCTTTAATTTTGGGGAGGATGAATAGGATTCTATTATCCAAATTTTTCCAGATAAAAATTTAGTGAAAAATGAGTTTTATTCAATTCAGGCATCACCTCCTCTCGGCAGTCAGGTATGTGATGCCTGAGCCATGTGCCCCTTCTCTTCATTCTCAC
The DNA here is from genome assembly GCF_033115175.1 of Lepus europaeus. Lineage (NCBI taxonomy): Eukaryota > Metazoa > Chordata > Mammalia > Lagomorpha > Leporidae > Lepus > Lepus europaeus. The sequence goes on from NC_084848.1 coordinate 19,882,860, forward strand.
AGAGCCTTTTTCCTACTATAATGATGTGTTTATTTTATTACACTAAAATTATCATTTGGTGTGTCTGCCCTCCAGTTCTATGATCAACTTTAAAGCAAAGTCTTCCCTAATTACTCATTCTCTATGTTTTCAAAATATGCTTTAACAAAGGCTCTATACTATATACTGAATATATAGCTTTGAATAAGATAGTATCCCTTGCCTTAAAATGTTTCAAGCTGAAGAGAGAGAGAGAGAGAGAGAGAGAGAGAGAATACTGTATTGTAAGAGGGAATAAACAGACTCTAATGTCTAAACAGGTCACAGTTTAAATCCTAGTTCTGCATTTCTAAAGCACCTTGAGAAAACTAATTAAATGTAGCTGAAAATGATATGATTGCAATAATACCTAATTCTGAGAAGTGCTGTAAAAAGTAAATATGAGGACCAGCATTGTAGCACAGCAGGTTAGATCACCACTTGCAATGCTGGTATCCCATATTGTACCAATTCAAATCCCTGCTGCTCCATTTCTGATCCAGCTCCCTGTTAATGCACCTGGGAAAGCAGTGGAAGATGGCCCAAGTGCTTGGGCCCTACCACCCACGTAGGAGACCAGATAGATTTCCAGGCTCTGGCTTCAGCCTGGCCCAGATCTGGCTGTTGGGCCATTTAGGGTGTGAATCAGTAGAAAGAAAATCTTTCTGTCACTCTGCATTCAAATAAATAAATATTTTTAATAATGTATCTTTGAAAACAAAATCTATATAATCATTTAGGATTAGTAATTAATACAAAAGTGGAGATTTGGTTTTTTGTTGATTCAGGAGAACATTCTTAGGAACTTTAAATTCTTAGAACTAAGAAATCATCAGAAATAGCTAATATACTTGCCACCCAGCAGAACATGGATTACCATCAGAGACAAAGATGGAGTTCTAGGCTTCTGGGTTTGGCCTGGACCAACCCCAGTCATTGTAGCCATTTGGGGAGTGAACCAACAGAAGGAAGATACCTCTCTGCTGTCTCTCTTTCAAATAAATAAATAAGCCTTTGAAAAAAATTAAATAATGGTGAGTGAAAAACTACTCCTGACTAGCAAATGCTAAGTAAATAGTATATGTGCAAAGTTATATTATAACATAAGCGGTGCATTTAAAACACTGAAAAAAACATAGAGGAGGGAGGTCATAGATTGATTCTCCTTTAACCCAATTTAATTATTTCAGAGGGATAAAAGGTGTGATAATGTTCTACTGAATGATTAAATAAATAATTGTAACAGTAGACTTGGGTAAGTCAATGTGGGTTGTGGCAGTATAGATGGAAAGTTATGTCAGACTTCTCAAAGGAAGTGGTATTTCAATTAAGGCAGGAAAGATGAGTAGCATTGTCTACGTAGAGGTAGAAAGTAATCCCAGCCAGGGAAGTACTTTTTGCAAAAACCTAGAAATAAGAAAACACGTGATACTTTTCAGGTAATTACAAATAGTTCTGCTTAACTATGCCACCAAATCAGAGGAAACTGGAGGGTCAGCAGTAGCCAGCTCATGAGAATCTCAAATGCCCATCAAAGAAGCTGCCATTGTATCCCAAGAACAACTTTCAATCACTATGGGGTTGTATTAATAGGAGTAGCATAACAGATTTTGGATTTTAGAAAGATGCTTTGAGTGAGAAGCAAAAAGGAATTGGAAAGGGGTATAATGTGAAGTAGTGAGACCAGAAACAAGACCTTTACTAAGAGACTGGAGCAGTTATCTGAGAGCTGACAGTGGCCTAAATATTTTGTACTCCTAGAGCTTAGCACATAATGTCTTATACCAAATGGGTGCCTAATAAACATTTGTGGATAGTAGGCAAGAGAATTCACATACCACGGTGGGCGAGCAGCAACAGACCTCTGCGCTGAGTCATCTATATCCACTCCTCCCATCTGAATTTCCTGCAGTGCTATCAAGTTTAAAGTTTTCAGAGGCCTTTATGACAGGAAGGGAAGAAGACTAAAATAAGAAAAGTGTGATCACAAAGTGTAATCGCTTTATGTTACTGGTGTTCAAAAGTTAGGATGAACACCCACTTTTATGCTAATTGTGGTGTCTTGAGTTTTATATGTATGCATAATTTATGCTGCCAGAGATATGATTTGACTTATCATCTGCCCAAATTTATATAGTAGCAGAAGATATTAGTGCATATAAATCTATTTATTTATACTAATTCAAAAATATATCCACATTTCTACCTCCACCTTTATACATCACATCTAATTTTAAAAGAAAAGGCTTGTGTGTGTGTGTTTGTGTGTGTGTGTATATAATTTATTCATCACTTAGATCTTTTATCCCTTTCATGGTGTCTGTTTCTGACTGCATGAATCTTTCATTGTTCAGTTTGCTCAGATAGGTGTTTGATGTGGAATTCTCAACACTGATGACCAAGGCCAAATACACCTCATAACAGAGCATCCCCTCCTTGTCTAATCTATTACCATGCCAAAGGACCTTCAAAGGGTTCTGTAACTTCTGGTGACTTCCCAAAGGTTCTGCGTGTCTAATTGCCTCCTGACCCATGATTTCTTGGCATCCAAGTTGGAACAGGTGTGAGCAGACACGGGCAGGTCCATGGAGCCCAGAGTTCAGTGCTGGCACAGGATAGGGGTTATCTTGCTGCAGGAAATTACTCTGACAATGTTTTCTAGGATGCCAATTTCCAATTAGTGTCATCTTTTGCTCCATGTCCTGGGGCAAAGGCTCAGCATACAGTGAGTAGATTCAGAGTGTTCTGAGAGATGGGTACTAATGCCAGAAAAGGGAAGCATTTCAGCTTCTTTCTTGTAGTCAAGGAAGACTGGTTTGTCAACAAAAGACACAGTAGTTGCTGTCCAGAGCAAGATCAGCCTCTCCTTATGAACAGAGATGCTAATTTACTTTCCAACAATGAAGCCAAATGTTATTCCAGATGTTGTGCTATGGAGCAACCATGATTGCTGCAAGCACCTAAGAAAATATATCCCACAGTTAAGACCCATGAACTGTCCTTGGAAGACCATTTGTGCTAGAGGAATATGCTGATGTAAACAGTAAGATGAAACACTTTGTCAACAAGATTCAGAGTGGTCTATTAACAAACAACTCACTGTTAGGAAAAAACATATATACATATATATGTAAATGAGGGTTAACACAAGTTACTTGAACTCTTCCTGTCTCCATTTTTTCATAGATGAATATGAAAATTAATTGAGACAAACTATATTAGGATATTAGGTAGGACTTTGGGATATAGAATCACCCCATTTTTATCTTTAAAAAAAATTGATGAAGAAACTGATCTCCCAAGCTATGGTCTATTCAAATATAAACACTTGTTATAGCCTGAATGTGACAGATTATATTTTCCAAGAATGACCACTTGCTCTTCCAGCACCTTGCTATCCCCCATCAAGAGATAGACTCTTTTTTCCCATCCTGCTGACTTGTGCAGACCTATGTGACTTCAAGGATAGACAATACATGGTAGAAAGGACTCTGCATGGCTTCTAAGATGAGTTTATAGAAAACAAGACAATCTCCTCTGGTTCTCTCTATCCAAAGCTCAGGATACATGTAAGTGGCACATATAGATGTCGCAGCCAACAATCTCAGCTGCACTTCCAGCTAATGATGATTGGTAGCCACCAAATGACAAGCCTTGAGAAGATTCTAGCCCCCCAGCCTTAGCTAATGCTAACAGGAGTAGAGGCAATTCTCCTCAACATATTCCTGCCCAAACTGTGGATTTGTAAACAAAATATATGTTGTTACTATTTCAAGACACAAAATGTTGGGGTGGTTTGTTATGTTATAGATAACTAGAACACTGAATCTCAGTAAATTAAATTTATTGTTTAGGGTCAAAAGCAATTTCCAAATGATGTCATCTGAGATTTTTGAAATATAAAGCTGAAATGGATCCTTTAGAACTTCCCAATTTATCTTCCTTATTTTGTAAAAATCACATTTGAGAAAATTAGTGTGGGCTGAACACTTCTAGTTCAATATTGCTCTTTCTATAATATGACTATGAATAACACAGTTTGTTGAGTTCAAGGTACAAGGGGTCAAATTTAGTGCAACTATTTTGTAAGTCTACCAGAGTTCACGACAATCTCCCTCTGCCTCTGCCTCTGCCTCTGCCTCTCCCTCTGCCTCTGCCTCTGCCTCTGCCTCTGCCTCTGCCTCTCCCTCTGCCTCTGCCTCTGCCTCTCCCTCTGCCTCTGCCTCTGCCTCTGCCTCTCCCTCTGCCTCTCCCTCTGTCTCTGCCTCTGCCTCTCCCTCTGCCTCTGCCTCTGCCTCTCCCTCTGCCTCTCCCTCTGCCTCTCCCTCTCCCTCTCCCTCTGTCTCTGCCTCTCCCTCTCCCACTCCCTCTCCCACTCCCTCTCCCTCTCCCACTCCCTCTCCCTCTGCCTCTGCCTCTGCCTCTGCCTCTCCCTCTCCCTCTCCCTCTCCCTCTGCCTCTGCCTCTGCCTCTGCCTCTGCCTCTCCCACTCCCTCTCCCACTCCCTCTCCCTCTCCCACTCCCTCTCCCTCTCCCACTCCCTCTGCCTCTCCCTCTCCCTCTGCCTCTCCCTCTCCCTCTCCCTCTCCCTCTCCCTCTCCCTCTCCCTCTCCCACTCCCTCTCCCTCTCCCTCTCCCTCCCCCTCTCCCTATGCCTATGCCTATGCCTATGCCTATGCCTATTTCTTATTTCCCGCTAAACAGAGACCCTGATCTGAACTTTGTTGATGTAGTGTATAAGGTTAGGAGGCCAGCTGGGATCCAACAGGCTCAACTGAGCTAACAAGATTTTTTTTATATAAAATGTGTCAAACCATGAAATCAGCAGATGTGACTCCAAGCAAGGGAGAGAGAGGGCAAATGTGCTGAGTGTGAAGCTGCTGTTTTTCTATAGTCACTTTTCTGAGTGCAAATGCAGAAAATTCTATAACATTGATCAGATGGTTTGGCAGAACCTTGTACTTGGCAGGCAGAGAGTTCTACATGATGGGTTATCTCGTTAGGAACTAATCTATTATGATGGACTTACATACACATATAGCCCATCAATTAGAAAATGTTACACCACGTAATTGATTACAGACTGTTCTGTCATTGAAAAGGCAATAGGAAAGAGTGTTGACATGAATATTTGTCTTTCCTCATTGCCGCCAGACACACAAATGGTGAAACTGGCCAACAAAAACTTTGGTTTTGATGCTAAAATGTTCGTCCAACCTCATTCTAAATGAACTTTAAACCAGGACTAAATGCTGACTTTCTATCAAAATAGCCCAAGCATTCTCATGGAATATATATGAGGGTAACTCAAAAGGTTTGTGGAAAATGGAAATAACAGATATGCTTATTTTGGTTCAAAAAATTAAAATCTTATATATGGGATCTTCAATAAATTCAAGCAAAATCTATATTATAAAAAATTTTGCATGGATTTCAGAATCTTTACACCAAAAGAAAATTTCAATTCCATTTTTCCGTGGATACTTTAAAATGCCTCAATTACGAATGTGACATGTGCACCAGTCTAAAGGATTACAAAAAAAATGAAGTAGAAAATCAGAATAGGAAGGGAAAAGAAGAAAAGCAAAAAATAAAAGAGAGCAAATGAAAGAATTAAAATATTAGGCCAACTATGTTCATCACAATTGTAGTCCAATATTTTTCTCCTATGGCAAAATGTCCATCTCCATTAGAGCAAAATGCTACAGATTCCATTACTCAAAGTGTCAGCCATTTTTCCCTGGACTTTTAACTCACTACGTCATAGTCCATCACTTCTAGGTCTTTTGGTTAATATCAAGTGCAACATGTCACAGTTCAAAGATCACTCTAACTATGCTTCCTAAATGTTTGAAATCAGTGTTTAATGAAAGATCCAAAAGCTACAATACTGAAGTTATACCTGTTTTGCAAGCAAAGTTTTCTTGGAACACAGCCAGACTTATTTGTGTAGTATCATCTATGGCTTCTTTGGAACTGTAATGGCAGAGTTGCAACAGAAACCTATGGCCACAAAGTTGAAATACTTACTTTATGGTTCTTAAGATAAAGTCTGAAGACACATGACTTAAGTATTACCAAGGTTGTGAGACTCATTTTAACTTCTAAAGGAATTAAAGAATTTTTCATTCTCAGTGGGGTCCACTTTTGGTAGTAGCTGGTTAAGGAGACTGAATTTTAAAGGCACAATTGATAGAATCATTATTTCAATGAAATTGAGAATTTGCTCCACAGAAACAACTCTCCATAATGATTTACTTTAGAATCTGTTAATTACAAAAACAGTTAAGATTTTTCATACTTTCACTCTTTTTTCATTCTGAAACATTTACAGCACTTTATAAACACTGTTCAACAGTAAGTGGTGGAAACACCTTCTGTGAATATCTTTTACCATTAACTGCAGACAACAAAAGATTTGTTCTACTTAAGCCACTTATGCTTCAACAACAAAGTTGCTACTTCTTTCCCACTTAGCCGCAAACTACAGATATTCGTGTTATCAAGAAAAGAATATGAGAGAAGACAAAAGTTAAAACAGCCTAACAATGTGGTTTGGTGGTAGATGTTCTCAGCACAAAAATCTCAATGAGAAATTTAGAAAAAAAAAAAAAAGGAAGGAATGAGCCAAAGAAAGGAGTATGAAAATCATAGGAGAGAGAGGAGCTGTTCGTTACTTTTATTGCTTTCACTTGGGTTCTTCTAGTATCACACTGAATGACTACCGAAGCACAGCGAATTATTTTGTATGTTGATCCTGGCTGATGTTACCGGGCATCTGAAGCTGTCCTATGGGTGATCAAATGCATCTAAGGTAAGACCCAGAAGAAGTAGCAAGAAGGTCGGCATTTAACACTCAGTTACAAAGAAAATGACTTGAGAATGAGGGGGAAAGCTCAGGAAATGAAAATAACAAGCCGAAACATGAAAGACAAGGAATGAGGAATCAGAGAGAGGCTAAACTTTCTGTTTTGCTTTGTCTGAATTTATGCTATGGTTTATAATCACCACTCTGAAAGAAAAACAAATTCAAGAAACATCTGAAAATATCTCCATACATACCTCAGTGTTCTGATGACTTTGAAACTCATGCAAGCTGGATGTTAATGGCTCATTATAGCATGCGAGGTGCACGCATGTTCTCATAATTTATAGTCAGCTACTCTCCATTTGCCTATAGATGGCTAACTTCCATCACGTTTAATCACCAGTTTTGTCAGCCTCAGTGGTTACATTCCCAGATGTTGACTAATTGTAAGGATTGTCTTCCAGATGTGTTAGCTTTTCACAGACCTCTGTTAATTCCAAGAACGTATGTGAATGTTTGGATCAATGGCCACTGACGGTATCTTAGACACCTCCTTGGCAGAAGGACTCCCTTTTCTGGAGAAATCTAGTTGAGCAGTGGCTTCTAGAAACACTAAAACACATTAAACACTACTCCCTACCGGTGTTACCACCTTAGTTTTAGAAAGATGAAAAACAGACACAAATTAGCAATGGTTGGTAACCCACTATTTCATTATCTTATACAATTAATGACTTGGTGATATTATAAACTTAACAATGATCAGGCCTCAAACTTAATTCCAAATGATAAGCATTGTGAATTGAATAAGTAAACTTTTCAACACTGTATAAGTAGCCTGGACCTATATATTTCATGAAATATTAGTTCTATTTTGCCTAATAAAGGCATTTGATTTTTATTTGACTTCTAATTCTTAATCAAGGAAAAATCTCCACAGATCTTCTTAGAAAAGAATTGCAAAATCTCAACTCAGACAAGGAATCTGGATGAGTTTTCGTTAAGCATTCAAGCTTCTAAGTATTTATTTAAAACTTGGTTAGGAATCTAGGCCTTTTCAAATCCTCCATTTTTATAAATATGATAAAGTCCCCACTAAAACAACATAAATAAGCTAAGAATAAAGCAAAAGTTGGGATTATCCCATAGCAAGCTGTTGAGACTTTTTCTTTTCCAATGCAAAAAGGTATTTTTCTTTTTGCTCTGCTATAGGGTCTTCATTTTAACTAATAATGAAAACAAAGGCCCTGGAAGGTTACTTCATGACTACAATTACACATCATTAACAGAGGCCCTAGGCATCACACTACAACCAGTTTTCCACTTTAACACATTAATTACATTTACTCTGTGATTCAAGATATTTGGGTGGACAATGAACCCCTTGATCAATTATGAAATTTTTCCTAACACTCCAGAAATGTGGACAATTGACTGATTTCTCCTTTCATCAAAACGTTAGACATATGAACTAACTTCAGGTAGCCCTCAAAGAATTTTCAAACTCTGCTATGATTTTGACCCAAAGCATTTTTCTCACTCTGGTACTTTTTTTAAGATTTATTTATTTATTTAACAGTCTGAGTTACACAGAGAGAGGAGAGGCAGAGAGAGAGAGGTCTTCTATCTGCTGGTTCACTCCCTAATTGGCTGCAGTGGCCAGAGCTGAGCCACTATGAAGCCAGGAGCCAGCAGCCTCTTCCGGGTCTCCCACGTGGGCACAGGGGCCCAAGGACTTGGGCCATCTTCTACTGCTTTCCCAGGCCACAGCAGAGAGCTGGATTGGAAGTGGAGCAGCCGGGTCTCGAACTGGCACCCATATGGGATGCTGGTGCCTCAGGCCAGGGTGTCAACCCACTGCGCCACAGTGCCGGCCCCACTCTGGTATCTATAAACACAGAGTTAAAGCAAACTTCAGAATAACATAATGGGGTGCTAACATTTATAGATTTTGTACAGAAATGACACAACATTACTGAATAAGACATCAAAAAGTGAAGTTTTGAAAAATATATTTCCAAGAACAGATGCAAAAATTTTAAAAAAAAGAAATCAAAACTCAAGTCCACATATTCCTTGCCAAAACATTTGCCTACTGATCTTCAGGGCACTTCTAAAATCACTTGGCCAGCTTCTTTGTCAAATAATTTGATTTGTGGCCGGCATTGTGGTGAAATGCCAGAATCCCATATGGATGCTGCTTCATATCCCAGCTGCTTCACTTCCGACCCAGTTCCCTCCTAATGTACCTGGAAAATTGAAGAAACCTCTCTCTCTCTCCCCCTCCCTTCCTCTCTCTCTCTCTCTCTCTCTCTCTCCCCTCTCTCCTCTAACTTTGCCTTTCAAACAAATAAAATAAAACTTTAAACATAATAATTTGATATAACTCAGAGAAAGGGAGGAAAGAAGATGGGGAAGGGAAGGAAAAGGAAAGGAAGAAGAGGGGGAAAGAAAACTGTGGAGCCAGATTTCATCCAAAATTCACGATTTCCATACATATGCAATTCCATAAAGTGTTTCAGGAGCCACCACCTGGGATGCCTAAAGGCCAGAACAGCTTAGGGATTCCTTGCAGCCATCTATATTTTCCTGTTTCACATTTGAACACTCTATATTCACATGAAAAATATTGTTTACTGATAAAAATATCTTCAAACTGTCTTCAAAGTATGATATCTGGACCAACAGCACAGCACAACCTGGGAACATGTTACAAAAGCAAATTTTAGGACCGGTGCTGTGGCACAGTGGGTTAAAGCCCTGGCCTGAAGCTCCAGCATCCCATATGGGTGCCGGTTCTAGTCCCGGCTGCTCCTCTTCCAATCCAGCTCTCTGTTGTGGCCTGAGAAAGCAGAAGATGGCCCAAGTGCTTGGTCTCTGAACCCACGTGAGAGACTCAGAAGAAGCTCCTGGCTACTACCTCTGGCCATTGCAGCCTTCTGGGGACTGAACCGCGGCTCACTAGGCTAATCCTCCGCCTTGTGGCGCCGGCACACCGGGTTCTAGTCCCAGTCGGGGCACCGATCCTGTCCCGGTTGCCCCTCTTCCAGGCCAGCTCTCTGCTGTGGCTAGGGAGTGCAGTGGAGGATGGTCCAAGTCCTTGGGTCCTGCACCCCATGGGAGACCAGGAGAAGCACCTGGCTCCTGCCATCGGAACAGCGCGGTGCGCCGGCCGCAGCGCGCTACCGCGGCGGCCATTGGAGGGTGAACCAACGGCAAAAGGAAGACCTTTCTCTCTGTCTCTCTCTCTCTCTCACTGTCCACTCTGCCTGTCAAAAAAAAAAAAAAAGAGTGAACCAGTGGATGGAAGACCTCTCTCTGTGTCTGTACCCCTCTCTGTAACGCTGTCTTTCAAATAAATAAAATAAATCTTGAAAAAAAAACAAAAAAAGCAAGTGTTTAAGTCCCAAATCAGACCTACAGAATTAGAAATTCTAGGCACAGTCGGACAATTTGTATTTTAACAAGGCCTTGAAGACACTTTGATGCCTACCAACCTATTGTGTGATTCCCAGGCATCAATTCCTCCCAGAAGCCTTCTGTGGCCAAATGTTTGCCCCAAGGCCACAACCAAGGAACAAACCCAGCACACCCACATGGATGTTGGGTTGTGTAATTAGGTCCATCAAACAAGCACTAGAATTTCGTGTTCTTTTTTTTTGTTTGTTTTTTTCCATATGTCGACCTCACCTAAAACTGCATAAACTCATTAAAAACTGGGACTAAAGAGTACCCCTTTTTTTCCAATTCTAGTACAGAGACTGGCAAAACAGGCACCCAATAAACACTTGTTAAATGAATAACAGATGTTTATTTTTGTGTATTTGATTGATACAAAAATGATACCTTCTTCACATAAACTATTTGAAGTCTTAAACAACCATGACCATGCAAGTAAAATAGGACCAAAATTAAGCCAAATAACTATGACAAAGACAAAATCAAAGGGTCTGATCGGTCATCCTAGGAGCCATCTTCCTACTTCTATAACATCTGTAGCATCCAATGACCCCACTGTTTCACCCTTCCCAAGCAATGCGCTGGCCCTCAGGCTTCTTGTGAAAGTGGACTACGCTTTATACTGCACCACACCACATGTGGGGACAGTGGTTCATTAGCAATAGTGACTGGGATCCATCCTTTTCTCAAAAATGGGTAGGTGAGGGCCGGTGTCACTAAAACAATCCCTTATGTGTAGTTCATGCTCTTCTCACCATAATTCACAATAAAAGAATATATTTTCTCTTGCTTCAATACTTAGGAGGATACTTTTAAAAGTTCATAAAAAATAGAATTGAAACATACGTTTCTTTTGTTACTAAAATATTGAAATCCAAACACATGAAGAAACTTCAAAAAGTTCATGGAAAAGGCATATCGTGGAAAAACTATGCATAGACTTTCTCATATACACTCATATATAGATGTACACACACATTTTCAGAAGCCACTCATTCTTACATCATGAGTTACCTCCTGGTATTTTCTCTTCTGTATTATTTTATTATAAAATGTTTGAGATACAATAGTTTCATGACCTACCATTCATTCGGCTGCAATTACAGTTTAAAAGTACTATACTATATAACATATTGCACTATTTTAATGTAATTGATTCTTATTTTTGTTTCCTTTGTTCTTCACTAAATGGATATTTCTTCAAGTTACCCCTTCTGGAACTTAATCTCCCCTATTTTCTTTCCCCAACACTAACAACAAGGTGGGTTTTCCAGAAATCCCAGTCCTATCACTCAGTGCTTATGAGATCTTACACAGTTGCTATCCATCCTGCATGTTACTTTCCACCATCGTGAAACAAGAGTCCTCTGCGACCTCTTTGAGGACTAGGGTGAAGATTTGAGAAGATGCTGAAAAAAGCCAAAGCGTTTGATCAATGAGAACTTTTTTTTTAACTTTTATTTAATGAATATAAATTTTCAAAGTACAGCTTATGGATTACAATGGCTTCCTCCCCCCCAAACTTCCCTCCCACCTGCAACCCTCCCCTTTCCCGCTCCCTCTCCCCTTCCATTCACATCAAGATTCATTTTCAATTCTCTTTATATACAGAAGATCAGTTTAGTATATATTAAGTAAAGATTTCAACAGTTTGCCCCCACATAGCAACACAAAGTGAAAAATACTGTTGGAGGACTAGTTATAGCATTAAATCACAATGTACAGCACATTAAGGACAGAGATCATACATGATATTTTTTAAAAATTAATTAATTTTCTATGCAATTTCCAATTTAAAATCAAGTTTTTTTTTTCATTTTCAATTATCTTTATATACGGAAGATCGATTCAGCATACACTAAGTAAGGATTTCATCAGTTTGCACCCACACAGAAACACAAAGTGTAAAAATACTGTTTCAGTACTAGTTATAGCATTACTTCACATTGGACAACACATTAAGGACAGATCCCACATGAGACATAAGTACACAGTGACTCTTGATGTTGATTTAACAATTTGACACTCTTGTTTATGGCGTCAGTAATCTCCCTAGGCTCTAGTCATGAGTTGCCAAGGCTATGGAAGCCTTTAGGGTTCGCTGACTTTGATCTTATTCTGACAGGGTCATAGTCAAAGTGGAAGTTCTCTCCTCCCTTCAGAGAAAGGTACCTCCTTCTTTGATTTCCACTGAAATCTCACTCGCAGAGATCTTTCATTTAGGTCTTCTTTTTTTTTTTTCCAGAGTGTCTTGGCTTTCCATGTCTAAAATACTCTCATGGGCTCTTCAGCCAGATCCGAATGCCTTAAGGGCTGATTCTGAGGCCAGAGTGCTATTTAGGACATCTGCTATTCTATGGGTTTGCTGTGTCTCCCCCTTCTCATGTTGGATCCTTCTCTCCCTTTTTGATTCAATCAGTTAGTATTAGCAGACACTAGTTTTGTTTGTGTGATCCCTCTGACTCTTAGACCTATCAGTGTGATCAATTGTGAACTGAAATTGATCACTTGGACTAGTGAGATGGCACTGGTACATGCCACCTTGAAGGGATTGTATTGGAACCCCCTGGCACGTTTCTAACTCCACCATTTGGGGCAGGTCCGATTGAGCATGTCCCAAATTGTATATCTCCTCCCTCTCTTTTTCCACTCTTATATTTAACAGGAATCACTTTTCAGTTAAAATTTAAACACATAAGAATAATTGTGTGTTAATTACAGAGTTCAACCACCAGTACTAGTGTCCATTTCACTTCAACAGGTTTCCCCTTTGGTGCTCAGTTAGTTGTCACCGATCAGGGAAAACATATGGTTTTTGTCCCTTTGGGACTGGCTTAATTCACTCAGCATGATGTTTTCCAGATTGCTCCATCTTGTTGCAAATGACTGGATTTCACTGTGTTTGACTGCTGTATAGTATTCTATAGAGTACATGTCCCATAATTTCTTTATCCAGTCTACTGTTGATAGGCATTTGGGTTGGTTCCAGGTCTTAGCTATTGTGAATTGAGCTGCAATAAACATTAATGTGCAGACCGCTTTTTTGTTTGCCAGTTTAATTTCCTTTGGTTAAATTCCAAGGAGTGGGATGGCTGGGTTGTATGGTAGGGTTATGTTCAGGTTTCTGAGGAATCTCCAGACTGACTTCCATAGTGGCTTAACCAGTTTGCATTCCCACCAACAGTGGGTTAGTGTCCCTTTCTCCCCACATCCTCTCCAGCATCTATTGTTGGTAGATTTCTGAATGTGAGCCATTCTAATTAGGGTGAGGTGAAACCTCATTGTGGTTTTGATTTGCATTTCCCTGATTGCTAGTGATCTTGAACATTTTTTCATGTGTCTGTTGGCCATTTGGATTTCCTCTTTCGAAAAATGTCTATTGAGGTCCTTGGCCCATCTCTTAAGTGGGTTGTTTGTTTTGATGTTGTGGAGTTTCTTGATTTCTTTGTAGATTCTGGTTATCAACCCTTTATCTGTTGCATAGTTTGCAAATATTTTTTCCCATTCTGTCAGTTGCCTATTCACTCTCCTGACTGTTTTCTTTTGAAGTACAGAAACTTCTCAATTAGATCAATGAGAACTTTTTTTTTTTTTTTTTGACAGGCAGAGTGGACAGTGAGAGAGAGACAGAGAGAAAGGTCTTCCTTTTGCCGTTGGTTCACTCTCCAATGGCCGCCGCGGTAGCGCGCTGCGGCCGGCGCACCGCGCTGATCCGATGGCAGGAGCCAGGTGCTTCTCCTGGTCTCCCATGGGGTGCAGGGCCCAAGCACTTGGGCCATCCTCCACTGCACTCCCTGGCCACAGCAGAGAGCTGGCCTGGAAGAGGGGCAACTGGGACAGGATCGGTGCCCCGACCGGGACTAGAACCCAGTGTGCCGGCGCTGCAAGGCGGAGGATTAGCCTAGTGAGCCGCGGCACCGGCCGATCAATGAGAACTTTTACAGACATCCTGCACTACCAGCAGGAACACTAGTTAATATTTTTAAGATATTCTGATACACGAATAAAAGAGAGTATCAAAATGCAGTGCTATTGGGTGGACATGTGGCCTAGTGGTTAAGATGTCACTTGGGACAACTGTATCCCATATTAGAGTGCTTGGGTTCAAGTTCTGCCTCTGCTCCTGATTCCATCTTCCTGCATATCCACTCCCTGGTTAGGGGGTAAAGGGTGGGGAATCAAGGCACAGTTCAACTAGAAGGGTTCCTGCCACTCACATGGCAGACATGGATTCAAGTTCCAGTTCCCAGGTATCTGGGGGGTGAGCCAGTAGATGGGAGATTTCTCTCCCTTTCACTCTCCCATCCCCCCAAATGAAATGAATAAAATGTTTTAGAATTCTATACTATAAGTCAAACTGGGCAGCAACCAAGTTCCTCCCTTGGGAATGACCCCTCCAAAGCTACCTACACATGTTGGGAGCAGACAAGGCCTCTGTTATGATGAAGGGAATTGGAGCCGGCGCCGCGGCTCAATAGGCTAATCCTCCGCCTGCGGCACCAGCACACTGGGTTCTAGTCCTGGTCGGGGCACCGGATTCTGTCCTGGTTACTCCTCTTCCAGGCCAGCTCTCTGCTGTGGCCAGGGAGTGCAGTGGAGGATGGCTCAAGTGCTTGGGTCCTGCACCCACATGGAGGACCAGGAGAAGCACCTGGCTCCTGGCGCTGGATCAGCGCGGTGTGCCAGCCGCAGCATGCCGGCCATGGCCTCCATTGGAGGGTGAACCAACGGCAAAAGGAAGACCTTTCTCTCTGTCTCTCTCTCTCTCTCACTGTCCACTCTGCCTGTCAAAAAATAAAAAAAAAGGGAATTGGAGTTAGACCTTTCCATCTACCACTTAGCTCCATCAATAAATATACAGTCCCCTCTCTCCTGAGAGACTCTTTGAAGTTTAAATACCCATGTGCTGTCTAATCATTTGCTACAGCTACTGGTGCAAATCCCATGCAGTTTTGAGGTGATCAAACCCAGTGCTTTAAGATTACTGTTACATTTCATTTGCAGAAAGATATCTCTGGACAAAAAAAACACTAATAAAAACTGTGAGGTTATATCTGCTCCTGTGATCCTGAGATATTGGATATTTAATAACTGAGCAGAATTTAAAATGTCTCCTGTTCAAGCAGAAGAAAATAAACAGAGAGCAAACTGCAGTACATGCAAACCCTTTATTTAAAAACTCAAAGTATACAATATCCCTTCAGACACCCACCGCCACTCCAGCCCCAGCTGTTAAATATCCCCTCCCTCCCATTTCCTCACAGCTATGGACCCACTGTGACCACACTGAAATAGAGAAATTGTGAAGAAGCTAAAAAGCAAGAATAGTTTAGAGCAACCAACTGCCAGGACCATATCCTTAGGCAAAAATGCACCTAATAACCAAGCTAAATGTATTGCCCACATTTGTCTAAGTTTCCAGATTATATTCATCTCCCTTTGTTACCCCTCCTGAAGTTTCACTCTTCAGAGATCATATTAGGTTCATGAGCAACATTTATAAAAAGATGGAAAGACCTACCAGGTAGGCACACATTGGGGAGAATAAATTAAATGAGACTATCTTCTCATAAAGTCAGACTAAATCAGAAATGAATTTAGATCATGGAGCATGGTGCTTCCAAAGAGCTTCTGGCATTAACATTACCACAATACTAAAAGCCTTAAAGTGACCCTGTGGTTTTTAGGCCCCCATAGCTGAACTTGGGATAATGTGATGAGGTGGTAACAGTCTGAACAGGTGATTACCTAAGGCTAGGATAGAGGAAAGGGGTGAGCCCGGGAGAATTGGTTTTCATAAAAACCAAGAATCCGCTATTATGATTTGAACACAATTTGACTCCCCAAAATCATGCAGACATTTAAATCCTCAAGTATTTTGTGAGTAATTAATGGGTTAAGGGTGGAAATCTGATATACTTGTGACATTTGCTAGGTGGGCCCTGGAGGCAGGAGGTCTTCAGGCCACAGGGGACTTGTCCTCAAGGGAGTTCATACCAGAGGTTGGCAATATAAGCTGAGCCTACTCGTTCTTTGTCTCTCTCCCTCTCTTCTTGTTTCCTTCTCTCCCTCTTTCTCTCTCACTGCTTCCTGCCTCACCATGAGATAATCTCTGTGCCATCCTCAAGCATCACCAGGAGTCTAAACCAACGGGCTACCCTGTCTTGAATTGTGAGCCTCCACAACTGTAAATGGAAACAAATTTCCCTGCTGAGTTGCTCCCCTTGGTATTTCAGTTAAGTAAGGAAAAGCTGATTAATGCACCCAAAAACAAAATCGAGACAAAGCTGAGCTCTGAGTACATCTCAGGATTTTGGAGACCTTCCACTCCTCCACCTATATCCTTTCCCAGCTTCCTACTAGTAGTTATAACAATAAAAATAACAGCCAACATCAACTGAAAACATTCTGCATGAAAGGACCTAAGAAACAAACACATGGAGTCTCATTTACTTCTTACAACAGTTCTATGTATAAGAACTTCTATTGTTTCTATCTTACAGATGAGCAAACTGGGACTATGAAAGGTTAGCTAACTTATCCATCGTCGCACTGAAAGTAGAATCCAGAACCCATCCATGGAACGGTACATCCTGCTCCCATTCCACATACCCTGCAGAGGAAACCAGACTAGAGAGCATGGAGAGATCTGGGAGGAGTAAGAGGAACAGAGGGCACACTCTCAGGAGAACACCTGGGTACCGTGAGAGGCTGAATAATGACCTCCAATAACGTTCAAGCCCTAATCCCTCGAATACACGCTCCATTACATGGCAAAAGGAACTTTGCCATGTGACATGTGATTCAAGTAAGAATCCTAACATGAGGAGATGATCCTGTAGTAACGTGGTGGACCCCATGTCATCACAAGCATTCTTAGAAAAGGAGCCAGGAGAGTCTGAGACCACAGAAGATTGGAAGGTGCTATGCTCATGAGCTGTATGACAGAGGAAGGGAGCCACAAGCTAAGCGAAGCAGACAGCCTCTTGAAGCTAGAAAAGGCAAGGAGATGGATTCTACCCACAGTCTCCAGAAAGTGTGCAGGCCTCCTGACAATAAGATTTGGGGACTTCTAACCCCCAGAACTGTATGCTAATACATTTCTGTTGTTTTCAGCTACTATGTAGTCATTTGTTAGAACAACAAGACAGGAAGACTGATGTAGGTACATTTCCAGAAAGAACGCATGGTCTCTCCTTTTCCATGTGAACAGGTGCAGGTTCGTTTGCCTTCCTGGTCCTGCGAGGTGGGACGGCACCAAGGCTGCCTCGTGGCAGCTGCAGCACTGCGTTCCTCTACTGCTCTTAGCACAGGTTCGGCACCAGGTATCTTCCCTAATTTGCTGATGCTCTTAGTTCCACAGAGCTCCAGGCTTTTATGGCAAGCATTCATTCACATGTACTACAGCAACCAGAACATCATAGTATGTCTTATTTCAAGTCTCTGTCTTCCACTGACCTAAGCTCTAACTTTCTATTTCTCTCTCTCCAACATTTAACCCAGTGCTTGGACTGTAGCAGTATCCAAACCCAGAAGAAAGGAGAATGAGAAGGAAAATAGGATTGTGGGAAAATGACCCCAGTTGGATACATACTTCACAGATAAGTTTCTGGAGCTGTGTGTGAATCCCTCTCATATGGTCATGTAGTCTCCCTTAAGAAACACAGCTATTTCTCAATTTATGATGGAGTAAACTAATTAAGCTGAAAATATCATAAATTGTAAAATGCATTTATTATGTGACTTACCAAACATCCTAGCTTAGTGACATGAGTCACTACACAGTACTGGCTGTTGGCCCTCCTGCAGGTTGTCTGGGAGCAGTAGTTCACTACCGCTGCCCAACATCACCAGAGTGTGGTACCACATATCACCAGACTAGAAGATCAAAGGCAGAATTCAAAGTTTCTGCTGGGTGCCTGTGGCTTTTGTACCATCCTAAAATTGAAAAATTGTAAGTCAATTCATCACCTGAAAGGAGCTGTCTGTACACCTGTCCATACTCTAATGTGGAAAATGTTTGCTGCTTCCTGTCATCAATTCCCAGACTTATTATTTTCAAGCTCACTGTGACCCATTTTGTATAATAAACTGAACTGCAAAGCCCTGCGCTGTGCTGCTTGTGGTGTGAGAGCAGAGTACGATTTGTGCTGTCCTTTTGTCTAAGCTTTGAAACTGATTTCCGCCTCCAGGATCGAAAACAACTTGACCTTGTTTTTAGCCAGGCCAATCTCCTCTTCTCTGTGGAAAATTTTCACATTATTTCTGACCAAAAAGAACCATCTTCTCAGAGATTCTGTGACAAGGACACTGTGCCTGATGATTGGGTATCCGTTTTGCCAATCTTGCAAGATTGGGCATGTTAATGACTTCTCCCTCAAACTAGAAACAAAAGAATATACACCATGAGCAGGCAGCCATCTCTGGGGAGAACCACTGCATGGTAGGCACTGGACTAGGCTCTGGGGACCCAGTGGTTCTAAAAGTCACAGATCTGTCACACAGGGAGTTGATATAAAGCAAGAGCCAGGTTTTTATCTCCTTACACCACCCAACTCTATGCCTTGCACAGAAAAAATTGAGCAACACATTGCATTCATTGACTGCTCGGCGCCGTCCTCGTCCAGCAAGAGACAGAGACCGAACACTTTGCACGGGGTTCCTTTATTGCTCGGCAAGCAGGAGATCCAGCTTCGATCTCTTCTGGGCAGGAACTTCCCTTACACCCGCGTAGCAAGGGTTTATATGCACAATACACGTCACAAATCAGGTGATAGGCTAGAAGCGCGGGGATAGGACAATCTCGTGGCAAGGCGGGAAGGAGCGAGCTAGAGCGGGAAATCTAAGGCGGGAAGGAGCGAGCAAGAGCGGGAACTCCCTGAGATGAGGAAGAACCCGGAAGCAGGGAGTCGGCGCCATCTTAGGGGCACGGTTCCTCCGGTCTGGTTCCCTACATCTCCCTCCTTTTGTTTTTGCACAAATCACATCCCCGACGGCCCTGGCTCATGAGGGCCGGGAGAATATTTACTAGGCAGAGAGTAGAGGTGCATACCCAGCGTGCTTGTGATCCGTTAGTTACGGAACTTCAAGGGCCTGGCCACAACCCCTGATGTCTCCGTTAGGGATCAGTTTTTATTCCCTTTTGCTGGGGCAGGCTGGGAATTGAACCTGCATGCATATGCATATGCTCTCCCAGGACCCCCGGAACCCCCGGGTGGACTCCTGCTGCAGTACCTTTGGTCTCGCATACCCAGTTTTCGCTCCCCGTCAGGGATGGGTGATACAGCCCAATGAATGAGAGGGGGAACAAGACAACTCGAGGAAGGTGTGTGCCTGATGGAGGCATTGTCCATATGTGAGGCGTGAGTAGGGATGGGGGGACGAGGGTTTTAATCGCTTTGTTAGCTGTTGGTGGCGGAGCTGGTCCTGTGGGCCTCCGCCATCAGAGATATGCACGGGTGCCGTAGTGCGCCAGCACGCCCACTGTCCAGGCGTACCAACACAGGGGGCTGAGAGGTAGGGGGATGAATGGACTACCTGTGGCAAATGGTCAGGACTAGAGGACCTGCGAGTACTTTGTAACTGGGTGGCATAGTACGACTGACCGCCAGAAGTGCATTGGAAGTATGAGGAATCGCAAGAGCTGTGCATGGATTCCTGAAAGGTCAAGCAAGGACAGGAGTGGTTTTTGCTATGGGGATCAGAAACGCGGGGTTTGGGCACACACATGTAGCCGCGTGGTAGGTCGGGGATCCCCTGGAGGGGCAGATATGCAGTTTTGTCCCCACAATCAGCTGTGGCGATGTGAGTACGCTGCAGTACGGTGTTGCTGGTCCCCCCCTTGCAGTCGCAAGGGTTGCCTACGTTCTGCAGTAAAGCAGTGGGGTTGGAGTTAAAGCCCGCATAAGAGCCAGGGAGCAAAGCCGCTGCCAGTATGAAGAAGCGGAAGGGGTGCATCTCACGTCTCGTTGTTTTGTTGCAATTTGTCGTCCTGTGAGAGCGTGGTAATCTCGGTTATCTCGGGGGAGATGTCGTCCGTAGGTGATAGAGGTGTATCTTGTGGCGGCGGGGCTGTTTTTCTGACCAATCTTTCCGGTATCCAGAGAGGTTCTCTTCCAGATTCCTGTGGGAAGACACAGACCGCGCCTCGGTTCCAGCATAATACCGGATCCGGGCCGTACCACTTTCCCGTGAGGACATCTTTCCAACGGACATAGCCTCGTGAAGATGGCTCCTTTAACATGTGTCTCTCAGCGGGGGACATAGAATGATCTGTCAAATTCAAAAAGTTTATAGTAAACAGTGCAAGGGAGAGGCGCATTCGAGGGGTTTTGCCCGTGGCAATTCCCTCCTTTTGTTTTAAGAGAAAAGCCTTGAGGGTTCGATGAGCCCTTTCAATTATGGCCTGTCCCTGAGGGTTATAAGGGATTCCAGTTTTATGTTGTACCTGCATACGGGTGCAGAAATCTTGGAATGATTTACTTGTGTATGCAGGACCATTATCTGTTTTTAAAGTTTTTGGTTTGCCCCAGGCTGCCCATGCAGCAAGGCAGTGATTAATGACATGGGTGGTACGCTCACCCGTCTCCAGAGAAGCAAAAATTACTTGGGAACAGGTGTCAACTGACACATGAACATACTTTAAGGTCCCAAACTCGGATATGTGGGTGACATCCATCTGTCAGATATGTCCTGGTAGTAATTCTCGGGGATTAACCCCCACCGAAGGCACAGGGGTTAAAGTAGGGCATGCGGCACAATGGCGAACAATATCGCGAGCGGCAGCACGAGAAAGACCGAATTTGGCGGCAAGGGTTTTTGCGTTTACATGGAACTCTGAATGAAACTGGATAGCCTGCTCTTCTGGGGAAGAAAATTGGAGTATCCAAATGGGGCGTGTGGCTTGATCAGCTATAGCATTGCCTGTGGTCATGGGTCCAGGTAAGGAAGAATGAGCTCTAATATGAGTAATAAAGAAAGGAGCAGACCGATTCCAAATAGATTTTTGCAGGGTGAGGAAAACTGTCGCTACGGAGGATGAAGAATTGACTAGTCCTGCGGCCTCAAGGATAGACACAGAATTAACCACATAGCGTGAATTAGACACAATATTGACAGGTCCGGGGAAATTAGAGAAGACTTGGTTAACTATAAGAAGTTCAGTTACCTGGGGGGAGTTAGTAGCGAATTGGAATGTTTTTGGCACAGATCCTGAAACAACATATGCACCGACTCCTGTTTTAGAACCGTCGGTATACACTACTGGGGCTCCCTGTAAGGGCTTTTGGGATGTGGACTTTGGAAAAATAACTGGGTGAGACTGAACAAAGGTTAGCAAAGGATCAGAGGGTGTTCTGTTTGTAATAGTTGCGGAAGTGGAGCAGACTAAAACCGCCCAAGCATCAGTACAAGCGATTAGCACACGTACCTGTTCCATGGAATAGGGGACAACAATGGTGGATGGTTCGCGTCCAAAATGTTGGATAGCCCTCTGAATGGCTAGGAGAGTTATCTCCGCCACTGCCACGGGATAGTAACTAATAGATCTAGTAGATGACATTGAGGGATGGATCCAGAGGAGAGGCCCATCCTGCCATAGGACCGCGGTGGGCTGTTTAAGGGTGTCGAGGACCCAAAGAGTAAGGTCTCCCGCAGGGTCCCAACGTTTTAGGGCAGCTTTACTAAGGGCATCGTTGACAATTGACAGTGCTTGTTTGGCCTCAGAGGTGAAGGTTCGGGGGGAAGCAAGATCCGGGTCTCCTTTAAGTATATTAAAGAGGGGCTGCAATGCAGCATTAGGAATGTTAAGGTAGTGTCTAATCCAATTGATATCCCCTAAAAGTTTTTGTAAGTCATTTAGAGTGGAGATAGCATTGATTTTTATTTGAATTTTTTGAGGTCTAATTTGAGTAGGGGCGACTATAGCCCCAAGATAAGAAACTACAGATGACAATTGCACCTTATTAGGTGCAATATGTAGCCCTGCCCCTTCCAGCACTTGTTGGAGTGTACTGTATAAGGCCAGGAGCCTCTCTGCTGTGGGGGCTGCACACAGTAGGTCGTCCATATAATGTAGGCACCTGCAGTCGGAATATCGGTCTCTAAGAGGTTTTAGTACTTGGGCTACATAGACTTGACACATGGTGGGGCTATTAGTCATACCCTGAGGCAAGACTGTCCACTCCCAACGCTTGTCCGGTTGTTCCTGGTTTTGGGTGGGGACAGTAAAAGCAAAACGTGGGGTATCCTTTTTGTCCAATGGAATGGAAAAGAAACAATCCTTAAGATCTATTACAATAACAGGCCATTGGTTGGGAAGTGCCGAAAGCAGAGGAAGACCACGTTGCACAGGGCCCATAGGCTGCATCTGTGCGTTGACTGCCCTAAGATCATGTAAGAGTCTCCATTGACCTAATTTTTTGCGGATGGCAAAAATAGGCGTATTCCATGGAGAGGTGGATGGGATCAAATGACCAGCGTTGACCTGCTCCAAGACCAGAGTGTTGACTGCCTCCAGTTTCTCCTGAGATAGGGGCCACTGTGGAACCCAGACGGGTACGTCCGTTAGCCACGAGATGGGTAAAGGCTCCACTGGTTTAGGAGGCGAAACAGTGACCCCTAGGAAAAACCCAGGCCAACTTTACTTGGTCTTTGTTTTGGTTCAATGGGGGAAGGGTGGCCCTGGAGCTGGACACCGAGTCCCTTGCCTGGGACGTAACCCATATTTTGTAGCATAGATCGTACTGCAGGGGAAGTGGTGACCAAAGCAACATCCATTTTGGCCAGGACGTCTCTCCCCCAAAGGGAAATGGGTAGAGGTAAAATGAATGGAGAAAACTGTCCTCTATGACCCTCGCTATCCTGCCATGACAACAAGGCTGCACTGATTTTTGGGAAATGAGCAAAACCAAGTCCTTGCAAGGTTTGTTTCGCCACATTTGTAGGCCATGTACTAGGCCAGTCCTTTGTTGCTATAATGGATTTGTCGGCTCCTGTGTCTAAAAGTCCCTTAATGTCCTTGCCATTAATCTGCAACACTAAAGTGGGACGTTCATTTAAAAGCATATGTAAGCCGGTAAAATTAATGCCAGAGGACCCAAAGTTACCAGCGCCGCGAACGTGGTTTTTAGCTGGGATTAAAGAGTGAAGACTGGGCAGTAATAACATTTGTGCGATACGGTCTCCAGGATTGATTACTAAAGGTCCCTGAGGGGCCTGAACCATGATCTTTACTTTACCAGTGAAATCAGAGTCAACTACCCCGGGGATCACAGCTAGCCCTCGGAGGGCGGCGGAGGACCGACCCAACACTAATCCAACCGAATCCGGGGGCAGAGGACCGGAGCAGTCGCTCTCCACTAATTGTACCCCCATCTCCGGAGTTAAGAGGAGAGGGGAGGTGGCGCGGAGGTCCAGGCCTGCGGACCCGTGAGTGGCACGGGCTGAGGGTGCACTGGGTGTAGCGCAGACACGGGAGGTGGAACCTGAGAGTAGATTTGATTTTGGGGGCTCCTCGCTGGGTTGGGGAGCCCCCTCTGGCCGTTTTTTGGCCCCTGGGCGCTACCTGTAAGTGGGTTGCCATCGATATCGAAAGCAGAACGGCATACCTCTGCCCTATGAGGGCCCTTGCGGCAACGGCGACAAGGCTCTATGCCTGAAGGCTGTGCCGTGGAATACCCATGGCTGAGATTGGGGCAATCGCGTTTTCTGTGACCCGGTTGATGACATTGGAAGCAAAGTCCTGAAGATATGGGGGGTCGGGTCGATTTAGATTTTGGACTGTTTTCTTTGACTTTTGCCAGCATCGCAGCTAGGCCCGCATTAGTAAGTGGCCCACCGGTATCTCTGCAGTATTTTAACCAGGAGTCCAGAGATTTATGTCTATATTGTCGAAGAATGTTTTTGCACTCTTTATTAGCCTGCTCAAAAATAATTTGTTTGACCAGTGGCTGAACGTCAACCTCGGAAGGGAAAATACGCGACGCAGCCTCAAGTATGCGAGCGACAAAATCAGCGAAGGGTTCGGCCGTGCCCTGAACGATCTTGGTGAGGTGGCTAGCTGAGTCACTTGGATTGGACGCCTGCCTCCACGCACGTTGGGCACAGTTGGAAATTTGCCTGTATATTTGTCTAGGGAATTGGGTCTGGTCAGCCTGATAAGGTCCACGCCCTAAAAGCATATCAGCATTCCACGTAGGGTGGCCGTCCTCAGCATTTTCATCTGCCTGGTCATGACAGCACTCTGTATTCATAGATTGCCACAAAAGAAAGCCGCCTGGACTTAAACAGGCCCGAGCCAATTGGGTCCAGTCGCTAGGTGTTAAAATGGACTGGCCGACTGATTCAAGGAGTGACAATGTGAATGGGGCTGTGGGTCCATAGTCATGGACCGCAGCCTTAAGTTGTTTTAATACTGTCATGTCCAATGGTTCGTGCCGGGCCTCTCGCGTGCCCAAAGCCAAAACAGGGTAAGCCTGAGCGGGGGCAGCGGGAGCGCCAGTTCGCAACTGTTTCCAGGCTTGTTGATGAAACTGTCTGCCTGAAAAAGGTGGCACATTTGGGACGTTTAATGGCCATGGCGGCACGGGTGTTAGATGGGGCTGAGGCACGCCTACATGACCGCCAGTAGGAGGCGCTGCGTCTTTAATCTGATGGGCGGGCACGACATCGATAGGAGGAGCCGTAGGCACTAGAGGGCGTAAACAGGCATCTTTTAACTTTTGCCGCAGCTGCGCATACGTAGGAGGCGGGGATTTAGGATCGCCGTCCCCTTCCCCCTCAGACTCAGAGGAGGCGGAGCCACATTCGGAGCCTGAGGCCAGTGAGGAAGTCTGGCATCCCGTGTCCTTAAATTGTATGAGGTCCCGGGCGCCGTCCGAGCTCTGAGAACGAACTTCCTCGAGAGCCTCGCGAACCGCCGTAAGAGTCGGGCGGTCCGCTCCCACCGACCTCTCCTCTTGGAGGCACGCCCGCAGTAGTTCCCATAAGGGGAGAACAACGGGGTCGATATCGGGTTCCTGGGGATCGTTAACTGTGCGCCGGAGATCCTTTCCTAATTTCTCCCAAGACTCAAGAGTTATTTGGCCCTCGTGGGTGAGCCACGGCGCAAAGAAATCAACACTTCCAAGGAACCTGACAAGTGTGGTCTTAGAAACCTTAATCCCTTTGCTACGCAATAATGCTTTTAACGGATTAAGCAACATTGAATGGCTAGATGAATTTCCCATTTTCAGTTTAAAGCGGGAAGACACGTCCGCTATCTTATTTTCAGTTTAAAGCGGGGGAACAAGTCTGCTATTCTTTCAGTTTAAAGCGGGGAAACACGTCCGCTATCTTAGGGTGCGTCCACCCTCCAACCACGAGATATACCTCACTCGCGGGGCCCAGACGGTAAGACTGACCTCGCTTACCTTCTACTTACCGGGCAACGTAGAGGAAGTTCCCCGTACGGGCCACCAGCTGCTCGGCGCCGTCCTCGTCCAGCAAGAGACAGAGACCGAACACTTTGCACGGGGTTCCTTTATTGCTCGGCAAGCAGGAGATCCAGCTTCGATCTCTTCTGGGCAGGAACTTCCCTTACACCCGCGTAGCAAGGGTTTATATGCACAATACACGTCACAAATCAGGTGATAGGCTAGAAGCGCGGGGATAGGACAATCTCGTGGCAAGGCGGGAAGGAGCGAGCTAGAGCGGGAAATCTAAGGCGGGAAGGAGCGAGCAAGAGCGGGAACTCCCTGAGATGAGGAAGAACCCGGAAGCAGGGAGTCGGCGCCATCTTAGGGGCACGGTTCCTCCGGTCTGGTTCCCTACAATTGACTAGCTTCTTGACCAAAAACAAATAACAGGAAGTCTAATCACATATGTATCTACCTTACAGTTAACTAAAACCTTAGGGACTATTGGTCATCTAGTTCAAGTGGTTAGTTTTATAGATAAAGATGCTGAGGCACAAACAAAGTTATATAACAAGTTATAAAACTAGGGACAGAATAAAGGTTACATCCCTATCTCCTGCCTCCTGATCCACTGTGCATTCTAACTAGACTCAAAGGCAAGAGCTAAACAAAATTCTAGACACTGCTTGGTCTGACTCAGTCTGAGCTTGCTGCAATGTCCAGGCTCACTAAGCCGTGCACATGTCTGACTCTGCTCCCAAGTCCTGACCTATCTCATTTCTTCCTCTGTTGTTCTCTCTCTGCAGTGAGATGCCGCAGGGAGGACCAATGACCTTCAGGGTCACAAAAAAGCAATTTATTTCACTTTTCTTTAAACAGAGGAAATGTTAATATCACAAGATCTGTGTCTAAAATGCCCTTGGGTAAGTTTCCTCCCTGACTTTATTCTCTCTCACTTTCAACTTCCTTTTTTTTCTCCATGTCAAGTTGTCAGGATTATTTTGATCTTGGAGATATACTCCTTTTCCTTTCTTGTCCCCCAAGTTGCTACTCTGGACAATTCTACATAACCCATGAATTCCTTCAATAAGTCCCTGTGGCCTATTGATAGAGGCAAGGAGAGTCCCTAGCACAGAAGATAAATGTAACTTAATGTAAGATGTGCATTAGGTGCAAGGGTTAAGATATTGCTTGGGACACCTGCATCCTATATCATGAGTGCCTGGGTTCAAGTCCCAGCTCCATTTCTGATTTCAGCTTCCTGCTAAAGAGCACCCTGGGAGGTTGTAGGTGATGGCTCAAGTGCTTGGGTCCCTGCCATCTACATGGGAAACTCAAGTTCAGTTCCCAGCACCTACCCATCGCTGGCCATTACAGGCATTTGGGGAATTAACCAGCAAATTTAAGATCTCTCTCTCTCTCATTCTCCTTTTCAGATAAATAAATCTTTTAAATTAAAAAAAAAATAAGTATAAGTAAGCATGCATATCACTGGGTCTTTAAAAACCTAAAACTCCTTACCTTCATTGAATCCCAAGATCACAGTATTCCAGGCTTTCTATTTTAAGTCAACCTCTGGAAGCTAACTTCTATATCAAACGGAAAACACTCAGTAAATAGAGCTCTGTGATATTCAAAGCAGTGACTGCACATCTAACCAGTAGCCCAATTACTTCTAGTTGGCAAGAACTGCATACCAAATGGAGGGGAGATGATTTCAGCTTAGGGAAGCCCTTTGGTTACAGGAAAATAGAACAACTCGCAGAGAAATTGTCTCTTTCCACCTTCCATTTTCATAAACATTATAGCTAATTCTAGGTAATAAAAATGTGAAGTTTAATCAATGGCAAACAAACATTTTGGCAGGAAACTGGAAATGGTTGATGGAGAGAAATAAACAAAAGGGCATTACGTTTAACAATCCAACTGGTGCCGATTCCTCTCTGCACCTCTGTTTCCACCTCTCCCACCCTACACATCTGCTCCAGAGGGCAGGTAAGGACAGTAAGAGCAAGGGGAGAGATGCAGATTTAGACAGGAAATGACAAGAACTAGATGATTACCTTATGCATCATAAACCCCTATTTGTGAATTACCTACTTTTTGAGAAAATTCTGATCACTTGGAATGTTTAATAGTTTTGAAGAGCTCTGCATTCAATAGAAGTCAAAACATCTTTGTAAACAAACACGAGAGGGGAAACATCCATCACATCCTTGTCTTTTCTATCTCCTGAGAAGTAGCAATCTGGGGCCCTGGGAGGGGAAGCGTAATTTTTATTTGAAAACCTCTCAAGGCGGTCCTTTTGTGTTTCCCATTCTTTCTTTGCAGATCACAGCAGCAATTTCCTTTTATCGTCAGCTATTTATAGTTTTCTTTTCTCAAAACCTTGGCCAGAAAGAAACTGGGCAAAAAGCATTTCTTTCAACAACCACATTATTTTGTAGCACTCTTCAAGACTATTAAATACAATCAAAAGAAGAAAAAAAAACTAAACTTGTTCAACTCATTATTTTTGCTACTTGGTCTGTACTACTTAAAGGAGTGAAAACCAAACACATATTCTCCTCCTGGCCCTGAATGGAGGGAGATGGAGGAAGAAGAGCTGCCCAAATGCCATCGTCCCATAAGGAAGACACTTGGTATAATGGAGTCGGCATAAACATCAGTCCAGTTTCCTATGTCTCAGACAATTCACAGTAGCTCCAGCATGCTCTAGAGAAATCAAGTATACATATTCAGTATTTAGAAACCTGTCAGCCACCAACAATGCCCTGGCATTTATTCATTCCTTCTGTTTCCCATAGTATTATGGCTGAAAAGTATGGTTGTTTGACTCTGAATTCTGGTACTACCTACAGGGATGGCTTAATGCTTAGCAAATAGGTAGGTCTTAGCACGTGATGACCACTCAAGAAAAAGGCAATTCTTATTCCCCACTACTTTACCTCATGCTGGGCACACAAGGAGATGGCATTCCACAGACTACTATCACTTGAGACCCTGTGACAGTTCTGGACAATGTGACATAAGTAGAGGTCATTTAAATCACTTTCAGACCTGGCAATAAAAGTTTTCTCTTCCTCCATATATCTTGATGACAAGCCTTGCAGTCAGGTAGAAGCCTAGGACCCTCAGCTTGGGAACCTATAAGGAACAGACTTTCCTCCTCCACCATCACCACTAACAGCTTGCATTAGACATGGAGCATGGGAGAAATCAACCTTTTCATATTAAGCTATTGAGAATTTGAGATTAACTCATTACTATAGGAAAACCAAGCCTGCCCTGATGAATACTCCTGGATCAGTTCAGATCTTCCTAGGAGACACAAGGACAGAGGCAAAGGCAGAAGAGATTGGTTGTATAATCATGCGTAAGACAACATAGCAAACAATTTTTATTACTTAAATGTAAAGCCAGGAAACTGATGCTTACAGGCTGAACTGCTGGCTTCCTACTTAGCCACATCCTAAGACACAAATTGCCTTTTTCCTTACGGCAACTTCGTTTGTAGAGCAGGAGCATCTGGTCAGGCTGGGTCAGCTGTGGACCTCCAGCATCACAATGATAAAACAAACCTTGGCGCCTGACACCAGAGACCTGTAGCTCTTTCATGATTTCACCCTACCAGTACCCTCTTCCACGAAGCCCCTTTGTAAGCCCCAAAACACCCTCATCAAGCAGAGCACAGTCCTTGGGATCTATAGGTCTGCTGCCCTCTCATCTGTCAACAGATTAAATGTTTTCTGTCCTTCACTCCAAAGCCTTGTCCTCATTATTTTGATTTGGCACCAGGGGCATAGACTGAGCTTTAGGTAATAATTGGAGAAATTCCTGCAATAGATAAAGAGAAGAGGGACCAGGAGTAGTCAGAGAGAGCCTTCAGACCATGATGCTGGTCTTCTATGCACAGAAAGTGAGAGGGCAAACAGGTAGATTGGTTGGAAGGAGTACTAGACTGTAGCATATCTCTGTAAAGGTCTAAGCCAGGAAATGAGGAGCTCGAAAATAGAGTATCCGTTAGGGAAGTGTGTTAAGGTATAAATGTCCAATCTCTAACTCTACCATTGTTCCCAGTCATTTACTGGGGAAGCCTGGAAAAAACGTGGCCTCAATGTGTACAATGCAGTTGACCCCAAAGGTGCAGCTGGAGGCTGTCACTATACTTCTTACCTCAACATCCCTTTGGAAGACAGATCTGAATGGTGCACTTCCCAGGCTGCCACAACTTCTCAATAAGTAGCATTGTTTTACCAGCCTAAAGTGCAATCCCTCCCCAACCCACAGCTCTCCCGCCTACCCCCATCCTCTCTCCTGGCATTAATCAAAGGTGTCTGCTTCACTAGAAAGCTAGTTCTTTAAGTCATCATCAAAGACTAACTCATCACTATGAGGGGATTTCAAAAAGTTCATGGAAAATGGAATTAAAAGTGCATGTGTATTTTGATTAAAAATATAATACATAGGAATGCATATTATAGAAAATTATGACTTTCAAAAAATTTGCATCAAAACAAACTCATATTTTAATTCCACTTTCCATAAGTTTTTTTAAGTACTCTCATATATTTCAGTGTTTGGGTGCTAAGAACTTAATAAATGCCAGTTGATGGAATCAGTGGCTGAGTAGAAATTCTAGAAGGAGTAGAGTTACCTCCTAGGAGGTTACTGGTGAGACAAACTAATTCCCAGGATACTGGACTGCTTCGTTCAGGCTGAGGCTACCCCCTTTTTCTCATCTAAAGCCATCACTTTAGAGCCAGATCCAGGGAGGACACCGTGTGCTCCAAAGTACATGAGGCTGTAGAGAAGAAACTGTAATAACAATTTCCATCTTCTCACCCTTCAAAGTTCTTTGTAACTCTGGGGGTTTGGATTTGCAGCTTTACATTAGGAAAGATGAGGTAAAGTCAGGGAGACAAGAATAAAGAGCAAGAATACTCAGGATGAAATTGCAGGTTACAAGAAAGGAGAGTACAAATGGCTACAAGATGCTCTAAGGGCTTAACATCATGATCAGAAACCTGGGAAATGTTAGGGTGGTGCTCTCTAAGAATGTAGCTTTTTGGGGGCCAATGCTGTGGCATAGCAGGTAAATCCTCTTCCTGCAGTGCCAGCATCCCATATGGGTGCTGGTTCAAGTCCCAGCTGCTCCACTTCTGATCCAGCTCTCTGGGAAAACAGTAGAAGCAGTAAAAGATGGGCCAAGCCTTTGGGCCCCTGTGCCCATGTGGGAGACCCAGAAGAAGCTCCTGGCTCCTGTTTTGGATTGGCTCAGCTCCAGCCATTGTAGCCAACAGGGGAGAGAACCAGTGGTTGGAAGACCTCTCTCTCTCTCTCTCTCTCTCTCTGCCTCTCCTTCTCTCTCTGTGTAACTCTGACTTTCAAATAAATAAATAAATCCTTAAAAAAGAATATAGCTTTTGGCAAGCTCTCACTACAGACCTCCAACTCACTGTATATACATAGATAAATCATTGAACCTCTCAACCAGTAAGAAGTACATTCTGTGGATTAGAAGAACCAATATTATCAAAATGTCCATACTACCAAGAGCAATTTACAGATTCAATGTAATGCCAATCAAAATACCAAGGACATTCTTTTCAGACATAGAAAAAAATGTTGCTGAAATTCATATGGAAACACAAGGGACACCAAATACCTAAGGCAATTTTATACAACAAAAACAAAGCCAGAGGCATCACAATACCAGATTTCAAGATATACTACAGGGCAGATATAATCAAAACAGCTTGGTACTGGTACAAAAACAGATGGATAGACAAATGAAACAGAATAGAAACTCCAGAAACCAATCCATGCATCCATAAAGATCTACCTATATTTGACAAAAGAGCTAAAACCAATCCATGGAACAAAGTCAGTCTCTTCAACAAATGACACTGGGAAAACTGGATCTCTGCATTCAGAAGTATTAAGCAAGACCCCTACATTACACCTTACACAAAAATCCACTCAAAATGGATTTAAGACCTAAATCTATGACCCAATACCATTAAATTATTAGAGCACATTGGGGAAACCCTACAAGACACTGGCATAGGAAAAGAGTTCTTGGAAAAGACCACAGAAGCACAGGGAATCAGAGCCAAAAGTACCAAATAGGATTAGATCAAATTGTGAAGCTTCTGCACTGCAAATGAAGCACTCAGCAAAGTGAAGAAGCAACCAACAGAATGGGAGAAATTATTTGCAAACTATGCAACTGATAAAGGATGAATACCCAGAAAATATAAAGAGCTCAAGAAACTCAACAACAAAAAACAAACAATCCAGTTAAGAAATGGGCAAAGGAATTGAATAGGAATTTTTCAAAAGAGGAAATCCAAGTGGCCAACAGACACATGAAAAAATGTTCAAAATCACTAGCCATCAGGGAAACGTAAATCAAAACAAAAATCAGTGGGGCTGGCACTGTGGCATAGCAGGTGAAGCCACCACCTGCAACACCTGCATCCCATATGGGTGCTTGTTCAAGTCCTGGCTGCAGCACTTCTGATCCAGCTCTCTGCTATGGCCTGCAAAAGCAGTAGAAAATGGCCCAAGCCCTTGGGCCCTTGCACCAATGTGGTAGACCTAGAAGAAGCTCCTGGCTCCTGGCTCCTGGCTCCTGGCTCCAGAACACACCTTCTTTGGCTGTTGTGGCCATTTGGGGAGTGGACCAGTGGATGGAGGATCTCTCTGTGTGTCCTTCCTTCTCTCTATGACTCTACCTCTCAAATGAATGAATAAATCTTTAAAAAAAGAAAACCACAATGAGGTTTCACTTCACCCCAGCTAGAATGGCTTTCATACAGAAATCAATAAAAACAAATGCTGGTAAGGATGTGGAGAAAAATGTACCCTAATTCACTGTTAGTGGGAATGTAAACTGGTACCACCACTGTGGAAGACAGTATGGAGATACTTCAAAAATCTGAATATAGACCTACCATATGACAGATCCAACCCACTCCTGTGAATTTACCCAAGGGTACCCTCATGTTTATTGAAGCTCAATTCACAATAGCTAAGATATGAAATCAACCCAAATGTCCATCAACTGAACACTGGGCAAAGAAATTAATGGATATGTACACCATGGAATATTATACAGTGATTTAAAAAATGAAATCCTGTTGTTTTCAACAAAGTGGATATAACTGGAAAACATTATATTTAGTGAAATAATAGTCCCAAAAAGACAAATACCATATGTTCTCCCTGATCTGTGGTAACTAATAGAGCACCTAAAAGGTAGTCTATAGAAGTGAAATTGACACTGAGATGTGACTACTCTGAACATCCTTTGTCTCAAGTGCTGAGGAACAGTTTTGTTGATGTTGTTGTTGCTTGCAAACTATTTATTAAACCATGTACTTAGTGTAGGGTTAATCTTATGTGTATAAAGTTCATTGAAAACAGATCTTAGTAAAAAAATAAGAATGGGAATAGAAAAGGAAGGAGGAAGTGGGTGGGAGTGTGGGAGGTAAAGAGGATAGAGTGGAAAGAATCACTATATTCTTAAGTTTGTATTTATGAAATGCAGAAGTTTATATTCCTTAAATAAAAGGTTTTAGGGGAATAAAATAAATGCAAATAAATATTCAAAAAATAAAAAAAGAAGAAGTACATTCTGTGAAGTTAGGGCCCTTATCTGCCTTATGCTCTATCCACAGTGGCCAGCGTGGTTCTTGAGCATGGTTGACACTCAGGTTATGGTGAAGATCTTAGAACTGAAGTCAAATTGTCTGGTTCTGAATCCTGGTCTGACATATACTATTATGGGACCTAAGGTGAATTACTTACACTTTTTCTACTTGGATTTCTCATTATACAATAGTTATACACATTATAACTTCCTTATAGAGTTGTTATGAAGATCAAACTGAAATAGCCAATGCAGGCATTTAGGATGTTCTCAACAAACATTAGCCGTTGTTATAATTATTACTTGTGGAATGAGTTCATCTTCTGACCTTCAGTTTTCTCACCTGTACGGCTAGCCTAAATATCTACCCCTTACATTTGCTCTGAGGATTAAATAAGATAATGTAAGCAAAATGCTAATTTCAATGCCTAGCACGAAGTTGTTATTAAGCAGTGGTGATTATTCCCAACTCCCTTCCCCCAATATTTAACACAAGTGTCACCCTGGTCTAATTTCTTCCTTCAAAGTTCTTGGTCAGAGTTTCCATAGCACTTCCCAGAGCCTGAAATGCACATCTGGGTCTCTCTGTAGCACAATAACTGGCAAGATCTAGGCCCAAGCCAGGATGTCCTTGAATTTAGGATCCAAAGTCCATCCATCTTTGTTCTGTTTACCAGCCACACTAAGCCCCACTCTGCCATCAGAGCATTCCTCTCTTCCTTTATTCTCACATGGAGTCGGTAATTAATTTTCCCAAAAGGAAAAAAGTCTCAGCAAACATCTTTCTCCTTGGTGCAGGCCCTTGAATTGCTCTTATAGCTTCTACTCTTTATAGATGCCTCAGCCAAGCTGCTTTCTGTATCGCATTCTCCTCTGACTCTTTGCTTATAGCTGAAGCGTTTTTTGTGAAACAGCTTCTATGAAGAACATTATGCAAACTAATGTTGCATTCTACTCTATTCTAAATCTCTAACCCCAGGATATTCTAGAAGTTTGGAAGTTCTAAAGTCAATGGAGACTACAACAATAAAATTTCCATCATCTGTTCTCCATTGCAGGGTTTGCAAACTCTGCCAATGTAGTGCTTCCATTGTAGATGGGTTTATGTTTAATGCTACAATGAATTCCAGAGGAAGGAGCAAAGATAAGGTGAGAGCTATTTGGCTCAAATCAATGGCATCAAAGCTGGCAAGGCAGTGAGGTTATTAACTCTGCCTCTAAGGAAGGAAATTTCCTATCCTCTCCTTATGGGGTGCATATTATACAATGACACCAGAGGGACACATAGTCTTACAGGGACAAACATACCCCAGGGGCAATGGGATAGAATATGTGGAGTTTGAATTTAGTATTGATAAATCAGCCATATAAAACCATCCTCATCTCAGGAATATCTAATAGAGAATGAGAACCAGGTCTGAAAGATCTTTCATTTTTTAGTAGGTAGTTTACTTGTTAAATTTTCCAAGACATACATGTTGATGAGAAATTTAAAGGATGCTGAGCAGAGATTTCTCATCTTTACTGACAATATAACAATTTTTTAAAAGCAGATAAAACTGAAAGTTATCAGGAAAACAAGACTTATATATGGGCATTGGCTACTAAATAAAAAAACACAGGGAACATGAAGAAGTAAAAGTAATCAACTATCTCCCTGATAGGTGTCTACAGCTGGAAGAGGGAGAAACACACAGTCTTCAAGATGAAACCACCCCACATAGGCACTTACAGTAGCTTTTTAAAAAAAAAAAAAAAAGTAGAAGCATAAAGCCTTCAAAGAAATCAATGGACATAGGCCATAAACTCTCCTTTCATTTAAGCTGTTTTGAGTTGGGTCTCAACAATTGGCAACAAAAAATATTCTACAGTATGAATCAAGAACTTTGCATTTTCTCATCTACCAGAGGTATAATAACAGTAATATCCTCCCAACATTTTGAAGAACCAATGAAGCCTTTCCTCCTATTCATAACCAAAACTCCTATGTGTTTTTATCTGTCACCTCCACTTCTCCGCCTTCCAGTCACTCAATGATAGTCTCTAAACAAGCCACTCTTCTCTTTGCTCTGTAATCACAATACCCTCTCAAGAGGCCAGTCACTGTTTTGTTGCCAAGTCCAAAAGGCATCATCAGCCATCATCTCATTTGTCTTCCCAGCAGCTTCAACAACGCTCAATTCCAAGACGGCACATTTGTCTACTTTCAGCCACAGTAGTTTTGTCCTTTTCATGACTTTAAATACTACATGCAAGTGCACTTCAAAAATTTCATAAAAAAGTAAAATTAAAAGATAAGCTCAGGGGCTGGTGTTGTGGTGCAGCTGTCAAACCACTTTGTGAGAAACCAGCATCCCACATGAACCTTCAAGTCACAGCTGCTCTACCTCCAATCCAACTCCCTGCTAATGTGCCTGGGAACATTGCAGAAAACAGCCTGAGTGCTTGGACCACCACAACCCATATGGGAGATCTGGATGGAGTTCTAGGCTCCTGGCTTCCGTCTGGCCCAGCCCCAGCCAGTGTAGTAATTTGGGGAGTGAACAAGCAGATGGAAAATATCTCTCTCTCTCTCTCTCTCTCTCTCTCACTCTCTCTCTCTCTCTCCTCCCTCTCTGTCTCTGTAACTCTGCTTTCCAAATCTTTTTTTTAAAGTAAATTCAATAAATCTAAAGCAGACTACTTTTATTTTAAAAGATAAGCTTATTTTAATGCCAAAAATTGGAAATCTGTGCATATTTTTTTCATAGTATTTATTTTCCATGAACTTTTTGAAGGGCCTTTACATATGCCAGTAAAAAGCAAAAGTTATAGCCCAAATCCAAACCTCCCACCTACACTCAGACCTAGTTATTCCTGTACCTAACACAAAGGCCCCTTACATGCCATGTACCATACTCATCTTAGTCATGTCACTACTCACCA
The DNA here is from genome assembly GCF_033115175.1 of Lepus europaeus. Lineage (NCBI taxonomy): Eukaryota > Metazoa > Chordata > Mammalia > Lagomorpha > Leporidae > Lepus > Lepus europaeus. The sequence goes on from NC_084848.1 coordinate 19,919,122, forward strand.
CCCAACAGCATTCTCCATCTATCTCCAGATAACTGCATGAGTCAGAAAACTCCCCTTGAAAAAACACATATACATTTTCAAATACTTCATGGGACATTCTCATTATCTTTTTTAAAAATATTTATTCATTTGAAGGGCAGAGACAGAGAAAGAAACACAGAGGGAGAGGGAAATCTTCCAACCACTCGTTCACTCCCCAAATGGCAGCAACAGCCATAACTGGGCCAATACAAAGCCAGGAGCCAGGAGCTTCTTCTGGGCCTCCCACGTGGATGCAGGAGCCCAAGCACTTGGGTCACCACCCTACTTTTCCAGACCACTAGCAGGAAGCTGGATCAGAAGTGGAGCAGCTGGAACTCCACCGGCATCCATATGGGATGCAGTTACATCAGGTGGTAGCCTTACCCACTACACCATGGCGCTGGCCCTTCATTATCTTTTAATTGCATTCTCCCATGAACTTCTTATGTATGCAGTATGTTGATTTAATCAATCTATTTTCCTGTTACATACATAAATGCATGGACTTTGGACTTTTTATCTAATATTACCAACAACACAGTTCCAGGCATACAGCAGGTTCTCAATTAGTATGTATTGAATCACCAAAGCAAATGAAGTAACCCATGTGAAATGTCTTTCCCAAATATGTGACTATCAAGTAGTCCTGTCTTGCCCCATGCTCAGTGAGTCACACTCAAGGAAAGAGGCAGATGTACAGGTGGTGCAAAACAATTTTCTAAATGTATAATAACATGTATTAAGATACAGAATATTTTTCCACAGAATTCGAGGATTCTTTTCCAAGACAGCAATAAAGCCACTTTATGAGCTTAGGCATTTAGACCCCAATTCATGCTCCCCATAGAACTGGAAAATGATAGTTCTTAGTTCTTTGCTTCCAAATCCAAGAAAACGCCTATGTCCTGGTTTTGATGAGAATCCTCTTCTCTATTGTTTGCCATCAGTGCTCTCTTCTCCATTTCCTGCTTCATAGGAGCCTTCTAAGTTCATAAAGTTTTTACAAAGACTGCAATCACTCTTTGGAATTGCCCAACATCCCAACTTTGCATGTAGTAACTATGAAGCTAAAAAGCAGTAAAAATCTGTGAGGAGCCTACATAGTTACCATCTCCCTCATTAATGAAAAACCACGAGGTCACTGCCTTTCTCAAGGGTCACCCAATCAAATACCCCATCCCACTAGGGCACCTCTGTATTTGTAGTTCAACTGTTTATCTGTATACAGTAGCACCTCTCAAGAAACCTGGAGCTGTTAGCTGCACTGCACAACCTCCCCAAGCTTACGACACAGACCTTGAGCTGGATATTTATGCAAGAGAATGGGGGAGGGGTGGGTATTCTTGGTTTGACTGGAGACTCCCATTTTGCTTTAAAACAAAGTGAACAATGAAAACGGAAACTAAAGATAACTTTTTCTACTCCCAATTGCCATAAGTCCAGGCACTTGATACCCAAGTGTAGTTCAAAGTTGATCCCACCCACAGACTCCACATGCTCAGCGTCCTGCTGTGTGTTTGATGATTGCTGGCTTCAAAATAAATCTAGGGGAAGTGTGGTTCCCATCCTTAGGGTGGTCTCCTTACTCTTTACGTGCATTGCTTTTTTTTCTTTCCATTGTGTGAAATCATTGACCAATATAATAAGTATTGTTTGCTCCTGTGAGCCCACCATCCCCCAGCTACCACAGTAAGCCATCAAATATTATTTCGGGTGGCCTGATGGTCATACAGGAGCTCCCACATGTTGTAAATGACACAGAAGAGACAGACTCTCAAACTACAGATACCTCATCAAACTAGGCAATCTGGCCTCAAAAATCACAGATATTGTTAACCTAAGACAATATTTTTCTCATACTCTTTTAGGCATAGAATTTTTTTTAACCATACAGATTCGTGTTTTCTTTTGCATCTCTCCTTTATTTAATGGGTAAAATTTAAAGTCATACGAGATGATTACACAGTTGTGAGAAGGATTGCAAGTGAGTAAGATATTGGAGTGGGCTACCAGGATCTAAATTCTAGGGCTGGCTCTGACAATACTTGCTAGGTTAACTGGGCAAGTCACTCAAAAACTTTGACTCATTGATCCTACTCCAAAACACAGGAGGAAAAGTTTCCCTTTCCCATCTCCCAAGTATATTGTGAGAGGCAGAAAGAAAACAGCAATAAAATTACATTAAAGACAGAATATAAATCCAAGGATATATACCTATCATCATCATCACCACCACCACCATTTTTACTTCATTTACTGCCGTAATGCTTTCCATGTTCTACTGCTGCCACCTAATGGCAGAGCTGAGGGGCCTGGCAGTTAAAGTTACACACTCCGGTTTTGCATTTGCTCGAGTTTGTATTCACCTGGACTGAAGTCAGAAAATGTGCTCGCTCAAAAACAAAACAAAACAAAAAAAATACTGAACAGAAATGATTGCACTTGTTATGCTTGGCAAGTAGAATCCAGCCCCAAACTTGACTAAATGGTGCAGAAATGAGCCCAAGGTCTAGCTTAAGGGAAAGCCCACCAGGTGGTCTTATCCATTTTTTATGAGTCCAAATGTGTTTTGTATGTAACAAACCATGCTCCTATTAACTTCTAGACATAAAATGAAAACATTCAGGGTGAGCCGTGGGCTGTCAGAATTAGAGGTAGTGTGGCATTTTGAAACTCTCGGGACAGAAAATTGAATCTATTGGTGTGAGAAATCACAAGCAGCAACTGGCTGCAGGAGTTGTGCATATGGCCTGGCAGAACATCTTTTCAAGGAGTTTCAAATTCTGCACGTACTCCCAAAGGGACAAGAATTTTTCCTCATTGACTTTACGAAGAGACAAATGCTCTTACTACTCTTTGGTCCCCTTCTCAAAACATTCTGGTTGGACGTTCCGTAGGGCAATAAAAACTAATAACTAGCCATTTGCACTTTTCATTTCCATGGTAACTTTCTTATGGAGGTATTCTAATGTTCTTACAAAAACAGGGAATGCTGATTGAGCTACATACAGGAAATGAGGCGATGGTTTTAGTTCAGGCCCACAAGCAGAAACCTGCTCATTTTAATATGAGTATCTGTCTGCAGAAAGTCAATGGAGCTCCTAGAGCAAGGACAAGGTGCTGCACGCTTGGGCAGAAATTCGTCTTGTTGAGACAGCTCAGGGAGACTGCCAGTCTCAGGCTTTTGGCAAAGGGAGGGAAGCCCAACCCAGCATAGTGAGAGAATCCTCCTATCATACTATGACCTGGGCTTTATGGAATAGGCAGATTTTAGAGAATGATTGTATTTTTTACCCTGTGGAATATGAACTAGAAATATTTTCATGTACATTAAGCCAAGAAAAAATATTAAATATGAGAGAAAGTCAATTAAAACCATATTTAAAGAAAACTGGAGGAAGAAATACAAATTTTCAACTGAAGACTCTATCTGAACTCAGAATTTTTACAAGAAATTTATTTGCTATCTCTATCAAACACCCATAAACAGCAGCTTCATTTTTCCCCACACTCATCTGTAATACTGCTCTGTACAACTGATGGATCAGCAACCCAAACCTTCCATTTTGGTTGGTCTGAGAGTACACTGTTTTTCAGTTGAGTCGTTTAAGATCATCACAAGCCTAGCTCGAAAACAGGGTATGTATAAGATGCAAAGTTACTGTAAGCTTAGAAAGAATTCCAGGAAGGAACTAAATTAAGCATAGGAATAAAAATAGTAATAAAAATTAGAATAAAAAAAGAAATAAGATTAGCAATAAGAATCACAATAAATTTGAGAATGTGAACAGACATTAAAAAAACAGAAATCCTGCAATTATGATAGTAAATTCACTGTAAATGTAAGAATCTGTTAATCATTGAGATACTTTGTGTGTCCAGTTCTGCATCTTAGCATGTTTAAACAACCATGAAAATTCCTAGAGATTGTGCTTTAATTTAACCATCAGAAGAATTTTGAGAAACAAATTTAAGTTTGTAGTCAACATCTAAGTATTTGGGGAAATTTATCTTGTTAAATATCTAATTTTTATTTATCATGATCTACTAGTATGTAAATGGTGAGAATGTTTCTTATTTGTTGTTTTAAAAACCATTGGTTGATAAATTCATATTATCTGTAAATGAGACATTAAACAAACATCAAAGACATAACAAAAAAACTTCCATATGGTTAAGAGCTCTTCAGGTGTTAAGAATCTTTTCACAGCAATACAATAACCCCAGTGTAGAGAAGTTGTTTTAAACACTAAGCAATGCACTTCAGCATAACACAGAGGAGCCTTACCTAGCTTATACATCTGAGCAAGTGTCTCCATTTTTAATTACCATCTATGGGGAGGCATTACTTTTTATTTTCAAACCTTCATTATCTTCGTAAAGTGTCCATAGTTTGCCAAAAGGAGTTTGTTGAAACAGCTGCTTAACTTTCTCTGTCCTAATAAAAGTACCAATGTTTTCCATTGTGTTGACTTCATGGGAAGGATCTGACACTCTGTCCCTATTGACACTTTGGTGGGAATTGGGATTTAGGCTGGTGAAGGACTCCTTAATTGCTTTTCAGAAGACCCTACTTAAACAAAGACCACCTTAAACAAGACAAACACAACTGTGAGGCCAAGTGCCCCATATGACTCACATGACCAGACCAGGTACTCAGGTGCTGCTGGATCTCTTCTCTGTTTATCTCTGACTACAAGTCTTTATTTTCTCTAACAACAAATTTCCTCCACACTGATCCAACAGACTCACATTTTAGGAGTTGTCTGACACAAATGCGAGTGTGTCTTCCTTGTTGTGAGTTTGAAAAATCCCATGGAAGGACTACAGTGGGCCAGACTGTGATTATACCCAGCCTACAGTTAAAAATGGTGGGGGACTATTACTGGCTAGCACTGGCTCATTTATTGATGCCTGCCACCTAACTGCTGGAGTCTGTTTCCAAAAGGGATAGAAGAAGTCCAGGTATGGCCATGGGGAAATTGTTGTGAAACTGCCATGTGTAACCAGCCCTCCATGCATCCAGTATGAAGTGTGCTGAATCCAAACAGCAGCTGCATGACATTAAAGGCCCCAACACAGAGCATATCCAGCAATGGCAATTAAGTTCCAACTATTTAAGTGTTCAGTACCTAGTGTTTACATAAGATATTCTGATGGAAAACTTATAACAGCACAAATACTATGATACTCTGATTTGAATTTATATAAACAATATACTTTCAAAAATATGTAGCTCATCTGAAATGCTTTGTGTGTATATGCAAAAGAACAGATTTCTATTTGTAGGCTATAATTTGTGTAGCCAAGCTCAGAAGTGTCTCAAAGACTAAACAAATCTTTTGAGCTTCTGACACTGCCAAGGTCTAAAGATGAATTGCAATGAATTAGATTAAGTGCTTTAACTGTATCTGTTTTTTTTTTTTTTATGTCATAAAACTTAAACTTAGATTTAAGTCTAATCATACAAAGATGAAGTGTAAGTTTCTTCAGGCTCCTTTTCAGATTAAGACTAAGAGAGATAATTAGAAAAAACAAATATATCTGAATGCATATTAAAATTCTCACTGAGTAGTTAGAGCCCTGAAAGTACCAATGAAGTAACTATAGAGTCTTGGCTAACCACTTGATCAGAAGCTAAGTGGATGCCCTGCAAATGTTTTTGCATAAAAAGATGGAAGACTTGACAGAGCTGAAACAAAATTCTTGTCTTCTTTATAAGGAAATTGTATGACTGTTCCCCTCTATAAGCTGGAATCTTTGATTTGTGTTTCTTGCTTTCTGAATTGTTTTTCCAACAGGAGGGACAGATTCCCACTGAGCCTTCTGTGTTTTTCCCAATTTCTGCTTTGATCAAGGTCACACATTTTTTAAAAACACTGGCTAGTACTTCTTGATGGCTTGTCACTCTAAACCCAACTCAGATGCTGGGAGAGAAATACCAGCTGTAAATGTTAACACTTATTTCTAGAAGCCTGTGCCTATGGCTCATAAAGCTAAAAAGCTAAATATTCAACCTTGAAGTCCAAAATGCCTACCTACCCACCTTATTTCTGCAAATATCCTCCAACCTTCCTATTAAACCCTAAGAAAGATTTTCCATAAAAAATTGTTGTGGACCACCACTTCGTGCTTAGACAAGACCTCTGCAGGGAACTTGCTTTGAATCCAGGAACAAGAGACTCAGTCATGTAAAAATTACTTTCTATATGATCTCAGAAGAATAATCAAAGCAAAGTTTCCCAACTTGAGAGATACAAAATCAGGTAACAGCATATGCAAGTATCGGCTGTATCTCTTGCCTTGGACTTAGGCGGCCATGATGGCAGCTGTATGAGGCAAGAGGGATCAGTCAGCAGCAGCAGCAGCAACAAAAATGCAGAGGCACCCTCCAAAATTCCTCTGCCTTTAATCTCTGGTTTGCATCTCCCCTCCACTATTCATTTCCCTAAATAGGTATTGAGCATGTTGTATGCTGCAGAGACTTGTTAATCATCAGGAAATAGCCATGAACAAAACAGATCTGGTCCCTGCCCTTGTGGTATTTATACCCTAGTGAGGAAAAGCACAAAATAAACATCTAAACTAACAAATTAGCAAATAATTACAGGTAATTACTAAGGTGTAAATAAAATGACATGGTTAAAAATATTAAGGTGAAGGAACAGTGCTACCTTAGATTGGATGGTGATAGGAGGTCTCTCTAGAGGGTGACATTTAAACTGAAATCAAAATGAGGAGAAAAAGGAAGCTACATAAGGGCCTGGAAGAAGAGCTTTCAAGCAGAGGATACAGGGAGTAAAGGCAAAGATACCAAGAGGGGAAAGGTTGAGTGGCTGGAGTATACGGGAATGGGGAGAATATGGGGGGAAGAGAGAGGTGAGTGACAGAAAGAACATGTGAAGCCCCCAGGGAATCTAGCCCATTTAGCACCTACATCCTTCCATTATTATACATATAACAATGTATTATGAAAGTGAATTTACTATTCTCTGTCTTTGAGTAGATGGTGAGTTCCTTAAGTACACTATATCTTATTCATGATAACAATTATAGCTCCCATTTATTGAGCTATACCCGGCATTGAGCTAGCTACTTTGCATACATTATCTCCAATCTTCACAACAACCCTGCAGGTAAGTATTATTAGCATAATTTTACAGATGAAAAAACCAACTAAGTGATTTACCCAAGGCCAAAAAGCTACTGTCTGGCAAAGGAAGTATTTGAATGTGTGCCCTGTCTTGCTCTGATATGCAGACCCTTTTTGCTATCCCACATTGTCTTACGTTAGTTGCCTTAAGGCACCTTGGTAGGCCCAGTCCCTAGCACAATGTCTGGCACAGCAAATAGATTCCAGTGCTCGACTGGTATTCGTAATACTGAATTGGAGTGAACTGAATTCAAGTTCATAGATTAAACTACAAGGACTCCAATTTCAAGAGGCTTTGCAGGACCATATGTGGCAGTGATGGTGGCCTTCTGTCTCAGGAAGAATTCGAAGTACGGTGGAAACTGACAGGGAGGAGATTGTACTTAATAAAACCAAATGAAAGCTATGGGGCTTCCTGGGAGCTACACTGACACCACTGCATATCGTGTTCTGAAAAAATTAATGGGATTTTAAAGAGAGAGGCTGCTCAATGTGCTTGCGAAATGGAGATACAGAAGAATGCGCTGCGGTGATGAGGAGAAAAGAGCAGCGAGAGAGGAGGATGGCACTGTTGTAATTGCCTGTAATTTCTCCCCCCTCCTCCTCCTGACTTTAATTAGGACACTTGTGAGACATACACATTTGTAAGAGTGACAGAGCTAATTGAAGAAAACCACATGTCTCATCAACAAGCAAATCAGGAATAATAATCAAAGCAGCAGAAGCAAAATTGGAAGCCATGAGCTGTCAAAAGCAGGGGGAACTCAAATACAATGAGGCATGTAATTTAGAAAAAGCGAGTTATATGGAAGCATTAAAATGGGATATGAAATAAAACAGTTAACTTGACTCAGACTGGAACTTGTCCTCCCACAATCTGGTCACAATTGAATCTAGTGCAAACACTTCTAATGACCTCAGCCTATATTCTGGGGATACCGGCATTATTTCATTTCATTGCTCAGAATGGGCCAGTTAAATGAAAAGTCACCCGCTCCCTCTTTGAGATCTTCATTAATTCGCACTGCTCTCCTGTCACCACATTGGTCAGCAGTGTCCTGAATGGAGATAGCAAATGACAGGCCCTCAAGCCCAATTTTTAAGATTGCTTATATTCAGAGGTCATTATTAAGTTATTCCTTCATCCTCTACTTGCAAACCTACAGTAAAAGATGAACTAGCAAATCTGATTGGGGAAGAATTCTCCTTCTTCTGACTTCTTCACTCATTGGATATTTGTGGTTTGTCCTTCCCCACATCCCCTGAAGCCATTCTGCCTTCTCTCAACAGCTCAGCCCCACAAACAAGGGCTCCTCCCCAGGCCTGATCCAGTATGGCAGGGGGTCCTTTGCTACAAGGTGGGCATGTCGCCCTGGCTGGACAATCAGAATCTCAACACATTCTTGGGCTCTCTGGGATGATGACCAAGCTCCCTGCAGCATTCTCATGATATGTCTTGGAACTGTTTAAACATTCCTGCTACCGCATGGAAAATGAGAATGAAATTATTAAAGCTCAAGAAAAATAGGGGGAGAAAAGACATCCTTGTCACATTGTGTAGATCCTGAATCAGCCATTCCTGAAGTCAGGTGTATTCCTGAACTTTCCTCTTTTTTGATTAAGTTGGGTAAATTTTGATTTCCCCTCTCTGTAGGTAAGAATTCTAAACATAAATTATTAATGTAACAGTAAACAAACAATGAAACAGAAACAGCATTAGTAGCTGGTACAATGGAGTGCTCTTTATGTGCCAGACACAGGGTAATTATGTCAATATATCCACTATGTATTATTGTTATTCCCCTTTTACCAAAATAGAAATTGAGATTGAAGACTTTGTATAATTTCCCTCAAGCTAACAGAGATAAAAATCAAAGCTCAGGATTTTCTTTGGAAGCCCATGGTCTCAAAATCTATTGCAATGGCAACAAGAGAAGAGACTAGGTCATGATTTCAATTCTAAACGTCTTATATTGATCAGTGAATAAATAGAAAAGAATTGGCATGACTGCCTTCTTCCTTTTTTTCCAGCATGCCCATGTTCCTGACAAATTGATTTTTGCCTTTTTCATCATGCCTATTTTCTCACATTCGGTATCACAAACTCACAGAAGTTTCCCTTAAGCACAACTGCACAGTAGAAGCACCCTACGGAAACTCTTCTCAGCTCTCAAACAAAGGTTCCCAAGGAGAGGTCATGGGGAGGGAGCCACAGAATCTTAGAGGCTGCTCTACAGAAGCAAAGAATTGTTCATTGCAGTGTACAAAAATCACCTAAAACTAAGCACTCAAAGTCATAACAGAGTATTCCTCTCTAGATCAGATACCATAACCAGTGCTAACAACCATGATCTAATTCTATTACAAGAGTCAGAGGTTGCCAGGTGGTCCCTACTATATTTTCTCAAATAAAATTTTTCTATAATGTGAGAAAGGGGAACATACATTCAAGATGTAGAGGTAGAAAATATTTTTAATTTTTTTAAAAAATAGTAAAATAGTTTTATGCTTATAATAAAGTAAAATATATACTCCATAAAACAACAAGTAGAAAAAATTCTAGATAGAGGAGTTCACTGAGAGGCAGAAAGAAATAACAATAGAATATTAACAAATGCAATTAAGCACAAGTTGAAAATAGTGAGCAAAAATTATAAAAATAAGTAAACTAAAAGACTAATTTGCCAAAATGCAGAGAAAAACAACAAAAATAGCAAAATGACAAGAAATAGGAAAATGCATTTGAGCAGAGAAGAGATGCAAAAGTAAGAGTTTCCTACAGAAGAAAATAAACTTAAACTGAAACAGAAAAATATAAAATATATAATTGGAAAAAACTTTTCTGATCTGAAGTAATCACATATTATAAGACTGGATAAAAATACTGAAAAAAGACTAAAAGCTAGATATAAACCATGAAGATCCTACATTTCAAGCATATAGAGAAAACATCTCAATGGCATTCAGGATAGAAGTGAAACACTGGATGACAGGAAACCAAAATCAAATGAACCTCAGACTTCTCTTTCACAGCACTGAAAGTCATTACAAGAGGCAGATTTACCAGGAAATCAGTAAAGTTCAAACTTCAAAACCCCCATTTAGGATGGGAGCGTCGGCAGGAGGGAGGTTAGGGTAGGAAATATCACTGTGTTACTAAGTCTGTATACATGAAATATATAAAATTTGTATATCTTAAATAAAATTCTTTTTAAAAAATTTCTAAACAAATGTTAACTTCAGTAACTCATTTTATGTTGCTGATTTTGTATTGTTTTTCTCAGAAGTTTCCTTAAATTAAATAAACTTTAGGCTCTACAAAAACCTATATTTTTTAAAAATATTTATTTCATTTATTTGAATGAATGAAAGAGAGAGAGGAAGAGACAGAGAGAGTTCTTCCACCCCATGATACATTCCCCAAATGGCCACAACAGCCAAGGCTGGGCCAGGCCAAAGACAGGAGCCAAAAACTTCATTTGGGTCTCCCATGGACCCAAGCGCTTGGGCCATCATCCTCTACTTTCCCAGGCACGTTAGCAGGGAACTGGATCAGAAGTGGAGCATCCAGGACTTGAATCTGCACTCTGATATGAGATGCCAGCTTCCCAGGTGGCAGTTTAACCCACCACCCTGTAACTACAGCCTCAAAACCCAGATTTTTTTTTTCTTATAGTTACATAAAAGATCCTATGAGGATGTCATCCAGAGAAATTGACAGAGAAAATACTTAACCCATTCTGCAGATATTTTAACAACATAATGTTTATTAGAAAGTTACCATAAGTGGTACATTTATTGCTTGATTTACGTCTTTACAGGTATCATATGCATGATGATTTAAGAAAGTGCTCTAAGCAGGTGAGTGCATAGAACAAATGTCCAGAGAAGGGACCGTGACAAGGAGAGAAATCAGTAGTAGGGAAAAAACTTTGAGTAGATGGTGATAGAGCCATTAGGATTTTGTAATATTAAGAATATGGGAACTAGAGGAGCAAAGATAAAACTAATAACAGTTTGGACTGAATGTAATGAACTACTTTGAACTTAGGGATGAGCGAGGACCCACAGCCAATCTTTATAGCATGTAATATGTTCAGCACAGGTGGTTCTATAGTCACTTTATTTAATTAAATGGTCACAAAAACACTAGGAAGCAAGAGATATTATTATATTATCCTCTTTACAGATGAAGAAATAGAGGCAAAGAGAGTAGCTTGCCCAAGATTACATCTGCATGTATTTATTCCAATTAAAGGTATTCTTTGTATATATATGTAGGAGAATGAAAGATCAAAAAATGACTAAAATGTTTAATTTGTTGTACACATTTAACTGTACATATGATATTTAGTGTACAAACTAGGACATTTTTAAATTAAAAGGAGGCACAATTACTAACTATCCCGGGGAAACAGAAGTAAACAAGGATCTTCAAAAGCAAATCAGTGGCCAGCGCCGTGGCTCAATAGGCTAATCCTCCGCCTTGCGGTGCCGGCACACTGGGTTCTAGTCCAGGTCGGGGCACCGGATTCTGTCCTGGTTACCCCTCTTCCAGGCCAGCTCTCTGCTGTGGCTCAGGAGTGCAGAGGAGGATGGCCCAAGTGCTTGGGCCCTGCACCCACATAGGAGACCAGGATAAGCACCTGGCTCCTGCCTTCGGATCAGCGCAGTGCGCCTGCCACAGCGCGCTGGCCACAGTGACCATTGGAGGGTGAACCAATGGCAAAGGAAGACCTTTCTCTCTCTCTCTCTCACTGTCCACTCTGCCTGTCACAAAAAAAAATAAAGCAAATCAGTATATAAATTTACCTTTAATGAAAAGTCCCATCTTAATGACTGGGAACAATCAATATCTTGGTTGAGCAATATGATTTATCTTTATTTCATACAGTAGTAGAAATACATATTTGATTATATATTGGAAATAAGAATATTGCAAATGATAGAATATTATTCAGCCTTTAACAATGAGATCTTGTCATTTTCAACAATATTGATGAAATTGGAGGACATTACATTAAGATAAATAAGCCAAGCATGATCTCAATTATGTGTAGAATCTAAAAAAAAGATCAAATGCATAGAAACAATTGAATAGTAGTTATTAGGAATATGAAATGGGGAAGTAACTCAAGTGACACAAACTTGGTAGGAAGAATACTCTATAGATCTAATTATTGCCAAGAACTATAGCTAATTATGTTGTACATTGAAAACCTGCCAAGAGAGTATATCTTAGGTGCTATTATCACCACCCCTCCAACAAAAATGTAACTATGAAAGGTAGGTGATGTCTATATTAATTTGTTTACCTGTATCAATCATTTCACCATGCATACGTATATCAAAATATCTTCTTGTACACTATAAATATATGCAATAAAAATGAAAATAGGTATTTTATATGGATGGAATAAGAAAAGGGGAAGGTAGACAATAAAATAGACAAACCTATGGCTTGTCTCATTAATAAAAACTGAATCAAAGAACAAACATAAAATTAAAAATAGGAAAGGATTTATAGAAGACAAGCCCTTTTCTGTAGATTTCCATGTCCACATCCATATTCTAAGCTTGTGCCAGACACAAAAACCCAGAGGCGAATAGATGTAAGAGAGGGAGGGGTTATGACCAGGGTACCACGCATGGCCCAGAGCAGAAGGCCATGATGATGAAAGGCACTACCTACCAATCGTGAGCATCTCTACAGATGCTGTGTCACCCAGAGATCAAGGGCCAAATCAGACAAGGAAGATCTGAGCAAATTCCTGGGCAAACATGTAACTTTGAGACCTAAAAGGCCCCAAGCACAAATACTCACACAAACACACACACACACAATGTCCCAATAATACGTAAGTCCTCCTGAACTTGCATCTAGGAAACCCCGTTATTGGATATTTGAAGTAAATTGTCAATTACAGGAGAATGAGGGAATAACATTCCTTGCATATCTAATGTTTGACTACTCAAATCTTTCAGTTTCTTGTCAACACATTTTACTTAGAAATGTTTGTTGCGGGCAATATTATTCCTGTTTAACCTCACTCCCTCATCAGCAAGGGAGCTTAAGGATCCATGATATGAAAATATTTATGACTGCACTTCATCTTCCCAGAACAGTTTAAGTATGAAGGACAGGAGGACCAGCGGGGGAGAGGTGCTGTGTGCTTAGTTAATGGCTAAGGTCTTCCTAGGGGACAATTCTATGCAGCCCTAGCATCTTATTAACATCAGGAAATAATTGAGAAGAGGAAGAGGTTTCAGGGAATACAAAAGAATCCTAATAGCCTAGTAATCAGGTCATCTCAAAGTCACTTCTAAACTTCGTTCAAAAATTATAAATTTCCATTTATAATATGCATATTTTAAAATTAGAAAGTCTATACTTTTGTTCCAATTGGCTTCTACTTCCTAAAGCCTTGTGTCAGCTGCCAGTCTCTGTTATTTTAAAGCTAAGTGCCAAATTAACACCAAAGCCAAAAGCTGAATAACTTAATTAACATAATTAATACACAATGGAATATACATATCTAGTTGATCAAATCTATTCCATGAAAAAATCCAGCAAAACGTTCAGTGTTCATATGTAAATACAATTTTGTTTCGAACATACATTAGAAATGAAAACATAGACATTAATGGTGTAAAATATCTTTTTCACCACCTGCTATTTGTAGACCCAGCTCATAGATACTACTAATAGCAATGCAATTTGTCATCTGGTTTCCTGTTCACATTGCTTTACAGGTTTTTATAACTACAGGTACAGCTAACAGTTCATCACAGGACTGATCTAATTTCTGTTCCATACTCTCAAATAAATGAAATGAATTTTTTTAATGAAGCAGATTTCTTTGAAACACAGGACTATAAATAAATAAAAATGTTTCTCTGGGAAAATTGAAAAAAATATATACAAGCTGACTCAGGCTTGCCTCCAAGACATTGTGCTAGAAACTTATCAAGAATATAACTTGATTTTAAAAATCATTACTGAGCCAAGGTTATGGTCATCAACCCCAGGCACTACCTTTGAAATGTAAATTAGAAAATGTAGTAGTGAAAAGAGAAGAATGAGAGGCTTAACTCACAAATTCAAAGGAGGCCATGGGCAGCCAGGATAATTCTTATTCTGGGTTAGCATTGAGAATGCACAGAACTACATAAAAAATAAAGTTTTATTTAAAAAAGAGGTTGCAAAATGGACTTTTAATGATAATCTTCATTAGAATAATTACCAATGAAAAATAAAAGGAGGAAAAAACACCTTCAACCTATTTTCCATAAATATACCTGTAAAGAATTATATTTTTTTGTTCCACAGAATACCACAAGCCCACAGAGAGCCACCAAATAGAGATCTACACTTGCCTGACCCACAGCTCTGTGTAAACATTTTTCACAGGCAGTGGAGTAGCCCCATGGGGGACATGAAGGGAGATAAACAAAAAATAACAACTCCAAGCCTGGGCACCCACTAGCACAATTCATTCACTTCACGATGAGGTGAGGCTGCTTTAGGACATGAAGTAATGATGCCCTGCTCCAAGAAAAATCAAGACAGGGAAAATGAAGACAAACAATGAGATTACTGGACCTGAGTTGCTATCTGGAAGAAACTCAAAGGTAATGTTCTTCCCCAAGCATGAATATAGATAAGCCACTGGAGAAAATCACTGTCATGCTTCTGGAATCCTAGGACTTGAAATCTGTTTAACATCATCATGGAAGCTGGGAGACCCTTGGTAAGATTTCCCACCACTCATTTTGGCACCCATGACCTTGATTATTTGAGAGAATTCTGGAGGAGTGTGAATGTCTATCTGTATCTATCCATTGATCAATCAACAGATACAGATACACAGATACATATAATACATCTATGCAAAACATTTGTGGAAATGTATTTTATGAAAAAACTATGTATAGATTTCAATTTTTTGCTTCAAAATAAATTCATTTTTCATTTGCATTTTGCATGAGATTTTTGAAGTACTATCATATATGATATGGGTAGATAAACATACAGATAGACAGACTAAAAATCCAGGCTAGTAATCTATAATAGGTATAACATTCTAGTTCCAGACTAGGCATTCTGAATATAGCCTTGATAAGAAAGAGAAAACCTCAGTACAGTATTGCACCATTACTTCAACCCCTCACAATATCATATTAAAAAGATGAAAAATAATATTAAAGGAGGTATCTGCTACAATAACTATCTTCAAAGATATATTCACTCATTCTGAGAGTATTCCATAGTGTGTTCCTGTGACTCCACATCTTGGGGGTCCTTGGCATTGTGCACCAAATGGCCAACTGAAGGCGAGAATTGCAAATCTTGCTAGAATGTAACTCCCAAGAAGTCAGGGAGCATTTTTTTTTTTATTTCCCCACTAAATGTGCAAGTCTAGCACATGTAAAGTGCTCAAAAAATATCTGGCAATCATATGAATGATCAACTAAGAGAAGTGTGAAGGGAAAATATACTGAAGCTTAAAGTCTTTATGTTATCACTTGGGCCTTTATTTAGCGAAAAAATTTCCAATATGTCAAAGGGAGGGCTGTAAAATTGCTTATGCTTGACATAAGGGAAAAATGTGATCAGAGTAGTTGGGAATCTGAACCAATCATGCTCAGAAAACTCCCTGCTTCTGATGAATGTCATTCTGAATATATGCGAGCTAATGTTCACGAAATGCTAATACTGAGAAAGCAAGTTAACCTGATCCCTAAAGCTTTCTTGGGCAGTGACATTTCAGGATGATTTATTGCCTTGCAAAGACTAAGGATGAGGAATGCATTCTGGTGCAGTATGGTAAGCTACCACTTGCAACACCAGCATCCTATAAGGGACCACCAATTCCAATTCCAAGTGCTCCACTTTCAATACAGCCCCCTGCTAATGCACCTTGGAAAGTAATATAAAATGACACTGGCCGGCACCGCGGCTCACTAGGCTAATCCTCCGCCTACGGCACCGGCACACTGGGTTCTAGTCCCGGTCAGGGCACCGGATTCTGTCCCGGTTGCCCCTCTTCCAGGCCTGCTCTCTGCTGTGGCCAGGGAGTGCAGTGGAGGATGGCCCAAGTGCTTGGGCCCTGCACCCACATGGGAGACCAGGAGAAGCACCTGGCTCCTGGCTTCTGATCAGCATGGTGCGCCGGCCGCAGCGCACCGGCTGCAGCAGCCATTGGAGGGTGAACCAACGGAAAAAGAAGACCTTTCTCTCTGTCTCTCTCTCTCACTGTCCACTCTGCCAGTCATAAATAAATAAATAAATAAATAAAATGGCCTAAATACTTGGCCCCTACCCTCTATGTGGGAGACCCAGATGGAGTTCCAGGGTACTGACTTCAGTCTGGCTCAGCCCCAGCCATTATGACCACTTGGGGAGTGAACCAGCAGATGGAAGATGTCCCTCTCTCTGTGTAATTCTGATTTTAAAATAAATAAAATAAATCTTTAAAAAAAGAGCTTAGACAATAAAAAATTTTTCATTTTTTTCATATTACAAGTAGTCTAGGGGTAAAGTACACACTTAAGATGTGGGGAAACTATTTAAGAACATTTCCAAAATAGAATCTTTTTTTTAATCCTTCAGCAAGACTATGCTTAGCATATTCATTTCTCATCTTTAGGCTTTTAGCCTCACATTTTCAAGATGACTGTCATAGCACCGATTAAAAGATCCTTGGACAACACTTCACAACAAAAAATAGAATCCACCCATCACCATCCCTTTCCTTACCAGAGAGCAAAATCCTTCTCAAATTGCCTAGAAAGTATTTTCATGTTCATCCTTAAAGTAATCAGTAGCCAAAAGAGTTAGACTATGCTGCTAGCCTTAGACAACACAGGATTCATCCTCTGAGGTTGGGAAGTACTCATCTACCCCAGCCGGGGGGTGGGGTGAGGCTTTAACAAAGACAGAGTGGGAAGGTAAATAGACAACTGAATTCTTAATTACCTCCTACAGCCTCGTGTGGCATGAAGAGACGATAGCTGATAGATAGATGATAAATAGACAGCCAGACAGGGGAATTTTGATTCATTTTCTCCCGGAAAGAGTCTTCTCCTATTCTCACCTCTATCCTTGAGATAGGCTGAGTTAGTCTCAGGCTATTATAATCAAAAACATAATCTTACATATTAGAGAAGGGGACTGTAGGCATATTTTAATGTGTCTATATTTATATATATGAATATAAATATATACACATAAATGTAATATGTGTCTGTTGACATGTATATGCACATATGTAGGGAGCTCTGTATGTGTATATTTACATACAAGCATATGCAAAATCTACATTAATATCTATCTTCTTGGTTAAAGCTAGAAAATCACATTGAACTCTCAATCAAGAATGGCTTCCCTTGTTATGTACTTACTGAACTGTATGATCAACCATGAGATGGCTTCAGTCTACTTACTCAGGGCTTCTCCATCCATCAGTACCACTGAAAATAATTACAATTTCATTTAAACAAATGCCAAATATCCCAAAGCTAACAAAGGATGGAATTAAATCCAATTCTGACTTCCTCTCCTTTAGTTTGCAAAGAGCTGTTTCAACTGGTGTCCAACACCCTGGAAGCTCTCATTTGGTCTGAAAGTCATTAGACTACAGCTATCAGCTAATGAGGCAGTAAGTGTTTGGAAGCAGCTTGAACTACTTCAGCATATCCAAGTTAAAATAAGGCAAATTAGTAGTAAAATCAAATTGGTTTAAACTGTGAAGTGAGTGTGAAAACTATTCCCCTGAAAAAGAGTATTGGGTCAAATTGCTGCACTGGGACACTGGAGATGATTTCAACTTGCAAGAGAAAAAAATGTTACTTCTAATGAATTTCATCCCTTAGCAGGCAGCGTGTGCTAACTATCCTGGAAGTCCAAAGCTTTTAATTGTGGAAGAAAAAAAGACAGAAAGAAAAAGAGAGAGAAGAGTAAATGGTTTCCTCATCAAGGACACAAAATTTATCATCCAAAGTGGAATATTAAGGGAATGAAAGCAGGGATGGGAGTGATTATAAATTACACCAGAATAATCAATGTAAACAAGGGTTGTCCTCGTTATCTCACACCTTTAGGAGAAGTATCAAAAAATAATGAAGGGGCGGTGTTTGGCTTACCAGTTAAGCCTCTGCTTGGAATGCCCATACCCCATACCAGAGTGCCTGGTTAAAGTCCTGGCTACTGCAATTCTGATCCAGCTTCCTGCTAACGTTCACTCTGGTTGGCAGCAGGTGATGGCCCATGGGGTTGGGTCTCTGCCCTCCCCACCACAACCACTTGGAAGACACAGATTGAGTTCCTGGCTCCTGGCTTCATAGCCCAGGTCTGGATATCAATGGCATTTTGAAAGTAAACCAGCACATAGGAGCAATCTCAATCTCTCCCACTCACTCTGTGTGTGTGTGTGTGTGTGACTCTTTCAAATAAAAATAAACTAAAAATTGATGACTGAAGGGTTTTTGGGGAAGATAACATTGTGGGAAGGCGAGGAAGTGAGAATTTGACAGAGGGGAAGTCGGCCTAATACGTGCTTGCCTTTGAGGCTCTGGAGTGCAGATGAGCCTTCATGATCGTCTTACACCCCTCATCTGCCTGTCTCTGGCTCCAGTCACCCCAGGGCTGAGGCACAACCTCTGCAGAGAAACTTCCCCTATAACGTGCAGCCATGTTCAGTGAGGTAAGCAGCTGTGAACCATTAACAGCTAATAGTTCCCTAAAGTGGGGGAGGGGTTGAGGAGGCCACTACAATAGCCAGTCCATGCCCCTAAAACTAGGCTGACTCCAGTTCATCAAGCCCCACACCACATATTTCACTTACTTCGTGGGCCCAGAGGCATTGTTTTCTCTAACTCCATCTCAACATGGATCTACCATGCTTCTCACCCTCTACACTTAAGTCCATAAACTCCATTCACGCCATCCTAAAAATGGAGTACCAAGCACCTCCCACTTGCCTCTCCACTGCTCCTCACTCTTTCTCCTCTTCACTTTCAGTGTCAGACCCTTGAATGATGAAATTCATTTGGTTTTTCTATTCTTAAACGGTTCCCTGTATTAACTCTCTAGCTCCATTTAACACGGGCCAAGTTAAGGGATCAAGATTTTGTTGAACAAATTTTAAGTTGCACTTCTCAGCCTCTCCTTCCTAACAAGATAGATGTTCCCCACATTACAAAGAGTAGATTTCTGCAGTATTCCAGACATGCGCTTGCTGCAGACTGGCAATATCAGTGCCTAGGTGTAAGTCAGAGACTGTTCTAGTTACCTATTGTAGTATAAGAAACGACTCCAAAAGTAAAAAGCACAAAGCAACAAACATTTGTTATCTTACAGCTTCTGTGTGCCAGGAACGCAGGCACGGCTTACCAAGGTGCCTGCCTCAAGATCTCTAACACAGCTCCAATCAAGATGTCAGCTGGGGCTGCACTTGCATGTGGACGCTTCACTGGTGGGGAATCATCTGTAAGCTCACTCAGGTGATGACTCAGCAAGACTCAGTTCCTCACAGCTCTTAGATTGAGGCCTCAGTTTTTGGCTGATTATTTTTTCTCATTATACTATGCCTCTAAGTGGGCTGTCTGCTTTGATGGATCCTTAGAGGCTGTGATGGGTGTGGCCAGAGAGCTCTACTTGATTCTTCAGGTTTAAGGCTGTGCAAAAAGTGACTCACCCAGATTGTTCTCTCCCTTGCTCCTTGCTGGATCTCTCTCTCTCTCTCTCTCTCTCTCTCTCTCTCTCTCTCTCTTTTTTTTTTTTTTTTTTTTTTTTTTTTTTTTGACTCAGTTGGGAAGTAATTCCACACAGCTGAGTGGAATTGAGGGTAGTTGAAATCTGGTCTCGTTTTTGTCTTACCTCCCGTTCCCGCGCTGGCGAGATTCTGCAGCTCAGCTCCTGCGGCTGGGCTTCCACGTGGTGGGCTCCCTGTAGGTCCTCTGTGTCACATCCACTTGATCCGGAAGCATTTCCTCTGCAGTTTTTTTCTTGAGTCTTTTCCTGAGGCTACAGTAATTCCACTTTTATGAAACTATATTTTCCCAGACTATTGGTGCACGTCCTCACTATCCGCCATCTTGGCTCCGCCCCCCTGGCTGATTATTTTTTAAAGATTTATTTATGTATTTGTTTGAAAGGCAAAGTTACAGAGAGGCAGAGGCAGAGATCTTCCATCCATTTGTTCACTCCCCAAATGGTCACAACAGCTGGAGCTGGGCTGATTCAAAGCCAGGAGCAAGGAGATTCTTTCAGGTCTCCCATGACAGTGCAGGCGCCCAAGGACCTGAGCCATCTTCCACTGCTTTCTCAGGCCATAGCAGAGAACAGGATTGTAAGTGGAGCAGCTGAGAATTGAACTGGAACCCATATGGGATGCCAGCATGGTAGGCATAGCTTTAACTGCTATGCCACAGCGCCAGCACCGAAATTTTATTGGTTGTTAGCCAGAGCCTTCCCTCAGTGCCTTGCCAGATGGCAGCTCACAATACAACAACTCATTTCCAACAAGCAAGAGTGAGCCAGAGATGCTAGCACAACAGGAGTACTGGACTATGTGTGGTCTAATGTTGGAAGTAACACCCCAAAATTTCTACCTTATTCAACTTATTCAAAGGAAGTGACCAGGTTCCACCACACAGGAGGAAGGGATTACATAATGTCATGAACACTAGTATCTGAGATCTCTGGAGATGTCTCAAAGACTACATATCACATGGCCACACGAACTAGTTTACAGTCCAGGTGGAAAAAATAATACAGATATCCGCCTTGCGGCGCCGGCACACCGGGTTCTAGTCCCGGTCGGGGCACCGATCCTGTTAAGTCAGTGCTTGTGCTGCTGGCATCCCATATCAGAGTGCCGGTTCAAGTCCCAGCTACACTGCTTCCAACCCAGCTTCTTGCTAAGGCACCCTAGGGCAGCCGATGATGGCCTCAATACTTGGGTTCCTGCCATCCAAAATAGAGACCCAGATGGAGTTCCTGCTTCCTGGCTTCAGCCTGGCCCAGCTCCAATTGTTGCAGGTGTCTGGGGTATGAACCAGCAGGTAGAAGATCTCTCTCTCTCTCTCGTTCACTCATTCTCTCCCTCCTGCCTCCCTCTCTATCTCCCTCTCTCACTCTCCCTCTGTGTGTGTGTGTGTGTATGTGTGAGTGGGACTCTGCCTTTAAAATGAATAAACACATCTTTTTTTAAGTCTTCTTTTAAACAAAGACTAAGGGTTAATGCAAAGGAAAAAAATTAGGATGAGAGAGGGAAAATGGGAGAATAATTTTCAAGGTCCTTGATTTTATACATGTAGCATATAGATTTAGAGAAAGGAATCTGTAGATTTATCTCCAAAATGTCATAAACTGAGCCTGCCAAAACTATAAATAAGAATAATTAGGGGCAGTGCTGTGGCATAGCAGGTAAAGCCTTCATCTGCAATGCTGGCATCCAATATGGGCGCCGGTTCAAGTCCCAGCCGCTCCACTTCCAATTCAACTCCTTGCTAATATGCCTGGGAAAATAGAAGCTGGCTCAAGCACTTGGGCCCCTGCACCCACAAGGTAGATTCGAAAGAAGCTCCTAGATCTTGTCTTCAGATGTGCCCAGCTCCAGCCATTGCAGCCATTTAGGGATTAAACCAACAGAAGGAAGATCTCTGTCTCCTCCACCTCTCCCTCTCTCTGCAACTCTGCCTTTCAAATAAATAAACCTTTTAAAAAAAAAAAAAGCTTAATTAACATGCATTGAGAGCCTGCTACATGCTAGACACAGTGAGTGCTTTCTACCTCTCTTTGAAAGCGAACAAGCTAATGAACAAAGTCAACTTGACTGCACACCACCAAGTCTCCCCCTTGCTGCCCATGCTCCCTGTTTATCTCTTTTTTGTCTTCTAAGCAAAAGACTCTTTTTTCTCCTAACCCTTAAACTTACTCTCAAGAGAGTCCATGCTCCAGTCACTCACACCTCAGTGTGTTCTTAAGTCACACCTAAGGTGCTTTTATTATGCACCTTATTACCAACTGCTAAATGAAGACATTTTTTCCTATAAAAGACATTTCAGGCATCAGCGGGCACACAGGAACTGTATTTGGCATTTGGAGGATCAAGAGAGTGGTATTTCAGTTCCTGAAATGAAACCATATGGGGAGCTGTCTACCCGTAAGGCTGGCCTTGGACTTGACCCATGTAATGGGTGTTTGGTTAATAAATAGGGTCTTTCAGTCATGTACACATTGGCCTCTTGATCTAGCCCAAAGGGGACACTGTTTTCCATTCACTAATGAGGTAGACTTTGGCTTCTTCCTGTCATGGCTAGAAATGTGCAATATTTTGTTTCTCTTTAAATCCCTGAAACCTGTGAGAACAAAGTTGTCAGAAACTCCTGCTGGTAAGTGGCAAAGACAATCTGAGTCATTGGGGGAAAAATTGTTTTTCCTCTTCCCAGGGAAGCTGGTGAGGATGGATAACACGCCAACTGGAGGCCTCGCCATGCTGCGGCCACTGCCACCTTCTCCGCCCATGGTCTTCAGTATGAGATGTGTGGGCTCAATCATGTCATGACAGTGACATTTCAAAACTCAACCTTTCCCTCCTAGTAAGAAGAGCACTCATCTGTGTCCCTACCAGGGGAGTCCAGTTTGCAACTCTTCTGCTTGGAACAGGCGCTTTCAAGAAGGGATTGAAAGGAAGCAAAATGCCAACATGTCATCTTTAGGTATCTTTAGGTCTCTACCTTTACACATCTCACCACCTTCAACAATCTGTTATGAGCAATGGATTTGTATTTCAAACACTCACTGTTGATGCTTTTTATTTTGTCAGTCCTATTTAAAGCTGTGTGTGTAACTTACAGAAATAGGAAGGGCACCTTTTAAAAAAGGGCGCCTATCCTACCACAACCTTTTCCCTTATGGGCACCCCCAAATACATTGAACGTCAATGTGTTTGCTATGCTTAACCTGAGTTCTTAAAATTCTTCAAGATTCAGGTAATAAATCTTGGTCTCCAGTTTGACCACAGTAACAGTTATGGTTTGTTCAGCTCACAGAATGTGATTTTAATTTGTGCTTTTCCAAGACATAATTTAAAGACGCTTGACTTCAGCCTATACAGAATAGAAAGCAGAAAAATCACACATTGGGCCCAGTAGGGTGGGTCAAACCATTTTGTTATCTAACACTTTGGATTAATTCCTCTCTGTTAGTTCTAACTTCTTAACAAAATGGCTCCAGAAGCCAGGACCCACAAATTCACACCTGTAAAATGCACACCTACACCCACACTATCATTTGTCAGGGAGAGTCTTCCCCTTGGCCTGTGGAACTTTTCTGGGCTTCCGCCCAAGAAGAAAACCTTACTCCACTTTCTGCAGCAGGGCCTCTCCACACTTCTACAGAAGCTGCACGGTCACATAGTTTATAGGAAAACTCGTGTTTTCCTGACTAAAAGAAAAGAAAGGTCAGTGTAAATACTGAGAGAAGGAATTGCTTCTGGCAGCCAGGCAAAGTCAAAGAAGGTCATTAGCATTTGCTTAGTCCCTACTATGTGCGGGGCACTTTTCTGTTGTTTTATTTCAAGAGAATATCTCAATGGTGTGTGTGTTTCTCTGTGATAGTCTCCACGGACTCACACGTCGGCACCTTTTGTTTCTTGGAGCAATATTGATATAACGTTTCACCAAAATCAATGGTTCTGCCTCAATTCCCTGATTTGGTGGGAAGAATGAATTTTCAATGCTAGTGTGAATAGTAAAGAGGAAGAGGCATGGTAGAATTTGCCAGTATAAGTAACCACATTTTTAACCAGGAAAAAAAAAAAAAAAACAGATTGCATAGTATCTCATTCTTAAAAGACTTGTTTGTTTGTTTGTTTGTCTGTTTGTTTGAAAGACGGAGACAGAAATCTTCCAACCACTAGTTCACTCTCCAAATGGCCGCAATGACCTGAACTGTTCCTGACCAAAACCAGGGGCCAGGAGCTCCATCGTGGTCTCCCTGGTTGGTGGCAGGAGCCTAAGCACTTGGGCCATCTTCTGCTGCTTTCCCAAGCACATTAGCAGAGAGTTGGACCGGACACAGAGCAGCCAGACCTCAGGAAGCCGGCTCGGGTGTGAGATGCCAGTGTCGCAGGCAGCAGCTTACCTTTCGGCGCTGTAACCCTGGCCCTCTATCTTATTAAATGGTAGGGTAATGTAGATATCTTTCAACAGATGTTCTTATTTCTGTTTCTTGCTTAGCATAAACCAGAATTCTGCCATGGGAATCCATACTGTGGACAAATAGAGGTGAATCAGTGAGAAGAGTGGGTCTTTATAGTAGTTAGCACCTCTCAGTGTGAGATGTATTAAGAAAGGTGCTTGTCAAAGCATTTATTTATAATCTAAAAGATACCTAAGTGATATTATAATGTGGCAAAAGATTCTTTTTCTAATTTCTGTCAAACAGTTTTACACGTCAAAAATATTTATGCTTAATCCCAAAATAGGTACTAATACTTTATTCCCCATCCTATAGATAAAGAAATTGAGAACAGGGGCTTAAGTAAATTGCCAGTACTTTACAAGTGCTAAATACAAGGGTACTTCAAAAGTTTACAGAAAATGAAAATACATTTATTTTGGTACAAAACAGTTTTAAGGGGCTGGCACTGTGGCGAAGCGTGGGAAGCTGCTTAAGCCGCAGCCTGAGGCATCAGCATGCCATAAGGGAGCTGCTTTGCATGCTGGCTGCTCCACTTCCAATTCAGCTCTCTGCTAACGTGCCTAAGAAAGCAGCAGAGGCTGGCCCAAATCCTTGGGTCCCTGCACCCACGTGGGTGCTTCCACCTGGCTCAACCCTGGCCTTGTGGCCACTTGGGAAGTGAACCAGCAGATGCAAGATTCTCTCTCTCTTTTTCTCTTTCTCTCTCTCTCTCCTTTTCTCTCTGTAAATCTTCCTTTCAAATAGATAAAATTAAAATCTTGAAAAAAATTTTTGAAATCTGCATATGAAGAGTCTTCAGAAAGTTCATGAAAATGTGTATTATGAAAAAACCAAGCATGGTTTTCAAAAATTTTATACCAAAATATATTTATCTTTTAATTCAGTTTTTCATGACATTTTAAAATTACACTTATATCAGGGGTTGGAATCAGAACCAGGCATCCATCCTGTGAAATACTGTGTTATCTCGCCTCTGTTCTAAGATGATTGCAAAGCAGAGAGAGATCAATCAAAAGCCTTTTATGCAGTGAGTACACAAAACTCTATATGTCTATATCTGGGTGTCTGAATCTAGGACCTGAGACCAAAGCAGAGACTTGATAGCAAGGACAATTAGCCATGTGTTTGAGAGACAAGTCTGTCTTAAATACAAAGGTCAAGTGTGAGTGCCCCCAAGCCAACCATGACATTAGCAAAGCATCATTCCACACCATAGAAGCCTGGATTGAAAACATGCTTGCTGTTCTGGTTTTTATGCTTCGTGAAGAATTAGGGATTTGTGTAAAGCCTAAGAAGGACTAAAGAAGCTATTAACTGAAGATAATAAGCAAGAAATTTGAGGACCCCTCAGCCGCGTAAGATGGAGAAAGGAAATCAAATCACTATTTGTGTAAACACATCAGAACAAAAGTCATCAAAATTCCCCTTCTCCTGCAATGCTAGTTTGTTTAATGTTTTGCCTCAGGAGATGTTATCATCTGAAGTCACAATAAAAATTTAAAAACCAAATCTAGCCAGAAGAGTTAAATTCATAGGAGGCACATTAATGATAAGTTATTAGAAGCAGCTGGTATGAAAAAGAAACTTGTGTCTGGAGCTCACTTTGCTCTATTTAGGTAAATTTAAAGATTTTGTTTACTTATTTGAGAGACAGAGTTACAGACAGAGAGAGGGAGAGATAGTGAGAAAGGTCTTCCATCTCCTGGTTCACTCCCAAATGGCCACAACAGACAGAGCTAGGCTGATCCCATGAAGGTGCAGAGGCCCAACTCAGGCCATCTTCCGCTGCTTTCCAGAGCAATAAGCAGAGAGCTGGATTATAAGGTGAGCATCCAGGACACGAACCAGTACCCATATGGGAAGCCAGTGCCGTGGATGGAGGTTTAGCCTACTACACCACAGCACCAGCCCCAATCCTTGGTAAATTTAAAGTGTCTGGAATCTCATGGTTTCATTCATTTTCTATATTCAGAATTTCTGTTAATACAGTAAATTATAAGTATTTTGAGGGCACAGACTGCAGCACTGGCATACTTGAATTTCTCTTCATATACATTAAAGTGTGCAGATGTATTCATAAAAATGGAATGAGAATCCAATCCCCAGAGTTAGAATATCAGGTTCTACATCCAAGAATATTAACTTTATTATTTCATAATCTTTGTGTATTTGAAAGGCAGAGAGACAGAGGCAGGTTGATAGGCAGAGATCTTCCATCTGCTAGATCAGTTCTCAAATACCTGCAATGGCCATGGCTGGGCCAGGCTGAAGCCAGGCGCCCAGAATTCAATCCAGGTCTCCCCGTGTGTGTCAAGGACACAATTACTTGAGCCATCACCTTCTGCTTTCTTAGGTGTGCATTAGCAGGAAGCTGGAATTATAAGCAGAACCAAGACTTGAACCCAGTCACTTCCATATAGGATGTAGGCATCCTGGTTGGCATCTTAACCCCTATGCCAAATTCCTGCCCCTAATTATGGTTTTGGTTCACCTACTAATTTCCATGCCCATAGGTCCATCACATGCTGTTTCCCCTAAAATGCAAGTTTTTCTATCTTCTACCAAATTGGTTCAATACAGAAGCATTGACCACTTGGTAGATTATCAATAAGGATATAAGCATGAAAGGTTTGAAATTTTAATAATTCTTTATAAATAATGAGATGAACTTGAACCTAGATTGCTAAATTCCAAAATTCCTCCTTTTTAAGCTTCACCATGTGGCCTCTCTTAGAAACCTCACTATACTGGACCTACTTCAAGGGCCCTTGCCTTATCTTTTACTTCTCATTAAACTTTCTATAGCAGGTCCACCACTTCCCTGGGAATATCAACAAAGTGCCCCTCGTACCCCTCTGTAGGGGGATATAATGAGAAGGTGAGAGTTTAGAATGACCAGTCCACGATGCTGGTCATGCAGAAAAGAGCTAGCATAAGCAAGAGTATGTGTGTCAGAGACTGTTGTCATTAGACAGCTTGGCTAGCAAGGTTGGCCCTTGACTGGCATCTAGAAACTTAGATTTAGGGAAGGTTCCCACAGTTCTCAGAACTGGTAAGCATGATGCACTGTGCCTAAACTATTTGCACTTACAATTTAGTTTATGCTCAATATCTGTGTTGTTCTAGAGTCTGGAATTTTGATATTTGCCAGGCATTGGGTTCCTACATGACCAGCCTTCAATAAAAACCTGGGCACTAAGTCTCTAATATCTTTCCTGGTAGGCATGTCATGTTGTCATGACTCCTCTCTGGGAATTAAGTAAGCACAAGCAGTGTGACCCCCCAGTGGGAGGGGCTTGCACCTAGTTTCTTTCAGACTCCACCCCTACCCTGTGCTTTTTCCCTTTGCTGATTTTGCTTTATATGCCCTTGCTTCATATGCCTTCATGTGATCAACATGAGTACTACTGTTACCGGAGAAATTGCAGGGTTCTTGTCTTCGCGCAAGAAAGAATTCAGGCGTGAGACAGAGAGTAGTGGGAGGTAAAATAGCAAGGTTTATTAAGAAGGAACATCTGTAAGGACGGATGGGCACCTCTCCAGACAGGACCTGAGAGAGAGTGCCCAGTCCCTCAGACTGGGGGAGGGGGGGCGCTGCATGGGTGAGTGGAGAGTACACCTGGCCAGGCCAGGCCAGGCCAGGCGGGCGACTCAGCAAAGATGCAGAGAGCTGAGCGCGCAGTCCAGTTGAGGCTGGGGGTTTTAAGGAGATGGGTCTTGCTTCCCCACCTCTGCTCCTCTTGGAACAAAGGGCTTTTTGGATGTAAATAGAAAAACTTCTCTTGAAGGTCTGAAACAAAGGACTTTATGGATGCAAATGTTATCAGACCTGAGGAAGGGAGCAGGGTGTTTGAGATGCAGATGCTGGGCTGCACCTGGGAGATTGTGGAAGATTTATCAGGCAGGAAGCAGGAGGGGTGAGGGCCTCCACCTGGCAGGTTATCAGGTAGAAGGGGGCAGGGCAGGCAGGATGCGAAATCTGGGCTTCCCCTGAAACATTGTTAGGATGACTTTGAGATGCAGATGCATATAGATGTCTTCTGTTTAGGCCTGTCACACACACATAAGCTCATAACTGACTTCCTACCTAACACTACTATATGCTCAGTCCTTTGAGTCCCCCTAGCAAATTATCAAAACTAGGGGTGTCAGCCGGCGCCGTGGCTCACTAGGCTAACCCTCCGCCTGCAGCACCGGCACCCCGGGTTCTAGTCCCGGTCGGGGCACCGGATTCTGTCCCGGTTGCTCCTCTTCCAGGCCAGCTCTCTGCTGTGGCCAGGGAGTGCAGTGAAGGATGGCCCAAGTGCTTGGGCCCTGCACCTGCATGGGAGACCAGGAGAAGCACCTGGCTCCTGGCTTCAGATCGGCGCGGTGCGCTGGCTGCAGTGCACCGGCCATTGGAGGGTGAACCAACAGTAAAGGAAGACCTTTCTCTCTGTCTCTCTCTCTCTCTCTCTCTCTCTCACTGTCCACTCTGCCTGTCAAAAAAACAAACAAACAAAAAACAAACTAGGGGTGTGTTTAAGAGATCTCAATACACCTAATCACAGATTTGCTGCAAAAGTGGGGGTGGAAGGAAGAGAGGATTGAAGAATGAATTGAGGGACCAGTGTTCTGGCACAGTGGGTTAAGCCACTGCTTGTGACGCCAGCATCCCATATGAATTCTGGTTTGAGTCCTGGCTGCTACACCTCCAATTCAATTCCCTGCCAATGTGCCTAGGAAAGCAGCAGAAGATGACCCAAGTACTTGAGCTCCTGCCACCCACATGGGAGACCTGGATGGAGTTCCAGGCTCCTGGCTTCAGCCTGGTCCAGCCTCAGCCATTGTGGACATTTGGGGGGGCGGGGGGAGGTCAACCAGTAGATGGGAGACTTCTCTGTGTGTGTGTGTTTCTCCCATTCTCTGTAACTCTGCCTTTCAAATAAATAAATAATTTTTTTGAAAAAAAGAACAAATCAAAATGTGTACATTCTGTACAGATTCCTAGATACATGTTGCCCCTTTGCCAAGAGCTATTCTGCAACTCTGTTGCCTACACTATGTTATTTAATGTGTTTTCAGAGGGGAAAATGTCCTATTATACTCAAAATCATGAAAAATTTTTACAGCTATAGAATAAGGTTTTGCTGGCTCTCCAAAATGTTCAGAAAGAATGACTGCAGAGCAGCTTTTAGGATTTACCCATAAGGAGACAGACAAGGGCAGGCATTTGACAGAACAGTTAAGACAATACTTGGGACTCCTTCATCCCAAATTGTAGTGCCTGCTTACTCTGCTTTCAACCAGTTTTTTGCTAATGTGCATCCTGGCAAGCAGCAGGTGATGGCTGGAGTACTTGGATTCCCACCACCCACAGAGAGACCCAACTGAATTCTTGGCTGTTGGCTTTGGCCTGACCCAACATGGATTGTTGCAGGCATTTGCTGGTGAACCAGATGATGGAAGATGGAAAATCTCTCTCTCTCTCACTATCTCTCATTCTCTCACTCTCATTCTCTCTCTTGCTCTCTTGCTCACTTTTGCTCTCTCTTGCTCTCACTCCTGCTCTCTCTCTCTCTCTAAATATTCTCTCTCTAAATATTTTTTAAAAGGTGATACACATCATGAATTCTCTAAAAAACAACTTCAGAGTATTTACAAACCATAGGATCCTTTAGGATTGAAAAGCCCTCTACAAACAATAGGTGATTTGCCTGTCTTCTGTTTTCAAAATAAACATGCTTTTGGTAAAATATAGCCTTTCAACTGGCAAAAAAAAAAAAAATTTTCAGGGGAATTTCCTTTTTCTCCACCCCCATGACTAAAATAAACACATATCTTGAATTTTATTTCTAATGGCAACAAAAGACATATGGGGCCATCACCAGTATCTAAATCATCGGAACATCTCCTGAAGTGCAAGGCAGAGCAGTAAATGACTACATCAACCAACGCTGTGGAAAACAAAACTATCTTTACAAGGCAGAGAGAGCTCTAGAAATTTTTTCCATGCAAATAGGAAACTAGAAGAAGCAAACAAATAGATAAGTGAAAAGTCTATAATCTGAGTTCAATTTTCTTGATGAGTGCTGTTGAGTTTGTTGTTTTGTAGAGGCTTTTTCTTTTCAATCGTTTTTCTGCAATGCAATAAGGTTTGCATGGATTTTATCCAAATCAGGCTAGGGAACTAGGGCTTTCTGCTTCTATTGCCAGATTAGATCCTTGCCTAATAAATGAGTTTTGTGAATCTTGACTGCGGCAATTTACTCCGGAGAATTTCCCGCTGTCAGTTTCTCTGGAGTGGGGAGAGTGGGGTTGAAGGGGAGAGAGAGGTGGGGGGCTGGGTTTATTACTCCCAATATGCTCTGTGCTGTTGTGCCTGGCTGTGCATATGCCTGGGACTCACGGCATATGGCCCGGGGGCTGCCAGTGGCCCGCTTAGCAGCTGTCTCTAGCATATTTTGACATAAAAGCCATTATATTTTTGGCTGGCTAATTGCTTTTTATTAAACAATTGTTGGAAGTTAGTTGATAACTTTCATAAATTTAAAATGGAAGCCTCACTGAGAACTTCTGAAAGCAAACAGTGCTTGGTCCACCTGGGAAAATCAGAAGGACTGGCTTTCCATCTGCCACACAGAGCTCCTAGCAGGCCTGGCAAATGAGCAATAGAGGGTGACAGTTTCCACTGCTCTTAGTAGTAGCTTCTCCTAGAAGGATCTGGGAAAGTACAAACAAAATGTCACCTTCTACAAGGTCTGTTGGGAAAACAGAGAGTAAAGTCTTCTCCCGACCCAAATGTCATTTCCACAAAGGCAGAAGAGGAAAAAAAAAGTTTTATTACTGGATAGGTATCCAACCAAATTGTGCCACCAGCAACTCAGTAAGAAATTGCAAAGACAGAACAAAATCCAATACAACTCATTACATACATGCTCTCAAAACAATAAATACCCAGGCCTCGAGTTAGAGTACTGAACAGTGCTACTGGCCACACATAGTATATCCTAACTTTACCTGGTAATTGGGGTAAATATCTATGTTAGCTAAGTGGCCTTAACCAACAGTAAGGGGTCAGGGGGTTCTTTAATTTGGGGAATAGTGATATGACTCCAAATAAGGCACCCAAAGATTATTAGGTTCCTACCACCCCTGGGAAACCAGGCCAAAGAGATGCTAACTTCCTTTATGTTTAGATATCAGAGAGATGGCTCTCAAGTATGAAAGAAAGAAGTTCCTGGGCTATAAAGCTGACAAAATGCTTATTTAGTGCATTTAGTGCATTTCAACAAGACAATGAAAGTACCTACTCTCACAAGATTTCTAAAACTAAAGTGTTCTGACCAAAAAATGGGAAATAGAGAAATCTTTTCCCTTTTCTCAACAGGGGGGAATAAGCCCCTTATTTTTTTTTCTTCATACTCTTTGTTGAACTCTTTTACTTATTGTATGGTTAACTATACCATAATTGAGTAAACTGAAAACAGATCTTTGTAAAAATTAAGAGCAAGGGGAGGCCAGCGCTGTGGCGTAACACATAAAGCCGCAGCCTCTAGTGCCGGCATCTCATATGGGTACTGGTTCAAGTCCCAGCTGCTCCACTTCCTATCCAGCTCCCTGCTATGGCCTGGGAAAGCAGTAGAAGATGATCCAAGTCCTTGGGCCCCTGCACCCACATGGGAGACCCAGAAGAAGTTGCTGGCTCCTGGCTTTGGATCAGCACAACTCTGGCAGTTGCAGTCATCTGGGGAGGGAACCAGCGGATGGAAGACCTCTCTCTCTCTCTCTCTCTCTCTATCTCTATCTCTATCTCTATCTCTATCTCTATCTCTGCCTCTCCTTCTCTCTCTGTGTAACTCTTTCAAGTAAAATAAAACTAAAAAAATTTTAAAATTTTAAAAAATTAAAAGTGGCATTGTGAGAGGGAGGAGGAAGAAGGGTTGGAGCGTGGGCAGAAGGGAGGGTAGGGGGACAGGTATCACTATGTTCCTAAATCTGTATATATGAAATACATGAAACTTGTATAATTTAAATAAAATTTTTTAAAAATGTTAAAAGCCCTTATTTTTAATTCATAGTTTTCCTGCCAGATCTTGTTTTCCAATGATCTGTATTAGGGTTTTCCTGAGGACCTAGGCTCTTCTTCAGATCCCCAAACCACTGAAGACAAAATTAGGTGCAATGAACTATTCTGTTAATTGTCATATCTAAATCCTTAAAATAAAATGAAGGCAGGCAAGGAAAGATAAATGAAAAGGAGAAATATATAAAGAAAACAAAAAGGAAATTTCACGGCAGTTATTTAAGTTGTTTAGTAGTTATTAAATGGATCTCCATTGTCCATAAAAAAAGGAAAAATGAAGTAAAGATTCTGTCTCCATTAATTTCATTCTATTCCCACGCTATTTCCATATTCTTCCCCTAACTCTGCCTGAGATTCTCCCAGTGTTGGTCACAGGAAAGAGAGTGCAAGAGACCTTGGAGCAATTCATCACCAGCCCAAGAAAAACTCTGCAAACTGCTGCAGGCTCTTTGGACTCATCATTCCAGAAATGGTGAACTCTTCACTCCACACCATCTCGTTTAAGAGCCTCTTGCATGGCCCCCGGTACCTGCACCCACGCTCTAACTCTTTATCTGGTTAACACCTTCTCATCTTGCATGTCTTAGCTTTCATGTCATTTTCTCCTAAGTCCTATGGATTAGACATACAAGCTCCCATGGCCCCATGTGCATATGTTTCTGTAACATATCACATCTGTATTCACAAGCAAGGCAAATCCAAGTGCAACTAGAGGTCAGACTGTGTCATAAATGAATGAGCCTGGGAGAGGTCTCAGACCACAATGGTACACACTCAATGAAAAAGCATTCAATTCATTTTCTTCTAAAGCTGCACTGGCTAAACATGTACTGATAAACAACTACTGGCCAAATTCAATAAAATGGCTTGGAGCTAAGACAAAGGAAAGGAAGGACAGTGCTAAATCATGTAGCAAGAGGTGGAATTTACTGGGGAAACTTGCCCGCTGAAGCTCATCCTATGGAAAAGTCCATTGTCCCGTATTATCTTGTCATCCCTCAGAAAGTATGCACAGGCAAGGGGGAGGGAGCTTGTGGATTCACAAAATGTTTCTGTTCTGGAAGAAGCACTGCCCCATTGCTCTTCTGCCTTCTTACAGTGCAAGTGTGAGAACTGCTTTTTCAGACGGAAAACTACACGCAGGTCCCAAGCAGTCTCAGGAGTACCCACTCTGCCGAGAATTGTCCGAGACAGACAACTGCTGGCTCACGGCCACTGTGGGAGAAGGGAGATGCTACTCCCATAAGCAATGGTGTCTGCCTGCAGTTGTTTCTCCTGGGGCACTTTTTCCAAACACCCTGAGCTTCTGAGGCCATTCGTAGACAACTTTATCTCTCTTCTTTTCTCTCTCTTCCTCAGTGGGCAACAAACCCACAACCCTTATTGTCAGATGTTCTCCTCCCACAAGCTAGCATCATTCCTGTCCTTCCATAGTTATGTTCTTGGGGCTTCAGTACCTAGCATATAAAAGGAGCTTAAAAAATGTGTTGGTTGGATAAATAGAGTCATCTTTACAATACAAGCAAGCATCCTTGTTGCCTGAGATTGCAATCTAGATGTCCTGCTGTCTCCAGGGGGGAAGAGTGTGATGTAGGAAGCAGGAAGGAAAGTGCTTATTGTCAGCCAGATGCTATGATCCTCCCGCCCTCCTCCTCCAGTCAAGCCTCTTTTATTCTCCGGGGCTTCGCTCTACCTCATTAATGTTAATATCTTATCTAACCTTTCCTCAGCTCTCTGCGGTGATGCGACTTCTATTCCACAGCCTAATCGCTCTTACTCTCCATCTTTCAAAATGTCCACCCTAAACTTTTTCTCTCTTTAGCTTCAGGCCATTTCATGCCTATTCTGAGACTTAATCATCTTTCCCTTCACCTGATTTCGCTGAGAGAACCGGACTGAAAAAAAAAAAAAAAAAAAAAGCAGAAGTGCTTTGGAAAATAAGGGAGAAATCCTGTCTCGGGCACATTCTTACAAGCAGTAAAAGGTTCATTCATCACTTAGCCCCTGCTTTCCACTGGGAGTTGAAGTCCTCCTGGTGGAGGATTTGATGTCAAGTCACGGACAGGGGATGAATAAAGCCACCTGCCAACCAGATCCCAGAATAAAGTAAGGGCAGAAAGTCCACAATTTCTCCCAAACATATACACTGTTTGCAAAAATACCTGTCGTTTGCTATCAAGGTCATTCTTTCTTCAGATTAATAAGCCAAAGAGATACCAGACGTTAAGGAAATGAGAGTTAAGAACAAGAGTTCACAGGCATTTAGACCTCAAATGTTTCTAGATATAATACAGCAGCATTGTTGCTTCTCCAGGTCACACCTGAATTCAGGCTATTTGAGTCTGGGAAAAACCATAAAGCAAATGGTCAGAACTGCACCGTGACCATTACCACAATCCAGGTGCCGCAGAGTGAGTGGTTTGAGGCACCCAAGGGCATTTGGTGAAGGGGCTGAGTGGGGAAAGTAATCAGATGTGAAAAGTCCATGCAAGGAACAACTTCAGATTGCTCGCCCTCTGATTAACTGTTCAAAAAATGGAGTTCTAACTTTATATTCCATTCTTCACTCTGAGTCATGATTGCCCTGAAAATGTCCTTATCAAGCATGAAGAGAAAATTAATAAGCTCAAGGAATGACTGGCTTTACTTCAGCAAGAGAAAGAAGCCAACGAAATAATTTCTTAGAACTATTGAGGTCAGGGGTAAGGGTTGGAGAGCAGATATCAGCAATCTTAATGATAGTGAAAACACACGGCCTTGAGTATAGAGGGTCAGGCCAGCAAGAAGCAATACAGGAAAAGAGCCGAGAGAACCAATATAATAATAATAAATGTTAACAGTTGCTTTTCATTTTTGTGAAAAAAAGAAAAGTCTCTGTCAATAATCTTGATGCACTGTGAGTAGGAAGAAGTCATGGGCATATACTGAGACTACTGTATTTACTCTTGTTATTCTCTTTCCCCGAAAGAACACAGAAGGTTGCACCCTGAGTTCACCTTCAGGAAATGCAACATGAAGAGGCAATTTCAGAACAGCAGGGCATGTCTCCTGACATCTGATAGACAACCTAAATGCATTTTATCTTATCAGTTCTTCTCACTCATGATTCCCCAATGCAGCCATGCTTTGCTCTTCCTCAACTCCCGGAGTCCCACCTCACTCGTGGAAGATTAAAAAGACAAACACACTCTTTATTAAAGTCATATACAAAGCATCCCTATGTCCCTCACCCTCTGGCAAATGTACATATTGGTTTGCTTTATTTAGGAAAAGAAATCAGTGGCATGTTTTGTTTCCTATCTGGAGGCCAAGATAATTAAACTGAGTATCTTACTGTCAGTTGATGGTACTTACACAGAACTATGTCAATCAGCATGACTGGTTTTTATGCTTTGGATCTGGGAATGAAAATAGTCTCAAAACTGTGTTCCCAGAATATGCCCTGGATCTTTCAAAAGGCATTTCGATGTGGACAAAATTCAACCAGGTTGGGAACAGATGTGAAAACTCTGACCAAGAAGTTCCAAAAGAAAAGTAGAGAATAATAAAATAATCCAAATAATTCAGAACAGCCAGCTAATTGGGGTGGAATAAGATGAGATGTTTCTTGAATGATCTGACTTAGCTGCATACATCCAATTCAAGGATGGAAATGGCAGAATGAGGGACGGAGGAAGGGCAGGAGAGAAAGAGTCATTATCAAATTAACAATGCCTACAGAGACACAAATGTGTACTGCTGTCTCCCAACTGTTAGCTTACTTCACTGATCTCTGCATCGTGATGATTGAATGATGTAAAGGAAATCAATTTTTATTTTATTTTAAACACTTTTCATTTATTTATTTTTGAGAGTCAGAGGGGCAGTAAGAGGGAGAGAGGGAGAGAGAGAATGCTGTCATCCACTGATTCACCTTCCAAATGCCTGAAACAGCTGGGACAGGGCCACGGCCAAAGCTGGGAGATGGGAATGCAATCCAAGTTTCCCACATGGATGGCAGGAACCCAGCTGCTTGAACCATCTCCACTGCATCCCAGGGTCTGCACCGGCAGGAACCTGGAGTCAGGAGCCAAAGCCAAGCATCAAACACGTGTACTGAGATACTGTCAGTAAACGCCCACTCCAAGAAATATTTTAGTAAGTGTGATAAAAATAGATATTGTGCAATTGTTGACTAATTTATTCCCAAAGAGGATGGGGAGGAAGGAATTAGCAGACAGTGGTAATAAACATTAAGAGTACAAATTTTGGAGTCCGTAAACACAACTCTCCAAGCCTCTGTTCCCATGCGTAAGACTGGATAACATTAGCTGCTGCCTCATAAAGTGTGGCAATAATTAAATAAAAAGTAAATCCAGGATAGCTCTTCACAGAGTATGTGTACACACACACACAGACACATCAGCACTCAGGGCAGGCCAGCTTCCATTATTACCCTTGTTAGCACTGTAAGCTGAAGGGTCTTGGTGACAATAGCATATTAAGGGCAAGCTGCATACAGCAGTCAATACAATGAGAGTACAAATGTCTGCCTACACAGAGATTACATAACTTACAAAAGATGAACAGCATTTTTCAGATGTAAGTCATGTGTATGTATGGACTATTTTTTGCCTTTGTAAACTGGTTAAAAATTACTTCTAAGAGATCTACTCTGTGTACTGAAACATATCATTTTAGCAACGTCACCAGGTAATGAGCCATTTGTTGCATAAATGAATTTTCTAAATGTGAAAAGGTGAAACTGTTAGAGAGCCAGAGATAGAAATAGAACTTGGGAAAGAGAGAAAAAGAGGAAGTGGGAAGGGAGATAGTTTTAATGGAAATCATTTTTTAAGGCCGTAAGTACTCACATGGGTTTTAAAATGTAACCTTTTCTGAATGACATGTCACTGATATCCACATGAGCTATTGCTCCATGCTGCTCCTATTTTCCCTAAATAGAAATATTCTCACTGCACAGCAGAGAGTGATATAAAGAACCCTCTGCCTCTGCACAGAACAGCCTCTCACTGGTACCCTTTTTGAATTCTCTTTTCAATGTTGTGTGGTTCCTCTATGTGTCCCCAACCTCTCTGTGTGTTTGGGCAGTGTTCGTGGAATATTGTGTTTCAGGTACGGCTCAGAGGACACAAAGATAAACTGGACACTGCTAACTGCCCTAAAGGAGACTGCAGTATAAAAGAACAGACAAATGCTGGTTGTTGCATCTGACTCTAAACAAAGTGTGTGCTTTTTCCTCCACCAACCCTATCCTTCTTCTCCCTTCTGCTGAAGGCAAGGAAACCAATTAGCCAAGCTGGTTAAAACTATATTTTTAATGGAAGCAAGAAGATTCTGAGTCAGGGGTTCTCCTTATCATCAAATACAGGAAATTTATTTGTAATGACCTTGATGCATCTAGTTCAGCTCTTTAGAAGCCATTTGTTTTACTTTCTTATTTTCTCTAGTGTTCCAAATAGATGAGATTGTCAGCATAATTGCCTCTGGATAAGTGAGGAATTAGTGTATTATAGTAAATAAAAGCCTATGCAGTTGGCCAACACAGCCAAATGAGGCCGTTTCATAAAGACTGAGCACTAAGCAATATTTGTGGTATTTCTGTAATAGCTTTGGCAATGAAGACTGTCCTTCAAATTCTCTCTTTACAAATCTGTATCCAACTTTACAGCAGTCACTTGTACCAGATCACATAGATACGTTTTTAAACATTGTATTTGGTAGGGGAACAAAAAAATCATATTCAAAAATATTAGGTAAAACCCTATAAAGTTAAATTTGAACTGGACATATATTTTCTTTTCAAAAATGGGGCTTTTTGTTTCTTCAATTAAAAAAAATCTAGAAATAAAATAATCATCAGTGACAACTTCCAATGTCTGAATAGTAATTTCTAAATATTATTTCATGAGAAAGAGCCAGACTGCTTTAAAAAATAACCCATTCTGGGCTCACAGCAGAAATGTACATAAAATCAGAAGGTATCAGAAAGCCAAAAAGCTACAAAAGATTATTGAGGTTTTAGCAATAGGACACAGAAGCCAATTCAATTTTACCATAAAAAAGAATAAAAATCACAATGGGCTAAAATAAACTGAATATGATTAGAAAAATACTTCATAATAGTACTTTTAAAAACTATATCTGTCACCATCAGAGATGTCAGCAAGTAACTCACTGGTCTGAAACTGATAGGTAAGAGGAAACAATCAAGCATTTATTGTTACCCTTGTATGAACTGCACTCTAAAGTACACATACAGTGGAAGTGGGAAAAGCTTTTCTTTATGGAAACATCCCAACGAATGCCTTAGAAGGAACAAAAGCATTATAATGTCCATCATTTGGAAGTCCTAATTTTAAAAAATGGGTCTAGAAATAATCATAAGTGGCTACTAAAACTATTAAGTGAAACACTGATAATGGATCAAACTGAAAATACAGGTTCAATCATAGAATACATGCCGCACAATGTAATATAACAAGGCACTTTCCTCATTATCTATCAGTTAACTAATTAACCAGCAACTGAACCTAAATGTCATAAAGCCACCCTTGATCACAAATATAAGAGAAAAGGAAAATGTTAAACAAAAATGCAGGATTACCAACATCTTCAATATGAGAAATTTTAGAGTACAGAAATATAGCTTCTTCAAAAAAATAAATGGAAAGAAATAAAAGAGGAAAAAGACAAATAACCAGAATAAAAGTAAGTCACGAAACAAAAAAAAAAAAAAATCAAGCATAGTGCATAGTTCTCATTTGAAATCTGGTTCAAACAAAATACTTAAAAATTTTTGAAACAAATATCGGAATTTAAGTACAGATTAGATATATGTGAAAATTAAAGAATCAGTTAATTTTAATGGATATGATAATGAAATTATAATCCTGCTAAAGAAATTATTCCAAATTTATAGATCCATACTAAGGTTTTTATAGATGAAATGATACCAGATCTGGGATTAATATTAAAATAAATTTGTGTTTATGTAGTGAAGGAAAAGAAGGATAAAGTGGGTGAAAACAGATATGAGGTGCGGCACTGTGGCACAGTTAAAGCCCAGGCCTGCAGCACCAGCATCCCATATGGGCGCCGGTTCAAGTCCCAGCTGCTCCACTTCCTATCCAGCTCTCTGCTGTGGCCTGAGAAAGCAGAAGATGGCCCAAGTGCTTGGACCCCTGCACCCACATGGGAGACCTGGAAGAAGCTCCTGGCTCCTGGCTCCAGATCAGTTCAGCTCTGGCCGGTTGCAGCCATTTGGGGAGTGAACCAGTGGATGGAAGACCTCTCTCTCTCTCTCTCTCTCTCTGGCTCTACCTCTCTCTGTGACTCTTTCAAATAAATAAAATATATATTTAAAAGAAAACACATAAGAAACAAGATGGATCATGTATATATTTCAAAGTTGGGGCTAGATACATGGAATTATATTAAATTCCTATGTCTACTTGGATACATTTTTTAAAGTTTCTGTGGCAAAAAAAAATGTTATTTAAAATAAATATAACCTTTAATTTAGTATGTTTTTTACTCTATAGATAAACTTAAATAAATATATAACCATATTTTTATAAAGACATCCAATGCAGCATTGTTTGTAATAGCAAATCAAACAAAACTAGAGACAGCCTAAACTTCCATTAACAGCATTCTAGTTTAATTAACTATCCTACATGCATACAGTGTGATTCATCCCCTTATCAGGCAGGATGCTTTCTGGCCCAGAATAATAGATGTGTTCTCTAATGAATTTCATGGATCATCTCACACAGCAAGTAGATTTTTAATTTTAAAAGCTTCTCTGTTTTATATTAAGAAAGTCAAATTGTTTGTTTGACATTAGCCACAAAGCCATGCCTTATAAATCCATGGATTATGAATTTGTTATCATAAGGAATCCTAATCCAAGGATATCCTTACAGTACGCTATAGAAAAGGACTGTAGCTAACTCATATCATTATCCTATTTTCCCATAGGCCTAATTATCATGATTACAATGAGATTACAGTGGGCCACCTATGTCATTTTCTTTTCTCTGGGTTGCATCCTCCCCTCCCCAGTAATCAGAACAGAAATGGATCATAGGTTCCACATATACACCCATGTGCTAACATCTGCATGAAACAATTCTGGCATATACCTAGAAATTAGTAAAGATAGTTCCACCTGAGAGGTGAGCCTAGGGGAAAAGTTGGATAGAAAGGGAGATTTTTTACTTTTCATCTATATTCATCTGCACAGCTTAGCTTTTTCTCAATAACTGGGATGAATTAATGGGTGATTAAATCATAAATTGCTTGGAGAAGTTGGAATATACCTGGTGAGAATTCCTAATCCCTAAAGGAAAACCAATATCCTTGCAATTATACATCTTTGGTACCACCATCAGCAGTACAGTCCTAAACTGTATGACTTCAAGTTTGATCCACTGTAGTATATCAGGCTCTTGAACATTTCGTCCTATCCCTTACTCACCAAACTTTGTTAAGATGGTTGCTTTGCAGTCTTCTCTTGGCTACTGATATTGAAGGTATAGTATACTTTTCTATTTCAGTCCATTCAAGTCAGTCTGGCTCCCACCATCTTAATAACTTTTAAGTATCTTATCTCCAAAATCACTGTTCCCTGTGAACACCCTAAGTATTCTTCTTCCTAAGTTTTCCAACAGCTTCTTACAGAGCTTTAACTACCGTACCCCAGCCCCCGTCAGTAGTCCAGTGCTGATTATCCAAGTGCTGTAATGTTGACATTTCTGCAAACTTCTAATCACACAAAGGTACTTCAAAAACTTTTAAAAATATAAATCCATACATAATTTTTATAATATACATCTCTATGAACTTTGTGAAGACTCCTTTATGCGTGAATTCAAAGTTGTTTCCACCAAAATAAACATCTTTTATTTCCATTTTCCATGAACTTTTTGAAGTATCTTCACATTTTTATGCTCTGCAGTTCTTTCTGAAGGATAGAAAATACTATTTTTACATATACCTTACATAGTGCATCAAAATTCAAAGACCATTCATGGACTTCTGAGTCCTAGTCCTTGCTATCTGAGTTTGGGGAACTTTTCCCAAGCACTTTTCCTAATATAAAATGTGTGAAATATTACCTACCTCATATAATTGCTATGAATCATTGAAAGAAATAATACTTGTAAAATCTAATCCAAAGCAGATATTCAGTAGTGTTTATTATTATGAATTATATTCCACCTAAAACCAGGAAAATTACTCAGTGGTTATTTTTACACTGCTTTCCTAATTAACATATTTTCCACAAAGCAGGGGAGGTAGCCCTGGCCTTCTCACCTCTGAAATTCAGTAGCGGAATTCAGGCTAAAGTCTACAATATAACCTGATGAGTCCCATCCCTATCCTCTCTCCTCTGTATCAACCACTGCCAACAACCGTCATGTCTCTACTTTGAAAACACTCCAGGACTAACCAAGAAAACTCCCGCTGCTTTGGGGGAGAGCTGGCAGGGAGGATTCTAGGGATTGGGGGTTCAAATGCAGGACTTGTGGGAGGAACCCCTAGGCAAAATCATAGCAACTGCTGAAGTATAGAAAACAGTTACTCAGGGAAGTGTTTTTGTCTTCTCTTCTCACTTAGACAAACATTAACAAAGAGCAAAGAATCACTTTGCAAGCCAAGCAGAGCTTTGGCTCAACAGAGCACTTCACCATGGCTAATTATCATGATATGAGGAACTGGAGGAGAGGAATGGTAGTACCCAAACATGGAAGAAGGGTGGGGAGGTGTGGATACTGATTGCCTGATCTGAGCAGTTTATGCTGCTGCATCTGTTGAAATACTGCACTGTGCCTCATAAAGGTGTATAAGTATTACAGGATAATGTTTTAATGAACTAAATGGGGAAAAAGCACATCTCTCCCTTTCTCTGCATCACTGGGTCAGACATTCAGATGTGAGGCTTGGTAGGGAAAGAGAGCAAGAGAGGGAAGGATGGGAAGGAAAGGTTGGGGGAGGGTGAGATTAAACTATTTAGCCTACTATGTTTTATTCCCCTTCTGAGGATAAATAGAGAGCTGGGCTGCCATCAGGCTGTTGGCCCAGCACTATGTGACATTAGAGTCTGTTCCATTTTAAAAGGAAATCTTTTTGTCAAAAAAAAAAAAAAAGAAATCTTTTGAAAATTTAAAATTTAAAAAAGAAATAAAGCTTACTTAATAAGCACACTTGGAAATAAGGGAGAACTCTTCAGTTTCCTTTTCAAATAGAATCCTTTCTTTTCAGAAATGCTCAATCAGCAATAAGTGTCTGTGGAATGAACTGAATGTATCCATATCTCTTCTGTTTTTCTTTAACAAACCTTCTGGAATCTTCTACTCCAATTACCCCAGGCATCTCCTTTCACACTGCTAACCCTTAACGCACAGACACCACCCGGAGTGTAGTTTCACCCTTATTGACTAAGGTAAATACAACCCACCAGTGTGCTTTTTTGCTAGAAACTTTGATGTTAAACATGAAGTCATATGGGGTAGGAGTTTGAGTTCCAGGGAGTTTGGAGATGCTCTGGGTGCAAGATGGAGAGGGAGGGCACAGCTGATGATAACATAATACAATCTAGAAACCAGACTTTCTAGCCAGAAAAGCATGTGTTCAATCTAAGCTCTTCCAATTACTGCCTCTTTGCCAGAAATAACATAAATAATGGATTTAACCTCTCCAACCTTGTTTTCTTCATCCACAATGTGAAAGAATAGTTACCAATAGTTTTGTGGTGGTGATTAACTCTATAGAAAGACCTTAGAAATCTGGTGAACAAAAGGGAACTACTATTAACATCATTATTATCATTAACAAATGTTTTAATTAAATGTTATTCAAGGGGGCCAGTGCTGTGGCTCAGCAGGTTAATGCCCTGGCCTGAAGCGCCAGCATCCCATGTGGGTGCCAGTTCGAGACCCAGCTGCTCCACTTCCGATCTGGCTCTCTGCCGTGGCCTGGGAAGGCAGGAGAGGATGGCCCAAGTCCTTGGGCCCCTGCACCCACATGAAAGACCTGGAGGAAGCTCCTGGCTCCTGGCTTCAGATCAGCGCAGCTCTAGCCATTGCAGCCAATTAGGAAGTGAACCAGCGGATGGAAGACCTCTCTCTCTCTCTCTCTCTCTCTCTCTCTGCCTCTCCTCTCTCTGTGTAACTCTGACTTTCAAATAAATAAATAAATCTTTCTAAAAATGTTATTCAAAATAAAAATGAGAGACCAAATGAACGTTAAAATAAGCACCCAATCATCTTAAAGATGAAGGAAAGAAGAAAGGTAGGTAGGAAGGAAGGAAAAGAAAGAAAAACGCAAGGGAGGAAGGGAGGGAGGGAGGGAGGGAGGAGAGGACGGAGGGTAGGTTGGAAGGGATGGGACAAGATTGATGAAGCAAGGAGACCTTCCGTGGAAGCTGTGTACTTGGGCACCATAAGCTACAGGTCCCACGGGAAAAAGTAGCCATCGGAGGCACATATTCCTCCAACAGACCTACCCTGGGCTATGAACACTTTCTAACAATTTGACCATTCAACTTCAAATAATTTCCTCAATTTAGGGAGTCCAAGTTTTATTCCTTGGATAGGAAAATTAGGCCTCAAATGATCAATATTTCCATGACTCCTGACTTCTGCCCTACCACCCTTTCCTATAACTGCTATTTCTCAAACTCTATCCCTTACTTTCCCAGGAAATAGTGACAAAGTAATTGAAATTGTCTTTCCCAGCCTTTCCTTCAGAAAAAAAAAAAAATGTTGCCTTGAGAAAAGAACATGAGAAAAATTAAGTCTGTGCAGAACTGAGCCATACAGAGGGACCTTACAAGAAGGAAGTGATCAAACAATTCAGAAATATCTGCAAAAGACTGTGGCCTATTTGAAGATCACAGTTGTTCAAAATCAGCATTGTTCTTAGAAGAACACAGTAAAGAGCCTGTGTTCCACCTCCAATATTGTATTTGTATACCTAGAAGGAAGGAAAAATACATTTCTAGTGTAAAAGCAGTGAGCCCTTTCACATTCCTCCACCCTTTGTTAATAACACTATCCTTGGCCAGCACCGTGACTCACTTTGCTAATCCTCCCCCTGCAGTGCCGGTAAACTGGGTTCTAGTCCCGGCTGGGGCGCCAGATGCTGTCCCATTGCTCCTCTTCT
Source organism: Lepus europaeus (assembly GCF_033115175.1). Taxonomy (NCBI): domain Eukaryota; kingdom Metazoa; phylum Chordata; class Mammalia; order Lagomorpha; family Leporidae; genus Lepus; species Lepus europaeus. The sequence continues at coordinate 19,963,744 of NC_084848.1, forward strand.
AGTCTAGCTCTCTGCTAGAATATCTTAAGGCAGGGACTCTTGCAGAAAGTATATGCTCAAAAAATTTCTTTGGGCTGGCACCGCGGCTCACTTGGCTAATCCTCCGCTTGCAGCGCCAGCACCCCAGGTTCTAGTCCCGGTTGGGGTGCCGGATTCTGTCCCGGTTGCTCCTCTTCCAATCCAGCTCTCTGCTGTGGCCTGGGAAGGCAGTGGAGGATGGCCCAAGTACTCGGGCCCTGCACCCACATGGGAGATCAGGAGGAAGCACCTGGCTCCTGGCTTCGGATTGGCGCAGCATGCCGGCCATAGCGGCCATTTGGGGAGTGAACCAACGGAAGGAAGACCTTTCTCTGTCTTTCTCTCTCTGTCTAACTCTGCCTGTAAAAAAAAAAAAAAAAAAAAAAAACACTATCCTCAAGTCTCTCAGAAAGTTGCAGGTATTCTGACCTCAGAATAAGACCTTAAGGAATTCTAGTTTGGCTGAAAAGCCCACAAGAGCATTTCAGACATGGAAAGCCAAGACACTAAGGCAAAAAATGTCCTACATGAAGGATCTTGGTGGGTGAGACCCCAGTGGAAAGAAGTGGTCGTTAAAGAAGGAGATACTTTTCTCTGAAGGGAGGAGAGAACTTCCACTTAGTTTATGGCCTTGTCTAAATATTGACAGAGTTTGTGGATTCAAAGGCTTTGTTAGCCTAGGCAGCTCATGTCAAGAGTCTCGGATGATCACTGACATCATACATAAGAGTGTTAATTGTTAAATTAACAACAAGGGTCACTGTGCACTAACTTCCCATGCAGGATCTCTCTCCTCAAAGCGTTGTATTAAAACTATGTCTAAGTACTCCCAAAAGATGTATCATTTTTGGGTGCTTTGTTAAAGTTAATTAAGTTTCAAAAAAAAAAGTGCAATTAAATTCAAGATTTTGAACAGCCCTTGTCTGGATTGTTGAGGAACAGTTTTTTTGTTCTGTTTTTGTTTTTGTTTTTTTTTTAAACCATGCAAATTGTTGAACTCTTTACTTAGTATAGAGTTGGTCTTCTGTGTATAAAGTTAATTGAAAATGGATCTTATTGGAGAATGGGACTGGGAATGGCAGAGGTAGGAGGAGGAGAGGTGGGAGAGTGGGTGGTATGGTGGGAGGAATCACTATATTCCTAAAGTTGTACTTAGAAAATGCATGAAGTCTGTATTCCTTAAATAAAAGGTTTCTTTGGGGGGAAAAATGAATCAACTAATGTTAAAAAAAAAAAAAAGATTAGAAAAAAAAATGGTGCAGGTGAAAATTTCCCAGATTGGCTTTGACAATCATTCTCTGTTTTTCTTTAAAATCCTTTTTCTTTTTATTTGCATGCCTTGGAATAAGCTTTCTTGTCAGTTATCTTCCCACCAACATTGAGAAGTTAAGAGATTGCTTTATTCTTGAATAGTTTTATTCTTTCCTGGTTACCACATTATTATCCCTACCAAAAATGCTTGCTTTCTATTTAAACTTTATCTGCCACTTTAGAGGTTAATGATTAATTTTAATATGTCTGTGCTTTCATTGTAAGCTAGAATTTGTGATTAAAATATAATGGAAAGAATAGAATTAGGACAACTGGGCTGTAGTCCCAGTGCCACCCATAACATCTGTTCTGACCTCAGGAAAGCCTTCAGCTTCTTTGGAATTCCATCTACAAAACAAGGTGGTTGGGAGAGACGATCTCAAACCATCTTGTGACTCAAAAACTCTATGCTCCTGTGAACAAAGAACCTTTTAAATTTAAAAGCTAAATAATAGCCAGTCATCGTTTTTTCAGCTAGTTAATTCAGCTATAATGGATAAGAACCTGGTACAGCATTTTCCTGCGGCATACAACTATCTCATCTTTTCAAAGGGTAACAGCAGAAAGAAAGAGGGGAGCCCACTCCAACGGCAAGCAGTCACCTTCAGAAGAGCCGGCCATGGGGAAGAATGAGACAACAGCAAAGGAACTGATTGCAATAATTGCTTTGCCCAGTATCTTCTTTCCATAAGAAACATTGCAGTGCAACAGCAATGAGGAAACAAGAACCAGGCCATGCAGAGCCTGAGCCAGCAGAGAAATTGTGTGGGGCGGGAGCCATCAAACAACTCAACGGATTGATCTGTTCCCTTCAACCTCATTTTTTCTTCCTTAAAAAATACATTCTGTCCTCTTTGTGTCTCTGCCTTGTTAGGAAGCACAAGAATATTAGCCCTTTACTTTCTTCTTTATCAGTTCAGGCAAAGGACTCTTCTGAATAAAGAAAAAAGAGAGGAGAGAGATCAAACAGCCAAAGAGCTTCTGTTTGGGAACAAAAAAATCATTGAGGTGGGTGATTTGTCTAAAAATGACAGTAGGATGGCACATATATTAGAAACTGACAACTTGCAAATCTTCAAATCCAAAAAAGAACTACTTTGAGTTTAAGAGGAAGCAAAAAGCTGGTGAAAAGCCGCAGCAAACAGTGAGCTTTGGGCTCTTGCTTTTGTTTTTGTTTTTTTGGTCTCTCAATGGAGCTTGTAAAAATGGTAGTAAAAATCGGGAGCTGAACTTTCAGATTCAATGGTTCACAGTCTTTGGCAAAAGAAGTCTCTCCCTTTACTTTGCCAGGTATCTTTATGGAAGCAGAAGTGACACTAAAGTCCTAGATAGGAAATTGAGTCATCTAAGAGCTTCAGTAATAGTGATTCTCTGAGAACCAAGCAGGTGATTTTTATTTAGGGGGGAGGAAAATGGTTGTGTAAAATGAAATGTGCTCAAAAATGTGGATTGGTTTTCTATAGGCAGGGTCAGTAAATAATTTTACTGATCTCCAAGCTCACATGTTCTGCAGATGTAAGATAGGGCTCTCAGCTATTAAAAAGGAATAAGGATTGATTTGAATGCTCAGTGCATGGGCTTTCAACAGCCAGGTTCTCTTCTCCTGCACACACACATATATAAGATCTCTGCAAATTATAGGATAGATTTGCCAAAACTTACAGCTCACAGTTACCTTATTTTGAGTTCCTACTCTTATTTAATTAGCTTAGTTGATGAACCATCTCCCCATTTCTTGTCCTGATTCAGGCTATGATAACCTGATTTGCAACTCACACTTTATTGTAGAAGTAAATGAACAAACAAATGAAATAAAAAGTCTAACTCAAGTCACCATTGCGTGTGTGCATACCAGTGGACATATATAGCTTTCTGAAAGCTTAGAGCATGTGGATTGCATTATAGTTGGACAGATGCAAAGATGCATTGTTTCCTCCTCTGAGAAGAGTAGACTTTTTACCCTCCTTCTTTTGATACATAGCTTGACAATGTGACTTGCTTTGTTCAATAGAATACAAGCAGATATGATATAAGTTACCTCTGAGTAGAGGCTTTCCCTGCACTTGCATTGTCTGTCTTGACTGCTAATGTTCCTCCTCTCCTTGAAAAGAGTTTGCCTAGAGTGTCCACTGCTCCATCAGCCTGAACTCAAAGATTAAAACTATAGGATGGGCCAGAGCTGTGGTGTAGTGGGTAAAGATGCCATCTGCAGTGCTGGCATCCCATATGGGCACCTGTTTGAGTCCCAGATGCTCCATTTCCAATATAGCTCTCTGCTGTGGCCCAGGAAAGCAGTAGAAGATGGCCCAAGTCCTTGGGCCCCAGCAACCACATGGGAGACCCAGAAGAAGCTCCTGGCTCCTGGCTTCAGATCGGCGCAGCTCCAGCAATTAAGGCCAATTGGGGACGGAACCAGCAGATGGAAGACCTCTCTCTCTCTCTCTTTTTCTCTCTCTCTCTCTCTCTCTTCTCTCTGTGTAACTCTGACTTTTAAATAAATAAATAAATCTTTTAAAAAAATAGGAATAGATATAATGTGACCTTCAGACCTTCAGCACAGCTACTGCAGCCAACTTCAAAGACCCATAAATAAGAAAATAAATGTTGTTGTAAGCTACTGAGATACTGGAGTTGTGTGTTATGCAAAATTATTTCAGCAAAAAGCTGGTTTATACAAAGAATTTTCTGGAAAAAAGGGATATATCCAATAACACAACTTCAAATTAAACATTAGACATCCTTGTACATAAATGACAATATTCCACTACCAACAGCTTTTTCATTAGCCATTTCAACCCATGAAATTACCCAGCCTGTGCTGTCCTAAGGAATCGGACTGCTATTCATCCAGTTCCACATTTTGTTCCTACCCAGTCCTCCCAACCCTAAAATCTCCTTAGTATTTATGATTAACAACTCAAATTTCTTCAACTTCTATCCTCTAGGCCAACTTTTCATAGTCAAACTCACCAAGAAGTCTAGCAGAACTAGAGAGCCAGTCTTTTAACAGAAGCATCCTTACAGAAGGGCAACAACGTATTTTTTTCACAATGATTTTCCTCCATTATAAAGTCATACATGCAAGAGAAAGTGGTGGTTTTTTTTTATTTTTTTTTTTTTATTTTTGACAGGCAGAGTGGACAGTGAGAGAGAGAGAGACAGAGAGAAAGGTCTTCCTTTTGCCGTTGGTTCACCCTCCAATGGCCGCCGCGGTTGGCGCGCTGCGGCCGGCGCACTGCGCTGTTCCAATGGCAGGAGCCAGGTGCTTCTCCTGGTCTCCCATGGGGTGCAGAGCCCAAACACTTGGGCTATCCTCCACTGCACTCCCTGGCCACAGCAGAGAGCTGGCCTGGAAGAGGGGCAACCGGGACAGGATCGGTGCCCCGACCGGGACTAGAACCCGGTGTGCCGGCGCCGCAAGGCGGAGGATTAGCCTGTTGAGCCACAGCGCCGGCAGAAAGTGGTGTTTAAGCTCTAACTAAAACCAGGAAAGATCTCACAGCATTCTGGACATAAAGGCCATTCGTACTCTCTACTTTCTGTTTCTACTTTCCCTTGCCTCTTTCCAAACTCCCTGATCTCTTTTCTGTCAAGCTTGTATCTTCTTTGAGTGTGTGGAAGACAAGGTGCACTACCAATTTTCAAAGAAAGTTCCCTCAGTTTCCCCGTTAAAGTTCAAATTCCATTTAGTGATGAGAATTTAGCCATCAATAATTAAAAGTGTCCTTGGGAAACACAACATGGAAAAAGCAAGCAGCAGTGCTTTTTGAATAATAAAGCAGAAAAAGATTTTCCCAACCAAAACAATTTCCCTTTTATATTTTCACAATCCTCCAAGGAGGAGCACACAGATGTCTTCAGATGGTCCAGTAGCAATTCTGGGGCCCTCAGGTAGCATGATTATCACAATACTCCAGGAGATTGGCCCAGTTTAGGCCAAGTATAAATAACACATTGCTTTTGAAATAAATGGCAAAATGGCCTTTGAAATGTAAAAGCCACTGGATTTTGACTCTAAGATTAGAAGACTAAGTTTGACCTTAATTTTCTTATCAGGGGGTCAGTTCTAGTTCAGACACAAATCACTAACTGCCTTCAGCCAATAAGAAAGAGGAGCCCTGGGAGAGTAAGTAATCTATTGACTTCCTTTGGGCACAAAAATATCACAGGAATGTTGGAAAGATGGAGCTTCTCCTTCCTTCTGATAGGAAAAAGAAATCTGAGTCTTGTCAGATTTCCAAATAGAGTTTTACTCATAAAGACACAAGAGTAAATGATAATACAGACAACCACCACAGAGCAATGAAATAGAGCTACAAGAAAGGATGACTATTTGATGATAGAAAAAGATGTATGAAGAAAGCTGAAATGCTTGAGTCCGAATGCCAGCCAAAATGAGAAAGGCAATTAACTATGGATAAAGTTGGAGACAGTAGTAAAAGGCATTAATCACAGATATTTTTTTCAGGGACCTGGAAGAATAAGATTTCTTAGAATGCATTTCATTGAGTCTTTATAGAAAATGAGTATCACACTCCGGCATCCAAATTATGTGAGAAAACTGAATTGTTTGATCTAATCATAAACCAGGTCTGTGGCTCTAAATTACTAAAGAGTCTTTGGTTTGAAGAAACATAAAAAATGAATAGATACAGAATAGATCCAGCTACTTCCTTGGCTGGCCAACCTAGAAAATTAGAGAAGGTGGCAAGATGGCATCATCATAGTTGTCTTCCAGAGGTGTTACAATTGAAGAAAGAGGGATGGGAGGCAAAAGTTTCTTCAACAGGGTTTGGGAAACGGTGGATATGGTTTGAAAGACTCTCATGTAAGGGAATAAGGCCTCTAGGGTTCTGAATAATTGGAGGTGTTGGCAAAAAGGCAAAAAAAGTATTTGAGCTACAGACAAGTAATAAATCTCTGACACAACTTCCAAGTCAAGGCTGCAATATTCTCACATCCAAGGCAACGTGAGTTGTATGTAGACATTGTTTATGCTTCCATTTCTCCACATTCCTCATCTCTGGGTCCTCTCGTACTCTAAGAATGACTAAGATGGGTCTCTCTCTCCTCTCTCTTCCTCTATCTCTTACACTCTCTCTTTTACCTCTCTCAAGCATGCATTCTCTTCCTCTGACTGATCTAGACTATCAAGCTAGTAACAAGTTCTCTAATATTAATTTATTATTTTATTCAAAAACCATGCATTTAGAATCTGTTCTGGGTACAGGTAATTGAAAATAAAACAACGGCCTCTCCCTCTAAGGCAGGGATATCTAAATTTAGGGAACCAGCTTCCTAGAAGAGATTGTATCAACCCATGATCTTGGGAGGTACAAGACTTAGATTATCAAACAAGGTCCTTGGTGGAAAGCAACAGAGAGTGAATCTGCTAATTGAAGAACCACCAACAATAGAAGAATAGGGGGGTGGTCTTACAGGGAGAAACAAAGTTATCCAGACACAGAGAGTAGACATGCAAAGGCAAGGGGGGGGTGGGGGGGCATGGAGCCAATAGTAGAGAGTGGTGTGAGGATGCCAGCATTGCTAGATGTCCCTAAGAGAGGATTTCCTCATTATCAATTTTCAATAAAATCTTCCCCCAAGAAAAGTAATTTAAAAATCAATAGCTAGAACTTATAATATTATTGATTCATGAAATCACCACTTAATCCATATAATTTATTGCCTTAATAAACAATTCTACCACTTACAGAACAAGGCCCATGCATAGACAATCTGGAGACCCATTATCAAAACAACTGTAATACCAAATATTCAAAATAGCCTATAGGGGCCTGCCCCATGGTGCAGTAGGTTAATCCTCTGTCTGCAGCACCGGCATCCTATATGGGCACTGGGTTCTATTCCCGGCTGCCCCTCTTCCAGTCTAGCTCTCTGCTGTGGCCCGGGAAGGCAATGGAGGATGGCCCAAGTGTTTGGGCCCCTGCACCCGCATGGGAGACTAGGAGGAAGCACCTGGCTCCTGGCTTTGGATTGGCACAGTGCGCTGGCCGTAGCAGCCATTTGGGGAGTGAACCAACGTGAGGAATACCTTTCTCTCTGTCTCTTTCTCACTGTCTGTAACTCTACCTATCAAATAAATAAATAATTTTTTAAAAAAAAACAAGTTGAATATTCCTAATCTGAAATGCCCCAAATCTGAAATTTTTTAATCACTGAGATGATACCACAAGTAGTAAATTCCACTCCATAAATATTTTACTTCATAAACAAAATTATTAAAAAATTATATAAAATTACCTTTAGTCTATGTGCAAAATGTGTATATGAAACATAAATGAATTTTGTATTTGGACTTAGGTCCCATCCCCAAGGTATCTCACCACATAAATACAAATATTCCACAACACTTCTGGTCTCAAGTATTTTGGATAGAGGACACACATCCTGTACTCATTAAATACTCATTTCCCACATTCCCATGCAACTAGTTGGCCATATTACTCTGTTCTTGCCAGTAATATGTAAGCCTATGTTACTGAAACTTCCAGAAAAGTTTGGCTCCTCTGATTAGAAGAAAAGATATAATTGGTTCAAATCGGTCCCTTCTAGTTGTCTTGACAGCGACTACAGCCTAAGAGGAATGCCGAGACAGCCTTAATACTACCAACCTATTGAACAAATGTCAGTCTCTACTTAACTCCAGACTTTTGGAGAGGGGAGGAGAGCGCTACTGTCTTAAGTTACTACTGGTTATGTTTTCTGTTACTGTAGCTGGAAGAAGTCTTAATTGAAACATTTTCTGACTTCACTGGGAAGGCTCACTGCTAACAGCCAACATCAATACTCAAAAGCACACCACAGAACTAGTCAGGTAAGGGTCATGAATCTATTACATGTTGCTATTTTGTACCATGATTATTTCTATACCAAAGGCATACTCTTACTATAGTCACTGTAGCTTCTGTGTTAGGCATATGATTTTGTAGCACCACTTATCATTTCTGCCACTGTGATTCTAGATTTAAAAGCTATAGTGGTTGCATGGTCATCTTATGTGCAAGCAGAGCTTAAAAGATGAGTATCTATACCGCATTTTCAACTGTAATAAGGTAGAGAATCCTTCTGTATACAAGGAAGAGGTACATAGGTCAGGCCAAAAGAATTTTGTGCCCTTCGTGCATCAATCCTGGGACCTCCATAGATCACACCTTAGCCCCCAATCTCCAGCCAGTTCATATGAAGTTATTTAGTGACTTGGAATTACTTCATCTTTGAAATTTCACGTGCTAACACAGGTCCCAGTCCTGGCTGCTCCCTAAGCATCTTATTTCTACTTTCTTGTCTTGTAAGTGAAGCTGAGAAAATAAAGTACAGATTGAAGTGATGTTAAAGGTGCTAAATTGATAGAGTTTGAGGATAAATGAATGAGTGACACTAGGAGATGAACTAAGAATAATTCCCAAAACTTTGGTATGAGCAGTAACAGGGTAATGTTGGTGTCACTCACTGAGGGAATTAAGAATGACAAGAGGACTCTGAAATCAAAAATATCATATCAGCCTGGGGACGTGCTGGATTTCAGGTGCCTATCACCTAGATGGAATCATCCATTAAAGAGCTAGGTAAATGGACCTAAAATGGAAGAAACAATACATGGATTGGAAGTGTCGGTTTCAGGTTCACCAACTTGTAGAAAATATCTAATAATGACGATGCCTCATCCACTTGCATTCTTTACCTCTACCTCAATGAAGGAGATTCGACATCCTGCACTCAGCCCGAGTCTCCTCCTCCTTCACAGAGATCACCAAGAACCAATCAGACCCGCCATTAATGGCTACCTGCTTAATGCTTATCCTCCCCTTCATCTCCACCTCTGCTGGTTCACTCAGCTCTTGCCATCTTTTAGCCAGAATTAACTTCTCATCTAATCTCCAACCATCACACAAACACACACACACACACACACAGAGCAGCAGCAGCAGCTGCAGTAAGAGTAATATTTCTTGGCCAAGCATTTGGCCTAGCAGTTAAGACACCAGGTTAAGACACTCATATCCCACACTGGAGTGTCTGGGTTCAGTTCCCAATTCCAGCTCCAGATTCTAGCTTCCTGCTAATGCAGACTCTGGGAGGCAGCAGTAATGGCTCCCTGAGTAGTTAGGTTCCTGCCACCCATGGGAGACTCAGATCAAGTTTCAACCTCCCAGCTTCAGCCCTGACCTAACCCCAACTGTTATGGGTATTTGAGAGAACTCCAGCAGGTGGGAGTTCTCTGTATCTTTCTCTCTCTCTCTCTCTCTTTCTCTCTCCCCCACCTTTAAAATCAATAATTTCAAAAAAAAAGAGTAATCATTCTCAAGCACAAATAAGCCTCTATCAATTCTTGGATTACAAAACTGTTTCAGGGGCCAGCCCTGTGGCGTGGCCTGTAAAGCCGCTACCTGCAGTGCCAGCATCCCATATGGGCACTGGTTCAAGTCCTGACTGCTCCACTTCCGATTCAGCTCTCAGCCATAGCATGGGAAAGCAGTAGAAGATGGCCCAAGTCCCTGGACCCTTGCACCCCTGTGGGAAGACCCGGAGGAAGCTCCTGGCTCCTGGCTTTGGATAGGCGCAGCTCTGGCTGTTGCGGCTAATTGGGGAGTGAACCAGCAAATGCAAGACCTCTCTAACTCTGCGCAATTCTGACTTTTAAATGAATAAATAAATCTTAAAAAAAAAAAAAAAAAAACCTGTGTTAGCAGCGTCTCACCGCCTAAAAGATAAAGTCCCTTTCCTACATTTCTCATTCAGGACTCTAGAATCTCATCTCTCTCACTGTATCTCTAGCCCCATCTCTCATTTCCTGAACCTTCCAAAAGATCCTCACCTTGGTGGAGAATGTTCTTGCCAAAGTGTGATTGCAAACTACAAATTTTTTTTCTTTAAAAGGACATTGGATATTAACCCACACTCAAGATACTATGTATCAGAAATGGAGAAAATCTTCTCAAACATAGGCTCTGAAAATGTAGGGCCCAGTTTGCAAATGTGCCATTTGAATTCATATTAATATAGCACTTAGAAAGGTAATTTTCAAAAAGAAGTAAGTAATGTGTTTCTTTTAAATGCACAAATGTGCTCAAAGCTATTTAGGACAGAACCTATCAGTCCCAATAACGAGTTCCTATGACACCTTTAGAGTCCTCCTATTTGTTAACCATTTTCAAAGCCTAGTGTTAAGCCCTGTGAGTCCTGCTTAATGTTCTTGTTTATGCAATGCAAGAAAGGAAGGGTTCTGTGTAGTTGGTTCACAAATGTAGAGATCTGTAAGTAATATTTCCCCAAAGATCAGGAGCGAGCAGTCAACCCATCCTCCCAGAGACAAGGGGAGGAAGAAAGCTAAGCACTTGAAACGGAGCTATGAGAAAAGAACGCAAAGATTAAGCTTCTTGAATCAAAGACTTGGTTCTCCTGTCAGCAGACGCAGCCTGTTTTGATGATGTTGTGAAGAAATACCGACTCCATAGCTATCCTGTGCACTGTATTCAAACCTCTCACTGCCTTGTAAGATAAAGCTAATGCAGCAAATATTGATCGAACACTGCACTGCCTCTGTGAAACATGAAACTGTTGGCCCTCAAGAATTTGACTCGTAATTATTATCATTATTTAACTCCTAACATGTACTGAGCATTTGCCATTAGGAAATGTAAAGTATTTAATCTTCACAGCATTTCTATGAGTTAGATTCTATCACCAGTTCCATCTGCAGATAGAGAAACTGAAGCCAGATCAACAACCTGTACAACGTCAAAAGCATGGTAAGAGGCAGCACTTAAATGAAATCTCTTTCAAGGAGCCTGGATTTTGGCGTAGCAGGTAAAGCCACTGCCTGCAACACTGGCATCCCATATGGGTGCCAGTGTGTGGCCCAGCTGCTCCATTACCAATTCAGTTTCCTGCTAATGGCTTGCAAAAATCAGAAGAAGATGGCCCAAGTGCTTGGGACCCTGCTACACAGTTGGGAAAAGTGGAAAAAGTTCCTGATTCCTGGCTTCAGTCTGGCCTAGCCCTGATCATTGTGGTCATCTGGGGAGTATACAACAGATGGAAAATCTCTCTATATCTATATAACTCTAACTTTCAAATAAATAAATAAATCTTTCCAAAAAATCTCATTTAAGAGACAAATCAAAACTATAAAGGTTCTAAAATAGTTTCACTTAATATTAAATATCTTTTAATGAATAAATCAATGTGTAGAAAATTCTGAAGAACAAAATATATGTGAGGGAACTAACAGAAGGTTAGTTAGGAGAATATTAATCACGATAATATTTAACTTCCCTGGAAAGAGAGGGAATATTTACATCATTATATGTAAGGTAGTTCCTTATACACTGGACTACAATGCAACTCACACCCATGGTGGAGATTCTAAATAGAACGTTAGTTCCCAAGAGGCAAAAAGCACTGAAATATTTGTATAGCACAAAAAGTTTGGCAGTTAGAGAGAGAAATGACTATGCATCTCAATTATTTTATTTTATTTATTCATTTGAGAAGCAGAGACATAGGCAAACACAGAAAACTCCTATCTGCTGGTTAACCTCCCCCAAATACATGTATCAGCCAGAGCTGGGCAGGCCAGGGCCAGAACCAAGAACTCAATCCAGGTCTCCCACCACATGGGTGGCAGATACCCAAACACTTGGGCCATCACCTGCTGCCTTCCTGAGTGAGCACTAGCAGGACACTGAATCAGAACTAGAACTGAGAATGATACTCCAATATGGGATGTAGCCAACCTAAGTGCCATCCTAATGGCTAAGCCAAACATCCATCCCCCAACTAATTACTTTTTAAATTGACTATTGTAGTAACCTAACTCATGTTGAAATAAGATATTCATTCACCAAATATATTACTATATACCAGAGTCTGTGTAATGAGGTTAAAAGGATGGAAAAAATATAGCTTAATTACAAAGAGTCAAAGGACTTATATTCATATATATTCTCTTACATGTATATAATTGTAGCTTTTTATATTCATCAATAATTCTGAAACTTAACTATGTTGTTAACTCAAAGAACAGTATAGAAAACAATACAGAGAGGAAGCAACAGAGAAAAATAAAAAGGTCAAATGCCTGGCAGGCATGTTTGAAAGAAATCTCCAGATGCCCTGAACGGCAGCTTGAGAAATGTTACCAGCAGCAGAAAACCAGAGAATATTCCTTTTGCTGAGATCATGGGCCAGTTTGGTCCTAAATATAACACATTTGTTACCTCTACCACTGCTCTCAGAAACAGGTGAAACATCCTCTCGGAATGATTTTGGCAAAGCTTAGAAAGTCTCAGCACATCCATAAAGGCAGCCACTGCATTTCTAATTAGACTCTGAATTTTCCTGTTGCAATTCCAAACTCTCCCAGGTCTTAAAAAGACAAGACCTCTATGCACCCAGGTGTGAAGCCATCTTTCATATTATATTCCTGATTATATGCCTGCCAAAGGTTAAGGAAATCATTTTGTTATCCTATAAAGTGGACATTGGTCTTTCATAATGAGGAAAGACTTGAAGCAAAGATCAGTGTCTACAACAAAAAGCTGCTGGGTGTTAAAGGTATTGTTTTTTCCTAATTGTTGTTTGGTTTGGTATATGTGTATATAACTGGGTTTTTTTGCATTTTAATGCTTTCCCTGTGTGAGACATTTCTGGGAGATAATGATTGGATAAGGTCAGAGGTTCTCAACTTCTCTAGCTGTTAAGTGCTTGCCAGAGGCAGATTTTGTGTGCAATCACTATTGTTATTATCGCTTATTGTTTAGGTCTGTTCCCTTTGAAAAATGTAACTCTCTCACCTCGGGAAAATAAAGTCCATTAGGACAGAAGCAGAATCTGATGCATAGCTTCCTCTAGGAATGAAGATGGCCTGAGGAAGTTAACTTACACAGTGGCATGTCAATCAGAAACAAAGACATAAACCTCACAAAGTATTTAACTATAAATTGATATCTGGACCATTTTTTAAAAAGAACATTAGCAAGTTTAGTAACTTGAAGAGGCCATTTAATAGCACTTAGTCCTCAGGTAATTCCATACACAAATCCTCATGCATTTTCAAAGTGTAAGGCCAGGCCACTGACCATTGCTGTATCTGTAAAGTGTGTCCACCAGACATAGGCTCCTGTCTCCCTTAAAGGATGACTTTTCATTTATGTCCACTTTGGACTGTTCCATGATGTCTCTTACTATGGGCCTCCAGGGAGGCAGGCATGGGTGGCTTTAGGCATATTTGCAGCAAAGTGTCTGGCCCACTGAAGATCCACAATAGTTGTCTAATGCAGGGGTCAGCAAATTTCTTGTGTAGAGGGCAAGATAATAAATATTTCAGGCTCTACCAGCTATGTAATCTTGGTTGCAACTACTCAACTATTCTGCTATTCTGCCTTGTAGCCCCAAAACAGCCCAGGGCAATATATAAATGAATGGCTATGATCTACTGAATGAATAAATCATCACAGAATTCACTTTTCTGTATAAATGAACATCCCAGATAAATGAAACTCTCTTCTTTAAACCCATAGAGGCTTTATTTTATGTTTTCTTTAACTAGTTAATTGAAATCTTTCATTAATGTATATTTAAATAGTGGCATGCCACTCTTTAAAGCATATTCAAAACATAACTTTTTCCCCACATGACTTATAGTTGTAATTAAGGCAATTATTTTACAAAACATTGGTTCGCTAATGTCCTCTGGGAGTCTTTGGCTGCACTGGGCTACTTAACTCCAGAAAGACCCAAATTTCTATTTTTTTCAGTCATTGCATCCACTTGTGATTTTTCTTTCTCCCATGTCTTGTGGGCTGTCAGCACTTTGTTTGCTACTCAGCCTGTGTGCCCTTTGACTTCTCAAGACATAAACCTACGGAGCAGCCTGGGCCTAAGTCATGCTCCTGAGTTCTCTGCTTCTTCCTTTTCTAGAGTGTTGGGACTCTGCCTGCTCTTTTCTCTTTATCCTACCAAACCAACCTTATACATTTATGGTTCTCATCTTCTCTGGATCTGGAGTTAGTCAAAGAGTGGGGGGATTGTACTCACTGGGTTGACAAAAGCACACAGACATTGATAGTTTAATATGATTAACTTTACTTCTCACTTATACAGAGTTCACTTTGAGCTAAGGGAGTTCTTTGAGGCATTTATCCCCTATGGTGGTTCAGTTATGCAGGCACCTTCATCTAGCACATGCTTCCCTAATCACCATGGTAGAATAAGAAACTGCTGGAGGGTATCTCACTGGCAATTAAATGCTTTAGCTCATCCAACCCACATCACTTCAGCTTCCGATCTGTTGGCTAGAAGAAGTTACAGGGCATATTTTCTATGGAAGCAAAGGAATTTAACCCCTCACATGCCCACAGGAGAGGATTAACAAAAACTGATTAACACAAAACATCATAGATGGTCTCCAATTTACACTGGTTCTACTTGCAATATTTTACTTTATGACACAGTGAAAATGATCAAGATTCAAGTGGATACTGTACTTCAGGTTTTAATTTTTGATCTTTTCCCATGCTATCAATATCCCATGATGCTGGGTAGGGACTCCAAGCAACAGCACTCAGTCAGTCATGCCATGATGAGAATAAAAGACACTACTCCACCGAGTACTGCTGAGAATCTACGATGTTTTGTATGTTAGACATGCTAAATGCACTGCCAACTTATAATATTTTCCACTTACCATGTGTGCTTTACTGTGATTAGCCTTATCATAAATCAAGGAGAATGTGTATTATCACAATCCATCACTCTGCTCATCCTATATTTAGTTCACCCTTCCACACCTTGAAAGCTCTAAATCCAACCCCAGGGAGACAACCCCGAGTCCCAGAAAATCCTAGGCTTGAGAAAGGCCCAGGAGACTGGACTCAGACTTGGAGGTCTCTTCTCTGACAGGGATAGGGAGATGAACATTCATCCTTACATCATGTCCAAACCCATGATTCCTCTTAGACCTTAAAAACTAACCATGTTGGGGCCAGCGCTGTGGCATAGCAGTTAAAGCCGCCGCCTGCAGGGTTGGCATCCTATATGGACACCAGTTCAAGTCCTGGCTGCTCCTCTTCCAATTCAGCTCTCTGCTATGGCCTGGGAAAGCAGTAGAAGATGGCCCAAGTACTTGGGCCCCTGCACCGTGGAGTGGGAGACCTGGGGGAAGTTCCTAGCTGCTTGGCTTCAGATTGGTGAAGCTCCGGCCATTGCAGCCAATTGGGGAGTGAACCAGCATATGGAAGTCCTCTCTCTCTCTCTCTCTCTCTCTCTCTCTCCCTCTCTCCCTCTCCCTCTCTCTGCCTCTCCTTCTGTCTCTGTGTAACTCTTTCAAATAAATAAATAATATCTTTAAAAAAATTAACACTGTTAAGCCAAATGAACCACATCCTGTCTCCTCATCACCACAGATAGACATTCAACAAACAAAGGCAGAAAAAGGACGAGATGACCTCAATAATCAATCCATTCCAAAAAGGGGAGGAATGACGAGCACAGGTTGAAGGCATGACAAGCATTCATCTTTTGATGGAAGAATCTGCAGTAAAATCTAGGAAAGGCATTAATTGAAGAAAGAGAAGTATTGTAAACATTTATATAATTTCCATGTTCTGTGTATTAGTTTTCTATTTTTGCTGGAAAAATTATCAAGATTTACCGGTTTAAAATAACAAGAATGTATTACTTTGTATTTAAGTTGGTCATAAATCTGACCTGGGTCTCACTGAGCCAATATCTA
Organism: Lepus europaeus; assembly: GCF_033115175.1. Taxonomy (NCBI): domain Eukaryota; kingdom Metazoa; phylum Chordata; class Mammalia; order Lagomorpha; family Leporidae; genus Lepus; species Lepus europaeus. The sequence goes on from NC_084848.1 coordinate 19,979,831, forward strand.
GAGGTAAGCAAGGTTGTCTCCCTTTCTGGAGGTTTTAGGGGTAATCCATTCCCTTGCCTTTTCCACCTCCTAAAGCTGCACACCTACCTTTTTCTTTCATCTTCAAACATCTATCCAACCATTCTTGCATCATCACATCTCCACCTGACCACAGCTAGAAAGCTCTCCACTTCTATGAAATAAGACATAGAAGATGGATAGCTGGAAAGGTGACTTTTCTCTGGGAAATTTATAATGAATAAGAGCATTTTCATGATGAGAACTTGTTTGAGACCAAAGGCAAATTGCTGAAGATCACATCACGTGTCCTGTCCTTCTAAGACCAGCTGACCCTTCCACACTGTAATGAAAGCTTGTAATGAAAGCTCCTTTCTGTGATTCCCCATCCTTGCCCATTTGCATTTGATCTGCTTTAATGGACCTCTGGCTCTGGTCTCAGACTCTTCAAGGGTGTTCCATGTCCATTTCCAATCCCTTTGGCTACAGGATTTCTCTAGATTATTCTTTAGGATTCTTTAAAGTTCAGATATTTGTTGAGCTCTTTAGAACATTCATTCATTTGACAAACATCTGTGGAGGCCCTCTATTACACCCCTCTCTGCCCCCACCCCAATACAGTGCAAGACCAAATAAACGATCCCAGCCCTAGGGTTTCTCCAGGCTAGCATATGGAAAAACAAGTGAATAAACTGATACATGTCAGGGAGTCCCACATTTTCTCAGCTGACAAACTCATGAATGCCTCTCTACCTACAGGACATACAGCAACAGGACTCTCCCCTGAACCCCAAGAAGCAGACCCATCTTAATACAGTTCTTGTCCTTTCACATCATGAACCACTTTCAAGAAGATCTTTCCACATAAAGGTTTAAGTTCAAGAATGCAGATATTTCACTCTATATTGGAGGAAATTAGAGGATGCGGGTATGGAATTCTGAACGGGGACCTCAACCTTTCATAGGGAAGAGAATTGAAAGATAAATGTATTTGGGTGCAAAAAAATTGAGATCCATATATTTTCCATGAATTTTCCGAGGACCCCTTATAATTCCAAGGCCTATTACACACCAGTGCAACAATTGCTTCATTTCCCCTAAAGAAGGATTATCAGAAAGAACAATAATCTACTCAAGAGTCCACAGTCAGCTATTAATACCCTGAAATGATATCCAGAGGGGTGTTTCATCTGTGGCAATGCATGATGTCCCATCTCTTGCCCCACTTAGAGGGAAACACCTGGTATACAGAAAGACCTTCTGTGAGATATAAGACGAGGTCTACTCTGTGAAATCATGACTCACAGTGTCCCCCATAACACACAGTCCAGTCAATCTGAGACTTCCTTTACATTTATACCCACACTGTTTAAGCTCTGTTGTATTTCCCTGCTGCATCTACTGCCAAGGTTCTGCACCAGTCAACCCCACGCTGTCCACTCTTCTTCTCAAATCCAAGTGTTAACCAACCTAACTGACCATTCCCTGCCAACACCTCCAGATAATGAAATAACAACTCCTTCTGGACCAGCAGCCATTTTAAATGATAAACCCCAAACTCAGCAAATGCTAAAAAGGTGCTTTAAAATGTAGTTAGCATAGCTTAATTGGAGAACTATGTGAGTCCAGCAGGATGCCTGACCTCTGCTCCCTTCCCAAGTGGCATTCAAGCAAGACAGCCTGACCACCACTCCATGTGTGACCATATCATGAAGAACTGGAGAGGAACCAGTCAGGAACATTGCATTAACCATAGCTGACATTGCATGCTGACCTTCTGTCAGACTGAATAAAATTGTTTTTGTAAGACAGGTTAGGATTGTTCCTATAATTCTATACTGCAAGGACAATCAGTCCACATGAACTAAAAGTTGGCTAGATCTCAGAAGTTGAGCTTCATCTCCTGGCAACCCACCAGCTCTTAGACCATCAATTTGGAGGTCAACCTTGGTACTTTTTTCACTCTCTACATCTAGCGATTGTCCAAGTCCCATTAGCTCAGTTTTTGAACATTTTCCATCTTCCCTATCCCCATTTATCTCAAGGCAGTTTGCCTTTCACATGGACCACTGCTGCAGTCTCCTAACTGATCCTCTTATCACAAGGCATATTCCCATTCTCTGATTCTCTGAAGTTTTCTACACATTATCACTAGATCAACCCTTCTAATGTGCAAAATTTCTCTTATTACTGCTCCTCTTAAAGGAATTTTGTGACTGTTGATTTCTTACAGACAAAAGACTAAATTTAATGCATCCAACAAGCAATGATACCACTCTGACCACCTAAGGGATCCTCACAGAAGACCATGCATATGAACTACTCGAAATTCTAAGCAGAATCCCTTCTTCCCAAACCTCATCTCTTTTCTGCAGGGCAAACACCTTAATCATCACTTGTTAATAGACAACAATCTCTAGAGCACAAGCATTAAGCAATTTTTCTCTATCCCTAGCACTTTGCTTGGCATGTAGAAACCACTGAATACAAGTAGCATTTGTTGAAAGAATTAATGAGTAAATCAAAAGAATAAATCAAATATCTTGAAGCAGTAGAGAGGTATGTTACCTAAAATGTTTTCCTTCTCATTACTGCCCTCACTTATTGTTTAAGCTCTGTGATGGCAACTGAATCACTATCACATATATACATCAACGCAGGTCTGCATCTGACATTGGTCCACCCTGCACATTGCAGCCAGATGACCAGTCTTCCAGTGCAGGTACACTAACACATTTCACTATTTTAAAGCCTTCTAAAGCTCTCCCCTCACAAATCTCTCTATGACATCCAAAAGCTTCCATGGTCTTTTAACAACCCACCCCAACTTTATTGCCTTCTACTCTTTTATAAGCTCTCTACTGAATAATCCACCAAGGTCAATACGATTTCTTGATAAGTATACCTTCATCTTGCTATGTCTTTCTGCTAATAATTTCTTATAAAGGAAATCCTAACCATTTCCCTAGATCTATCTCAAAAGCCATCTCTTTCTAAAATCTTCTTTGATCACTCTGCCAAAAATTATTCCCTTCTTTTGAATTCCATCTCATTTTTTCCTATAATATCTTCATGGCACATTTGGATTGTATATAATTATCACCAAATATGTTTCAGCTCAAATACAAGATTGCAAAGTCCTCAACAGTCATAACTCAGCCACATCTATTCTACCAACAGTAGAGTCCAACACTTTCTTAACATATGATAAACTTTCAATAAAAATGTGTGTATTTATTCAACAACCCAACACACCAAAGCATCATTCTGGATAATAATAATTCTAATTTTTTATATCATTGTGCAAATTGCTTTCCCTTATCTTATCCATCTGTGGCACACTACAACCCTATGAAACAGGAAAAGGGAATCTTTCCTATTTTAGAAAAAAAAGAAGTCATAGTTCTATTACAATAACTGAACTCCTCTGGGTTGCTTAGTTAGTTAATGGCTGACCGAGATTTTGAATTCAAATACCCTAGCTTGATATTCTGTAGCTTGTGCAAATGTTTGGGATTGCCACAGGTGTGTAGTAACAACAGTCCTCTCCCACTCTCCTCTCATTTCCTTCTTGCTCACTTTTCTTCAGGGTCTGGTATTTTTTGAAGCAGAAAACAATGCCAACCTCAGTGTTCTACCTTGCTTTTCCCCAGCCAACTTCTGCCTGAATTTATTGGTCTGTTGCTCCAGGCTTATGTCTTACCTAGTATTTAAACCATCCCTTTAGGGAGACCAGTCAGCTAGATGGAATGAAACCATAATGAGGACCCAGGAGTCAGTGAGCAGCTAAGTTCTAGTGAGTTAGGTAAAGGGAAGAGGCAAGCATCCAAAGCTGCCAGGTGCACGCAGATGGAGGGTCATGCATAGACAGGGGTGGGAAAGAATTTAAGCTAATCTCTCAATTCAGCTTCTGGAATCAGATCGCCAGGTTCAAATCTTAGTTGTATCACTTACCAACTGCATAACCATGGACATTTTACACAAGGTCTGTGTGTCTTAGCCACCTCCTTCATAAATAAGCCTGATGATGATAATAGTTTCTCCCTCACAGGATCACTGTGGAGGTAGACAAACTCATCAGTGCAGACTCCAGCACAAAACCTGTTATGTAAGTAACATTTAAGGAATTCGAGCTGAAACAACAGAGGGTTTATAGCGATTTTTGTGGGTCCCCAAAATTCACAACAAAGACCTAAAGCTGAGTACAAAGATGCTTCAAAACCCTACGTTCTAACACAGATGACAACACCTAGGGCCAGGTATCTACCTCAAAGATTACTAAACCTGAATTTACCTCCACCTTCTACACCATCCACAGCCACAAACCTCCATCCCTTTTCAATCTGTAAAAGACAACGCTGGAGATGACAGAGTGGGAGGGAGCAGAGTTATCAGGCTCATGGCCTGGTTGGATCATGCAGGTCTGTGATAAGATGTCATATCCCTGTTCTAGCCCATTTTCTGCTACTATAAATGAATATCACAGACTGGAAAATTTGTAAGAAAGTTTATTTGGCTTATGGTTCTTCAGGCTCAGAAGTCCAAGAGCATGACGCACCTGATAAGGGCCCTTCCAGCTGGGACATGACAAAGGGCATCACATGGCCAGACAGAGCAAGCGTGCCAAAGAGAGAGCTCACTCTTTTAACAAAGCCATTCCCTCAATAACCTATTACTCAATTAATACATATTAAACATAGCAGTCCCTGTCTCCAAGAGAAAGAACAGAGGGCTTCAGAAGTATCCCTGGAAATATTAGGATTACATTCCAGACAGAGACACAAGCATCTTTCTCCCTGGATAGAGCCTTCAAGGCTACAGAGCAGATCTTCTGCAGCTAGCACAGTGAGTTGTCGGGAGACCTTGAACAATACCCTTGATGATAGATTATAATCTGGAACACAGAGATTAGTGCCAACTTAAAGTTGCAAAGTTTCGCAGAAAGGCCCATCTCAACAGCGTAAGAAGGGACTGCGCTACAGGTGCCTGATAAGAAAAGGATGGTAGTCTTCCACACTGGTCTCATGCAGAAAAGATCTCAGCAGCTTTATCATATGAGAGACCATGAAGGAAAGGTTTCTTTGAAAAAAAAAAAGAACATAAAGGAAAACAGGAGGTTCAGGGACATCCTCGTGGCCACTGAGAGTGGAGCTGTCCTCCTAGAAATGAGTTTGGGATACAGACTCATCTCAAAAGTCTTGGAGGACATGGCTTTCCCCTCTAGGTGAACCTCAGCCATGCAAAGGACTGGTGTTAAGTTGATAATTAAATTCACCAGCCACAGAAAGTCACCAGAAGGAGGCAGAACCACACTGATCCTTGAGGTTTCCAAAATTAACCCCACACTGTGATGTGCAGCTGGCTACCATGACCAGTTGCATCTGCCTTCACCATCTCATCCAGACCTACAAGCCCTTTAACCCAGGCAAGATAAATCAAACAAAAAGAGAAAGAGGAGATGGCACCTTAATGAAGGCTCTTTCCACCCACACTCAATCACAAAGCGCCAAGGTGAGAGATGTGGAAAATAAAAGAATCTTGGGCTTCAAACACTGGGTCAGACCTGTGCCAAGTAGGAACAGGGATGGGATAAAATTGAAATCATATTAAGTTTTAAATAGAACTTGACCTTCAACATCTAAAAATGGCCAGGAAATTATAGAATTTGTCATTAGGGTTTGAGAAATATTTTTGTCATAGCATGACTAAAGGTTCACAGAAAAAAATAAATGTTTCATGTTCATGCTCCAGCAGAGCAATTGCTTTATCAGCATCAGCATCCTAGGGAAAACTGAGTGCTAAGAACAGAGAAGGTGGGGTCGGCGCTGCAGCGTAGTGGGTAAAGCCGCCACCTGCAGTGCAGGCATCCCATATGGGCACCAATTCGAGTCCCTGCTGCTCCACTTCCGATCCAGCTCTCTGCTATGGCCTGGAAAAGCAGTGGAAGATGGTTCAAGTTCTTGGGCCCCTGCACTCATGAGGGAGACCCAAAAGAAGCTCCTGGCTCCTGGCTTCAGATTGGCACAGATCCGGCCAATTGTGGCCAATTGGGGAGTGAACCAGTGGATGGAAGACTCTCTCCCTCTTTTTCTTTCTCTCTCTCTCTCTCTCTCTCTCTCTCTCTCTCGGCCTCTGCCTCTCTGTAACTCTGCCTTTCAAATAAATAAATAAAATCTTAAAGAAAAAAAGAGAAGGTGAATGTGCACAATCCCAAGGCTGCACATGAGAGCAAAGAGGAGAGCTGTATATGTGTCGAGCATTGTGTGGGACACCTTAGGGAAGATCGGGGTAGGAACTAACCTGGGAAATCCAAGGAAATCATCAAGAATGGGGCTTGAGGCCTGGTTGGTCTTAATTAGCCAGCAACTGTCAGCAACAGGGTGTTGACTGAGTTTAAAGGCACGATATCAGTGCACATGTCTGGAGCCACTATTAACTCAGAGTTTTAAGTTAACAGGGACAATGTGTCTCTGAAAAACATAAGTGCCTCCTGGCAGCTTCCTACTTCTCTGATCACCCCTGCCCTTCATGAAAAAAATGCTAAACCACATCTTTCTTCCTTTCCCTTTGAGGGCCTGGAATGGTCATGGGTGAAGAGAGGGGGACCCTCATCCCTACAATGGCACCACAAGTCCAAGCCAGACTCTCTCCAGGAGAATTGCTGGGTAGATCCATCTACCCTGCAATTTCAATTCTATACAATGCCCAGGCTATTGCTGCCTCCAGTCTACTCGATATCTGATGAGGCATTTAGAGAACAAGAAAACTAGAGTGAGGGTTTTCATTAGACCTTAGACTAGAATGCTATTCCACCTCCAAGGCAGCTTGTCTCCAAGAGAAGCTTCTGCAAAGGGTGATGTATATGCGTGTGTTTCCTGGGTGGTCACATATACTGGTCCACACTTCCAAGTCAAGTGACACTGATGTCCAGGAGAGTTTTCCTTCCTGCCTGTGGAAAAGGAAGCAGCTTGGGAGCCACAGTAGCTGCATCTGTGACTCTGCTCCTAGGAAATCATCATGTTCCCTAAGAAGCCATGCCCAAAGGCAAGTCTTCGCTGTCTTTGCATGACCAAGGTCTGTGAGCCAGCCCTCAGTTCAGAGTGCCATCATGATGAGCACGCAGCTGCCACAGGCAGCCCTGGGAGAAAATGGCCTTACAGTAGCAAATGAAGGTTTTAAAAAGTAAGTTGAGTCAGAGAAACTTTAACATCCCACCCAAAAGTCTGCAATGCTCTCAGGCAAAATGTGGTGTCAATCAATGTGAATTCAGCTAGAGAGCAGCTATTGGCACATTTTTGTGGGACATGAGCCCCCAGGTGGTCAGCTGGTCACCTCTGTCCCTAGAATCAGTGAAGACCCAGATTCTCAAATATCCCTTTAACTCACTGCTCTTCTTTCTACCATTCCCTGAGACACATGTGTTTTAAGAATTTCTGTGACTTCCAATAAAAATAATATGTAATATTGAAAACTTAGCAAAAACAGAAGTTTTAAGAAAACAAAACAATCACCCTTAATGCTGCCACCCAGTGAGAGACTGTTTCAATCATTTTCTTCCAGAGTTTTATGTTAATTGTGACTAAATATGTGTATGTAGTTTAATAGAATGAAATGAATTTCTAAAAATGGAATCCACAACCTGTGGACATTTTTTAAGCTCTGGAATTAGCTCTGTGGGTATAAATTCTAATTCCACCCCTTTTATACCTATTTTTGTCTGAGCTGTAACAGGTGAATAATAGTACTACCTATCTCAGAGAGCTGTTATAAGGAATAAATGAAACAACACAGGTAAAGTTCTTATAATAAGACCTGGCATATACTGGATGAATATACATTAGTTGAAAGTGTCATTATTTGTTATATTTTGCTTTTTTGTACTGTGCACAATTTTTTTTTCTGTGCTGGTTTACAAGAGAGAACACTGTTTGTGTACCCCAACCAACAGAGCAGCATCAAATACGGGATGCTGTCTGGATTGAGACCACTCTGCAAGTGTGTTAACCTTGCCAGTGTCTTCCTATGAGAGGCTGATGGGATGGGCTGGCCGGAGCTGGCTCAGATACCTGGAGGGACAGGGCAGGGTGTTGAGGCTTCACCGCTGTCCTCAATTACCACAAACAGATGTTGGCAGCTTAGCTCATCAGAAATGCAAACCAATCACCTGGCAGTCTAATCCTCTTACTGGAAACTCTGGAGATAGAGCCCCCTTTCCCAGTTCTGAGGGTCAGGTCAGCGAAGGTCACTCTCCCTGTCCTGAAGCAAAGACTTCATGTAGAAAGCTCCAGAGGAATACAGCAACAGTTCTGACTTCACTCTGCACCAGTTGTTTGGCAATGACGACAGACATTTTTGGTTGAAGGGAGAGGATACCAATTCTGGCATCTACTGGGCAAAGCTCAGGGATTCTGCTAAATTTCTTATAATGCCCAGGACAATCCTTGAAGACAGGGAACAATCTAACCCAAAATAGCAACAGTGGCAAGATTGAGACCCTTAAATTAAGAGAGGAAAATGCATGGTCCCATGGAAATGGGCTGTTTAGAGGAACTGCAACATAGATTACAAAACAAAGCCAATAGGTTGTATTTATAAGATAAGGCAACTACATTTTCTGTGCCTCTTCTGTAGCATGAGTGGAGGGGAAAGGCAGTCAGAGGGTTGGTATTTCCCTAAATAAGGGCTGCCATCCATAAAGCACCCAACTTCACATCACAGGCAGAACAGTGAGACTTCTAGCAACTTCAGTATTAGGAAACCTAAGGCCCAACCTCAGGGGATAAAACACTTCCTTCTCATACTACACGGCTGCTTTGTTCTCATTCTTCACAGCTCAACTCAAACACAGCCTCCTCAGCCAGCCTTGCCCTGACCACCTGACCCTGCCCCTCTGTTACCTTCAGTCACAGCTTCTCTCTCATTCCCTTTCCTGTAGCTGTGTCAATTTGTAATGAATGCAGGAATCTTGACTCCCTTGTTCCCTGTTTTATCCCTGTGGCCCAGCACAATGTTTCACACAGCATAGATGGGTAGGCTAACACTTGTCAAATAAATGGTTGATGGGATGAATGAATCCAGTACAGTTACAGATAAGTCAACATGTAAGTCTACGTGGAGTTTACATTATGAATCTTAATCATTTATTTAGCTTTCACTGTGTCAAAGGCACTCAATTGAGAGACTCTGGTGTAACGAAAACCTACCGTTTGCTAAGTTCTTTTAAATCTCACCACAAATCTTGGAGACAGGTTCTTTCAAGTCCATTGTATAGATAAGAAAAGTAAGGCTAATGAAGGTTACGTTAATTCTGTGTATAACTCTGTTAGTTAGGAGCAAGAGGGAAAACAATCCCAGGCCTGACTTTAGAATTCTTTGCACTTGTCACTAAGCATGGCATACAAACACCTAGAAAACATGAGCTGAAGAGACAGGAAACATATAATTAAACTAACAGGATGGGGCCGGCACTGTGGCGTAGCAGGTGAAGCTGCTGCCTGCAGTGCCAGCACCCCATATGGGCTCCAGTTTAAGTCCCAGCTGCTCCACTTCCAATCCAGCTCTCTGTTATGGCCTGGGAAAGCAGTGGAAGATGGCCCAAGTCCTCGGGCCCCTGCACCCACGTAGGAAACCTGGAAGAAGCTCCTGGCTCCTGGCTTCAGATTAGTGCAGCTCTGGCCACTGTAGCCAACTGGGGAGTGAACCTACAGATGGAAGACTTCTCTCTCTCTCTCTCTCTCTCTCACTCTCGCTCTCGCTCTCTATCTCTTTCTGCCTCTCTTCTCTCTGTGTAACTCTGACTTTCAAAGAAATAAAGCTTAACATAAATAAATAAATCAACAAACAAACTAACTAACAGGACCTATTTCCAATCCAACATATAAGCATGTGCATGATAGGGTGGTTCCAACTCTGAAAATGCAGAGGGAACACAAGGAAGGAAAGTAGACAAAGAGCTGAGGTTAATCAGGAACATGTGCTTGGAGCAGCTGGTTAAGGGCATGGGCATTGGAGTCAACACAATGGGAATTTGAATAGCAGATTTACCACTTACCCATACAAATTGCCCAAGATATCAATTATGCCAAAGCTAGGATACCATCAACCTTAAGACATACCATTATTTATTGTACAACTACCAAAGAAGCAACAGTGAGGCCTGCACTATCACATGATGTTAGTTTGTAAAATGCATCTTGATTTCACAGATATTAACATGCAATTGAAAAATCTACACGTATGAGATTTAGGATCACTATACTTAATCTGCCCTTAATTTTCTCATCTACGGAAAAAGCATGAGAACCTTCAAGTCTTGGGGTTATTACATATACATTTACATACAGGTAAGTTCACCTCTAATATCTGCTAGATCAAGGCAAGAATACTGAGATGCGCCTATCATATTTATGCATAGTTAAAAATCAGAAATGAAGCTAATAAGCTATGAAAAGCATTATCTGAACAGATGTATCTTGACAACAACCTGGAAGGCCAGGCTGGGGCCTTGAGCTTGCCCTCCCCGGAGTCTGCATTGAAGCGCAGCAGCACAGTCAGAACTGGTCCTGCTTCTCAGCTTCTCCCACCACCACCTCTATCTGTGCTGTCTGGGACCTCACACAAGGGTGAATGATAAACCCAGTCCCAAGACCTGCCCACATATGCCTCCCTACCTGCAACCAACTGCATCTTGGGTACATGTTGGGCCCACAACACAGCCTCACCTGAGAAGGAGAGACTTAGAGAAGACACCAATGCAGGCCCAAAAATTGGCTCAGGGATGCTTAAACAAGGAATTCCATGTTCCCTGGAGTTGGTACAGGCCCAAGATAAGCAGGTACACTTAGCCCAAAGATCCTTACCCATGAAGAAGGGTACAGCCAAAGGAGAATAGGACCTGGAATTCCCTTTACCAGGTCACAGGATAGACGGGTTATAATGATCAAACTTGATGATAATTAAAAAGCACGCTTAGTTAGGTAGCCAGTTTCTAGCAGAAGCTCTACAAATGAATGTTCCCATACCCAAGTTCAAAAAAAGAAGAATGGCTTAACAGACTTTATGGAGATAGTAGCACCTACCTTTTAGCACTTATGATATATAAGACAATGGAATAAATACTTTCCATTCATCTTTTGTTTAATTGAGACAATTGGACATGTGTCTGAAAAGTAAATTGTAATGAGACTGAAGGAGACCATAGATGCCAGGCCAAGAAGTCTTTCTCACGTAAGAGTTATTGCTGACTATGAGTATGGACCTCCCACTAGGAAGATGGCTCCCATCAAACACTACCAGTGCAGTGAAGAAGGGAGACCCAGGGAACTCAAGCCAAAGATGATCACAACATAGAAGAAAAAATGAAAAAGACCTCTACTATGACTTTGACGGTGAGGGTGGAAGCAAACAGTGGCCCAGTGAGAGATTTTGGAAAATGAACAATTATAGATATTGGAAAAGGACAAGTAAATGATCCAGTCAGGAATTACTTTTTCCCAGGAGACTAAAAACATGAGGGTACTATCAGCAGAAATAAACAAGTCACAGAGGAATCTGGCTTTCAGGGAAGGGGATAAATTCAGCTGACTTGAAATGATGATTGCGTTTTTAACTGCATCTACTGGGCTTGAAGGACTGCTTATTCTTTTCTGCCTCTACCTCTAGTTTCGGTCAGAGATTGTCCCCACTGGTGAAACCTCGAGGTTCTGGAACACAGGAAGATGATAATTCAGTCCAGTCCAGCAAGACATAATTTTTCAGTATTCCAATATGTTCAGCCATTACTACATTACCACAAAACTACTATTTTATTATAGTCCTAAAACCTAAACTAGGATTTAGGGCCCATAATGATGAATATAAAATATTTTCTTGTTTCCCACTCTATCCTGTACCAACACCTGGAAACTCTGGATAGCTGGACAGCCATAGTGGTACAAGAAATACACCTGAAGTTCTAAAACAAAATTAGAAAATAGATAAAATTAATACAACAGTGCCATCTAGTGAATGACAAGTATTTCAAAAGATCATGAATTCCAATGTGTCTAAAATCTTAAGATTCATACATTTTTATCCAAACAGATCCAGTGCAGAATGGAAATGGCATAAAACAAAATTGGATTGCATAATCACCAGGCTTCAGGAAAATCTTTCCATATGATCCCATGTTGCCAAATGTAGGAGGAAAACGTAATGTAGGCCATTCAAGTAAAAATTAGAAATTGATAGAAATTAAGGGTCAAATGCTAAATATGAAGAGTATGTTAAATATGAAGAATCTAACACTAATTGGTGATAAAATTACCAACAGATTCTGGTTTCTTTTTTTAAGATTTTATTTATTTATTTGAAAGGCAGAGTTGCAGAGAGAGAGAGAGAGAGAGAGAGAGAGAGGTCTTCCATCTGATGGCTCACTCCTCAGAAGGCCACAATGGCAGGAGCTGTGCTGATCTGAAGCCAGGAGCCAAGAGCGTCTTCCCAGTCTCCCGTGCAGGCACAGAGGCCCAGGGACTTGGGCCATCTTCTACTGCTCTCCCAGGCCACAGCAGAGAGCTGGACCAGAAGTGAAGCAGCCAGGACTCAAACTGGCACCCATATGGGATGCTGGCACTGCAGGCGGCGGCTTTACCCACTACGCCACAATGCCAGCCCCAAGATTCCAATTTCTTGACTCTGAGATCAATAACCTCTGCGTGACACCACACTGAGGGAGCTGTGGTTCAGCCTCAGACCCAAGGTGCACATCCCAGATCAGTGCTTAGTGCCTGGGTGACCCAGAACAAGTCCCACCTCTCTGACCTTCTGCTTCTTCATCTACAGAATGGCTAGGATGATATAATAATACCTATTCATGGAAAACACTGGAGATCAATTACCTCAGAAAAAATATCTAACACAAGGTTTAACAGGACAAATGTCCATTCCCCTTTCTAACCTGCCCTGGTTCTTCTCTGCTTGTTTACCACAGGAAAGGGAAATTCATAAGTATCTAGTTCCTTTGAAAAGCTGGAATTCAAATTCTTACTCAGTAAACATAGAGGTCCTACTGTGGGTCAAGTGCAATGCTAGGTTCAGAAATGGGCAAGTTCCTCCCTGATGGAACAAACGGGTAATTTGAGGGGATCTTGGAAGAACAAAATACAGAATGAGAGACTGCTCCGTGATGGAGAATAAACACCTCTCAGAATGGATTCTGATTGAGCTGATGAGAGGGGGAAGGGGACACAGAGAAACCCTGAAACTCAGGAATATGCCCCGTTCTCTCCTGGGGACACAGAGGCATTTGCCAGGCTGTCACCTAATGGAGACACCTCAAAAAAAAGAAGAGCTGAGAGGTGATGAAAGAGGACCCCAAGAGAAGTAACAAGTATCCCTGGGCAAAACCCTCCTCACCACTCTCCCTCAGCCACGTTGCCATCACTGCTCCCAGGCTGCTGCTTCCTTATCAGGACTGCCCCAGAGTGAACCCCAGTGCCCTCTGGAAAACATAAGCATCAGGATGCCCCTCTGGCTCTCCTCCTCCTCCTCTCCCATCTTCCTCTGGGACTTGGAAGTCCCTTCTTGGAATGACTCAATGCTTGCCTGAGAAAGTAGTATTGTCAGTGTTCTGGGTCATCTGCTGCAGGGTTTATTGCCCTTCTGAGCAGCGCTGGTCTGCACTGCACATTAGCTTTGCCCGACCCACAGCCAAATCCAAGCTGCCCACAGAGATGTACCAACCAGAGGATCTATGTTTCTGTTTCCCAAAGTTCTACAGAACACTATCAAAAAGTATAATTTTTCTCTAGAAATTTTTATTTAGAAGTCTGTAATCCCACATTTTGGCTGAGTGATACAAAATTAAAAAGGTCTCCTTTTGAATGGCTTCCCAGAGTCCTCAATATCTCAATAAGAATTATGAATTTTGGATATATTGCAAGCTATATTTCACAGAATTATTTGGCCATGAATCCCTGCTGTACTGAGTTTCTTCAATGGAAAGACACTTTGCAAAAATGTTGATTTCAGGTCTCTCTGGTGCCTGCTCTTGCTTCAGACTTTGCTAGAGACTTCCAGTCTCATGAAGTTTTTCCTAACGCAACACAGCCCCCTACCCTTTGGTTCCAAACTCAATTGACCAATACTTCCCCTGTGTTTTCACACTGTTGCCTATGAATGCGTATACCACAGTCTCTCTAATCCTTGGATGCTATTAACTGATTTTGTGTGTGTCCCTTTTTATTTTATTGTAAACTCCTTTAGAGCAGGAGCTCTGCTTTATATGCAAGTTTCCAGGGGAGCTCATGGAATTCTCTGGAGCCTGCACAGCGCTTGGTGCACAGTAAGTGTTTGATGGAGAAAGAAACAGGAAGGAAGAAGACAACAAGCTTGGCTCTGATTAGAAAGTTCAAAGTCCTCCCTTCACTTCCCCCTCAACTACACAATTTGACTTTTGATTAATCACAACGTCTATGAGCCTCATTGCTCCTCAGTCAAACAAGACTAAAACCTTTGTCCTAACTTTCTCCTAGGATGATGGAGAGCTCTGAGGGCATCATCAATGCAAACCAACTTTTTACTAGAAAATGCCAGGCCAATAGAAGATGGCATTAACAGTAGCATTGGTTTGAAATATCTCCTCTTGTGTCTTCTCCAGAGAGGCAAGGGCACCACGCCCATAAGTAAGATTTGCAAATACATCCTGCATGTACTTTCAGCTACAAAGACCATTCCATTCCCCAATCTAATGCCTCTTTCTAAATCCTAATACTTGAGTTTTTTGTAACATAATATAGATTTTTTAAATTCACATTAGATTTTAAGTCCTTTTAAAAGTACAAGTTATTTGCTTTCAATTCCCTTCTTCAAATAAATTTCAAAGGGGTAGAATTCTGAGCCTTGAAAATAAGGTTAAAAGAACTATACATACAAGTATATGTTTTTAAAATATAAACTAAGTGGATAGCTACTTAGGGAAATGCTACCTTTCTCATAATTTTATTTATGAAAAGATTCAGATGAAGATAACATTTATTGAATATCTCCTCAAAAGAAAATATACCAAACCTTTTCAAACAGTTTATGCATATTTATTGCTACTCAATAACCAAGCCATGGGTTATTCCGCACTCTCAAAATGGAAAACCAGATACCAGACCTAACTTTGATTTCAATCAAAAAATAAAATAAAATAGAAAACTAAAAAAAAGATGCTTTTGTATAAGAACAAGAATAGTGTATCCACAATTCACTCTCACTCTAGCATCAAGGCGACAGCTCATTTGATAACTTAAATGCAAGTTCCTTTTGTAATTATTTTTATTGTTAATAAATTCTATCTAGTTTGTATGAATCCATCAACATGTTAATGTGAATTCAGATTTTGGAAGAGAGAACAAGACAGCAGTCACAATCAGGCGCCCAGATTTCTCCCAGTTGCTACCTCCAATTATTTCCACACCTATTGCTGACATGCTTAATCTCTTTTTCCTGGCCTAACTGACAGCTTCCATGGAGGAAGAATGCTAGCTAATGCACTGCTCAGCAAAGTGTAGGTCCAATTTAAATAATTAGAAGCCCATTTCATTTCTTCTCTCTCTCTCTTGTAAGTGAACTTGAAAGGAAAGTGCATGGCCAGGCTTGATGGCTTTAACTTGTCGGGGGATAACTTACTGACCTTTAAGCTCCTTTCCGTACTAGCTCCTTTCCGTCCATCCCCTGGGACACTGGGGATAATTTAAAGCTATTGGATGATAATCAATAAGCAAGGGTCATCTCTATTGCCAGGCTTAAAGGTCTTTGATCTAGTAAATCATCAATTACTGCAGCCTATATTAGCCTTCCCGTTAATCGCATGACCTGGACTGGTCCTCTTATTCTTTAAGTAGATGAGGACAGGAGTCACACAGCAGTTTCTGCTGATGAAGTGAGTCTGTAGTTCACTTGGGCTTGGGGCTTGTCTCCAGTTTCTCTGCAAAGTGACTCCCTTGTTCTCCTCAAGTAGTTAGAAATCTCTTTCCATCTGGCAAAGGCCTGAGTCGTAATTTTGTTGCTTGACAGGAGAACATTTGTATGTGTCCTTTTCATTGATTACAGACCCGTAAATGCCAGACTTTGTGAGGTTCTGGCAATTCAACATGCTCATCACTGTCCCAGTATTGCTCCAAGTGCAACTCAAAGATGTTTGTTACAAACGATGATCCTCTGCTCAGAGATCCCCACTCATCTATTTGAGCTGGGTCCTGGGAATTTTCAATTTTTAACCCCTAAATTGCACTGAGACCAACATTGTGATGGTGAAGATCACAAGGGACATTCCAAGAATCTGCATTTTTAACAAGCTGTGTAATCTCTATGCACATTGAAGTGAGAGAATCTCTAGTTTAGGAAGAAAATAAACAGGTAAACAACTTCCCCGTATTATTAAGGATGAAATAGAGGCTGGGATACACAGCAATCAATTTACTGTAGAAAAACAGATAAGAATTGGAGGATGTTGGGAATTCTTTGAGGTTCCCCTAAAAGCTGCCCATAAAGATGACCAGAAGGTGATGAGCAAAAACGGGAGGGAGAATATGCCAGAAAGAAAGAAAAACATGAGTAAAAACATTTTGTAATGAGGATTCACAGTTTCTTTGGGAATTTGTAGACAACCCAATGAATAGAGAGACCTGAGGTGCATGCTCAGGTTTCAGGTAGGCAGGAATTGAAACAAACAGGGAAGTTGGGGGTCAGATCACAAAAGTACTTGAATGCTATGTTCTTCAGACAATATGGGATGGAGTTTAGTCCAATAGTTAAGAATGGATTTACATCAGCAGAAATTAGAGAGGATTGGAAAGAACCAATGGGAAGTTGACCAGAATTATTCAATATTCAAAACCCCTTGTCTACCTCGTGTCATGAGACTTGAGATGTTGACTTTGATCATTTAATAAAGGCAGGGTTGGTCAGGTTTCTCGATTGCAACATTACTGTTTCTCTCTTTGTAATTGATAGATCTCTCAGAAGAGACACTTTGAGGCTATGCTTATATAATGTTTGTATTGTATTTCTCAAATTTTGCCTCCTGATTTTAATATCCATCTGAAGATTTTCCTCACAGCAGTCATTACTGCAGAATTGTCACCTGATGATTTGGTACTTCCCTCATTCCTTCTTCAGTTATCTTTCCCCCACTTTGGTGCCAGGCATGTAACAGATACTTATTAAAGTGTGCTGAATGAACAGAATCTTTAAAATTTTTAAATTGGTGATTTTACCAATTTATATTGTGGCCACCAAAAATATATATCCAAGTTTCAGTTCTGGGTACTTATGAATATCATCTTATTTGAACAGGTGGTCATCATGGCCCTAAATGCTATAGCTAATGACCTTATAAGAAGAGAAGCAACAGATATGGAGTCAAGCCATGTGAAGGAAGAACCAGAAATCAGAGATTTGAAGCAGAGCCCAGGGATTCCTGGGGCCCCCCAAAACTGGAAGGGGTGAGGAAAATTCTCCGCTAAAGCCTTTGGAAGCAGGGTAGCCCTGGCGACATCCTGATTTCACACATCTGGCCTCCAGAACTGTGAGACAATGGATTCCTCTTGTTTTAAGCCATGTCATTTGTGGTCATTTGCTACGGCAGGCCTGGAAAACTCAGTTCTGGAGGCTGGAAAGTCCCATAGCAACATGCTGGCATCTGGTGAGGGCCTTTTTGTTGCATTGAAACATAGCATGAGCCATCACACAGCAGAAAGAAAAGAGAAGGATTCTTCAGTTATTAACTGGAATTATTTTGTTTAAAAAAAAAAAAAGGCCGGCGCCGCGGCTCACTAGGCTAATCCTCCGCCTTGCGGCACCGGCACACCGGGTTCTAGTCCCGGTCGGGGCACCGATCCTGTCCCGGTTGCCCCTCTTCCAGGCCAGCTCTCTGCTGTGGCCAGGGAGTGCAGTGGAGGATGGCCCAAGTGCTTGGGCCCTGTACCCCATGGGAGACCAGGAGAAGCACCTGGCTCCTGCCATCGGATCAGTGCGGTGCGCCGGCCACAGTGCGCCAGCCGCGGCGGCCATTAGAGGGTGAACCAACGGCAAAAGGAAGACCTTTCTCTCTGTCTCTCTCTCTCACTGTCCACTCTGCCTGTCAAAAAAAAAAATAAAATAAAATAAAATAAAATAAACAGACTGGGGCCAGTACTATGGCATATAGTAGGCTAAGCTTCCACCTCTGGTGTTAGCATCCCATGTGGGTGCCAGTTCATGTCCCAGCTACTCCTCTTCTGATCCAGCTCTCTGTTTATGGCCTGGGAAAGCAGTAGAAGTTGGCCCAAGTGCTTGGGCCCCTGCACCCGCATGGGAGACCAGGAGGAGGCACCTGGCTCCTGGCTTCAGGTCAGCTCCAGTCATTGAAGCCAGTGGATGTGAACCAGTGGATGGAAGACCTTTTTCCCTGTCTCTCCCTCTCTTTATCTGTAACTCTGACTCTCAAATAAATAAATAAAATATTTTTAAAAAACAGATGTCGCCGGTGCCGTGGCTCAATTGGCTAATGCTCTGCCTTGTGGCGCCGGCACACCGGGTTCTAGTCCCAGTCGGGGTGCCAGATTCTGTCCCGGTTGCCCCTCTTCCAGGCCAGCTCTCTGTGTGGCCCGGGAGTGCAGTGGAGGATAGCCCAAGTGCTTGGGCCCTGCACCCGCATGGGAGACCAGGAGAAGCACCTGGCTCCTGCTTCAGATCAGCTCGGTATACCAGCTGCAGCGTGCCAGCCGCAGCAGCCATTGGAGGGTGAACCAACAGTAAAAGGAAAACCTTTCTCTCTGTCTCTCTCTCACTGTCCACTCTGCCTGGCAAAAAAAAAAAAAAGATGTCTATTTTCCCATTTATCAATTTATTTATTCAATCATGTGCATCAGGGTGAATATGTGATTTATTTAGTTATTTGAGTTATAACATAATAGTATTATTACTTATGATGCTGCTGAAATTGTCCACTGTAGCTGTTGGGAGCTCTTTCAAGTTGGCTTCTCTTTCCTTTCCACATTGTATAATCTTTTAAATTTTTTTTCACAACTTCTTTACTTTCTGATAATACAACATTCTCTAGGCTCATCTTATATTTCCTTATCTCAGTCCTAGTAACGATCATCTCTCCTACAAGGAATCCTAATCCGTTTTTATAAAGAACAAGATTTAGAAACCAAGATCTGCATGTTCATTGTTACTAGAGTATCATTGTTCCTTGGTCCTCCAAGCAGACATAGATAGGAAATATAGGCTGTATACTAACACCTACATATGTACCCATTTATATTTATTTCTCTATCAATTTATCTGTGTACATATTAAAAACTATGAGTTCATACTGAGACTTCCAACTCCAATCTAACACAAGATTGATTCTCAACGCTTTTTTACTTAAAATTTATTTTTCCAACAGTGAGAAACCTAGCTCTTATTACTTTTTTTAATTTTTTTATTTTATTTTTTTTTGACAGGCAGAGTGGACAGTGAGAGAGAGAGAGAGAGACAGAGAGAAAGGTCTTCCTTTGCCATTGGTTCACCCTCCAATGGCCGCCGTGGCCGGCGCGCTGCAGCCAGCGCATGGCACTGATCCGAAGCTAGGAGCCAGGTGCTTATCCTGGTCTCCCATGTGGGTGCAGGGCCCAAGCACTTGGGCCATCCTCCACTGCCTTCCCGGGCCACAGCAGAGAGCTGGCCTGGAAGAGGGGCAACCGGGACAGAACCCGGCGCCCCGACTGGGACTAGAACCCGACTGCCGGCGCCGCAGGCAGAGGATTAGCCAAGTGAGCCGTGGCGCTGGCCTAGCTCTCATTACTTTTAATATGAATACTCTCTCCTATAATCAAGTACAAAAATGAAAAACTATACTTGTATAACAAAAAGATTCATCAGTTAGAGTATAACATTTCTGTATATTTCTTTTCATCTTTAGTCTTACAGCATCCAAAATATTATTTTCCAAAGTAACCTAGTTAGTTCTAATTTTCCCCAAACTTTTGAGTATGGTTATGTTTTCATCTGTAATATAATTTGGTTTGTTTCTATTTTGAGGCTTCTCATGCTGGCTGATGTATTTACTTTTGGAGGTATATAAAACACTATTCATATATAGTTTCCTTTTAATCAGCCTAGTGATATAAAAGACACAGAGTTCTTTGATGAGCTCCTACCATATGCCAGGGATAGTCAGGGTATTTGTATTATATGACAACAAAAACATAATATTTCATTTCAATAGTCAATACTTTACTTAGGAACTTTATGCTAAGATTTCTTTTTTCTTTTCTTTTTTTTTTTTTTTTTTTTTTGACAGGCAGAGTTAGACAGTGAGAGAGAGAGACAGAGAGAAAGATCTTCCTTCCATTGGTTCACTCCCCAAATGGCCACTATAGCCGGTGCGTTGCACTGATCCGAAGCCAGGAGCCAGGTACTTCCTCTTGGTCTCCCATGCAGGTGCAGGGTCCAAGGACATGGGCCATCCTCCACTGCACTCCCGGGCCACAGCAGAGAGCTGGAATGGAAAAGGAGCGACCGGGACAGAATCTGGCACCCCAACCGGGAATAGAACCCGGGGTGCCAGCGCCGCAGGCAGAGATTAGCCTAGTGAGCCGCGGCGCTAGCCATATGCTAAGAATTCTTTTTTTTTTTTTTTTTTTTAGTTTCTCGAGGTTTATATAATTAGTTCTTTTTTTATCTTTTATTTAATGAATATAAATTTTCAAAGTACAGCTTATGGATTACAATGGCTTCCTCCCCCCATAGCTTCCCTCCCACCCGCAACCCTCCCCTTTCCCACTCGCTCTCCCCTTCCATTCACATCAAGATTCATTTTCAATTCTCTGTATATACAGAAAATCAGTTTAGTATATATAAAAATTTCAACAGTTTGCCCTCACATAGCAATACAAAGTGAAAAAATACTGTTGGAGTACTAGTTATAGCATTAAATAACAGTGTACAGCACATTAAGGACAGAGATCCTGCATGATATTTTTTTTTAAATTGATTAATTTTCTATGTAATTTCCAATTTAACACCAAGGGTTTTTTTTTTTCATTTTTAATTATCTTTATATACAGGAGATCAATTCATATACTAAGAGACAGAGATATACTAAGTATAGTATATACTTAGTATATAGTATATACTATACTTAGTATATACTAAGTAAAGATTGCATCAGTTTGCACCCATACATAAACACAAAGTGTAAAAATACTGTTTCAGTACTAGTTATAGCATTACTTCACATTGGACAACACATTAAGGACAGATCCCACATGGGACATAAGTACACAGTGACTCTTGATGTTTTGTTTTTTTTTTTGTTGTTTTTTTTTTTTGACAGGCAGAGTGGACAGTGAGAGAGAGACAGAGAGAAAGGTCTTCCTTTGCCGTTGGTTCACCCTCCAATGGCCGCCGCGGTAGGCTCGCTGCAGCCGGCGCACTGCGCTGTTCCGATGGCAGGAGCCAGGTGCTTCTCCTGGTCTCCCATGGGGTGCAGGGCCCAAGCACTTGGGCCATCCTCCACTGCACTCCCTGGCCACAGCAGAGAGCTGGCCTGGAAGAGGGGCAACCGGGACAGGATCGGTGCCCCGACCAGGACTAGAACCCGGTGTGCCGGCGCTGCAAGGCGGAGGATTAGCCTAGTGAGCCGCAGCGCCAGCTTTTCTTGATGTTGATTTAACAATTTAACACTCTTGTTTGTGGCGTCAGTAATCTCCCTAGGCTCTAGTCATGAGTTGCCGAGGCTATTGAAGCCTTTAGGGTTCACTGACTTCGATCTTATTCCCACAGGGTCATAGTCAAAGTGGAAGTTCTCTCCTCCCTTCAGAGAAAGGTACCTCCTTCTTTGATGGACCCGTTCTTTCCACTGGGATCACACTCGCTGAGATCTTTCATTTAGATCTTCTTCTTCTTCTTTTTTTTATTTTCCAGAGTGTCTTGGCTTTCCATGCCTAAAATACTCTCATAGGCTCTTCAGCCAGATCCGAATGCCTAAGGACATCTGCCATTTTATGAGTCTGTGTGTCTCCCCCTTCCCATGTTGGATCCTTCTCTCCCTTTTTGGTTTTATCAGTTAGTATTAGCAGACACTAGTCTTGTTTGTGTGATCCCTTTGACTCTTAGATCTATCAGTGTGATCAATTGTGAACTGAAATTGATCACCTGGACTAGTGAGATGGCATTGGTACATGCCACCTTGATGGGATTGTATTGGAATCCCCTGGCACGTTTCTAACTCCATCATTTGGGACAAGTCCGATTGCATATGCTAAGATTTCTAAAAATTATTTACTTCATCCCAAAAGATGGGGTACTCCCTTCCTCTTAATTTCTTAATGGTTCTCCAACTTTGGGGGTTCTATAGATGTATTTGCCCTAATTATTTACATAGCCTAAAAATGTATCAGAAATTGTAAAGCACACATTATTTCTCACAAAATACTAACAAAATGTTACTTGCCAGGTCTTTTAATTAGCCATCATTAGATGGCTAATTCACACTATAAAATAAAAACATTGACACTATATTTGAAGACCCACCAAGCATCCCTAAGAACTCTTAGTGATCCCAATGTGGGCCTTTAGATGCAAGGATTGTCCCTAAGTGTTTGCACGAATTTTCTAAAAGGCAACTATGAATAGATCATTTTATCCACATAACATAGTCCATAAACAAGTCAGGAAAACTATAGAGTGGATAATAATGCAGTTTCCAGGGGCAAAAGAGCTTTGTGCCCTTAAGTAAATCTCCCTCTAGACTGAAATTCCCTCATTTATTAAGAGGAATAAGTTACATATATGTTATTATATATTAATATATATTATTATGTCATTTGTATATATATTTGTACATAAGCATATATCAACTTGCCTATTATATATATATATAATTTATCCTTCTTTACAAATAAGGAAATGAAGTTGCTATGAAATTATATGTGCTAAAATCTTTTTGAAGGTTTTTGCACATAAAAGCTTTCCAAATGTTAGCTATTATGTATATCATTATCATTTAACAGTTTAAAAGTAATCATAGCAGTATATGTTGTTCAGTAACTAACAGTATTTATTTGGGAAAAGGACAGAATCAGCCTTTGAGATGGAGAGGCTGTAGAGAGAAAGAGAACACTTATTATACCTCATTACTAACTAATCCTACCAATAGCTCATTAAGATGAATGTTAACAAACTCATCTGTAAAACATGAGTAAGTAATGTGCCCAAGGTCATATAACCACTAAGAGATAGGCTGGGTACAAAGGTCAAGTAACTACCTAGTGATGGTAGAAGTGATGGGTAGAAGTCCAGAACTCACTAATAAAAGGACTGCTCTTTTAGAATAGATGTTTGAGATTCAGAAATGCATCCTACAGGCAGGGCCTATGCGGCTGATAAGCAGGAAACAGCTATAGAAGAGATGATGATTCTACACCTTTCAGCATCCCCTAAGATTAAGGTCTGGAATCTCTGAGAGGGTAATAATACAGGCAGGCAGATAGGATTAAACTGATTAGATTTGTGAGCCAGAAACCACTCCTTTGCCCTGCCCTACTTGTAATCTCACACCCCTTTCTGACCTCACCTGTATGCCCACCTGCCAATCAGACTACGTAACCACTCCCCTTTGGAAGTGAATAAAGGCCTGGAACTCCTGGGCAACCCGGTCTTGTCCTGTGCCTTCGGGCATGCAGCCTTTTGGCCACCATGCTGCCTCTGCTTTCTTGCCTGCATGCTTTGCTCCTCATGGCTCCTGGCCTGCTCTCTGCCTGGTATGGACCCAGCTTGTGCTTCTAGACTTCTTTCTCCCTTAAATGAAACCCTCACTTTCCTGCGTATTTCTTTCACTGAATAAATTCTAAAACCTTAAAAAGAGAAGGAGGAGGAGGAGGGGGGAGGAGGAGGAGGAGAAAAGAAGTGCATACTAAAATCTCGTGCAGAAAAAAAGTGCCCAGGGGCCGGCGTGGTAGCAGAGCAGATAAAGCTGCCATCTGCAGTGCCTGCATTCTATATAGGTGTCAGTTCAAGTCCCGGCTGCTCCAATTTCAATCCCTCTCTCTGCTGTGCCCTGGAAAAGCAGTAGATGAGCCAAGTCCTTAGGCCCCTATACCCATGTGGGAGACCCAGAAGAAGCTCCTGGCTCCAGGCCACTGTAGACATTTGGGGAGTGAACCAGGGGATGGAAGACCTCTTTGCCTCTGCCTCTCTGTAACTCTGGCTTTCAAATAATAAATAAATAAATCATAAAAAAAAAAAAGGAAAAAAGTGCCCAAATGGCTCCCAAATGGAATGCTATAATAGACATTAGAGAGTCATAGACATTCCAGAGTCTAGGGCACATAAAATAGGGCAGGGGAGCCTTGGCACATGACCTGATTTTTGGGTAGGAACCATCATTAATAGAGTCCTTTTAATTAAGGCAATTCCATATCCTGGATTATACATATCCACGTATTCATGTCATCACTACATGCATTTTTAGATTAGGCTATCATACCTATACCATCAAAATACTGAAGAAATTCTAAGAGGCTAGAATTGGCATCTCAAATTGGCAACCTGTCTTTCAATGCCTATACACCCAACTTTATTTGCTTTTAGATGCTGTTTGCAAGTTCCCATTCTCCCTTTGGAGTCACCATTTCTCCCTGTAGCCTCAGACCTATCCTCTTCATCCATACACCTATATGCCCAGCCCTAAGAATTTTTATATTTGCCAGACCCCACTCCATATTAATTAACTAATAACATTTTACACTGGGACCAGAATAGGGATTTTAAAGATCCTCACCTTCCCAAATGTCTCCAATGAACATGTTAGCAATTGCTCCTCTGGGTCTAGTTCTTAATCCACCAATCAATCATCTCTTTGTGCTTTTTTTTCTTTGTGGTCTGTTGAATAGTGTCACCACCAACATCCATGTTTATCTGGAACTTCATAATTTGACTTTATTTGGAAGTAGAATATTTACAATCTTACAGATGCAATTAATCAAGGATATGCAGATGAAATCCTGCATGTAAGTTGTGCCCTAGATCCAGTGACTGATGTGATTACAAGAAGAGAAGACGCAGAACACACAGGAAGAAAGTCATCTGGTTATGCAGATGAATATTGGGGAGATGCAGCTAAAAGCCAAGAATTGCCAGAAACTCCACTAAGAGAAAGCAAGGAACAATTTTTCCTTAAAGCCTTTAGAAGGAGCCTGCCCTGCTGATATCTTAATTTTGGACTTTCAGAACCATGACAGAATAAATTTTTGTCATTTTAGGCCATGACAGAATAAATTTTTGTTGTTTTTGGCCACCTAGAGTGTGGGAATTTGTTATGGCAACTCTAGGGAACTAATACAACAATTCATTTAATCTCTATCTAGAATTACTCAAATACCTGAAATGTCCAAGGATATCCTTGTGACTTGAGAAATAAATTGAAAATATGCAAATACTTAGGGGCAGTGAAAGAGTTGTGGAAAGGAACTATTTGCACCAGATGCAAATAGTCAGATGCACATGAGACTCTAGGGAATTTTGGGGGCTCATAGAATCAGTTTACTGGCAGGAGCCCAGGCTTCCCTAAGATATTATCTTATCACTTCATTTCCCTTCCACTACTAGCAGTGGACGACATGACTTTCATTTTTAGCACCAAAGATGAATTAACTCTTACTGGTAAGGTAGTAAAGCCACGTTGCCTTCTTTCCAATCGTCTCCCATCTTTTCCTTAGTTCCTGTACAGGTCATAGTTTTCATGGTAGCTCTGTTTTTCTCTTACTTCCACTTCCTCTTATTTCTAGCCAGCTAGACGGAAAGGCAGCTCAACATCTGAGAAGCCATGCTGATTGCTCACAGACAACAGCTGCTTCCACAAAACAGTCTAGTAAGTGTCATCATCAGATCCATACATCTCAAGTGAAGCCGGTCCCACATTAGAACTCATGGCAGAAACACTGGCAGTGATGCAAGGATCCTCTTGCTTTTTCTAACTCAACACTTCCTGAACATCTCTGTGAATTTCAGCAAAGAAGAGTCAAGTTTAATGATAAACAGGTTCCCAACCATGTCAGCACTGGCCTGTTCAACTCATTCATGATTTGTAGAATATTTTCCTCTCTGATTCAAAGGCCCTTGGCATTTTCCTTCTTGAAACCACAGTTCAATACCTGAAAAACTATTTCCCAAATACTGTCTATAAAATCAAAGCTATGGACAGATTTCCCAAGGGAAAGATTTGTTCTCATGGTTGTCTTTTAAAACTACAGTTGCATGAAGGGTCTTCAAGAAGTTCATAGAAAATGGAATTAATAGATAAATTCATTTTGAAGCCAAACATTTTACCATTCATGCATAGTTTTCTCATAATACTTATCTTCAAATGTTCATTCGATTATCTGCTCTCTGGACTATGCTGCCAAAGCATCTGTTACTAACTGAAGGTATGGGAGAATCATCCCAAGAATTCTGGCATCGGGCTATATTTGAATGTCTCTCCTCTTTGTTGGTAGGATTGGTCAGCAGTGAAAACTGCAATAAAGCTGCAGATCCCATTGGGGAAATGTAATTCGAACAGCTCTGCCATCTGAAATGCTTTTCACAGTCAAGCCTTCACCAAAATATCCCAGGTCAAATGACTTTACCTATGTGGGCCAAAGATTTCCTGCACATTCCCATCACATAAAGAGCTTTTTAAAATCCTGATGCCTGGCTCATCCCTTCAGAGCAATTTAATTAGAAATGCCTGGGCATAGGAACCAGACAGCCAGAACTGTTAAAGATCTCCAGGTGATTTCAATATGCAGCAAAGTTCAGGATGAAAAATGGATTACCAAAATGACCAAATATTGAGATCCTACCATGGGCCTTTCAAAAATAGAATTAAAAGTCTCTCCATATATGGAAAACATCTTCAAAAACAAAGGGCTTAGAAATTCTAATGAAAGATATTATATAAAAAACAGGCTATTATTGCAAGTTGGCAGGTGTCTAGGACACATATTTCATTCTCTTTAATCACCCAAATGAGGCCAAAAGTCCCAGGGAGGTGAAATCAGTCCGTCATTATGCCTAATGGGCACTAAGGATCCAAACACAGGTGTTGCGAGAAGGGGCAGAAGCACTCAGCTCACATCTACCACTGGGACAAGTGTCAGCTGCATGCTTTACTGCAGACAAACACCCTGAAGGCCCAGAATTTGCTGTTATTCACTTCTGGCTCAACAATGTGTACTGCAGGGTAAGTGGACTTCTCCACTGACTGATGACTATAAAAAGGAATAAGCCTAATCCTTTCCTAGCAGACATATCTAGGCCCACCCTGCAAAATGAGAGTTTAATATTAATGCATTCATCTGAATCTAATTCAACATAAAACATAACCCAATCTAATGGCAAAGTCTAGAACTGCTGCTATGCCACACAGTAGCCTCCAGTCGTGTTTATTCTTCAGCAGTAACTACTGCAATAAAAGTTGGGGGAGAGTATAAATATTTAAGAACCAAAATAAATCTTTAAATGTTGAACAACCGTGTTATGTGATGGGTAAACAAGAGACTGGTCCCGAGATGGCAGCTCGTCAAATAAGGATGGAAACAGCAAAACCTTGGCCATTCCTCTCCTATCAGTACAGCATTACTGTATGTCAGCTCGGTAGGAGCTAAACAGACTAGAACCAGCAGATGGTGTTTTTATGGCCATACATAAACAGTATTAAGTCATTTTAACTCTTTCTCAATAACTCAGAATTCCAATGTAGGCTGCAGTTGTTCACTTCTTGTCCATGATGCTCATGAGAAAGACTACTAACATTTATTGAGCAACCATTATGCACCAGACACTTCTCATATGGATTTATTAACCCCAATTTACAGAGAACAGCTACTAAAGACAAAGCCAAGATTTGAACTGATTGGTTTGATTCCATTGCTGTGCCATCTCCCACCATTGCTGAACTGCTATTTTCATTGATTACATGCCCAAGGAGGATAAAAAAAAAAGCTGGAAAATGACTAGTGACTGATTGTCCTCATCATCCCTGACTAAGAACATCCAAAGAAGTATGGCATGTTCCTGTTTGAAATTATTACTACTTAGTGTTTTTCACATTATCTGATTTATTGATTACTCTATTTTACACCTGCAGGATGTGTTGTCTCTTGAGATATGAAGCTTTATCATTTGCTTTGTCAATCCAATTAATTTTACCATGCATTGATTAAACTCCCATTTAAGCATTTCAGCACTTTTAAAACAAAATTTTTAAAAAGATAAATCATGCCTTATGCAAATTATATATGTCAAATATTTTATTTAATTCATAAGTGAGTGAGGGAACAAGTATGATATATAGAGCCAATTAAATAAATGAATATTAGAATAAAATTGCTGGTTACATACAAATTGACTAATGTCTTACAGGGTTATATACAATTTAACTAATGTCTTACAGGGCAATAAAACCATAACCCTAGGGATTTCTCTTTCAAGAAACAAGTATTATTTACACCTCTACCAGGAAAAATTGACAATTTAACCTATGCCCCTTCAGAGTTGTAAAATAGGCAAGTCAATTGAATGTTAACCCAGGATAAGGCTTAAACATGCAGTAACCTTTTTACTTATTTCTAAATTTTAACTATTTTCCTGACACTGTTTAGCATACTGAATTGGAAGAGACACATATAGACAGTGTATGCAAAGCCCTAAAGTTTCCAAGTGCAAAACTCAGTTACATTCATAATCTGAAGAGTCCTTAAGTAATCAGTTGGTAATGTAGTATGTATTTTATGCATTTGTCCTAAAATAAATCAAAGTGAGGGGAAGAGTATTATAAGATGAGTTAATTAAGAAAGGAGGGCATCTTGGAAAAGAAAGTCATCTTAAGAGCCAAGATTGATGGAAATTGTAGGATGCTGTTCAATGGCAATGAAAAAGAAGGGTGATCCAGATGGGAAGAACAGCATGACAGTAAAAGTAGGCATATAGCTGAATCTACACAGTGTTGCTTCTCAGCTGTGGCAGCACATTGCTTTTGCCTGGGGAACTTTATAAAATCCTGATCCCCAAACTATACCCAAACTAATTAAATCAGACTTTCCAGCAATAGGAACTAAGCCTCAGTCATTTGTGAAGCTCCCAGGTGATTTCAGCGAGCAGTCATGGCTACTCAAGTGTGGTCTCTGTACCAACAGCACCAGCAGCACTTGGGACTTGGTTGGCTCTGCAGATTCACCTCCCCCACCTATGTCAACAATATCTCATGGTGGTCTTGTACAAGATCCCCAAATGTTGTATGTACAACAAAATTTGAGTTGTTGAAAGACAGTCTACAGCCAGTTCCTACTGTCCCAAACCATAAGAATCACCTGGAACACTTGACTGATGTACAACTGCCCAGGCCCATCCCTCAAACTGCTCATTCTGAGCCAGAGCCAAGAGATGAGATTTCACCAATGCCTTTGATATTCTTATCAGGAAAGTTTGAGAAACATTAAAGGTTCCCAATCTATGGGACCAGTTGCTTGACAGTCTTGAGTCAAATGAAGGGAAATTTGGCTTGGTCTGAAAATGGTTCTCAGCCCTGGCCATACATAGAAACACATAGAAAGATTTTTCAAAACTGCAAATGTCTGCTTCCCAGAGACTAGTTGCTCTTAAATGGAACCTTATTTTTTCTGTTTTTAATGTACAGGCAGGATCAAAAAAAAAGCCCACTGTTTTAGAAAGTTACTTCCTCTTGAAGGAGAACAAATGTGATGAAATGGTATTTTAGAAAATGTTACCTGACAAAATACAAATTAGGTGTTAGAAAAATCTAAAGGTATCTAGTAGTTACATGGTGGCAGTCAAGTAGTGCAGACCACTGTTAAGTGGAAGGGAATGGGTGAGTCTGTGAGAACACAGGTCAAGACAAGTTAATACTAATGAGGATTATGAAGTAGAAAAGACATGGAGAGTTACTGGAAAATAGCTAAAATATGGGGAGGAGAAGCTGGGTAGAATCAGTTCCATACTGGAAAGTTAGGAAGATAATCAGTTTGATGACTAAATGTATTGGGTTCAGGTTTAGAAGTAGTGGCTGATTTGGGCCAGCATTGTGTCATAACTGGTTAAGCCATAGTCCACGATGCCAGCACCCTATATGGATCCCAGCTGCTCCACTTTTGATCCAGCTCCCTGCTAATGCATCTGGGAAAGCAATAGAAGATAGCCCAAGTCCTTAGGCCCCTGCACCCACATGGGAGACCCAGATCAAGTTCCTGGCTCCTGGCTTCAGCTTGGCCCAGCACTGGCCCTTGCAGCCATTTGGGGAGTGAGCCAGCAGATGGAAGATCTCTCTCCATCTCTCCATCTCTATATCTCTCTATGTGTAACTCTGCCATTCAAGTAAATAAAAATAAATTTTAAAAAAAGAGTGACTGATTGTTAAAGAACAAATGAAAATGAAGACTCACCATCTGAGTACAAAGTATTTATTCAAAGATGGCTTACAGAAGACAGCCTCTTATGTTTAACAGTGACTCAAAAATAAGGAAGGAGGCCGGCGCCGTGGCTCAACAGGCTAATCCTCCGCCTAGCGGCGCCGGCACACCGGGTTCTAGTCCCAGTTGGGGCGCCAGATTCTATCCCGGTTGCCCCTCTTCCAGTACAGCTCTCTGCTGTGGCCCAGGAGGGCAGTGGAGGATGGCTCAGGTGCTTGGGCCCTGCACCCACATGGGAGACCAGGAGAAGCACCTGGCTCCTGCCATCGGATCAGCTCGGTATACCAGCTGCAGCGTGCCAGCCGCAGCAGCCATTGGAGGGTGAACCAACGGCAAAAGGAAGACCTTTCTCTCTGTCTCTCTCTCACTGTCCACTCTGCCTGTCCAAAAGAAAAAAAAAAAAAAAAAAGGAAGGAAGTGGGGAAACCATAGTGAAAGGAAAGGAAATCAGAAGCTGGCTAACCTGAAATGGAGTGTCTGATGTGACTTGTTTAAGAAGCAATTTGGCTTTCCCTGGTTGGCTCTCAGTAGGAAGTAAGAGCAAAAGTTAAGGAATCTGGCCATCACTGATCAAGCCCCAACCATTCCAAGCCAATACCTGCAACTATTGTGGGTCCAGGTTGTACTGTCATATATGGTCTGTCCTTTGTCAATGTATAGTTTCATCCTCCCTTGCTAAATGAATGCCCTGCAATATTGGTCCTCATTTCTCATATTTTTTAAATGACATTTTTACCTGTTTCAATTTAGTCAATACATTTGTTTGCCACATCCACGTCCATATTTCGTTAGATCTTTCCAGATCTTGTCTCATCTGGATTCTACTTTAGAAGAAGGGAGCTATTTTAAAATATAGGCTTATTATTATTTATATATAGCAAGGCCAACAGACCAGGAGACAACTGCATTTGAATAGATAGCTTGTTATACTCAGGGCTCCCAAGAATAATTACACAGAGAAGCACCCAGGTTATCTGGTTGTCTGCTGGAAGTATCAGGTGAGATAGGGTAAACAACCCTGGATGGTTTGAATAATTTCAGCAGACCATGGTGCTCAAAGACTCTCCCTAATTGGTACTTGGTCCTGGGGTGGTTAGGGCTGAGGAGATTAAGGATATGGGAGCTCAATAGAGGAGGTAGATGGAGGACTGGGCTGCAGATCGGTGGATTTGCATTTGAAAGGGTTGCTCAAGGTGCTCAGGGACAAATTTTTTACCATCTCTAGAAACTGGATAGTCCTGGGAAGGGCATTCCTCTTGGGCCAGCAAAGCCTCAGATGTTAAAGGACATCAAGGTACAAAAGAGAAAGACATGTTTAACACAGAAAGTATAATTAGAAATACAGATTCAGAGCCTCCACTCCATAAGCTGCTAATATCACAGAAGTTATGATAACCACTAGAGTTCCTTAATGTGACATTTCCAACTACAAGAGCTGTTGACAGCACCATGAATCACTGGCTTTGCCACGTGGGGCAATAATAGCAATCCTGAAACAGAAAGATCACAGCCTCACCCTCCTAAGGCTTTTTAGCACAGAGTTTTTCTTGTCTGAGCTTCCTGTTTGCCAACAAATCAAGGGCGAACTTCTGTTTCCCTTGTAGCCTGACACTTGAGAGTTGGTTAAACCCCAGCCCATCCATCATGGCCTCCCTTTCCCATGGGCCTGAGCTGTACTGGCCCTGTTTCTGCAGTGCCCCCAGGGATTTCCCACTGAAGCAGTAATTCCTTTGGCTCTTTCTAAGTGAAAGCTAGGGTGAGCACAGATCTTATCTGAGGCCCTCTTTTTTGATACAGGTGGTGGCTAGATTAGCATTTTTCTTGGGATATGTCTAGAAAAACTGCCTATGACAGGTGGGTAGTGAACTCTTCCCCAGAGAAGGGATGAAGGGGACAGAGAAAAGTCCTGGGTTCAGATGGACTTGGATTGGATGCTAATTCCGAGGCCCTTGTGGCTTGGCTGCTGTCTGTGTAGCCAAGCATAGAAGCTATTTTCTAAAATCACAAATTATGTGATAGTATAGTATATTGAACCTGTCTGCCTACCTACCTCCTCCATCCAATCAACTTGAACACTTCCTGAAGGTAGAGTCCTTAAATTCATGCTTTTTATTCCCTAGCCTGCCCTTAAAAAACCTTCATTATGAAACAGAGCTACCCCTGTGATACTCCAGTCATTCCAGCTAAGAGACAATGCCAGAGTACCTTGCTCCTGCAAACAGGAAATGAGAGAGACAAATCCCCAATTTCCAAAAAAGAGCTGTTTCATGATGGCTGCACGCTAGAACACAGAGAAGGAAAGGAACCAATAATAACAACAGCAACAACCACCATCATTATCGAGGGCCTGTTATGTGCCAGGCACTGTTCTCAACACTTTCCATGTACAAGTACCTGCCACCATGACTACATCTCCCTGGAAACAAAGTCTCCCTGTCACCACCGCATGCCATAAAGTTTTAATCATTTCTAGGTTGCTTTGGATATTTTAACTCCATTAGCAAAAGTCTTTTCCAAAATAAATGTCAGTTGTGCTTAATAGATTTTTTTAAGTCTTTGTTTTATTCAATTTTTGTTTTTCAGCTGACATTAGTGAAGACATTAGATGAAGAAACAAATTGTGACATGAGTTCAAGACAAGGAGAAGGCAAGAATGTCCAAGTAACAAAGATTTAGGAGCCAGTGTTGTGATGCAGTGGGTTAAGCTGCAGCCTGCAACACTGACATCCCCTATCAGAGCACCAGATCCAGGCCCAGCTGCTCCATTTCCAACTCAGTTTCCTGCTAATGCCCCTAGGAAGACGGTGGAAGATGGGCCACATGTGTGGACCCTGACACTCAGATAGAAAACCCAGAAGGAGTTCCTGGCTTCACCAAGCCCTGATTGTCACAGCCATTTAGGGAGTGAACCACCACATGGAAGATTCTCTCTCTCTCTCTCTCTCTCCCTCCCTCCCTCCCTCCCTCCCTCTCTCCTTTCCTCCCTCTACTTCTCCCTCTCCTCTCCCTCTCTCCTTTCTGTAAAATAAATAAAAACACACCTTTACAAAAAAAATCTAGAAAGACTGGACCTGTAGAAGAAACCCAGATGGGTCTGCAAGAACTCCTTCACAGCAACACTGCCCTCCAGCTTCCTTGCTGGCTCCCAGACAGAGTTGATGATGCTTTTGCCTGTTAGAAGTTTGGCCATTGCCTATGTATGACGCTGTTTTCCCATTCCTAAACTGTACAACAGCAAAAAAAAAAAAAAAAAAAAGAGGAAAACCATCATTCCATCATTTCAAAGTGCAGTGCAAATCTGAGCCAAAGCACTTAGCCTCTCTCTCTAGTGCCTTGCTCTGAACAGAGAAGTGCTTTGTAAGCAATGCCTCATGCACTCTCACAGCAACATCACAAAATAAGTGTATAGCATTATTCCCTCCATTTAGAGATGGGGAACAGAAAGGCTGATGGCCATCTGAACAATTCTGCCAAGGTCACAGGCTAGATCCCAGTGTCTAGGAAGGAAATAGGCCCTTGGGGTCCTTATATCATGTTTGAATCTCCTACACACAGAAGCACTGACTTAATATTGAATATTGTACATGCCAATTGCAGTGTTGAAAATTAATGCAGCATAAATGTAAGCAAAGAAGCTTGTATTTGTCATTTCAAAAGCAGACACAGCTTTAAGGTAACTTTCCCACCTGAATATCTAGCTGTGCCCTTTGGTCAGTTTCACAAGGAATATTTTTCAATATTCAGCACCTGCTCTACCCATCCTATCCTGTCAGTCCTTCTGTATCAGTAAATTAATATACCAAGGTAGAGATGGTATAGTATATTGAATTTGACATGTATTTCTCATGTTCCTGGATATCCTTGCTGCTATTCCTAACCTTGGCTGGCATTCTCAGTAAGACAAAATTTTAGGGGCAAAAGAAGTATCTAGGTTAATAGCAGAAAATGTGCATCTATCCTCCCCCACAGACAAAGTGCTCAAAAGGCCTCACATACAGAAATTCTTTAACCTATTACTAAAACTCAGTCAACAGGAGTAAATGGTAGCCTTCAGACAGAGCCAGCACGTAGCAGGAAATTGTATTCCCAACACCTAGAGATTTAGCTGGTGTGAAACATAGTATTCAGGAATGAGGGGACAGCCACCAGAAGACTGGTTTTTGACAGGTGGCATAAATGGTCTACATCCTCTGAGAAGCAGTAAGAGCTGTTTAATGCTGATCTTTCTAGAGCTACAGGCTTTCTCTTTCTGCAAACTACCTCCACCACCCTCACTAGAAGTCACTTGCACCACTTGCACCCCATGTTGGACACCGAACAAAAGGTCTGGGTGCCAATTTTATGGGATCTTATGATCTTAGCTATGCCACACTGACACTAATAGACACAACAACACATCAGTCAGAAAAACCAGGGGATGCATAAGCAAGTACTGGCGTGCAAATTTAGGATCAAAAGAATTGAGTGGTGAAGGATGAAGACAGAGTTTCTGGCTGATAATAGCACCAGAAGTGCAGAATGAATGACTACTGAAAAACCCAGTTGATTACTCATTGCTGCCATATATTCATAAGTGTAGCATTGAAACATCCATATGACTAAGTGGCCTGGGTTTCATCCAAACATATCACTTTGGAAATCACTTTTTCAAAGAAGATGTGTTTCAGGAGCTTTTTGAATGCTGGGAATAAAAGATGAATAAGACTAACATCCACAAAGCAATATATGAAGCAACATCCTCAACTGTCTAATAGGAAATACATAGGACACAGGACTAGAGAAAGCAGTGGCAGGTAGGTATTCTAGGCTCAGAAATGACAGGGATATAGGAAGTTTGTAAATTGAAATGAAATTTTCAGAGGCCAGCCTTGTCGCTTAATGGGTTAAGCCACTGCCTGAGATACCAACATCCCATTTAAGCACAGTTCCAATCCTGGCTGCTCCACTTCCAATCCAGTTCCCTGCTAATGCCCCTGGAAATGCAATGAAGACAGTCCGAGTGCTTGGGCCTCTGCCACGTACTTGAGATCCTGACTCCTGGCTTCAGCCTGGTCCAGCCTGGCCATTGCAGTCATCTGGGGAGTGAACTAGCAGCTGAAGATCTCTCTCTCTTTCTGTCTTTCCCGTTCTCTCTGTAACTCTTTTAAATAAATAAATAAATAACTCTTTTAAATAAATAAATACATCTTTTTAGAAGTAAGTGAATGACACTTTCAGATCACTGTTTACACCAGTATAAATGATAAAGTTGTATCTTTCTAGTTCTGGCATCTAGACGCACTTTGCCTGGCTTCATTGTCTTGCCAAGAGGATGTTTACAAATAGGCAAAGGTGGAAGGCGGGAGGTATGGATAAAAGGAATATTACACAAGCACATATTCTATGATATACCTCCTGCTGTTTCCAAGACAAACTTAGAAACAGTCACCCCTCAGCCAGAGCACTCTCAGCGTGCACACACACAGACGTTACACACCACACACTAACATGGGCTCTGAGTACAAGGATGAAGAGCCAAGCAGCGAGGTGATCCTTGTGGACGTTTTCCATTTTCTGGGGGTTCACACTCCAGGACCCTCACTTCCTGGTTCCTGTGAGGAAGCCCCCAGTGTGTCATAGATACCATCTCCCATCAGGAAGCTGAAGGAGCCACACCTCCCTCCTTCCTGCCCCTTCACAACTTAAGATGGATAATGATGGTAAAGGCCAGTTGGATGCTACTTAGACTCACTAGTGAGTGTCACAAAGATGATGAGAAAGTGGGTCCTTTCTTTATGACAAATACACTAGCAAAAAGAAAACTGGACTATTTTTCCTGCAGGCCCACTACTTCCATTCCTGCCTTCTAGAGCCTATATGGCTCTTTTCTCTTTTCTAAACACAGGTCCTTGAGTTGTCTTTTGAATCTGAGAGATCCTGATACCCTTCCAACAAATTTCTATTTTGCTAATGTGAGGCAGAGTCGATCACTGAAACTAAGAATCCTGATGCCATCACAGAGTCTAGAGCCTTCTCTATATCCGCCCCCCCACCACCACCATGTTCAGAGAACCATTCCTTTCTACAGCCAGCTCCCAGTCACTTCCTGGCAGCTACAGCAAACACACAGCATACTCCTTATGTTCTTCCTTGGGGTCTCTTTGTCTTCCAATTCACTTTCTAGTGTATTTAATGCCTGACATATTGTTTCTGAAATTCTACTGCTTGCTCCAAATATCCTTGAAATACAGAATTCTTAGTGGAATGATCTGAGGCACCAAGGAGTGAACAAGCTGACAAAATACAAACTTTTCAATGCTTTAAATTCAGTGTATTCTCGTCGTGTACCCAGAGCTGTTTTATTTAGTTAGGTTTGCCGAGAATCCAGCTTCTATTTGTCAGGTTTATGGTGTTGATGCTTCCCTCTCTCACTGAGGTGTTCAGAGTCTTAATTAGATGCTGGGTGTAAAGTGCTTTGACAGCATCAGATGAAAAGTGCTAGAGAAATCCCTAGAGAATTTCTTCATTTTGGCTGGAAAGACACAAGAAAATTAGAAAGTTTTAACAATCGAGTCGATGTTTACAAGTAGACTTTTGGCTTTTTCTCAGGCATTGTTGTGTAGTATGGTACAATGTTTAAACTTTTACCATTAAGGGTGGGCACTGTGGCCCAGGAGGTTAAGCCACCACTTGGGACACCACCTGCATCTCGTTTCAGAGTGCCCGAGGTGCTCCAAATCCACCTCCCTATGAATGTGCGCCAAGGGAGAAGGCAGGCAATGATCTAAGTACTTGGGTTTCTGCTACCCAAATAGGAGATCTGGACAAAATGCCTGGCTCCTGGATTTGACTTGGATTTGGCCTACTCCCTGTTGTTGCAGATGTCTGGGGAGTGAACCAGAGGATACAAGTCTCCCAGTCTGTGTGTGTGTGTGTGCGCTTTTGTGTCTCTCTCCGTCTCTCTCAGTGTGTGTTTATGTGTGTCACTCTGCCTTTCAAATAAATTTAAAACCTTTCAAATTTTTTAAACATATTTTAATATTTATTCCCCAACTATAAATGAAAAAACTACGTTGAAACTCCCTGTAGGGTACATTAAATTTAACCTCTCCATGATGGATCTATGGGATGTCAATAATGAAATTATTGTGAATGAAACAGAATCTTTGGAGCAAAGAATAAACCTGCCAGAATCTTGTATTTAGTTAACACTTCCAATAAGAAGTGTGGGGTCCAAATTTTAGCAAAATTATGAAAGGAATCATACCCTAAATGCACATCTGTGAGTAGAGTAGGGGGTCTCTTCCCTGAGATGGAGACATAATATTCACTTGTTTCTTAAGGCTTGAGCTTTCCATTAATTTAATTATTTCTCAGCAAGCCAAATCCTCTGCTTTGAGGTAGACAAATGATGGTAGAATAAACAGTAGTATACATGAATCAAAAGCCTTTTCATTTAGAATGAAAAGAAGTGGAGCGAAGGCAGCAATCGCCACTTAGCCCAACTCCACAAGAAGTCACTTACATAAAGTAAACTGAAAATAGATCTTTGTAAAAATTAAGAGTAGGGATAGCAGAGAGAAGAAGAAGAAGGGTAGGAGCATGGGGAGGAGAGAGGATAGGTTGGGAAGTATCACTATATATATATATATATATATATATATATATAATATATATGATATTATACTATAATCTATACATATATATGAAGTGCATGAAATTTGTATACCTTAAATAAAATTTTAAAAAAAGAGAGAGAGACTCATGACCTACCCCAGGGAGGGAGACAGATGTTGACCCTGGAGGTTTGTGTAGGTAACATACTGTTGTGCCTGACTAGCAGAGAGGGAGGCCAGACTAGAATGAAGAGAAACCCAGCAGGTGTACACCATCAGCAAGGAATTTGAGCCTCTGCATTAGCCATGTTTTCTCCAGGAAGTTTTTCAAAATGCAAACCTCATCAATATTTCTTTACGATCCACAGCACATGTAGCAAAAAGATGATCTGCAATCACAATCATTCCCTTTTTCTATTTCTTATGTTCTTGAAAACCTGCTTTTTATGGAGCCAGCACTGTGGCACAGCAGGTTAAAGACTTGGCCTGAAGTGCTAGCATCCCATATGGGCACTGGTTCTAGCCCCGGCTGCTCCTCTTCTCATCCAGCTCTCTGCTTTGGACTGGGAAAGCAGTGGAAGATGACCTAAGTTCTTGGGCCCCTGCATCCATGCGGGAGACCAGGAGGAAGCTCTTGGCTCCTGGCTTCAGATCTGCTCAACTCCAGCCATTGCGTCTATCTGGGGAGTGAACCAGCGGATGGAAGACCTATACCTCTGTCTCTACCTCTCTCTGTAACTCTGTCTTTCAAAATAAATAAAATAAATCTTAAATAAATAAATAAAGGAATGCCATTTCAAATCAGTGAGGGAAAGATGGAGCTGGGGCCAATGCCTAGCCTTTTGGACAAAACAAATCTGAATCCCAACATATTTGGGATCAAAAGAAATTCCAGTTGCACAAAATAGTAAAGTGTATTTTCAAAGATCAGAGCATCTGCTAATTCTTGGTGTTGCCAAGGATATACAGAAATGGCTCCTTGGATATGTTGTTGATCACAGTGTGAACTGTGATCCTTTTCTTCAAGATTTATTTATTATTTATTGGAAAGGCAGAGTGACAGAGAGAGCAAAAGACAGAGATAAAGAGAGATCTTTCATCTGCTAATTCACTCCCCCCCCACAGATTGCCACAATAGTCAGGTCTGGGCCAGGCCAAGACCTGGAGCCTAGAATTGCAACCTGGTCTCCCACATGGGTGGCAGGGGATCAAGTATCTGGGCCATCACATGTTGCCTTCCCATGCACATTAACATGAAGGTGACTCAGAAGGAGACCAGCTGGGACAAAGAGTGGCACCCTGATATGGGATGCCAGCAAGGGGTAGCTTAACCCAGTGCACCACAATACCACTCCTGGTGCCACTTTTGGAAAGGCAATTGGTAACAGCTAATAAACTTAGACTTCTGAGACTTTACCCCAAGAATTGACAAACATAAGCATAAACATATTTCCTTCCACCTCTTTTTGTTGTTTTTGTTTTTTGTTTTTTTAATATTTATTTATTTACTCGAGAGAGAGTTACAGACAAAGAGAGGGAGAAACAGAGAGAGATGTCTTCCATCCATGGGTTCACTCCCCAATGGCCGCAATGGTCAGAGCTGGACCCATCCAAAGCAAAGAGCCAGGAGCTTCTTCTGGGTCTCCCATGAAGCTATAGGGGCCCAAGTACTTGGGCCAGCAGTGAACTGGATCAGAAGTGGGGCAACCAGGACTTGAATTGGTGCCCATATGGGATGCCAGCCCTGCAGGCAGATGCTTAACCTACTACACCACAGTGCAGGACCCCTGCCACCCTTTTTTGTAATCATCAAGAATCTGAAAACATCCTGCATGCTTTCAATTGGAAATTAGGTAAATAAATTATACAAAAGTCATTCAATAGACTAGCTATTATAAATATTGGGGGGCCAGCACTGTGGCAGAGCAGGTTAAAGCCCTGGCCTAAAGCACCAGCATCCCAAAAGGAAGCCTATTCTAGTCCTGGCTGCTCCACTTCCGATCCAGCTCTCTGCTATGGCCCAAGTCTGTGGGCCCCTCTACTCACATGGAAGACATGAAAGAAGCTCCTGGTTCCTAACTTCGGATCATCTCAGCCCCAGCCATTGTGGCCATTTGGGGACTGAACCAACAGATGGAAGACCTCTCTCTCTCTCTCTCTCTCTCTCTCTACCTTTCTCTGTAACTCTTTCAAATAAATAAAAATAAATCAAAAGAAAGAAAGAGAGTAAGAGAGAGAGAGAGAAGGAAAAGAGAGAAAAAAGAGAAAGAGAGAGAGAGAAAGAAAGAGAGAGAGAGAGAAAGGTAGATTAGGGTAGATCTTAATGCACTATTATAAAAAACATCAGTGTAAATAGATAACTACAAAACTCCTAGCTGAAGATATATAAGTATAGTATGATCCTACTTAGGACAATAAAAATGTGGTTGAGATGTAGACTTGAACATTTTGGGTAAGAAATAAAGTAAACTGCTAATTGTGATTTTCTTTGCATAGTGAACACTTAATTTTTATTTTTACCCTTTTTCTTAATTTAACTAAAAAATTGCCTTCTTTTTACAGTGAAAGTCTAATTTCTAAAAATAAAAAGGATCTCATCTAGCATGTAAAATTAATTTAATGAGAAGTTTTACTTATGGAATAGTTACTGAGGATGTACTATTTACCAGGCCTTAAAGAAATAAAAATTGCAATGTAAACCTTGCCCTCCAGGAGCTCATCTTATAACTAGAGGTGCAAAGACAGAGACAGGCACCCAAATAAATAACTGCCAAGCTCAATGAGTGCAGTAGGAAAGAACTCACCCTCCAAGATATGCAAAGCTCTCAGAAGCACGATTCCAAAGAAGCCTATACTGGACTCACTCACACAACCATAGCCTTTGTGATCTCAGACACAAGAATAAATGCCCCACCAGGAGATGGGGGTCCCCTAGTTCCCCCCAGGAAGTGCATTGTAACCATCCTTTGAAAGGCTTTGACAGTCACTTGATGAAACATTAACCTCTGGAAGCTCATCTCTCAGACAACCTGGGTCAAGGGATCCAGCTCACAAACAGGAGGCCACTCTCTGCAGGAACCCAGGTCTATTAAGCCTCAGATCCTGAGCCTTAGATATGAAACAGAGAGAATGCGGATGTCTGAGGCTTTCATGATAGGCAGAAGGGTCTTGGTTATAGCTATGTAACAAGTATTATTCTCTCAACACCATTGCCCCTTCCTCCAAACCCCTCTTTAATGCTAATACCCAGTCATTCCAACAGAGCTTGTTTGATTCTCTGGAGAGCTCAGAGTAATTTCCCAGTTCCCACACGTCCTGCTGGGCGGACTCCAGGGTCAACATTCTTTCCCACATGGCCCTGCTGTTACAGGGGGAAACGGAGGACCAGGAGCAGTTCAGCCCGTGGAGATACACCTGTCCCTTCAGAGTTCAGGGCTCCAAGAGGTCCTTATCCAGTCATTCTTGCTGTGCACATGCTTTGCTCTGAAGATCAGCAAGTGGGACTAATGAGGTGAGGTGGTCTGACCCCACTGGGAACACAGGCTTGCACAGAGACCCAGATCAAAAAGCTTCACAAACTGGGGTAGAAATTAAAGATGAGGAATGTTCTGCTGAGTTGGCAGGGGAGAATGTCAGCACCCCTCATCAGCAAGCCCAGGTGGGTAGAGCTTTCATGAAGAACTCTAACCTCTTCCTCTTCATGCTATGAGCTAACTCAACAGGCCCCTTCACCTTCACAACCACTGCCCATAGTTACACACAAAAGTTATGGATGTCACACACCCAGTGGGGGAGTCAGGAGGGTAGAAGAAAAGCTCAAACTACTTACCACTGGCAGCAACACATCAAGGCAGGATGCTGGAGAGATAGAGTCAGGCGCTGATTCTCCTGTACTAACATGGCCAGACCTTAGACAGTGCACAGTCTCCCTAGGACACAGACACCTTGTTTGCAAAGTGCAGCCGACCCTCACAAGCTATTAGGGTAACTTGAGATGTTAGTGGATGAGCTTGTAAATGTTACGCCATCTTAACAGGTACTGTTTGCTCCAAGGCAGCAGATTCACACTCAGAAATACAAGCAACCCTCTCCAGGATCTTGTCACTTCGTAGTCAAGAGAGGAGGGGCAGGCATTTGCATAGTGATGAAGATGCTGGTTAAGACGCCCACACCCCATATTGGACAGAGTGCCTGGGTTTGAGCCCCAGTTCCACTTTCAATTATAGCTTCCGTCTAATGCATTTCCTAGGAGGCAGCAGTGCTGGTTCAAGTTGTTGAGTTCGTGCCACACATGTGGAAGACATGAAATGAGTTCCTGGTTCCTGGCTTCAGTCCAGCCCCATTCCGGCCATCGTGTGCATCTGAGGAGTGAACTAGTGAAAGGAACTCTCTCGCCTTGTCTCTCTCTCTCTCTCTCTCTCTCTCTCTCTCTCTCAAACAAACTACAAAAAAGAAAAAAAGGAGAAAACAGGAGGAGGAGAAGAAGGAAAACGCAGCCTGGTGCAGCCCTGCTGAATTTCAGTGCAATGGTTGTTCAAATTTTATCTAAGTGTTTAACCTTGGACAAGGTTCAGCAGATAATAAAAGAAGAAAAATGAAACTTATTTCACATTTTCCCTCAAAAAGAAATGAAATAGATTTCACAATTGTTATTTTATTTTTCCACAGGAAATATCAAATAAGGGAGGAAAAAGAGCATTGGTGCAGTGGGTAGAGCCTGGGGAAAAGCTACTCTGTCACTCTGCCTCAGTTTCCTTATCTGTAACAGTTCCTACTTCCTAGGGCATGGAAAGGGCTTAGAACATGAAGGGTCCCAAGGGTGCATGGAAACCTGCCCTATGGTTAATAGCTCCAGTTTGTGCTAGAGAAAATGTGGTAGAGAGAACTTTCTCTTTCAGGCACCAGGAGCTATCATTGTTACCAGATGAAAGCCTGACCCTTAAGTCCATTGACACTCTCTCTCTCAAAACCTCCCCCTTCCTTTCAAATCCTACAACATTCCAGCAAAGCCTTTCTTGCCTCTCTGACTCCTTGTCCTGCTTCAATTTTTCGTTATTATTTTTTAAACCATACCTACTTTTCAAACATCAGGTCAAACCTTACATTTTCCAAAATATCCTCTTCTTCCATTTAGTATTTATATACTCAGTTTGTCCCCCTCCCTCTTCTATATCAGGCACCTCCCACTAATCAGGCTCCCCTTACTTACAGGCCTCTCGCACTCACAAGAGTAGTTACTCTAACTGTTCTTAGTCTCTTCAAACTTTACCTTAATTTTCCACAACAAGACTAAGGTATAATACAGTCATGCATGACTAAATTATGGAAATATGTTGTAAGAAATGTGTCATTAGGCAATTTTGTGGTTGTGTGAACATCATAGAGTGTATTTACACAAATCTAGATGCTATACATCAATCTTACAGCAATCAAGAGGCACAATAAAAATATTCTGTGTGGAGCTGCTGCAGGCATAATATGGCATAATGTTTTACAGTAAACTTATTAATAAGTCGGAGTATACTATGGAATAACAAGGATAAGTACATAGATTATCACAGTAAATACATAAACCAGTAACTTAGTTGTTTATCATCATCAAGTAATAGGTGCTGTTGTCCCTAACTGTACACTTTTATGTGACTGGCAACACAGTAGGTTTGTTTACACCAGCATCAACACAAACACTTGAGTTATGACCTGCACCATGACATTATGATGGCTGTGACATCACTA
The DNA here is from genome assembly GCF_033115175.1 of Lepus europaeus. Lineage (NCBI taxonomy): Eukaryota > Metazoa > Chordata > Mammalia > Lagomorpha > Leporidae > Lepus > Lepus europaeus. The sequence goes on from NC_084848.1 coordinate 20,023,623, forward strand.
GGCAGTGGACATTTTCCAGCCCCAATCTTAAAGGACCACCTTCTTATATGCAATCTAGCATTGATGAGTTGCATCATTGAATAATGCATATTTAACATGATTTTATTGGAGGCCCAGAAACATCAAATTAGTGGATGTAGGAAATAACTTGCAACTCAAAGATTTGGCTGTCTGAAGGATTTCAAACCTAGCTCATTCTCAGAAATCCTCCATGAGGAGTGGCTCTCTCAGGCAAACTATCTTTCCTCTGCCCATAAAATATTGCCAACATGTCTAGGCTTAGAGGACTGTTGAACCAGGACTGTTGAACAAAGCTCAGAAGAGCCCCAGTCTAAGGCCAATCTTCTTTTTTTAATTTAATTAATTAATTTTTAAATAAAGTCTTTATTTAATGAATATAATTTTCATAGGTACAGCTTTAAGAATATATTGGTTCCCATACCCTCCCTCCCACATCTACTCCCATCCCACCTCCTACTTCCTCTCCCCTCCCATTCTTCATTAAGATTCACTTTTAATTAACTTTATACCCAGAAGACCAACTCCATACTAAGTAAATATTTCAATAATTTGTACACACACACACACACAAAGAATAAAGTACTGTTTGAAAACAAGTTTTACAGTTAATTCTCATAATACAACTCATTATGGACAGAGGTCCCACATGGGGAATAAGTGCACAGTGACTCCTGTTGTTGATTTAGCAATTGGCACTCTTATTTAAGATGTCAGTGATCACCAGAGGCTCTTGACATGAGCTGCCAAGGCTATGGAAGCCTTTTGAGTCCACAGACTCTGTCAGTATTTAGACAGAAGGCCCATCTTCTAAGTGTTCATTTCTCATTACATATGGCAATAGGAATGCTGGAAATGACTACTCCTTCCAAAAGAAACAGATCACTGCCCAATAGAATGAGATTTGACCCACACACACACCAACGGGAAGATTTCTTGATGTCTAAGTCTGAACTGTTCCCATCTCAATAGCCCAGGCAGCTTCCCCCAGCTCAGTCCTGCCCCTTTCTTATTGCCTTGCTGTCCTTCCTGCCTTCTTCCTGTTCTCATACGAGCCCAAGAACAAGTAACACGGTTCAGACATAAATACACAGGAAAAAATATCTCACTAAAAGAAATAGAGTTATCAAAGATGCAAGGCGCTGACAAGTAAATATTCACAATTTATGGGACAGGTGTTGTGGCACAGAGAGTTCCATTTGTGATGCCTACATCCTGTATCAGAGCGCCAATTGAAGTCCCAGAGACTCCACTTGTTTTTTTGTTTGTTTGTTTGTTTGTTCTTTTTTTTTTAGAGATTTATTTATTTTCTTGAGAGGTAGAGTAACAGACAGATGGAGAGACAGAGAGAGAGGTCTTCCATCCACTGGTTCACTCCCCAAATGGCTGCAGGTGCCAAAGCTGGCCCAATCCAAAGCAAGGATCCAGGAACTTCTTCCAGATCTGCCATGCAGGTTCAGGGACCCAAGGATTTTGGCCATCTTCTACTGTTTTCCCAGGCCAACAGAAGGGAGCTGGGTTGGAAGTGGAGCAGCTGGGAATCAAATTGGCACCCATATGGGATCCCGGCACTGTAGGCAGTAGCTTTACCCACTATGCCATAGCACCAGTCCTTAGGTACTCCACTTCTGATTCAGCCTCTTGCTAATGTACCTGGCAGGCAGCAGACATTGGCCCAAGTACTTAGGTCCCTGACACCCACATGTAGACCTGAATGGAGTTTCAGGATCCTGGCTTCAAACTTACCAAGCCCTGGCTGTTGTGGACATTTGGGGAGTGAACCATTAGATGAAAGATCTTTCTGGGGCCAGCGCTTTGGCATAGTGCATTAACACCCTGGTCTGCAGTGCCAGCATCCCATATGGGTGCCAGTTGGAGATCTGGCTGCTCCACTTCTGATCCAGTTCCCTGCTATGGCCTGGGAAAGCAGTAGAAGATGGCCCAAGTCCTTGGGCCCATGCACCCATGTAGGAGACCCAAAAGAAGCTCCTAGCTCCTGGCTTCAGATCAGCACAGCTCCGGCTGTTGCGGCCAATCAGCGAGTGAACCATCATATGGAAGACCCCTCTGCCTCACCTTCTTTCTCTGTGTAACTGTGTAACTCTGACTTTCAAATAAATAAATAAATCCTAAGAAAGAAAGAGAGAGAGACAGAAAGAAAGAAAAAAAGAAAGATCTTTCTTTTTCTGTCCCTCTCTTTCTGTCACTCTGCCTTTCAAAAAATAAATAAATAGTCTTTTAAGAGAACACTCACAATTTAGTTCCTTCAAGTCATAGCCTCTCAAGCTCATTTTCTGATAATGATGTGACTGCATTTACTTAATAAAACTGTATATTTGAGTGGTAAAGGGTGATTTAAAAGTATGCTTCTGTCCTTATATTGTACAAGACAAAACCTTCCTAGAGCCTGGAAATGCAAGTTTATCAGCTTGTTACTCTTCTCTAGGTTTTGAGAATGTTAGGGTCAGATTTCAGCCAAGAGGGCAGTCTCAGAAATAGGGATCAGAACTAGGGAGTTCTGATCTCACTATCTATCTCTGCTAAAGGAAGTCCAGAACGCAGGAATGAGAATGAAGATATGGTATTATTTCTGCTAAATACCTATTTTCCTTTCCTGCACCTCCCCCAACAAGTTCTATAGGTCATTGCCTTTTCCACCTGCCATTGATAACTTTCTGGCAAACTCAGCCTCTTCAGCTGAGACTTCCCATTTTACCAAACTTTGGAGCTCAGGAAGTAGAAAGAGCCTTCCAAAAGTTCATGAAAATGCATGTTATGAGAAACTGTGTATGGATTTCAAAATGTTTATACCAAAATAAACATATCTTTTAATTCCATTTTCCAAGAACCCTGATATGTGATATGTGGCCTTTGAAGCATATTACAGACATTGGAAAGGGCAAAGTCTTCCTGACCCCAAATGCAAAAGGCCTTAGAGAAATGTCCAATTCCTCTCTAAGTGAAGCTCTTATTTTGACATGAATTATATAGAAGGAGGAGGGGAGGACTTGGAAAACAAATGAGCAACTTTGTAAAAAGCTTTCAGAATCAAATGTAAAATTCATTAAGAAAAGTAATGGAAATTTTATGGCTGGTGCACAGATAAATTCATTGCTGCCTCTAAATTCATCAAGCACACATACAGGAGTGTAAACCAAATTAATTGGAGCTAACAGCCTTTTAGAAACTCTAACCAGATGCAGACTCAGAGTAAACTAGTTGGAACAAAACAAAGAACCCCTTCTTCAAGGCCCTGATTGAATTAAAAGCTAAGTTTTTTTTAACTCTAAATGTTGAACAACTTTCTTCTCCCACAACTACCAAGCCATCATCTGCTGCTCAGGCCCATGCAGAGTTAGAAATAGATCAAACCAGGTTTCTTTAGCTGTTAGGAATCCCAATTCCACTGTAACAGAGCTAGAAAGACACAAGAGAAGAATTCTTGAAAGGGGAGGTAGCCTAACAATGATGTTACATGTTATTCTGATCCTGGTACATAGGTAAGAGAATACAAACTTGCATTTGAATGATTGACTTTGCATTCCTTTCTAGGAAAATTTGAAGATAACGCCCATCACCTTTTCTCCTCAAGTTAGTTCTCCAATTCTAAAACACAGTTTCCAAAAAAACTATCCAGTAGATGAAACAAGAAAGCCAAAGAAGCTCTGAATGGATCATTAGAATTATTTGTTTCTTTAAAAAGAACAGAGGGAAGATCAGGCGCTTATCCTAGCTGCTAAGATCCCCATGTCTCACATTAAAGCACCTGGGTTCAATACATGGCTCCAGCTCCTGACTCCTGCTTCCTCCTAATGCAGACCCTCGGAGGCAGTGGTGGTGGCTCAAGTAATTGGATTTGTACAACCTGTGTGAGAGACCTGGATAGAGTTCCCATTTCCCAGCTTTGGCCTTGGCCCAGCCCCAGCTGTTGCAGGTGGGTGGGGACTGAACCAGCAAATGCAAGCAAGGTCTCTCTTTCTCTCCTCTGTCTCTCTCTTACCATCTTTCTGCCATTCAATGAAATAAATACTTTAACAAAGAAGAAGAACAAACAAGCCATGTGTTCCTGAAGACAAGTCAGCATTACCTCCCTTACATGAAAATTCCTCTTGGGCAGTCATAATTAATATTGATTCATAATTAACAATTCAATGATGATAATTATTGATAATAGTTAATGCTCAATGAAGACTTCATCAATGCAAAGCATTGTGATACACATCATTTAATTTAATCATCACAGCTACCCAGTGAAATCCATACTATTAAAATTCCCCTTTTAAATGTAGGGAAACTAAGGCTGGTGTTGCATGCACTGGGTTAAGTTACCACTTGCAATACTAGCGTCCCATATCAAAGTGTAGGTTCGAGTCTGGTTATTCCACTTGCAATACAACTTCCTGCTAACATGCCTAGGAAGACTGCGGAAGATGATCCAAGTACTCGGGCCCCTTTCATTCATTTGGGAGATCAGTGCAGAATTCCTGGCTCCTGGATAAGGCTTTGCCCAGTCCTAGCTGTTGCAGCCATTTATGGAATGAACCAGTGGATGGAAGATTCTCCCCCCGCCTCTGCCTTTAAAATAAATAAAAATATTTTTTAAATGTAAAGATACTGGCACTCAGAGAAGTTAAATAATCCCTGGCCTTCTTCATCAAGACCACTCAGCTGGCAGATTTGTATCTGCACAAAAATCAAGGTCTAAAACCTCAACTACTAAGCAATAAATAGGTACGGCAGAATCCTGTAGATTTTCATCCTCAGGGAGATCACAGATCATTTGAGTGAGTCAACACAGAAGCTCAATTCTACCAACTATAGATAGAAGATAGACTTGCAGAAAGTGTTAAGACTGGATTCTGACCCTGCTGTGCTGGTTGTGCGATCTGAACTCAGACAATTTCATCTTTCCACAGTAGAGGTGCTTTGACTTCTACCAACGTGGATAGGGGAGAATATTTGCACGTGGTTTTAAAAAGCACACACTTGGGGTTTTTTTATCAAGAAAATAAAGATAATAAGAAAATAGTCATTAACACTTCCAGGCTGTTTCTGTGGGAGGGCAAAGTCTCCCAAATTTGGGTTGCCCATTCCTTCTGTCTCTCCTGTTGTGGAAGCTACAGATGACATTAAGGAGGTAGTCACAAAATCCTAATAGCCTATTAAATGTTTCAGAAAGCTTCCCCAAAATGGGACAAAAATGAGCAAATCCTGAATGAGAAGGGATTTTTATTTGCACAATATTATCAATCTACCTATATGGTAATCATTTGCCAGCTGCCTTCTATATGCCAGCCTCAAGGCAAGAACTGGGGGCCCAAAAATGAGTGAGCTTAAGTGATTGTTTTGTTTCCCTTAAATGAAGAGAGTGACAGTTGGAAGAAAAAAAAAACACAGTCATTTTAAATAAGGGGCTTTAGGGTGGGAACATGAAGGTAAATGCTTTGATAGTCTGTACTTCTCAAAGATATATCTAATTAGGTCTCTGGAGAACTGATAACTTCAGACTTGCAATGTTTTGTGTATGTTTTAATTGTGTTTCTGGATGACTGCTTAATTAACCACGTGTAGGGAACAGCAAGAAAGCAAGTGCTTACTGAGATTTTTTTCAGTGATGGTTTGGCAGGGTCTCTGATTCAGACAAGAAGTCACTTTTTTATTAGAATAAGGAAACCTAATTAATAATGGCTTAAACATATAAGGTATTATTTGTCTCACTAACAACAAACCAGAGAGTACTCCCAGCACTAACAAAGAGGCCCCAAATTACCATAAGATACTAAATCTCGGTTCATCTTTTTCTTACCATCCTCACTGCATTGGCTTCATTCTCATGCTGGTGGCCTCTTGGTTGCCAGATGGTTACCACATTGCCAGCCATTGTTGAAAAGTTCAAGGAGGAATAAGGAAAAAGAATTTTTTCTAGATTTCAGGTTCTATCTCATTGACCAACATTATATGGCTACTGTTAACTTCAAGGAAGAGTAGAAAATCAATGTCTTCCTCTGTTGACATTGACTCTTTTTTTAAAAGATTTATTTATATATTTGAAAGTCAGAGTTACACAGAGAGAGGAGAAGCAGAGAGAGAGAAGTCTTCCATCTGATGGTTCACTCCCCAGCTGGCCGCAACAGCCGGAGCAGCGCCGACCCGAAGCCAGGAGCCAGGAGACTCTTCCAGGTCTCCCACGCAGGTGCAGGGACCCAAGGACTTGGGCCATCTTCTACTGCTTTCCCAAGCCATAGCAGAGAGCTGGATTGGAAGTTGAGCAGCCAGGTCTCGAAACACTGCCTATATGGGATGCTGGCGCTTCAGGCCAGGGCGTAAACCCACTGTGCCGCTGCGCCACAGCGCCAGCCCCTGTCGTTGAGTTTTAACAGCCTCTCTAGTAGAGACAGAAAAGACAACAAAGGATGGTGCTGGCATTCTGGTGTAGCAGGTTAAGCAGCCTGCAACACCAGCATCCCATATGAACACCGGTTCAAGTCCCAGTTGCTCCACTCCCAACCCAGCTCCTTGTTAACGTGCCCGAAAAAGAAACAGATGACCCAAACACTTGTGCCATCACCACCCACATGAGAGACCTGGATGAAGCTTCTGGCTTCACCCTGGCCAAGTCCTAGATTTTGCAGCCATCTGGCGAGTGAACCAGCAGATGGAAGATGTGTGTGTGTGTGTGTGTGTGTCCCCGCCCCCAGAACTCTGACTTCCAAATAACTAAATATTTAAGATGAGAAGAAGAAGGCACCGGTTCATGTCCCGGCTGCTCTTCTTCTGATCCAGCTCTCTGCTATGACCTGGAAAAGCAATGGCAGATGGCACAAGTGCTTGGGCCCTGACAAAGCGGAGACGTCAGAGTCCAGGAAGAAGCTCCTGGCTCCTGGCTTCAGATCAGCTCAGCTCCAGCTGTTATGGCCATTTGGGGAGTTAACCAATGGGAGGAAGTCCTTTCTTTTTGTCTTTCCCTTTCTCTGTAGCTCTATCTCTGAAATAAAATCTTTTAAAAAAATAAGCAAGAAGAAGAGAAAGTATAGAAATGAAAGACTAGTTAATTAAGAGTCTTTGACATTCCTGTCAACTATAAAGGTATAGACCAGTTTTTAAGCTTTCTTGATTTTTTAAAAGAAGAGAGATAAAACAGTAGCAAGTTACAAAAATAGTAACACACTCTAATATGTATATTACGCATACTTAATAAATAAACCTCTTTTGGCCGGCGCCTCGGCTCACTAGGCTAATCCTCTGCCTGCGGCGACAGCACACCAGGTTCTAGTCCTGGTTGGGGCACCGGATTCTGTCCCGGTTGCTCCTCTTCCAGTCCAGCTCTCTGTTGTGGCCCAGGAAGGCAGTGGAAGATGGCCCAAGTCCTTGGGCCCTGCACCTGCATGGGAGACCAGGAGGAAGCACCTGGCTCCTGGCTTTGGATCAGCACAGCACGCCAGCCATAGCGGCCATTTGAGGGGTGAACCAATGGAAGGAAGACCTTTCTCTCTGTCTCTCTCTCTCTCTCTCTCACTAACTCTGCCTGTCAAAAAATAAATTAAAAAAAAAAAAAAACCTCTTTTTAGATTAAGTAACTGCAGGTAGAACCTCACTTGGCAGTACCAACGTCTGAGAGGCTAGATCAAACGTTCTTGCCTGTCCATTGCTTCCCCAGATCTCCATGGAAAACCCTGGCTACGGGCCCCACCAGTTGTAAACAATGATGCTGAGAGGGCATGGATATCCTCTCACATCAGTGTTACGGGGAAAAATTAATCCTGACAGTCCTTGCCACAGAAACCGCAGGAAAGGAATCTGAAAGTTCCTGAAAGCGTCCATAAATTATGAAATGGATGTCATTTAATGATGTTCATAAAATAAGAAAGGATAATAATCCTAGGATGGTTGAGAGGATTAGGAATTGCATGTTATTTTGAAGAAAACCACAGGAAAACAACATTGTAAATTCTTGTTCTGTCCCAAATGTCTGTCTGTCTTATATTCATCTGGAACAATGTGCTGCATGTAACTAGTGAGCACTTAAAATCTGCCTGACCCTTTTACAGTAATGTAGATTTAAAATACATTTTCTCAAAAACTAAAAAAGACAGAAAGGGAGAAGAAGGAGGGCAGCATGGAGAAAGGGGGAGTGAGGAGGGGAGAGAGGCAGGGAAGGACTATCATCATGTTGTTAGAATTGTAGCTACTCATTTCAGGCATGGAGAGTCAAGAAACTGTAGCAAAAAAAAAGTCCTACATGAAGGATCTCTGTGAGAGAGACCCCAGTGGAAAGAAGGGGCCATCAGAGAAGGATGTACTTTTCTCTGAAGGGAGGAGAGAACTTCCACTTTGCTTATGGCCAAGTCTAAATACTGACAGATTGTGGATTCAAAAGGCTTCTATTGCCTTGGCAGCTCACGTCAAGAGCCTCAAGTGATCAATGACGTCATACATAAGAGTGTTAATTGTTAAATTAACAACAGGATTCACTGTGCACTTACTTTGGCCCCCTGGGCACTGTGGGCATTTGGGAAATGAATCAGCAAATCGGTGCTGTTTTTCTCTCTCAAATAAATAAATAAACTTTAAAAAAATAAATAAAATCATCTGTGGGGCTTATAGCTCTGGTTTGCACTATATTTCCATTGAACTGTGCTGGCCTAGAAAGATGACATGTTTGAAAAGCCCGCATCAGATACTGTTAATACCTGGCTCCATGTCCTCATGGCCCATTTCTAAGTCTTCCAGGTGCCTCCAAGGACAGTTATGTGCCTGCTAAGGCGTCTAGATTCCCACTTGGATGGGGCATGTCTCTACTTCTCTTCCTGGAGGCATCTCTAGTGCCTTGGAGTTTGCTTGGGTGACCTGGAAGCACCTAGGGTTTAATGCTCCCAGTCAATAAGGGGATGGTAAATAAATGCTCTGTCTTTAGCAGTCCCCTCACAAGACAATCTTAAAGTGTATTTCTCACAGTCCCTCAGAGGGCCCCCAGCAGGGCTGAGCCCCAGCTGCCCACAACAGGAGCTTGTTCATTATCTGCTTCCTTATGCCCTCACTTATACTTCCTGGGATCACCTACCATATAAATCCCTTGAACCAACTGTTTGTCTTAGCATTGCTCTAGAGGGACCCAACTTCATAGAACAACTCATTTTCACAAACTTTATTTATAGGCTCCATGCCAAGTATCCTCGGACTTTCCAAATCATACTTTATTTTTCTTCCTGGGCTATTATTAGAGAAGATGTCTTCAATTACTTCTTTTTTCTATTAATTCATTTAGAACTGCATTGTCAATGGCTTGAAAAACAAACAAGAAATGAAGATTGTGCTCTAATTAAACAAATAGCAGATCATTTAAGACTTTGAGTATTTTTTTTCCTCCCAAGTAATTTGCTTACATTTAAACTGTGCTTATAGAGTGTCGTTTTAATTATCAAGCCATTAAGGATATTGTTTTGGTCCTTTGAAACGTTTCGTTCTGCTTTGGGGCAGTGGCAGGTTCTTTCACTCAATGGAATTAAACTCCACAAGACAATTAAATAATGTTTCCCATTGGATCTGCAAGAAAAGGCACAACCAGCCAGGCGGCAGTGTTGGTGGGGGACAGCCACCATTCCCTGAACAAAGTCAAGCAGTAGGCACAGCTCTGCCCTGCCCGGCAGCACGGCTTGCTATCTCATCCTATGCTTGTGTGGACAATGTGGTGTATTAAAAAATAAATAAATAAACATGAAAAAGGCCGGGGGTACAGGGCTTTAGAGACAAAGAAACCCATGTTTTAGTCCTGTCTTCACCACTTACTCATATGACGTCCTTCAAATCTTTTTGTCTGAGTCTGTTTCCCTATCGACAGCAGGTCAGGGGCTATCACAGAATGAACACAAAGAATATTTGGACAGGGACTCACACTTCAAAGTGTCCACGTTCAGATCGTTTACATTGTCTTCAAACGTGTGTGTGTGGGTACACTCACAAAATACATTTTAAGATTTTGTACATATACTTTTCAGGCGTTTCTTCAGTCTTTGATATATCAGCAACCTGAAGAGTACCTTGAGCCTCTCTTGACTCAGGCTGTGATAAGAGTAATAATTCTCATATATCCAACAGCTCTTTCCATCAGTACACAGGGAGCTTTAGAGAACAAGAGATTTATTTCAAACCACCTGCACTTCCTTTATTCCCTTTAGTTCTTCTTGGAAAGCTCCACTTTCAGTTCTCCCTTGAGCCTTCCCTCTGCAGCCTCTTTGAAACCCTGGAGTGCTCAGTACTTCATCTCTTGTCTGTGTCTGGCTGTCCAACTGGGCATTTGTGTGGGCTGTTGTTCCAGGAACCTGTACTTGGTGTGGTCAGAATGTTCTCACTCACACACTCTCTCCATGGGAGATGCTGACAGCCCCTTTTGAAATCCCTCAAACTAGGCTCTGGGCTCTACCTAGTGGATTTGTTGGATAACATATCAAGCAAAGTCACTGGCATCCAATACAGTGAACTCAATGTTTGCCAGGTGTTCCCCTTTTCTACCCAACGCTCATCAGAAATCTTAGGAAGCTGAGATTTAGTTCAGTGTTTCAATTAATTAAAAGTAATTACTGAGTGCCTACAAAGTTCATATGATGGGGCCTGGTGCTGTGGCAAAGCAAGTTGAGCCACCATCAGCAGCAACACTGGTTCCTGTTGTGGCTGTTCCACTTCCACTCCAGCTCCCTGCTAATGCTTCTGGGAAAGCAACAGAAGATAGCCCAATTGCTTGCGTCCCTGTACCCATATGGGAGACCCAGAAGGAACTCCTGGCTCCTAGCTTTGGATCAGCCCAGCTTCAGTCATTGCAACCATTTGGGGAGTGAACCAGTAAATGGAAGATCTCTCTCTCTCTCTCTCTCTCTCGCTCTCTCTTTCTCTCTCTCTATCTCTCTCTCTCCTCCTACCCCTTTCTAAATCTACCTTTCAAATAAATAAATAAATCTTCTAAAAAAATAAATAAAAATTTTAAAATAAAAAAGTGCTAAGACTTTACTAGATTCCAGAATAAAGAAGGTTGAGGCCGGCACCATGGCTCAATAGGCTAATCCTCCACCTGCAGTGCCAGCACACCAGGTTTTAGTCCTGGTCGGGGGGCCGGATTCTGTCCCGGTTGCCCCTCTTCCAGGCCAGCTCTCTGCTGTGGCCCGGGAAGGCAGTGGAGGATGGCCCAAGTGCTTGGGCCCTGAACCCCATGGGAGACCAGGAGAAGCACCTGGCTCCTGGCTTCAGATCAGCGCAGTGCGCCGGCCACAGCGCGCCGGCCGCAGCGGCCATTGGAGGGTGAACCAACGGCAAAGGAAGACCTTTCTCTCTGTCTCTCTCTCTCACTGTCCACTCTGCCTGTCAAAAAAAAAAAAAAAAAAAAAAAGGAAGGTTGAAAAGATAAGTTACAAAAAAGTCAGAAGATTGAGCCCCTTGCCCTTCCAGAAATCATAACTTAGTTGAATCCAATATAGAATAATATATTGAGCCTTCATCAAATGTTTGTGAAATGAATACAAGACTTATGTACAATGAAAGGCTAACATGTCAAGGATCTGAAGAGGTTTAAGATATTAGCTGGGACCAGCATTGTGGTACAGTGGGTTAGGCTGCCCGTCAGCAACCCATATGAGCACTGGTTCAAGTCCTGGTTGCTCCATTTCTGATCCAGATCCCCATTAATGAACCTAGGAAAGCAGTGGAAGAAGGCCTGAATACTTTGGCTCTTGTACCCAGGTGACCTGAATGGAGTTCCAGACCCCTGGCCTAGGCCTGGTCCAACCCCAGCCATAGGGGGCACCTGGGGAGTGAATCAGCAGATGGAAGATCTCTCTGTCTCTCTGTTACTCTACTTTTCAAATAAATTTTTTAAAATCTTTTTTTAAAAGATATGAGCTAAAGACCCTAGGAATTCCCAAATTCTGCCTTAGACAGCCTCTGTTCCACGTAGTGAATTCTCTCACATGGGACAAACAGGAAATGAAGAAATTAATTATCTGGGATTGTGTTCCACACTCCTGTGAAGAACTGCCCAATACCCTGGTTAGGAAGCATGCGACCTACTTAAAGATCAAAGGGACCTTTTCCATCTTCCCAAACCCAAACCCAAATTATATCTGGGATTACACAACCCTGTGAGGAGAGGGCAGCATGAGGGAAACATACACTAAGCACTCAGAGTAGAAGAAAGCTACTAAAGATGGCTAACCTGCCCCGGGCTACCCATCCAAATACTGCTGCAGTTACTGAGGGACTTTGTTACACACAAGTGCCCTCACCACTTGGAATCATGGCCCAGTTGGCACATGGGAATCTGGCCTTCCCCTGTGATGGTATAGAGCAGTAGAGTGGGGTGGGAATTTGGCACAGCAACTGGGACACCTGCATCCCATTTGAGAGTTCTAGCTTTTCTCCCTATTCAAACTTCCTGCTAATGTGCGCCCCAAGAAGCAGCAAGTGATGACTCAAGTATATAGGTCCCTGCTTCCCACATAGGAGACCCAGACTGAGTTCCAGGCTCCTGGCTTCAGCCTAGCCTAGCTTCAGCTCTTACAGACTTAAAAAAAAAAGAAGAAAAGAAAAGAAATTCAAGGAGCATACGGAAGGTCTTTTTCCACCTCATCACTCCCTGCATTGTGCCTCCTGTTTTCTTCCTCTCTTTGCCTCTCTCTCCCTTTCAAATACAATAAATAAATAAATGTTAGTGCATTGTGTCATTAATTGACTTAAAAAATAGGCAGACAGGAAATTCTTTAAAACTCCAAATGTAGCATAGCAGGTACAGCCATTGCCTGTGATAACAGTGTCCCATCATATGGGCACAATTTGAGTCCTATTTGCTCCATTTTCAATCCAGCTTCCTGCTAACGTGTCTTGAAAAATAGCAGAAGATGGCCCAAATGCTTGGGGCCCTAAAGCCATGAGGGAGACACAGAAGATGCTCCAGGCTGCTGGCTTCAGTCTGGCCCAGCCCTAGCCATTGCTGCCATTTGGGGAGGATAACAGTGGATGGAAGCCCAATTCCCACCCCTGTAACTCTGCTTCTGAAATAAATAAAACAAATCTTTAAGAAAAAAAACTTTGAGAAGTGAACTCACATTGGGTCAAAGTAATAAAAGAAGTAACAGGATATTATTTGGCAGAGTTATCCTTAAGAGTCCCTTAGCATCAAGCAGGGCCAGAGATAATTTTGTTCTTCTCATGGAACTTTCTAGAAATTTTTACTAGGGAGTTTTCTGTGTGCTACTTTCCATCCCTTACAACCTCAAGAAGTGCTTGTTCGATGGATAACCCAATTCTGCAGTCAATTATCAGCAGGCTCACAAGCTGATACCTCTTTAACATATACATAAGAAAGGGAAGCTACTTGGTTGTTTAATGATATTCTTTCCACGACTTCTTTCTAGGTGTTTTCCATAATTGAATTGTCTACAAATAAAACAAGGATTGCTGCTTCTAATAGCAAGTGGCATTTGGTAGACACCTTTGAATGAAATGTAACAAAACACTTCAAACAAACGTTCATTAACTGTGTAGTTCTGTTTGAGGGCAGGACACACTGTGTTTCTAAAATGAAAGAGTTTGAGCAATCTAAACATGGCTAAAAAATAGCAGGTAGCTCTTGTTCACTAAATATGGTGGAAAATGGCATATTTTGATTAATAAAAATCTCCTATCTTTTCATTTCACTTAACTCAGAATATTTAGAGAAATGTTATATTTTATATCAGATACAGAAAATAACTTAAAAATTCTAGAACCCCAACTCCCTGTGTCTATTCCATCTCATTTTTGCACTTTAGCCCAGGTAGATGGTCCAGACATGTTTTGCTCCTTCATCTCTGATTTCATGGACCTAGAAACAATGATATATATAATACAGGTTGTAAACCTCTCTTTTCACTTTATTCCTTTCCTGAGTACCTGAGTCCCATAATAATTAAGTCTTTAGTCTCGGAAATCTGCCCATAGTTGGCAAAAACAAAGCCAATTAAATCAAAGATATTTTAAAAATCATCTTTATTTCTTATTTATTTGTACCTGACAGTGTTTTTGCTATACCAGGATTTCCCAAGAAAAGTAGCATTTAAGAAATGGGCAGAGGGGTTTTGATTAAGTTGGCAAAGTAAGGAGGGAACTTGCTGCTAGACTCTAGGAGAATATAGGGTTTTTTTGTTTGTTTGTTTTTGGTTTTTTTTGTTTTGTTTGTTTTTTGACAGACAGAGTGGACAGTGAGAGAGAGAGACAGAGAGAAAGGTCTTCCTTTGCCGTTGGTTCACCCTCCAATGGCCGCCACAGCCAGCGCGCTGCGGCCGGCGCACTGCGCTGATCTGAAGCCAGGAGCCAGGTGCTTATCCTGGTCTCCCATGTGGGTTCAGGGCCCAAGCACTTGGGCCATCCTCCACTGCACTCCCGGGCCACAGCAGAGAGCTGGCCTGGAAGAGGGGCAACTGGGACAGAATCCGACGCCCCGACTGGGACTAGAACCTGGTGTGCTGGCGCCGCAGGCAGAGGATTAGCCTATTGAAGCGCGGCGCCGGCAGAGAAGATAGTTTTTAAGAAGTGGAAAGAGTGCAGTCTCAGGGAAGAGCTAGGGAGAAAACAGCAGAGGAAACTCTAAGCAAATTGGAGGGACACAGTGGACCTTCGTAGAGGGCAAAGACACACACAACTCAGGACTCCAGTAGCTGAGAGCCTCTGCACCAGCATTGGAAAGTGAGGGGAGACCAGACTGCAGCAGCCAAAGCCATTGGCAAAAGCTGCAGGAAGAGCCTAGAGGGAATCCAGCTTGGAGCCCCGTGGGGGATAGTGTACCTGCCAAACCAGAGGAGAAAAAACAAAGGGGAGGGCATGTTTTCCCTCTCCTGGATCACCCTGCCACAGTGTCCTGTAACAAGCTGATAGAGAGCAGGCAAAATTTTGGACATACATAATAGCTGTACCAGCTTGTGTCCATGCCCAGCAACAATCCAAGTGGAGGCTCCTGAGTCTGCTGACAGGAAGCTGGATGCTAGTGAATGTGGGAGGCTTGTGTGCTGGGACTGTGAAAACACTGAGGCTATGTAGCAGGACTCAGGGTGTGGCTGGGACTTTGGACACTCCACACAAACTGGGCTGCCTGGTTACCTGGCAAGGGACATTGCTGGGGAATCTGAGCTTACACTGAGTACTATACAGATCCTTTGTCTGGTCCTTGTGGCAGAGCAGACAAATAATAGACATGCTGGGGCTGGTGCCCAGGCTCTGGTCTCCTTTGAGGAAAGGAGTTCTGCTGAATCTACAGCAACAGACAAGAACAAACTTCCCCTCTAATTAAAGAGAGAGAGAGAGAGAGAGAGAGATTGATTTACCACACCAAACCCGGGTGTGTCATCTCAGAAACACCCTTCACTCTGGAGCACTGAACAGAGCTCCTTGGCCGCACTGACCACACACCTCTACATATTACCTGAAAGCAGACACTCCATTAATCCAAACAGACATAGTCCAAAGATAAAAGCCACCACACCAAAAAAAAGAAGAAGAAGAAACCAATGAATATCTCCACAACTGCTGAATAACAAACACAGCAATTCAAGAAATAAGAAAAAGGAACACAATATGATGCCTCAAAAGAACACACTTCAATACTAGATTGTGAAGATAATAGTAAGATTGAAGAAATGCCAGAAATGGAAGTCAAAACATTGATCATAGGTTTACTTAGAAGTAATCAGAAGCAAATGCATGAACTAATGAAATCCATACGTGACATGAAAGAAAATTTCTCCCAAGAAACTGAGATCTTAAAATAATAGAATAATAGGAATGAAGAATTCAATAGAACAAATGAAAAGTGCAGTGGAAAGCCTTAACAACAGAATTGGTGAAGCAGAAGAAAGAATATCCAACTTAAAAGACAAAGCACAGGAAATTATACAGACCAAACACAAGAAGAAGAAATTAGAAAACTAAAAAACACTGTTGCGAATCTACAGGATATTATCAAATAACTCAACATATAGGTCTTACAAGTTCCTGAAGGTGTGGATAGCGAGAGAGGATTAGAAGGCCCTCTTAGTGAAATAAAAACGGAAAATTTCCCTAATTTGGAGAAAGAAAGGGACATCCAAGTACAGGAAGCACATAGAACCCCTAATAGACATGATCAGAAAAGATCTTCACCACGACACATTGTAATCAAACTCTCCACAGTAAGACATACAGAAAAGATTCTAAAATATGCACCAGAGAAATGCCAGGTAACTTTCAGAGGATCTCCAATTAGATTCACAGTAGACTTCTCATCAGAAACCCTGCAAGCTAGGACAGAATGGTAAGATATATTCCAAGTCTTAGAGAAAAGAACTGTCAACCCAGAATACTATCCCCTGAAAAGCTCTCATTTATAAACCAAGGTGAAATAAAGACCTTCCATGACAAACAGAAAGTGAAGGAATTTTTCACCACCCATCCAGCCCTGCAGAAGACGCTTAAGGATGTGCTATACATAGAAACACAGAAACACAATCATCACTATGAAAGAAGGTAAAGGAAGGAAATTTCCCAGAAAAAGTACAAGGAAATCCAAAGTAAAAAATAGGAATACTTACAGAAAAATGGCAGGGAAAAGTGTTACTTGCCAATAGCCACCTTGAATGTTAATAGCCTCAATTCTCCAGTTAAAAAACACAGAATGGCTGAATGGATTCAAAAACAAAACCCATCTATTTGCTGCCTACAAGAAACACATCTTACCAACAAAGATGCATACAGACTGAAAGTAAAAGAATGAAAAAGATATTCCATGCTAACAGAAACCAAAAAAGAGCTGATGTAGCAATCCTAATAGCAGATAAAATGTTTAACACAAGAACTGTCAAATGAGACAAAGAAGGGCACTATTTAATGATTAAGGGAAAAATTCAACAGGAAAATGTAACTATTATTAACATATACGCACCTAATTACAAGGCACTTGGCTATTTAAAAGAAATGTTAATGGCTCTAAAGGGAGACATAAATTCAAATACAATAGTAATGGGGGATTTCAATACACCCTTTCAGCAATGGACAGATCAACCAGACAGAAAATCAGCAAGGAAAAAACAGTCAATCGACACTATTGACCAAATGGACCTATCAGATATCTACAGGATTTTTCCTCCTAGAGTTGCAGAATACATATTCTTCTCACCTGTGCCTGGAACCTTCTCTAGGATTGACCACATGCTAGGCCATAAAACAAGTCCCAGCAAAATCAAAAAAATCAGGAGGCCAGCACTGTGGCATAGTGGTTAAAGTCACTGCCTGCAGTGCCAGCATCCCATATGGTCACAGGTTCAAGTCCAAGCTGCTCCACTTCCCATCCAGATCTCTGATATGGCCTGGGAAATCAGTAGAAGATGGCCCAAGGGCATGGGCATCTGCACCCAAAGAGGAGACCCAGGATCAGCAACTCTGGAATCTCTAGAACATATGTAAACACATGGAGCCTGAACAACATGCTCCTGAATGAACAGTGGGTCATATAAGAAGTCAAAAGAGAAGTCAAACAATTTCTGGAAATAAATGAGGACAACAATATAACATATCAAAACTTATAGGATACAGCAAAAGCAGTGTCAAGAGGAAAGTTTATAGCAATTGTGGCCTACACAAGAAATTGGAAAAGTACCAAACAAATGAGCTAACACCGAATCTCAGAGGTCTAGAAAAATAGAGCAAACCAAACCCAAAACTACAAGGAGAAAAGAAATAATTAAAATTAGAGAAGAAATCAACAAAGTTGAAACCAAAAAAGATACAAAATATTTGCAAAATGAAGAGCTGGTTTTTAGAAAAAATAAACAAAATTGACACACTATTGGCCCAACTAACTGAAAAAAGGAGAGAGAAGACACAAAGCAAGAAAATTAGAGATGAAAAAGGAAATGTAAAAACAGGAACCACAGAAATAAAGAGTCATCAGAAATTACTACAAAGAGCCAAAAAACTGGGAATCCTAGAAGAAATGTATAGATTCCTGGAAACGTACAACATATCTAAATTGAGCTATGAAGACACAGAAAACCTAAACAGACTCATTACCAAGATGGAAGTTGAATCAGTAATAAAGACCCTCCCAACAAAGAAAAGCCTAGGACTGGATAGCTTCACTGCTGAATTCTACCAGACACTTAGAGAAGAACTAACTCCAGTTCTTCTCAAGTTATTCAAAACAATTGAAAGGGAAGGAATCCTCCCAAATTCTTTCTTTGGAGCCAGAATTACCTTAATTCCTAAACCCAGAAAAAATACAACAGAAAAACAGAACTACAGACCAATTTCCCTAAAGTCCTCAACAAAATTCTAGCCAATAGAATCCAACAACACATCAGAAACACCAAGTGGTATTTATCCCTGGTATGCTGGGATGGTTCAACATTCACAAATCAATCAATGTGATACATCACATTAACAAACTGAAGAACAACAATTATATGATTATCTCAGTAAATACAGAGAAAGCATTTGATAAATACAACACCCTTTCATGATGAAAACTTAAGCAAATTGTGTATAGAAGGAACATTCCTCAACACAATCAAGGCAATTTATGACAAACACTTGGCCAGCATCTTATTGAATGAGGAAAAGTTAGAAGCATTCCCACTGAGATCCAGAACCAGGCAAGGATGCCCACTCTCACCACTGCTACTCAGTATAGTCCTGGAAGTTTTAGTCAGAGTCATTACGCAAGAAAAAGAAATCAAAGGAATATAAATTGGGAAAGAGGAATTCAAACTATCCCCCTATTTGCAGGTGACATGATTCTATAAATAGGGGATCCAAAAGACTCCACCAAGAGACTATTGGAACTCATAGAAGAGCTTGGTGAAGTAGCAGGATATAAAATCAATACATTGAAATCAACAGCCTTTGTATATACAGACAATGTCACAGCTGAAAAAGAACCTCTGCAGCTCAACAGGCTAATTCTCCGCCTTGCATCACCGGCACACCAGGGTCTAGTCCCAGTTGAGGCACTGGATTCTGTCCCGGTTGCCCCTCTTCCAGGCCAGCTCTCTGCTGTGGCCAGGGAGTGCAGAGGAGGATGGCCCAAGTGCTTGGGCCCTGCACCCCACGGGAGACCAGGAGAAGCACCTGGCTCCTGCCATCGGATCAGCACGGTGCGCTGGCCACAGCGTGCCAGCCGCAGCGGCCATTGGAGGGTGAACCAACGGCAAAAGGAAGACCTTTCTCTCTGTCTCTCTCTCTCACTGTCTACTCTGCCTGTCAAAAAAAAAAAAAAAGAAAGAAAGAAAGAGAACTTCTAAGATCAATCTCACAATAGCTACAAAAAAATCAAATCCCTTGAAATAAATTTAATCAAGGATGTCAAAGATCTCTACAACTAGAATTATAAAACATTAAAGGAAGAAATAGAAGAAGATAAAAAATGGAGAAATCTTTCACATTCATGGGTTAGAAGAATTAATATAATCAAAATGTCCATTCTTCCAAAAGCAATTTACAGATTCAATGCGATACCAATCAAAAAATCAAAGGTGTTCTTCTCAGATATAGAGAAAATGATGCTGAAATTCATATGGAAACAAAAGAGAGCTCACATAGATAAAGCAATCCTATACCAAAAAAAAAGCCGGAAGCATCATACTACCAGATTTCAAGACTTATTACAAGATATTTATAATCAACACTACCTGGGACTGGTACAAAATCAGATGAATAGACCATGGAACAGAATAGAAATGCCAGAAATCAATCTAAGCAGCTACAATCAACTCATATTTGACTAAGGAACTAAAACCAATTCCTGGAGCAAGGCCAGTCTCTTCAACAAATGGTGCTGGGAAAACTGGATCTCCACATGCAGAAGTATGAAGCAGGACCCCTGCCTACACCTTACATAAAAATCCATTCAAAATGGAATAAAACAGTAAATCTATGACCTGATGCCATAAAATTATTAGAGAACATTGGGGAAACCCTGCAAGATATTGGCACAAAGAGTTCTTTGGAAAGATCCAAGAGGAATAGGAAATCAAAGCCAAAATTAACAAATTGGATTACATCAAGTTGGGAAGCTTCAGTACTGCAAAAGAAACACCCAGGAAAATGAAGAGGCAACCAACAGAATGGGAGAAATTATTTGCAAACAATGCAACTGATAAAGGATTAATAACCAGAATTTACAAAGAAATCAAGACACTCCACAACAACAAAACAAATAACCCAGTTAAGAGATGGGAAAAGCACTTAAACAGACATTGTTCAAAAGAGGAAATCCAAATGGCTAACAGACACATGAAAAAATGTTCAGGATCACTAGCCATCAGGGAAATGCAAATCAAAACCACAATGAGGTTTCACCTTACCCCCATTAAAATGGCTTTCTGACAGAAATCAAACAACAAAAGCTGGTGAGTTTGTGGGAGAAAATGTACCTTAATCCACTATTGGTGGGAATGTAAACTGGTGAAACCACTATGGAAGACATTTTGGAGACTATAGTCTTACCATGTGACCCAGCCATCCCACCCCTGGGTATTTACCCAAGGGAAATGATATCAGCAAATAAAAGAGTTATCTGCACCCCCATGTTTATTGCAGTTCAATTCACAATAGATAAGGCATGGAATCAACCTAAATGCCCATCAACTGAGACTGGATATAGAAATTATGAGATATGTACTCTATGGAATACTACACCACAGTAAAATGTGAAATCCGATCATTTTCAACAAAATGTAGGGATCTGGAAAACATCATACTCAGTAAAATAAGCCAGTCCCAAAGGAACAAATACCATATGGCCTTCCTGATCTGTGATAACTAATAGAACACCTAAAAGGAAATCTTTAGAAGTGAAATTTACTCTTTAAGAAGCAACGACTTGAACAGCCCTTGTCTTGACTATCGAGGAACAGTTTTTTTTTCTCTCTCTTCTTCATACTATTTGTTGAATTCTTTATTTGACATAGAGTTAATCATATGTGTATAAAGTCAATTGAAAATAGACCTCAGTAAAAAATAAGAGAGGGAGGAGGAAGTATGTAACTGTAAAGATGTATAGTTCTTCATCGATTTCTACAGACTTACTTATTAGGGTACTGTTTAAAAAGTTGCCATGGGATCCTAAATCCCACTAAGCTGTGTGGTAAAAATGCCCTTTTAAGTGTTAAAGTGACCATATTAAGTGTTAAAGTGATCATACAGATAGGATTAAGTGTTAAAGAGGTCATATAAATAAGATCAAGTGTCTGGTAATAACAACAGAAAGAATTATAAAGGAGAGAATGTTCCAATGTGGGAAGCAGTCCACACAGCAGACTCATAGAATAACAAGCATTTTCAATAGCACTCTGACCTCAGAACCAGCCCTTAAGGCATTCTGGTCTGGCTGACAAGCCCATGAGAGTATTTCAGGGATAAAAAGCCAAGATACTGTGGCAAAAAAAAAAAATCCTCTTTGAAGGATCTCTGTGAGAGAGACCCCAGTGGAAAGAAGGGGCCATCAAAGAAGGATGTACTTTTCTCTGAAGGGAGGAGAGAACTTTCATTTTGTTTATGGCTTTGTCTAAATACTGACAGAGATTGTGGATTCAAAAGGCTTATATAGCTTTGGCAGCTCAGGTCAAAAGCCTCGTGTGATCACTGACATCACAGATAAGAGTGTTTATTGTTAAATTAACAACAGGATTCACTGTGCACTTACTTCCCATGCAGGACTTCTATCCTCAATGAGTTATGAGAATTAACTGTAAAACTTGTTCACAAGATGGTGTGTGTGTGTATGTGTGTGTGCAAATTGTTGAACTCTCTACTCAGTATACAGTTGGTCTTATGTGTATAAAGTTAATTGAAAATGAATCTTGGCCTGCGCCACAGTTCACTTGGCTAATCCTCTGCCTGCGGCACCAGCACCCCAAGTTCTAGTCCCAGTTGGGGTGCCGGATTCTGTCCCAGTTGCTCCTCTTCCAGTCCAGCTTTCTGCTGTGGCTTGGGAAGGCAGTGCAGAATGGTCCAAGTGCTTGGGCCCTGCACCCGCATGGGAGACCAGGAGGAAGCACCTGGCTCCTGGCTTCAGATCAGTGCAGCGCACCGGCCATAGCGGCAATTTGTGGGGGGTGAACCAACAGAAAAAGGAAGACCTTTCACTCTGTCTCTCTCTCTCACTGTCTAACTCTGCCTGTCAAAAAAATTTTTTTTTTAAAAAAGAAAATGAATCTTAATGGAGAATGGGACTAGGAATGGGAGAGGGAGGAGGAGGTGGGATGGGAGTAGGAGTGGGAGGGTGGGAAGAATAGTGGGAAGAATCACTATATTCCTAAAGCTCTACTTATGAAATTTGTACTCATTAAATAAAAGGTTTTTTTGGAGAAAGAAAAAGAAATAGGCAGAAAGATCTTCAAACCACTAAGAGATTCAAGTGCTACAAAGGGCTCCAGCTTTCAATTCCACTTACAGAATTTAGGAAACACCCAAAGCACATTTTCCATATGTATTTTTTGTATTTTAAAAAACAGAAGCATTTTGGAATTTAGATATCTGAAACATCACATTGTAAAGTTCCCCAAGTCTAATAGAAATAGTATTTTCAGGGTTATATTAAGAGAGATTAGTGGGATTAAGGGAATGCAGTTAAGCCAGAAATTGACAAATGTGGGACTATAATTTCAATGTGTTTGTTAAAACATTTGACTAACTGGGTAGTATAGTGTACACCAAAGTGGGCACTACTTAAGTCTGTAGCTTAAGTTATCCCCATGTGTTAGGAAAGATTATACAGATGGCAAGGGAGACAAAACATTCAACCTAAATAATCCATCCATCTTTAGAGAGCAAATCTAGTATATGATTACTAAATTCACTAATTTGGCCAATGCTCTGTGTATTAGTCAGGGTTCCTCAGAGAGACAGAAGCAACAGAAAACATATATAGGTCTATGAGTATGAGAGAGGATTAATTGGGGGAACTGGCTCACAAAATTGTGGCAGCCACCTACAGGCTGGAGACCCTGGAATAGCATGGCACAGTCCAAATCCGAAGGCTTAAAACCACAGAAGCCACTAATGTTATTCTCAGTCTGAGGCCAAAGGCCTGAGAGCTAGGGGAGCTGCTGTCTTAAGTCCTGGAGTTCAAAGTGTAGGAGGCCTAGCTTTCTGATGTCCAAGGCAGCAGGAAAAGTCTATCTTAGCACACACAGAAGACACCATTTACCTTCTGTATCTGTTCTCTCTGGCCACCCAAACATTGAATAGTGCCACACTGAGGGTGGATCTTCTGTATGTAGTCTACTCAAACTCAGACCAATCTCCTCTGGAAATATTCTCCTAGACATACTCCAAGTACACCCTGCATTTCTAGGAATTCCTTAACCCAGTCAAGCTGACACCTAAAATTAACCATCACACCATGCTATGCCAAGCAGATGGACCAAAGCAATACCAGGCATGATGCTACATGTTAAGATTGACAGGTAACTGCTTCCACACTGTGGTAGAGGTGGTAGAGTCTTTAATAGATAAAGCTTAGTGGAAGGTCCTTTAGGTTTCTGGAGGTGCTACCCTCAGAAGTGACTAAAGTACTTCTGCTGAGTGCTCTGGGTTAGTTCTCACAAGAGGGTTGCTACAAAGGACCAGGCTGACTACTCTAGCCTCTGTGACTTCCTGTTTAGTCATGTGATCTTTCTCTCTTATACCTGCTCCCACCACTGCAATGTCATCTGCCATGACCTGCAGCCCAGGGGACCCTCACCAGAACTAGTGCTTTGCTATGTAGACTTTCAGCCTCCAAAACTATAAACCTCTTTTCTTCAGAAGTACCCACCCTCACAGATTTCATTATAGTAACAAAAAAAAGGACTAATACAAGAACAATCAGTGTTTTAAGATGCTGTCTGAGGGATTCACACAATGTATGAGCAGAGTTGCCCCACAGCAAGCAACTTCAAATCATACTGTGATATGCTTTCTGCAGCTCATTAATTAAGATGTTCTAAAATATAATTCACAGGAATGCATTACATTAGTGGTTCCTGAACATCTATCCATGTATAAAAATCACAAAATTATCATTGATCCCTATCAAAATGAGACAAATGAGACAACCAAGGGTTTTTCATGCAGCTGACTTTTAAATTCATTGAATAAACTGAAAGTCATTTACTGTGAGATTATATTCTCCCTACCTTTTTCTTGTTAAGTCTTCATTCTTTTTTTTTAAAGATTTTTTATTTATTTGACAGGCAGAGCTAGACAGAGAGAGAGAGACAGAGAGAAAGGTCTTCCTTCTGTTGGTTCACACCCCTAAGTGGCCACTACAGCCGTCGTTGCACCGATCTGAAGCCAGGAGCCAGGCGCTTCCTCCTGGTCTCCCATGCAGGTGCAGGGCCCAAGCACTTGGGCCATCCTCCACTGCCCTCCCGGGCCACAGCAGAGAGCTGGACTGGAAGAGGAGCAGCCGGGACTAGAACCCGGTGCCCATATGGGATGCTGGCGCCACAGGCAGAGGATTAGCCAAGTGAGCCACCACACCAGGCCCAAGTCTTCATTCTTTTCAGAGAATAGTGGTAGCAAAAGAACAATGGAATTTTCTTTCCCAAATAAACTTAATTAGCGAAACAGACTGCCTCCCTATGATAGTCCCCAAAAGATGTTTTTTAAATGTATTGGTCCAAGGAATTCTGATATCTGACAACCACTGTAACTGACAGGATATGCATAGGTTTGCCAGAAAAAAATGTGATGTGAATGTATCTTTCAACCTGACAGTTATGTTAGTTACTAAGATTTTTGTCCATTTGTATTCTAATTATGCCCAAATTCAATTTTAAATTTATAAAACAAAGATCAGTAATAAATGAATTTAATAAATATCCACCATTGCCAATCATCTTTACTCTAGAATTACCATTTTCCTTATGAACTGTCATTTGGAAGATATCTTATTTGTGGTGAAATATGAGTAAAACTGTAGCTCCTGTATATAAATGTGTGTGCTAGTGTATTTGTTTGGAACCTTTTTGAGATCCCCAAGCACCTTGTTGGGAGAGTGGAAAGAGCGAGTAAAGACAGCAACATAAATAAACTATTATTATTTATATTGTACATTCTTCATTCTCATGCACTAATGCACAGTGTTATTTATTAGTTTAATCACTGTTGTGAGAATTGTTATTACTATTTCATGAAATAAAACTAGAAGTGGAAATTGGAAAAGAGAAAAGAGAAAAATACATTCCATCTTGAGGACATATAAGATTTACTGTATCTAATCTGTACACAGACAAACTATATTTATTTCTCACACAATTCCTTATTCATCAGTGTATTAAATTGCCTCCTACCCCAGTAACCAGGGGAACATTAGTGACTATGCAAATACACAAGCTTCATTTCTTCCCATTGTCCCCTACATCCTTACTTCCTTCCCAGCCTTACTATACCAAGGCTTCAACGTTTCAGGTCCCACATGACTGCAGGGCAGGACAGTCCACTTTTGTAGGCTCAGAGAGTCCAGAACATTGCAAAAATTATAAAATTCTAGATGCATCAACTCAGATGCCACAACCCAGACTCTACTTCCCTCCCATTCGGGGTCATACCCTGGTAAGGCACACCTGCTAACTTTTAAATTCAAACTTCTCTGGAGATCAGCAATCTTTTTAATTAAACATTAAGACAATTATTTAGCTGTTTCTACCCTCTGACTGCAAAGATGAAAGAATACTTGCTGTCTACCAATATGGACCTCTGCCTTTCACAGGTCAATGGCCTTAAATTGGCCATTGACCACCCTTAATGATAATTTCACCAGTGCATCAATGACCCCAGCAAGAGCCATTCAATTAATAGTCCTTATAATTACCATTCCCCCAAACCTCCCCTGTGCCTGAGCTATTACATCCATCAGTGAGCTCTGCTTCACTGGTATCTCATTCCAGTTCACCACTGGCGAAGTTCTAACCTTCTGCATTTGCAGTACCCCAAAGGCTAGCTTTATTCCACCAGCCACCATCATTGACATTTTCATTGCCAGTAGGTCTCTTTAATTTTTAGAGGCACTTCCTAGAAAATGTCTGTACCTATTGGCTTAGGTCAGGTTTGCTGGGACAGTACATTTCACTGCAAAAAGTACATTGGGATGTGCTCACCTGAACTATGAGTACAAGGGAGTGAGCAGCAGAACAAAGCAGAGGAATAAACTGAAATGAAGCACAGGTTTCAGGTCATCCTGCAGAAGAAGCTGGGATCCACATGGAAGCACAAGGGCCACACCTGGGCCCCCACATCAACCACTCATTGAATAGGGAGCACAGCATTCAAAGAGGTAGCTCCTTTCCAAGATAGGGACTCGGCCATGCGCTTGAGTATGCAATACAGCTGGCAGCCGGGGGAACATATGCTTGTCCTGAAGGAGGCATCTGGGCAGTCTGTGCACAGCAGCACCCACTTCATCTCTGGGAATCAACAACCATGTTGATGCAATTGGGGAAGACGGCCAGCACCTCCCAGTCTGGCATCTCTCAGACTTCTCCAGCCTTGTCTGCCATAGAGCCTCTACTCAGATGACTTCTCCAGTCCAAATATACTCCTAAATGTCCTCCACATACTCCTCTCGGGCTTGGCTCATAGCTTGCCCACTGTTGGGAAATTCTACCCAACTTTGCTGAATGTTTCTCATCTGGCCCAAGTCCTGCCTTTCCTTCGAAGATTTACCAATGGTTCCTGCCCATCCTGCCCTCCTCTGGTGACTCACTAACCATGAGACATGGAGAATATTCATTCATTCATTTATTTATTTATAAAGGTTTTGCCTTCAACTAAACTATAAGCTCTACCTCTTACTAGGCTGAAATCTTGAACGGTAAGCAAGTAGGTCTCTGAGCCTCAGTTAATCCATTTTATTAAACTTAAAAATTACACACTTAATATTTTAGTGAGTGTCTGAGTATCTGTTATGTGCCAAGCCTTTCTTCAAGAACTGGAGGAGGGACGTGGCCTTGTGTATGAAGCCTGCAGCTCAGCATGTAAAAGCCAGAGGTGGCCAATGGACATGCCCCAGCTCACTAGAAGGGAGAAAGGGGAGAGAAAGACAAGGGAAGGGGCGCAAGGGTCAAGCCCAAGTCCATATCCACAGTCCTCTGTGCTGACTTGCTCTCTCTGAGACTCATTACCCACCCCTCACGTCTGTAGCTGCTAGTTTTAACCTAGTTCTCTTGAATCCCCAAGAACATTTTCCTCTCTCTCCAAATATAAAGAAAAGTTCAGGAAACCAAAACAGCAAAAATAGAAAATTAAGGTCAATGGGGAAGAAAGAATAACTCTGACATTGGTCTTTAAATCTGTGCTAGTTTTTAGATCTAGGGCCTGGAGGCAATAACTACTCCTTATTTCTCTTGAGTTTCTCTAGCCCCTCACAGGTGTTTGTCTCATTGGCTCTAAAATTTTGCTCTTAGAATGAACTTCTCCAGGGCTGGGATAAATAAACATCCCTCTTCTATGAGATCATGTCTCCTTTTTATAAAGTATGTTTGTTCCTTTCTCCTGGAATTCCTAAATGTCTGCTTTCTTGGATTTGCAAATGGGAAGACCCTGGAGAAAGGGAATGAACGTGAAGAAAGAAGGGGCAGCTGGGACAAAGCACACACCTCAGCCCAGTCCTGTCAGAGCCAGTGCCTGTTGCTGGTCTTGAAAGAAGTGAGCACTTTCAAGATACAGACCCTCAGTCCCCGCAGGAGGCAATCGTGCTCAGCCAAATCCACTGACTTCAGGCTAGAAACCCCAGGTCTCAGAAGTGAGAAGCAGCAACAACTGCAACTTCGGCCTGCTCCTAAGCCTCTGTGGACCTACGTGTTTATTCTTCGCACTACTTCATCATCCATCTTCTCCTTCCCAGCGTCTCGAAATAAACCTCCCGGAGCAGGCATCTGGGGCAGCTGGATCAGAGTCCTGGCTCTGCTTCCTGTTCCAGCTTCCTGTTAATGTGCACCCTGGGATGTAGCAGGTGATGGCCAAGCACTTGGGTCCCTACCGCCCACATGGAAGGCCTGGATGGAGTTCCAGTTCCTGACTTTGGCCTGCCCCAGCCCCAACTGTTGTGAGCATTTGGGAAATAAACCAGTAGCTGGAAAAGTTTTCTGTGTCTATCTCTGTCCCTCTGCCTTTCACATAAATGAGTAAAAATTATTTTTAAAAAAGAAAGCAGCTTTCTCTGGGTTGCCTCCAGAATATGCACACAGGAACTCATCTTAGCTCTGATTGCCAATCAGCACCTTCTTCTTAGAACTTTGCTCCTGTAGCTACACACATTCTGAGTTTGTCTCTCAATGTGGTCTCCTCTGGGACCCAAGAATGTTCCATGCCAGCACCATGGACATCCCACAAAGAGAAGTTATTGTCCAGTGATGTTTCTGAAACTAGACAATGTGCTGATTAGCAGGTGAACTGGGGAGAGGAGAAAAGATGGCAAGGCTGCCTGGCAACAAGGAAGTGACAATATTTTTTAAGATTTATTTATTTCAAAGTCAGAGTTACAGACAGAGAGAAGGACAGGCAGAGAGAGAGAGAGAGAGAGAGAGAGAGAAAGAGATCATCTATCTGCTTGTTTACTCCTGGCCAGGAGCCAGGAGCTTCTTCCAGGTTTCCCACATGGGTTCAGGGGCACAGACACTTAGGCTATCATCTGCTTTTCCCAGGCCATTATCAGGGAGCTGGATCACAATGTTGGCTCCAAGAGTGGTGATTTCTTTACAGGGAGAGAGGCAGTATGAGTACTCAGGCATCATCATACATGGCCCATGAGCTATGGCAAGGGTTCAGGGTACATTCTTGTTTCCTTAGTCTAAATTCTTAACTTCTATGCCTCTCCATAAACCAGTACTTCCATTAAAGCTCACCTAATAGCCCAAAATAGAGGTTCTTATTCTAAGCCAGGATGCTAAGTCTTCTTTTCATGGCGTTACTTTTTTTAAAAGACTTATTTGAAAGGCAGAGTGACAAAGAAAGAAAGGGAAAGAAAGAGAAAGAGATCTTCCATCAGCTTCACCAAATGGCTGCAACAAACAGAGCTGGGTCAGGCCAAAGCAGGGGCCCAGGTATTTGAGTCATCGTCTGATGCATTCTCAGATGCATTAGTAGGAAGTTAGTTTGAAAACTGAGGAGCCAGAACTCAAACATTACTCCAATATAGGACATTGGCATCGTAAGCAGCAGTTTAACTCAAACACTGGCCCGACAGCATTACTATTTATTAGCTATGCAAATTTAAGCAAGTCTTCACCCCTCCAGATCTCAACGTCTTTTCCTATAAAATGAGGATGAACTTCCAGATCATCTCTGCAGTCTCTTCAGCTCTCAGTACGTAAGACCACCCATGGGCTTCACACACACGTTCTCTCTTAAAACTTCAGGTCCATCAACTCAGAAGATTCCACCTCTTCCTTTAAATAAAGTGTAATTCATGTTTAATTTCGTAGGTCCTCCAGGGACTCCTTGTCTGGGTTGGTAATTGGTAGAGTTGGAACTAAAGAGAGCAGTTAAGAAGAAAAACATACATTTCAGGCAAGAACTAGTCAATGGTTATTCCAGAGAAGCACTTGGAGGTTTGCCCTGCTCCAAGATCCGATAGTAATCACCTCCATTGAACTGCTCATTGCTTTGTTACACAGGCATCCTTCTAATCAAACCAACAAAGTCAGCCTTAATATCTCTATTTTCTTAAGTGGAGAAGCAGGAAATGGACTTCAAACTCCATGCTCTTCTGGCTTTGCAATGCTTGCCTGTTTTCAAGCACCAAGCAAAGGGTCAGGCCAGTGTGGATAGAACATCATCTTTATAAAGCTACTTTTCATCCATGGTAGTTTTATGTTTTACCTGGTGTTGTTTGAGAAGCATATTTTCTTCATATTAATACAGCAAAATGGGCTCTAATTTTTGGCATAAAAATTTTATTCTTTCATTAATTTTCATTAGCATATTTCCTCTTTTGTTGAATGCTTAATAAGTAGACTAAAATTCCATTATAAGGTCAATGAAAAAACTCACACCTATGAGTGTTCTCAGGCTTTACTAGGTGTTATGCTTCAAGGGAAAAACTGAGTCATGGCTTATTTAAGTATATGCAATGATGAATAGGTCTGACTGTTCTTTTGAAATCTCTATGATTCTCGCAGCACTTTGAAAGAGACTCCCAGTACCCAGAAACTGTCACTTTTCTTCTCGACCACCTGAGAGTGGCCATGTGCCACATCAGTCTGTCATTCTGGAGCTCATTATGGTGATCTGACAATCCATTCTTGCCAAACCAGTCATTCTATCAAACTGGCCTTGAATTTATTAAACAGCCACAAATGAGAACAGCATGATTGCCATTAAGTTGGCATGAAGCAGATATTCTCAATTAGGCTTCTTTTTATCTTCCTTTCTACAAATTTTCTGAAAATTTTAAAAATTTTAAAAGCTACAATGAAAAAATTTAATAATCATCCAATTATCCCCTGCCCAGAATTGACCACTATTTGTATCTTGTCACATGGACCTCTAATCTTTTCTTTGGTTTTTAAATTTAAAATCACCCAGGTTGGTAAAAATGAGACTTACCTGTTATAAAAATGTAAAGAAGGGCCAGAGCAGTGGTGCAACAGATTAAGCTGCCACCAGCAACACCTGCATCAATATGTCAAGTCCTGGCCACTCTACGTCCATTCCAGCTCCCTGCCAATGTACCTGGGAAAGCAGCAGAAGACAGCCCAAGTATCTGGGCCCCTGCCACCCATGTGAGAAACCCAGATAGAGCTCCAGACTCCTAGCTTCAGCCTAGCCCAGCCTCTGCTATTGAGACCATTTAGGAAGTAAACTAGCAGAAGATCTCTTTCTCTGTCTCTCCCTCTCTCTATGTAACTCTGTCTACCAAATAAACAAATAAATCTTTAAAAATGTAAAGAATGGGGGGGCCAACATTGTTGCATAGTGGGTAAAAGGTAACACCAGCACCCACAGGGATGTATGTGTTCAGGCTTCTCCACCTCCAAATCAGCTTCCTGCTAATGGCCTGGAAAAAGCAGCAGCAGATGGCCAAGTGTTTGAGCCCCTGCCACCCATGTTGAAGACCTGGAGGAAGCTCCTGGCTTTGGTCTGGTCCAGTGTTGACTGCTGCAGCCATCTAGGGAGTGAACCAGCAGATAAAAGATCTTTCTCTCTCTCTCTCTCTCTCTCTCTCTCGCTCAGATTTTCAAATAACATAGATAGATCTTTTTAAAAATGTGAAGAGGGCCGGCGCAGTGGCTCAACAGGCTAATCCTCCACCTTGCGGCGCCGCACACCGGGTTCTAGTCCCAGTCAGGGTGCCGATTCTGTCCCGGTTACCCCTCTTCCAGGCCAGCTCTCTGCTGTAGCCAGGGAGTGCAGAGGAGGATGGCCCAAGTGCTTGGGCTCTGCACCCCATGGGAGACCAGGAGAAGCACCTGGCCCCTGGCTTTGGATCAGCGCGGTGCGCCAGCCCCAGCGGCCATTGGAGGGTGAACCAATGGCAAAAGGAAGACCTTTCTCTCTGTCTCTCTCTCTCTCACTGTCCACTCTGCCTGTCAAAAATAAAAAATAAAAAAATTAAAATATAATTCCAAAAAATTATTTAAAAAATAAATAAATAAAAATGGAAGAATGCAGAAAGTCAAATATAATTTTAAAAATACCCAGATTACACAGCCAGGAATAACTGTTGTTCACATTAGAGTAAAATGATCATTCCGCTTTCTATATAGAAATAAAGAAAAATATATAAGCAGATAAAAAGGAGAAAATCTATTTATTGAAGTTGGTTCACTCTTTTTTTAATATTTATTTATTTATTTGAAAGACAGAGTTACAGAGAGGGGGGAGAGGGAGAAAAAGTACATGTATGTGTGTGTGTGTGAGAGAGAGAGAGAGAGAAAGAGAGAGATCTTCCATCCTCTGTTTCATTCCCCAAATTGCCACATCAGCTTAGGCTGGGCCAGCAGAAGCCAAGAGCCTAGAACTTCATATAGGTCTCCCATGTGGGTGACAGGGGCCCAAGTACATGGGCCATCTTGTGCTGCTTTCCCAGGCATATTAACAAGTAGCTGGATTTTGGATTGGCTCAGCTCCAGCCATTGCGGCCATTTGGGGAGTGAACCAACAGAAGGAAGACCTTTCTCTGAATCTCTCCCTCTCAAATAAATAAATTTTAGTCTGTAACTCTACCTCTCAAATAAATAAATAAAATCTTAGAAAAAAAAAGTGGAACAGCCAAGACTCCAACTGACATCCACATGGGATGCTGGCGTGGCAGGCACCAGCTTAACCCGCTGTGTCACAATGCCAGCCCCAGTTGGCTCATTCTTAAACATATACTTTCAATAGAAAGGATTAATTTTAAATTTATGCATGGTCCCTGACTTAACAGTGGTTCTACTTGAATTTTTGACTTTATAATGGTGTGAAAGCAGTACCTATTCTGTAGAAATTATATTTCAAATTTTGAATTTTGACCTTTTCCCCAGGCTAGCAATATGCAATTTTATCTTCTCTGGCAATATTAGACAGTGGCAGTGAACTGTAGCCCCCAGTCACCCCTGCGGTCACAGGGGAATCAGAACTCTACAGTGTGCCATGTTGCCCAACTAGAACATTTGCTATGTTAGCCATATTAAATGCTTTTTTGACTTAAAATATTGTCAACTTAAGATGAGTTTATCAGGATGCACCGTCATTTCAAGAAGAGGAAGATTTTCGTTCTTCATTTCAGAGACAGAGAGAGAAAGAGACAGACAGAGCAAGCGCTCTCAGCGGCTGCCTCGTTCCCCAAATGCTCATCACGGCCAAAGCTCAGAGACAGGAACCCAATCCCAAGTCCCTCAGATTGAAATCAGTAACCCAACTACCTGACTCCCAGGAAGCCAGAGTCGGAAACCAGACATCTGAACCAGCATCTTAACCACCAAGCCAAATGCCCACCCTGTACGCTGATTTTAAAGGGAGTAAAAGAAACCACAGAGGAATCAAAGAAACTGCTTAAATTCAAATAAATGCTCTTGAAAATACTTTTAAGATGTCTCTAAGGAAAAGAAATCAGTTCATTAAAAACTAAAGAACTGGTTTTTTTAAAGTAACTTATTTTGATGGGAACAGTTTCTCTTTACTGCATATTTGCTCCGAAAGGTGAAGGCTCTGTTTTCTCACATTTCCTCTCCCCCTCCTTCCTTCTGTCTGCACTTGTATTACTATGTTTACATTGCCTGTTGTCTATTCACATTTGGTTCTATAACCCTGGTCGCCACAATTGTTTCATATTAACTCTACATCTTTATGGAGCCAGTGTTTAGCACAACTTCTATAGTCTTGTGTTCTCTGTTTTGATTCATGCCATAAGGGTAAAGTTGTTACAAGTGCCTCAGTCTTTGAGATACTATTCTTATTGTGATAAGAACTCAATGTGAGATCTACTCTCCTAGGAAATTTTTAAGTGTACAATACAGTATTGTTAAGTGCATGCACAGCATTGTACAGCAGATCTCCAGAACTTATTCATCTTACATAACTGAAACTTCATGGCTGTTGAATAACTCCTCACTTTCCACGACTGTCATCCCCTAGAAAGCATTTTTCTATTCTTTCTGTGAATTTGGCTCTTTAGATACCTTATATAAGTGAAATCGTGCAATATTTGTCCTTCTGTGACTAACTTATTTTACCCACATTGTCACAAATGGCAGAATTGCCTTCTCTTTTTTTTTCCCCTTATCATTCATCTGTTGATGGACATTTAGGTCACTTCCACATCTCGGCTATTGGGCATAGTACTGCAATGGATGTTAGAGTGTTAATCTCCCTTCAAGAAGATCCTGCTTCAATTATTTTACATAAATATCCTCAAGTGAGATTGCTGGATCATACAGTAGCTCTATTTTTAATTTTTTGAGGAAAACCCATACTGTTTTCCCCAGCAGTTGCACCATTTTGCATTCCCACTAACATGAACAAAGGTTGGATTTGCAGATTCAATTCTTGTCTGATTCAAAGTTTCTGTTATTTCTTTGAATACTTCTTTAGAGACACACAATGCTCCCTCTCTTACTTATATTCAATTGCCTTAACCTTTGTCTTTTTAATTACATTTACTCAGAGTGTCTCAAGTCTCTCTTCTGTGTCAATAATTAAAATTTCAGCAATGTTTAACTTTTATTCTTTGTTGTTACCAATTATTAGTTCTAGGGTCATATTGTTTAGTTCTTCAACTTAATTCCATGATGTTCCATAACTCACTGATTTTATTCTATTTTTTATCTTTTATTTCATTTATATTGGCTCCCTTAATGTCAAATTGTTCTAAAAACATAAAGCACTTGCAAAGAATTTTCTTCTTTCTTTGAGTTATATTTCCTTCTAAACATAATCTGTATGGTATACTTCCTGCTTGCTTGCTTTGGTCTGTGGTTTTGTTTTGCTTCTTTTAGTGTAGGCTTGCACTGGTATCCTGCTGATTATCTGCATTTTGCTAATGCTTAACAGTCCTATACAGACATCTCCCTAGTCTAATACAAGCGAACTGGGCTTTTAGCTCTCTTCTCACTGTATCTGTGACCACAGTAACTTCCTGTCCAAGAACAAATAGGAGAACTCAACTAAAATGACGGGTAGGGCAGATTTGATTAGAAAACTTGGTCCCTCTCTCTCTTCAAATATTTTGCTAACTATTCTGTACAAAGGATCCCCCTACTTAAGAGATGCCCATGGCGTAGCTCATTCCCATGGTTCTTGGGCTTCAATGGTTTTCTCCAATTCCATGCCTCACCAGGGAGTTGCCCTCACATATCTCTTTCTTCTTTTCTCATTTCTATGAGTCCTTATTCAGAAGAAGGAAAATATTTGTTTGTTCAGTTTGCTTCTGCACAAATTGGGGGCTATTAGAATTCACAGAATGTTGCCATCTCACTAATCTGACTTTTGGAGACTCCTGGAAGGCTGATTCTTCTCTATTCCAGCATCCTGTGAGTCTTCCCATAGCAGCCTTTTTTTTTAAGGTTTAATGTACTATAGTATGCCTCATCATTTGATTACTCCTTACAATCTTTCTGAATTTTACTATTTCTTTATATTTAGGGGCAAGGATGTAGTTTTAGTCTGCCATATTAGCACAAAGTCTTTTATTTTTCTAGATGCTGTTAAATCGTACATCATGCTCCAATGTGCTCCCAGGGTTGTGAGCAATTTCCAGCACAACAGCTGTCTCTCCTTCCTTTTTATCCCACCATCCATATGTGGAAAGTAACTGAGAGCCACCCACTCATTCAGTAAATGCAGCCTGAGCAACGACTCCATGTTATGCATCTATGCTAAACATCTAGTTATTGTGATGAGAAGTAAAGGACAAACTGAGCCTTTAGGAAGTGCAGAGCCTAGAGGAACAGACAGACGTCAATCAAAGAATCACACAAATAACAGAGTTAAAACCGTTTCAGTTCTGTAAGATGAAAGGAGTTCTGTGCTTGGATGATGGTGACGCTAGCATAACAGGGTGAATATACTTAATGCCAATGTGATGTATTTAATGCCACTGAACTAGACACTTAAAAATGCTCATGATAGTAAATTTTGTTACATATAGTCTACCATAACTTTTACAAAATGAGATTAAATGTTATGAGAGGGAGATAAATGGTGCCATGGAAACATAGATGAGGGCAGGTCAGGAGACTCTTCCCTGAGAAAGAAATGATTGAGCTGAAATCCCAGGAACAATAGGATGGAAGTTATTATAAGGATAACCTTGAAACCACTCCAATTTATGAAAAAGATAAATCATTCACAAATGTTGGTACTTTATTATTGGTATGGCAGGATAATATATTTGAAATATTAACCAATATTTTTTCCCTGTATTTGCTTTCACCTTTCTACCCTTCTCCAGCAAGCCCATACCCAAGCAGCCAGGTTAGCCTGACTTGCTTTGTAGGGAGAAGGAAGGCAGAGACAATAAATAAAAATATCAAACAGGCTTTAAGATTCATTCCCAATTTTGTTTTGTTTTGTTTTTTTTTTACAAAAGATAAGGAACTTAGGTGAAACAAAGAAAATTTGAAGTATAGGTTTCTACAAAAAAATATGAATATAAAAGTAAGGATTTCCAAATCTTGAGACAGAAGCCTAAGAGAAGCAGCAGGATCTTGGAAGTTGGGGACTCCGAGCAAGGAGGCACTGGGGCCAACTCCAGGGATATACCTAAGTCCCCAGGCACGTGTGAGACATCTCAGGGCAGGAAAGGCTCCTCCACAATCAAAGAGTCCTGGGAGGCAGCAAGACGCAGAGTGCCAGTGGCAATGACTGCCTGCAGTTTCTGGGACAGCTGAGCCATATCATGGGTGGCATTACAGAGTTCACAGAGCTCCTGTGTCACAGAGAAATTCTTGTACCCCCAACAGAACCAGGAGGTGGCACAACCAGCCAAAGAATCTGAAACACATGGGGAAAGAGTATGGCTGTCTCCTTGGCAGCCTGAATGAATCAACAGTTGAGGACCAGGTGAGTAATAGACATCTCAGCAGACGCCTGTGTGGCCAGTTGACAACAAGGGCTTGGAGGATTTCCCTGCACACACTCCACGGTGCTTGGGCGTCACCTCTGCCCCAACAAGAGACACGAATTGACTAAGATGAAATTTCTGCTATCCCAACAGAAGGAGGGAACAAAATGAAGTTAAAATGACTCAGAAGAAGAAAAAGCTACAAATTTTGCCTCCTAATTCCTAAGATAAGGTTCATAGTAAAATAAAATGACCTGACACACTCCTTAGAAGTCTTAGTAACACACTGGTGTGTCACTGTACTAAGGTTTAGAATCACTGATACAAATGCTCCCCACTGGGACAGCATACTGGCCAAGCCCAGTCCATTAGCCATGGGTGAGAGCCAGGATAGATACTGGTGTATCCTAAGAAGGGATCTGAACATGGTCGCAGGCCAGGCCCTGCTCAAGAACCTTCAGACCCTGCTCTATTATTCCAGTCTGTTGAGCTGCTCTTTTGTTCCTTTTCATGTAGAAACTGATAAATCTCATGTATTTCTTAATGATAGCAATGATGTCTTAATTTTTGCCTGTTTTTTAACCCCTTGATGAACACTGAGTACCTAAAACAGCAGTAGAAAACAGGTGCTCAATATTCATTGAACTAAAGATTCCAACTTTGCATCCTCGACCTAATACACTGTCTCATACAGTGTGAAATAGAATTTAAATGAACACCAGTAGCTGCTGGAGGCCAGTGTTTAACAGCTTGGCCAACTCTGCATGAAATTCTGGATATGCCCAGAGACAGCCCAATGCTTTTAGATAACTTGGCCTAATTTTTAAGACTCAGAATTTCAGATCCAGCTGAGTTCCCATTTCAAAAATATTTTCAACATCTGGAATGTAGAATACTTAACTGATGATTCCTATCGATACCCAGCTGAATGGAAGCCTGGAGGTTAGAACCTGCCACTTGTAAAATATGATACTAAGCTGCTTCGGCCTCAAAATGTTGTGTTCAGCTCACAACATGAGAGTTATGCCGCGTTCAGTGCTCAGCCATCTGTGTAGGGAAAAAAGCAGATTCCAAACAGCGTGGTCATGCCGCCCTCTGGTGGTGAAATGCCATAGCATGTGAAACATTGCGGTAGAAAAACTATTCCTCGAGTATAACGATAGTTAGTATTTATTAATAGTCATAATAAATTGGACCACATTCCATAACACTGTAAACTTCACAAGTGTTATTCACTCTATCGAAGTCTTATAACAATCTCCCTTGCAAGAACGCTATTATTCTCTTGTTAACGATCAGCAAAGTGAGACTCAGAGAAGTTTGCATAATCCAAGTCCACATTAGAGCTAGCAAATCAAAGGGCTGGAATGCAAGCCCAGGAACTTCTGTTTCTAAAGTCCATGTGCTTTCTACTGTATCACTCAATAGTTTGCTCATAGCAATATCTCCGGTGCCTGCCACATAGTGGATACTCACTAAATATTTATCAAATGGATGACTGACTGAAGCAGCTGTTGTGTCTTTGAAGCGCACACACACACACACATACACACACACACCAGTATCTATCCTGTGCTGAATGCTACCATGAACACACACCATTTGATTGCACTCAAACACGGAGAAATTAAGTTATTCTGATACATTCTTTAGCTCATTTAAGCCTTTGAACACCTTCTTACAGATTCATGCATTCATCATTCAAAGAGTGTGTATTAAAGCCCTATTATGTGTCAGATGCTGTTCATGCTATGACGAGTCTTGGACAACTTGAGTGGTGCTTCTCCAGCTTCGGTCAGCTTGCTGGCTCTTCCTTCACTTCGAGTTGGAACTGTGTGACAATTCATCTATTTTCTGCGCAGTATTTTGGAGGATGGACTTTGATTACTAACATCCTAGATTATCCATATTACTCAATAGTAGCATGTGATAGCTTTACAAAAGAAAAATTGTCTGTATTCTGTGTTTTTAATTGCACTCATGAAAGCAACCACGGCAAAACTGTCAGTATTGTTTTTTTTATTTTTTAAAAAAGATTGTATTTATTTGAGAGGTAGAGTTACAAACAATGAGAGGGAGAAGAGACAGGGAGAAAGGTCTTCCTTCCACTGGTTCACTCCCCAAATGGCCACAACTGCTGGAGCTGCACTGATCCGAAGCCAGGAGCCTCTTTCAGGTCTCCCATGTGGGTGCAGGGGCCCAAGGACTTGGGACATCTTCTACTGCTTTCCCAGGCCACAGCAGAGAGCTGGATTGGAAGAGGAGTAGCCGGGACTAGAACCAGCGCCCATCTGGGATGCCGGCACTGCAGGCGGAGGATTAACCTACAGCACTACAGC
This sequence comes from Lepus europaeus, assembly GCF_033115175.1. Classification (NCBI taxonomy): domain Eukaryota; kingdom Metazoa; phylum Chordata; class Mammalia; order Lagomorpha; family Leporidae; genus Lepus; species Lepus europaeus. Next base: position 20,062,497 of record NC_084848.1, read on the forward strand.
ACTGGCCCCAGAACTGTCAGTATTTGTAAACCTGCACCTCAGGCTGTTTTTGTAGCCATCAAGGGGCCCTGCTTCAGCAGTCATGAACCCATGACAAGACTAGTATTCACGTATAAAGACTCCAATGCCACCGCCACCTGTTTCCCAACTTAATGAGCCTCATCACAGCAAACATTCAGGAAATGTAAGCAAGGAATGGGAATTGTAAGGGAAGAGCAATTGAGCTATCTATGCAGCAGAAAATTTGTTCAAGGAAATACTGAATGTATGTTACTGAGCCAGTGGAAAAAAATGCAGGTCATTAAATTTCTATTTGTAAAACAATAAGGAAACCAAATAATCACTAAGATTCCTTTCATCTCCAAAACATTATCACTGAAATTAGAGGAAAATTTCTTTCTGTTTCCTTTTCTCTGAGATCAGAGAATCAATGTTAAACCTCCACTGTGTTCTGAAATCTCAATCCTCTTTTTGTGACGGTAAATGTATTCATTCAATCAACAAAGATCTGTTGAACAATGCCACGTGCCATATCTGAAGGCTGCTTTGGGGCTGGATTTTAACTGGAAGAAAAGCTGACATCGCTGCTCTGTAGTCTCCCGTGGTCGTCCGGGTTGGCTGGCTGTCTCAGCCCTTTGATGCGTCCCCGGAAGCATCTTTATCTCATCAGAGGTGGTTCACAGGAGGCAATCATCGTCCCTAGGGTGGGAAGGCCTCCAAAGCGCAGTAGAGAGGGAATGAGAAGGTGACTTTGGTGGCGACTGAAACCCTTCAATAGGTATTCCTGCACTGAAAGTGGCCGTGAGAGAGGGACTGGCCACAAGATCAAGCTCGTAGAACCAACTGATCCATCGCAGGACATTTCAAGTCATGCCCAAGCCTATCCCGAACGCCAAGGAAAGAAAATAGCACAAATGCCTCTGTGTTCTCTGAGACAATGGTCCTCTGTGGGAAGCAAGGGGAGAAGTGGACAGAAGCGGCGGTGGCCAAGCAAGGGGGTGTGTTTCCAAGAGTGTAGGGTTTGGGCAAGAGGGCACTGGCACAGGGGCAGAAACTCTGACAGTTTATTCACTTGAGATCGTTGTTCAGAGGATGCTCTGGGAAGATTTGCCTTGTACTCACAGTGCGGAAGACATCCAAAAGCAAGGAAATTGGCAAGAACCCAGTCTGAGTCAGACTTCTGGGGTGGGTGTTTGGCCCAGAGGTTAGGACACTACTTTGGATGCCTGTGTCCCATATCAAATTGTCTGGGTTCAAGACCCAGCTCCATTCCCCATCCGGCTTCCTACTAACATACATTCTGGGAGGCAGCAGGTGATGGCTCAAGTATTTGGGTCCTTGCCACCCACATGGAGACCCAGATTGAATTCCAGAACCCTGGCTTTGGCCTGGCCTAGCCCTGCCTGTTGTGGACTTTTGGGGAGTGAACTAGCAAATGGAAGTTTGATAATATCTCCCGAAAGAACTGGGAATGAGAGTTTGTGTATGTGTTGCATACATCCTTCAAGGATGTCATTGAGCTTGCAAAAACAAAGGCATCTCCCTTCAAGTGAGTCCTAAATACCAACAGAAAGAGGAGTCAGGGCAGTGTTATTACATAAAGTACAATTTTTATCTGATTCCTGTGTCTTCTTAATGGATTCCAAGTCCAAAGAAGGAAGACAATGGAAATTATTGCATTTTTCGAATAGGAAAACAAACATTAAAGAGATAAAACATAGCAAATTATAAATAGGGCTAAGTGTTATGGACTATAGCAGGGAGAATATGACTACTGATAATATGCACAAGTTCTTTGTAAATTCGAGGTTTTTAAATTTTATTTATTTATTTCAGAGGTAGATGAACAGACCAAGCCCCCATCCTCTGGTTCACTCTCCAATACCCCACATGGAAAGATCAAATCCAGGAGCTGAGTATGCAGTCTGGGTCTTGTCTATGGGTGGCAGCAACCCACCCATTTGACCTTCACCACTACCTCCCAGGGTGCACATGAGCAGGAAGCTAGGACCAGGAGCAAAGCCAGCCTTAAACCCAGCACTGTGATATGGGATGCAGTTAACCCATATCTTAACCATTAAACCAAACACCTGCGGCCAGCGCTGTGGCCTAGTGAGCTGAGCCTCTGCCTGCAGCTGAGCCTCTGCCTGCAGCACCAGCATCCCACATGGACACTGGTTTGATGGACACTGGTTTGAGTCCGAACTGCTCCTCTTCGGATCCAGCTCTCTGCTATGGCCTGGGAAAGCAGTGGAAATGGCCAAGTCCTTGGGCCCCTGCACCTGTGTGGGAGACCTGGAGAAAGCTCCTGGCTTCTGGCTTTGGATTGGCACAGCTCCAGCCATTGCAGCCATATGGGGAGTGAACCAGAGGATGCAAGACTGACCTCTCTCTCTCTCTCTCTCTCTGCCTCTCTGTGACTCTGGCTTTCAAATAAATAAATAAATCTTTAAATACACACACACACACACACAGCAAAACCAAAAAATAACTAAGAAGAAGTGTTTAAAAAATACTAAACAGTTAATATTACTGTGAAATTTGCAGAAATAGATCTAGATAGTACAGGTATAAAGCTGGACACACATTATTCACAGTGGCAACTAAATGACACTGGATGATAGAATTGCAAACCACTTTATTTTCATAAAATAATCAGTGACTTAATTATAGTCTCATAAAATTAAGTTGAAATATTTCAATTAGATTTAAATCATTTCCATTAAAAATTTTATACCCATTATCACATATACCTTACCTTTAATTTTAGCATGCAATTATGAATATTTCTAAAAATAAATTATAAATGTATATTAGAATTTAATTTTTTTTCACTTTACTTGAAATGCACAGATAGAGATAGTAAGATAGACAGAGAGAGAGAGAGAGAGAGAGAGAGAAAGAGAGAGAGAGAGAGAAAGAGAGATCTTCCATCCACTGGTTTACTGCCCAAATGCCTACAACAGCCAGGGCGGGGCCAGGCTGCAGCAGGGAGCCCAGAACTTAATCCAGGTCTCTCATCTGGGTGGCAGAGAGCCAAGTACTTGAGCCATTACCTGCTGACTTCCAGGGAACTCATTAACAAGAAGCTGGATGAGAAATGGAGCTGGAACTTGAACCAAGCATTACGAAATGAGATAGCAGTGCCCCCATGGCAACTTAACCACTGAGCTAAACACTCACCTCCAAAACTTTTTTACCTTCAGATTTGTTTCCACTTATATATAAGATGAAAATATGTCTAAATTAAATGTACCTTGAGTTTTGTTTTTACTGCTTTAGATCACTGATACCATGTAACAAATACAATTTATGAAAGTAGAACTCAAAAAGAAATTAACAGAAGTTCTTCAAAGAGGCATCTTAAAATTAAAACCAGAAAAATGAGCAAATTTCTGTCAAGTATGACCCATATAAAATTTCCCACTAGAATATCATATAATTTCTAATGAAATTTTAATTGCTATAAAAATTTTTAATTGGCAAATTATTCTCATCAATCCATGATCTGCAGAAGTCTGATGAATTTCTCATTCTTTACCAAGGAAGATCTAATTACACACTGCAAAATGTAATTTATCCACAGAAAAAAGCATAAATGAAAGTTCTAAAACTGAAAAAAATAACAGTGATAAATAGAGGGCAGGGGCTGGCACTGTGGCGTAGTGGGCCAAGTCTCTCTGCCTGCGGCACCGGCTTCCCATAAGGGTGCCAGTTAGAGCCCAGGCTGCTCCACTTCCGATCCAGCGCCCTTCTGATGGAAGAAGCTTCAGGCTCCTGGTTGTGGCTATTTGGGGAGTAAACCAGCAGATGAAAGACTTTTCTCTCTGTCTCTCCCTTTCTCTATCTGTATTTGTACTTCTCAAACAGATAAATAAATCTTTAAAAAAAAAAAAAAAAGAGCGATCAATAATATTCAGTAAAGTGAAGTAAACGCCAAGTTGATTGCCTTACTGAGATGTTCCTAAAAGGACATTAAGTATCCCAAATGTGCCATAAAGATGCTTTTTGTTGTCACTAAAACCACAATATCCAGGCTTAGTAGAAATGGTTTCAAATTCTGATGCTTAAGATGAACAAAAACCTAATAAAACAAATGATCAGCCTCAAGGAAAGAACACCACCTTGAATACACCCCATCTCGTCAGGCCACTAATTTAATGAGAAATAAAGCAAGAGAAAAAAACATACTTAAAGTTTTAAAAAATCATTGTCAAACAGTTCCATATGGTGCCAAGGTCAAAATTATACTGAGAAACTAATATTCACTATATGAATATAATACTGTATCCACTATAACATGTTACATGTGTTGTTAACTATCAGAACAGGTAAACAACGCATACTTCATCAGTATTTCACTGGTCTTACATCAGTCGTGAAAACAGGCTCAGACTTCAGTGGGAAACTGAGGAAACCATTTTATTATTTATTTAGTATTTATTTATTCATTTGAAAGTCAAAGTTACAGAGAGGCAGAGGCAGATCTTCTATCTTTTATCCATGGATTCACTCCCTAAATGGTTGCAACAGCCAAGACAGGGCCAGGCTGAAGCCAGGAGCATTAGCTGAGTCTCCCATGTGAGTGGCCAGGGGACCAAGCACTTGGGCCATCTTCTGCTGCTTTTCCCAGGCCACTAGCAGGGAATGGGATTGGGAATGGAGCAGCCAGCACCAGAACCAGTGCCCCTATGGGATACCAGCATTGCAGGTGGTGGCTTTACCCACCATGCCACAATGCTGATCCCAAGAAAACATTTTCAAGTTTAGGCTTTGATTGAAGAGATAGAAGAAGCTAAATAAACTACATGACTTATTTAACCTTACTAACATATCTGGCAAGGAAAAAAGAAGGTTTAGCCAGAATTTCTACCAAAAAATCAGAAGTATTTCTTTGTGCTAGTATAAGGGTACTTGGAATTTATTGATGGAAGAGATGGGCTTATCTGTAGCAACAGCAATGCTATTTTTTGGACCAGTTCGTCGATGAAATATAAGATCTGCTGGATCTATTTGACCCTACACCATGAAATGACACACAACAGGAATACACACTTTAGGCTATTAAGGCACTGGGTGCCAATCAGACAAACTCCAAGATGCCATAAGAATTTCACAAAATAACATTCCCAATAAAGGGTGAATAACTTCCAACATGAAATTCATTTTGAATATGTGCTATTATATCAGAGAAATATTTGCTTATTTTTAAGTTTTGAAAGGTAGCAAACATACTTAATTGATATTTTACTTTAAAAACATTACTCTTGGTATTTTTAATCTTAGAGATTTTTTACTAAATTGAAACATTTTTAAAATATGTAACAAAGGTAGTAGTCTACTAAAATATAAAGCATTTAGAAAAAGGAAATGGAAGTATTTTAATGACAGTGAAAGATTTCTGTATAATTCTGAGATAAATTTCTGAAAGTCTATTTTCAGGCAAAAAACAGATCAAGATATATTCTAAATTGAAGAGTTTTTAACTAATTTTGTATCAAATTGCTATTTAAAGTTCTCTTTCTATTATCTCATTATTAAAATTTTTGAAAAAAGACCTAATGCTGAATTGATGTAGACATTGCTTTAAGAAATAATTAGAAATATGATATAAAAATAGCAATTCAGATGATGAATTAAAATGTGTAGTAATACTTTTCTGTGATAAAAATAATTTATCACATTCAACTCTGTAAGATTGAACATGTTAGCAATATTTGTGGCTCATTTTTTAATTTAATAATGCTTTGAGAACTTTATTGACAACTATAATTGCTACAGCCTCAGCAGAGTGGTTTCCTTAACTTGGAATTAAAAAAAAAAAAACCTTCGGATATTGCAATGACTCAAGAAAAATTATATAATTTAGTATAACTGCCAAAGAGCACGCATTTTGTGAAAGGCTTGATTAAACAGCTTAATTGCAGTTTTGTTGATATTAAGGCAAAGTTGATATTAGAGTAAATGTGTAATGTATAAATTACATATGTCTTCAATTTATGACCCACACAAACATGGCCAATCCATCAACAAAACACCCAGGCTTGGGCAACAGTAATTACAGTCAGTTGTCTTTGATATTTGCCAATTTTAATTTATGTAAGCCTTGCACTTTTTTTTAATGAAGGTGTATTAGTTCTGGCAAGCAAACAGAACATAATTTAACAGTTTGCTTAATTTATAATGTTTAATTTTCAGAAACAGGATGTATAGACCTCCGTGTACTTATGCCATTGGCCCTGCCAGGTATGTGCAGGTGTAGCCCTTGGAGGCGGGGACACAATCGTGGCACTGGTGCTCAACACTGCCAGTACAAACACCCTTCCCTGTTACACTGCTTGGTTCTTAGCTTGGTGAAAGTGTATGGTCTCCTCTTTGTTAGGCAATATTCCTCCAAGAATATTTAAATATTTATACAAGAAAATCAATTCAAGTCTTTTTTTTTTTTTTTTTTTTTTTGCTTGTTTAACTTGACAGAGAGGGAGAGCTCCCATCTGCTGGTTCACTCCCTATATATCCACAACAGCTGAAGTTCGGCCAGGCTGAAGCCAGGAGCTTGAAACTCAATCCAGGTGTTTCCCGTGGGTGGCAGAGACCCAAGTACTCGAGCCTCCTAAGGGGCACATTAGTAGCAAACGGGATCAGGAGTGGAGCTGGGTCACAAACCCAGGCACTCTGATACACAACATGGGCACCTTAACCAGCAGATTAACCACAAGACCCGATATCCACCATCAACATTTTTTCATGTGACTTGGAACATAATTATTAAATTGACTATTGAATGACCCTGAAAACCACAATAGCTGGAATCAGAGTCTCATTGAGATTCAACGGTGGTGGATAGGGCTGCATATAACTTTCTTCCAAGGGAGACAAGGATGACCTTGATAGTGAAAAAAACTGGCAAATATTACTTCAACCAAGTGACCAAGGTCAACGTCACCACTGATAAGTCATGTTGATAGTATGCATTCTTGATATGGTATAATGAGGACATATCACTTCTGTATGCTCCCTCATAAAACCCACAACTGCACTCTAATTGTTAAAACATCCCAGTTGAGGGACGCTCTACAAAATACCCACCAATACTTCTTAAAACTATCAATGTTATCAAAAACAAAGAAATATCTGAGAAACTGTCATATCCAAGAAGATCCTTAGGAGACATAATTGAATATAATGTAGTGTCCCCTATGGGATCCAGGCACAGAAAAAGGACACGTCCCTAGTGGAAACTAGGGAAAGCTAAATAGAAATAAGTGACATAGCTGGGGCAGACATAGTGGCACAGTGAACTAATGTGCCACTGTGATGGCAACATACCACGCTGGGGAGCCAGTTTGAGTCCAGCTGCTCCACTTCCAATCCAGCTCCCTGCTTATGTGCCTACAAAAGCAGGAGATGGCCCAAATAGTACCTGGACCCCTGTTACTCCTGTGGGAGACCCAGGTGGAGTTTGAGGCTCCTGGCTTCATCCTGGGCCAATCCCAGCCATTAACGCCATCTGGGGAATGAATCAGTAAATAGAAGCTCCCTCACTATGTGTGTATGTGTGAGAGAGCGAGTGAGCGAGAGAGACTGACTCTGCCTTTCAAATAAATAAATCTTCAAAAAATAATGAGAATTAGGACTGCTGCCAGTGCTGTGGCATAGTGGGTAAAGCCACTGCCTGCAGTGCCAGCATCCCATATGGGCATTGGTTCAAGTCCCGGCTGCTCCACTTCTGATCCCGCTCTCTGCTATGGCCTGGGAAAGCAGTTGGAAGATGGCCCAAGTCCTTGAGCCCTTGCACCCGTGTGGGAGACCCAGAAGCTCCTGGCTCCTGGCTCCTGACTTTGGATTGGCCCAGCAGCCATTTGGGGAGTGAACCAACAGATGGAAGACCTCCCCACCATGCCCCTCTGCCTCCGCCTCTCTGTAACTCTGCCCTTAAAAATAAATGTTAAAAAAAAAAGCATTAGGACTGCAGCTAACAGTAATGTATCAACACTGGTTTGTTTGTTGTGACAAATGCATCACAATACATAAGACATTAGCAACAGGGGCAAAGTAGGTAGGAACTCAATACTATCTTTGCAGCTTTTCTATAAATCTAAAACTATTTTAATATTAAAAGTTTTTCATTTTTATTTGAGAGAGAGAGATGGTAAGCAAGCCCACCTGCTGGTTCTCTCTCCAAATGCCCAAAAAGGCAGAGGCTAGGCTGGGTCAAAGCCAGGAACCAGGAACTCAGCTTAGGTTTCCCATGCGGGTGATAGGTGCCCAAGTATTGAGCCATCACCTACTGCCTCCCGGTGTCTGCATTGGCAGGAAGCCAGAGTCAGGAGCCAGAGCCAGGCACTGAACCCGGTTACTTGGATTTGGAATGTGGGTATCTTAAGCAATCTCTTAACCAACAGTTTGAACACCCAGCACAAAAGCCTATTTTTTTCAATATAAAGGCATGTGTCTGAAAGGAAAAAAATGCCCTCAAATTGGGGAAGGAGAACCGTGTCCCCCGAGAAGACTGCCCACCAAAGAGGCCAGAGACTAGGTTTGTGACACAGGAAATTCCCAGGGCTCAGACTGTCCTGCAAGAGGCCTGGGCCAAGCACAGCAGCACACTGAATCTGGACCCCCCCCCCCGCCTCAGCCATCCTAACACCACTGACGTTCCAAGAAGAGGCCATTTGTCTGTCACCAAAAGAAAAAAATCCCGAGAGCCGCAAGCCGATTTCCTACTAGCGGCCAGAGCTTGAACCACTGCCAAAAAGCACTTCTGTGAGCAGGGGCTGTACCCAGTGATGGCCACAAGGGGGCACATGAGGCCATCGGGAGCAGCCCACAGTGGGTCCAGAGGTCCGCAGCCCAGGACACTCACCTGAGAGGCAGTGCCTTCCTGCTAACTGGGAAAGCAGCAGGTAAGAGAGAACCACAGCGGATTTCCAGGTCATTGTAAACAAACTCCAGGGTGACTGAGGATCTGCCCGATGTACATTTCCCCCATCACAGCAGTGAACAAAATGCTGTACAATTCATTTTTGTTTCTGAACCAAGTGCCTACAAACTCACTAACAGCAGACAACTTCATTTAGTCTATTAGATGTTACATTTTCCTTGGTCTAATAAGCAAGATTTTTGTGTTGCTTTGGGTTTGTTTTTACCACTTCCACTTTAAAACTGAACAAGATTCACACACACACACACATCCTTCCCAACCCAGGGAGGCACATCTTGCCTTCAGGGAAAGTTTAAATTCTGGGGCCAGCTCTATGGCATAGTGGGTAAAACTGCTGCCTGCGTGACAGCATCCCATGTGAACACCGGTTCGAGTCCTGGCTGCTCCACTTCCAATCAAGCTCTCTTCTGTGGCCTGGGAAAACAGTAGAAGATGGCCCAAGTCCTTGGGCCCCTGCACCCATATGGGAGATCTCGAAGAAGCTCCTAGCTCCTGGTTTTGGATCAGTGCAGCTCTGGCCATTGCGGCCAATAGGGGAATGAACCAGCAGATGGAAGTCCTCTCTCTCTCTCTCTCTCTCTCTCTCTCTGCCTCTCCTCTCTCTGTGTGTGTAACTCTGACTTTCAAATAAATAAGTAAATCTTAAAAAAAAAAAAAAGAAAGAAAGTAAGTTTAAATTCCACATTGGAATCCAGTAATGGGGTGGGAGGGAGCGGAGGGGGACATTCTCTGGGCCCCTGACCCCCACTGGAGTCCACTTCTAGTGTAACCCAGAGCCTGCTCTCCCGGCAGCAGCAATGGCCCTGACCTCCCCAGCTAGCTTGGCTCGGCACTTGGCCTGGTGACACAGAAGATTCCGAGAGATTTTCTTCAGGTATTTTTATCCTAAGTGATTTGGGCTGCCACTGGCTCAGCCTGTTGACTCTCATGCTCCACCTTCCCTCAGCCTAGGTATGTCAAAACATCCAGATTCCTCCTCTCCAGGCCTAGCCACACTCTGGACCCACCTGAGCCTTGAGATGCATGAACCCGTTTTCTCTGTTTGTTGATGCTTGGTAGTTGGAGGAAAATCTGTGTAGTTCAGGTCTCCAAAGGTCCAGGCAGAAAGTGAGGCATGACATTTCTTCATTCTCAAATCCTCCAGCCCACAGGAGGACAATTTCTGTCCAGGACATTCCTCACGACCATTATCTGCGCACACAGACACACATGCACACAGGCCTAGCATAGACCTGTGTGAGAGAGAGGGAGCGTGCACTCGTGAGGAATCCTCCCTCTCCACCCTCACCACACTTCAATTCTGCTGCTGTATCTCAGGGGCCTAAATGGGCTGTCTGGCCCGCCAGAGCTTGTATGGGAGGGGTCCTATTCTGATAGCAGTAGAGGCCGACAGACAAAGTCATGAGAACACAGCAAGGAGGCAGCCATATGCAAACCAGAAGAGAACCCTGACCAGAATCCAGCCACACCAGCCTGGTCTTGACATGACCAGAACCCAGCCACACCAGCCTGGTCTTGCAGTTTTTAGAATGTGAGAAAACAAATTTCTGCTGTTAAGCAACCCAGTCTATGGCATTTTGTTCTGGCATTCCAGACAAAGACAGTGTGCCTTTTTTTTCTTTTCCTTTTTTTTTTTTTTTTTCCTTTTTTTTTTTTTCCCTGGTCTCACTTGTAGACTTAAATATGAATACGAGTAGCCTATTCATTGTGCTGTCAACATCTTTCCAAAATAATAAGATTTCCTTGACAGTAATATTTATTCTGCAGGACACAGCACTTGCCTCACTACAATCCAATTATAATGTTGAAATAAAAATGTGTAGCAAAATGTTTAAGAACAAGCACCTACAACTTAAAATAACACAAAGGAGTATTTTAGAAAAGACAGAAAGCGCAAACACAAAGGATGAAAGTGAATGTGTGTTTCTTAGTAAGGGTGGATTGAGGAGTTGCGTTTTGTAGAGGAAGAATATCAGAAAGCAAGGCCTAGCAGCCTAACTAGAGGGGAGATATAGGAAAATGCAGGATAGTGCAAGCAGGTGTAACTGCCTCTGAAGCAGACAATCTGCATTAGATCATGAGGGAAAATGTATTGTGAGCGGAGGGGAGAAAAGGAGAAAAGTTGGTGGGTAGGAGAGAAGATGGTCAAGTAGGGGGATTTTAACTCATGGCACGAAGTTATAGGAAAGCCTCAAACAAGAGGATTTGAGGACAATGGGTCTGATGATGATCTTCTCAGTAAGTGTATGTGACAGGAAGTAGTAACAAGAACTGTGCATAGGATGGTAACCAAGGGAATGAAAACAGTAGAATGTTTAGGAAACATCAGGGGACAAGAAGTGCCAGGACTTAGAGATGAAGTTAATTGTTATTAAATAGTAAAATCAGTTCTTAAGATTGACAAGGGTAAAATTCTGATGAGGGTAAACGATGAGTCCTGGTTAACTCAGGTGGAGGAACTACTGCACCTGGCACTTACTTCTGAGGGCCCCTCTTGCACATACTCCACGATTCCAGGTTTTCTGGAGAATTCAGAAGTAACTGAAGTTATTTTTTATACCCCTAGGCCACTTGAAGACAGAATACCCAGACTGACCTCTTCCTACGTCTCCAACTAATCATTTTACCTCTTGTAATGTGCTAAAAATTCTATTTCAAGACAGCATCCAGTTCTTTCATTCCACCCGCCGCTCCTCTCTCTCATAAATAACTATTTTGCCTTTGTTCTTGGACTCAAGACAAAAATCACTTCCTTATATATAAAGATAAATTTACTTTGGTGAAAATAATATTCAAATCCATATATACTTATAAGTACATACATGTATATATACAAGCAATCCATATCCTTTGCATATACACTTGTACATACATTTATGTGCAAAATATAAATGTCTCTGGGGGCCAGTGCTGTGGCACAGAAGGTTAAGCCTCTGCCTGCAGCATCCTACATGGGCACTGATTTGAGTCCAGGCTGATCCACTTCCCATCTAGCGCCTGCTAACGTGCCTGGGAATACATCAGAGGATGGCCCAAGTGCTAGGGTCCCTGCAACCACATGAGAGACCTGGATGAAGCACCTGGCTCCTGGCTTTGGTCTGGTCTAGCCCTGGTCATTGCAGCCCTTTGGAGAATGAACCAGTAGATCTCTGTCTCCTCCTCTCTCACTCTCTTTCAAATAAATAATTCTTTTTTAAAAATAAAATAAAACAGGCCGGCACCGCGGCTCAATAGGTTTATTCTCCGCCTGCGGCGCCAGCACCCCGGGTTCTAGTCCCGGTCGCGGTGCCAGATTCTGTCCCGGTTGCCCCTCTTCCAGGCCAGCTCTCTGCTGTGGCCAGAGAGTGCAGTGGAGGATGGCCCAAGTGCTTGGGCCCTGCACCCCATGGGAGATCAGGATAAGCACCTGCCTTCAGATCAGTGCAGTGTGCCGGCAGCAGCACACCAGCCACGGCGGTCATTGGAGGGTGAACCAACGGCAAAGGAAGACCTTTCTCTCTGTCTCTCTCTCACTGTCCACTCTGACTGTCAAAAAATAAATAAATAAAATAAAAGTCTCTAAGTTGTTCTGTGATACAAGTGAAGATTCCTCTTGCACCTTTGTGCTTGGTCTCTGAAAGCAAGCTGCTTCATTGCAATACCGGTGCCCATACGCTGAGCTTTTAACTTAAGGAAGTTGCTTAACATTGGACCATGCCTACATTTCTTTGACTGAAAATAGGAGAAACTACAGTCCCTCCTTCATGTTATTACTAATGAGTCTTAAACAACATGTGTCAAGTGCTTAGCACAATGTAAACATAGTGTGAATGCACAACCTAAGCTACTGTGGTGAGGAACTCACAGAATCTCCCAGAATGCCAGCAGGAAATGTGTGAGGACTCTTCAAAAATAAACAGGAGGGGCCGGCACTGTGGCAGATAAAAAGAGCTGTTGCCTGCAGGGCTGGAATTCCATACGGACACCTGTTTGAGTCACCTCTGCTCCACTTCCAATCTAGCTCTCTGGCTCCTGCATTCAGATCCGCGTAGCTCCTGCCTAAGTAGCCATCTAGGAGTCAATCAGCAGATGGAGGTCTCTCTCTCTCTCTCTCTCTCTCTCTCTCTCTCTTTGTGCCTCTGCCTCTCTGTGACTCTACCTTTCAAATAAATAAATCTATATAAAAATAAAAAATAAACAGGAACAAATATTTGCAACTGTGCTGACCTCCCTATTTTAAGAGCTGCCACACATCACCCAACTCCAGTAGCATTCTTCCCCTTCTCTGCTTTATTTTCTTCTCAATAGTTCTTACTACCTTCTAATATATTATACTTTTCTTATGGATTTTGGTTTCCTTCTCTTCCTATTTAGAATGTAGTTTCCATGGTTTTTGTCTGTTTTATTCACTGCCAGCTTCAAGAACAGCAGGTGCTGAGAAAGAAAAACAAAGAGCAGCCCCTGACATTCAGAAACTGGCCTGACACATGCTGTCCTCCAATTAGACATAAGCAGTCTCACAGAACAGCAACCATAGACAGACAGGTTACTCTGACAACAGAATACAGTAAGACACTCAAGGCCACTGCATAATGCTATCTAGGTACAGACAAAAACAGCAGCCCTGGGCCACCAGCAAAATACCAAACACATCCTCTTCGGGCCCAAATGAATGGCTGATACTTCTTTACCGACTACAGCTTTATCTTCATTCTAGCCATCTCTCCCTTAAGATTTATGGGTTTCTAGTAAACCATAAAAATGCAGCATCTCCTATCTAGCATCCAATCTAGAGATGAAGCTAAAATCATCCAACCAAAGCCCAAATTCTACAGTAGGTTCTAAAGCCTTCTTACTGATACCTCTTGGTGTGTGCTCTCCCACCTGGAATGAGTAATGGCGCCAGTGTGTTCAACTATAGATAAGTTCCTGGTGGTCCTTGGCTGTAAGGCATTGACAGTGTTTGAAAAACAGTGGGAGAGAGGAAAGGAGGAACAAACAAGGAAGCAGTATGCTATGAATATAATGTTCCTAATGCAGTATTCAGTAAATTAAATGCATTGCCTTCTATACAGCAGTTAAGTATTCTCATTTAATAGAAGCTCCAAGCTGTTTATCGCCACCTGTTAAAGCTTACTTACTCATGTTCTCATTGAAATTTAGTTTTAATTCAGTCTCTCTCCAGAACCAGCAGTGCACACATCTATGAAAAGAGTATACCCCAAAGATGCCTGTCCAGTTATATAGGGTATCAAAGTATTCTGGCTTTTCCCTTACCTGGTATGACTCAACACCTCTCAGGAAGAATACACACCTCCAAAGCAAATGTTACTTCAAGAGGAAACTTGGCAAACAGCCCAGGGGCCCCTTCCCCCTCTCACTCTCAGCATCAAAGTTGAGTTACAGCAAACACACTCTTCCTCAGCCTGTGTTCTGCACTATAAACTTTATGACCCAAATTATAATCATGGAAAGTGATATGAACATCCAAAGGCTGTTTACTTTGATTACTTATTGTGTACCTGCCAAACACTATTCTGAAGTTATAAGGGATACAATGAGGAACAAAACCATTGTCCATTTACTCAATGAGTTCAGAATGTATATAAGAAGATACCACCTACCATGTTACCAAGTAGTTCAAGGATCTACATTTTAAGTTACACATAAAAAAGAAAAGTAAGAAAAATTACTTTAATCTACCTCCTATCAAAGAAATTCCATTCTTTTCTAAACCCTGAGGGGAAAATATGCTGCCGTGGCAGATACCTAGATACAAACTCTTGTAGCTGTGCACATTATCAACTAAAAAAATCTCTAAGAATAACACAGGAAAGAATAGAACCCAGGAGACTTAGTGACAACCACTCCATTCTCAGGAAATCTCTCTGATGGATGTCCGATTTCCTTAAGGAAAAAGTGACCTGGGTTTATAACCTCAACACTTTCAGGAGTTTCACTGCATTTGCTGATTGTTTGGTTCATTTCAGTGGAAAGAGATCCCAGCAATGTCATCTGAACGGAAAGGCGTTTATTACCTACCCCTATTGTGCTCTATGCAGTGTTGTAGTGCAGAGCAAACAGGTTTTCTGCAACTTGGAAATCTATGACAAAGACTCAGAACACCGATAGGGAAGGGAACAGAGGACAGCTGAGTAAATATTAAAGAACTCCATGAATAAATAAGTTAACATTTTGTACAAGTAGAGTGAGTACATAACTTTCCCTGGGAATGTTGGCAGGGAACTTCAAGGAAAGTAAGCTCAGACTGGATAAGGCCATAGAGAATTCACAACCTTTTTAAAAAATTAATCATTATGCTACATCTCAGGCTGGTAAAATACATCTAACGTCTCCCCCATCATCTTCTGAATCTGCTTTCGAGACTCATAATTTCCCCAGGAAGTCAAGGTGTTCAGAGCATTCTTAGAACATGTCAATGACTCTTTGCTGGCTAAAGGCAAAAGCATTAGCAGCTCTGAACTCTTTTCAATGCAGGGAACAAAACGAATTTCCTGCATTTACTTCAACCAAGCAATCACTAAGAAATAATTCATTATCTCTGTGAAAAGGTCTACAATGTACAAAGTGCTTTTCTTGCATCTCTCTTTTGAACTTCATCACAGAGAGGTCATATCAATAAACAACTAATTATCTTGTGCTAGTAGGTGGCCAAGTCCAATGCTAGATATCTATACACAGGATCCTCTCTGGCCACAGCAAGTTTACAACGCACTTAAAAAACAAGGCTGTGGAGCCATCGTCATGGTACAGCAGGTTAAGCTCCCTCTTATGTCACAGGCATCCCATAGCTGTGCCGATTTGAGTCCTGGCTGCTCCACTTCCCCTCTAGCTTCCTTATATTGGGCCTGGGAAGGCAACAAAAGATGTCCCAAGTGCTTGGGCCCCTACCTCTCATGTAGGAGATCAGGATGGAGTTCCTGGCTCTTGTCTTAGGCCTGGCCCAGACCTGGTAGTTGCGGACATTTGGAGAGTGAACCGGTGAATTGAAGATTTATCTCTCCCTCCCTCTTTCTCCAACACTCTGCCTGTCAAAGAAATAAATCTCTAAGGTCAGCACTGTGCCACAACAGGTTTAGCAGAATAAAGGACTTGCCACTTTCCCCTCCTCCCTACCTCCCCCCACCTTCCTCCCTTTTGTGAAGACCCTTAGTGCCTAAGCAGACCCTACTCAATTCCTTGCAATGCAAATGGAAAAGCAGATAAGCTGCATATGGCAGCTGTGAAATAGGAGGAAAGTTCCATGAGGCTTCAAAGAGTCCCCTACTCTTCTGCCAGCTAGCTGCCTTCCACCCCCTCCACTCCTACCCCCATTCCTTCACTCCCCCTCCCCTTGTAGTGACAAATTCCTTCCTTACCTGGATTAAAACTCGGTTCTAAACATGCCCTGCCTGCAGTCTCTTCACAAGATCAGAACATTGCCAACCTCTTTGCTTCAAATAAAGCAACCTGTCTCTGTTGAGATCAGTTGCCACCTCCTTTTTTGTCTCTCCTTTCTGGGGATACAAAAGCCCAGAACCCTGAGCTATTCCATACCTAACACTGTCTGCAACACCAGTGAGATTTCCGGTTGCTCAGCTTCTGGTCTAGCTCCCTGGTAATGCACCCACAGAAATAGTTGAATAGAGCACAAGTGATTGGGCCCCTGACACCCATGTGGGGACCTGAGTGGAGTTCCAGGCACCTGGCTTCAGCCTGGTCCAGCCCCAGCGATTGAGGCCATTTGGGGACCAAACCAGCAGATGAACGATTCCCTCCCCCTCTCCCCTCTTTCCCTCCCTCTCCCTCTCTAATTCTCTTCCTCTCCCTCCCAACCTCTCTCCCTCTCCCTTCCCCTCCCCCTCCCTGCCTTCTCTCCCTCCCATCCTTGTCTCCCTCTCCTCCCCCTCTCCCCTCCCTCTCCCTCCTCTCTCTTCCCTCTCCCTCTCCCTTTCCCTCCCTCTTCTCCCTCCTTCCCTTTCCCTCTCCCCACTCCTCTCTCCTTCCCTTTTCCCCCTCTCCCTCTCCTCCTCTCTCATCCTCGATCCTCCTCCCCCTCCCCCTCTCTAAATCTGCCTTCAAATAAAGAAACCTTTATATAAAAAATAAATCTTTATGAAAAATGTTCTGAATGTTTTATAGATACTTAAATGAAGATTGGGGGACTGGTGTAGCAGGGTAATCCAACATCTGCTATGTTGACATCCCGTGTGGGCGGCGAGTCAAGACCCTGCTGCTCCACTTTCAATCCAGTTTCCTGCTAATGAACTGGGAAAGCAGCGGAGGATGGCCCAGGTGCTTGGGCCCCTGCACCCATGTGGAAGACAAGGAAGAAGCTGCAGGCTCCTGGCTTCTCCATGGCAAAGCCCTAGCTGTTGTGGCCATTTAAGAAGTAACCAGCAGGGCCGGCTCAATAGGCTAATCCTCCACCTAGCGGCGCCGGCACACCGGGTTCTAGTCCCGGTCAGGGCGCCGGATTCTGTCCTAGTTGCCCCTCTTCCAGGCCAGCTCTCTGTTGTGGCCAAGGAGTGCAGTGGAAGATGGCCCAAGTGCTTGGGCCCTGCACCCGCATGGGAGACCAGGAGAAGCACCTGCCTTTGGATCTCTCACTGTCCACTCTGCCTGTAAAAAAAAGTAACCAGCAGATTAACAATTCTCTCTTTCTCTCTCTTTCCCCCTTTCTCTGCCTGCCCCTTGTCTCTGTAACTCCAAGTTTCAAATTAAAAAAAAAAAAAAGTCTTAAAAAAATGAAGATTAACGAAGATAGGCCTGGCTGAAGAAGTCTCAGCTGAGAAGAAAGGCAAGTGAAACTGGGAAGGCTGTCAGAAGTGTGGCACAGAAGAAGCAAGGGCATTGGGAAGAAAGAAAGGAAGCCCATGGGAAGGCAACATTGTGTGAGTGTGTAAATCTGGAAAGCAGTAAAAGAGAAGTAAAATACTGGGCCATACAACACCCAGCACAGGGTCCTACAGAACAAGAGACATTCAGCACGGATGAAAATGAAAAATGAATGGATCTTAATGAAGTAGTGAACTTCCCCCAATTTTATCAAATAATCACTGCTCCCTCTATGGCAGGCAGCAATTTTTTCCCCATTATTTCTCCTAGAGAGAGAGTAGAACTATCAGCATACATTCCTATTTTGTGAATTGAAGAAGGCCTAATTTTTTTTGATCCTGTGAAAAGGGCAGTCACTGAAAAAACTTGAATAAGTAGACGAATGCCATGTTCGAGAATCATTACTACAGTCATAGTATGTGATGTAGGTTAGAGGGAAGGGGGAAATAAGTCAGAGAATATGGTAAGAATTCAGGTGCATCTTCCAGGTAAGGGAAAATGGAAGCCATTAGGAGCATTTTCAGTTAGAATGAGAAAGAAAAAAAAAAAAAAAGCAAGCATTAAAATAATAAATTAAAAAGGTAATTAGTTCAAGTTGACAGTGGTACAGATCTCAGGTTCTTTGGATCACTTCAAATAGAAATTGCTAAGAGTTCAACATGCAATCCAGACAAGGATTATTATGGGCTTATCTTCAGGCACAAGAGAAACAAGCTGGGAGCTGAACAGGTGCTTTCACCAGACTGGGGAGGTGTGGCAATTCCCCTGACACATGACACTCCAGTCTGCACCCAACCTGGAGTTTTGGCCCAGCTCCCTCTGCACACAACACTTTAGTTTGCACCCAGTTCTGTGTTCTGCATGGGTGCTGTTGTTTTTATTTTTGTTTTTGCGCAGTACTCACTTAAATTTATGATGTTGTTCACCACCCCACAAAAAAATATCAAGATGGCCAGAGCAGATTTTTCCAAATCCATGAACTTGACCTGGGTAGGTTCCAGGCCCAGGAGTTTATTGTAGGTAGATGCTAGAGAAAGTAGGGAGACACAATCTGTTGAAACAAAGAAATCAAATAGTAAATCACTACCCTGCTACTCTGTGTTAGCATGCCTGGAACTGGCACATACCACCTGAACTGTTTGTCTCAGCAATGCAATCACTATCACTTCTACCTCCTCACACATCAACCTCGCTTCCCAACTCTAGTCCAGGAAGAAGAGAACAATGCAACTCACAAGCGAAGAGTGAGGACAACTGTTTAAACGTGTTCTACAAAGGCTGCTGGCACAGTTTCCATATGATTGTTATCTGATGGCTCTAGTAAAAATGAATACTAGCACTGAGATCATCGACACCAGGAGGGGTTAATTTCCTTCTGTCTGGTCGGGGAGGGGACAGGGGGTCGTTTGCATTACAGTTTTCATGTACAGGGTAGTTTTTTTTTTTTTAATCAAATTTTCTAAATAAAAACAATACTTTACATGTTCCTAATCTTATTACGCGTTCTCTGGCACTTACCTTGGCTTGTAAAAGAAAAAAAAAAACAGGCTTGTGTATTCATGCCCTTTAGTTAATATCTAGCCCAGGTGTTAAATTCTCAACTTCAGGCCGGCGCCGTGGCTTAACAGGCTAATCCTCCGCCTTGTGGCGCCAGCACACCGGGTTCTAGTCCCGGTCGGGGCGCCGGATTCTGTCCCGGTTGCCCCTCTTCCAGGCCAGCTCTCTGCTGTGGCCCGGGAGTGCAGTGGAGGATGGCCCAAGTGCTTGGGCCCTGCACCTCATGGGAGACCAGGAGAAGCACCTGGCTCCTGGCTTCGGATCAGCGAGATGCAGCGGCCACTGGAGGGTGAACCAACGGCAAAAAGGAAGACCTTTCTCTCTGTCTCTCTCCCTCACTATCCACTCTGTCAAAAAAAAAAAAAAAAAAAAAAAAAAAAAAAAAAATTCTCAACTTCAACCTGAACCTGCAACTGGGCAATCTGGTCCCATCACGGACTGCGCTTCCCACTAGCACCCGAGAGAATCGGATGAAATGCACTCTGGGAATCGTAGTCCGGGTGAGCCTGCTTTCTCTCAGCCCCTGTGACTCACGCTTTGATACAGGGATGGCTGAACCCAGCGGCTACCAATTAGCAGGGGCCATGTCGGTGAGGCCGTGGGCCAACCAGGGAAGCCGGAGTGGGAGCCTCGCACAATCATTGGCTAATGGGTGATCCGGGGCGGGGCAATGAGGAGGGCGGAGAAACGATGGCGATTGGGCCAAGGACACGGGGCGGCGCTCGCGGATTGGCTGCACCCTGGGTCAGCGAGGCCTGGGAAGGGGCGGAGGAAGGCGACCAGAGCAGGAAGAGCCTCCGAGAGGCGGCGGCGGCGGCGGCGGCCGAGTCGGTGGTGGCGGAGGTGAAGGCGACAGCTCCAGGGGGTGGTGGTGGCACCGAGAGCAGGATGCGGGTCCAGGTGGGGCTGACGCTGCTGCTCTGTGCGGCGCTGCTGGGTCCGGCCGTGGTGTCCTCGGGTCAGTATCCGCCCCCTCGGGCTGCAGGCCCGGCGCCACCGCCCCCCGACGCCCCAGGCCTCCCTCCGTGGGCGGAGCGGTGGGGACTCCGGGCTGCGAACTGCACTTCTCCCTGGTCACACCTCTCCCCGACCTGTCACTCGGCCTTCTCGGGCTTCGGGCGGCGTAGGCCGAAGGGGGTTGTTCGGGGGGCTGGAGGGAAGAAGGGGCGGTCACGCTGCCCACCCCTCTCTCCCACGTAACAGACTTCGCCCGACTGCTCCCGAAGGGACACTCACTGCACGGGAGAGGAGCCCAGCAGCCGGCTCAGACCGACCCTCCTTGTAGGTGACACGCCGTTTGGGGGTTGTAAGTGGCTGGAACGACTGGAGCTGTCACACCGGGCAGAGCAGGGTCCGGCAAGCCTAGGATGTTACCACCTGGGATGGTCGCTGAGCTGTTTGTTTAAAAACCAAGACTTCCGATGTAATTGTAACCACCCCTTCGTCTGTTAGAATTGCCCAGTGTTTGTAAACAGTGATTTTATGGTTGTTGAGAAAGTCTTGGTCCATAAAATTGGAGAGCTGGTGGGTTCAACTTTTTATACAGGTACAGAAATTCATGTGCTTTTGAGTTGTTTTTTAGTTATCTGGTTTATTCTCAGGCTCTGCATTTTTTTCTTCTTTTCTAATGTTTTAATCTACCTACCTCAGAAAAGCTTGTATTTTGAGAGTGTTTGTAAAGGTTGATAAACAGTAAAGCTTTGGAATTTTAATAAGTTTTAGTTAACAGGACAGCTGCTCAGTGACTTTAAATTTTTTTGGATCAAGGGAGAGTATGTCAACTAACTTAATTTTTAACAGAAAGTGTCCCAGATGGTTACTTGAACTCCCCAAAGTATCTGTCCTACTTGTACATCAAGGCTATTAACGTCATTCTACTTCTAAAATAAGAGGCCTAAACCAGAATTCTCTCCATGAGGTGGTTTGGGATACCATTTCACAACCAGCATATGCTAATTACTTACTGCCAACATCATGCCTTGAGGTCACTCCTCTCCCTTCGGTTGTAGTCATAGCTTGTGTTCAGGACCAGACTGTGTACAGCACAGAAATTCTTGAGGCACGTCTTGCAGTTACTTGATCTAAGGAAATATGAAGTGAAGCTGTTGTTTAATGAGTAGAGTCCCTGGTGGACCATGAACTGCCTGCATCAGAATTCCTCTTAGGGGGTTGTTAAAAATCCATTTTTAGGTCTGGACCAGGTCAGGTATCTGTGAGCTAAGAAGAGCTAACAATCATCCATATGTGATTCTTTCCATAAAATTTGAGCACTGCAATACGTAATGAATATAGTGTATATCCCTCTAAATTACCTTTGGAGAGCTTACAGAAGATTAAAGCATACAAATTTTCCCATCTCGTTCTTTGACTTTATTTCATAGACTTGCATGTTAGTGGAGTTGGTATTTGGAGATCAACAGTTGGAACGATCAAGATGCTATAATTTAAACTATTAATACTGAAGTGTTAAATCATTGTTGTAAGCAGAAGACTATGTTCCAGAAATGTCTGCTCTGATCTCCATCATAGTTAAAGCTGTACCAAAATGTTTCTTTGATGAAGTTAAAAAGTTTACTTATTTAGAGCTGCAACAATGTAGATATGCATACTGAAAGATAGTAAAGTTGGCCCTCTGTATCCACTGGGCCTGCATCAGCAGATTCAATCAACTCTGGGTCGAAAATATCAGAAAAAAGTTGCATTTATGCTGAACATGTTACAGTGTAACAAGTGTTTACATAGCATTTAGGAATTGTAAATAATTTTATGCATAGGCTGTTTGTAAATATGGTGCCATTTTATGTAAAGGACTTAATCACAGATTTTAGTGTCCCCAAGAGATCCTAGAACCAATCCCCCTGAATATCAAGGAATGACAGTACTATGCTGTCCTTGTTTGAAGTTCAAATATCATAAAACATATGAATTTTTAATAATTAGGTTCTTATATTTTCAGTTGGCTTTTTAATTCATCAGGTGCTTACTTATGTGGGATTTTAGCCTCATTTTAAAAATTTAAAGTTTTTATCCTGTTTAAAAATCAAATTTTGAGTAGTAATTTTGTGTTTCAGTGTTAGCGATTGCCCAGGGCAAATTGCAGGTAAATACAGTCTGCCAACAAAGTAACAAAGTCTTCATCCTATCACTATTAGTAACTGTTACCTAATATCCTTCTTTAGATACAAAATTTATATTACAAATGATTTTTCCCTATGAATAAATAAACTTAAAAGAGTACATTAAAAATACACTTTTCAGGGCCTGCAATGTGGTGTCGCAGGTCAAGCCACTGCCTGCAATGCCAGCATCCCATATGGGCACAGGTTCATATCCCAGCTGCTCCAGTTCCAATCCACTCCCTGCTAATGGGCTGGGAAAGCAGCGGAGAATGGCCCAAGTGCTTGGACCCCTGTGCCCATCTGGGAGACCTGGATGGAGCACATGGCTTCAGCCTGCCCCAGCCCTGGTGGTTGCTGCCATTTCAGTGTGAACCAGCAAAAGCAAGATTCTCTATGCCTCTCCCGGTCTCTGTAACTTGGACTTTCAAATAAGTAAATCTTTCAAATAAATAAACTTTTAATTTTCTCAAGATGATAGTGAAAAGGCTTTCATTTTTCTCACTTATAAATAAATGTTCTCTTATTGGCAGGAAGAGGCAAATGATTTACCCTTTTTTCTTTGTTCCAAATTGTGCTGCAGTCCTTTTAATTATGTCCACTGCCAGCTGTTTCAGGTAACAGCTCCATTAATACCATGAATTCAGAGAATAGTGGTCAGATTGCAGAGTATATTTAATTTCATGGTGTTAATTCCTTAACACAGTGTGAATCAACAGTACAGATGGTATTATCCCCTTTTAACAAATTGAAAAAATGGAGACTCAACAGGTTTTCAGTATTGAACCATGTGTGTCAAAATTAATATATGATGAAACAGGCTCTCAAACCTAGATCGCCAGTCCTCAGGTTTGGGGTAATTTAGAATCAAGAATATCCTGGAATCTGCATAGATCCTAGGCAGCCATAGCAAAGCAGGAGACAGGGTGCCTGGTCTCTTCACTAAACTCTTTTTAAACTTCCTGTGTTTGAAGTTGTATCAGTCTGTTTAATTAATGACAGGCAGGAAAATGACTTTGTAGTGATTGCTTTTCCCTAAAAGTATACCCCTACTACTTTGCAGCTTTGTTGGCTGATAGAAAAAAAAATGAAAATTGATCATTTTCAAATAAATGTATAATTAATATGTACCATTATTTTTGGATGTGATGCTGATGAGTGAAATCCGTAACTCTTGACTGTAAATCTTTTTGCATTTTGTTGTATTGTTTGATGTCTGTGTTGTTATAAAAGCATTACTGTTTACTTTTATTCATGCATAACTTCAGTGTCCTTAATCTTTACCTGAAGTGCTCAAGTTATAAGCAAGTTCTTATAAAGGGTTATGTGAATTTGTGATCAGTTTGGAAGAGAAAGTAGCCTATGCTTTAAAACTACCATCTGGCATGGGCTTTCCCAATTTAGTAACTAAGAAACAATTCTCTTATTGAACGGTCATCTTAGTATGGTTTGTGGAGAGAGAGGTAGAGAAAGAAGTATGATGCAATTCGTATGAAACAACCCTGGTGTCACAAGTCATGTCTTGTGGAGTTCCAAAACACGTTTTACTCCTGTAATGCCTGAAAGCTTAGAGCACCTCAGATGTGGATGTCGTTAAGTTTATTTGCAGCTATCTGTCTTATTTACCTGTTAGCTACCCATGTGACCTAATGTGACAAGGTACTAAATTTAGTGATTTCATGTTCTAAGTACTAAAGTTTCAGTATTTAGGGATATATTATACACATTTGTACATTTAATGTCTGCTATCGATAACTAGTGGATATTTGTGAATAATTAAATATATCAGAGTTGTAATTTTTCCTTTATCTGAAGTTTTTTTGAAAATGGAATTTGAACCTTTAGGACATGGGCCTGGAGTGATACTTGTGAAGAAGTTGGCAGAAATCATGATTGTTACTTAATTGATGTCTACCAGAGTGTTTCGGGTACTATGGGTAATACACTATCATACCCTTCTTTGTGGTTGCCAAACATAAAACATATTTTGAGAGTATTTTAAAAGTAATTGAATAGGGGGCCGGTGCCATGGCTCACTTGGTTAATCCTCCACCTGCGGCACCTGCATCCCATATGGGCACTAGGTTCTAGTCCCGGTTGCTCTTCTTCCAGTCCAGCTCTCTGCTGTGGCCCAGGAGGGCAGTGCAGGATGGCCCAAGTGCTTGCACCCCTGCATCCACATGGGAGACCAGGAGGAAGCACCTGGCTCCTGGCTTCGGATCGGCACAGCGCCGGCCATAGTGACCATTTGGGGAGTGAACCAATGGAAGGAAGACCTTTCTCTCTGTCTCTCTCTGTGTCTATAACTACCTGTGAAATAAATAAATTTTAAAAAAGTAGTTGAATAGTAGCTATAATTTTCAGTACTTTGATCCATTGCAAAACATTGCAGTTATTCAAAAGAAACAAATATTGTGAAATAGAGTTGTATATTTTGTGCATAATGGCTTGGTTATACTTCTTAAAGTTAGCTCAGTACTTTTGTTAAGCACTCCAAAATTTGTTTTTGTTGCATTCTAAAGAGTTATGAATTACAAATAGCAATTCATATATAGGTATATAAAGTAAAAATATATGGCAACTGTAACACCAAATTTTCCATCAAAAATCAAGTGGTTAATTTATTTTTTTTTAATATTTATTTATTTGAGAGGTAGAGTTACAGATAGTGAGAGGGAGAGACATAGAGAAAGGTCTTCCCTCCGTTGGTTCACTCCCCAGGTGGTCGCAACGGCCGGAGCTGCGCCAGTCTGAAGCCAGGAACCAGGTGCCTCCTGGTCTCCCATGTGGTTGCAGGGGCCCAAGGACTTGTGCCATCTTCTACTGCCTTCCCAGGCCACAGCAGAGAGCTGAACTGGAAGTGGAGTAGCCAGGACTAGAACCAGCACCCACATGGGATGCCAGCACCGCAGGCGGAGGACCAACCTACTGTGCCACGGTGCCGGCCCCAGTTAATTTCTTAAATAGCTTGTGGAGCAGGCAATCCTGACACTCCCTCCCAGGTAAAATCAGGTAATTTTAAGGGAAAAAAGGAAACTTGGGAATCATCCAACAATTTTGTTTTTTTTTTTAACTGGAAGAGAATGCAAAGATCAAACATTTGCACCTGAACGTTGTTTTGTTTCATGTGTTTATGTAAGAGCAGGCAAAAGAAAAACAAGCAACCAAAATAGAAATAATAACCAGAAAAAATATGGAAAGAATAATAGAAAATTAATATAATCAAACAAAACCTAAGCAGCCTGTATGAATCTGGAAGCCATGCCTAGTGGCTGGATTCATCATTTATTTAATGTAAGCTGTTGATTTCTTAATAAATAGCTCTCAGAGCTTCCTTGTGAGTGAATAAATGACAGTATAGTGCTGCTTTTTTACCCATAGTTGTTGATGTCTTCAGTCAAGTAGAATACAGTTCCTAAGTATTCTTGTCTGGCAGCTCTGCTGACAAATAATAATTCTTCCCATCCATCCTTAGTAGTACCAGTGAACAGTAAAATGCGAACACTGAAATAAGCTAGTGTAACTCCCACTCTTGAATAGAGGAAGAGAATAGGTGAAAGCCCAGACTGTGAAATTAGAGATTTATCTTTAGGAACTTAGTATCTCATTCTCAATGTATACAAAAGAATTGGATGATCTAAAGTGTCTGTTTTTAGTGGTAGGGACTGCCTGGTCTTCCAACCCATGTAACAAATAAAGCTAGTATCTGTGATGGAGCAAAAGAAAAACTGCCCCCACCCAGCCCCAGGCGCAATTTTTCCTTTTGTTTAATCATGTCTGAACAGTTACTGAATGCAACCAATTTTTAAGTAATTCTAGGCTTATTTATCCTGGGTATGAGTATTATTTGCTGTCCTTATCAAATGTTTTATTTGATAATTTCCCAACAAGAAAGATTAACTAAATTATTTTAAAATTTCTTTGCAGATGAAGAAGGCAGCCAGGATGAATCCTTAGATTCTAAGGTTTGTACCAAAATTTGCTGTGGCCAGTATTTGCTGCCCAATTTACAAGCATAAATTATGTGCCTTAGAAAAAAACATGAAAGCTGCATTTTTTTGAGGAACAATTGAGTTTTTTTTTTTTTTTTTAAAGAAAAAGATATATGGTGTCAGTATTAGTACTAGTTCTTCCAGGAGAAAAATCACTGACCTACAACACAGTAGTAAAGATTTCCATAAGAGTGTTGATTATTTGGTTTAATTTCAACTTGAAAATGCAATGAGTGAGTGTGTGTGTGTGTGTGTGTGTAAGTTTGTGTGTTTGTGGAGAGCCTTTGACAGTAATATTACTGCTTAGTGAGAGATTGGTTTTATTCTTTTTTTGAGTTTTTAATTATTTTTAATTTTGAAGACTTAATTTAACCTCTGCCATTTGTTTTCACTTACATAGGTGTTCAAACAATAAAAAATCTAGTGAATTAATGCACTTACTGTGTGATTGAATGAGTAAGGCTGGTTCTTAGATATCCAAGAAGACTAGTCAGATAGGAGGTGTGATCTCTAGATTAGAGAGAATATAGATAAACACATGAAGTTACAATTCAGATCCGTCATAGAGGAAGTATAAGAGGAGCGTGTAGGGGAAAACCTAACCCAGACTTCTCGATTTAAGGAAAACTGCCTAGGGGAAGTTGGTATTTGAAGAAAGTGTAGGAGTTAGGAAGGTGATGAACACATGGCAAGCCTGTAGAGATAA
This sequence comes from Lepus europaeus, assembly GCF_033115175.1. Lineage (NCBI taxonomy): Eukaryota > Metazoa > Chordata > Mammalia > Lagomorpha > Leporidae > Lepus > Lepus europaeus. The sequence goes on from NC_084848.1 coordinate 20,089,629, forward strand.
GTGGTTGCTTCAAAAGGAGCTGGAGGAGTGAAGTAATGGAGAACTGGACTGGGGAGTCTTGGTACCATTGAGAACTAAAAATCCTTTATATTCTCAGTCTCCTTTGCCACCAGATGAGTCGGTAAAGGACCACAACACTGCAGGAAGAGTAGTCGCTGGCCAGATATTTCTTGATCCAGAGGAATCAGAATTGGAATCCTCTATTCAAGAAGAGGAAGACAGCCTCAAGAACCAAGAGGGAGAAAGTACCACAGAAGAAATCAGCTTTCTAGAATCTCCAAGTCCAGAAAACAAGGACTATGATGAACCAAAGAAAGTACGGAAACCAGGTAGTTGGACATTTTGTTTGATTTTGTGTGATTTAGGCAAGAGGCAACTGAAAGGTTGAAGCTAGTAAGTGTAGGAAGATGCATAAGAAGACTGTTTTTACTGATTATTAGCCACGTATAGTTCAAAGTGTAGTTTTACAGGCTTTTCTAGATTTCAGTATGTTAGAATTAGTCGCTTAACAGATGTAAGCCTTGTTAAGTAAGCTAAATTCAGTAGACAAAATTATATTTGTATCATATTAATATCCTGACATTTCTTTTTGGACTCCACTATGTCAGTAAATTCCTCCCCGAGAAATTTAGAAAAAGCTGTCAGGATGGTACAGAATAGAAGCACAGGAAGAGAGCTTTCTAATACACTGCTTTGGTTACTTCAGAATTGTGTTGGAATTTTCGCTACAGTAACCTTTTCAGTCATCATAGTCAACTGGGTTTAGGTGTTTTTCCTCTTCATTTGAAATTTAAGTAAACTCTAATCCTCTTCTAATTTTAATCCTCTTTCTGACTCTCCTAAATTTTCACTTTGACACTGCTACTTTTAAATTTAAAGTCTGGTCTTCCTCACAATACTTACCCTTTTAAAAAATTAATTGTTAATGTTTGCACTCTGCTTTGTCCCTCCTATTACTTAGTTGATTTTTTCATAGATCACCACCATAACCACTTACTGTTCCATTGTTAACCACTGTCAGGAACTGATCCACATTTGAACTTGAAAATATAGTAATTTGTTTACTACAAATATATCATATTCATTAATAGAAAAAACATTTTAAAAAATTAAAGTACCATAATCTCATCTATGGAAACAACAGCTTTTGACATCCTGGAGAATAGAATACTCATACAGGGTTTTTTCCCAGGTTTATAAGTGATTTTAAGAAAACTAAAATTTATACGTTGACTATAAAGAAATGTTAAATGCTTGAAAGGGTAAATATATTTCCCTGATTGGGTATTACACAATGTATGCATAGGTCAAAACATCAACAGAGTGCCCTATAAGTAATGCATATTTTTATATATCTGTTGAAATTTTTTTAAAAATTAAAAATTGTTATAAAACTAAAATAATTAAAAATATGTACTATTTTATAGCTTTCATTTTGTACTTAACAGATTACCATGAACATTTTCTCTTGTTTTGACCTCTTTTGTAACTGGTTAAGATGTACACATTTATAAAAATTTCCTGAGAATTCTTTAAATTTGCTAGATTGTTAAATTTTATTCTATTTATTTGAGAGGTGGAGAGACAGAAAGGGAGAGAGCATTCCCATCCTCTGGTTCACTTCTCAGATTACTGTAAAAGCTGAGGCTGGGCTGAGACTGAAGCCAGGAATGGGAACTGCATCCATGTCTCCCATGTGGGTAGCAGAAGCCCAGTTACTTGAGCTGTCACCACCATCTCGCAGGGTCTGCTTGAGCTGGAAACTGGAATCAGGAATCAAACCCAGGCAAGCTTATGTGCACCCTAGCCACAGGCTCAAAGACCAGTCCTGAATGTAAAATTTTAAGACATTTGAAACATACTAAATAGAAGTTTTTAGAAAAGTGTTTCTGTCTACTTCCTTGGAAACAACTCTTTACCTGTACCTCAGCCAAGTGTGCATTGCCATTTAAAATATTATGGTTCAGTTAATTTTCAGTTTCATTAGGGAGATTTTTAAGTATACACAGGAGAGTTTAAAAAAAAACCCCTTGTAAGCACTCAGCAAGCTTGAATAGCCATCAACATTCTACTTCTGTTTGGTCTTACCATGCTGTACACATTTATCCTTTTTTCCTTACCTACAATATTTTAAAGCAAATACCACAAATACCTTTATTTACTTGTATACGTATCTCTGACTCTCATAGTAAGAGTTTTTTTTTTTTTTTTTTTTGAACAGGATCTTTCTCCAGTTGTTTCATGTGTCTTTTTGAAATTGATTTGTTCGAATCAATATCCAATCCAAAATCTTAGCTTTCTGTTCATTTGTAGCTGTACTCTCTCCCTTGTTTTTCAGTGTCATTTTATTTGTTAAGGAAGTGATGTTCTTTGTGTTATACAGTTTTGGATCTAGTTGTTTATGTCCTTGTAGTATTATTTATCTTGTTCCACTATCTGCCTTATCTGTTATTAACTGGAACTTGGCTATTTTATTATTTAAAGATTTATTTGTTTATTTGAAAGGCAGAGTGCCAGAAAGAGAGGGAGAGGCAGAGAAAGATTTCCCACTCACTGGTTCACTCCCTAAATGACTGCAATGGCTGGGGCTGGTCCAGTCTGAAGCCAAGAGCCAGGGACTCCACCTCAGTCTCCTACATGGGTGGCATGTACCTGGTACATGGCAGGTACCTGGGCCATTTTCTGCTGCTTTTCCAGGAGCATTAGAAGGGAAGTAAAAAGGAAACCCAGCAACCAGTACTTGAACTAGCACTCAGATATGGGTTGATATATGAAGCTGATGTCAGAAGAGGCTACCTAACCTGCTGCACCACAGCACCAGCCCCAGAGCTTCTCTTGAGGCTTTGGTATATTTGGTTCCATCGTTTTATTGAGAATATTTTGTAGTTGCTGTGGTATACTTTGCATTACATTAGATTCAGAGGCATATAGGATCTGGTTGTCCCTTTTCAGTTATGTTAAGATTTAACGTGGGGGCCGGAGCCATGGCTCACTTGATTAATCCTCCGCCTGTGGCGCCAGCATCCCATATGGGCTCCGGGTTCTAGTCCCAATTGCTCCTCTTCCAGTCCAGCTCTCTGCTGTGGCCCAGGAGGGCAGTGGAGAATGGGCCCTGCACCCGCATGGGAGACCAGGAGGAAGCACCTGGCTCCTGACTTTGGATGGGCGCAGTGCCAGCCGTAGTGGCCATTTTGGGGGTGAACCAACGGAAGGAAGACCTTTCTCTCTGTCTCTCTCTCTCATTGTCTAACTCTATCTGTCAAATAAAAAATAAAAAAAAAAAAAGATTTAACATGGAGATCAGATGGTGACTGATGCAAGTAGTCTGAAGTTCCCCACTGACTTTTTGCCTAGAGGTTTTGGTGTTCATTTATGTTTGTTATCTGCATCCTTTGTTTCATTGGGGGTTGCACAGGGGAGACTTTCTAATCCTGCCGTTCTTCCATATTGTGTTATCAGAGATTTTTCTTACAAAAATATTTGCCTCATCAAGTATTTAATCATCTTGAAATATAGTCCATACAGGGAAAGCAGTATAAATTCTTCATTTTTTTCCCTTGGAATATTTTCAAATAAGAATTTGATGTCCTAACAACCTTCAAAGGGGATCGTATATTTTTGTTTGTATTTGTTTTGCTATGCTTTATTTTCAAGCATTGTAAGGATATAGGAAAAACTGACCCAAAATGTTTTCCCTATTCTCACTCAGTCAACACTCAAACACCAGTGACTCCAAGCAAGCAATTTTGCAGTGGATTGACCAGCAGGCACCACCTGGGTTCCCCTAATTTAACTCTTTTTCCATCGCCATCTACCTAGAGACAGTATCAGATTCCACAATTTGAAGTCTTAGACCCACAAGACTACCCCCAATTTTAGGTGCCAGTCAAGCTCTGAATACTTTGACCTGTGCTCTGGCTATAAAACAAGATTTCTACAACCTCCTCTTTGGATTTGATTAATTTGTTAGGGTGTTCACAGAACTCAAGGCCACACCTTAACCCATTTATTATAAAGGGCATTACAAAGGATACAGATAAACAACCAGATGGAAGACACACACAGAATGAGATACAGGAAGAGGGGTACAGAGCTTCCGTTCCTTCTCCAGGTGTACCACCTTCTGGGAACTGCCACATAGTCAGACATATGGAGGTTCCTAGAACTCAGTCCTTTGGGGTTTTTATAGACGTTTCATTATGTAGGGAAGATTGATTAGGACACTGGCCATTTGTTTATCCATTCGCTCCCTCCCCCTGGAAGGTCTAGTCACCTAGTTGAATCTTGAGACTGTTTGAGAGCCCCCAACCACCATTGCTTTCCTTAGCATAAGAAGACACTCTTACTGTTGCAAAGATTTTAGGAGCTGTATGTCAGTAAACAAGGGACAGACCAAATACCGTTTCATAATATTGCTGGAATCATTTCATGGATTTTTATACCTTTTTTATTCCATTCCATCATAATCATCCTTTTCTCTTGCTCAACTTATGCCATTTTTTGCCATTGAGAATTCCTTTAAGTTCACTCCTTTGTCCTTTTGACTAGATCCTGGTGGTCTTTCACAAGTGTTTTTCATCGGGCAGGACAAGATGTCACAAACTCATTTTATACCTTTCCTGACCCCAAAATGACTCTGAACCATTTCTATAAGGAATCTAGATTCTTTTTAGTTACATATTGCATATCACATGTAACAATGTAGGCACCAAGGATACACGTTGCTATTGCCTTGTCATAACTTGTAGAAATTTTTGGTGGAGAGAATTAGTAAATGTGTCATTCATACTGGTACTTCCAATTCATATTAACTATTACAGGGGTGGGCATTCGATGAAGCAACTAAGACACTGCTTGGGCTGCCTGAAGCACATATCAGAGTGCTAGTTTGAGTCTGGCTTCTGATTCCAGCTTCCTGCTAGTGCACACCCTGGGAGGCAGCAGCTGATGGCTCAAGTGGTTGGTTTCTTGCCACTCACATGGGAAACCCAGATTGAGTTCATGGCACCTAGTTTTGGCCTGGCCCAGTCCTGGATGATCTGGGCATTTAGGGAGTGAACCAACAGAGAGAGGATCTCTCCCTGTCTGTCTTTCTGTTTCTGTCTGCCTTTCAATTTTTTTTTTTTTTAATTTTAAATGAAGGAAAAAAAGAACTATTGTAGATGAGGTAACCCAAAGAGTTGGGTAGACAAGTTGGACTTAGAAGAATCAAGAGATTTTACCCAGCATCAAACTTGACAAATATTTTCAGTATCACAAGACACCAATATTTGACAAATATGTAAAGTATCACAAGATATAAACAAAGTGAGGTCTGTGAATGCCAGAGCTGCCCGTCGGTCCTTTCTTGCCCCAGTGTCGAATACACTGTGGCCCATATTCTAACACGTAAGACCTCCAACTGATGCATCTGGAGTTGTCATGCCACAGAAGAGAGCTATTTCTCTCATGTCATGAGATATCTCCAGTTTATTCTCTGATAATCACATAGTTAATGTGATATATAATGCATATGTGTTTATATATATATTTATAGGTATACATTCAAACTTAGACATTACCACTAACCATGGGACTACTGAATGCAATCTAAGATCCCTTTTTGCTTTTTTTGTCTTAAATATATAAATTGTGTGGTTAAAACAACTTTTAAACATTTAGATTCATCTGTTTCCATTTTTCAGTAATAATTTAGATATGTTTTCTATTTTTTTTAAAGATTTACTTATTTATTTGAAAGTCAGAGTTACAGCGAGGCAGAGAGAGAGAGGTCTTCCTTCTGCTGGTTTATTCCCCAGATGGCCACAATGGCTAGGGCTGAGCCGATCTGAAGCCAGGAGCCAGGAACTTCTTCTAGGTCTCCCAAGCAGGTGCAGGGGCCCAAGACTCGGGCCATCTACTGCTTTCCCGGGCCACAGCAGAGAGCTGGATCAGAAGTGGAGCAGCTGGGACTCAAACCAGCGCCCATATGGGATGTGGCACTGCAGACGGCAGCTTTATTTGCTGTGCCACAGTGCCGGCCCCCAGATATGTTTTCAGTATATTCTTTTTAAAAAAGAAAATGATTTATTTATTTGAGAGATAGAGTTAGGCAGTGAGAGGGAGAGAGAGAGAAAAAGATCTTCCATCTGCTGGTTCACTCCCAAAATGGCCACAATGACCAGATCTGAAGCCAGAAACCAAGAGCTACTTCCAGGTGTCCCATGCAGGTGCAGGGGCCCAAGGACTTGGCCAACTTCTACTGCTTTCCAGGCTGTAGCCAAGAGCTTGATTGAAAGAGGAGCAACCAGGACTAGAACCAGTGCCCATATGGGTTGCTGGTGGAGGATTAACCTACTGTGCCACAACGCTGGCCCCTGGATTTATTTTTAATAAATGCTAAGGTTTATATACTTGTGCACATTTATTATATAACAAATAGCATACAAATGGCTTTGTGTGTGTGCGGTTCCAACTACACTGAAACTTATGTGTCAGTTCTAAACTAGCTCCCTTTGTCAGCTTCTCATTCATAGTGCTGCCATATTAATCTTCCTGAAGCCTACCTTCTTGAAACTCTTTAACTCTCAGATTTACAACCCATTCCTACCTTCCTGTTTGCTGTGAGATGAAGTGTACACTTAGCACGATTCATAGAACCTTTCTTGTTGGGCACACAGCCTTCCGAATCATCTCCACAACTCCTCCCCACCAAGTATCCTTTTTCATCAGGGCTAAACCTTCACAGATCATCAAGTCACCAAATAGTTTATGCCCCTAGGCCTTTGTCCAGGTTCTCCCTACTACTTAGAATGCCTTCTGACTTCTTGCATAATCCTTCTATCAAATTTCTGCTCATCCTTAAAGGTAAACTTGTACTTCTCCTCTCTGAAGCAGTTCCTGAACAATCCAAGGGTAATTGGAAAGGTTACTGTGTGTGAGAGCTTCCTGTTTGGCCTCCTTGCTTTCATTCCTTCCCGCCAGTTCTTAACGGCAGCCAGACTAATCCTCCTTCCTACTAAGAAGCCTCCGTGCCTTCCTGTCCGATACGTAATCCAGACTTCTTCCCTTTACTGACAAGGACTTCCGTGATCAGGCTCCTCCCCTCTCTCCAGCTTTATCTTCTGCTGCTCCCCTGGATTCATGATTTCAGGTACACTTGCCTTCTTGCTGTTTCTTGAAGCCTGCACACTTACCCCCAACTGTGTTGGGCATCCCCACGAGAACATTTCCAGGCTCAGTGATTCACTAGGAAGACTTAAAGTACTTGGCATGTAGTTGCATTCACAGCTATGATTTGTTAACGATGGAAGACCACAAAACAGAATCAGCAAAGGAAAGGCACATGCCCTGGAGTTTGGGGGAACCGGAGGTAAGCATCCAAGGGTCCCAGGAGAGTCCCACAGCATGTGCTTACTTCCCCCAGCAGCAAATGAAAGCAGCACGTGGGAGGTGTTGCTTTTTTTTTTTTTTTTTTTAAAGATTTATTTATTTATTTGAAAGTTACACAGAGAGGGAGAGGCAGGGAGAGAAAGAGAGAGAACGAGAGAGGTCTTTCACCCTCTGGTTCACTCCCCAATTGGCCACAACGGCTGGAGCTGCGCCAATCCGAAGCCAGGAGCTTCTTCCAGGTCTCTCACATGTGTGCAGGGGCCCAAGGACTTGGGCCATCTTCTACTGCTTTCCCAGGCCATAGCAGAGAGCTGCATTGGAAGTGGACAGCCCAGACTCCAACCGACACCCATATGGAATGCTGGTGCTTCAGGCCAGGGCATTAACTTGCTGCACCACAGCACCGGCCCTGAGATGTTGTCTTACTAGGAAAGCTCATTAGAAAATCAGTGCCTGATATTTTTACTAGGGGCTAGTTAGGTTGGTATCCTCTACCTGGCACAAAATGGTAGGCTCCCTGAAGGAAAGCAGGTGTTCAACATAAGCCATATTATCTAAGTGACCACTTAACAGTTGGGATAATGGGAACTCTGGAAAAGAGAGTCTCCAGATATCAGCGAAGGGCCAACCTTGTAAGCAGGCCTTTTCAAAGAGAGAAGTTTACTCCTGCTGTGTTAACTCCTTTCTGCACAATCCACCCTCCCAGTCATTGGCCAAAACATCATTACAATAAAGTTATTGTAACTTCTTAGTTGTCAACCTATACCCTGAAAATCACTTACTGGTTTCAGTTATACCATTCAGGAGTCATGTACTTGTCCAGTTAAAACAAATTCCAATAAACATAATGAGTCTACATTAGAAACCAGTGGCTTCTTCCTTAAGTTTCTGCCCTGGCATTTTTTGCATGGCCTAAAACTTAAGGCATGGTATGAGTGGCCAGTAGATTGATTCTGGCCTGGAAGCCTTTTGTGACTGAGGCAATGTCTTAAGAGTCAGGGTATACAAAGAGCAATCCCAGAGGGTGTACATGATAATGCTGGAAATAAAAGACTGACAGTTGTTGGGGTACCTCAAGCAGGCCATATGTTAGGCAGTACTATGTGATCTTCTACCATTGGTGGCTTGCCCTGAGGTTCCTAGTCAAGCCCAAATAATTTAGGGCAGTCCTTGATTTCAGAAGGGCTGCCAGTTGTTTTCACATGGATTTGATATCCATCATACCAGTCCTTCTGACTAATGTGTGTCCTTACCATCTAGACATTGCCTGCATGAGACATGCAGGGACGGAACCACCTCCTGCTGTCGTAGAGCCAGCCCTGTCAGGTGGATCAGCAGGCTCAGCAGTGTGAATTAATAACACTCTCAGCACCTCGGAAAGGTACACAGTTTTTCTTGAGAAGGAGGTGGAAGCTTCTAGAAACCATTTTTTTCAAAAACGAAGATCTTCAGTGCTCTCTTCCCCCCCACCCCCCCATGTCTCCCCAGGTACATGAGTTATGGGTTATTTTCTGCAGTTCTTAAGTCACTGTTTCCATTCAGAAATTACAAGTTTACATTTCTGATCACCCCCCACTCTTATGCTGGTGTTTTGTCTGAAAGGGTTGTATGCAAGAGCGGCAAACATTTTTATATAATTTAACCAGAAAGACAACATGGTCCAGAATTAGGGCAAAATTCTTGGTTTCCAAAAATTTTCAAAATGGGTTTCTATAACCTCCTATCTTTTTACCCTGACCTTTCTCCCATGAGCCTTGAAACAACCGATTGCTCTCTGAGGACTGCTGCACATAGTAATCGTTTTGCACTGAGGTGCATGCAGCAGGGGGAAAGGCAAGGGGTGCAGAGTCAGGTGATCAGGCCCTTGTTGCAAACTACAAGTAACCAGGAAAGCCAGCCATGAGGAGCCAACAGCATGGCAGCGGCTCCAGACGCAGTCAGGAGTTGGATTGACCTGCCACTTAGCACAGGCGCGCTGTCCCTTTGATGAACTCACTCCCAGCTTGCAGCTGTTGACAATACTCAGAAACTCAAAATGACATCCGTCAGAATGGCGTATCAGAAACAGACAGCTGATCAGCATCTGCATTTCAGGTGATCCTATTGACAAGCCATTTCCTTTGGGCACTTGTATGTGACCCTGGAAGTCCAACAGTATTCATGATTATTTTTCACGGTTCGTGGTTTTCACAGAGAGCTGTCCTAACCATGCAGGGATGCAGAGTCTGACTTCTCTTTAGCCTGTGCCTATTTTGAATTCAGCACAGCTCTCACTGGGGTTGAAAATCCACACTAGACAGTGTGGTTTTAGCTTACATTCAAGTCTGGGCAGTTAAGATCTGTGCATACAGGATTCAAAAAAATCAGAGACTTTTCTTTAGCAGTAACAGAGGTGAGATCCTGCAGGGTCAGCAAATCCAAATGATAAGGGAGGCTTTTCTAATCTTTTTTTGTCTTATCAGTATTAGCGTCCAAATTGACCTACTAGAAAATATGCTTATCAGGCTACATCTTCAGCCTTGAGAGGCAGATCTCTGCTTTCACAAGAGCTCCTTGGCAAGCTAAAACCCGCTTTCAAAAGTCTAAAAGTATATCTCCATCTGTGTATCTGTTCTTTTTCTCGTTATCTCCCTTTGACAAGAGGCTCCAGAGAGCAAAATCCTGTGCCTTCCATAGCAGAAACCGTACATTACAGAAACTCATTCTGTTTCCGGTAATCAAAAAGTTTAAATTTCAACCTGCTCATTGCTTGTAAAAATCTAAGAAGTTGGGTCCCATCAACACCTTTCTTGTTTGTCTTCCCATGATCAGGATGATTCCTGTGGCATTTATGAAGCTATTTAACATTTTATATCAGTTTTGACCATACATCCAAAGGCAATAGAAGCAGAATACAAAGCCACTAAAAAAAAAAAAATCCATTGTTTTCTTCTGGTCACAATTTACTCAAACTCCTAACAGTAGGTTTAGCATTTGCAATGTTAATATTACAGCTGCCATGGAAGATGCAGGCTGGGATGCAGTGAAGGTAGGGATAGGGGGCCAGGGAGCCTACTGCAGCCACAGCACCAGCCAGACTAAAAAAAGTTGCAGGAGGGCCTGTGCCGTGGCTCACTTGGTTAATCCTCCGCCTGCAGCGCCAGCATCCCATATGGGCTCCGGGTTCTAGTTCCAGTTGTTCCTCTTCCAGTCCAGCTCTCTGCTGTGGCCCGGGAGTGCAATGGAAGATGGCCCAAGTGTTTGGGCTCCTGCACCCACATGGGAGACCAGAAGGAAGCACCTGGCTCCTGGCTTCGGATCAGCGCAGCACTGGCCATTGTGGCCATTTGGGGAGTAAACCAACAGAAGGAAGACCTTTCTCTCTCTCTCTCTCTCTCTCACTCTCATTCTCTCACTGTCTATAACTCTACCTGTCAAGTAAAAAAAAAAAAAAAAAAGTTTCTGGAATATTGCCTTCCCCCACTTTCAAAAAAATTTATTTAACTTCATTTTTACTTGAAAGAGAGCCAGAGAGACCTTCCATCCACAGATTGACTCCCTGAATGCCTGCAACGGCCATGGCTGGGCCAGGCTGAAGCCACTAGCCCAGACTCATTCCAGTCTCCCGCTGAGTGGCGGAGATTCAGTTCTTTTTTTTTTTTTTTTGACAGGCAGAGTGGATAGTGAGAGAGAGACAGAGAAAGGTTTTCCCTTGTCATTGGTTCACCCTCCAATGGCCACTGCGGCCGGCACACCGCGCTGATCCGATGGCAGGAGCCAGGTGCTTCTCCTGGTCTCCCATGGGGTGCAGGGCCCAAGCACTTGGGCCATCCTGCACTGCACTCCCTGGCCACAGCAGAGAGCTGGCCTGGAAGAGGGGCAACCGGGACAGGATCGGTGCCCCGACCGGGACTAGAACCCGGTGTGCCGGCACCACAAGGCAGAGGATTAGCCTAGTGAGCCGCGGCGCCGGCCGGGAGATTTTCTTGAATCATCACCTGCTGCCTCCCAGGGTGAGCATTAGCAAGAAGCTGGAGTTAGAAGTGGAGCTAGGATTTCTGTTCAAGCATTCCAGTATTGAATATGAGTATTTCAAGTGGTGACCCTCCCTTTTCTTCATAATTTTTTATCTTAAACTTTGCTCCAGCTCCAGGACCTGATTTAACTTTTTTCTCCCAACTTGAAGTTGAGAACTTTGCAAATTTTAAACATTTTAACGTATCCCATTGAATTTGGGGACCTTTTCTCCTCTCATCAGGAGAGAACAAATAATGTAAGGCATTACCTGGGCTATTGTTTTTTTCCCTCACTTTAGCCAGAGCGACCAGAAACATCTGAGGAATTCAGTAAGCCAAGTCTCCTGGAGTTGATTTTGTCGTTGTATCACTCCACAGATAATATCTACCTCTCCCAGCAGACAGCAGCTCAGCTGCTGCTTCATACCGCGGATGACCCCATAACTGCATCAGCACTGAGGAATCGTCATGCCCTACCCGTATCTTCCTCTTCCCAAACCTTGCTTTAGCCATATTTCTGTCACCACAAGTGGGGTAACAGCTATGTTGGGGATCCCCATGACCATGCCCAGGTTTGATGATTTGCTAGGAGGCTGCCAAGGAGTTGGCATGCAGCTGTGTTCACAGCAGTGGAGGGATGTAAAGCAAAATCAACAAAAGGTAAAGGCGCAGGGGTGCAGTCTGGAAGAAACAAGGCCCAAACTGCCAGATGTCCTCTTGCAGGGGAGTCCTCTGGATGCAGGTGATTCCCCCAGCTCTAGGCTACCAACACATGTGGAATGCTGCCTACCACAGAAGCCCTTAGAGACCAGTGCCTGGAGTTTTTACCAGGGATTTGTCATAGAATTGCCTTCTGCCTAGAATTGTAGACTGCCAGAGGGAAACAGGGGTTAAGCATAACCACATATTTGTACAAACATTTAGGCATAGGGATTCATTTCTATAAATTAGAATGGTGAGAACTCTCCTAAAATCTGAGTGCACAGACACCAAGGGTCTAACTTACAAGCAAGACTATCAAATGATAACAATAGTGGGTTGTTTTCTGCAAATCACCTTATAAACAATTACTGAAAATAAATGAATAAATGGCCATCAACCAAGGAGTGATTACTTTGTGGTAAATCTGTATTATAGCCATTGTAAAAGGAAGCTATTTTCAAAGGTACATATTTTGTTGCAAATAGTAGAAAATTCTTCAAGCACAGGCAGAACAGAGGTTTATTTGGCTCATATAACCGGAACTCCATGGATAGGCAGTTTGGGTCTTATGCCATCAGTGACTCCAGGGTGTTCTTTTCCCCTATTTCAGCCTGCATAGTAGATTGACCTCTCATGTTTGTTGTCCGTGGTAAACCTGATGGTGGCTATACCTCTGAATACAAACAATATGTAGGAATGAAATGATCATTTTGAGATATGGTTGTCATTTTTAGCCCTTGTTTATACTCCTGTGGAACTGTGGTCTTCCTGCCTTTGTTAAATATTATGATTAGTGGCAAGTTAAGCCTGTGAATATACAGTGGATTAAAATCATGTCTTTGCAAAAACTGATGAAGAGGGGAAAGGAGGAACGAGATTGGAAGGAGCAAGGGATTGAGGGAAGTGTGCTTGTCTTAGAGTACATGAAATCTGTTCTCTTTATGTTAATAAAATTTTTAAAAAGAAATATTACTCCTGTTTGGAGATAAGAAAGTTATCTCTCAATAAAATTATAGATAAAAAAGATTATTTTGCTCAAAATGCAGTTAGGAAGTGGTAGGATTTGCATCAGGTGTTCTGACTCTAGAACCTATACTCTTCATCAGCAAGCTTTGCTACCCAATTAAAGTCTCCAAGTAAAAGCAGCCAGTGAGGGTGGGCGTGTGACTTAGCATCTTAAACTGCCACTTGAAATGCTCGTGTCCCGTATCAGATTGCCTGGTTCAAGTCCTAGGTGCTCCAGTTCTGATCCAGCTTCTGTGAAGGTGATCCTGGCAGGCAGCAGATGATGGCTCAGATAGCTGAGTCCCTGCTACCCATGTGGGAGGTCCAGGTGGCTCTAGGAGGTGAACCAACAGATGAAGGGTATTTGCCTGCCCCTCCCTCTCTCCCTCTCTGTCACTCTTTTTAAGTAAAAATAAATAAATAATAGCAACCAATGGAGTTAACATGTACTCAGATCTGTTATGTGGGATTCTAGGCTTAGTCCTAGCCCTCTGGTCTCATCTGCCTCTCACTTGATGTTCTTAGGCTTACCCTTGGCATCAACTGCTATCTATGTGCTGAGAATTTTCTCCTTACAATCAAAAAGATGTCTAAGACATTTTCATTTTTTCAATAGCCACTTGATACATAGCAGGATCAAAACTTAACATGTCTCTCTCTCTGTTTCCTCCCTACCCAGTAGCCTATCCTCCTTTAGCATTCTGTACCCTAGTAAGGGCAGCCATCTACCCATACCTGAAGCCCAATACCTGGCAGTCTGTCCTCTTGTCCACACATCTAGTCCACCCGTAAGTGGTACCAAGTCTACATCCTTAGCATCGCTTGAATGTGCCCCTGTCTTTGATTCCATTGCCCTTCGCAAGCTACTGTTACCTTTCAAGTAGACTAGTGTCTCCATTCCATTGTCCACTCTCTAAATATTATGTGTGAGCTTGTCACTCCCACTTAAAATTCCTCAGTGAGTTTCCTTTGTTCTCAGGATAAAAGTCCAAATTCCTTATTAAGACTTAAAAAGACTTGGGGGCTGGCGCTGTGGCGCAGCAGATTAATGCCCTGGCCTGAAGTGCTGGCATCCCACATGGGCACTGGTTCTAGTCCCGGCTGCTCCACTTCTGGTCCAGCTCTCTGCTGTGGCCTGGGAAAGCAGTAGAGGATGGCCCAAGGCCTTGGGCCCCTGCACCCGCATGAGAGACCTGGAAGAAGCTCCTGGCTCCTAGCTCCTGGCTTCAGATCAGTGCAGCTCTGGCCGTTGTGACCAACTGGGGAGTGAACCATCGGACGGAAGACCTCTCTCTCTCTCTCTCTGCTCTCCTCTCTGTGTAACTCTTTCAAATAGATAAATCTTTAAAAAAAAAAAAAAAAGACTTATAAAGAACTCCCTACTCTGAATTCTGCATGATCCTTTAGCCACTTCTCTTGTCTATTTTGTTACTCATTTGATTCACTATACCTGATGTTCCCTCTGCCTGCGGAATTCTACCACCGTACCCCACAACCTTTCATGCACTCCATCTCATGCACATTCTTGGAGTTCAGTCCCAGGTTCCTGACACCCGAGGCTTCTGTTCTGTAACATCTGTACACTAATGCCTCTTTCCTTGCTAGGCAGTAAGTTCTGTGTAGCGGACACCTCTGCTGCACCTCATTTCCAGCGTCTGGCGTAATTCCCAGCACCTAGAGGTACTTAGAAAAAAAAATCCTAGAGTAAATTAAAGAGATAAACTCTACCCTTAACAAGTTCAAAGTCTAGCAGGAGCTAGAATATGGTAAATGAAAATAATAACCTCAGTACATGAGATCAATACTCTTATAAAATACTGTGGGATCACAGAAGAGTATGTAAGTGATTAACTTTGCCTGAGGGGCCATTTTTCCTTTATAACTTCATATTATTGCATAAATTAACTTATAACACTTAGGAAAAAAAGAGTTGTGCTCATAGTGGAATTAATTCAATTGTATTTGGCCTTTTTTTTTTTTTTTTTTTTTTTTTACAGGCAGAGTGCATAGTGAGAGACAGAGACAGAGAGAAAGGTCTTCCTTTGCCGTTGGTTCACCCTCCAATGGCCACCGCGGCCAGTGCGCTGCGACCGGCGCACCGCGCTGATCCGATGGCAGGAGCCAGGTGCTTATCCTGGTCTCCCATGGGGTGCAGAGCCCAAGCACTTGGGCCATCCTCCACTGCACTCCCTGGCCACAGCAGAGAGCTGGCCTGGAAGAGGGGCAACCGGGACAGAATCCAGTGCCCCGACCGGGACTAGAACCCGGTGTGCCGGCGCCGCAAGGCGGAGGATTAGCCTAGTGAGCCGCGGCGCCGGCCTTATTTTTTTTTTTTAAGATTTATTTATTTATTTGAAAGTCAGAGTTACACAGAGATAAGGAGAGGCAGAGAGAGAGAGAGAGAGGTCCTCCATCCACTGGTTCACTCCCCAGTTGACCACAACAAATGGAGCTCCACTGATCTGAAGCCAAGAGCCAGTAGCTTCTTCCAGGTCTCTACGTGGGTGCAGGGGCCCAAGGACTTGGGCCATCCTCTACTGCTTTCCCAGGCCACAGCAGAAAGCTGAATCAGAAGAGGAGCAGCCAGGACTAGAATTGGTGCCCATATGGGATGCCGGCGCTGCAGGCTGGGACTTTAACCCACTGCGCCACAGCGCCAGTCCCCCCCCCCCCTTTTTTTTAAGAGGCCTTATATTTTGCTCACTTGTGGGGCAAGAGTTTTACAGAAGACTTTTAACCTTCTAAGATTGTATCTAAAGAACTTGAGAAAATTGCTTCTTGGCCTTTTGGCTTAGGTCCAGTGAAGAATTTCAGACAGTCTAAGCAAGATTTAGTTGCAGAGTGGTCAATTAGTCATGCTCACTAAATTGACTTAACCCCAAGTCATCCCTAATCAAAAACTCTCTTACATTCCCCATTACAAATTTTAAAATATGGAGCCTTCAAATTCTAATTGCCAACATTGATAGTGTTGGATCCATGTATATTAGAGGTGCTGTTCACATTTAGATTTTTATTTCTTGTCTTTCTAGCTTTGACTGCCATTGAAGGCACAGCCCATGGGGAGCCCTGCCATTTCCCTTTTCTCTTCCTGGATAAGGAATATGATGAATGTACAGCAGATGGGAGGGAAGATGGCAGACTATGGTGTGCCACAACGTATGACTACAAGGCAGACGAAAAATGGGGCTTTTGTGAAAGTAAGTATTCCTCGGTAGCTTTGGTTTTGAGCAACATTCTGAAGGCCTTTTTCTAGCATCTTTTCTTCCTTGGTCTTAAGTGGTTTGTGTTGTGACATGGTTGTAGTCTTAAGGAATGATTGTAGGAGCTGGAAGCCTGTAGTGTATTTATTTCCAGGCTGTGGTTCAGCAATATATCACATCCCTGTCTTGTTTAAAGGTCTTCAGTTGGTGTGCACAGGGTGTTCTGTAAACACATCTGGCAGGATGCTAAGTTAATTAACATAAAGCACTTTTTGGCAATAATGGAAACAGATCATTACAATGAGGATTAATAGTGATTAGAAGAAAAATAGTACTTTTTTAAAACTATATTGACCTAGCGGCGCCGGCACACCGGGTTCTAGTCCCGGTCGGGGCGCCGGATTCTGTCCCAGTTGCCCCTCTTCCAGGCCAGCTCTCTGCTATGGCCTGGGAGTGCAGTGGAGGATGGCCCAAGTGCTTGGGCCCTGCACCCCATGGGAGACCAGGATAAGCACCTGGCTCCTGCCTTTGGATCAGCGCGGTGCGCCGGCCACAGTGGCCATTGGAGGGTGAACCAACGGCAAAGGAAGACCTTTCTCTCTGTCTCTCTCTCTCTCACTGTCCACTCTGCCTGTCAAAAATAAAATAAAATAAAATAAAGTAAAGTAAAATAAAATAAAATCTATATTGAACGAAGTATGATGTGCTAGGGTAACATTTGACAAATATATATAGTCTATTTCACCATCCTCAATGTAAATGTCAGTATAAAGCGGCTGAGCTCTACAGTTGATCTATATTTTCAGAAAGGAAAGTTTTCTGTGAACAGCAGATAATCTTGGACACACTTCCCTTTAATATCAAATAGCAGAAGTAGAGAATAGTAGATCTGATAGAATATTTGAGCATTCTTGGGAGATAACATCAAATACAGTCCATATTTTATTATAAGAAACCGTGACTGGGTACTCCAGTTTAATAATCACATTTTTTTTTAATTTGGCAATAAGAATTCAGTTCTTTTTCTATAATTATTGGTACCAATGCAATATTGATAAGTCTTAAATTTCTATTTTAAATGTTGTAGTATAGTAACAAAATAGTTTTTGGGAAATCTTTTTTTTTTTTTTTTTTTTTTTTTTAATTTTTGACAGGCAGAGTGGACAGTGAGAGAGAGAGAGACAGAGAGAAAGGTCTTCCTTTGCTGTTGGTTCACCCTCCAATGGCCGCCACGGCCGGCGCGCTGTGGCCGGTGCACCGCGCTGATCCGATGGCAGGAGCCAGGTGCTTTTTCTGGTCTCCCATGGGGTGCAGAGCCCAAGCACTTGGGCCATCCTCCACTGCACTCCGGGCCATAGCAGAGAGCTGGCCTAGAAGAGGGACAACTGGGATAGAATCCGGCGCCTCAACCGGGACTAGAACCCGGTGTGCCGGCGCCGCTAGGCGGAGGATTAGCCTGTTGAACCATGGCGCTGGCCTGGGAAATCTTTTTTAACAATTCTGTAGTTTGTTTTTTTTTTTTCAGTGTTGAAACAGTGAGTGTGAAATAATGTAGCGGGGACTGGCATTGTGACGTAGCAGGTAAAGCCATCACTTGCAACGCCAACATCCCATATGGGCACCAGTTCAAATCCTGGTTAATCTGATCCAGCTCCCTGCTAGTGTGCCTGGAAAAGCAGTAGAAGATGGCCCAAGTGCTTGGGCCCCTATATCTGTGCAGGAGACCAGGAAGAAGCTCCTGGCTTTGGCCTGTCCAAGCTTCAGCTGTTAAGGGCATTTGGGGAGTGAACCAGTGGTTGGAAGATATCCCTGTCTCCCCTTGTCTGTTTGCCTTTCAAATAAATAAGTCTTTTTTAAAAGTTTAGTGAATTTGACTATTAAATCAAGATATTAAACAAAATGAATTTTTCTAGTTCTTATTATATATTTAATCAAAACTTCTCTTTGTGAAAGTACACAGCATTCCAGATAGGGCAAAAGTATGCTTTATTTACAGCAGTGACTCTGACTACTTTTTTTTCTGACTACTACAGTGTTTCTGACTACTTTTTTCTAATAGCTTCCTATCCTTATTTTTACTGACTTTGACATATTTGGAACTAATAAAATATCATTAGTTGTGTTTGTATGTCTCTGCTAAAGGACGAATACTCATGTTTGATAAATAATTGGTATAGAACTAAAATCCATTTACCTGCACCTGCCATTATGTTTTTAGCTGAGGAAGAGGCTACTAGAAGACGACAGATGCAAGAAGCAGAAATGATGTATCAGACTGGAATGAAAATCCTCAATGGAAGCAATAAGAAAAGCCAAAAAAGAGAGTAAGTAGCATTGCCAAGTCCATTCTCCCCCTCAAGATAAGCCATGTTTCTGAACTGTAATGTCAGAGACAGAGGATTTCTTGAGCACCATTACCATTAGTGGGCATTAATGGCACTGCTTTTATTAAATTTTAGCTTGGTTGGATAAAAATGTTATAAATACTGTTTATAAGAATGAACAGTGACTAAAATAGAAGTAACTGATTAAAATTGTTTAGTTCCTAAGAACCAAGAATGTCTGTACTATTCAGAATTCAAAATAACATCAGCCAAGCATTGGGAATTGTGGTTGGGTGTGTTTGTGTTTTGGTTTTGCTTTATAATTTTTTATCTGTATTTAGGAATTTATACTTGGAAGGAACACAAAACAAACAATTGTCTTCTGCCATTTTTTGTTATTTTAATTTCATCTGACATTTGTTCTAGTCTATACAAAGATTCAAGAAGAAAATTGGAACAGTTGTCATTGGATTATTGACTACATACCATCATATCATATTTCTCTTATTGTAAATCTAGTCAACTTTAAATAGAAGGTTTTAGAATATTTGCTAGTGTGATTAGACTATTTCAAGATATTAGGACAACATAGAGAACTGGTACCTTATGTAAAAACAAAATAGCCAGGACATTATAGACATGTAAGTAGTATGACTTGGTAGAAATAAGATCAGAGGAATTCTGTAACAAAAGCAAATTATTTGCGCTGTATTTTAGTAGGTCTTGGAAAAACTTACTGCGGCAATTCTAAAACATTGCTAATTTGTTTTTTAATTGCTTCCATTTAAAGAGCATATCGATATCTTCAAAAGGCAGCAAGCATGAACCATACCAAGGCCCTAGAGAGAGTATCTTATGCCCTTTTGTTTGGTGATTACCTGACACAGAATATCCAGGCAGCTAAAGAGATGTTTGAGAAATTGACTGAGGAAGGTTCTCCCAAGGGACAGACTGTAAGTACATTCAACAGAGAATCTCTGTGCATACAGCACTTGATAATTTGACTGCAGTTTATTTTCTGTGTATATCCTACCTTCTTTTAACAAGTAAGACTGGAAGATGAAATATCTATAAATACTAATTTTGTGGCAGACCATTTTACCAATCTTCTTGGTAAACTTTTTCCTTAATTTAAGATCTTGAAAGCATTTTTGCAGTTGCTACAATTACATTTGTTGTTTTCTAAATCAGATCTGTAGAGAAGGAAATATGAAGGTAATTATTTTTTAGAGAATTTGCTATTGTATTTTTTCCAGAATTCAAATGCTGTTGTTAATTTTGGTGTTTTTAAAAAAGTATTTTCTTATAGAAACCATACCAGCCAATTAGAGAAAACTAAAAATACTAACAAAAGTAAGAAAGTAAACATCATGTATGTACCACTGAGATATGAGCAGTGGTGATATATTTGTGCATGTGTGCCCTTGTAGACCTTTCTCTTCACGTGTGTGTGTATGTATGTGTGTGTAGGTAAATGTTTTATTAAAAATGGGACGCCACCGTCACTATTGCTTTTTTTCTTTAAATAAACATTATTGAAAGGCAGAATGACTGAGGCTGGTGGAGAGGTGCATGGAAATCTTCCATCTGTTGGTTTACTCCCGAAATGACCACGAGCCAAGATCCAGGAACTCCATTTGGGTCTCACACATGGGTGGCATGGGCCCAAGTACCTCTGCTGCCTTCCCAGTTGCATTAGCAGGAAGCTGGATCAGAAGCAGAGCAACTGGGACTTGAACGTGTGTTCTGATGTGGGATCTGGCCTCACAAGTGTGGCTTAACTCACTCACAATGCCGGTGCACTATTGACTTTTTTCAATTAAGTTCTTCACCTTTCTCATCCAGCAAATTTTTGCTTCTTGTAATACCTACACTCACTATATTTCTATGGTGTTAAACCAAAAACTTCTTTATATCATTTTGTTCAAACCGTTAGTAATCAGTCTAGAACTATACCATTAATTTGGTTGTTATTTCTGAGTTAGCCTCCTGCCTTTTTTTATTTCCTGTGTTAGAGATAGGACCAGTTTTTCTGTAGAGTGTCCTATCTCTCCTTCTTCATAGTGTCCTTGGACATGTTTCTTTTTGCCTACATTTCTTGTAAACAAGATCTCACAGCTACAAGCTGATAAATTCAAGTAAAATATTTTTGGCTAGGCTATGTTATAAGCATTGTCCTATACTCCACATTATATCACTTCAGTTAATAGGTGGTATCTGGTTGTTTCTGCATTAGTAATTCCAAGGTTGACACCTAGAGTTGGTGCTGTTAGTACTGATTGACACCAGGATCTAGGAGACCATCACATTTTTTTTTTTTTTAGATTTATTTATTTTATTTGATAGGCAGAGTTATAGAGAGGGAGAGAGAGGGATGGAGGAAGGGAGAGACAGAGAGATCTTCCATCCTCTGGTTCACTCCCCAAATGGTCACAACGGCTGCAAATAGGCCAGACTGAAGCCAGGAGCCAGGATCTTCTTCTGATCTCTCACATGGATGCAGGGGCCCAAGCACTTGGGCCATTTTCCACTGCTTTCCCAGGCACATTAGCAGGGAGCTGGATTGGAAGTGGAGCAACCAGGAATCAAACCAGTGCCCATATGGGATGCTGACACTGCAGGTGGAGGCTTAACCTCTATGCCATAGTGCCAGCCCCCAACATTGGTTTTAAATGCCTTCAAATCATCCAGGATTACTCACGCTGCAGGAAAAAATTCAATCACAGAGAAAGTTGTTTTTCAGACTCATTAATCAATAACAGGAGTTGTACCCATTGTCTTCATTCGAACTAAATACCTCAGGGTTAGCACTGTGGCATATGGGTTGGGCATCTGCCTGCTGTGCTGGTATCCCATTGGGTGCCGGTTCTAGTCCAGGCTGCTCTACTTCCAATCCAGCTCCCTGCTGATTGCCAGGGAAAGCAGTAGAAGATGGCCCAAGAACTAAATACCTAACAAGTCTGTGGTTCTTTTGTATTCTTTTAGTTGTTAATTTATAAGTATTGTGTCTCCATTGCTTCCCTTTGTTTTCCAAGTCCTTTTCTCTTCTTTGCATAAATCAACTTAAATAAAATTTACACATATATTCTTTATTTTCAAAACCTTCTACTCTGAAGAATGGTTCTATTTTATAAGGCATTTTTCCCTCTGATAATAGACCCTTACAATGCCATAACACTTTACGTATTGCAAAGCACTCTCTCGGGGTACTTAATTCAAGCTGATTCAACAGACAAAGCCCTGGAATCACTGGCTGAGCACTGCAAGCCAGGTTTGATACAGCTCTCCTCTCCACAGTGCTATCTTCTGTGTGGTGATTTCTGGTCCTGGGCTGCTTCCATCTTATAATTACACCATCCAAAACTTGGGCCTCCAAGCCATCAGGAAGGGAGAAGAGAGAGCCAGAGGGTTCTTAGGGACGTGTTTAAAGGCCAAGCCCCAAAACATCTTATATCCCTTCTAGCCACAGCCCCAGCACAGGCAGAAGATGAGAAATGTAGAGGCACTCATGAGTATTGAGCACTGGCAGGCCCTGCCACACCTTACAACTTTAGATTGGGGCCAGCCCTGTGGCACAGTGGGGAAAGCCTTCGCCTGCAGAGCCGGCATCCCATATGGGCTCTGGTTCACATCCCAGCTGCTCCACTTCCAATCCAGCTCTCTGTTATGGCCTAGGAAAGCAGTAAAAGATGGCCCAAGTTCCTGGGCCTCTGCACCCATGTGGGAAGACCCGAAGTAAGCTCCTGGCTCCTGGCTATGGATCGGCGCAGTTCCGGTCATTGTGGCCAATTGGAGAGTGGACCATCAGATAGAAGACCTCTCTTTCCCTGTCTGTCCTCTCTCTAGGTAATGCTGCCTTTCAAATAGATAAATAAATATTAAAAAACAAACAAACAAACAAACAAAAAACTTGGCCAGCACCGCGGCTCAATAGACTAATCCTCTGCCTGCGGCGCTGGCACACCAGGTTCTAGTCCCGGTTGGGGAGCCGGATTCTGTCCCAGTTGCTCCTCTTCCAGGCCAGCTCTCTGCTGTGGCCCGGGAAGGCAGTGGAGGATGGCCCACGTGCTTGGGCCCTGCACCCGCATGGGGTGAACCAATGGAAAAGGAAGACCTTTCTCTCTGTCTCTCTCTCACTGTCCACTCTGCCTGTCAAAAAAAAAAGAGGAAAAAAAAACTTTTAGCTTATACTTTTGTGTCACCATGGATGATCCACAGAAGGCAAAGTACTGGTAGAACCTTACTGTGAGTTGGTTGTTGGGATAGTTTTAGAAAATCACATGTATGCTAGCATCGCTAAGTGATCTTTCTCTTTTAACCTCTTCAACTCGAGTCCTTGCTACTTCTTTTTATTCCTGGAAAGGTTTACCTTGCTAATCTCTTATCCTTTTTCATAGTATAGCCCACACTCCTTAGATAGAGAAATAATCTTGGTATAATATATAAGAATTGTTTTGTCTTCATGATGGCCATTCATAAACTGAAGTAAAAGTCATGTTTTTGTGTGTTCAGTTTTGTTTTCTAGTTAATATTTTATTAACTTGTCATAGTCTTGAAGCTACACTTTACTTGTTTAAAGTTACATTTAATTGTAGAATGCTAAGTGGATTTCTGAAGCTTCTTGATAGAGGTGCACTCTTGCATTCAAATCCTTTAGCAATAAAAATGTTTAAATCTTCCATACTGCATACTTATGTCTGCCTTGGATAAACTTTCACCAAAGAAAGAATGCTTACTTTTATCATTTTATTTTCAGGCTCTTGGCTTTCTCTATGCCTCTGGACTTGGTGTTAATTCAAGTCAGGCAAAGGTAATACTATTAAAACCTTATTGCATATTGCAGTGTTAATTGAATAAATAATAATAGCAGTTAAGTGTGCCTGTATATTTAGTAAGCATCTTTTTTTTTTTTCATAGGCCCTTGTGTATTATACTTTTGGAGCTCTGGGGGGCAATCTGATAGCACACATGGTTTTGGTAAGTATGACTTCAGTGGAAGAATAATAACATCAAGTAGTAGAAGAATTTCTAATTTACAGTGTCCACTTTACCAACCTTCATGGTGGGAATTTGCTTCTATTAATTAAAGGCAAATATTTGCTTAAGCATCTCTCAAATTCTTGTTAATATTACAAATGTAATCTACTTGTGAATTAAAATTTGTAGTGCCCACAATTTTTCTTTGAAATGAGTAGGTTGGCTGATTGCCCTTAAAATAGAGATCTGACAAGTGGCTCTCAAAAAGAAAGGAATTTTCTCTAAGTTGAAACTGCTTATCAGAACCATTTTTAGATTGGATTATCATTACATTTGACTTTTATTTTTAACCTAGAAACCTTTAATTAGGATATACAAACTTCATGCATTTCATATATACAAATTTAGAAATAGAGTGATTCTTCCCACCCTACCCTCCTCCCACCCATACTCCTACCCTTCTTATCCCCTCTCCTCTTTCTTACTTCTTACAAAGATCAATTTTTAATTAATGTCATACATATTAACGCTACCCTAAGTAAAGAATTCAACAAATAGTATGAAGAAAAACAAAGCATTCTTCAACAGTGGAGACAAGAGCTGTTTGAAATCATTGCATCTCAAAGTGTCAATTTCACTTCTGTTGGTTACCTTTTAGGTACTCTATTTGACATTGACATTGCTGAAGGACTTACTATACAAAAAACTGAGTCTATAAGAGACATTAAAGAGTAACTCTTCTGTATTACCAGACAGCATTAGTCACTTAAATAACTTAGTGGTAAATAAAAAACAATCTTTCCAACTAATTCTTTTTCTGCTAAGGGGTTTAATTTTCCTTCTGCTTTTAAATTGATTTGTGGTAGATCATATGATCTCTGATACATGTTACTGTGTTCAAATGAATTTGTTAAGTTCCTTTTTCCAGAATGTTAAGAGTAGGCTGAGTGGAAATGAGACTGAAAGCAGAAAAACCAGTCCCAAATCTGGAAAAGATCTGGTCACTGATGTGATATGAGATTTAAAAAAGAAGGAAAATTCACTGGAACCTGGGTGGATCCTAGCTCATTTTACTCACATGTGTTGAAAAAATATTTACTGAGCGTTTATCATTGAGGTTCCAAATATGAATGAAATATAGTACCTAACCCCCAATGAGTTTTTAATCCAGAAAGGGAGACATAAGTAGGGAGAACATTAAACTGCTGTGTAACAATGTTAAGGCACTCTAGGATTGGAAGGGAACAGGATTTAGAGGAGATACTTCTGAAGAAAGAGGCAGTTGCAGTATTTTTTGGTTTTTGTTTTTGTTTTGTTTTTTGAGGAATAAATGCATCCAAAAGAAAACAGTGCCCAGGCAGCAAGAGCAGTAAATGCAAAGGAACAGAGACAGGAGGAACATTGTGTCTGCAAAAAAGTACAGGCACTTTGATGTGCTGAATAGTGGAAGGCCAGGTAGTTCAAAAGATGGGCAGGTAGGTGGATGATGTGAAAGAACTGTAAGTCTTGCCCAGGAGCTTGGGCTTTGCCCTGTTACCAGGATAAGCCACTGAAAGAGATTAAACAATTGAAAAGCAAGGGTGTTACTCTTGCTGAAACAACACTTGCTAATTTAACATTTGTTCCATTTGTTTGTCTAGTCTACATTAACATTTATTCCTCAAACAATAATTTAAAAACTCAAGTGAATTCTCAAGAAATAAAAGAGATTATATTTTTGTATGGCAAACATGTCAAATATTTTGATAGGTTTATTATTTTCATCATTCTTCATTTTTTAAAAGATTTATTTATTTATTTATTTATTTATTTATTTGAAAGGCAAAATGACCAAAAAAGGGGGAAGGTCGGGGAGAGCAACAGAGATGTATCTTTAAACTGTTGGTTCATTTTCCAAGTTCCCACAACAGCCAAGGCTACAGTAGGCCAAAGCCAGGAGCCAGGAACCAAGGATGCCATCTGAGTCTCCCACATGGGTAACTGAGGCCCATACACTTCAGCTATGATCTGCTTCCTTGTTGGGCATATTAACAGGAAGCTGGAAGGAAAGCAAAGTAGCCAGGACTTGAAGCAATACTCTAATACAAGATGTAGTTATCCCAAGAGGCGACTTAACCTGCTGCACCACAATACTTGCTCTACCAGGCTTCTTTAATGATAGCTACACGTGTGGAAAAGGTACCTTAATTGGTGGGAATGTAAACTGGTGCAGTCACTGTGGAAGACAGTATGGAGATACCTCAGAAATCTGAATATTGAATTACCATATGTCCCAGCCATCCCACTCCTGGGAATTTACTCAGTAGAAATGAAATCAGCATCTGAAGGAGTTATCTGTACCCCCATGGTCATTTGCAGCACAATTCACAGTAGCTAAGAGATGGAATCAACCCAAATGTCCATCAACTATTGACTGGATAAAGAAATTATGGTATATATACACTGTGGAGTACAACTCAGCTGTAAAAACAAAAATGAGATCCTGTCTTTTGCAACAAAATGGATGCAACTGGAAACCATTACACTTAGTGAAATTAGCCAGTCCCAAAAAAAACAGATATCTGTTTTCCCTGATCCAAGGTAACTAATAGAGTACCAAAAATGTAATGTATTAGAGTAAAGTGGACATTTTAAAATTCTATGATTGGGGCCAGCGCTGTGACGCAACAGGTTATAGCCCTGGTCTGTAGTGCCAGCATCCCATAAGGGTGCTGGTTCGAGTCCCAGCAGCTCCACTTCTGATCCAGGTCTCTGCTGTGGCCTGGGAAAGCAGTAGAAGGTAGCCCAAGTGCTTAGGCCCCTGTACCCGCTTGGGAGACCCGAAAGAAGCTCCTGGCTCCTGGCTTTGGATCGGCACAGCTCCAGCTGTTGCAATCATTTGGGGAGTGTACCAGTGGAAGGAAGACCTCTCTCTCTCTCTCTCTCTCTCTCTCTCTATCTCTCTATCTCTATCTCTGCCTCTCCTTCTCTTTCTGTGTAACTCTGACTTTCAAATAAATAAATAAATCTTCAGGAAAAAAAAAATTCGATGATTGTTTGCAGCCCTATCTCTTCCGTTGATGACAGCATTTTTTTTCTTCATACTCTTGTTTAGTGTAGGGGTAACTATATGATCATTAAGTAAACTGAAAATAGATCTTTGTAAAAATTAAGAGTAGGAATGTGAGAGGGAGTAGAAAGAAGGGTTGGAACATGAGTGGGAGGGAGGGATGGATGGAAAGTATCACTGTGTTCCTAATTCTGTATATGTGAAATACATGAAACTTGTATAACTTAAATAAATTTTTTTTTTTTTTTAAAATTAACATTGGCCACAGAAGAAATGGCTACACAGTAAGAACGTTGAAAGGGGTGGGCATTTGACTTGATGGTAAAGATGCCAAAATCCAAATCACAGTGCTTGGATTCAGTTCCCAGTTCTGTCTTCTGACTCCAGCTTCCCACTATTGCATAAACTTGGAGGCAGTGGTGACAGTTCAGAGAAGCAGCTTGCTGCCATCCCTGTAGGAGACCTGGATCACATTTCTAGCTCCTGACTTTAGCCTTGGCCTGGCCAAAGACATGTGAAGTTTCGAGGCAAAAGGCTGTAGATGGGGAAGTACTCTGTATTGCTGACTCTTCTGTGTCTCTCTCTGCCTTTCAAATAATTTTTAAAAGGACATTAAATATTATACATGTTCTTATACATAATGCCCTAAATATTATTAAAGTTTGTTAGAGTATTGCTTTTTGTTCTTATTCTGAAATTGTTAATTGCTGGTGTTACTGGACCTGCTGCCAGTAGTCCTATTTTCTTTTCTTTTTTTTTTTTTTAAGATTTATTTTTTATTTGAAAGAGTTACACAGAAAGAGGAGAAGCAGAGAGAGAGAGAGAGGTCTTCCATCCACTGGTTCACTCCCCAATTGGCCACAATGGCCGGAGCTGCAGCAATCAGAAGCCAGGAGTCAGGAGCTTCTCCCCAGTCTCCCACAGGGTGCAGAGGCCCAAAGACCTGGGTCATCTTCTACTGCTTTCCCAGGCCATAGTAGAGAGCTGGATTGGAAGAGGAGCAGCCAGGTCTCGAACCAGTGCCCATGTAGAATGCTAACACTGTAGGCTGCAGCTTTACTCACTATGCCCCAGTCCTATTTTCTTTATTTTGCCAATTTCTTACTGCTTTGTTAGTTTGGAAAATTAGTTCATTTTTGTTAAAATTGTGTCTAAAATAAGATTAAAATTCCTTCTAAGCACTAGCCTGTTTTCTCTTATGGGTAAAATGTACGTACTTCACCCACAAAGTCCTTGGTGTTTATTTTGATTGCTGTAGGACCTTTATTATTTATTTCCTAGTTCTTAACTGTAGTCTGCGTGTGGACGTTGCTGAGCAAGGTATCTCAAAACTTAAGACTCGGGAAAAATGAAGTGTAAGTGTGCTTCAGTGAAAGGACGACGAATCCCATTCTGGTTAGAGTTAGCGTTGTCAGTTCTAGAGGAACGCCACTGAAGCTTGTGATCTTCTGTCTTCTCACTGGAAATTGTTTTCCAGGGATACCGGTACTGGGCTGGCATTGGAGTCCTCCAGAGTTGTGAATCTGCATTGACTCACTATCGGCTTGTTGCCAATCATGGTATATATTTTTTATTCTTTTTACTAAGAAAAAAAAATTAAAATCCTGTGTTTTTGTTGTACTGCTTGAAGTATCTTGAATGGCTCTCTCACATATCTCATCTTCAAATTAGGTGATGAAGTACAGTTTTCTTTAATTTTGCTTTGGG
The DNA here is from genome assembly GCF_033115175.1 of Lepus europaeus. Classification (NCBI taxonomy): domain Eukaryota; kingdom Metazoa; phylum Chordata; class Mammalia; order Lagomorpha; family Leporidae; genus Lepus; species Lepus europaeus. The sequence goes on from NC_084848.1 coordinate 20,117,962, forward strand.
TTTCACTTCTTAAATATTTTATGGGAACAAGTCTCCTTTATGAATAGATTACTACCTTATAATCTATAGAATATTTTAGAGGTTCTCTTTCACATTATTTATTGTCAGCCTTGTACAGCTGGGATTGTACCCCTTCCCGTGGACAATCCTTCTGACTGTTTGCCACATTACTTTGTCCCCCTGTTTCAGTTGCTAGTGACATTTCGCTAACAGGAGGCTCAGTAGTACAAAGAATACGGCTGCCTGATGAGGTAGAAAACCCAGGAATGAACAGTGGGATGCTAGAAGAAGATTTGATTCAGTATTACCAGTTTCTAGCTGAAAAAGGCGATGTACAAGCACAGGTATGTGTTTAAACATCTCAGAGAATATTTTACTGCATTGTGTATTTTAATGTGATGGGGGAGGGTGGCTAAGTACTTAGATCTGTTAGTAACATTCTCATTGCTCTGAGCAATTACTGACTTCATATTAGAGTCCCCAAAGGAGCATTAAAAATAATAGCAAGAAGCTCACACTCTCCACAGATTCCATTTGGGTTCATCTAAGATGGGAGCTGGACAGTAAGAGTCCTTAAAAGCTGACCACGTGACTGTCCTGTATAACACAGTTGGAAGTCACTGCTTGAGATGAGCAGCATTAACACTGGTGATCAAAGTTCTTAGTGGAGTCACCAGGGTTGAAACTCATTTCTCTAAGTAAGGAATTCCTGAAATATTTGGAATCTTGAGTATTCTTTGTGGCTATTTACTGTTCATGTTTCTTTTGCTTATCTTAGAACATAATTCTCTGAAGGTCTAGAACAGAATTAGGTTTGTTTAATGTAAACTATATGCTATCCATCAGAATATCATGCGTTTGTGTGTGTGTATGTGTTTGTATGAATGTGCTTCCTGGCTTATTTTGATGATATTAAAATAAAAAACTTAAACATTGTTTTTCTACTAAATTTGCATTTCTTAATAATTTACAATATATAGAGATGAACAAAAGACACCTACTAAGAAGACATAATTTTAAGACTGAGAAGGGAGCCTTAAAAAAAAAATCAATAACCACAGTATAAGTTAGATTAAAAGTTTATCTTACTGAAATCATAATAAGTTATCTTGTGCGATTAAGCCTATTCCTTATATATTAGTTTTTGGCGTAAATCTTCTGTTCATGAAACATGCTTTTCCATGTTCCCTGCTGTCTCCTTTTTTGCTCCCGTTGAGTTTGGCTGCTTTCTGCTAGTGCATCTCTGTCCCTTACCCGGTGTGGTAGTCCTGCTTCCACTATCCCTTGGTTGCCTAGAGAGCACAGCATGTATCCTGAAGTTAGCCAAGTGTGGTGTGATAAGCACTTTCACCATTTCCAGGACAACTCAGGAACTTTCATGTACTCTGTTTTAATTCTGTATATCTGTGAATCTGACAAGATATTATTGTTTGATATAGTATATATCAACTTAGATTTACTCACAAATTTACTTTTCCACTGCTCTTACTGCATTTCTGAACTTCTAGATAATTTCCCTTCTTTCCTGAGGAGCACTCTTTAGTATTTCATTTAGAGCTGGTTCACTGGGGACAAATTCAGTTTGGAGTTGTCTGAAAATGTTTTACTTCACCTCATTTTAGAAGAATACTTTGCATATATTTTTAATTTTTAAAATTTGGAGTTAAAGTAGAATCATGTTTTTAGGACTGAAGACTATGTTTAGTTTTTGTTGTTGTTGTTGTTGTTTTTGAGTCGTAAACAGAAAGCCTTTTACTCCCAAGATGCTTTCTTGGTAGTCTGATCCTGACTGTGTTCCACCACTTCCTTTGCTCTGTTCTTGTTTTTAGGTTGGGCTGGGACAGCTGCATCTGCATGGAGGACGTGGAGTAGAACAAAATCATCAGGTAACTGCCCTGCCCCTTGGGCTTTGAGAGATGTTGTATCAAGAAATGATGCTCTAGGTGCATTTCTTGCTCACTCAGTGCCAATATCAAACTTGTGTTGTTTACACACCACAAAAGAGCTTTCAAAATCTAATGCCTGAGGAAGCAAAAGAAAATGTGAATGTACTTTAGAGTGGTAGAAAAGCTTTTATTAATTTAAAACCTGCTTCTCAATATTGTCCAGAAATTTCACATACAAGGTCTTGGTTTTCTGTAAGTGTGTGTGTGTGTGTGTGTAGATGTAGCTAGATAAATATTTAAGTGTGTGTGTACATGTATGTATATACATATATATATATATACTTATTTTTTAAACATTTATTTGAGAGAGAAGAGTTACAGAGAGAGAGAGAGAGAGATCTTTCATTGACTGTATCATTCCCCAAATGGCTACAACAGCCAGAGCTGGTCAAATCCAAAGCCAGGAGCCAGGAGCTTCTTCCAGGTCTCCCACATGGGTGAAGGGGCCCAACACATGGGCCATCTTCTGCTGTTTTACCAGGGCATAAGCAGAGAGCTGGATTGGAAGTGAAGCAGCCGGGACAAATACCAGCACCCATATGGGATGCAGTGCTGCAAGGCAGAGGCTTACCCTTCTATGCCATAGCATTGGCCCCTTCTTTAAGTGTATGATGGAAGTATGTTTTAAATACCTTTTAGAAAATGCTTTATAGAACTGAGGAACATTTTATGTTATTTGTGAGGAATTAGAAGTATATGGTTCTGGCCGGCGCCGTGGCTCAATAGGCTAATCCTCTACCTTGTGGCGCTGGCACACCGGGTTCTAGTCCCGATCAGGGCACCGGATTCTGTCCCGGTTGCCCCTCTTCCAGGCCAGCTCTCTGCTGTGGCCAGGGAGTGCAGTGGAGGATGGCCCAAGTGCTTGGGCCCTGCACCCCATGGGAGTCCAGGAGAAGCACCTGGCTCCTGCCATCAGATCAGCGCGGTGCGCCGGCCACAGTGCGCCAGCCGCGGCGGCCATTGGAGGGTGAACCAACGGCAAAAGGAAGACCTTTCTCTCTGTCTCTCTCTCACTGTCCACTCTGCCTGTCAAAAATAAAAATTTTTTAAAAAGTACATAGTTCTTCCAGTCTGATCTATTATTCAGTCACCAGGTTTTGTCCACTTTGTGCCCTAAATAGCACTCACCTCTTCCCTACTTTAGACCTCCATACCTATCACTTGTGTAGATCATCTTCCACATGTATCTCCTAGATAAAGCTTGTCTCTCTAAATCACACATCTGATTTCCTTGGGTAAAAACTCTTGTGTGGTCTGTAACTTCCAGTAGCTTAAAGACCAAAACTTTTATTATGACCTCTAAGGCTTCCTACCAGTCAGTCTATGTTTACCTTTGTAGCACCTTCCTCTGAGTTACAGGCACACAGACCCTTTGTCAAGTTTTTGAACGTATCAAGAGCCTCCCTGTTTCAAGATTTCTTTAGTGTTAGTCCTCTGTGTACGATGAATATTACCCACCTCTTTTCTTCATGTAGCTAATGCTCACTCATTCTCCAGAACTGGAAGCAAACCTATAGTATGTCTCCCCTAGTCTCCCTCCAGGAAAAGGTCATGTTCCACAGTCAGATGTCTGAACATCTGTCCTTTGTAAATTAATTACTTAACTAAGTTATTTCCTTGCTTAAGCGCAGAGTCCAAAAGAGCACAAACCATGTCTGCTTGCTTGCTACTTTATTCGTAACCTCTGACAGTGTATAATATGTAGTAAGTTTTTAAAAAACATTTGTCAAACTAATAAACTGGTCTCCACCATGCCAGTTAAATATACTAATTGAGATTATTTCACATACTAAACACCACCAACTTAAGAATTAGATTGTAACAAAATATACTTATCATTAAAGCTATCCAAATATCATGGGTTGCTTTGTTTTTGTTTTATTCAGACTGCTTTTGACAACTTTCATCATCTCTAAGATATTAAAATGTACGTCTTAGGGCAATGAATCATCACATGAGCTGGTTAGTAAGTGAGAAAACAGAATTCTGAGTAAGAGTTTGCTGCATACCTTTTATATAATAACTTTGGGAATATTCCTGTATTGTTGCTGCCTACCTGTGAAGCAACGGCACTGTAAATTATTGCACCAGCTTTAAAGAAGAAAATAAGTTCCTGACACATAATTGAATTAACAAATATTTTAGTACCTACTGTTTGCCATTCATTGCTGACAATTCAGGATTCAAGGCAAGAGGTCTTCTAAAGTTCATGGAAACTGTGTTAACTTTAAAATTTTTCAGCAACAAAATAAACTTACACTTACTACAACACATTTGAACAGGGTCTACTTTGTGGCACTAAAAAGGATTACACATCAGTTTGAAAAGAGCTTCTGTCGGAGTGACTTGAATTCTGATAAAGTTAAAACAAACATCAAATTTATGGTGATGCTTGGATGGAGGAATGGTGAAATCATTGACACTTGACAAAAAATTTATGGGGACAATGCCTGAAAGAAGTCAGGTTTACAAACGCGTAACTAATTTTAAGAAGGTACCGAGTTACGTTAAGATGAAGCACACAGTAGCAAACCATCCACTTCCACTTGTAAGGAAAAAATAAATCCTGTTCCTTCCCTAATCGAAGAGGACCAGTGATTAACAGCAGAAACAATAACCAACACCGCTTGCACCTCAATTGATGTAGCTTACACAATTCTGCCTGAACGCTGAGCAGACTTTCTCCTTGATGTGTGCCAAAGGTTGTGTCCAAATTGCACACAAGGGAAAAGCTTTCAGTGGAAGTTTTAAATAGGTGGGATCAAGATCCTGAAGCATTTTTTCAAATAATAACAGGAGATGAAACATTGTTTTACCAGTACAGTCAACAAGCCAAAACACATCAAGGCCAGTGCCGTGGCTCACTAGGTTAATCCTCCGCCTGCGACGCCAGTATCCCATGTGGGCACCGGCTACTAGTCCCAGTTGCTCCTCTTCCAATCTAGCTCTCTACTGTGGCCCAGGAAGGCAGTGGAGGATGACCTAAGTGCTTGGGCCCCTGCACCCGCATGGAAGACCAGGAGGAAGCACCTGACTCCTGGCTTCGGCTCAGCGTAGCTCTGACCGTAGTGGCCATTTGTGGGGTGAACCAGTGGAAGGAAGACCTCTCTCTGTCTCTCCCTCTCACTGTCTGTAACTCTACCTGTCAAATGAATTAAAAAAAAAAAAAAAAAAACAACAGCTACCAGGAGTAAAAATGGTTCAGACAAAGCAAAAGACCAGTTGAGAGCAAAAGTCATTTGGGGGATGCTAATGACATTTTGTTTGTTGACTTTAAGAATGATAACATTGTTTATTTTTGCGAGTGGAGAAAGTTAGACAAAGCTATAGCAGAAAAGCAGCTGTCCCACCAGGACAATGATCCTTCTCATTCCTCCCGCCAGACAAGGGCAGTTTTGCCAGAATTTCCGTGGCAGATCATCAGCATTCACCTTATGGTCCTGATTTGGCTCCTTCTAACTTCATTTTGTTTCCTAATTTTAAAAGTTAAAGGGCACTCATTTTTCTTCAGGTAATGTAAAGACTGCATTGACATCAGATTCCCAGGCCTCTTTGTTCTTTAGGATCCTGGGAATGATGATATAATCAACCACAAAATAAGTGTCTTGAACTTGATGGCACTTATGTCAAGAAATAGTGTGGTTTTTTAATTTTTTTTTTTATTTTTATCTTTTAATCCCACTTTTTCACAAGTCATTTGAAATCTCCTCATACTGAACAAAATATCTGTCTGTATTTCTGTGGAGCTTCAAGTTTAATAGAGCATTAGATACTTCTTAAATAATCACACCAATAAATATGTATGAATTGTGATTATTATTACAAAGAATAATTAAAGGACACAATTACTGATTAGTAATTGGGAAGTACCAGTTGGAAAGAATGGGAGGAAAACTTGTCTAAGAAGTAGAAGACATTTAAGTTGAGACTGGAGGTAATGTCAGTTCCCAAAAAGAACAGCATAAATGAACAATGGCTGGCCACCCATCGTGCAGAGAGCATAGTGCAGTGCTAAGAAAACTGCTTGGTAACCTCAGTATATCCATCTTGTATTTCAAGGGACTACAAGGAACAACATGTTCAGACTTTAAAACAGTGACTTCAGCAATACAGAGAATGAATTAGAAGACCCCAGGAATAAAAGAGGATGATCAGGAAGGGGATTATTCTAGAGGTTCAAGTGAAAGATAATGGAACTTGGTTGATCTGTGGTAATGAAAGTTAATAGATGGATGCAAGATGTTTTTTGATAAAAGAAATAGGGTTTAGTGGTGGATCAGATATGAGAATGAAAGGGAGCATGTGGCTTGAGCAACCAATAGATAGTATTATCTGCTTACATTGAGATTCTGAATAATCCCCCCATTCTGTGGGGGGAGGGGTGGTCATGGAGTGAAGATTTCAGGTATATCTGTTCAAGTAGTGGGTGAGATGTTCAGAGGGAGTTGAATAGATGGGTTTGGAGCTGCAAATGGAAGTTTAGAAGTTGCCATAGTCTAGGTGGTATGCAAAGCCATAAGAATAGGTAAGACAGTTTAAAGACTATAAAATGAAAATGGAATCCAAAGTTGTGCCCTGAAGAAATGGCAGGCAGGGTAAGAATCAGCAAAGGAGACTTCAGTGTTGAGGTGGAGAGTTAGGAAGGAAACTGGAAGAGTGGCATCTTGTAAGCCAAGCTAAGAGTCTTTCAGGAGGAGGGTGTGGTAGAACGCGGCAGAGAGCGGTGAGGTGAAATGAAACAACACTTGCCCTTGACAGTCTTTCTGAAGCCCATGAAGAGTAGGCTGTAGAATGCATTGCAGTGAATGCAGATAGTTCATTTGAGAAGCTTGACTGTGTGGAGGTAACAGTCATCATTGGAGGAAATTGGGGTCTAAAGAAAAGATGAATCCTCGTGTTTCAGTTTTTTTATTAACAAAATTACTAGAGTGCATTTACGGGGTAACGTTCAGAGAGGGAGAGGTGAAATGAGCAGGAGACAGCAATAACCATCAGTATTAGGTCCTCAACGAGGATGAGCAGTGTAACTGAGAGTGGTGATAACTTCTAATGATGGGAGTGTGTTTAATTTAGTTTGTGTGATTTTAAGCAGAACAAAAGGAAATTTTATTTATTTACAGGAATTTTAAAAACCTCTGTGCCTTGAAAAGACTTCCATTTTTCCCTTCTTTCAAGGTTATCAGCAGAGAAGGAGACAAAAGTTAAGCTCCTGTTAGATTGTCTGTTAAGCAGCATGATATTCACTTTGCCTGTAAATAACAACAGAAGTCTTCTTGGTTCTTTATTTTAGGGAACACAAGAAATTTCTTTCGTGTTTCTAACTATGAAAAGACTTAATGATGCAGCTATCTTTTAATAAAATAAAACCTGAAAGTGCTGATTTCTGTTTTGAAATATTGACAACCGGGTATTCTTATTTTTAAAACGCTTCAGTATAACAAAATTTTGTTAGTGTTTCTGAAGTAACTGTTTTTGCTAATGCAGATTCTGTTAAAAGCTAATGGTTTTAACAATTCTTTTCCCACAGAGAGCATTTGACTACTTCAATTTGGCAGCTAATGCTGGCAATTCACATGCTATGGCCTTCTTGGGAAAGGTACTGTACAGCCTGTGAATGCATTATGTAAAAGGAAGAAGTGTTTACACAGAACGGTGTATTCAGGATCTACAGTTTACCAAAAGTAAATTAGAAATAACGTTTCTAATGCAAGGATATTATATCTTAAGTACTATGCTGAGGCATATACTTAGACATCTTAAACATAACATGGCATCTCCTCAACAGTATATTAATTCTGCATTGAAATTAGCTGTCACTTTCTGACCTCCCACTTTTTATATATTTGTTACACACATAGTGAGGAATTCTTTATATATACAATTTTGTTGTTATTGTTAAGTCTGTCCAAATTACCTGTATTCTTCCATGCTGAATAGATGCAGTTGGGTTTGTTAAAATTGATCTGCAGATCTTATAATTATCTTTTTTATAAGATTTATTTATTTATTTGAAAGAGTTATAAGAGTAAGAGAGAGGTCTTTGATCTACTGGTTCATTCTCCAGATGGCTACAACAGACAGGGCTAAGCCAGGCCAAAGCCAGGGGACAGGTGCTTCATCCAGGTCTCCCATGTGTGTGGCAGCAGCCCATACACTTTGGCCATCTTCTGCTGATTTTCCCAGGCCATTAGCAGGAAGCTAGATAAGAAGTGGAGCAGATGGGACATGAACTGGCACCCGTGTGGGATGCTGACGTAGCAGGCAGTGGCTTCACCTGCCAGGCCAAAAGAGTGGCACCTTTAATTATCTTAAATATGACAGTTGTGACCCACCTCACAGTGCAGTTCTTTTCTCAAGCACAGAAACATTTAAATCCAGAAACTTAGTGAACAGATGCGATATGTCATAGAAGAGTCACAGAAGTTCATTTTCATTATTTTGAAAACTAATGCAGTATAAACCAGTGAATGTTTTTATTCTAAGCAAATCCTAAAGTAAGGAAGTTCAAATGGAAAGGTTTTTACAAATAGGATTTCATTGTCACATGATCACAAATAGTTAACTGGAGCCTCTTGACCCTTAAGTTTTAACATTCTGACCTTGTATCATAGAGGTTGCTACTCCCCCATCTGTTTTTGTTATGTGTATTTTCCTTTATTTGTTGTTTCCTCAATATGTCATAGATAGAAACAACACTGGTCATTCTGTTTTCCTTTTTCTTGACTCTTCATCATGTTCCATACTTAATACTCTTTAAAAAAAAAAAGATTTATTTATTTTATTTGAGAGGCACAGTGACAGAGAGGTAGAGGCAGAGAGAGACAGAGAGAGGTCTTCCATCCGCAGGTTCACTTCCCAGATAGCCGCAACGGCCGGAGCTTTGCCAATCCAAAGCCTGGAGCTTCTTCCGGATCTCCCATATGGGTGCAGGGACCCAAGGACTTGGGCCATCTTCTACTGCTTTCCCAGGCCATAGCAGAGAGCTGGATGGAAGTGGGACAGTTGGGACTTGAACTAGTCCCCATATGGGATGCTGGCACTGCAGGTGGCAGCTTTACTCACTATGCCACAGTGAAGGCCCCCGTACCTAATACTCTTAATGTTCAGTGTTTAAAGCCTTTTAAAAATAACATTTTAGCCGGCGCCGTGGCTCAACAGGCTAATCCTCCGCCTTGCTTGCGGCGCCGGCACACCGGGTTCTAGTCCCAGTCGGGGCACTGGATTCTGTCCCAGTTGCCCCTCTTCCAGGCCAGCTCTCTGCTATGGCCCGGGAGTGCAGTGGAGGATGGCCCAAGTCCTTGGGCCCTGCACCCGCATGGGAGACCAGGAGAAACACCTGGCTCCTGCCTTCAGATCAGCGAGATGCGCCAGCCGCGGCGACCATTGGAAGGTGAACCAACGGCAAAGGAAGACCTTTCTCTCTGTCTCTCTCTCTCTCACTGTCCACTCTGCCTGTCAAAAATAAAAAAAAAAAATTAAAAAATTAAAAAAAAAATTTTTAATTTCTTTGCCTGAACTTAAGACTCACTATTATCCTGGGAACAGCTATGGTAGAGGACAAGGGAGGGAGGACCATGCTATTGAATAGACCTCACTTCATCCCTAATCTGATCCCCAGGACCATGTCAGCCATCTCACTGCCCTATGGTAGAGAGAAGATTCATCCTGGTATTAGAGATTTCTTTTTTTTTTTTTTCAATTTATTTTTATTTTTTTTAATTAATTAACTTTTTTTTGACAGGCAGAGTGGATAGTGAGAGAGAGAGAGAGACAGAGAGGAAGGTCTTCCTTTTTTGCCATTGGTTCACCCTCCAATGGCTACTGCGGCCTGCGCATCTCGCTGATCCGAAGCCAGGAGCCAGGTGCTTCTCCTGGTCTCCCTTGCGGGTGCAGGGCCCAAGGACTTGGGCCATCCTCCACTGCCTTCCTGGGCCATAGCAGAGAGCTGGCCTGGAAGAGGGGCAACTGGGATAGAATCCGGCGCCCCAACCGGCACTAGAACCCGGTGTGCCGGTGCCACAAGGCGGAGGATTAGGCTGTTAAGCCACGGCGCCGGCCAGAGATTTCTTCTTGAGACTGATATGTGAGCTGATTTGTATATTAATGTTTACCATACAAGTCATGAATTTGAGGTGACATCAAATGCATACTACAGGTACTACAGGGGCCAGCGCCGTGACTCACTTGGTTAATCCTCCGCCTGTGGTGCCTGCATCCCATATGGGCTCTGGGTTACTCTTCCAGTCCAGCTTTCTGCTGTGGCCCGAGAGAGCAGAAGAAGATGGTCCAAGTGCTTGGGCCTCTGCACCCACATGGGATACCAGGAAGAAGCTCCTGGCTCCTGGCTTCGGATGAGTGCAGCGCCAACCACAGTGGCCATTTTGGGAGTGAACCAACGCAAGGAAGACCTTTCTCTCTGTCTCTCCCTATCACTCTCTGTAACTCTACCTGTCAAATAAGAAAAAAATGTATACTACAAAAATGTTTAAGATTTTTTTTATTTGACAGGTAGAGTTACAGAAAGAGGGACAGACAGAGAGAAAGGTCTTCCTTGCGTTGGTTCACTCCCAAAATGGCCATGACAGCCAGAGCTGTGTCGATCAGGAGCCAGGAGCTTCTTCCCGTTCTCCCATGCGAGTGCAGGGGCCCAAGGACTTGGGCCATCCTCTACTGCTTTCCCAGGGCATAGCAGAGAGCTGGATTGGAAAAGGAGCAGCCGGAACTAGAACCGGTGCCCATGTGGAATGCTGGCACCACAGGTGGAGGATTAACCTACTGCACCAAGGGGCCAGCCCCAAGAGTTTACTTTTAATTCTAAAATCTTCTGTGAGAAATTGTAAATGTTTTGGAAACTTTTCATGAGATCTAACAAAAACCAAAGTGAAATGCAATAGGAGAGAAATGTAGCTGGAAAGAGGGTTACAGCTCTTAATGAAATGGGGTCTGTTTTGCAGATGTATTCAGAAGGAAGTGATATTGTGCCTCAGAGTAATGAGACGGCTCTGCACTACTTTAAGAAAGCTGCTGACATGGTAAGACTTCATGACTCAGTGTACTGAAATGTGAGCCCCATTACTCTTACAATAAATGAATCTATTGTATTGTAAGATTTATCATGACCAAATATGCCACAAATTAGTGAAAGTGCTTATGTAAATATGAATCATGTGAATTTTTTGGCTGTACATAAATTTCCCAATAAAAAGCAATTTTTTTCTTAGGGACCAGGTTGTTGAATATTAACTCTCTGTTTAAATTTCTCAGAGAAGTTTCCTAATCAGAGAAATAATTGATTTTTGTAATGAAATTAGGAGTTAGGCATTCTACCCTATTTGTATTGCAGGTTGAAGCTTCAAAATTTACAAAGCTGGATACTTTTGACAATTATAATACGTAAATTAAGCTTTCTTTAGACATGAGAAAACTGCTTATAGTCATTTAAGACCCTGTGTCTCCCAAGTATGCACTTACCTTGCATGTTACAGTAATCTAAATGTCACTTGAATACTTCTCAGAAAAACACTGTGAAACTTTTCTTAAAGTTGCCTTCTATCTAAGTTAAGGTGAATTCTAGATTTTCTTCTTTTTAGTCTTAAAAAAAAAAACAGATGATTATCTTTGCTCTACAATACTCCAGTAACCTTAAGTGTATCTTTGCAACCTGATAGTAGTATTGCTGTTGTTACAAGACTGTTGATCTACTGTGACATCTTCCTTCTTTATTGGGGTAGAAGGTTATTAATGAAAAACTATCCAAAACATCTTAGTCAAATTTTGCATCAAAGATTCATGGCTCAAATGGTCAGAAGGTAAGTCACCAAAATTTAGTTCTAAGTTAACTTACTGTTTATTCTTTTCAGCAAATTACTGAAAGCCTCTAAATGTTTATAAGTCAATTTTAAATTGTCTGAAGGGGAGAAACTTTTGAATCAGAAAGTACTTAAGACATGTTTTGAATATGCTCGTAAATTATTTCTTTTGTAATTATTTATTGTTACCTGTTTTTAATGAATTCTCTTTCCACTCACTTGTCTGATTTCTCCTGTTTACAGGGCAACCCGGTTGGGCAGAGTGGGCTTGGAATGGCGTACCTCTACGGGAGAGGAGTTCAAGTTGTAAGTGTTGAGTCTGACATTCTGACTTAAATAAGCCCTCATCTGGTGAGGAGGGGACATACTCTTTATCTGATAATCTGGATAAAACTATCCCATTTTTAAAAAAATATTTATTTATTTATTTGGAAAGTAAAATTACAGAGAGGCAGAGGCAGAGAGAGAGAGATCTTCCATCCACTGCTTCACTCCCCAAATGATTGCAACACTGGAGCTGGACCCATCTGAAGCCAGGAGCCAGGAGCTTCTTCTGGGTCTGCCACATGGGTGCAGGAGCCCAAGTACTTGGGCCATCTTCTGCTGCTTTCCCAGGCCATAGGAGAGCTGGATTGGAAGTGGAGCAGCCGTGCCTTGAACTATCCCATATAGGATGCCAGCACTGCAGGCGGCAGCTTTACCTGTTGCGCCACAGCGCCAGTCCCCATCCCATTATTATCTCAGAGTTTAGCTCGCTGCCACACCTTCATTTCGGCTGTCTTAGGATGGCTCCATCTCTGCCTCTTTCTTCTGAAGGTGTGAAGTTGTTTGCTCATTCTTCCACCCGTGCTTTCCCTCTACCAGTTCGATCTATTTCTCAAGTATTTAAACATCCCCCTACTCGAGCCTAAGAAAATCATCAGTCTCTCCCATTTAGGAGTGAAGATTTTTCTATTCTACTTTTTACCCCTTCTAGCTACTCTTTTCCCTCTCATCCTTCACTACAAAGCCAAGTTTTTCCAAAGAATCAACTTTACTAAGCTGCTAGCGTTCACTCTAGTTTTTAGCTATTAGGTTTCTGCCTCCCATGACTGCTTTCTTTATACAAGTCACCAATCACCTAAATGTCACTCCAGTTGACATTTTTGGTTCCCCCACAGCTTAGCCATCTCTGGGTTCTGTGACTACAAACTTTATTGGTTTTTTTTGGCCATTTCATCCATTCTTCTCTGCTGCTGACTCAGACTGGATGTCCCTCGGTTTTCAGTAATGTTCTCTCCTCTGTTGAGCTCTCCAAACAATATATTCTTTAATTTGAGCCTAAAACTAAGAGCTAAGTTTAAGAGTCTAAGCTGTTTTTCCCCCAACTCAAATGACAGTTATGTGGTCTTACTTTGGTTCCTTCTAGTCATTTTAGATTATAAAAATCTTTAGTAATCTTTTTGATTTTAACCTTTCTCTATGGATATATTTGAGCTTTGAAATCTGATAATCACATCATGTTTGATAAGGTACACAATTTTCTTTATTTAATGCTAGGAAAATAGAGATTCGAAAAGGATTAGTTGATTAGTAGGAAAATGTTTTCCTTTTTTTAAAGATGTATTTATTTATGGGGCCAGTGCTGTGGCGCAGTAGGTTAATCCTCCACCTGTGGTGCCAGCATCCCATATGGTCTCTGGTTCTAGTCCCAGCTGCTTCTTTTGTGATCCAGCTCTCTGCTATGGCCTGGGAAATCAGTAGAAGATGGCCCAAGTACTTGGGCCCCTGCACCCACTTGGGAGAGACAGAAGAAGCTCCTGGATTCGTATCAGCACAGCTCTGGCCATTGTGGCCATTTGGGGAGTGAACCAGCAGAAGGAAGAACCCTCTCTCTGTCTTACCCTCTTACTGTCTGTAACTCTACCTCTCAAATAAATAAATAAAATCTTAAAAAAAGAAAAAGATTTATTTATTTATTTGAGTGCGTTACACAGAGAGAGGAAGAGACAGAAAGAGAAAGAGATATCTTCCATCAGCTATTACGCTCTCCAAATGGCAGCTGTGGCCAGGGCTGAGCCAGGCCAAAGCCAGGAGTCAGGAGCTTTTTCCGGATCACCTATGTGGGTGCAGGGGCCCTGGAACTTGGGACATCTGCTGCTGCTTTCCCAGGCATATTAGCAGGGAGCTGTATTGGAAGTAGAACAGCCTGGACATAAACCTGCACCCATATGGGATGCCAGCATTGCAGGCAGTGGCTTTATCCAACATGCCACGACACCAGCCCCAATTGTTTCTTAATTACCAATCTGGAGTTTCTATTAGTGTTTGTGCTTTCTGAGAATAAACATACAAATTCAGGGCTGGCGCTGTGGCTTAATAGGGTAAGCTTCCACCTGCGGTACCTACATCCCATGTGGACACTGGTTCATTTCCTGGCTGCTCCTCTTGCTGTCCAGCTCTCTACTTGTGGCCTGGGAAAGCAGTGAAAGATAGCCCACATACTTGGGCCCTCGCACCCACATAGGAGATCCAGAAGAAACTCCTGGCTCCTAGCTTCAGATTGGCCCAGCTCCCCAGTCATCGGGGAGCGAACCAGCAGATGGAAGACCCCTCTCTCTGTCTCTCCCTCTGTCTGTAACTCTGCCTCTCAAACAAATAAATAAAATATTTTTAAAAAATAAAAATTTCACAAAAAAAGTCATAAATGGCCCTATGCTGTAAAGTATATTACCATCTTTATATATTTTAAAACAAACTAGACAATAGTCCTTATGGTTGCCCTCAAGTTATTTTATGGGTACTTGGTTGATTCCTGACCCATGAGTATATCAGCCTTTTGAGCTTTCTTATCATATGACGTATTTTTTTTCTACAGAATTATGATCTGGCACTGAAGTATTTCCAGAAAGCTGCTGAACAAGGCTGGGTGGATGGGCAGCTACAGCTTGGTTCTATGTACTATAGTAAGTAATGTTGGTGTTGAGAAATTTATAATGGATACAGCAAGATCTGACTTAACCCATCTTTCCAGAAGAGGGCACCATAGTACGGAAAACAAAGCTGTCTAGTTTGGACCGATTGAAGTACTGCCACTTCAGTGATTTGCACATCTTATTTTGTGTTGTATTGGTTTGTATTAGTTGTATTAGTCTGTATCAATATGGTGATCTGTATTAATGAGACTGACATACTTACTGAGTAAGAATTGTAACTTTATGCTTTTCCTCTTTGTATTTAAGTCTTCTCTAATGCTTAGCTAAATGTCATTTAGGGCTATGCCTAACCTCTGATATGATTCATTTCTTACAGATGGCATTGGAGTCAAGAGAGATTATAAACAGGCGTTGAAGTATTTTAACTTAGCTTCTCAGGGAGGCCATATCTTGGCTTTCTACAACTTAGCACAGATGCATGCCAGTGGCACTGGTGTGATGCGATCCTGTCACACTGCAGTGGAGGTATGGTCTTCTCCGCCATCTTGTGTATGGGACATTGATTTGCCCAGTAGGACTGTGTGCTCTTTTGAATCTGGGTGGGTTTGTTTGGTTTTTTTTTGTTTTTTGGTTTTTTTCTTTGCATTTCTTCTGCAGAAGAAACCTCCTAGCATTGACATATGAGGGCAGACTCTGGTAGTCTATGTATAACTGTTGTACTTTATTTAGTTTGTGTATACCTGTTAGAAACAGTGTTTGTGGCCAGCGCCATGGCTTAACAGGCTAATCCTCCACCTTGCGGTGCCGGCACACCGGGTTCTAGTCCCGATCGGGGCGCCGGATTCTTTCCCGGTTGCCCCTCTTCCAGGCCAGCTCTCTGCTATGGCCCGGGAGTGCAGTGGAGGATGCCCCAAGTGCTTGGGCCCTGCACCCGCATGGGAGACCAGGAGAAGCACCTGGCTCCTGGCTTCGGATCAGCGCGGTGTGCCAGCCGCGGCAGCCGTTGGAGGGTGAACCAACGGCAAAAAGGAAGACCTTTCTCTCTCTCTCTCTCACTACCCACTCTGCCTGTCAAAAAAATTAAATAAATAAAAATAAAATAAATAAATAAAAAAGAAACAGTGTTTGTAAGGACAGACACTGGTTTATGTACTAATTATAGTGCCTAAGACCGTATATGAAAAATTGTATGTTGAATGATGTTCTAAAGGGGAATGCTAATATGTCCTAACTGGAAATTTCCCTCTCTAACTCTGTCATGCATAGTACTTTAAAGTGACATTGATAAACATCAGCAAAGTTTCCAGACCTCTGTGCTTTTCTTTTTTTTAAGATTTATTTATTTACTTGAGATTTATTTATTTACTTATTTACAGAGAGAGGGAGAGACAGAGACAGGTTTTCCATCCACTGATTCACTCCCCAGATGGCCGTAATCTGGAGCCAGGAGCCAGAAGCCAAGATCTTCTTCTGGGTCTCCCACATGGGTGCAGGGGCCCAAGCACTTGGTTGTCTCACTGCCTTCCCAGGCCATTAGCAGAAAGCTAAATCGGAAGAGGAGCAACCAGGACATGAACTGACACCCATATGGAATGCTGGCGCCTCAGGCAGAGCCTTAACCTGCTATACCACAGCTCCAGCCCCTCCTTTTTTTAAGATTTACTTATTTACTTGAAAGGCAGAGTTACAAAGGGAGAGAGAGAGAAATAAAGATCTTCTATCCGCTGGTTCACTCCCCAAGTAGCTGCAACAGCCAGAGCTGAGCTGATCTGAAGCCAGGAGCCAGGAGCTTCTTCCAGGTCTCACATGGGTGCAAGGACCCAAGGACTTGGGCCATCTTTTACTGCTTTCCCAGGCCATAGCAGAGAGCTAGATCAGAAGGGGAGCAACCAGGACATGAACTGGCACCCACATGGGATGCTGGCACCACAGGCAAAGGCTTAACCTACTATACCACAGCTCCAACCCCTCCTTTTTTTTTTTTTTTTTTTTTTTTTTTTTTTTTTAAGATTCACTTATTTACAGGCAGAGTTAGAGACATAGAGATCTTCCATCTGCTGAGTTTCTGGGTCTCAGTTTCATTAGCCTTTCTTAGCTCTGGATGTAGTAAGCATTTGGGGATTGAGTGAGCAGATGGGAGCTCGCTTTGTGTCTGCCTCTCTCTATCTCTTCCCACCACTGTCTGCCTTTGAAACAAATAAAATAAATACATAAATTTAAAAAAAAAAAAAAACAGAAAGCAAGTAGCCAGATAGTCAAAGAGCAAGCTTAACAAACACTTGTAGCTGGAATACAAAAGTTATTTTCTGGCAGATCCTTCTGGCTGTATAGTTGTTTTGTTTTTTTCTCTTCTCACAGTTGTTTAAGAATGTGTGTGAACGAGGCCGTTGGTCTGAGAGGCTTATGACTGCCTATAACAGTTACAAAGATGGTGACTACAATGCTGCGGTGATCCAGTACCTCCTGCTGGCTGAGCAGGGCTACGAAGTGGCACAGAGCAATGCAGCCTTCATTCTTGATCAGAGTAAGGCTCACTTCAGTCCTCTGGCTCACATCTGGCTACCTTGTTTGAAAAGCAGAGCCACAAAGAAGCATTCTTTTGTTGTTGTTGTTGTAAATGGAACCCAACCCACATGCTTAAAGTTACTTTGCCTCAAATCCCTAAGCAATCAGCATTAATTTCATAGAAATGAAAACAGAAATGGATCTGACAGTCATGTTTAAAGTAATTGCACCCAGTAGATGTATTTCTGAAAATATACCGTAGTAAAAAATGCCATTTTTCCAATGCTTTAGATTCTTAGAAGTGGCTGAATAATTAGTCTCATTATTGGTGCTGTGGATAAAACATGTGTCAGAAAGTAGTGTTGTCCTGAATCCAGTGATTCCTTTGAATTCAGTATTTTATTCCATTACTTTTTTTTAAGATTTATTTATGGCCGGCGCCGTGGCTTAACAGGCTAATCCTCCACCTTGCGGCGCTGGCACACCGGGTTCTAGTCCCGGTTGGGGCGCCAGATTCTATCCCGGTTGCCCCTCTTCCAGGCCAGCTCTCTGCTATGGCCCAGGAAGGCAGTGGAGGATGGCCCAAGTCCTTGGGCCCTGCACCCACAAGGGAGACCAGGAGAAGCACCTGGCTCCTGCCTTCGGATCAGCGAGATGCGCCAGCTGCTGTGGCCATTGGAGGGTGAACCAGCGGCAAAAAGGAAGACCTTCCTCTCTGTCTCTCTCTCTCACTATCCACTCTGCCTGTAAAAAAAAAAAAAAAAAAAAAAAAAAAAAAAAGATTTATTTATTTATTTGAAAGGCAGAGTTACACAGAGAGAGAAGGAGAAGCAGAGAGAGAGAGGGGGGTCTTCCATCTGCTGTTTCACTCCCCAGTTGGCCACAATGGCCGGAGCTCTACTGATCCAAAGCCAGGAGCCAGGAGCCTCCTCCAGGTCTCACACGCAAGTGCAGGGGCCCAAGGACTTGAGCCATCCTCCACTGCTTTCCCAGGCCATAGCAGAGAACTGGATCAGAAGTGGGGCAGCCGGGACTTGAACCAGCACCCACGTGAGATGCCAGCACTGCAGGCGCCGGCTTCACCCACTATGCCACAGCACCGGCCCCCATTACTTTTTAATCTAGCGCTTGTCATATCTTAATTCTTTTTAACTTGGGCTCCACATATTCACCTGAGTTTGCTAATGAAGCCTGAAAGTCTAATGGCTTTGCTTGGATGCCTGATTTGTATTTCATTTCTTTTTCTGTAGGAGAAGCAACCATTGTAGGTGAGAATGAAACTTATCCCAGAGCTTTGCTACATTGGAACAGGGCTGCCTCCCAAGGTAAGTGGTTAATTCTAAGGAAAGAGTTGCACCCAGGAGACCTCTCTGTATTTTTTTTAACCTCTCATGAACATTAAATCGTACCATTCATCACCTTAAAATTAAGCAACAGCATTTTTAACTTGCTTGTATTCATTCTCAAAATAGTAGTTCCTGGGCCAGGGTTTCTTTTTCTTTCTTTGCTTACCTTTTTCTTTCTTTTTTTTTTTTTTAAGATTTGTTTACTCATTTGAAAGGCAGAGTTAGAGGGAGAAACAGAGATTTTTTTTTTTTTTTTTTTTTTTTTTTTTGACAGGCAGAGTGGATAGTGAGAGAGAGAGAGACAGAGAGAAAGGTCTTCCTTTTTGCCGTTGGTTCACCCTCCAATGGCCACTGCGGCCGGCGCATCTCGCTGATCCGAAGGCAGGAGCCAGGTGCTTCTCCTGGTCTCCCTTGCGGGTGCAGGGCCCAAAGACTTGGGCCATCCTCCACTGCCTTCCTGGGCCATAGCAGAGAGCTGGCCTGGAAGACCAGAGATTCTTTTTCCATCTGCTGGTTCACTCCCCAGTTGCTGCAACAGCCAGAGCGTTACCTCTGTGAAGCCAAGAGCCAGGAGCTTCTTCTGAGTCTCCCACATATTTGCAGGGGCCCAGTTACTTGGGCCATCCTCCGTTGATTTTCCAGGCACAATAGCAGGGAGCTGAAGCAAAGCAAACCAGAGCCCCTGTGGGGTGCCAGCATCACAGGTCGCAGTCTAACCTGCTATGCCACGATGCCAGCCGCAGAGTTTCTAAATTAAATTGAAAAGTCTCTACTGGATTTTCATCATACTCTGGTTCACTCGTTGGCTTAGTCTAGTTTGAGGCCAGTTTATTGTATAAAATGAGAGAATTGAATAGAACATGTGTAAGAAGCTAATAGACTTGAACCTTTTCCCACTCTTTCTTTTGAATACTTCTTTCTCACATGTAGTTCTCTCAGCCTTGTCTGCCTATCCCAAACTCACAGTGATCAGATGGAACTAAATATTATAGTGTGTAAATGACATGATAAAGCAGAACTTGATCATTCGAAGATATTTCAGTGAAAAGGCAAGAACCACCCGCCATTGTTCTCTCCCAGACTATCCGAAAGCATTCTGCAGAAGAGCTGCACGGCTAGTTTAAATTTTTACTGACTTCATAACTGACTAAGAATTTGTCATAAAGTTTATGTACTGCAAATTAAAATTCTTTATATTGGCACGTTAACAGGAAGAGAAATAACAGTTTAGTATGTTTAAGCATAATTGATTTACCTGCTGTTTTGCGTTTAATTCTTGTTTAAGGCTATACTGTGGCCAGAATTAAGCTTGGAGACTACCATTTCTATGGATTTGGCACAGATGTAGATTATGAGACTGCATTTATTCATTATCGTCTAGCTTCTGAGCAACAACACAGTGCACAGGCCATGTTCAATCTGGGATATATGCACGAGAAAGGACTAGGCATTAAACAGGTAAGTGTGGCTTCAAAACAAATGCTTGAATAAAATAATTGAGATCAAAGGAACCATCTTAATTTGTGTAGAAAATAGACTCTGGATTCATTAAGATTTTAGGCCACTGATTTATGAAACTGATTTGTAATATTTCAGAAGACAACCTTTATGTATCTCTCATCTTCTAGCACATATACACATTAATAGCCACACTGTTATATTTACAGTGTTAAGATAGATTCGTGAAAACGGAAACACAGTGCTGCTTGTATTTTTGATTCATTGAGAATTTCTGTCTATCTTCACCCTGATTTTATTGTCTGTTATTTCTTCTTATTATTTTTTTAAGATTTTTTTTATTTATTTGAAAGGCAGAGATGAAAGGAGAGAGAGAGAGATCTTCCATCTGCTCGTTCATTCCCCAAATGGCCACAATGACTGGAGTCAGGCATGTGTAGGGGCCCAAGTACTTGGGCCACCTTCTGCTACTTTCCCAAGGTGCATTAGCAGGAAGCTGGATTGGAAGTGGAGCAGCCGGGACTCGAACTGGCGCCCATATGGGATGCTGGCACTGCAGGCAGAGGCTTAACCTACGCCACAGCGCCGGCCCCTGTAAGTCATTTCAAACTGAATAAAAATGTTTCTGCTGACAAACTGACTTCTGATTCTCAGAACTTCCTAATGAAGTCTATGTTTGTGTTTGTGTACCTGCAAAGGAATTTTTAAATACAATTCCCTTGTGCATTTAAAATTTTTCTTAAACTTCAAAAGGTCTAAATTCCAGCTATTTTAAATCTTAATAGTTTTAAATTAAATTACTCTTAAAATATTCAACAGAATCTAAATATCAAAACAATTTGATAACCCATCATTATTAAACTTTTAAAAGTATATCATTAAGATCTTTAATTAAAACTGTATCATTCCATTTTCTCCCTAAATTTTTATTTTTAGCTGGTACTATAGACTTATATGCTGATGTAACTTTTTGATGATTACATCTTTTATTGACTAATCTCTTATAGGGAATAAATATGTAAATACATTGTGAATTTATTTTCTGTGATCTAAGTGTTAAGAGGTTGTAAGATATTACTAGTCACAGTTTGTCAGCAAATTATTAATATATTGATCAAATTTTTAAAAAGTTATGAAATTTTATGTTTTGTGTTAAGTAACAATTCTTTTAATGAGATGAATGGAGCATTCTTTAAAAAATTTGTGTTATCGCCGGCGCCGCGGCTCACTAGGCTAATCCTCCGCCTTGCGGCGCCGGCACACCGGGTTCTAGTCCCGGTCGGGGCACCGATCCTGTCCCGGTTGCCCCTCTTCCAGGCCAGCTCTCTGCGTGGCCAGGGAGTGCAGTGGAGGATGGCCCAAGTGCTTGGGCCCTGCACCCCATGGGAGACCAGGATAAGCACCTGGCTCCTGCCATCGGATCAGCGCGATGCGCAGGTCACAGCGCGCCTACCGCGGCGGCCATTGGAGGGTGAACCAACGGCAAAAGGAAGACCTTTCTCTCTGTCTCTCTCTCTCACTATCCACTCTGCCTGTCAAAAAAAAAAAAAAAAAAAAAATTTGTGTTATCATTTATACATTTAGCTTTAATTCTGTTTTTTTTTTTTAACTTCTTAAATGTATCACTGGAACCCTACATAAATAAGTATATGGGAAGGGGAACTATTTTTATAAAAGCAGTCACTTAATTCTTTAAACTGTTTAATGGTTTTATGAAAAAATCAGTGATATGTTATTAAAAATTATATTTAATGATCTGTTATCTGCTAACAAGATAAGGTCCCCCTTCAGTTCTGTTGAAAGCAAAGAATTGGAAACCAGATACAAAAAATGATGTGTTCCTCTGTCACTGGAACCATTCACTTTCTAGTTTCTTGGAAAAATGTGGAAAAGACTTTACTGAGGTCAGTGCTGTGGCATAGCAGGTTAAGCCTCTGCCTGCAAGGCTGGCATCTCACATGAGTGCTGGTTCGAGTACCAGTTGCTACACTTCCAATCTAGGGAAAGCAACAGAAGATGGCCCAAGTACTTGGGCCCCTACACCCACATGGGAGACCTGGGTTAAGCTTCTGGCTCTTGGCTTCAACTTGGCCATTGCAGCCATATGGAGAGTGAACCAAGGTATGGAAGATTTCTCTCTGTCTCTTCCTCTCTCTTTCTGTAACTCTGCCTTTCTAAAACAAAAATAAATCTTTAATAATAAAAAAAAAGACTACCAAGTCACAAGAAATGATTGTTACTATACCTCTCTCTGTAGTGACACTTTTTACAGACACTTTGTTACCCTAATGTGCTTCAGGATTAAGAGAAAGTTATTAAATCCATTTTACTGATGAACCACATTTTAACAAAATGCTCATTTGATCACACTTAAATATTTTAGTTTAAATGTTAGTTTTGTGTTTTAAAATGTACATTAATATGGATGCCATCATTTATTAATATTACTTAAATATAGTTTTAACAAGAGTCTGGAGCTGCAGGCTCAGTGCACTCCATTTCTGGAAGATCCCTGCCCTTTAGCACGGTTATTAAAGCTCTTCTTCATTGTAGAACAGTCAGCCAAAACAGAGTTAGTTTCCATCACAAAGGCTGACTTTGCTTTAAGTCAAAGTTTAATATGTGTTTGATGATTAATGTAAAGATCACATATGTCGGAGGCCACCCGACAAACCACACAGAGACGCAGCACTCAGTCAATTTATCACTACGTTTATTGCCTCGTCGCGTTCCAGGCCAAAGTAGGGGGCCCGGTGGTGAGGGACTGGAGGCCGTCTCCCTGGGGAAACTCTTCAGCCTCCAGCCGCGAGCACCAAGAAACACAAGGATATATACCCCAGGCCCCATACAGATAACATTCATCACCTGCAATCATGCATAGCACAGGAACAAAACAAATTTACAAGGTAGCAAAGATCAGGGCACAAGCTCTGCTGATAGAGCAAAGAACATCATAAACCTTCATCAGAAGTCACATCCTGCCTGCAGGAATGTGGGACCAAAAGTCTTGTGCCTTCAGAACACCAAGCACAGAAAACAGGATTAGATAAGGGACAGCTTCAGCCTGCTGCATCTCATGTCGGGCCAGGGCACTAGCCCCGACACACATACATATAAGTTATGGCATTTATGAGGTATATCTAATAATAATTTACTGAAAGTCAAGACTAAAATGATGCAAGTAATACTATATTTGTATAATGTTATAAAAATCTTGTGCTTGTGACAATTTGTAATATGGATAGCTAATATTATAAATTCTTGTGAATTGCCGGCGCCACGGCTCAATAAGCTGATCCTCCGCCTGCAGCGCCGGCACCCCGGGTTCTAGTCCTGGTTGGGGCGCCAGATTCTGTCCTGGTTGCTCCTCTTCCTGTCAGCTCTTTGCTGTGGCCTGGGAGTGCAGTGGAGGATGGCCCTAGTCCTTGGGCCCTGCACCCGCGTGAGAGACCAGGAGAAGCACCTGGCTCCTGGCTTCAGATCAGCGTGGTGCGCCGGCCATAGCGCACCGGCTGCAGCAGCCATTGAGGGGTGAACCAACGGAAAAGGAAGACCTTTCTCTCTGTCTCTCTCCCTCTCTCTCAGTGTCCATTCTGCCTGTCAAAAAAATAAAATAAATAAATAAATAAATTTTTGTGAATAAAGAATATGGTAAAAGGCATAGTATTCCTTTGAAACAAGTGGGAGGAGGGAATTCAGGTTCAGCTTTTGAGAATAAATGATCATCAATTAAAAATCAGAAAACTTCATTAGGTTTCATAAGACATCATGTAATTAAGTTTCTAAGAGAAAGAAAAAGTTGCAATTACCATTGAGATACATTGACTTGGAATAGCCCTTGTTGAGGATCAACTTTTGTTCTTTTTTTTAATTTTTTTTTGTTTTTAGTTTTTTTGTTTGTTTTGGATTTTTTTGTCTTTCTCTCTTTTTCTTCCTTATATAAAGTGCTGAACTCTTTACCTAGAATAGAGTTAATCTTCTCTGTATAATGTTAAATGAAAATAGATCTTAGTGAAAAATAAGACTGAAAACAGGAGAGAGAAAAGAAAGAGGGGTAGGAGTGTGGGTGGGAGGGTGGGACCAGTGGAAAGAATTGCTGTGTTCCTAAAGTTGTAGTTATGAAATGATGCAAATAAAATATGTATATATATGTAAAAAGACATTATGATCATCTTTTCCCCTTTTTTTTTTCAATTTTTTTAAATGAAAGAGACATTCATATAGCTAAAAACCAATCAATCCAGTGTCTACTTCTGCTAAGAAAATATCAAGTAGTCACTAAGATGAGGATTGGGTATAATTGGAAAAAAATTGAGGATATGATTTGACAAGTTTAATTACCCTATTTAATCTATTTAATTACTCTGTTGAGGCCAGCACCACACCTCACTTGGCTAATCCTCCACCTGTGTCGCCAGCACCCCGGGTTCTAGTCCCAGTTGGGGCGCTGGTTCTGTCCCAATTGCTCCTCTTCCAGTCCAGCTCTCTGCTGTGGCCCGGGAAGGCAGTGGAGGATGGCCCAAGTGCTTGGGCCCTGCACCCACATGGGAGACCAGGAGGAAGCACCTGGCTCCTGGCTTAGGATCAGCGCAGTGTGCTGGCCGTAGTGGCCATTTTGGGGGTGAGCCAACAGAAGGAAGACCTTTCTTTCTGTCTCTCTCTCTCTCACTGTCTAACTCTGCTGGTCCGGAAAAAAAAAAACCTAAAAAAAATTACTCTGTTGAATCATCTTCAGAGTATTTATATGTTACCACACAAAGTTTAATTCATCATCTTGAGAAATATAGTCATCAAAAAATTTGGAAGTTTATTTTTTTAAAAACTCAGAGACACTAGTACAGTTGCCATTATTTGGAAGTGCTCTTCTTTTTAACTAATGATACAACTTAGAGACAAGAAGTGACTGAAAGTAACTGCTTATATTTAAATATGTGAGGAGAAAAGAGTCATTTTCAGAGATTAGCCTTTCTTTCCCATGTCTCATGGAATTCTTTCCTAAAAGTTTGGTATTCTTTGCCAGTGGGCATGGAAGAAATGAGATTTTTAAGTGAAACTTAGCATAAATCCCCTCATTCCATTTTACCACATATCTGAGTTCAGAACACTCAGCCTGGGCCAAACTTTTAATAACTTGTTTCACTCTTCAGAGAAATATTAAGATGCTCCATTGTGAGATTAGTCTAAAGAGCCTTCTGTAAAACCATTATTTCTAGGTATTTCTTTGTGAGAGAGCCCCTCAAAGCAGTGCACTGAGAAAGGAGTGAGGAGGTGAGGTTGTGCCATTTTTTGTCAAGAGTAGAGAGCTTCTGGTCTCACAGACAAGTTTCAGGCAGATCTCTTTCAGGAGAAACATGTATGAAAGTTGAGGAACTACAAAGTACATCCCCTAACACTGTCCATGCAGGTTGCTTACCTCTTGGAAAATCCTGTTTTTCCACCCCGGTTTGAAGAAGACTGCTCCAAAGTAGAACCATATGTTTCTTATTGGTAAAAAATTAGTTTGAAACTTTGAGATTGTCCTTAGAACTCCCCAGGTTAACAGGGAGTTCTTAGAAGCTGGAACTCCAATTCTCCAAAAGAACTCCAGTCAGTGTTAAGCAAAGATATATGTCTGTATCCAGCATGTCTACGTAGGAAATGGAATTTCAAGGAGAAATAAGTTTGCTAATTTTTTATTACAGTTTTCAAAAATTAAGAAGGTGGATAAAGAAATTGTACCCAAGTAAAGCTTTTTTTTTTTTTTTTCCTTTAGGTAAGGGAAATTCATTTTAAAATGGAAATCTGAAATGTTAGATAAATTTTCCTAATATGTAAACTGAGTGAATATTTCTAGTTACTTTCACAGGAAAATAACTTTGGCTTATTGCCTGTGTTACAGGATATTCACCTTGCCAAGCGTTTCTATGACATGGCAGCTGAAGCCAGCCCGGATGCACAAGTCCCAGTCTTCCTAGCTCTATGCAAATTGGGCGTTGTCTATTTCTTGCAGTATATACGTGAAACAAATGTAAGTAGTCCACTTCTCTTTTAATTAAAACACAAATACTGTCACCTTCCCAGTCCTGGAGGTTTGTATTTAAAAAGCTGAGGTGTCAGGTAGATTTTTAACCTAACAGTTAAGATGCCTGTGTCCCACATTGGAGCATGTGGGTTTTTATTCCTGGCTCAAACTCCTGACTCCAGCTTCTTATGAAATGCAAACCCTGGGAGGCAGCAGTGATGGTTAACATACAGACCTGGATAGTGGTCCACACCCCGGTTTCAACCTTAGACCAGCCACAGCCATTGTGGGCATTTGAGGAATGAACCAGTGAATGGGAGCCTATTTTTGTCTCTATCTATCGCTCCCTCTCCAAAAAATAAATAAATGGCCTTCAGGTATCAGGATTCTTCCCTTTTCACCCAGGAAAAGTGCTGTAGGGCTTCACTCATATGAAGGGTGAATATGGAAACAAAGCAGAGCTCACAGCTGTCAGTGATTCCTAATGCTGATGTATCTTTCATGGATGCAAATATTTTCTGGTTTGGGGAAGGCTGAGACCAACTCATAGCAGATTGAAACAATAGTCAGCTAAATTCAATAAGCATGAAATCAGATCACTGCCTGGCAGTGAGTCAGACCGGTCCCTAAAAAGAAAAAGGCGGTGCTTGGGGGTAGGAAGGAGAAGCACCTGAGAACCTGCCCAGGTTGTACTTGAGGTTCTCATAGTGAAACAAAAGTCAAAAAGCATTACTAGAACTTTCTTCTCTAAAAATAACTTGAATTATGTAAATAATGGTAGATCCTAGATGGGAAATGGATTACTCATTCTCCTCACAATTACCAACTTTATTTAACAGTACTTACTTGTAGGTCCTCATAGGTTCTCCCAGTTCTACGCTTTGTTTAAAGGACCTGTAGTTCCTAATAATGAATTAATTGGTACGGCATTTAACTCCGAAAGCCCTAAAGGGTTCAGGGCTGTTTCACATTAGTACCATCAGGACCATTGCAATCTTTTGTCTTTCAGCATTCAGTCTAAGCACAGACTGACTCGCTGATGTAATATCACGTGTGCTGCTCAGCATCCCCCACATGTAGGGCTCCAGAGAACTGCAGATGTTGGACTCTGTTCTGGTCACTTGTACACATGTGCTGTCATTTGTAAAACCACTTAGGATTGTGAACCAGGGTGTGCTGTACCCTCTGCCAATTCAAATGATCTTTGTTCCTCTAATTAAAAAGCTAACAGTGTGGAACCTGCTATTTGTCTTTTGTCTCCCCCCCACACACACCCTTTTTCATCACTAGTAAACTGTTGGCTAAAGTCTGGTACTGGATCTCACAATCTTATACCATATTGAGTGTATTACTACATCTTTACTGTTTTTTTATTGCACAGTATAAAGACAATAATAAAATATCCCATAATTTTACCATCCACATACTCCAACTGAAAAAAAAGTGCAAAACTAGTAAATATTGAAAGTCAAACATTATAGAAAAGCACAAAATCGCTCAGCTCCGGTCTCCAAAGAGCACAGTTAGTCTCTGGTAAATTTTAGCTCTAGAAAAATTTAGCACCTGTACTTACAGCTATGTAATATGGGGACCTATTAAATGTAATTTTATGCTGAAGAAGGGCCGTACCCTATATTTGCATATTTTATGAGTGAGTAGTAGTCAGAAAATGTCAGGAATATCTTTATGACATGAAAACAATTAAAATCTCCTACAATAATAATACAATTTTTAAGTTCAAATTCAACTGTTAAATATCCTGTGTTTAGTTAAATCCTAACTAAAAGGCATTATTCATTCAGCTGTTAAACGTTTGAATTCCTATAGTCTTGAGTTTTGTGAGCGAAGTAGTGACAGCCAGCTGTGGCTGTGGTTAGAACAGAGCCTTTCAGCTGGTGTGCCTTCAAATAGGCTACAAGAGTACCAAGGTACTGAATTTCCCCTTTTTCTCCCCTTCTTCCAGTGTTCCTTTCAAGTATGTTCTGTGAAAAAATGGCTGGAAATGGCATTAGATTAATAATGGAAAGTGCTCTACTAAACAGCCTAGATAATCGGTGGTTACAAAATCATGGCTCAGTTCAGCTAGTTCTTCCCCTCACACTGCATTGACAATAACTATATTTATATTATTTTCGTTTAAGATTCGAGATATGTTCACCCATCTTGATATGGACCAGCTGTTGGGACCAGAGTGGGACCTTTACCTCATGACTGTCATCGCACTGCTGCTGGGGACAGTCATAGCTTACAGGCAGAGGCAGCACCAAGACATGCCTGTACCCCGGCCCCCTGGGCCACGGCCAGCGCCGCCGCAGCAGGAGGGGCCTCCGGAGCAGCAGCCGCCACAGTAACAGCCACTGTCTCCAGCCTCAGTCAGTGACAGCTGAGGAAGCTGTTTGCTGAGAACACGTGGATTGGACTGAGGACTTTGGATCAGTGGCCACCTCCCGGAAGAGGCACAGGAAGCATTGAATTCCTAAAGCTGCTTAGAATCTGATGCCTTTATTTTCAGGGATGAGTAACTCTCACCTAAACTAAGTTGAATGTTTGTTTCAGTGCCATATGGAATAACAACGCTCAGTGGCTTTCCTCTTTTTTTCTTTTTTTTCCCTGGAAACATGAGAGACACGCAAAGTAATGTCTGCTGCATCCTGCTGTCTTTCTTGGGCCCTTTCTGTCATTCTCTCAATGTGCATAAGGTCTTATGTTAGCCATCTTTAAAGTCGTGTACATTGACAGTAAAAACTGACCAATGTAAAAAGGAAAGCCCAGTTAGTTGCAAGTTTAACCTTAAACATATTTAGAAGTCTAAAAATAGAATTTGCCTTTTAAGTTAAAAAAAAAGAAAAAAAAAAGGTTTTGGAACTGCAGTAACAGAAACTTTTACCAGTCCCCATGCAGTATACATATTCTGCATATTTGTTATTTTAAAAGAGAGGTTTCTTTTTATTGGTGATTGTCATACTTTATACCATACTTCCCTCCTTCAAAGACTGAGAGGCCTTGTTAAAGAATTTTGTGTAGACTTCCCCTCTTTGGTATGACCTATATATAAAACTTTGTGACTTCTTGCACTAACATGTGAATCTGCCCCACCTACTCAGTGTAATTAGCTTGTTTTGAGTACGCAGAGCCTTGATCCAGAAGCCAGGGGATGAACTGACTAAATGGAGAAATTAGAAAGCAGTAGCAACTCTGGATGAGGTACCAAGGTCACAAACACACTTTTCGAAAAGTTGAAGGATTTGTTCCCAGGATTTATCTTAATTTACATTTCTTATTGCACAAAGAATAGATCACCCACCTGAGTTTTACAAATATGAAATATCCTTGCCAGGATGGGGCATATAGTGACTACTGTAACATACTGAAAGTCTGCCAAAGAATCAAACATGGATTAAACGCAGTGGTTGACAAAAGCCAGCTCCTGTTTGTGCTGTTGTGCACTATTCAGGTGGTTTTTTATCTCTGACAATTTATATCACAGTAGAAAGCCACTTGCTTAGCTTTTAACTCACCATCATCCTGTTAACATTAGGAAAATCAAGGCTACTAAGAATCATGTGATGAAATAGTATGGGGGATAAAACAACTACAGAATTGAGAAGTTCACATGATCACACAAATGGAAGAATTAAACCAAATTTGTATTTCCTTCTGTTGTCAGTAGGTGTTGTGCACTAGCCTGTCTCCAGGACTATTAGTAAGCAAGCAGGCTATCTATGCCTACGGACATCAGTCTGTTTATGTTAACCGCTTTGTTCTCATAATCCCTCATCTGCCAGAAGACTTGAAGAGTTTATTACTTTTAGAGTTGTAATGTTTTGGTTTTTGAAGTTGGAATTGTATTTAGAACTAAATTTAATTAGTCCAGAATGAACATGAAGGATTTAAATGTGAAGTTGTATACTTTTTTGTGTTTAGAGTATTATGGGAAACTGGGGCTTCTAACTTGGAAGAGGTCATCACAGAGAGAATTATTTATAAGGAAGCGTGTTTGTTTGAAGATAGGAAATCAGAAGTATAATGTTGCTTTGGGAAGTTCTTGTGAATATTAAAGGTGTTCGGTCTCTGACCCCTAGAGATTTGAGTACAGTCGATGTAACGCGTTGTCTCCACTGCCTCTTCTCCCCTATACCTTCATAATAAGTATAATCCATGGTAGCCACACTTCTTTTAGAAGGAACTCTATTAATTTATTTAAAAGTTGAAAACCACCTAAGATGACTGTCAACTTACTTTTTTTTTTTCTCTGTACCGTCTGATAATTCCTTTAGGAGCATTTTTATATGTATCTTTACTTCCCTCAGAAATACTTCTTAAACGAGTGTGCACTACCTAAGGCCAGATGGGAAAGTGTAGTGTTGTTCTTTAGTAACAAACGTCCTGCTTGTCGACTCCTGCTTTGCGCTCTTTCTCAGTACTCCTAGTTCAGATACCCTTTCCTTGGCTTCTTCCCATCTTCTGTAATTTGCTACCAGAAATCTGAATGGTTTATTTAAAATAGCTTAGTCCTTATGGCTTAAAAACTGTCTAGAAATACTTTGTCCTCTTTTTCTTTTTTGTTCATGGGACATGGTACCTAAGCAAAGAGGAACTGGGTTTAGTTTTTCTCCTAAAAATAATGCTCAATACTTACCTAATCAAATGGCATCCATTTGAATAAAGTGACAATAACTAAAGCTAGTTAATGTCAGTGACATTAAACTAACTCCAGGATTCAGGAGTTTTAATGTTAGAATTTAGACTTAACAGATAGAGTGTGGTTTCATTTCCCTCTGGTAGCTCATCTTCCTTACCCTTAGACTGCGTCTTCCGGCCTTGGAAGGGGTGACAGTAGAACTCTATTGAGCTCAGACAAGTATTCTCCTGTGCATTTGGTTTGCTGGTTAACCAGCTGTTTCAGGGTCTTGAGTCCATCCGTGTTGCTTCTGTTTTGTTGTACAAAGTTAGCATTGGTGCTTTTTTTTTTTTTTTCTGTGTTGCCTGAAGTTGTTTCTGTTTTCTGGGTGAGACTTACCTTATTAATTAATAGTCAAGTGGCACAGAAAAAATAAAGCCTTCTATTTTTCAAAATTCATTATTTAGCACTTGAATCATATTAGCTTATGAATCATTAATTTTGATACTCGAGTATCAAGAGATACTCTGCATAAAAGGCGGATCTGTAGCTTTTGCCACTATGCTATTTTATTTCTGTACTATTGGGAGGCTTTAGAAAATTTCACCAATATTCTGGTGATGATCTGATGGTTTATTCAATTAAGGAGCTATTCATGCCTCCAGGAAACTTAAGTATTTTATATATAGGATATTTGTTTTTTGGGCTTTTTGGTTCTTTTTGCTTTGGTTTCACTCCCTTTTTTATTCCTTGTGTTTGTTCTTCAAACCAGTGTCTAGGAAGTATGCATGCAGGCCTATGAATGAAAACCACAGTTCTTCATTTGTGTAGCATGTGTATCAATGTCTAACTACGTATGCAAAAACTTCCTTTATGGAGATTTGAACTAATACGTCACATGCACATTTCAGAACAAGATGCTTAAGGTAAACAGCCCTTTACCTGCCGAGATGAGCATGGCTATATTTGTTCCAGTGACAGCTGGTATTTGTTTTGAAAGTCAGTCCGATATACATTACACAATATTGTGACTAGCAGCATGCATGAAATAACCAGAGCAAAAGAAAACTTCTATTTTCATGCAAATCTTTTTCATCAGACATCACTCTTAAATATAAGTGAAAATAAAATTTCTGAATGCTGTATTGTCTTAGGCGCTACCTGGTTTTTAAATGTGTAATTTTCATTGAAAACAAGCTAAATTTCTCCATTCTCAAAGTATTTTAAGAGAAATTAAAACAAGTAAAAATGTTTTGCATTTTAAAGTGACTATTTGCACAAGTGAAAATCTGGTTTTGTGTGCATGGGAAGGACCCCTTGGTTGTGCGCAGGGAGCCATCTCAAATGTGCTGTTTCTCAGATTTGGATGACAAGCAGGCTGATGCTGTTCTCTTTGATTTATTAAAATGTTCATATGATCAAGGCATAACCACTATAAATATTTAGGAGAGGAAGTTTAGAAAGACCATAAGATGGCATTGTAAAGGAACACCATGTTAGACTTTTTTTTGTAAATTTATTTTGTATTTAATGAAACACAGTATAAAGGGTGGTGAAGTGTAATATAATTGTGTAAACAAACAAATCCTGTTAATAGAGAGTTGTACAGATTTGTTTTGTACTGTATCTTGAAACTTGTGAAATAAAAATCCACCTCCGGTTATTCTGTATGCTCCAATGTACCATGGCCAAGCACCTCTCCAGCCAGACTTCTTTTTTTTAAACTGAACAATTCAACTTTCTATTGAACCTTTGTGAGAAAGAAACTTCTGGAAAACATTCATATGTGGCCATTTGAATCCCATTTGTCGTTTTAACTACTGAAATTCAGATTCCTCTAAGTTTAATATTGCCCTAAGGATAATATAGATTTGTTAAGAAATGTTATCATTTTTAAATGTGATTTTTTAAACTGAATTCACCTGTGATATGTAATAAGCACAAACTGTTTAACTTAGCATGATTATGATTTGAAATGTATTTATGTATATAACACGATAAGTGTGAAGATCTGACTAGAGAGGAAATGAGGAAGAAAATCAGATTAAACCAGGCATGAGCTTTGTACACAAAAGGCAAATTAGAAGTGGACTACACATTTGACCCTTGACTTCCTGGTAGCCCACTCCAAAAGGCAATTGAGGTAGAACATTCCATCTTGGGATATCCTTAGATTAAAATCTGTACGATGCAAATTGTGCCAAGTAGATCCTGAATTTACTTTTCAGAGTACAGTCAGCCCCTTAGGTGACGTTCACTGATTTGGGGTGAGAAACAGAAGGTAAGGGTAAGTGTGATGTTAGCACTGTCCCATCAGCAGGCTGGAGCTGGATGTGGTGCTTCTCTGACGTCTTTAAAATGAAGCCTCTGACTTCCTCACGGCACCTTGGTGAGAATCAGCCTCTTTCCTCTAACTTCTGTTACGATACTAATGTAGATTGATTATGCCAGCTCTGAAATTTACTAAGAGCGTAAACATGAATTATATGCAAGTAAGCAATTAGAAGTAATTTATGTAATAGCAGCTTTGGGAAACACAGAAGGAGGATTTTTACTTTCTGGATATTTTCCATGAAATGAACAACAGAAGAGCTTTAATATCTGCCCGTTCTAAAAGAAGTACTGCTGTGTCATGAGCCTTGTATATTTCTCCTCCTGTCACTACTTTAAAAACAGAATGAACAATCTTAGGCTTGAATCTTAATAATTATACCAAACTAGCTAGTGGTTTATTGTTACTATTACTTTTTGGGCAAAACTCTGATTTTCCTAGAGGCCAGATTCTTTGTCTCTGGATTAGTATGCTGAACTTTGTATTAAGTGCCATTTCTAAAAACTCCACCTAATTTTTTCTCACAGAAGTTTACTAGAATGCTATAGGTTAACTAATAATGTGATAAGTTAAAGTTGTAAATATTTTTGTTGTTGTACAATGCAGTTTCTCCTTGCCTTTTCTCTACTACCCAATAGAACTTCATTAATTAGCTCCTCAGGATTGAACAGAATTCCTCTAAAGTCTTGTAATGTCAGATCAGAGATTCAAGTATCCAGAGGAAGGCGTCTGACTGCATGTGAAGATGTCATAGAGTTTTAAGTGGTATGAGATTTAAATACGAACAACAGAAACCTCCCTTCTTGGAAACAGTTTTATTTCAAGGTGTGAAAGTCAGCTGTGGGTTTCAACATTTGCCCTCTGGGATTCCCTACTCTTCCACCATACCCTTGACCACAAGGTACTTTTTCTTAATATCTGATTAACTAAATTTGTCTGAAATGAGTAGGGTCTCATTCTGATGAGGGTGGGGAGATAGTGTGCAGCCCTGAGAACCTTCCTGCTGGTTTTAACCCCTTATGGGCTAGTGAAGAGTGTCCTTCCATTCCGCCGATCTGCATGTATATTTTCATTTCGTACTATTTGGACATCTTGTCAGGTGACATCTCGCAGGGTCCCTAGATGTTTACTTTCAGACAGAGCCAGGTGAGAGCAGAACTGGTTTCGCAATAGCCCTGTTTCAGGCTGAGCTGAAATATGTTCTGTAAGCAGAAAGGTCCACACCAGAGCAGTGAACAACAGCCTTTATTGTCTCAAAGGCAAGAAAAAGATAACGAAAGAAGCCTTGTTTGTTGAATTACTCCCTGTATTCCATCACTCATTTGGGGCTTAAAAGTAATTAAATCTTCATAGCTAAACTGGTATTTTGTGTACTCAGATTAGCTAAACTAAAGAGACTATTAGGTCTCACCGAATAGTACAGTAAGTTAGGACAGGACATTGATACCTTAGAGTGGTGAAGTTCAGGAAAGGCCCACAAACAGGGATGAAACCTCAAATTTAACTACAGAAAAACTAAATTTCATCCCATTAAACCTAATACTACTTTTTAATTGTGTCACCATTCCAGCACAAGAGTCATTATGACAAATGGAGCAGGTGGGTAAGGGAGGAGACCAGACACAACCTCCACTGGCTGTAGTTGGTTTTACACACCTAACTGACCCTCCGATGATGACTGTTCCCCTTCAGAAAAGAGGTTAATAATGGTCCTAACCCCCACTGAAGGGGCCTGCAATGCAAAAGCAGATGGGAAGATGCTGTAGAAAGACGAGCAGGAGTTCTGGGTGGGGTGAGTGGACAGGCTGTCAGGGTGCATGGTTCTCAGAGATGAGACTGTTCGCACTGGTTGGGTGATCATTGAGGTCTTAATGCCAAAAATAATCTTTCTTCACTGACAGCAGATTCTTAGAGGGCTTCGTGGTAGAAAAAATACATTACACTGTCCTGAAAAATATACACAAAGCTGCCCTTTAGGTAAAGTCAGTTTCATTTAGTCATCCATGCAGCAGCCTTTCTTAATCACCTACAATGTTCCAGGCACTGAAATGTACAGTGAACTTAAAGGTGTGAAAGAAAGTTTGAAAAGGCCCTTGACCTCTTAGGGGTCATCTTCATCACTGCTGGTGGAACACAGCTTGTGACAGGCACTGTGCGCTTCACATGCGTTACTGGCTTAAATCTTACCCACTCGATGGAGTCGGTGCTGTTCAACTCAATACTGTTTAGCAAAAGAAGAAACAGGCTTAGGTTGATTTGTGAAGGCCACTCAAAAAACTCATCATAAAAACTGGAATTTAAAGAATATCTTGACTCTACAACCAAGGTTAGCTCTTGTGCCATTCTGTCTTCTTAAGGCAACACGATAAGGGTTGTAAGTGAGATGCAAGCACAGTACTGTGCGGAGACAGGAAAGAGTAATAACGAAATTGGCCACATTCTCCCAATTGTGTGCCATCATCCACACTAATGCTAATGTGCTGTGCTGTTTCAGTGTGTGCTACTAAAGCAGTGCTTGCAGGCATCCATTGCTGTTAACAATTTTAAAGATGAAAAGTCATCCCTGTCCACCACATCTAGGTAAGGTGACATCTGCCTGGACCAGAATACCCAAGAGGCTCCTTCACTCACATCCCTGGGGGGTGTATGATGTCTGAGCTGCGGTGGCCAAAACAAAGGACTGGCCATCATCACCCGTGTGACACCTGCAAAGCTTCTTAGGACGTAGCCTTGGAAACGGCGTTTCCATTGCATTCTGTCGGTCAGTAAGTCAGGCTCTCAGACTGAAGGGAAGCCAAGTGGAGAAGTGGACTCCACCCGCCTTTGGAGGGTCAGCATGGGTTGGAATCAACGGCCATCCTGGGGATTAGACTGCCACAATCGAAGAACTGTTTTTCTCTGTGGCATCACCAAACTTTGTAGTTCATACATAGTCATGGGAATACTTACTGATTGACTTGCTTCTAGATAACTTCTCTGATGTTACGTGCTGTTAGTTTGGGAATTCAGGAGCACCACAAGGAATCGGACCCCAGCCCTAGCGTCAAGATTTAGAATAGCCTTCACCAGGTTTTCAAGACCCAACTTGTTTCTCTGGTTTCAATTGTTAAGAGCTTCTAACTTAGCTGCCACCAGCCAAGTTGTCTAAGATCTAAAACTAGACCTCCCACATTCATTTTCCTGAAATAGCTGAGCGAGTGAAATGATTAATGGAGGAGGGGTATGTGCCTGCGCAGTGTTAATCACGCCCGCTTCAGTCTTCTAATTGCGCTCTCCAAAGGCCTTGTCACGCTTCCCTACGTCTGCCCCTAACCAGGCTCTCTTCCTCCTGCTCTTGGCTCAGACTTGCTGTGCCTGCGTACGTCAGGGCCATCTGCTGTGCACCCCTCCGCGTTTCTCCCCGACAGCCGTTCTTAGCGTTGATTACAGTATGGTTTCATCTGGGTCTCCCTGTCGGTAAACCCCGGGAGCACAGGCACCCGTCTGTCTTCCTTGCCAGTGTGTGTCCAGGGTTTGGCATGATGCCCAACACGCTAATTAATTTAATGAACGTTTGAATTAGCAGATGGGCTTTCCAGTAGAAATAATGTTATAAAAGATGGTTAAGATCGAGAACAGGCTCTTGAGAAAATTTGCCTAAATGCAAATATCCTTGAAGGATGGATGTGGTGGTGTGTGACATCATCGGTTTGTGTGAAACGCCCCTGACCCCCTGTGTCCACGTCTCCCTATTTCCAAACAAGCAGGGGAAGTCTCTACTGCAAAAACAGCTTAGGGGAAGGAGAGAAAAGTGAGTGTGTGCCTGGCAAGTGCTTTCATAGTCTGAGCGCCCAGGAGTGACAGCTCCTACCTTTGTAGCAGTGGCTGTGACCAGTGCTGGGGACACAAGGGCTTATATTGAAGGTGGCCCATTGAACCGACAAAGGCCTTTGCAAACTGAAAAGCAGGAAACACTGGGTACTTAAACTGCCACTGAAAAGAAACCAAGACAACCTCTGCCCTCCTGGCCCCAGGGTGCAATTCCACTTCATACCAAGCATGCCAGCCTTTGTGTCAGGAAGGAGAATGCGATGGAACTAGGGCTTAATGGGGCTGTGCATACTCCCTGGAGACTGCTGCCGCAGTGTTATGTGTGCATCCACGGGCACTTCAGAAAGCTCATGGAAAATGGAATTGAAAGTTTGTTTTTGGTGCAAAAAAAAAAAAAGTTGAACTTCATGCACAGTTTTTTCATTATAAAAGTTTTCCTTAAATTTTTGGAAAATCCCTCATATTCCTGTCTTTCAAAACTTTTTGCACCAAAATAAACTTACCTCCTAATCCCATTGCCCACAAGCTTTCTGAGGTACCCTCATAGGGGGTTTGTTAGGTTTTCTTAACATTGCTCTGACCGGTGCACTGTTACAAACTGGAGACGTAATTGTCCAGTATCCCTTCACCGCCTCCCTTCTGTCTTCGATGTTGTGACTGGAGGAGGTACGCAGCTTTCTTCACTGGTAGTCTCCTCTGCCAGGTAACCTCCCTCTGCTTGTTCTGTTTCTGTAAAGGGGAGGGCAGTGCAGAGAACCAGATCCACAAGGCAGGCGGTGTCCTCTTCTCTGTCCAGCATAGATTCTCGCGAGGGAGGGCAGCAAATGGTATTGGGCTGTGCTTGTAGCAAACTCCTCTAACTGTATTGAACTTCACCCTCTTGTCTCACGGAACAGTCTTACCAGTTCCTGAAAAGTCTAGCTGCAGTTACCACAATTTCCCCTGGAGGGCACCAAAGGGCTATATCTGAGAAAAAGCAAAAAAAACAAAACACTTTTTCAGAGGTGTTTTCAGGGGGTAGGGGAGATCTGAGGAGCCTGTGCTCCCCAGCTCCCTATAACAAAATCATTGTAGCTGCCAGAAACATCACGAATGTTAACAAGTACACTAGACCAGCTGTGTGACTTGTGAAGCTTACGCACTCTCTGGCTTTTCTCACTGAGGAGTGAAATTTACAGTATCCTCAAGGAATGGATGGATCCCTTGGCCTTCCACATCTTTCTTATTGCAGTGAGATCAGTAGCGGCTCCCCCAGTTCCTCGTCTTAACTCCTGGAATCTGTGTATGTGGTCTTACTTGGGAAAAGCTGAGGAATGAGATGAGCTGTTCTAGATTATTGGGGTGGGCCCTAAACCCACTGTAGGGCCCTAATAAAGAATAGACAGAGGGAAATTTGAGACAGAAAAGAGGAGAAGGCCAGGTGAAGACACAGGCAGAGCTGATGCCATGAGAGGAAGACACAGACAGACTGAAGTGATGCCAGCCAGGGCAGCCAACAGCTGGAGCCACCAGCAGCAGGAAGGGACACGGAATCTCCTCCCCAGATCCCTGAAAGGAGCACCGCCCTGCCAGCACATGGACTGTGGGCTTCTGGAGCCCAGAAGGGTGAGAGAATGAGTTTCTGCTGCTTGAAGGCACTAGGTTAATGGTACTTTGTTACAGCAGTCCTAGGTGACCAGTAGGGCCACCCTACACCATGTGTTCTTGATAGAAGTTTGAGGAGCGCTGTCAACGATGAAACACTGAAGTCACACAGGACAGAGGTTGACAAACTTCATCCTAACCGGTCATCTTGTCTACCTGACCACTGAGTGCCCTGACATAAGATACAGATCCTGGGCTTTCTGTCCACTCCCACTGGTCCTCTGTAGGCCATTTCCTCGGACTTTGTCTCACCCTCCAAGGTTGCTCCTTCCAAATCCATGAAAATGGATGAGCAAACGCAGGCACCTGATGTGGGAGCATCTCCAGTCGCAGGTAACTCAGGAATGGGCCCCTGGGGTGGGGGGTGCATCTGCTCTCTAAAGTGCTCCTGTCAAAAATAAATAAAATAAAGTGCTCCTGTCATGTCATGCATTTTTTTTAAATTATTGAATGGTATACTTTTTCAAAGATTTATTTATTTGAAAGAGTTACAGGGAAACAGAGAGAGAGATCTTTTATCTACTTGTTCACTCCCCAGATGGCTGCAACAGCCATGGCTAGGCCAGGCCAAAGCCAGAGCCAGGAACTTCATCTGGGTCTCCCATATGGATGCAGGAGCCCAAGGACTTGGGCCATCTTCTGCTGCTTTCCCAGGCACATGAGCAGGGAGCTGGATTAGAAGTGGAGGAGCCAGGACTTCGAACTAGTGCCCATATGGGATGCTGGCATTGCAAGCATTGCTGGCAGAGGCTTAACCCGTTTCGCCACACGCAGTTTGCATTTCTTTTACGAGTGAGGTTGACCATCTTTCGTGCACCAGGAGTTAGTTATCTGCACTTGTTTTTCTGCTGCTAATCATGTTCTCTGCTCACTTTTCCCATTAATTAATCTTTATTGATTTCTGTGAGCTTTAATGGCTTCAGGAAATTCATCTCTTGCTGCAAAACGAAGTGCAGCTGTTTTCCCAGTTTGCCATTGGCTTTTCCACCTTGACCACCATGGGTTCCATCATGCATACATTTTTGTTATGTGGTCAAATATATCAGTCTTTTCCTTCAAAGATTCAGGGACCTAAGTGATCCTTTAGTCTTCTTAAATGTATGTTTCCAACACACAAAGAAAGGGTGTCTTAGAAATTAGGAAAACTGACCGGCGCCACAGCTCACTAGTCCTCCGCCTGCGGCTCCGGCACCCCGGGTTCTAGTCCCAGTTGGGGCGCCAGATTCTGTCCCGGTTGCTCCTCTTCCAGTCCAGCTCTCTGCTGTGGCCTGGGAGTGCAGTGGAGGATGGCCCAAGTGTTTGGGCCCTGTACCTGCATGGGAGACCAGGAGGAAGCACCTGGCTCCTGGCTTCGGATCGGCACAGTGCGCCGGCTGTAGCAGCCATTTAGGGGGTGAACCAATGGAAGGAAGACCTTTCTCTCTGTCTCTCTCTCTCACTAACCCTGCCTGTCAAAAAAAATAAAATAACTAAAAGAAAAAGAAAACTGATCAGGGCTGGACGTGGTACCCTGAGTCAGCTAATAAGGGAGTTGCTCCAAACTAATACTCTTTAAATAATCATTTACATTCGCTTTAGAAAGCAGACTGGAAGATGGCGGAAGAAGACACTGGAAAGACCCGGGGCCCCCCTACCCTGGAAAGGAGCAGGCTCCTTGGCCCGTAGAGGCGTCCCAACCGCACACTCACATGCACCTTTCAGCCACACTCCCTGATGGGAATTGCTCTCAGCACAGCTTTCTCATCTAGCTGTATCTTCAGGGTTATTTGCCAGCCCCTGTCCCGGGGCTCCCCACACCTCCAGGCTGACTGCTCTGATGAATAATGGGAACAGAAGTTGTCTTCCCCCGTGGGTCAGACACAGGAAGCTGGTTCATCCCCAGGAAGGCTGGCAAGGGCTGCCAGTGGTTTTGGGGGAAGAAAGCAAGCTTGATATGAGGACCATGAAAGGAAACAGCTGGGTGTGGTGAGGAACTGGCTTCCTCATCTCCGTGGGAGCAGCAGAGAGGGTTCTGAAAGACAGGGAGCCACATGTAACCCCCTGCCTGTCTGCAGTGGCTAAAGCGCTTGGTGTGTGTTAACCAGCCCTGAGCTAGAAGAACCAGTGTCATTTTTAACTGAATTTTTTTCAAGGTTATTTATGTATTTATTCGAAAGGCAAAGCATCATAACGGGAGGGAGAGACAAAGAGAGACAGAGAATCTTCTATCTGCTGGTGCTCTCCCCAAATGGCTGTGATGGCCAGCGCTGGGCCAGGCTGAAGCCAGGAGCCCAGAACACCATCTGGGTTTCCCATGTGGGTGGCAGGGGCCGAAGTACCTGGGCCTACTTCCACTGCTTTCCCAGGTGCATTAACAGGGAGCTGGATTGGCATGAACCAATTTGCTACGACATGGCCCCAAAATTTCACCTTTTTATAAACTTTGTACTGTTTCTCACATTTTTCTCATAATATAGTTGGAAATCTCTCTGTCCCTCCCTAAATATTTTTGTATATACATAAACATATATATCTGTCCCTCTCCTTTGCAAATAAAGTGAAAATAAATAAAAATTTCAAAACAGAAAGCAATCATGGCTCTAAAATCCCTACACTATTCATGCCCAATTGGGCCATACTGCCCTCCAAGGGGTGCAGATGGGCTCTTGTCAGGAGCAAAGACATATTTTTCTTTTTACTTGTAATGTACAGATATGCATATAGCACCTAAGCATACATACAGTATATCTGAGATACCAACATGTCTTGGGGGTGGGACAGTAGTAATTAGGGAAAAAAAGTATCTGTTGCTCTGTTATTCAAGTAAAAAAAAAAAAGCCATCTTTTTAAAAAGGGGGGCGGGAAGGTAGGGGCCTGCACTGTGGTGTAGTGGGTAAAGCCGCCACCTACGGTGCTAGCATCCCATATGGGGGCCGGTTCAATTTCTAGCTGCTCCTCTTCCAATCCAGCTCTCTGCTATGGCCTGGGAAAGCAATAGAAGATGGTCCAAGTCCTTGGGCTCCTGCACCCCTGTGGGAGACACAGAGGAAGCTCCTGGCTCTAAGCTTCAGCTAGGCACAGCTCCGGCCATTGCAGCAATCTGAGGAGTGAACCAGCAGATGGAAGACCTCTCTCTTTTCCTCTCCTTCTCTCTCTGTGTAACTCTGACTTTCAAATAAAGAAAGAATAAATGAAAAGGGAAATTAAAATTTTTAACATAAAAAATAGGGTAATACTTTGTATAAAATGTAGAGGGGGAGTGGTTATATGTATTTTAATATGCCAAATTATCACATAAAAGACAAAGATGTGAGATGAGTGACTTGGTGTGCTCAGAAGGGAAGCAACCAGGTTACAGCAGGACACAGATGGAAGATAAACTCCCAACTGTATACCTTGAATCATGTGGGTATGTCATCTATTCAAACTTTAAGTTAAAAATTTAAAGTTAGAATTTATACTTCTTGGTGCATCTTCTTTAACCAGCAGTGCTAGCAAAATTAGTACATCACCAACTGAAAGATTCTCTCATTTGTTGGATTTAAGGACCTGGTAGAATAGCCTGACCACCGTTGTGCATTCCTACAACTTAGGAGTAAGGTTTTATCACCTTGGGGTTTTCCATATCACCTCCATAACTGAAAGAAGACTTTATGCTGAACTTGAACATGGAATTTCCCTGAAATTTTCATTTCTCTGCTTAAACACACAGTTAATTCCCATAGCTTCATGTTGATTATCCACATTGTGGTTTACCCAATGACTCTCCACACCTGCCACAGTAATTTTCTTTGGGTAAAGAGTCATTACCTGATTTGGTGAATATTCTAAGACCAAATACTTTCTCCAAATATTCCTACTTTTTAAAAAAAAGATTTATTTAGTTAGTTGAAAGTCAGAGTTACACAGAGAAAGAAGGAGAGGCAGAGAGAGAGCGAGGTCTTCCATCCACTGGTTCACTCCCCAGATGGCTGTAACAGCCAAAGCAGCACTGTTCCAAAGCCAGGAGCCAGGAGCCAGATGCTTCTTCCAGGTTTCCCACACGGGGGGCCCAAGAATCTGGGCCATCTTCTACTGCTTTTACCAGTTCATAGCAGAGAGCTGGAGCGGAAGTGGAGCAGCCGGGACTTGAACTGGCGCCCATAAGTGATGCCGACATTGCAGGCGGCAGCCTTAACTGCTGTGCCACAGCAACGGCTCCAAGATTCCTATCTTTAATGATTCACTCTCTGCATGGGGAACGCGAAGCCAAGAAGAAGCTCTTTACATAATCGATTTTCTGGACACCTTCCCCTTTCTGTCATTAAAGTTGCCACC
This sequence comes from Lepus europaeus, assembly GCF_033115175.1. Lineage (NCBI taxonomy): Eukaryota > Metazoa > Chordata > Mammalia > Lagomorpha > Leporidae > Lepus > Lepus europaeus. Next base: position 20,160,645 of record NC_084848.1, read on the forward strand.
CAGTTGGCTGATTCTCTATGCTCTTCTGAAGCTTTGTTTGAGCTCTGGTCTAAATTTAGTCCCTGGGTTGGCGTCAACAATCATTAAATGACTGTTGACCATGGATCGACTCATGAGCTCAGCACTTGATGTTGGTGACTGTGGCTCTTGATTGTGATATATGATTTAGTCAAAGCTCCTGTCGAGGCATTTTGGTGATGGGTAACTCATATACATTTGTGAGCTCCAAACCATACAGGATCACTGACATTGTTTTCATAGGAAGTAGGAGCCCTGTGAGTACAGTGGCATGTACACAGCTGTTGACAGTCAATCTGGTGACATCACCCTGCTGGTATTGTTCTGCCATCTTGAATTCATCAGTATTCAATCTTTTAGTACTTGCAGGTTGATCTTCAAAAGTAATTCAGCGCTGCCCCTCTGACTTTGGTAGATGGACACAGACCTACCTCTGGACTATGCGGCCCAGTCATCAGTGGAGATGCAGTCAGGGGATCTGGGGGTCAAGGATGGGATGTGGCCCTTCCTGCTGAGGCTTTGGCATTCATGGGGGTTGAAGTGGGTTAGAAGCATGAGGCTAATACCAGGGAGGCTCAGGGTGGGTGTAGAAGTGGCAGCTGATCTTCTGAAAGACTCTCTTGGGTAAAAGACTTGGTCCCCCAAGTCTGCTGTGGGCAAATGTAGTCTGTCCCTGCCAGAGGGGTTGAAATGTAGGGCTCAACATCAGGAGGCTGGGATTCTTGTTTTCCAGCTTGAACAGGTGCCAGCTTAAAACCATTTCACTTTCTTCCCAAAGTCCTTGTTTAATAGCTTTGCTGATCTTCAAACCCTAGAGATTATCAAATTGTAATATCAGAATTTTAAATTTTAATCATATGTTTTCATTTTATTTGAAAGGCAAGGAAAGAGATAGAGACATACAGGGAGAGGAAGAGATCTTCTATCTGCTGGCTCAATCCCCAAATGTCCACAGCAGCCAAGGCTGGGCCAAGGCAAAGCCAGGAGCCTGCAACTCAACCTGGGTCATCCAGAGGGGTAGCAGAGACCCAAATCCTTGAGCCACTACCTGCTGACTCTCAGAGTCTGCATTAGCAGGAAGCCAGAGTCAGAAGCCGAGCTGGACTCCCCAACCAAGGCATTCTGACATGGATCACAGGCATCCCAAGCAGTATCTTAACCATTGTGTCAGATGCTCATCCCAGTAAGATTTTTAAAAGACAATTTTTATCAAACTACTTTTGGTTGTCATTTCACCTCCTGGAGAAAAACAGCTAGTTGTACACTTAGCAGCTGGAAGTCTTCCATTCCTCTAATCCTTATGAAAACATGTTTGGATTTCCAAACTGAAGTAGAATAAGGCAAAACTGTGCAATTTGATCTTTTAGACTTATTCAGGATGTGATGAAAAGAGAATTTACTGTTAGAGTGTGGGATAGGTCTCAGTGTCATACAACAAAAAGCGGGATAAGCAAAGGGCTTCAAGGACCCAACTCAGGCCCAGCCAATGGAGATGAAGCAGGGTTTCTCATCACCATTTAAGGTTCGGACCTTTGGGCCCACCCCTTAGCCAGGGGAGGGCAGAGCATTTGATTGACAGTATCACTACAGCTGTGTGAGTTTAGGGGAAGAAAAGAGAATCAGTAGAGCTACAGACCAAAGAAAGAGAAAGGGCCTCTTGGGGCCGGTGCTGTGGCGTAGCAGTTAAGGCCGCTGCCTGCAGTACCAGCATTCCATGTGGGTGCCGGTTCAAGTCCCAGCTGCTCCACTTCCCATCCAGCTCTCTGCAGTGGTCTGGGAAAGCAGTACAAGTCTTGGGCCCCTGCAACTGTGTGAGAGACCCTGAAGAAGCTCTTGGCTTCTGATTGGTACAGCTCCGGCTGTTGTGGCCAATTAGGGAGTGAACAGTGGATGGAAGATCTCCCCCCCCCCCCCGCCCCGCCTCTCCTCTCTCTGTGTAACTCTGACTTTCAAGTAAATAAATAAATCTTTAAAAGGGGGGGGGGAGTGGTAATCTGAGCAGGGAAAAATGCATAGGTTCCATTACAAACACCATTTTTACTTCATGCTCTTCTACCGTGTAATCCAAAGACATGGCGATACTCATGTAAGAACCCAGAATATCCAGAGTCTTAAATCAGAGGTTCAGATATTTCCCTTGAGGAGTGGACCCTCTAGCAGAAGAACAGAGTCACTGAGACACCCATTTGTAAATGTAGAACCAGATATAAACAAGGAGAATTGAACACACCTCCAAAATGACATAAGTGACCCCGAACCTGCAGCTAGGATCTCTTTGTGATGGTCTAGATGGGAGAGTCTGTTACAGTGATTCTCAGCTGGTTTAGCCTGAGAGTGCTGTTGTTTTGTTTTGTTTTTAAAGATTTATTTTATTTGTTTGAAAGACAGAGTTAGACAGAGAGGTCTTCCATCCACTGGTTCACTCCTAAGATAGCCGCAATGGCTGGAGCTGAGCCAATCCAAAGTCAGGAGCCAGGAGCTTCTTCCGGGTCTCCCATGTGGGCACAGGAGCCCAAGGACTTGGGCCATCCTCTACTGCTTTCCCAGGCCATAGCAGAGAGCTAGATGGGAAGAGCAGCCGGGACTAGAACCGGCGCGCATATGGGATGCCAGCACTTCAGGCCAGGGCTTTAACCAGCTGTGCTACAGCGCTGGCTCCTTGTTTTGTTTTTTAATTCAAGGACCACCATATAACAGTTGTCCTGTTTTTATATATTCAATGTCCACAATGCATTTGCCCAGCCCCTTGCAATTACTCTGACTTCCACCAGGGGACCTCAGCGCGTACGAATGTAACCACACCATTTAGTGGTTTGAAGATGTGGCCTCCAGAAATTCACTTAGTTTTTGAATCCATTACTAATGTAAGGATGGACTATGAATAACTGCCTTGGAGACAGCAAGGAGATAAAAGGGTACCATAGGCTCTGAGATGCATGGATCTAATTGCAGCTCTGCCTCCGTGTATGTTGGCTGTGATGCCAGCTCATGGTAAACCTCAAGTCAAAGTAATGGACACAACAATAACCAATGCCCTGCACTGCCCACCTCCAGGTTTCTATGAGAATTCACAAAGAAGCTCCTTCTCCTGTCTGAACTGCTGTCTCAAGTCCCTGTCCGGAACTCTCCTCCCTGCACCCTGCCTTCTGTCCCACCCTCCTCACAAACCACTGATGCTGCAGCTCTGCTTCTGCAAAGACTGATAACCCCAAACTGTGGGCTGTGAACAGATGACTCCGCACATCAACCTAGTGGGAGCAGGAATCAGCAGCTTCTTGCTCAACAAGCAACAACAGTGGATATTAAGCACTCATTCATGGACAAGTAGATTGCACTGTCCCCCAATTTTTTGTTGCTTGTCCCCTATGAAGATCCTCCAAGTAAAACAAAAAGCCCAGTCCACACTGTCCAAAACAACTGTCATGTGACTGATGGAACTACTGAATACTTGAAATGTGACTGGTCCAGGTTGAGACTTGTGTTCAGCATAAAATTCATACCAGTTTTCAAAGACTTAACATGAAGAATAAATGCAGATTGTCATTTTAGTCCATTCTAGCTGCTAAAACAAAGGTCTGTAAGCTGAATAGCTTGTAAACAGGAGAAATTTATTTCTCACAGTTCTGGGGGCTGAGAAATCCCAGATCCAGCTTCCAGCATAGTCACTGTCTGGTGAGGGCCTCCTTCTGGCTCACGGATGACGCCTTCCCTTGCTGTCTTCACCTGGAAGCACGGCTCTCTCTGGGGTGTCTTTTATAAAAGCATGAATCCCATTCGTGAGGGCCCCCCATGGCCTACTTACTGCCCCAATACTTCTTCTTCTTTTTTTTTTTTTTTTTTTTGGACAGGCAGAGTTAGACAGTGAGAGAGAGAAAGGCAAGAGAAAGGTCTTCCTTCCGTTGGTTCACCCCCCAGATGGCTGCTACGGCCGGTGTGCTGTGCCGATCTGAAGCCAGGAGCCAGGCGCCTCCTCCTGGTCTCCCATGCAGGTGCAGGGCCCAAGGACTTGGGCCATCCTCCACCGCCTTCCCAGGCCACAGCAGAGAGCTGGACTGGAAGAGGAGCAAACGGGACAGAATCCGGTGCCCCAACTGGGACTAGAATCTGGAGTACCGGCGCCACAGGCAGACGATTAGCCTAATAAGCTGCGGCGCTGGCCCCCAATACTTCTAATACTACCACCTCAGCAGTTAGGTTTCAACATAAACATTTGGGGGAGACATAAATATTCAAAACACAGCAAACACTTTCATTAATAATTTTTTATATATCAGGTTAAGTAAAATACATTATTAAAATTAATGGGGCTACTAGAAATTACTGGTAATCTGTGCGGTCCACATTATGTTTCTATTGGACAGTACCAGTCTAAATACCTGGCTTATAAGTTTATGTCCTGCAGTGCAGTTCCATGAATCCAACACGGGTAGTCTCAAGACAATAAGTTCCAGAGAACCCTTGGTCTTAGCTATTCCAGTCCTTGGACACAACCCTAAAGAAACTCACACACAGGGTTTTCCTTGTCTCTCATTTTGAACCCGAGGCTTTGGCTACATGTGCTCCCAAATCCTCAGTCAAGCCAAGAAGCCACAAAGCCTGATGCCCCTCATCATATTCATTGGAGCAGGACTTACTGGAGCTGCACTGTGCGTCACGTGTCTGGCTTGTTCAATCAGACATCAATTAGGACAGGAAGAATAACCCAGACCCTGGGACAAAGTGGGGCTCCATGATCAATGCAAATTCTCCTCAGTGAATGCGGCTTGCAGCAGCTGAAGAAAGAAGCTCTGGACTCTAAATGAAAGGCTCACTATAAAGCAGCTTAGCATGAAGGCCTTCCAGAAGCAATCCGCACTATTTTCCACTTAACCAGGAAGTATGTCTCCTCTAGTTGTGTGCAATAATGTTGATTTACTGGAATTTATTACACTGATTAATAACTATGTGAAACTTAAAAAAAAGAAAAGAAACATACAAAGGAACCTGTATATGTTTTTGCTGTCTTATTTATGGCGTGAAGACAAAAGCTGGAAACAACCTAAATGCTCATCAAAAGGGGACTGGGTGATAAACAATAGAACACCCCTATATGAGACATGCACAGCCATTAAAAAGAGAAGGTATTTTCCCAACAAATCACCAACACAGTCCAGTGTTGTGACAGAGCGGGTCACATCAGTGTCTGTGATGCCACACCCCACACTGGAGCACCAGGTTTGAGTCCCGGCTGCTCTGCTTCTGATCCAGCTCCCTACTAATGTTCCCCAGGAAAGCAGCAGCAGATGACCCAAGTACTTAGACCCTGAAACTCACACAGGAGACCCAGATGGAGTTTTTGGCTGTTGGCTTCAGCCTGGCCAGCCCTGACCATCACAGGCATTTGGGGGAATGAACCAGCAGATGGAAGATCTCTTTGAAAATGAGAACAACCGACCGAACCGTAAGTCATGTTTCTGGGTACATGTACAGTGACTACAGAGGAATTTCATTTAAAAAAGCGTTCATAAAAAACCACAAAAAAGCCTCAATTCTCAACTGCAGAGTTAAAAGCCGACAAACTTGAAACGGTCGCTAAAAGCCACCGGCCCGGGCCCGTCGCGTCCGGCTGGCATGTGACAACTCAGTGCTAAGAACAAGGAGCCCCGTCTTTAAAAGGGAGCGAGGAAGGCACTTGGCGTGGCCTGTGGCCCAGCCCGGCGGGGCACAATGGCCCCGCCCAGAAGCAGCCGCAGGCCGAGGCCACACATCCCGTCTCCGAAACCTCGCGTCGTCGTCTCGTGGCTGAACGGCAGGCTTGATGTTTAAAACACAACAGAACTAAACCAGACCAGGACCGTGCCTCTCTCTGTCACTCCGCCTTTCCAGTAAATAAATAAATATTTTTAAACTACCAACACAAAAAGACTTCCCTGATCTCTCCCTGAGAAACTGTCGTTTAGCAGGTGTGGGGTGAGACCTGCTAATCTCTGTGTTAGAAGTGCCCCCAGGAGAGGCCAGCATTGTGGCGCAGTGGGTAAAGCCACTGACTGAGACTCAGGCATCCCATAAGGGCACTGTATCAAGTCCTGGCTGCTGTGCTCCTAATCCAGCTCTCTCCTGCGGCCTGGGAAGGCAGCAGAGGGATGGCCCAAGTGCTTGGGCCCCTGCGCCTACGTGGGAGATCTGGAGGAAGCTCCTGTCTTCTGGCTTTGGTCGGGCCAAGACCTGGCTGTTGTGGCCATCGGGAGAGTAAACTAATGGATGGAAGATCTCTCTCTCTCTCTCTGTTTCTCCCTATCTCTCTGTAACTCTTTCAAATAAATGTTTAAAAAAATAAAGTTTAAAGAAAAGAAGTACCCCCAAGAGATTCTAATTTCCCATCAAGTTTAAAATGCCCTAAAATAAGTGATAAGTATCTGTAACTACATGGAAAAGTGTTCCGAGTTAGTGTACTGGATAATGTTCCATGATGACACTTTTGTTTATAAAACAGGATTCTGTGCATGTGTGCCAAAAAATAGCTATTGATTAATTGAAAAAAGTATGGAAGTTCATGAGCCCAACTGCTACAGATTGAAGCACCTTGAGAAGTTCAAGGAGAAGAAGAGGTGACTTTCTGTTTTTACTTGCATACTTCAATGTTTGTTTGTTTAGACCTCGTTTACAAGAGGAGGAGGAGAGCCTCCTCCCGATTCCATCAGTTTCCAGCTGTTTGGAGAGAGTGAGGAAGGGAGGAAGCCAGGGGCGAAGCCAGCAGCTGTGCTCACAGCCACGCCACGCAGCCCACGGGTGGCCCATGATGAGGCCAGGGCAGGCCAGGCCAAAGCCAACACCCTGGAACTCCATCTGAGTGTCCCACATAGATGGCAAGGTCCTTCCCAGGAGCCCAGTGGAGTTCTGTCCTCGCTCCACAGCTCCTTCTAGGTGCTTCTCTTCTTCCTCCACTGCCCCTGACCCAGGGAGAGCCCCTACTTGGGAAGAGGGCTTTGCAGATTGGACTTTGACGGGCAGCAGCGCCGCCACAGCGATGAGGTCACCCTGCACAGCTGCAAACTATTTCAAGGAAACAGGTGGCGGCTCTGGCCTCTTCCTAGACTTGGAGTTTGCTGGGAGAGGACTCTCCAAGGGCGTCCTCAGTCCAGCCACAGATGCCTCTGTGAAAGGGAATCAGGAGCACAGGGCAAGAGGGTGTCCTCAGGAGTCTGCAGAGGTTGCACTCCTCCAGAAGAGCGGTCACGTCGCTGGCAGAGCTGCAGAAATGCTGAGCTCGAGCAGACCAGGAAAATCCAATTCTCCAGCATGGGGCCCAGGCCCCAGCATGTTGCAGGCTCTTAGCTGATTGCTGTGTGTGGTCAAAGATGAGACCACAGTCCCTGGAAGCATGTGAGAAATGCAGAGTCTCGGGCCCCACCCCAGACCAAATGAGTGGGAATCTGCATTCCAACAAGATTTGTAGGAGATTCATGTGCCCTGCAGGGTTTGCAGGAGCTGCTGCCCGGAGGCTGGGGGCTGAGGCACGAACACAAGGGCTCTGGGCACTGGCAGAAGGGATGAAAAGCTGGCTAAGGCCCTGACTTTCTGAGATGCATTCTCCATGATGATATAATGAAGATACTAAAACGTTGCCTTGAATTATTGTGATGACTAAGAGTGTCTGCGCTGGTAAAGCGCCTGACGCTTGGCACTCAGTAACTATGAGCTCTGGTTTTGATCGGATCCTTACTGTTTGCAATCCTGAAACCCAACCTGCTCAGCTGGATGGCCTGGTATGGGCATGTGCTGGCTGTGTCTCTTGTCCAGCTCAGCCTGCATCCTGCCAGCATCAGATGTCTTTTCTCTCCTGGGGCTCAGGCACAGGGACCAGAAAGTTCATGGCTCAAACCAGACTGTCTCCAATTCCAGAGTTGTTTTTTTTTTCTGTTGAAATCATGTGATTGCTCCATCGTTAGGAAAAGAAAAACAATAAAAGGGTGTAGGTTCTTGTAATCGCTGTGAAAGCTGCGAATGTGCAGTGTTTTTCTGCCAGCTGGAGAGGAGCAGGGTTTGGGGAGGGGGTTTGCCAAATCCCTGCCTCCTGTTCTTCTTGGTTACAATTCAACTCTGGACTCGGAGTCTGAGGAGCTGTGTGGGAGCAGCCCGGGGACGATCTGGGGAATAATGCACTGGGAGTGATGAGTCGTGGACAACGTTAGGTGATGCTATGCTTTCGAGGAAAGCACAGCTTTGCTCAGAAATGGTACTTTTAAAAAAGAGCTCTCTTTGTTCATTTAGCAAACATTAATTAAGTGTGTTCTAAATGCCAGGCATTGAACTATTATTTCGCCATCAAAATTACTGTTTTAGACTGATACTACCCTCATTTTATAGTGAGAAACAGACTCAGAGATGTTTACATTTAGGGTCAAACAGCCATGGAAACACAGACTTGGGATCCACACAGAGGTTGTCTGGGGTCTAGTGTTCATTGTGCCCCTTCCCAACCTGGAGGACATGGCATTGGGAGTTGGAGCCCTTTCTAGGTAAATACAGGATTGTGTGTGAGTTTTTGTGCTTTTTCCTCCTAGTGTTGAGAGAGGCACCATGTCTCTGAATTACTCTGCCAATTCTTTTATCCTGTGAGAAGGAACATGTTAATCTACTGTGAGGGGCCAGCGCTGTGGTACAGTGGGTTAAAGCCACCTCCTGCAGCGCCCACATCCCATATGGGCACTGATTTGAGTTCCGGCTGCTCCACTTCTGATCCAGCTCTCTGCTATGGTCTGGGAAAGCAGTAGAAGATGGCCTAAGTCCTTGGGCCCCTGCACCCATTTGGGAAACCCAGATGAAGCTCCTGGCTCCTGGCTTTGGATCAGCTCAGCTCTGGTCGTTGTGGCCATTTGAGGAGTGAACCAGCAGATGGAAAACCTCTCTGTGGCTCTAACTTCTCTCTGTAACTCTGTCTTTCAAATAAATAAAATCAATCTTTTAAAAAATCTACTATAGACTACATTTTTGCATTGCAAACTGTAAGAGTTTAAAATTATCTCCCTTCCTCTTTCTCTCACACCTTTCTATTCAAGAAACATTCATTGAGAATGTCAGGAGGTACACAGAGGCTTAAAAGGGGAGATGGATCTTGTCAGAGGGACAGGAGTGTGACAACGAATCCAGCCCAAGGGGGAAATGGAGAGAATTCTTGGTGGTTTCAAAGAACAAAACAGAGGGATTCCAGGCAATGAGAACAGCGCAGACAAAGGTACAAAGACAGAAGGTAAATCTCTGTGCTCTGTTTTGGTCACTAAAAGTCAGGCCCCTTGAAACAAACGTCAATTGGGATTTTGACTTTTGAATTTTAAATCAGTGCACATCATAATATTGATAGCAGCAATCCTTTTTTTTTTTTAACTTTTATTTAACAAATATAAATTTCCAAGTACAGCTTATGGATTACAGTGGCTTTTTCCCCCCATAACTTCCCTCCCACCTGCAACCCTCCCCTCTCCCGCTCCCTCTCCCATTCCATTCACATCAAGATTCATTTTCAATTCTCTTTATATACAGAAGATAAATTTAGTATATATTAAGTAAAGATTTCAACCGTTTGCACCCACACAGAAACACAAAGTGTAAAGTACTGTTTGAGTACTAGTTATAGCATTAATTCACATTGTACAACACATTAAGGACAGAGATCCTACATGAGGAGTAAGTGCACAGTGAGTCCTGTTGTTGACTTAACAAATTGACACTCTTGTTTATGGCGTCAGTAATCACCCTAGGCTCTTGTCATGAGTTGCCAAGGCTATGGAAGCCTTTTGAGTTCGCTGACTCCAATGTTATTTAGAATCCTTCCTAACACCACACACCAGGCACTGCCCTAAAAACTTGATGTGTATTGATTCAGGTCTGTGTGTGCCCCCTCACCCAGTTCTAAGTTGTCTGAAGTTGTCTGGTGACTCTCTTCCATTCTCATTCTCAGCTCCTAGGACTCTTTTGACACAAAATAGGCAGAAGCTACTAAAATTTTTCTATTATTCGTTATTGATTTCTAGTTCAACAGAAGTTCACAGAAGGGAAAGATGAACAAGATGTACTGAGTGAGTTGAGTACGTCACAAGGTTTGAGATGGAAACAAGAAATCCAAATAAAGATTCCTCAGCACCACGTCAGTATCTTCAGGGCGAGATTTCCCACTGGCAGAGGGAGGGCAGAATGGATGCATCAGAGAGTATGCGCTGTTGGAGGGAAGTCAGGACAGAGCCCGGGGCTTGTAAGGGATTTCTCTTGCATCTCCTTCCTCTCACTCTCTTCAAGACCCTCCTTATGGAATTTGGATGCCTTAGCCTACAGTCCTCCCTATCTGTGACGTATTCTACAAGGTGCCTGCTCATAAATGTTTGTGGAACAGAAGCACCTTACCATCAAGACAAAACTGAACTCCTTATTATGGACTAAGGTGAATGAAGAGTTCATTAAACAGAGAAGGATGGGAGCAGTGAGGCCTTACTGAAGGATTTCTAGTGGGTGTAGGTTTGGACTGGGTTGTGGGACACAAAAACACTGACTCTCCCATTCCAAACCCCCAGTTACTCTAGTACTCTAAACCAGACAAAGTTGACTGCCATATTGATAGCTAGTATCTCTATGTGGCTGTTTAAATTTCAATGTAATTGAAACTCAGTTCTGCAAGTTGCACTAATCACATTTCAAGTGTTCAATAGCCACATGTGCCTAGAGCTTCCACACTGAATAGCTCTGATAAAGAATGTTTCCGGGGCCGGCGCTGTGGCATAGCAGGTAAAGCCACTTCCTGAAGTGCAAGTATCCCATAGGGGTGCTGGTTCGAGTCCCGGCTGCTCCACTTCTGATCCAGCTCTCTGCTATGGCCTGGGACAGCAGCAGAAGATGACCCAAGTCCTTGGGCCCCTGCATTCGCATGGGAGAGCAGGAAGAAGCTTTTGGCTCCTGGCTTCAGATTGGCATGGCTCCGGGCATTGCGGCCAACTGGGGAGTGAACCATTGGATGGAAGACCTCTCACTCTCTCTCTCTCTCTCTCTGCCTCTCCTTCTCTCTGTGTGTAACTTCGACTTTCAAATAAATAAATAAATCTTTTTGGAAAAAAAGAACATTTCCATCCTTGCAGAGTGTTCAATTGGATAACATAGATTTAAGAAGAAATTCCCTCTGGGTTACAAATGATGAGTGCATGAAGGGGGAGACTAGTCATATTTCTTTTTTATTTTAAAGTCAGAGAAACTGAGAGACAGAGATCGCCCATCTGTGGATTCATTCCCCAAATGCCCACAACAGCTAGGACTGGGCCAAGCCAAAGCTACAGACCTGGAACTCAATCCAGGTCTCCCATATGGGTGACAGGGACCCAAGGACTTGAGTCAACAGGTGCTCCCCCCCAGGGTGCATATTAGCAGGAAACTGGAGCCAGGAGCAGAGCAAGGGCTTGAACCCAGGCGCCCCGTTTGGTATGTGGGCATATATAACTGCTGTACAAACACCTGTCTGACAAGTCACATTTAACAGCCTTCCACAGGTATAGAAAAGTTCCTCCATATTTTTATACTTCCAGCTGCTGCACCTTAGCATTTAACTAGCATCTCCTCACTGACAATTTCAATACTCAGACTATGTGCTTTGTACATTTTTTTTTTAGATTTATTTATTTATTTGAAAGGCAGAGTTACATAGAGGCAGAGGCAGAGAGCAAGCGAGAGGTCCTCCATCCTCTGGCTCACTCCCCATATGGCCGCAACAGCAGGAGCTGAGTCCTGGAGCAGCCGGGATTCGAACCCATGCACATATGGGATGCTGGCACTACAAGCGGTGGCTCCACCCACTACATCACAGTGTTGGCCCCTGTACATTTGTTTTATTCAGAGTTTTTTTCTATATTCACAAAGTTGTTAAACTATAACCACCATCTAATTACAGAAAATTTTCGTCACTCCAAATGAGAACCTCATTTCCATTAAGCAGTCCCTCCACATTGCTCTTTCTCCCAACCCCTTGGCAACCATTAATCTGCTTTCTGTCTCTGTGGATTTGCCTAGGCTGGGTATTTCACATAAATAGAATCATATAGTATATGGTCTTTCATTTCTGGCCTTTTTCACTTAATGTTTATAGGATTCATTCATTTTGTGGCAGGTATTAGTATTTCATTCATTTTTATGGCTGAGCAGTATTCTGTTATATGGTTACAGTACATTTTACCTATCATCAGCTGATGGGCAGTTAGGTTGTTTCTTTAGTTAAGCTATGATGAATAATGATGTGTAACATTCAAGTAAGGTTGTGTGGCATATGTTTTCCATTCTTTTAGGTATATACCTAGGAGTGGAACTACTGGGTCATATGGTAACTTTAACTGTTGGAGGAACTGTCAAACTCTTTTCTAAATCAGCTGCATCGTTTCCTCTTGGGCACGATGAAGAAAGAGTTCATTTTTTCTTTACCTGAAAGTGTCTAGATGCACCTATACACACTGCTGCACTGGATGGATGATCATTTTGACTTACACCAAATATGCATTCAGCCTGGGACTTAAGGGTTTAGGATAGGTGTGTGGCCAGCCCTTAATGCCATCCTTTTGACCTTTCAAGCATTTTAGTCAGTCAATTCATGTCTTTGGAGTGTTGACTATGTTCCACTTCTAAGCCAAGCATTGTCAAGTAAGGCCCAGTCTGGTTGGAAAGATGGCTAAGGAAAGAGATCCCCAGAACATGGCCGTTTGATGCTGCTGTGGTGGGAATGTAACCCAAGCAAGAGGTTCCCTACCTTTTTTTGGTAGTGAAGGCCTCAGTGAGGAAGGGATATTTCAGCTGAGACTTGAGCATTAACTAGTGCTTGACAGAAAATAAATATGATGCAGGAGGCAGAACCAATTAAAGCATGACACAGAGGACTGGCCAGTACCCAAGCAGTTCCTGACTTGCAGATTCCAGGATGGCTGTGCTGGGGTCCGGATACTTCCTACCCTCATCATCCTCCCTTTACTGAGTTCAAGTCCTCCTTGAACTGAGGGTAGAGTGATGCGAACAGCGTTGAGCAGTTTGACAAATCTGCTCTGGTCAGCCTAGTTCTCTTACTGAAGCAGCTTTTCTTCTTTGAGTGATGGGATGACCAAAGTAAATGGAACTTCTGCTCTGGCAAAAGCCACAGCGATGGACAGTGAACAACCAGCATTAACGGCTAATGGCTCCATGTGCTACTGATGCTTGGAAGGAGATGCCAGTGAAGCAACTTCCCTCACCTGGTCTACATCCTACTGTGCCCTGGTGTTCCAACCAGGTGAGGCTCAACACATACCCTGTCCACGCTTTCTGTGGAACATGAAACAACTGTTTGTCCACTGACATAAACTGAAGAACACTGAGCTAATTTCCTCCTAGTCAGGGGCTCCTCAAAGCAAAAGTCTTTAAGCTCATCTTAACGTAGGAAGCAGGGCTATTCAGATGTTTGGGTCAGGGGGATTTTGCTTATGTCTTTAACTACTTGTGTACCAAGCCACATTTCTCACTCAAAGGCTTTGTCAACATAGGGGAATTAAGTTAGGGGAAAACACTTTTATTTATTTATTTATTTATTTTGACAGGCAGAGTGGACAGTGAGAGAGACAGAAAGAAAGGTCTTCCTTTTGCCGTTGGTTCACCCTACAATGGCCGCCGCGGCTGGCGCGCTGCGGCCGGCGCACCGCGCTGATCCGATGGCAGGAGCCAGGTGCCTATCCTGGTCTCCTATGGGGTGCAGGGCCCAAACACTTGGGTCATCCTCCACTGCACTCCCTGGCCACAGCAGGGAGCTGGCCTGGAAGAGGGGCAACCGGGACAGAACCGGCGCCCCGAACGGGACTAGAACCCGGTGTGCCGGCGCCGCAAGGCGGAGGATTAGCCTAGTGAGCCCCGGCGCCAGCCGGGGAAAACACTTTTAGAAAAATTGCTACATATTTTAAGATATTATGAGGGTACCTGAAAAAGCTCATGAACATGGAATTAAGGATAAGTTTGAGGAATGGGTGTTTGGGCTGGTAGTTACAGGCGTTGGCATCTCACATCAGAGCACCTGCGTAGGATACCAGGCCCCAGCTCCTGACTCCAGCTTCCTGCTAATGCCATGATGGTTCTGGTTGGACCCCTGCCACCCATGTGGGAGAACAGGATTGAGTTCTGTACTCCTGGTTCCTACTGGGCCCAGTTCTGACTGTTGCTGGCAACTGGGAAGTGAACTAAGTGGTTGAAAGATCTCTGCATGTTTCTGTCTTTGTCTCTCTACATTTCAAATATATTTTTTTAAAGAACAATGAGAGAAGTGATGGCAGATGGGAACTATAATTCCCCATACTTCCTCTTTGTTCTAACAAGTGGTGCCTCTCCACCACTGTGTGGAGGTTCTCCTGGTACGTTTTTCTGATGAGAATCCCTCCCAAACTCAGAACTACTGTCGGTTTTGACAGCCTTGTCCTATATTTCTGAGGGGCAGGGGAGGAGGGAGATGTCTCCTGGAACAGTGCCTGGCAAGTAGTATGTGCCATGGAAATGTTAGGATCATTATTATTTCAGCCTCATTTCCTTGGCCAGGTACGAAGTTCTGGCAAATGAAGATCACTTTCTGTCTCTCTCTCCCCCACAACACACAGCGCAGAGTTCTTAACAATTCATTGACATGACTAGGACCTCGGACACGTCGCTTCCCCTCCGCGAGCGCAGGCAGGACCCCACAGCGACCGAGTGTGGTACAGGCTGAGCGAGTACACAAGCACTGCTTGGCCCCCAATATTTACAAGCTGCTGCCCTGAACCCCACGCCCGCCGCACAGCGAAGGGTCTCAGACACGAATACGGAGTCAAAGCCTTCAGCAGGGGTGAGGTCAGGGCCGCGATGCCCCCCGCGCCCGGGGGTCCCCGACAACAAGCCCGCGGGGCTGTGGGACTCTTGGGCAGCCCCCATTCCCCGCCACACCCGTTTCACGCGAAGCCACGCTTCCCGCTCCGCTCAGCGCTGGGACGACCCGCAGTCTTCTCCGCGCAGGGTGGACCGGACCCCGGCTTCGGCTTCGGCTCCGGCTCCGAGCGCCGCGGTGCACCGCGAGGCCGCAGCGTCCCAGGCTGGGGGAGCGGATCCCGGCGGAGCCCCGCCCCCTCCCACCGCCCTGGCGCCCCCTCTCCAATCAGGGCGCGGCTCGGGTGCGCGCCGCGGCCAATCAGGAGCGGCGGGAGCGGCGCCGGGAGCCGGTGGGCGCGGAGCGAGCCCGGGAGTCGGGAGCCGACGGCGGCGCTGCGGCCGGAGGGAGCGCAGCGAGAGCAGCCCGGCGGCGGGGTCCCCCGGGCCGGACGAGCCGGCTCTTCCGCGGCGACTTCCCGGCCGACGCGTCGTGGGACCCTGCGGGCGGCGTTGCAGGTAACTGAGCCCCGAGGGCGGGCGGGTCCCCTTGAGGGGCCCCGCAGGTGGAGCTGGCTGGGGGCTGGCCGGCCGCGAGGTCCTAGCGCCGCGGGGCTGCTTGGCGTCCCCTGGCGCCCCCAGTGCCGCTGCTGGAGCCACCGGCTGGCGTCACCTTCCCGCCGGCTGCGGGCGTCCGGGATTGGGAGTGGATGAGGTGAGTCCGGTGAGGCGGGCAGGTGGGGGTGAGAAAGACACCTGCGACCCCCGCACCGGTACCCGGCACTGTTTGCCACCGGGTGCCGTCCTCAGGGATCTGGATCGCCCTGACGGCTCCGCTGGGCCAAGTGAGGAGGCGACAACAGGTGTCTCCGGGGACGGTGCCTCTTCCCCCCACCCCTCGCGCCCGAAACTCCGGCTTGGCGTCGCGCCCCACCTTCGGGGTGTCCGGGACTGGACCCCCTCCTGGCCTCCCAGGCGCGCTGCCCGCTGGACAGCGCCCAGAGGCGGCCCGGACGCGGGGCGTTGGACGGAGTTTCTATGCGCGTTGCCAAGCGATTTGCCGGACGCCCGCCCCTCCCGGGGTGGTGGAGTTGAAGATGAGCCTGTGTGTGACCGTGGGTTTGTGGATGACTGCGTGTGTGTTGCTGTGTGTGTGGCTGTGTTCGTGTGTGTGATTGTGTATGGCTGTGTGGCATCTCTGTGTGTAACTGTGTGCACATGTGTGCCCGTGTGTGTGTGTGTGACTGGCGGTTGGGTTTGTGTTTGTGTATGGCTGTGTGGCATCTGTGTGTGTAACTGTGTTGAGGTAACTGTGTGTGCACATGTGTGCCTGTACGGCTGTTGTGTGTGTGTGACTGTGTGAGGTGTGTGTGTGTGTGTGGCTGTGATTGTGTGTATGGCTGTGTGGCATGTGTGTGTTTAACTGTTGAGGTAACTGCACATGTGTGACTGTATGGCTGTGTGTGTGTGTGGCTGTGATTGTGTGTCTGCTGTGTGGCATGTGGGTAACTGAGGTAACTGCACATGTGTGACTGTATGGCTGGTGTGTGTGTGTGTGTGTGACTGTGGTTTGTGTGTGGCTGAGATTGTGTGTATGGCTGTGTGGCATGTGGGTAACTGAGGTAACTCTGATGATTGTGTTTTGTATGGCTGTGGCGTGTGTGTGACGTGTAAGTGTGAGGTAACTGAGTGTGTGTATGGCTGTGTGTGTGTGTAACTGTGATATGTCTGTGTTTGTGAGGTTGTGTCAATGTGTGTGTGTGTGGACACAGGTGCATGGGGACATGCTCTGCCAGGTACAGTTACTACTGAGAGGAGCTGCCTGAAGGCTGTGAGTGAATCATTAACCTGGTCTTGAGCAGCTGCTGGCCGCCCTCCATCCCCATGCTTCCTGCTGTGTGCCTCACTCTCTTAATCTGGAAAGTGGCGATAATAATTGCACTTGCCTGATAGCATTGTTTTGAGGATTGTGTGGGCCAGCGCTCACAACAATCACAGTGCTAAGTACTCAATAAATGCTGGCTCTTATTATTTATTATATGGAATGAATGGTCTTTTAAAGACTGAATCAGACGCGTCCAAACTGGCCCGGCAACCACCTGGAGCTCTGAACAGCCTTCTACACTTGAAGGGAAAAATGCAGTTATTAATGTTACTGATGGTATCTTTTAGAGGTTATGTACCCTGAGGTGAGTGTTGGGGGTAGGAAAAGAAAAGCTGCTCCATTCAAATAGTGAGAGAGATAAGTGCATTCCAGCTAGAAACGGAGGAAAGCTTTGTAAAAATTAGTGTGCGTGTCGTGTAAAAAGAATGCAGTACTTTAAAAAAATATTCCTGTTTCACTAATATGGCTAATTTGGAGAAAATATTTGAAGGTTTTTATACTTTCCACTCCTCCCTTAAAGAAAAAGTGTGTGTGTGTGTGAGAGAGAGAGAGAGAGAGAGAGGGAGGGAGAGAGAGAAAGACTAAACCATAGGACAAAATGCCTAGAAGCCTCAAATTGCAGTTGCTACTTTTAGGTGTGGGTTCCCATGTCTGACCTGGGTGGTCTGGTTCAGTGTTTTGCCACTGTGTCATTTTCCTTTCCTTGTTTAATCTCAAGATGCAAATAAACATTTGGCCACTTTCATTTTTTTCTTTTTAAGACCTGAAATATCAACATGTAACAGACCTGCTTGAAGTTTTGAACCCTCTGCTCCTTGCCTCCCACCCTGTAACAAACTCACAAGGACCTTCGCAAGGTCCCCTAAGGGATATCAGTGGGAATGTCTCCCAATAGCCCTCATAGCCTGGCACCTTGGGAGGGGTGCAGACAAAATGCCCCAGCTCTCTAGGGTGGCCAGCACCTTAGCCTGAGCCTTAGAATCTATACATCCACCAAGCAAGTGATTACCTTCTCTGGGGTAAGAAGGCCACTCTCAGATGCAAATCTTTCAAGCTTCTAATTAATGAGACAGCCCTTTCAGTTGTTAATGAAGAGACTTTTACTTTCTCCAAGTGAGTGGAGGATCTGAAAGCTTATTTGGGGAGTTGAAGAGCAGGGCAAAGACTGCAGAGTTCAGAGACACCTGGTAAGAGCTCTGGCTCTGACCGAGACCAGGAAACTTGGACAACTTCCTTCACTTTTCTAAGTCAAAGTCTCCCACTCTAAAATGCAGACTCACATTATTATTGCAGGTGTTTTTAGAAAGGTTATTCTAAGGATTATGGAAAATTCTAGCACATTTGCTGGGACTGGTTACAATTCTGTCACATCTAGAGGAGACCCTAATGGTGAGAGTGATCAGTTCTACTTAGAAAAGGTGAAGACTTGATTGAGGACTGACACTTGAGCTGAGTGTAGAAGGATGAGGACGTCTGTTGTGCAGAGAAGGGTGAGATGGGATTGCAAGGAAGGGTGGGGGGGGAGAAGACATTCTAGACGGCAATAACCACAGGTGCTATCATAGCCTATTTAAGTTAAATAACAAACAACTCCCAAACCTCAGTGGTTTACAATAACACAGGTTGGTTTCCCACTTACGCTGCATGTGCCATGTAGGTCAGGCGTGCTTCTGCTCTTCACCTTGGTTCTGGGGCCCATGGAGACTTTTTGAAATTTTTATTTGAGAGGTAGAATGACAGAGACAGAAGGGGAAACAGGGATAGAGCTCAGCTCTTCCATTCAGTACTTCACTCCCAAAAGTCTACAACAGCTGGGACTGGGTCAGGCTGAAGCCAGGGTCCCAGAACAACATCTGGGCTTCCTGTGTAGGTGGCAATGACCCAAGCAAATGGGCCACCATCCACTGCCCTCCGAGGCAGATCAGCAGGAAGCCTGATTGTAGGCAGGGTAGCCAGGACTGGAACCAGCACTCTGATATGGGCATTCCAAGTTGTGGTTAACACCTACCCCACACTGAGGCTTTAAAAACAGCCTCTGTCCCTCTGGGACAGTGCTAATCTTGTTATGGCAAAAGGTGAAAGAGAAGAAAACTATGGCACTTAATGTCTGCTCATAAGTAGGAGCTGTCACCCTACTTTCCAAGATAAGTCCTGTGACCAAGTGTGGGACATATGGGAAGTATATGCTTCCTGCAGAGAACAAGGTGTGTCTGAGGAGGAGAGAAGGTGCTGAGGAAACTAGTCAGGGGAATAGCCCAGAGGCAGATGGTGAAGTGCCCTGGGTCATGTGCTAGGGCTTGGAACTGTATCCTACGGACAAGGAGCAGCCACTGAAGGGTTGTATCAGGTTTGACAACATCAGACCTTCAGAGCACATCTCTAGAGGCAATGTAGAGAGAAGCTTGAAACAGGTGAGACCGAAGACAAGAGATGATGAGAGCTAGAATGGGAACAGCAGCCTCTATTCTCGCTGTCACTGTCACGTGACTTGAAATTTTGGGAGAATTATTCTTTGGCATGTGAGTGGCTTGTCTTCTGCACAAGCTGCCTCTTCTTAAAGTTGTTCTTTTGTCATGGCATCTAAAGCAGCAGTTCGCTAATTCATATATGAGATCAGGTGGAGACTTTGAGACACTGGCAGATTCCTGCCTTGCGCAAGTTTCTGAATCTGTTTGGGGTAGAGCCTGAGAATGAGCATTTTTGTCCAGTGTTGAGGGAATGTTGATACTGCTGGTCTGAAGACTTTAGCATCCTCCAGACTAAAGAGAGAAATTGAGATATGACTGATGAACGGTCAGACCACCAGGGAAAGGCCTCAAGGAAGGAGGAAAAAGGCTGAGAGGTCCCACCCAGCCTTCTCCATGTAGCAGTTTTGCTTAAGGCTGGCTCTGGCCATCAGCTGTAGGGTCTGTTAGAATGACTGAGTCTCTAGATTGATACTAAACTGCAGATGCAACTCTCATAGTGAAGAAATGAAAAAAAGCTCAGATTAAGAGGAGCAAGAAATGTACAAGCGTTGCTTTATGCATTCCCTTTGTAATTGTGCCCAGACTTCCCTTCCTGACATTGAGCACACACCCTTTGGTTTGGCTCCAGACCACTCACTCAAGCCTGTCAACATGTTCCAAACCTGACCCATCACATTGCTCACCATTCCAGTTGTAATTTCTTCTGAAGCAGAGCTTCCTACTGGGTGGATGTTTGGCTGAATTTTTAAAATACTCAGACCAAGAAATTGCTTGCTTCACTTGAGGTCACCCTCACCAATAAACATCTGTACCATGTGGTCATGCAAATTGTGATTGATTCCCCCCAAGATAAATAACTGCCTGAGAACTCAAGATTGTCCATGGTTTGGCGAATACTAATAGGTGGAGCAAGTCGCAACAATTCCTCTAACTGTGAGTCATTACTCTTGTAAGGACAGAGCTTTCCAAAGTGATCGTTATGAGGAAAGTATGTTGGAGTATACAACATGACAGAGGAAGTAAGACACAGTGAGGGCTTCTTTTCATTATATTTTTCCCAGTCGTGGACATGCAGAAATCAACTACCTGGGGTCCAGACCATCAGTGTTGTGCCCATTCAACAGAGAGCATGTGAATGAATGACATCTTCCTAGGGTCATCATTTTGAGTACTGGATAACAGCTTAGACTATTTGCTTCAAGGTAGGATGAATTAAAACGATCCATTTGAGGTATGAATAGAAAATTCTATCTAAGTCTTTGTGAAATAAGAAACATCTTAATTGGCTCAAGCTATAAAATGAAGAGAGTAAGACTTGAAAAGACCCTTGTCCTAATTGAGATTTCACAGACAAATCGTGCCATGAAGAATTATTCAGGATTCTGGATACCTTCAGGGATGGATGAGAAAGCCTAGAACCATAACCTCTGTCCAGAAGACCCAAGGCCACCTCTGGTTCCTTTTCCTGGTAATTGTGAAAAGCAAGCTGTTTCACTTCCTCTCGCATGTTGGCCTGAATACTGCCTTCTGTTTCTCAGCTCTATAGTGAACTATGACAATTTCCTTCACCTCAGATTTCCAGGAAATTTGGCCTAAAATTTTGATAGATGCAGCAAACAAGCCCCTAGAGTTTAGAAGAACCAGTGAGACCAGGAACATTTAGCCAGAAGGGATTTAAAATGCTGAAGAGGGGCAGGCATTGTGGCACAATAGGTTAAACTACTACTTGGGACACTTACATCCTATTTCAAAATGCTTGGAATTCAGCCCCACCTCCTCCTCCTAATCCAGCTTCCTGCTAATGCACCTGGGAGGCAACTGATGATGTTTCAAGTGCTTGGTACCCTGCCACTCACATGAAAGACCTGGATGGAGTTCTGGGCTCCTGGCTTCAGCCTGGCCTAACAGTGGCTGTTGTGAGCCATCACTCTGCCTTTCAAATCAATCAAATCAATCAATAAGTCTTTGAAGGCTAAACTAAAATAAAATGCTGAAGGTGTTCATTAGGAAATGTTAGTATCAAGGCCAGTGTTGTGGCATAATGGGTTAAACACCTGCTTGCATCCCACGTGGGCACCAGTTTAAGTTCTGGCTGTACCACTTCCAATCCAGCTGCCTGCTAATGCACCTGGGAAAGCAGTGGAAGATGACCCAAGTCTTTGGATCCTGTTGTTGCGGCCATCTGGGGAGTGGACCAGCAGAAAGAAGATCTCTATCTCCTCCCACCCATAACTCTGCCTTTGAAATAAATAAAATAAATCTTTTTAAAAAGATTTATTTAAGAGGAAGAGTTACAGACAGAGAGAGGAAGAGGCAGGAGAGAGACATGTTCCATCCTCTGGTTCACCTCCCAAATAGCCACAATGACCAGAGCTGGGTCTATCTGAAACCAGGAGCCAGGAGCTTCTTCTGGGTCTTCTGGGTGCAGGGGGCCTAAGCACTTGAGTTATCCTCTGCTGCTTTCCCAGGCACATTAGCAGGGAGCTGGATTGGAAGTGGAGCAGCCAGGGCACGAACAGGCGCCCATTTGGGATGTTGGCGCTGCAGACCGAAGCTTAACCTGCTAAGCACCAGCCCCAATAAAATAAACCTTAAAAAAAATAAAGAAAATGGTAGTACCCTACTTAGATAGCATTCATCTAACAATTTGATATTTAAGAAGTATAAGTAACAAATCACTAGATAAGTAGCATCTTCTCTGTATGTTTATATTGAGTAAAGTCTGTCATACATATTTTTATCTCTAGAAGTTAGATTTCTAGTGTAATTTCTGTCTTTCTGAAATTCAATAACTAAGGTGGAAACAATTGTGTTGAACTTTATAGATGTTTAATAGAAGGGCAGGATTGAAAACTCAAGGTCTGTTGACTATTTCACGTATTGTATACCCTTGTGTCAGCCTAGAGTGGCCCCACCCTAACCAGCAAGGGGAGGTCAGTGTCCCTTGTGATGTTTAGTCATAATGAAGCATTTTTGCAGATTTCTAATGGCTCAGTGAAACCTATAGGAGGTGACTTCATGTGAATGTCACTGACCATCTTCTGGGTGCAAAACTGCATAAGAAGTTAGGAGGAACACAGAGAAGTGCTATGTTCAGTCTTCTGCCCAGGGCCTCCATTCTGAGAAAAGGCATAAAATGTATTAATGCAAAATCAATACAAATTAAACAACAATGAGAATAAGAGGTAAAGAATAGGCAGAGGGGTACTGAGAACTGTGGATTCAGACCAGGCATCCTTCAGAGGTTGTGGTGGATTTGGAAGGTTCATGGCAGAGCAGTTCCACTGGTCTGAATGTGGATAGCTTGGTGGGAGTACTGGCAACGGCTAGAGCTGGGCCAACCCGAAGCTAGGAGCCAGGAGCCTCCTCTGGGTATCCCACATGGGTGCAATGGCCCAAGCACTTGGACCATCTTCCACTGCTTTCCCTGGCCATTAGCAGGAAGCTGGATTGGAAGAGGAGCAGCCAGGACTTGAACTTGGCACCTATATGGGATGCTGGTGCCACAGGTGGAGACTTAACCTACTATATCACAGTGCCAGCTCTTGAAGCACTAATATTTAGGGAATGGACCTAAGTGAACTGTGCCTCTGAGTTGACCTATCAGTCTGTTTCAGGTACACTGACTAGAACTCTGTATTTAAAGGGAAGGAATAGATAGGAGAGAAGGGAGCTCCTAGCTAGATGATTTCTGCAACCTTCTCTTTCTTGACTGCCATCTGACCACCTAATCTGAATGCTGGTGCCTTTGACAACTTGTATAACCGCCTAACGAATGAAGCCAGGCAGTGACAAGCTAGCACGTGAGTAACCCTGGACCCTGATCCACCTTAACGTGCTCGTCTTATTATTAGGAAAGCACTTTGGAGCTAAGGATGTCAAATGTTTTTATAAATAAAATCTAATCCTACTATAAACCCTGTTGAACTGGCAGGCGTTTGGTCTCTCTGTACTTCCAAAATGGCCTGGAAAGATCAAGTGACTTTTTTAAAGTCATGCAGGAATCCCCTGACACTTCTACCTTACCTGACCCCACTCCACCCTCTGACATTTTAGGGGGGGTGGATACTTGGCTTAAGTTGCTTTGCAGATCTGCAGAAGGATGGTGTCACTAAGAACTGAGGGCTCTGACATCTAGTTAGGATTCTGCAGCTGGTGTTAGGCCCCATGGAGGTCCTCGTGTGAAACCTCAACAGGTCCTTATTAGTTTTAAATAGAAGGAAAATAACAGTCTTCTGTTTCAGACTTATCCTTGGCTCTCATTGAAAGAAGGCACCACGTTAGTGCTGTAGGTCTGTGCAAACATGCCATCCGAATGGAATGACATTTAGTATTTTTCATGCCAAATGCCAACCAGCAGCAATATCAGTGACTTTCAATCTGCTTGAACTTTCAAGTGGGACATCAGACCCTTACCAGCCTGATACAAGCACTCCACCAGGCTGCCTTTTGAAATTTGCTAATTGCTTTTTCCCTTTTTTTAAAACAATGAAATGCTTTAAATGAAAACAGATTTTACTTCACTGTTTGCTTAAGAAACTGGATATGTTTGTCCATTTTTCCTGATTTATGCTTTTAATTTTTTAAAATTTATTTGCAAGGCAGAAACAGAGAGAGAGAGCACGCGCATCATGCTGGTTGACTTCCCAAATGCTTGCAGCAGCTAGTGCCATGCTTGAAACTCAATCCAGCTCTCCCACGTGGGTGGCAGAGCAACAGCAGGCATCATCCGTGTCTTCCAGGCTGCATATTCATAGGAAGCTAGAATTGGGAGTAGACCTGGCACTCAAATCTAGGCACTCCATTATGGAATGTGGACATCTCCAGCAGTATCTTAATCACTAGGCCAAATGTCCACCCCAGTTAAGCTTTTACAAAGACGAGGATTTTAATGTCATGGTTAAGTGGGTAAGGCTGGGTTAATCCATAGCCAGAGAACTTTCTCATTGCTTCAGTGTTGTCTGTTGTGCGCACCCAGAACTCTCAAAAACAGTGTGTGTATTTTCTCGTTCTTGCCAAACATAAGACAATTTTTTCTGCATCATTCCTTGTCCCTACATTCCCCTCTACTTCAGACTTCAGACACTTGAAGGGTAGGGAACTCGTTCATCATTATTGAAATGATCAAAATCACTATGCAGAGCTATCATTCATTCAGTTTTACTGTATGCCAGGTCTTGTGCTGAGCTGTGGATACCACATTATTAATCATGTGTACACCCATGCCTAAGGTCATCAACAGTGATAGCCCGTTTTACAGGTGAGACAGACAGAGGCTGGGGTTAAGAAATTTGTCAAAGGTTGGAGTAGACCTGCACTTCGAACCCGCCTCTCCATTTCTTAGCTGTAGAAGCTATGCCGGTCACTACAGTGTCTGGAAACAAAAACAAGAATACTCTGAAGCATTTACAGGGGCTGGTTGACCATTCTGGCCACATGCTCGGACCTCAGGCTGGAATGGAAACTGCCATTATTTTTGGCTCTGTCAGTTCACACTAACAGCAGGGCATTTGAAGCACACTGTTTCTCTTTTCTGTATTTCTTCCTCAACTTTTTTGTTGTTAAGTAATCTCTGAAAAGGTGGTGATTTGGAGAATGGGATCTCTTTGCATGGCAAGTCTCTCAGTCACTCGCCCCTCAGTCCGATTGGCGTGTGTTTTCTGATTTCCCCAGCATCCATCACATGCAGGGCCGTGGAATTCACAAGCTCCACTGACGAGTGGTTTTAATTTCTTGATCCCTTTGGGATCACTTTGGGCAGTCCTTTGGGGTGCAGTTCCAGGCAGACAGAGTTGTTTGCTGTCATCTGTCAGCCTCTGGTCTGGGTGACGTGGCTGTTCACAGCACAGTGCTCGTGGGTCTAGGTGCTTCAATGCCCTGCTATTTGCTTGTGTTTTTCCTGTAAAGAGGCTGGAGACTGTACACCCAGTCAGACCAGGCACTTTGCAGAGGTCCTGGCCATAAGAAAACCTGATAAGAGTGCAGGGTCATTTATGTGTATGTGTCTCTATTTATGGGAGGGAAAACCTTGCAAGGGAACAAAGTTCATTTCAGGATGGAACATGGCGATGTGGTCAAGAGTCCAGACTTGGGTTTGAATTGTGAGGTCTGAGCTAAGACAATTAACTTCCCTGTGCCATAGTTTCCTTATCTCTTGAAGGGGATGAGAACAGAATCTACTTCATTGAACTATTATGAGCATTCCATGAGTTATTTAACTAAATGAGTTGTTAAGCATTTTGAGACTCACGTCTGGGAGATAGGGAATGTTACGTGTTTATGCCACATAAAAATAAACTGGCAGGTGAACATCCTGTGTGGGTTAAATGACGCTGTAATAGATGAGGCTTATATGACTGTTTCAGTAAAAGTTCTCACGGTGAGTTATGCAAATGATTTCTCTCTAACTGTGCTAGGGGAACTAGCCAGTTTTAAAAAAAAAAAATCACATGAGAAGACTCTGTTTGGTGTAGGGATTAAGACATTGATTGGGACACCTGCGCACCCCCTGCCTGTGTTTGAATTCCTGCCCTACTTCCAATTCCAGCTTCCTGCTATTTGCACTGGGAGACAGCAAGGGACAGCTCAAGCACGTGGATCCCTGCCACCCAAGTGGGAGGCCTGGATTGAGTTCTGGTCCCCAGACTTCAGCCTGGCCAAACCCTGGCTGTTGTAGGCATTAGAGGAATGAACAAGTGGGTGGGAGATCCCTCTGTCTCTTTCATCTCTGCCATTCAAATAAAATGAAAATAAATAAATACTTTTTTTTTTTTTTTTTTTTTTTACTTTTTGACAGGCAGAGTGGACAGTGAGAGAGAGAGAGACAGAGAGAAAGGTCTTCCTTTGCCGTTGGTTCACCCTCCAATGGCCGCCGCGGTAGGCGCGCTGCAGCCGGCGCACCGCACTGTTCCGAAGCCAGGAGCCAGTTGTTTATCCTGGTCTCCCATGGGGTGCAGGGCCCAACCACTTGGGTCATCCTCCACTGCACTCCCTGGCCACAGCAGAGAGCTGGCCTGGAAGAGTGGCAACCGGGACAGAATCTGGTGCCCCAACTGGTACTAGAACCCTGTATGCCGGCGCCGCTAGGTGGAGGATTAGCCTGTTGAGCCACGGCGCTGGCCAAATAAATACTTTTTTTTTTTTTTTTGACACGCAGAGTGCACAGTAGAGAGATACAGAGAGAAAGGTCTTCCTTTTGCCGTTGGTTCACCCTCCAATGGCCGCCACGGTAGGTGCGCTGCGGCCGGCGCACCGCGCTGTTCCAATGGCAGGAGCCAGGTGCTTCTCCTGGTCTCCCATGGGGTGCAGGGCCCAAGCACTTGGGCCATCCTCCACTGCACTCCCTGGCCACAGCAGTGAGCTGGCCTGGAAGAGGGGCAACCGGGACAGGATCGGTGCCCCGACCGGGACTAGAACCCAGTGTGCCGGCGCCGCAAGGCGGAGGATTAGCCTACTGAGCCGCGGCGCCGGCAAATAAATACATTTTTAAATCAATGGGAAATATGTAAATTACCTTTTTGTAAAATAAATGTGAGAAAAACAGTGTAAGATGAAAAAAAAAAGATGAAGATGGATGACCTGAAGGTTTTTAAAGAAAATTAATTTATTGAATGGCAGAGTGGCAGAGAGAGAGAGAGAGAGAAAGTCTTTGGTCTGCTGGTTCACTGTCCAAATGGCTGCAACAGCTGGGTTTGGGCCAGGCCAAAGCTAGTAGCCATTAACTCTACATCCAAGGTGGCAGGGGCTCAAGTCCTTGGGCCATCTTCTGCTGCTTTCCCTGGTACATAATCAGGATCCAGAATTGGAAGCAGCTGGGAGCGTGAACTTAGAACTGGTGCTTTGAAATGAGACACCAGCATCAAAGGTGGTGGATTAACATACTGTACCACAGTGGCAGCCCATAGCCCGACCTGAGGGTTTTTGCCAGAACGCTGGGAAGATGGAACAGACATCATCTTGGGTGGATGGGGGAACTTCTGCTGCTGGCATTTGAGAGTTGG
Source organism: Lepus europaeus (assembly GCF_033115175.1). Taxonomy (NCBI): domain Eukaryota; kingdom Metazoa; phylum Chordata; class Mammalia; order Lagomorpha; family Leporidae; genus Lepus; species Lepus europaeus. The sequence goes on from NC_084848.1 coordinate 20,187,866, forward strand.
GAGAATAGTTGGTTGACTTTGGATATGTTGAGTTTGAGAGGCTTGTAGCCCCTGAAGTGAAGATGCTCCGGGGTATCAGACTGAGTCGAATGAGAAGTGAGGGATGGAAGCATCTGTATGGGGTCCCTAGCTCATAGATGGGATTGAAAGCCATGAAGGAATGAGGCCGGCGCCGTGGCTTAACAGGCTAATCCTCCGCCTTGCGGCGCCGGCACACTGGGTTCTAGTCCTGGTTGGGGCGCCGGATTCTATCCCGGTTTCCCCTCTTCCAGGCCAGCTCTCTGCTATGGCCCGGGAAGGCAGTGGAGGATGGCCCAAGTGCTTGGGCCCTGCACCCCATGGGAGACCAGGAGAAGCACCTGGCTCCTGGCTTCGGATCAGCGAGGTGCGCCGGCTGCAGCGGCCATTGGAGGGTGAACCAACGGCAAAAAGGAAGACCTTTCTGTCTCTCTCTCTCTCACTATCCACTCTGTCAAAAAAAAAAAAAAAAAAAAAAAAGCCATGAAGGAATGAAAGCAGGCAGAGAAGGGTCTAAGGGCTGACAGGAAGCATTCCAGCTTCAGTGGAAAAGTCTAGCTGGGCCCCAGCTTTCTTTCCGTCTTTTTAAAAAATATTTACTTATTTATTTGAAAGTGAGAGTTACACAGAAAGAGGAGAGGCAGAGAGAGGAAGAATCTTCCATCCGCTGGTTCACTCCTCAAATGGTCGCAATGGCTGGAGCTGGGCTGATCCAAAGCCAGAATCCAGGAGCTTGTTCCGGGTCTCCCACGTGGGTGCAGGGACCCAAGGACTTGGGCCATCTTTCACTGCTTTCCCAGGCCATAGCAGAGAGCTGGATCAGAAGTGGAGCAGCCGAGACTCAAACTGGTGCCATATGAGATGCTGGCAGTGTAGGCAGCGGCTTTTACCTGCTATGCCACAGTGCCAGGCCCTGAGCCCCAGATTTCTAGTTTTTTCTTTTCTTCAATTTGCCAGTGAAAATCAAGTGAAGACCTATTAGGTGTTAATGTTGTCACTGGATCATTTCTTTTCATTTGAGCTCTGTAATACATGGACTTTCAAATTAATAGATGAGGATCAGATATTGTTTGACCTCTTAAGAGCTTTGTGTCCTTGGACAAACTACTTAATCTCTGAGACTCGGTTTCCATACCAGTGAGATGAGAACTGCAGTAAAAATTCCTATAGGTCTGAGGGCTCAGGAAGCGCTGCATTCATGCTGTGAAGCTTATCTTGCCTTTATCACCATGAAATTCTCGCTGTTTGCGCCACCATGTTAGAAATGAGGAGCAGTGACAGCTCACACATTTTTAAATCCCTTTGAATTTTCCCTGAACTGAAACCCACATTTTAATTTAGCTCATACTGTTACTATTTTGCTTCTTTTTATTAAAAAATAAAGGAGGATGTGAGAGAGATACTACATTAAATTCTGCACACATCTCAGTTACTTATGTTTCTTCTGTAAGTAACGCATTACATCTAGAGATCAATCGTGTCCTGTGTGTGCGGCCATTGCTCATGAATCACAGATGCATGAGCAGAGATCTGAAAACTGAAACAGAAAAAAAGGATATCTCTGTCAATGACAGTGTTTCAATATTGCGCACACCAACCTCATACTTGCTGTGTACCACCTTGAGTCAAGAAGGCACTATTTTATTTATTTACAAATATGTATTTGAAAGAGCAACAGAGGGGGAGACATAAACACACACACACACAGAGTCACACACACACCTTCCATCTGCTGGTTCACTCCCTAAATGGTCTTAATAGCCTGGACTGGGCCAGGCCAAAGCCGGGGGTCAGGAACTACATCATGGTCTCCTACATGAGTGGCAAGGACCAAGTACTTGGGCCATCTTCTGCTGTCTTCCAAGCCACATTATCAAGAAGCTGGATTGGAAGTAGAGCAGCCAGAATGTGAACTGCACTCTGATATGTGACAGTAATGTCACAAGCAATGACTTAACCCACTGCACCAAAATGATGGTCCCGTACTCTTCCACTTAAATTTTTTTTAAAAATTTGTATTTTGAGAGACAGAGAAAGAAAGAGAACCCATCCACTGATTCACTTCCTAAATGCCTGCAATGGCCATCCCAAAGCTGGAAGCCAGGATCTCAGGCAAAGTCTACTGTGTGAGTGGCAGGAGCTTGATTAGTTGAGCTGTCACTGCTGCCTCTCATGGCCTCCACTAGAAGGAAGCTAAAATTGGGAGCAGAACCAAGATTCAAATTGAAATACTCTAATGTGGGGCATGACCGTCCTAACCAGTGTCTCAACTGCTAGGCCAAAAACTCTCCCCTGCTCACACTTTTTGAATAAACTAATTCTCCTTGTTGTTTTTAAGTTCAAGTTGTATGGTTGGTTGGAAAATGCTTCTAAAGCACTTTTATAAAAAGTCTCACTGTCCAAGCTGAATATGAACCCAGAGATACAGCAAAGATCACATTCTGAGGTCTTGTCTCTCCATTCTCTAATTAGCATATCTGCTGTGTTTGCATTTATGGTTTATATGCTTTGAATTTGTGGCTTTTCTGTTTTGCAAGAGTTACTGTCAGTGAGACGTCTACCCAAAGAAATACTACCATTAGTGGTAGCAGGACGAAACATATGTAGTGGCATGGTTTGTTTCTAACTCCCTACTAGAGTTTTTGAGAAGCCTTCTCCAGATGGATGTGGGTGATGTGAGGACAAAAAGAAGAAAACACCAGCAACTCCAAAGCAGGAAAACTAATAGGAAAGAGCTTCCAGTGGCTAAAATTTTCTTTCTGGTCTTTCAGGTTGAGGAAATAAAAAGAATAGGCATAAATGGTGGGAAATTTCCATCAACTTGGGAAAAACAATAGAATAAATAATTCTTAGCCACTGAGGTGAGAGTCCAGGGAGTCACAAGGTCAAAGGATCCTGTCCCATTTGTCTGTAGTGACAACCTCTCCTCCCCCTACAAGAAATGCATTCCCCTTGAACAATAGCAGTGTCCCTGGGAAATTGAAGTACAGACAGATGGAATTTTTGTAAACCAAATTGTTTTAGAAGTACACCAGGGGATATGCTTTTCTATATCTTTCAAATTTTCTGTATTAAGATTATATTCTTTTTACAATAGAAACACAGAAATTACAAAAACACGTTTCCCAGAAAGAAACTAGGAATATGGAGATGGGTGAACTGTCACCATTTAAAGATGCTCAGTTGTTCACAGTTGATAACATGAGAATTCTTTTGTCCCACAAGTTGCAACACTTCCTGCAGTTCTGCTCTCCAAATTTGTAATTTGTAAAAAAGTGAAGGATGTGAATAGTGCATTTCACGCATCAAAATCTCAGACAGCGCTCTACCAGAGCAGAGCCAGGCCTCACTCAAAACAGATAAGTTATTTACTTTCACACTTTGCCAGGCCCACCCAGTATGTCCTGGTTCCCCGTGGCTGTCCCTGGCAGTCAGAGACAACCACATGCCCCATCTTCATTTGGCAGCAGTGATTAGGGATGTGTCTGCTTTTGAGAGCCCTGATGCACAGGATGAAGTCACTGTTAGTCTAGGGCCCCCGTGCAGCGGCCGCCCAGGAGGCTCACCACTGCAGCTGAGGTTCAGTGTTTGCCTGGGATGTTTTGGTTTTATGTCCGTGTGTGTGTTTTGTTGGGGGGAAGAATCCTCAGAAAAGGGAAGGAGATATGCCCTGCCTTATTGAGAACGGAAATAAGGAATTGTCATGTCAGGGTTGGTGGAAGCCACAGTGTCTGGTTTCCTTCTGCTGTGTTCCTTTGCAGTGATTTTGTTTTGTTTTCAAAGACCTGAAAGCAGCCCCAAAAGTAACTCAGGCTAGGTAAATTGTTCTTGGGTTGGGAGCTTTTGGCAGGGATCCCCACACTCCCAGGTACTCCTGGATGAACTTTGGGAAGTGTACTTGTGAAGCTCCTGCAGTTACAGTCTTCCACGTATGTGTTTTTTTTTTTCCAAAAGTCAGATGTCTCTGGCTTAAATTATAACTCAGACTCAGAGAGCCATCATTTCTTTAACACACACACACACACACACACCTGAAGAACCAAGTCTAATCAGAGGCCTTCAAGTTTGAGTTGTGCATCTTGACCATGGCCCTAATGAGAGAACTCGTCCTGAGGGTAATGTGTAAGCAGTGGAGGTATCAATACAAGTGTGTGGGATGTTGTAGGTGCACTCACAGAAACCCATGCTGCAGGAAAATAAAAAAAGGTCTCACCTCTTAGAGTGCTGCGAAGCTAGAAATCCAGAAATTCATAGTTCCTGCAGTTCTGTCTGAATGCCTCCTGATTTCCCATTTTTTTTTTGGGGGGGGGCGATTTTTTTTTTAATTTGAGGGGCAGTAAAACAGAGACAGAGAGAAAGAGAGCTCCTGTCGTTCGTGTCCCAGATGTCCATAACAACTAGTGTCTAAAGCTGGGAGGTCAATCCAGGTCTCCCACTCGAGTGCTAGCAGTGCCATCAATGCTGCCTCCCAGAGTCTACGTTAGCAGGAAGTTGGAGTCAGGAGTCAGAGCCAGGGATTGAACCTAAATATTCTGAAGTGGGATGCGGGCGCCTTAATTACTAGAGTAAATGTCCACCAAAAGCAAAAATTTTAGAAACCACCCATAGAAATATTACTCCCTTTGGGTTACCTAAATCTAAATCCCTGGCTTCTTCTTTTTTTTTTTTTAAGATTTATTTTATTTATTTAAGAGTTACAGAGAGGTAGAGGCAGAGAGAGAGGTCTTCCATCCACTGGTTCACTCCCCAGATGGCCGGAATGGCCGGAGCTGCACCGATCCGAAGCCAGGAGCCAAGAGCCAAGGAGCTTCTTCCGGGTCTCCCATGTGGGTGCAGGGGCCCAAGGACTTAGGCCATCTTCTGCTTTTCCAGGCCATAGCAGAGAGCTGGATAGGAAGTGGAGCAGCCGGGACTTGAACTGCTGCCCAAAATGGGATGTCAGCGCTTCAGGCCAGGATGTTAACCCGCTGCTCCACAGCGCTGGCCCCACCCCTGACTTCTAATGACTTCTTTCCAAGACTGACCCCACTTTAGACCCAGTTGAAAGTCTGGGCCTCTGGAACTTCAAATTGGGGTTGCCATGACCCCAGACCTAAGGTAGGATTTACTTGCTCACGAGACTCAGGGAGACATTGTATGTGTTACTTGCATTGACTGGTTTATTCCAAATTCTACTTCAAAGGATGCAAACAACCAGCCAGGTGAGGAGATACAATAGAGCAAGGTCTGGAAGGGTCCTGAGTGCAGGAGCTTCTGTCCCCGTGGAGTTGGAGAACACCACCCCTGGCACATGGGTGAGCCCTTGTTCACCTTCCTATTGTAAGCCTCTGTGTAGTCGGCTATCCAGAAGTTTCCAGAATTCTGTCCTGTTGGTTTTTTTTTGGACAGGCAGAGTGGACAGTGAGAGTGAGAGACAGAGAGAAAGGTCTTCCTTTGCTGTTGGTTCACCCTCCAATGGCCGCTGTGGCCAGCGCGCTGTGGCTGGCGCACTGCGCTGATCCGAAGGCAGGAGCCAGGTGCTTCTCCTGGTCTCCCATGGGGTGCAGGGCCCAAGGATTTGGGCCATCCTCCACTGCACTCCCTGGCCACAGCAGAGTGCTGGCCTGGAAGAGGAGCAACCGGGACTAGATCCCGGTGTGCCAGCGCCGCAAGGTGGAGGATTAGCCTATTGAGCCATGGCGCCAGCTCCTGTTGGGTTTTAATGGAGACTTTATTGCATAAACATGATCAAAGTATGTTATTAGACAAAAGGGCATGATCTAATGCTAATAGATGGAGTGGGGCAGGGCTCCTTCTAAATGTGGGATCTTATGATCCACTGTCAGACAAGGTGGTTCAGAGACTTTATGGTCAACTCTGAGACGGAAAGGTTAGGGAAGATTATGGTGTATATTTAGTTTCCATGACCTGTCTCAAGGAAGAGAAACTCTACTTTCTGTGGCTTGCCTTGGGGACAAAAAGAACACATAGAATAAGGAGGAGACAGCTAGGAAGAGAGAGATAAAGAGATAGATGATCTTTGTCTTCTGAGTCCTAAAGTATCCCAGCTTTATTCTCAGTAATACGGGAATAATGAGTCAGGAACTATGGATGAAAACGAAACATTTTGTATCTTGTTATACTACCCCATCTCTGATACATACTACCGGGGTTGGAGTGAGTGACAGGTGATGTTCAGGTGTGGGGTTTGGTAGCAGGGCGGTCTGGAGATGATATAAGAACCAGGGATGTCTGTTGCACATGTTTTGGTGGTGAACAGTAGCTTTGTGTGTCCACATGGCCATTTAAACATGGTGTGAGTAAAATGATACCCTCTGACACGACAAAACTGTTGAGCTTTGTTCTTAGAGAGCCCATGCTGTCAGCTTGGAGGTACCTGCCCCCAACTGGTGTCTGTCCATCTTCCAAACCCCTGACCAGGTGTCACCTTCCTCAGGTACTCTTTGCTGTCCCCAAATTGGGCTAGATAGCATTCTTGTGTGCTCATGGCACTGTTGTCTCCTCCTGGAGTAGCCCTGATCACACTTCATTGTGACTGCTTCTCTTTCTCTAAGACAGAGGCTAGATCTTTTTTTTGTTTAAGATTATTTATTTGAAAGTCAGAGTTACACAGAGAAAGGAGAGGTAGAGAGAGACAGAGAGGTCTTCCATCCGCTGGTTCACTCCCCAGTTGGCTGCAATGGCTGGAGCTGCACCGATCTGAAGCCAGGAGTCAGGAGCTTCTTCTGGGTCTCCCATGCAGGTGCAGGGGTCCAAGGAATTGGGCCATCTTCTACTGCTTTCCCAGGCCAAAGCAGAGAGCTGGATTGGAAGTGGAACATCTGGGACTTGAACCAGTGCCCATATGGGATGCCGGCACTGCATGTGGCAGCTTAACCAGCTGTGCCACAGTGCCAGCACTCAGGGGCTAGATCTTAATCCTTCCCCTATCCCAAGGTCTTCACAAGGATATGCCTAGCAACAGGAGATGTCCAATAAATGCTTGTTGAATTATGGAGTGATGTTTGGTGATAGAAACCTGATAACCTAGCCGGTGCCGCGGCTCACTAGGCTAATCCTCCGCCTTGCGGCGCCGGCACACCGGGTTCTAGTCCCGGTCGGGGCACCGATCCTGTCCCGGTTGCTCCTCTTCCAGGCCAGCTCTCTGCTGTGGCCAGGGAATGCAGTGGAGGATGGCCCAAGTGCTTGGGCCCTGCACCCCATGGGAGACCAGGAGAAGCACCTGGCTCCTGCCATCGGATCAGCGTGGTGCGCCGGCCGCAGCGCGCCAACCGCGGCGGCCATTGGAGGGTGAACCAACAGCAAAGGAAGACCTTTCTCTCTGTCTCTCTCTCTCTCACTGTCCACTCTGCCTGTCAAAAAAAAAAAAAAAAAAAAAAAAAAAAAGAAACCTGATAACCTGCATAGACCCAAGTAACCCAGCATCCAGCAAGAGCTGTTGGCTTCTCCCTCCTATTTCTGCACTCCAGCACAGATCCCTTTCTAGATGTAAGCTTCCTGTATTGGCTGCCTCTTAAACACATCTCAGACTCTCTTGCCTCCACATGTCTCTGGCCTGCCATGTCTCAGTCAGCTCTGCTGGACTGAGCTATTCTGCCCTCACAGGCTGACTACAAGGGGTCCTCCTATCACTTCTGGACTCAGATGGCATGCCCCACTGAGGGCTTTGAAGTCTAGCTTCCTCACCTCGGTGAAGGAGCCAGGAGATGCACTCCTCCCAAATGCTGGGAAGTTGGTTCATGATAGAGTAATCTCTGACCAACAAGGCACAAGAAACAGGCAGGAGCTAGCAGATACATTCCTGTCCTAGCAGCTCTTTTGTTGAGCAGCTTTTAGGTGCTTTGGTTCTGAACGACCTCTCTGAGATGACCAGGCAACAAGAGGTGATTCTTGTGAGGCCATGGCCAGCTGAGTCCCATCTCATCTTGCACTTGCCTTCCTTGCCTCACTATTCTTCCTGTATTCTGGCTTCCCTGGGATTGCTCTAAGCACTGGCACAGACGCTTGGCCTCAGGCTCTGTTTTCTAAGGAATCCAGCCCAGGACACATTGAAAGCTGCTGCCAGTTCCCTAGAGAAACATGGGCTGGTGAATGTAGAGGAAGTGGGAGGAGTAGTACAGGTCAGGTGATCTGGATCCAGCACGACTTGGCTGGGAGTCCAAGGCTGCAGTCATGCATCCCTTGTCCGTGCAGCACCAGTGGCATTGAGCATCCTCATTTTGAGAATCGGGAAATAGTTCTGTTAACAGAAAAGATGTCTCATTTGGAACCTGTGTTTTGTTCCCAGTGTAAGCAGGCCTTCTGCTTCATGATTTCCTGTTTTAAAAAAATCTTTCTAATTTTATTTTTAAGTCACCACATATTGTTATATTTTATTTTATTGAAAAGCAGAGAGAGAGAGAGAGAGAGAGAGAGAGCTCATCCATTGATTCATGCTCCAGATGGTCACAGCAGCGAAGGCTAGACCAAAACTCTATTTAGATCTCTCACATGAATAGCAGGGAACCAAGTACTTGAGCCTTTACCTGCTGCCTCTCAGGTTGCTTATTAGTAGGAAGTTGGAATCAGGAGCAAAGCTGGGACTCCAGGGTCCAGCATTGTGGCATAGCAAGTTAAGCAACCTCCTGCAATGCCAGCATCCCATGTGGGCACTGGTTCAAGTCCCGGCTGCTGCACTTCTTCTTTAAGATTTATTTATTTATTTGAAAGAGTTACCCAGAGAGAAGGAGAGGCAGAGAGAGAAAGAGAGAGAGAGAGAGAGAGAGAGAGAGAGAGAGATCTTCCATCCACTGGTTCACTCCCCAATTGGCCGCAACAGCCAGAGCTGCGCTGATCTGAAGCCAGGGACCTGGAGCTTCTTCTGGGTCTCCCACACAGGTTCAGGGGCCCAAGGACTTGGGCCATCTTCTACTGCTTTCTCCGGCCATAGCAGAGAGCTGAACTGGAAGTGGAGCAGCTGGGATTTGAACCAGCATCCATATGGGATGCTGGCACTGTGGGCAGTAGCTTTACCTGCTACGCCACAGCACTGGCCCCTGCTGCACTTCTGGTCCAGCTCCCTGCATATGTACCTGGGAAAGCAACAGAAGATGGCCCAAGTACTTGGGCTCCTATACCCACATGGATAAGCTGGCTCCTGACTTTGGTCCCACTCAGCCCTGGCTGTTGAGGCCATTTGGGGAGTGAGCTAGCAGATGGAAGATCTCTCTTTTCCCTGTGTTTCTCCTTCTCTCTCTCTAACTCTTTCAAATAAATAAACAAACAAATCTTTGGGGAAAAAAAAAAGATGGGACTCCAACCCCTAGGTGCTCCAGTTTGGGGTACAATGTCCCAAGAGGCATCCTAACCCCTTTACCAAAGACCTACCTCTATTTCTAATCTTAAAAAATCAAATATATATAACACTAAAAGTCAGTGATCTGATGGTATGTTATACAGCCATGAAAATGGACCTTTATGAGAATCTGTGATATATTCTGGGTTTAAGTCCTAGCTCTGCCACTTAATACATGTGTGACCTTGAGAATGTTAGCTGATCCCTGCTTTAGTTTCCTAAACTAGAGACAGTAAGAGTATGTTACAAAGTTGTTATGGAAATTAGATAACACGATGCATATAAAGCCCTTAGCTCTCAATTATGTTAGCTTTTGTTGTTAGTGCCCTGAAAAGGCAGAGGCAGAGGCAGAGGGAGACGGGAGGCGGGGTGGAGGGGAGAAAGAGATCTTCCATCTGCTCCTAATGGCCCCTAATGGCGGGAACAGCTAGGGCTGGGCCAGGCCAAAGCCAGGAGCCAGAAACTCCATCTGAATATCCCACATGGGTTACAGGGGCCCAAGTGCTTGGGCCATCTTCCTTTCCGATGCTTTCTCAGATAGGTTAGCAGGGAGCTGGATCGGAAGCAGAGAAGCTGGGACTCCAACCCTGGTATGGGAAGCAGGCGTTGCAGGTGGTGACTTAACTCACTGCACCACAATACCAGTCTCAAGAGGTGTTTTCTTGATGTAGAAAATCTGGGGAATGAAAACCACAGCCCCAGTTTAACTCTTGCTGGGACAGGTAAGGAAGCATGAGGAGAAGCTTCTATGGAAGAAGTGTTTGCCTGCTAATTATTTTATTTTGTTGGAAATATGTGAGAACCACATATAGTTAGTATATTTCCCATCTTCCAGATATTTTTGAAGCCTTTGAAAATCAGTTTCTATCAATTCCCAGTCAATACATTTGTGGAAACAGAAGTGAAAGAATTTTGCAGTTTTGCTGTTGTCATTCAGAGAATTTGTGGCAGAGGTTATCCCAAAAAGAATCTCTTGCCCCTTACCTGAGGCCAGTTTCTGTTTGTGCCGAATCAGTAAACAGGTGCTCCTTCCGGGGAAGCGCGGCGTTGGCATCAACCTGGTTATACAGATGCTGGCTATTTTTTCCCTCCTCTTTTACAAAGCTCTATTAAGGGCCATTGAACTCTAAACTGTAATCATGGTTTATTATTAATTCCTTCCCACCAGACTTCTAGTTCAAGTGCTCTGTTCCACTGCTTCCCTTCCGTGTAGCTGGCACTGAGCACTGCGGTACTGCGAGGAGGAGCTGGCACTCCAGTGAACTTTCTTAAGAGACACCAGGGACTATTCAAGCCCTTTTTTTTTTTTTTTGTCTCTCCACAGCATTTGCTATTAGAGAGACCTACTTACTTAAAAACTTATTTATTTTCATGTTATTTGAAGGCAAAGAGACAGAAAGAGAAGACGATCTTCCATCCATTGGTTCAGTCCCCAAATGGCCATAACAGCCAGGAGCCAGGAACTCCATCTGGGTTTCCCATGTGGATAACAGAGACCCAAGTAATTGAACCATCACCTGTTGCCTTCCAAAGTACATGTTAGGAGGAAGCTGGAGTGGAAATGGAGAAGCTAAGACTAGAACCAGGCACTCTTGATATGGGATACGGGCATCTCCAGCAGCATTTTAACCACTGTGCCAAATACCTGCCCTAAAACCTTTTTTTTTAAAGATTTATTTATTTATCTGAGAGGCAGAGTTACAGACAGAAAGAGATAGAGAGGTCTTCCTTCCATTCACTGGCTCCTTAAATGGCTGCAACAGCCAGAGCTGGGCTGACCGGAAGCCAGGAGCTGGGAGCTTCTTCTGAGTCTCTTATGTGAGTGCAGGGGCCCAAGCTCCCAGGCCGTCAGAAGTGGAGCAATCTGGACTTGAATCGAGCCCATAAAGGATACTGGCACTACAGGTAGAGGCTTAACCTACTGCGCCACAGCACTGGCCCCCAAAACCTACCTTCTTGAAAACTTTCTAGCTTTTATGACTGTAGAGGCCTCTGATTTTTTTCTTAGTTCTCTACCCACCTGGTTGTGTCTCTTTAGGCTGCCCTCTTTCACTCCCAAGCCCTTCTCCCACATATAGTCATGTTCCAGGGGTCACCCATCTTTTGTACTCTTTTTTCACTTCCTCTGTTGATAACCTGTTCATTCCCTTAGCTTCATATATCATTTTTTAAAAAATTTATTTATTTATTTTAAAATCATAATTACAGAGAGAAGCACACACTCACACAGACACACACAGATATATTCTTTCTGCTGATTCACTTCCCAAATGATTGCAACAGCTGGGGCTGGGCCAGACAGAAGCCAGGAATCAGAAGCTTCTTCTGGGTCTCCCACATGGGTTCAGGGGCCCAAGCACTCAGGACCATTTTCCACTGGGACCATTAACAGGGAACTGGATCAGAAGTGGAACAGCTAAGACTGGAACTAGTGTCCATATGGGATGCTGACACTGCAGATGGTGGCTTAACCTGCTGTACCACAGCGCCAGCCCTCATATATGATTTTTTTTTGAAGATTTATTTATTGGGGCCGGCGCCATGGTGCACTAGGTTAATCCTCTGCCTGCGGTGCCAGCATCCCATATGGGAGCTGGGTTCTAGTCCTGGTTGCTCCTCTTCCAGTCGTTTTCTGCTGTGGCCCAGGAAGGCAGTAGAGGATGGCCCAAGTGCTTGGGCCCCTGCACCCGCATGGGAGACCAAGAGGAGGCACCTGGCTCCTGGCTTCAGATCAGCATAGCTCTGGCCATTGTGGCCATTAGTGGGGGTGAACCAATGGAAGGAAGACCTTTCTCTCTCTCACTGTAACTCTACCTGTAAAATAAATAAATAAAAATCTTTTTGAAAACCATAAGTCAGAGTTACACAGAGAGAGAAGGAGAGGCAGAGAGAAAGAGGTCTTCCATCGCTGGTTCATTCCCCAGATGGCTGCAATGGCCAGAGCTGTGCCAATCTGAAACCAGGAGCTTCTTCTGTGTCTCCTATGTGGGCCTGCTTTCCCAGGCCATAGCAGAGAGCTGGGTTGGAAGTGGAGCTTCTGGGACTCAAACTGGCACCCATATGGGATGCCAGCACTGCAGGCAGTGGCTTTATCCTCTATGCCACATGCTGGCCCCCATATATGATTTTTTAAAAAATTTATTTTGGGGCTGGCACTGTGGCATAGCGGGTAAAGGCGCTGCCTGCAGTGCTGGCATTCCACATGGGTGCTGGTTTGAGTCCTGGCTGTTCCACTTCCTATCCAGTTCCCTTCTAGTGTGCCTGGGAAAGCAGTGGAAGATGGTCCAAGTGCTTGGGTTCCTGAACCCATGTGAGAGACCCAAAGGAAGCTCCTGGCTCCTGGCTTCTGCCTGGCCCAGCTCCAGCCATTGTAGTCATTTGGGGAGTGAATCAGCAGATAGATTCTTTCTCTCTCTCTGCATCTCTGTAACTCTGCCTTTGAAATAAAAAAATCTTAAAAAAATTTATTTACTTACTTGGAAGAGGAAGAGATAAAAGAGCAAGATCTTCCATTCATTGGTTCACTACCCAGATGGCCCCAATTGCTAGAGCTGGGCCAGACTGAAGCCAGGAGCAAGGGGCTTCATCTGGGTCTCCTATGTGGGTGGCAGAGGCCCAAGTACTTGAGCTGTCCGCTGCTGCTTTTCCCTGGTGTGTTATCAGGTAGTTGGATTGAAAGTGAAGCAGCTGGGACTGAAACCAGCACCCATGTGAGATGCTGTCATCGTGGGCAGCAGCTTCACCCACCATGCTACTCTGCTGTTCCCCAGATATCATTTTTTCTTTGATGACTCTAGAATCTAACTTTTTATTTCCATTTTTTTCTCTAGGTTTCAGATCTGTTTTCTACAACAACTCTTTTATGTTGTAAACCTTGAATCTCAACATATCTCAGATTAAACTTGTTCCCATTCCCACTCCCAGTTAATTGCATTCTTTAGTGGCCACTCCAGATTTCCTTGAGGATGTATGGTATCTGGTCTGCTCTTAATTCAGCTGCAAGTGGCAAATGCTGTGCTCCTAATCTCCCACACTTAATTGCTGTGTCCTATTCCTGTTTTTAGTTTTTTTTTTTTTTTTTTTATGAATGAAAAATAAGCCCAAGGGCTTGTGTGGCTATAGGTGTTTTTTCTCTAATCTTCTTGCCCAGTCCAGGTTTTCTCCTAAACAGTCAGTGTTTCCCTATTTTTTCTAAAAATGATGCTGATGACATGGGTGGGTGTATGCTGTTGTAGGGTTGCTGGGTTGTGTGGCTGCAGGGGCAGCATTCAGATAAGGGGCCATGGTTCGCATGGCATTTTATATGAAAGATGCTTCCTGCAGGTGTGCACACAGTGTCCTGGAAGAGGTAGGATGCTAGGGTTGAAGTTTTGGTGAGGGCGTCTGGGGAGCTGGAGGCTTGATTGGTAAGGAAGGCATGGAGAGGAGTGGCATTTCAACCCAGGGAGGGAGTTTCATTTTGACAAAAAAAGGATAAGGAAGTAGTTTTCTCTCTCTGTCCCCTCCCTGGGAGAATCAAGCTCTGTGTTTTTCTAAATCTGCACTGAGCCAGCTTCATTGTGGAACCATCCGCGAAGCTCGAGATTTGTGGCCTGAAGCTCCGTTTTCCTCAGAGCTTTGTTATTCTTGGTATAGCGAGTGTTGGCAGGAGCTTCTTAAATGAAAGTTCCCTGTTCCTGCAGCTGTCCTGATAAATAACCCCAGACTCTCCTGTCAGAGCTAGACTTCTTTGGATATGGTTTCCACTTGGCCCGAAGAGTCTGGTGACAGGTCTGGTCGCGTTCTTGGCTCTTTCTGACTGCAGTAGCCCATGTGGTTTGGATGCATCCGCAGTGGTACTCCTTGCTGGTGCCTATAGCAGCAGTGTCCACTGAACATCTGTCCTGGCAGGTTGCCACCTTCAGCTATGTAGGCTGTATATGCACACTCCAGAGGCACTGCTGCCAGGGATGACCAGGTGAGTGGGATCCGGAAATTGTCCAATGTGGTGGCCCTGCCTCCAGGACTTTTCTCACACCTCATTTTCAGGTCAACTAATGGCTAGCTGGCTAGGCCATTTCCTGTGGGGGGCTGGAGCTCACACCACTTCCTTTTCACCTCAAATTTCTGCATTCCCCTTCCTTCCACTTTCACTTCCTGAGTGAGGAATGCGATCAGCAAGCCCTTGCCCCTTTTCTTTGTCAGGCTAACTCCTACTCATTTTTTATTACTAGTGATAATAATGGTAATGGATAACACTGAGCAATTAATATTCATAGGGCTGAAAGTCTTCCCTGCAGTATCTCCGTTCATCCTGTGCAAATCTGTGAGGCAGATACGGTTGGATTACACCTGGGCACAGGAGCTGAAGAGACATTCCCATGAATGTAGTTAATACTGGGGGACTTGGCCTGCCTGCTTACTTTCCTGGAGACATTGTGCTCAGGATCAGTATGCAATGCATCCTCTGAGACTCAGCTGAGATAGAGCCTCTTCCAGGAAGTATCCTTGGGCTTCCCACGTCCCACTGGTGTGACCTTTGGTCATGTTCCATAGTAACCTGTAACTGTCATACAAGTTCACAGTCTCTTTGAAGTGCTGGAGAGAGACCCATGTTCCATGCCTTTCCTGATTCCCACAGTGCTGAAAATGAAAGAAGTTACAAGATTAGAAAAATATGATCTCTTTTCTAAATACTCTGATTTAACCAAATTAACGTCTTTAATGTATACTCAATTCAATCCAATAAATTGGAAATAAACATTGGGCTTCCAATGTAAATGAGATAGATATAGACACTGCTTTCAATGGGCTTATTATACCCAAAAGGGGAAAATTGGCATGCAATTTTATAGAAAGGCAGAGTGGCATAGAGGAAGTCACTGACAATGATCTCCCATTCACTAGTTCACTTCCCAAATGGCTACCATAGCCAGGGTTGGGCCAGGCTGAAGCCAGGAGCCAGGAACTTCATCCAGGTCTCCCACATGGGTGGCAAGGAATCAGGTACTTGAACCATCATTTGCTGCTTGCCAAGCACATTATCAGGGAGCTGGGTTGGAAGTGAAGTAGCTAGGACTCTAACTGGCAGTCTGTATGGGATGCAGGCATTACAAGTAGTGGCTTAAGCTGCCGTGCCACAACACCGCCTTAGATCTTACTTTCTTTTTTTTTAAATTTTTATATTATTTATTTATTTTGTTTGACAGGCAGAGTTAGACAGTGAGAGAGAGCGAGACAGAGAGAAAGGTCTTCCTTCCATTGGTTCACCCCCAAAATGGCCACTACGGCCGGCACGCTGTGCCGATCCAAAGCCAGGAGCCAGGTGCTTCCTCCTGGTCTCCATGCAGGTGCAGGGCCCAAGCACTTGGGCCATCCTGCATGCCTTCTCGGGCCACAGCAGAGAGCTGGACTGGAAGAGGAGCAACTGGGACAGAACCAGCGCCCCGACCGGGACTAGAATCCAGAGTGCTGTCGCCGCAGGCGGAGGATTAGCCTAATGAGCTGTGGCGCCGGCCAGATCTTACTTTCTAAATAATGTCCTGTGTCACTCACATTATTTCACTTAAGAATTATTTGTAATAAAAAGATTTGTTTATTTTTATTTGAAAAGTAGAGTTAGAGAGAGAGAGCACACAATCCTCCATCTGCTGGTTTACTCTCCATATGACTGCAATAGCCAGGGCTGGGCCAGGCCAAAACCAGGAATCAGGAGCTTCTCCGGCTCTCCCACATGGGTGGCAGGAGCCCAAGCGCTTGGGCCATCCTCTGTTGCTTTCCCAGCTGCATTCGCAGGGAGCCGGATTGGAAGTGGAGCAGCCAAGACATGGACCAGTTGTTTGTAATTTTTAAATTGTCTGCGGCTTTAGGACATTTCTGGTCTTGTTAGAACATGCTTGCACCTGCTTTTCTCCTAATGGCGGAGGTATCACTGAGAATATTTGCTTCTGTATTTACTGAATTCATTGGCAGCATTTTCATTTTCTTCAACTCTGGGATTCAAGAAATGTTCTAGAGAAAAATCTGTTTCAAACCATTCTGTTTCTAAGCAGCCAGAGAGTGGCCTGTGTGGTCCAGTACCTCCGCCTCCTGTGCACCCTTGTATTGAAGAGCAGGACACAGCTGCACTCCCTAATTGGCTCCCTCATCTTGTCTGTCCATGTGAAGTCACAGGGTCCTAGGTTTTGAATGGAGCTCCATAGGGCTGCATCCATGCCAGCCCTGAAAGTCACAGGGTCCTTGGCTTTGGATGGAGCTCCATAGGGCTGTGTCCATACTACCCCTGACACCTGAGAGCCTTGGCCACTACTCTTTCTTGGCAGCAGTTGCTCCTTAGATAACCTTACCCATTCTGAATGATGATGATGATGACTTCCCAGTCTGTATTTTCAGCCCTGTGCTCCAAACTCTCATGTCCAAGTGTCAAGTTGACATCTCCCTTGGGTGTATAATAAGCATCTCAAATATTTTATATTTAAAAAAATGCATATTTCTCTTCCAAATCCTGACCAACTCGTCCTGTCTGTAATCAGTGGCACTGTTTCCCTCTATTTGTCCCAAGTCCTCAGTTGGAATTCTGATGTTTTTCCTTCGTCTCCCTCCCACATCACAACTGTCAAGGAGTTCTGTATGCCCTGCCTCCAAAATGTGTCTGAGCACCTTTCTCTCCATCTCTGTTGCCCTATCTGGATTCCAGCCATCATCATCTCACTCTTTTCTTTTTAAAGAAATAGACTGCTTTGTTCTTAATGTTTTAGTATTTTTAAATTACAAGAGTAACAGTTTCTTCTTTATGTTCTGTTAAGTTTCACATGTCACACAGTAATTATGAATATTTGGCTATGAAGATTTCTTTGCATAGTTTCAGCTGTGTGGTATTTTAATTTTTTTTTAACTTTTAAGATAAAAAGATTTATTTATTTTATTTCAAAGATGGCATTACGGAAAGGCTGAGGCAGAGAGAGAGAGAGAGAGATAGAGAGAGGGAGGGAGGGAGGTCTTCCACCTGCTGGTTCACTCCCCAGATGGCCTCAAGGGCCGGAACTGAGCAGAGCCGAAGCCAGGACCCAGGAGCTTCTGCTGGGTCTCCCACATGAGTGCAGGGGCCCAAGGACTTGGGCCATCTCTACTGCTTTCCTAGGCCATAGCAGAGAGCTGGATCAGAAGTGGAGCAGCCAGGACTCGAATCGGTGCCCATATGGGATGCTGCCAGCACTCAGGCGATGTCCTTACCTGCTACGTCACAGCACCGGCCCCCATCCAAACTATTTTAAGAGTATAGTTCAGTGACCTTAAATGCTTTCACGTTTGTGTGCAGCCATTACCACATCCATCTCCAGAACGGTTTTTCAGTCTTGCAAAACTGAAATTCTGTACATGTTAAACACTAACTCCCCATGTTCCCTACCCCAACCCCAAGCAACTACTATTCTATTTTGTGTCACTATTAATTTGATGAGTTCTAGGTATCTGATATAAATGGAATCATATATTTGCTCTGTTGTTACTGGTTTATTTCACTGAGTATGTTGTCTTAAGGTTCTTTCATGTTGTAGCATGAATTAGAATTTTCTTCCTTTTGAAGGCTGAATGATTATTACATAGTATGTCTTAATTTTTTAATCCTTTCATCCATTGAGTTTTTTTCAGGCCACAGTCATCTTTTATCTCAACTATCCTGACAACCTCCTAAGTTTGTTGTAATTCCAGTCTTCCTTCTTCTAATCTCTTCTCAACTCAGCTTCTGAAAAAGACAGATCACATTTTGTTGCTCTCCTTTGAAATCCTTCAATGACTTCCCACGGTGCTTCGAGCGAAATCTAATGTCTTCATCTGGCTCACAAAACCCCTATTTCTGAAAACTGCTTACCCCAGTTTTATCTCATGCCCTTTTGCTTGCCTACTCTGTTCCTGGTTCAAGTTTTTTCTTGTTTTGTTTGTTTGTTTTTCCCATCTCAGACTCTTCCTGTGTTTGAATCCCTCTACCTTGATCAGTTTTCATCCCTCATGGTTGGCTTCTTCTCATCTTTGAAGTATTAGTTACCTGTGACCTCTTCAGAGAACACCTCTCCCAACTCCTTTGTGTTATAAGATCCTTTGTTGTCCCTTGTCTTAATTCTTGATTTATTTGAAGGTATTTTATCTTTGTATAAAATTGCATGCCAATTTTCCCCTTTTGGGTATAATAAGCCCCGTTGAAAGCAGTGTCTGTATCTATCTCATTTACTTTGGAAGCTCAATGTTTATTTCCATTTTCTTGGATTGAATTAATAAATATCCTATTAAAGAAAAGAGTGAGTAAAGATTCTTCAGCTGGTTCTATTTTTCTTTTCTGTTTTTTTTTTTTAAAGATTTATTTATTTATTTGAAAGGCAGAGGGTTACAGAGAGGTAGAGAGAGAGACAGACAGATAGACAGACAGACATAGAGAAAGTCTTCTGTCCGCTGGTTTACTCCCCAAATGGCTGCAATGGCTGGAGCTGGGCTGATCTGAAGCCAGGGGCCTGGAGCTTCTTCTGGGTCTCCCACGTGGGTTCAAGGAAACAAGAACTTGGGCCATCTTCCATTGCTTTTTACCAGGCCACAGCAGAGAGCTGGATTGGAAGTGGAGCAGCCGGGACTCGAACCGGCTCCCAAGTGGGATGCCGGCACTGCAGGTAGCAGCTTTATCTGCTAAGCCACAGCGCCGGCCCTGTCCTTTCTTTCTGTTTTGTTCATGCTCTCCCTGTGTCACTTCCAACACATTCCAAAATGTTGATGTCCCTGACTGCTAGGAAGAGTCACTGGAATGGTATGGTCATTCTTGATCCAGAAAGCCTGGTGACTGTTTATGGGCCTCCTGATGTTCAAAGAAGAAGTACTCAAAACTGTATCTCTGCTTTTTGTACTAGAAATGATCACCCTCCTAGACTTTCCCCATATCTCTGAATAGGTAAGCTAACTTTTCCAAGAGGCCTAGAGAAGCAAGGGACAAAAAGAAATTCAACTGTTTGGAGAGAGAATATCCTTATTCCATAATTCTTCCTTAAAAAGAAGCAGACAATAAGTTGGAATTTGTACATGTGAGGAGTCAAAATTTCATGAAAAATGAGCATTATTCAAAAAACTATATTTAGTTTTCAAAAAAGTTTTGCACCAAAATAAACTTGTCTTTTAATTTCATTTTTCCACAAACTTTTTAAGATTTATTTATTTATTTAAAAGAGTTACAGACAGAAGGAGAGACAGAGACACCTTGCATCTGCTTGTTCACTCCCCAGTTGACTGCAACAGCCATAGCAGGGCAGGCCAAAATTAGAAGCTTGGGACTCCATCCGGGTCTCCCATGTGGGTGGAAGGGGCCCAAACTACTCAGGCCATCTTCTAATGATTTCTCAGGTACATTAGCAGGGAACTGGATCAGCAGTAGAATAGCCAGGACTTGAACTCCTATGGGATGCCAGCATCACAGGTGGTGGCTTAACCCACTGCTCCACAACACTGCCCTCCCCTCGCCTCCTGTCCAGACTTTTTGAAGTACTCTCATACTTGTATAATTTTTGTGTTTTCTGCTGTTTTGTATTATACTTGATTTTTCAAGTATAATACAAATTTCCCTTGTGATTGTTGAGTCCCTTATCCAAATTGAGAAATTATTTAAAATGACTGTGTACAGATCCTGAAGAATTTGCCCTCTAGAATAAATTTTCCTCTCAGTTTTTTGCTCTTATATTCTGTTTTCTTTTACTGTCTAATTGAAAATCTGAGATTTCCTTGAGTTATGTGTACGTTTCCTGTTGCTACCTTACAATTTACCACAAAATTATTGTTGAAGCAATATCTAATTGTTAACTTACAGTTCTCTAGGTCAGAAGTGTAGGTGGGTTTTCTGTTCAAGGTATGACAGGTAGAAATTTTGGGTTGGCCAGCATCATTTTTCCTGGAACTCGGAGTGTCCTCCAAGCTTCTTCCTTTATCAGAATTCAATTCTAGTTTGGCTGTAGAATTATAGTCCCTGTTTAAAGATGCATTTATTAGGTTCAACTGGGTAATCTTAAGGTCAGCTGAATAATAATTTAACATCTGTAAAATCTGTTTTGCCATGTAATATAATGTAATCACAGGAATGGTACCAGGACGTGGAGATCATGGAGTCATGCTAGATTTCTGCTTACCACAGTTTAATTTGTTTTAGTTAGAGTTGCATTTAACCATGTGTGTCAGGAAACCCAATTACAGCAGCTTATACTCACAAATACATATATGTATATTTATATTTACAACAAACATACATATAAAATAGAAAAATGGATGGATGTTGATGCTGGTTCACTGGCTCAGGGACATCAGGGCCAATGACTGTGCCACTTGGCCTGTCTTTCATTTGGTTATTGCAGCTGCAGCTGTTATGACAGTATTCCAAGAGGAAAAAGGGAAAATGAGAAGGATCAGGGCTGCGTGAGCTACATCTGTGTCCTTCATTGGGTAATTAAAACAAAACGAAATAAAGACAAAAGAAAAATCTTCGGAGCAGAATTATAAGGCTACCTTAAAAATTTATGGACAATGGAGATAAAGGAGTAAGTTTTGTTGAATACATTTTGACAGCCCTTATCTTGACTGTTGAGGAACAGTTTTTTTTTTTTTTCTTTTTGTGCAAATTGTTGAACTCTTTACTTAGTACACAGTTGGTCTTATGTGTATCAAGTTAATTGAAAATGGGTCAGGGCCGGCGCTATGGTGTAGTGGGTTAACGTCCTGGCCTGAAGTGCCGGCATCCCATGTGGGTGCTGGTTTGAGACCTGGCTGCCCCACTTCCGATCTAGCTCTCTGCTGTGGCCTGGGAAAGCAGTGAAGATGGCCCAAGTCCTTGGGCCCCTGCACCCACATGGGAGACCTGGAGGAGGATCCTGGCTCCTGGCTTCAGATCGGCATAGCTCTGGCCATTGTGGCCATTTGGGGAGTGAACCATTGGATGGAAGGCCACCCCCACTCCACACCCCTGCCGTGTAACTCGGACTTTCAAATAAATAAATAAATCTTTAAAAGAAAATGGGTCTTAGTGGAGAATGGGATTGGGAATGGGAGAGGGAGGAGATGAAGTGGGAGTGTGGGTATGGTGGGAAGAATCACTATATTCCTAAAGTTGTACTTATGAAATACATGAAATTTGTATTTAACTGAAAGATTTCTTTGGGAAACAAAAAACATTTTGAAATACATTCATTGTTTTTTTTATAATACACATTTTCCATGGCCTTTTTGAAGATCCCTTGTATGCATGGGTTTCAGAAATTTTCTGTCCTAAACTAAAACTGTCTTAATTTTCCACAAACTTTTTATAGTAGCTTGTTTATTCTTAGCCATGTCTGTTTATGTCTAATTAGCCAGAAAATGGGTGAAGTGGTCATCTGCAGGTGTGATGGAGGCTAGGAAAGCAGGAACAAGAACCTCACCAATAGGGATCCATCTTCTAGAGTGAGAGGAAATTGATGTTGGCTAACACTACCTGCTACTCCTGTTTGTTGGAAGACAGATGTGGTATAGTGGAAGAGTGCAGAAAGTAGGGTCTTGCAAGAGATTCATGATCCTTTCCAACTCTGTCAAGGTTAGCTGTGCATTCTTGAACTAAGTATGGTCTCTGTGAGCCAATTCCTTTACCAAGTGAAGGAAATATTTTCTTTACTTATTTCATGGTCACTGTTTTCATGAACTAATTGATGAAGTTCTTTGCATTCTGGACCTATATACTAATTGTAACTCTTGGCACTATTTGGTGTAAATATAAGTCTGTATTTCATTGATTCAGGAGATACATGTATGTATAGATCTACTTTTAAAAACTTTTTACCTCTAAAGTTAGATGCATTTTACCATCTAAAGCACCTCAACTTCAATAAAATATTGTAGTAATACTTTTTTAAGCTTCTTGAAAAGCCTTGGGATTATACTTAGGAAATAAGGCCTTCATTGGGATCCAGAGTACTCTTGGAGACTCCTAGGAAACTGATAGTCTCATGTTGAAGCATCTGAAATGATAGACTCATGGCTCTAAAACAAAGATGAAAAGAAATTATCCACGCAAAATACTAGTATCCTCATTCCAAAGATAGGATATTGTGGTAAACCAAGGTGCATTTCCACAATGGAGTAATCCTGTCTCTTCTAAAATTTCAAGGGATTGGAAAGTGTTCTGTAAACTAAAGCCTGACCTCCTATGAGGCCATTCACTGATGTGACACACTGTTTAGGGGCCAGGGATGTCATTCAAGGTCACTGCCTCAGGAATGTACCAAAGGTCAGAAGCAATGCCTAGCCTGTTTATTTTTTTTTTTTAAAGATTTGTTTATTTATTTGAAAGAGTTACACAGAGAGGAGAGGCAGAGAAAGAGAGAGAGAGGTCTTCCATCTGCTGGTTCACTCTACAGTTGGCCGCAACGGCTGGAGCTGTGCCAATCCGAAGCCAGGAGCCAGGAGCTTCTTTTGGGTCTCCTATGCAGGTACAGGGGATCAAGGACTTGGGCCATCTTCTGTTGCTTTCCCAGGCCACAGCAGAGAGCTAAGTGGAGCAGGTGGGACTTGAATCAGCACCCATATGGGATGCTGGTGCTTCAGGCCAGGGCATTAACCCACTGTGCCACAGCGCTGTCCCCCTAGCTTGTTTCTCTAGCCAAGCCTGAGTTTGATCCTTGAGTCTGAATGTGGGGCTGTAGAATTGTTGGATATCAAAGCCATCAGGGTTGTTTATTTGAAAAAAAAAATCACACAATAGAATATTTTAAAATTATAATCCTGGGATATACATGTACATAAAACTGTAAATATAGTCACATTATGTGTATGTGTATGCAGACACAGACACACACAAATATACACACATGCCCATACATGCGTAATGGCACTTTAGAAAGGGAAAGGACACCTAGGGAGAAAGGAGTGTGGTGTGTACATGTGATTGAACAAGAAAAAGAGTAGAGGTTAGGTCATGCAGAATCATGGATAGATACTGTCTATTGTTGGAATGTAGCATGTCCTTACTGGAGTTTTTTCTCATATACCTTTGCTTTCAGGTAGAGATATTGATTCAACAGTAGTCAACCTAGTCAACCTCCTTCCTTTTTTTTTTTTTTTTTTTAAATATGTATTATTGGGGCCGGTGCCGTGCTCACTTGGTTAATCCTCCACATGCGGTGCCGGCATCCCATATGAGCACCGGGTTCTAGTCCCAGTTGCTCCTCTTCCAATCCAGCTCTCTGCTGTGGCCCGGGAAGGCAGTGGAGGATGGCTCAGGTACTTGGGCCCCTGCAGCCGCATGGGAGACCAGGAGGAAGCAACTGGCTTCGGATCGGCGCAGCGCCATTTGGGGGTTGAACCAATGGAAAGAAGACCTTTCTCTCTGTCTCTCTCTCTCGTCTATAACTCTACCTGTCAAAAAAAAAAAAAGTTATGTTTATGTATTTGGAAGTCAGAGTTACTCAGAGAAAGAGGCGGAGAGAGAGAGAGACAGAGGGAGAGGTTGAAAGAGAGGGAAAGGGAGGGAGAGAGGTCTTCCATCTGCTGGTTCACTCCCCAGCTGGCTGCAACTGCCGGAGCTGTGCCGATCCAAAGCCAGAAGCCAGGAGCCAGGAGCTTCTTCTTGATCTCCCATGTGGGTGCAGGGACCCAAGGACTTGGGCCATCTTCTGCTTTCCCAGGCCATAGCAGAGAGCTGAATCAGAAGTGGAGCAGTGGGGACTCGAACTGGCGCCCAAATGGGATGCTAGCACTGCAAGCAGGGGCTTTACCTGCTATGCCACAGTGGCTGGCCCCAGCCTCCTTCTGTCTTTAAAGAGTGGAATATTTAAATGAAAGAAGGAAAGAAAAGATTGAGATAAGAAGAGCAAACAACCATTGTCGCTCCTTTTTCTCTAGGAGCATCAAGACATCTATTATTGAAAATAATGTGTATGTGGGAGTGAGTGTGCACATTCTTCAGTGAACTCTGTTCAGTTCTTAATAAGACCTATGTTCTTTTATAAAGGAAAGGAATGTGGAAGAAGGAAAGGGAAGAGAAATGGTATTCCAAGACTTTAAACTGATTTAGATCTTTCTCATGGGGGTAAT
Source organism: Lepus europaeus (assembly GCF_033115175.1). Lineage (NCBI taxonomy): Eukaryota > Metazoa > Chordata > Mammalia > Lagomorpha > Leporidae > Lepus > Lepus europaeus. Next base: position 20,212,278 of record NC_084848.1, read on the forward strand.
GGGTCCTTCAAGGCTTTTGTTTATTCTAAGAACTTATGAAGCAAGCAAAATGATTACTTCAACTTCCTGATTAAACTGTTGTGGTTTTCTGTAGCCCACTGTGACAGAGGTTTCAGAGTATAAAATCATGCTTGTACATCATTGTACTATGTATAATTCTGAATGCATAGTTAATGCTCAGTAAGTTAGTTGAATATTTTGCCTTAGAAGAAAACTAAAGAAATCACATATTCTGTATAGTCTTACTTTTTTCCATTCTTCCTATACTTTTTTCCATTCTTCCCATATTCCTAATTTTCCTTTTGACCTTTGGATGTTTGTCCTTGATCAGGAAAAAAACGCGACCTTACTTGGGGTTTGGGGGTTGACACTAGGATCTAGTTTAAGATTGTTTCTTTGTAAACTCCAAACAGATGGCTGCATAATTTTTGCCAGTGACCTAAAAGTCCAACAAGTAGATACAGAGATTTTCAATAGTGCTGTCTATTTGAATGCATGTGGAAAAAAAGGGATCATTTGATGCCCAAGGACTAATCAACTTCTTTTAAATCACTAGCCAGGCAATATTTTTTGTATTGTATAATGTAAATAACCTAATAAAATAGAACATTGTCCCAACTCTGTAGGAATGGAATTAATCTATAAGGTTGTATGAAACCCTTCTTCGAGTCTTACGTAATTTATAACAGCCCTATTAAGGCTTCTAAAAAATTTCTAGGACATTAGTATACAGTGATCTTTCTTTAAAGATTAACTGGACTGGTCTTTTTCTCTTTTTAAAAGTGAACACTAGTCAGAAAGAAATGTTCCAGAGGAAAACTTCCAATTCTGGCTATAACCAACCGGTAACAAACTGACCTTTCTCTAGTAAACAACCGCAAAAGAGCAACACATATGAGGCAACAGTTTTCAGGCATTGTTCAATAGACAGCACAAGATTTCCCATCCTGAGGGGAGAAAATCTCCTGAGGTGAGCCCATCAGACTATCACTTGGGCTGGCTTCCAGTAGCCAGCTGGAGTCTAAGCCAAGCCCAGCAGTCCTGTTGAGCTGGGGAGACAAAGATCAGAATTTGAAGCAATTGAAGCAGCTGGAATCTGCAGGACAGGGCATGTCTTGGTCTGCTTGTTGCTCTAACCAAGTACTTGCTGCTTGGTAATGTTTAAAGAAAAGGGGCTAATTTGGCTCAGGATTCTGGTGACCAGAGGTTCCAAACAGCAGGGCACTTTCATCCTGGTAAGGGCCCCTTGGCTGCGTCACAAATACACTGGAGAAACAGAGAGGGAACCACTGTCTGCACCACCGGGCCAAGGCACAGGGTGGCCTCGCTTTATAATGATCCTGTTGAGAGAGAGCATTCATCCATTCACAAGCATGAGGCTCCAGTGATGTAATTACCTTCCACTGGGTCCCCGCTTCTTTAGGTTTCTACCACCACGAGGCCATCACACTGGAGACCAAGCCTCTAGCATAGTAAACCTTTGAGAAACAAGCCATATTCAAAGCGTAGCAGGGTAACAGAGGAGAGAGAGTTGTGTGGAGAAGGGGAGCTACAAACTGAAACCATATAAAGCTTATGAAAGGCAGCCATTCCAGGATTGAGATTAGCACAGAGATACTAGAAGTTAGGCAAAACTGAGATACGTTGGTGATCCAGCCCAGGCACTGTGGGAAGACTGTTAATACCTTATTAGCATCTCAAGCATTTAGCTAAGATAGGAAGTCTTTTCCTTGAAGGTAAGGACAGTGCTCTCTAGCAAGATTTGTAGATTTTAGTTCTATAATGGGCCAGTAGTAATTATCATTATTACCATCATCATCATTATTATTATTGACCAGCAATTATTTTTGTCCCTGTGATTCCTACAGTATTTGTTACAATTATTCAACTATGCTGTTGTAGATCAAAAGCAACCATTGGCAGTGTATAAGCTAATGTGTGTGGCTGTGTGCCAGTATGAGTATATAACTGTTTCCAAAAAGAGGCAGAGGCCAGACTTGGGCTGTGGATGTGGTCAGACAATCCCCTTTATGGAGTAACGCTATTAAAGTTTAGAACCCAGTCCTGTTGAGATCTGCATGAGAGATAGTTTAGAAGTTGAATCATGCAGCAATTAGAGGGGCTTAGGAAAGAAATCAGTCTAGCAAAGTAAAAAACCAAGCTCAGGATAGGCAGCCAGTGTCAAACTTCTTGCTAGAATGAAAATCGTTGCTCTTCAGGTGAAAATTGGGTTCAGAATGTCTTTTCTGTATTATCAATAGCCATTATAGGTATACAAAGAAATAGAAAAAATATTACTCATAATCAAGGAAAAAACAGTCAATAGAAACTAATATCAAGTGGCTGAGATGTTAGATATAGCACACAAAACCTTTAAAACAGCTGTTGTAAATTATTCAAAGAGCTAAAAGAAAATATTCTTACAATGAGTCAATATATGACATCTCAGCAGAGAAAAAGAAACAAAATGAATCAAGTGAAAATTCTAGAGTGAACATCTTGAGTAAGATGAAATGCACAGGATAAGCTTATAGAAGGGAGATGATAGAAGAATCAGTAAACTTGAAGGCAGATCAATAGAAGACACAGAAAAATATTTAAAGAAACAGTGACTGAATTTTGCCAAATTTAGTGAAAACATTGTCATACATTTTCAGTAAATTCCATAAACTTTAAATAGGATGAGTTCTAAGAAGACCACCTCTAGATAACACCATAGTTAATTGCTAAAAACCAAAGATAAACAGAAAATTTTGAACGTAGTTGGAAAAAATGATACATTTATGTGTGGAGAATTAGGATCAGGTCCTCATTAGGAATGTTCAGACTAAAAGACAAAATACTGCTGAAGGATAAGTTCTTTTTAAAAACTAGATCATTTTGGGGCCAGTGTTGTGGCACAGTGGGTAAGGCAACTGCCTGAGATGCTGACATCTAATATGAACGCCAGATCAAGCCCTAGCTGCTCCACATCCCATCCAGCTCCTGGCTAATGTGCCTGGGAAAGCAGCAGAGGACAGCCCAATTGCTTGGGCCCCTGTACCCATGTGGTAGACCAGGAGGAGGCTCCTGGCTCCTGACTTTGGCCTGACCTAACTGGCCATTGAAGCCATCTGGGGAGTGAAGCAGCAGATGCAGGATCTTTATCTTGGTCTCTCCTTCTCTTCCTGTAACTCTTTCAATTAATGAAAGAAATCTTTAAAAGAAAGTCCTTTTAAAATTATTTATTTTTGTTTTATTGGGCGGGGAAGAGAGAGAGAATTGAAATCGTGAGATCTCCTACCTGCTTGCAACAACTGTGGCTGACCCTGGGTGAAGTCTGGAGCCTGGAACTCCATCATGTTTCCCAAGAAGGTGGCAGGAATCCAATTCCTTTAGCCATCACCTGCTGCTTCCCAGTATGCACATTGGGAGGAAGCTAGAATCAGAAATGGAGTTGGGGCTCAAGGCACTCCAGTATAGGATGTGGGCCTCCAAAGTGACATCTTAACCACTGCCCCAAATGCTTGCCCCTTGAAGAAAAAAAGTATGCCCAGAGTAATAGCCTTCATAAACAAGAATGAAAAAAAAAGAAAAAACTACTTTAGAGTGATGCTGTCTAATAGAAATATAGAGTGAACCACAAACAAGTATGCTTTAATTAAAAAAAAAATTTTTTTTTTGACAGGCAGAGTGGACAGTGAGAGAGAGAGAGAGAGACAGAGAGAAAGGTCTTCCTTTGCCGTTGGTTCACCCTCCAATGGCTGCCGCTGCCAGCGCACTGCGACCGGCGCACCGCGCTGATCTGATGGCAGGAGCCAGGTGCTTATCCTGGTCTCCCATGTGGGTGCAGGGCCCAAGCACTTGGGCCATCCTCCACTGCACTCCCGGGCCACAGCAGAGAGCTGGCCTGGAAGAGGGGCAACCGGGACAGAATCCGGCACCCTGACTGGGACTAGAACCCCGTGTGCCGGCGCCGCAAGGCGGAGGATTAGCCTGTTGAGCCACGGCACCGGCCTTAATTTAAATTTTTTAGTAATACCATTTTTAAAAAGCTAAAACAAACAGGTACTGTTAATATTTTTTAAAGATTTATTTATTTATTTTTGAGGCAGAGATAGAGGGAGAGATAGAGAGAGAGGTCTTCCATCCTCTGGTTCACTCCCCAAATGACCACAACAGCCAGAACTGGGCCAATCCAGAGCCAGGATCCAGGAGCTTCTTCCAGGTCACCCACATGGATGCAGGGGCTCAAGCACTTGGACCATCTTCCACTGCTTTCCCAGGTCATCAGCAGGGAGATAAATTGGAAGAGGAGCAGTGGGGACTCTAATCAGCACCCATGTGGGATGCTGGTGTCACAGGCGGAGGCTTAACCTGCCACACCACAGTGCTGGTCCCTGGATGTATATTTTATCCTTAAAGAACAACTCAATTTGGGCTAGCTACATTTCAGTAGTCCTTGGTTGTAGGAACTGCGGTATTGGGATTGAATATCACAATTTTACATCAAAGAGAAGAGGGAGTGAACATATTGCCTTATATATTGATTCTGTCCTAAACTATGTAGTGCTTAAATGAAACTTCCTAAAACATTACCATTTTTATGTGGTTTTTTTTTTTTTTTGAGATTTACCTGAAAGGCAGAATTACAGAGAGAAAAAGAAGAGAGAGAGAGAGAGACAGACAGACAGACAGATATCTTCCATCCATTGGTTTGTACCTTAAATGGCCACAATGGCCAGGGCTTAGCCACGCTGAAGCCAGTAGCCAGGAGATTCTTCCTGGTCTCCCATGTGGGTGCAGAGGCCCAAGCACCTGGGCCATCTTCTGCTGCCTTCCCAGATGCATTAGCAGGGAACTGGGTTGGAAGGGTAGCAGCCGGGACTTGACCTGGTGCCTGTTTGAGATGTTAGATTGCAGGTGTGCTTTAACCCATTATGCTTCAATGCCAGCCTGAGCATTACCAATTTTTCTTTTAAGATTTTGTTTACTTATTTGAGAGGTAGAGTTACAGAGAGAGGGAGAGACATAGAGAAAGAGCTTTTGTCTGCTGGTTACTCCCCAAATGGCCGCAATGACTGGACCTAGGCCGATCCAAAACCAGGAGCCAGGAGCTTTTTCTGGGTCTCCCATGTGGGTGCAGGGGTCCAAGCACTTGGGCCATCTTCTACTGATTTCCCAGGCCATAGCAGAGAGCTGGATCAGAAGAGGAGTAGTCAGGACTGGAACAAGGTGTCTCTATGAGATGCCGGCGCCATAGGCGGAGGCTTAGCCCTGAGCATTACCATTTTAAAGCCTAAAGAATCTATGTGTGGGGCTGGCACTGTGGTACTTCTGTGAAAGCAGCAGAGGATGGCCCAAATTCTTGGGCCCTTGCACCCACATGGGACTCCCAGATGAAGCTCCTGCCTTCTGGCTTCAGTCTGGCCCAGCCCCAGCCATTGTGGGCATTTAGGGTGCGAACCAGCAGATGAAAGATCTCTCTCTGTCTCTGTCTGCTTCTCCCTTTGTTTCTGTAACTCTGTCTTTCAAATAAATAACTAAATCTTTAAAAAGAGTCTATGTGTTTAAACTAGTTCATTCATTTACCTGTTTATTTAATAATATGCATTAATTGCCAGATCCTCTTGTAAGAGTTGTAGACCTTCACATGAAAAAGATCCCACAGGAGCTCACAGGCTGATTGGTATGAGCAAATTTCTATTATAATTTAGTAAATGAATACAGGTTAAAACATTACCATCCTATAGACTATATGGAACAGTTAGTAGTAGTGGAAGTTAAGGAGGGGCACTATATTTTGGAGTTTATGATTTAAGCAAATGAAATGGACTTGACTAATATAAGTGGGAAATGTGTTTATTCAGAGGTATTGGAGAGGTCATTGGGTTGCAGGTGACTGTCAAATTCATTATTTTTAAAAATTTGAAAGGTAGAAAGGGAGAGAGACACACACACACGTGGACCCAGAGTTCTAGTTTATTGGTTCACTTCTTAAGTGATTGCAACAGCTGAGTCAGGACAAGGACGAAGTGAAAGCCAGGAACACCATTCAACTCTTTTCCCATGTGGGTGCCAGGCACTTGGCTACTTGTGCTATCAACTGCCACCTCCTAGCGCGCACATTATAAGGAAGCTGGCATAGGCCGGCGCTGCGGCTCAATAGGCTAATCCTCCGCCTACCGGCACACTAGGTTCTAGTCCCAGTCGGGGCACTGGATTCTGTCCCGGTCCCTCCTCTTCCTGTCCAGCTCTCTGCTGTGGCCCGGGAGTGCAGTGGAGGATGGCCCAAGTGCTTGGGCCCTGTACCCGCATGGGAGATCAGGAGAAGCACTTGGCTCCCGGCTTCGGATCAGCGCGGTGCACTGGCCGCAGCGCACCAGCCTTAGTAGCCATTTGGGGGTGAACCAACGGAAAAAGGAAGACCTTTCTCTTTGTCTCTCTCACTGTCCGCTCTGCCTATCCAAAAAAAAAAAAAAAAAGCTGGGATTAGGAGTAGAGCCAGGACTCAAACCCAGGCACTCCAGTATTGAATGTAGGTGTCTTAACCACTATGCCAAATGCCCATCCTGATTGTCAAACTTGACTTAGAAAATAGATAGGAACCACAACTCTTTTTTTTTTTTTTTTTAATTTTTGACAGGCAGAGTGGACAGTAGAGGGAGACAGAGAGAAAGGTCTTCCTTTGCCGTTGGTTCACCCTCCAATGGCCGCCGCGGTAGCACGCTGCGGCCGGCGCACCGCGCTGATCCGATGGCAGGAGCCAGGTGCTTCTCCTGGTCTCCCATGGGGTGCAGGGCCCAAGAACCTGGGCCATCCTCCACTGCACTCCCAGGCCACAGCAGTGAGCTGGCCTGTAAGGGGGGCAACCGGGACAGGATCGGTGCCCCGACCAGGACTAGAACCCGGTGTGCCGGCGGCGCAAGGCGGAGGATTAGCCTACTGAGCCACGGCGCCGGCTAGAAACCACAACTCTTAACCAGCAGTGAACAGAGTCAAGGTCGCACCCTAGGTCTGGTTAGGATGCTGCGTTTGGTGCCATCACCAGTGAGTTAGGGTGTGACTACTGCCTGTACTCTTGCATCAGATTTCCATTGCCTGTATGCCACTATGCCCTTTAGCCTTTTAGCACTCTTTTAAGATTCTAACATCTCTTGAGAAAGCTTGAATCAATCCAGGAGAGAGAGATTTTTTTTCCCCTTAAAGAAGGATTTTTGGAAGAATGACTAAAAAATAGCAATCATGCCCACCCCTTTAAAGATTTCATGGCAAAATAATTTGTCTTTTTTATCTTTAGAAATTTTATTTATTTATTTAAGAGCTAGACTTACAAACAGAGGGAGAGACAGAGAGAAAGGTCTTCTATCTGCTGGTTTACTTCCCAAATGGCCGCAAAGGCTGGCTCTAGCTGCGCCTATCTGAAGCCAGGAGCCAGGAGCTCCTTCCAGGTCTCCCACACAGGTACAGGAGCCCAAGCACCAGGACCATCTTCTGCTCCTTTCCCAGGCCATAGCAGAGAGTTGAATTGGAAGAGGAGCAGCCAGGACTAGAACTGGTGCCCATGTGGGATGCTGGGGCTGCAGGTGGAGGATTAAGTTACTAAATATATGAACAAGTGGTTGAATAGAATAAAGTATATGCAAAATCAATCTTCCAGTGAAAAATAATTCCATTTATCAGGAATATAGGGTACACATGGGGAGCTAATGGCAAGAAATTGGAGGTGGATGAGGGCCAGAATCACAGATTTCCTGTAGTAGTGCAGTATTTGTTAAACTCCTAGCATGTACCAAGTACTGTGCTCAATGCTAATTATTAGCAGAAACAAGCTTATTTCGACTCTGTTTTCTGGGAGCCATAGTTCATTCCTTTTTTTTTTTTTTTTTTTTTTTTTTTGACAGGCAGAGTTAGACAGTGAGAGAGAGACAGAGACAAAGGTCTTCCTTCCGTTGGTTTACCCCCCAAATGGCCACTACGACCGGTGATGCGCCGATCCAAAGCCAGGAGCCAGGTGCTTCTTCCTGGTCTCCCATGTGGGTGCAGGGCCCAAGGACTTGGGCCATCCTCCACTGCCTTCCTGGGCCACAGCAGAGAGCTGGACAGGAAGAGGAGCTACCGGGACAGAACCGGCACCCCAACCAGGACTAGAACCTGGAGTACTGGTGCCGCAGGCAGAGGATTAGCCTAGTGAGCCGCGGTGCTGGCCCATAGTTCATTTCTCAGATTTTACTTCATCCTGAGATGACCCACTGAAGAGTTGTTTTTTTTTTTTTTTAAAGACATTTTTTATTTCAAAGGCAGAATGACAGAGAGAAGAGAAAGAGAGTCAGCGATAGAGAGACAACAAACTGCCATCCACTTGGTCACTCCTCAAAATGAAGCCAGGAATTCCGTCCTGGTCTCCTACATTGGTGGCAGGAACCCAAGTGCTTGAGCTATCATCTGCTGCCTCCTAGATTCATTAGCAGGAAGCTGGATCAGAAACGTGGTAGCTCATATTCCAACCAGGACTGCTGATATGGGATATTGGCTTCACAAGGGGCGACTTAATCCACTACTCCAAAATTCTAGCTTCACTGAGGAGTTTTTAAGCAGAACCATGGCACGTCCATTTTCTGGTTCTAGGAATACCGCTCGGGCACAATTCGTTAGATAATTCTTGGAGGCGGTGATACTGAAGCTACGAGGACGAGTAAGAGACTAGTAACTGGATGAGAAGTGATGAGGAGCTGAACCATGGTATTGGTAGTAGATAAAGAGAGAGTAGTTTTTTTTTTCTTTTCTTTTTCTTTCTTTCTTTTTTTTTTTTTTTTGACAGGCAGAGTGAACAGTGAGAGAGAGAGAGAGAGAGACAGAGAGAAAGGTCTTCCTTTACCGTTGGTTCACCCTCCAATGGCCACTGCGGCCGGCGCACCGCACTGATCCAAAGCCAGGAGCCAGGTGCTTCTCCTGGTCTCCCATGCAGGTGCAGGGCCCAAGGACTTTGGCCATCCTCCACTGCACTCCCAGGCCACAGCAGAAAGCTGGCCTGGAAGAGGAGCAACTGGGACAGAATCCAGCGCCCCGACCAGGACTAGAACCTGGTGTGCCGGCGCCGCAGGCAGAGGATTAGCCTATTGAGCTGCGGCACCGGCCAACAGAGAGTAGTTTCAGGAGTTCAAACTCATTCTGAAATTTACAGCTGTCAGTTTTCCAATCCCTCCTTTTCCAGTGTATTTGTTACCACTCCTGCCTTCAGATTATTTAAACAAAGCATAACACCGTGTTGGCTCCACATGCCTGCCACTCTTGCTCCCCCTTCCTAAACACCTTTGCCCCTCCATGCTTTTGCCCAAGCCTTCCTTTCCAGTTTAAAGTGCAGTTCAAGACCACCTGCTGCTCAAGCCTCAGTAGTCTGGTAACATACTTTCTATCTGCGGTCAGGATCTTGAGGACCAATCACAGTGGGTGAGAGAGCAGAGGTGGTTGTTTCATATTGATGCCATAGCTCCCTGCAGTCAAATCGAAGCTGACTTTGCCCTGTTATTCCTTGAACCTTCAGGCCGTGGAATGGGTCCCACAGAGTCCTCAGTACATGTTCCTAGTGGTGCTGACCATTGACGTAGAACGAAAAAGCAGTACTGCTGGGCCTGATAAGTTCCTCTACCAAGCATCTGCTTAGCACAGTGTGAAGAGGATTAATCTTTCTGAAGCACACTTCTTGAGTCACTCCTAGACCTCCAGCAACTTTTCATTTTCCATAGAACTCTTCTTAGTTTTTAAGGTTCATAAGTCCTTTCTCTATAATTCCCCAGTTGACACCTCTGCTCTCATAAGGCTGACTCAGAACCAAGCCTCTCTGAAGTCTTAGTGATCTTTACTCCTGCTGAGTGTCTCTGTCCAAGGACATACTCACGCTTCCCTTCTGGTGGTCCAGAATCAAGGACACCCTTCAAATCCAAGAAATCTGCCCAGTCCCTCCCTGATGGTTCCAGCCCTTGAAAATCTCCCCGTGGCTAAAGTCTCACAGCCCTCCCAGGGTATCCTGCAGAAGGCAGGCATTCCTCGGGCTTGTGTTTGCTATTCTGTGTATCCTCATCTCCCCAGCTAGACTGGAAGCTGCTTAAGGGTTGCTATCTCAAAGGGTACCTGGTACATTGCCAGACCCAGAGGGCTCACACACATGTATCAGCTACACTTCTAGGGCTCTCATCTTCTCAGCCAATTGCATTCTTCATTGCCAGATTTTAGTGCATAAGGGATGCTGAGAAATAGTTCTGAAATGGCAATCTGAAAACTTCAATGAAATGTGCAGTGTCTGTTGGTCAGTTCTGCTGCTGATACTGAGTCACCACTCATTTGTGGTGATTCTAAACCTCACTTTATGATTCACGTTCTAAAAATGGGGTGGGGTTTTTACCAAGAAACTCATTCCAGTATGAACTAAGCCTGATGTTTATTGGGTTCCTCTGTGGGTTTTCAGCTGCTAGCGCAGCGCTTCTGAGGTCTGGTGTCTTGTGGCTTGTCGTATGTGCTATCCCATGGCACACATTTAAATCTATTTCACAGGGTTACAATAAGGGGTTCCTTGTGATAACCTTGTTCTGCCAGTCTTTCTTGAGACCACTTATCATTTGTAAACATCCTATATGTGATCCCGGATGGACAAGCTGAGGAAGGGTAGATAAATCATTGGGGTCCTTCTCTTTTTTTTTTTTTTAAGATTTATTTTAATTATTTGAAAGACAGAGTTATAGGGAGAGGTAGAGCCAGAGAGAGAGAGAGGTCTTCTATTCTGTTGGCTCACTCCCCAAATGACTGCAACACTCAGAGCTGAGCTGATCTGAAGCCAGGAGCTTCTTCCAGGTCTCCCACGTGGATGCAGGGGCCCAAGAACTTGGACTATCTTCCACTGCCTTCCCAGGCCATAGCAGAGAGCTGGATCGGAAGAGGAGCATCCAGGACTCTCACTGGCACCCATATGGTATGCTGGCCCTGCAGGCTGGGACTTTAACGCACTGCGTTACAGCGCCGGCCCCTCTCTCATTCAGTTTCTTTCTTTTTTTTTTTTTTTTTTTTTGACAGGCAGAGTGGACAGTGAGAGAGAGACACAGAGAGAAAGGTCTTCCTTTTTCCGTTGGTTCACCCCCCAATGGCCGCTGCGGCCGGTGCACCACGCTGATCCGAAGCCAGGAGGCAGGTGCTTGCTTCTCCTGGTCTCCCATGTGGGTGCAGGGCCCAAGTGCTTGGGGCATCCTCCACTGCCCTCCAGGGCCACAGCAGAGAGCTGGACTGGAAGAGGAGCAACTGGGACAGAATCCGGTGCCCCAACTGGGACTAGAACCTGGAGTGCTGGCGCCGCAGGCAGAGGATTAGCCTATAGAGCCACAGCGCTGGCCTCATTCAGTTTCTTAATAATGGGTACTGATTCCTCAGCCAGAATATATCTGTTTCTATAAGGAGAAGGTTTCAGAATCAGTCTTTTGAGCACTTGACTCCACCTAGCATCTCAATTGCCCTAACAATGACTGAAAAGGCAAATCACTAAAACCAGAAGGTGTAAATGACAGAAATGGGTGGTTTCATGAAATTTACATTCTAGTCACAGGACTTCACCAACAAGCTGTGCAACCTTGGGCCAGTCATTTGGCCACAGAAGCTGTGATGGTGAAGGCTTTTATAAAGAGTTTGGAATGGTGTTGGCACAGAAGAAGCCCTCTATGAGGTTACCTGCTGTTCTTCTTGTCTTTATTACAAAGGATTTGTTATGCCCAATGCTAAGTACTTGGTTTATGTTCTCTAATCCTTAGAATTATAAGTTTTGTTGTTCTTGCTGTCCATGGGTGAACTGAGATAGAGGGGACAAGTTATGCATCCAAGACTGTAGAGGGCTCAAATTCAGACAGCCTAGCTCTGGGACTCTCAGTCTCTGTTGTTACATTGAACTTCCTGGGCTCCAGTGTTCTCAGCTGTAAGATTTGGAAGCTGGACTATTTCTAGGTATTTTCCCATCACCTTTACCTTTTCATTCTCTTCCTGCCCTATTCCCTCTCCCACCCACTTACCCATGAATTTTGCTGGGTTCGTCATCACGAGGTCAGCAGAATGTTTTCTGCCATTGAGTTGTGACGCTGCGTGTGTCAGCACACAGACTTGTGTTGTGGCTTTCTGTTAGAGAGGGCGGAGCAGGGAGGCCCGGTGTACATGTTGCTGCTGCTGTTGTGAGAAGAGAACTCTGACTCTTCAATTTTGCTGCCTTATCTTGGCCTGCAGCCATTACCACACCGAGTGACACTGTTTGCCAGGGCTTGAAAAAGCTCCATAGACAGGAGCCTGTGGGAGTCGGCTGTTTGGGTCTATGACCCCATATTGCTTTCTGGTAAGATCTGGTTTAGGAGACCTGGCTGTTTACACACTGCTGGTCCTGTGGTAGGTAAGGATCTCAAGAGGGACTTGGAGAAGGCATTTCTGGGCTTTGCATCCTCTACAGCTTGGGTATTCTGGCAGTTTTCCACCTGGGGAGTTTCCTGGCCTATTTCATTGTAGTTTCATTATAACTGATGTTTGTGCAGTACTTGAGTTGATTGATTGTCTATATTTGAATATACCTGTGTGCTTTTTTCTGTGGCTTTGACCCAAAGGTTGGAGTGTTTTAGTTTCAGAAAACCTGAGTTCCAGAGGTCGGTCTATTACTTCCTTGCTTGGTGCATCTGCTTGTTTATGGCTTCTACTTGGTCATTTTTCATGTGGGCTCTTCTAGAGAAAATAAGTCAATCGGTCACCATGCTGAGATGCTTCAGTTCTTTCCCTCAGAAGCCTGCAGGCAGCGTTTTAGGAACCTTGGCTACCAAGAAGGGCTTGGTAACACTGAAAGTGTCGGAAGAGTCAGCTAACTTTTTTTCATCCTAGATTTCTTTATCTATAAAAAAAATTATAGCACTATTTTTCCTACTCAACTAAAATGAAGAATTGTATCAAAATGTGTTCCTAAAAGTTATAATTTCTATATACAGTTGCTTTTAGGAAGTATCATGCAACAAAGATAATTACCAAAAAAACCAAATCCTATTAAATGTTCCTAATCTAATTTTCCCTAGTATAGATTATTTACAGCAGATAATAACCTATGGTGAAATTTCTTCAACATTTTCTTTTTTATTGTGTACCAGTTGGAGTGCTATGAGTTAAGTTGTCCTAGAAACTATCTGAACATTGTAAATATTCAATTAATAGGAACTGATATTGCTCAAAGCAGAGAGTAGTTCTTTTGTGGAAGCACATTAATTTTGCATTAATTCAGATTTTATTAATTCATTATAAAATTAAGAGCTAGATTCAAGTTGTAAAAATACCTTAAGAGCATAAACAATTATAAGACAATTAAGTATCCCTCGATATACACTTGATCTTAGCCAAAGGGCCAAGACGCGATTCCTTCTATATACATATGGCATAATTGCAATGTGAGTAAAGGTTAGACCTTTATATACTAACTAAAATCGGCTTAGGCTGAAATGTGTTTTCTTTAATGTAGATTTTTCACTAAAGCAAATCTTCCCTATCCACTTACTCGAAATGAAGGAGATGACTCCATTTCTCTTTTTCTTAATTTGTATACCATACTTGGTAGTTCCATCTGGAGATAATTGGATTTCTGCCAAAAACTTAAATCAGGCTTGCAGAGAGTTACCTGCCTCAGGCAAGAAACTGCACTGAATTAATAGGAAAGAACATGCTTTTATTTCACCAGCCAGTAGAAGGAAGTGAAAGCACTTTGTGGAAAAGTTTTAATATTTGTTTTATAAGGATAGTGCTGTATTATTGATAATGCCATTTTGAAATATAATAATTGGGGAAATGAGGAAATATAATTGCAAAAATTTGTGTGATATTTGTAAGTCTGATGCGAAGGTTTGTTCAGAGATCTTGATGCTAGATGTAAATATTTCATGCCAAAGGAAGATAAAAAATGGGGGCATGGCAGAAGCAGAGAGAACTAAGGCAAGTTGGAAACCACCTCAGACCTCTTTGTGGGCAGTGCTAAAAGCCCTAAGTTTATGTGTTTCGCATATAATATAATGATTGTCCTTTTAAATTTCTTTTTTTTTTTTTAAACAGATTTTTGCTTGGTAGGTTAACCAAAGGCAAGAAGGTTGATCTGTCTCCATTCTAACTTCTGACCCTGGCAAGATCCTTGTCACAGACCCTGAGCCCAAGTCCATCGTGCTGCTCTATCCCCACTCCACCCCATCACCCTGGGGTGTACCTGAGGTCTGCAGTGTGATGATGGTCAGTGTCCTAGCATGACGACCTTGGACCATGTGATAGCTACCCACCAGTCAGACTGGGTCTCCTTCAATGAAGAGCCACTCTTCAATGTCCCTTCCAAGGGTAAGGAGTCTTTCCATTTCCTAATGTGATGAGATTGACACTGAACCATATCTGTCTGTTATGTCTTATACTTGAGCAATCTTCAGTGGAATCTTAATATCCAAAAAAAGAGCCAGTTCAGATGCACGGGTTCTTCTAGTTAGAAGCTTAGAGGAAGCATCTTAGGAAACTTGGGGCCCTAAGAAAAGGCCGGGAAACAACAAAAGTTCTTTGGCTCTTCCAAGAAGCATAATCTTCATAGTTACAAGAAGTACCTCACTATCAGCTTTTTTGCTTGTTACTTCCTCCAGCAATTTGGATTTTCTCAGTTTTTAAAGTGTGGTTATTAAAAATGATAGACTCTAGAGCCCTATCACTTAAGCTCAAATCCTGGCCTCATCACAGATGTGTGGTGTGCTGCATCCTTGGGTAGATATTTATTTGACATCTCTGCAGGTTTTTTTTTTTTTTTTTTTTTTTTTTTAAGATTTATTTATTTATTTGAAAGGCAGAGTTACAGAGAGGCAGAGGCAGAGAGAAAGAGTGGTGTCTTCCATCTGCTGGTTCACTCCCCAAATGGCCGCAACAGCTAGAGCTGAGCCTATCCGAAGCCAGGAGCCAGGAACTTCTTCCAAGCCTCCCACACGGATGCAGGGGCCCAAGGACTTGGGCCATCTTCTACTGCTTTCTCAGGCCATAGCAGAGAGCTGGACCGGAAGTGGAGCTGGGTTGAACCTGCACCCATATGGGATGCCGGCCCTGCAGGTAGCAGCTTTACCTGCTGCACCACAGCAATGACCCCCTGTGCATAACTTTAATACCTGGTACAATACAGGTCATCGCAGTCCCTACCTCATGGTTTCTTGTGACCATTAAGTGAATCATGCACTTAATGTGCTTAGAGCAGTGCCTGGCACATGACAGAGATCTCAGTGCTGTCATTCCTGGTCACAGGGATGATAAATATATTGACTTCGGGGATGAAGATCAAGATGGGATCCAGGAGCTATTTGTAGTTGATTCTGTTCTGTGTCTGCTAGTGCCGACTTAAAATCATCCTGCTTTCATTTATCACACCTGGAAATCGTTAGTCTACAGGGACTTGAATGGGCACTCATATGGGATGCCAGCGTCACAGCAGGTAGCACCTCACCACAACACAACGCCGGCCCCAGTTTCTAGTTTCGTTTTCTTTTCTTTAAAGATTTATTTGAGAGAGAGAGTTAAAGACAGAGAGAGAGAGAGAGGTCTTCCATCCAGTAGTTCACTCCCCAAATGGCCACAACAGCTGGAGCTGGGCCAATCTGAAACCAGGAGCTAGGAGCTTCTTCCAAGTCTCCCACAGGGGCCCAAGCACTTGTGCCATCTTCTGCTTTCCCAGGCCATCAGCAGGGAGCTGTATCGGAAGTGGAGCAGCCAGGATTTGAGCTGCACCCATATGGGATGCCAGTGCCGCAGGTGGCATCTTAGCCTGATATGCCACAGTGCGTGCCCCAAGTTTCTAGTTTTCACACATTCAGAAATAATCCTTTAGCATATTGGTAGGTGGGTGTGGCTGTTTTCTTCTCTTCTCCCCCACCCACTGCGATGGTGGGTCCTGGAATCATCCTAACCTGTCCTTTGTTTTTCACCTCCATGGGGCAGTTCTGAAGAGTGACTCTCTTTACTTCATGGTGGTGTCTGGTGTCTCTTTCAGGGGGCACTGATGAGCACCTCCCGAGATTGTCATCTTCCTCAGACCCGTCCGAGAGCTCCTCCGGGGAGAACCACGCAGTGGATGCAGGCTCCCAGGACCTTTCCCACTCCGAGCAAGATGACTCCTCTGAAAAAATGGGCCTCATTTCCGAAGTGGCCTCCTCTCCTGGCACTCCCGAGCGGCCCCCATCTGACCTGGCTTCAGCCATCAGCAACTGGGTTCAATTTGAAGATGACACAGCCTGGGCCAACACGTCACCACCTCATAGAGAAACAGGTGAGGTAGTGGGAAGCTAAGGGTTCAACTTGGGAACAAGCTCGACAGAACTGCTTCTCTGTACGGGGTGTACAGGGCTGCCAGGGTTCTGTCCCGAACTCTGAGCTACCAGCCACATAGGACAGAGCAGGCAGAGGTCTCGCTCTTTAATTTTACAATTGGCTCTTGTGCACATTAGCATATAAATGCATTTATAGGTCCAGGGTCATTTGTAACTTTTTACTCTCATCCCTGGCTGTTGACTTGTCTTTGGAAGAATGCACATATATTTATCTAGTAGGGATTGGAATTCTGTTTACCCAGGACCTAAACTGTAAGCTCCTTATATGTAGACATAAGTGTCTCTCAAAGTGGGGGCCACTGACCATCTCTAAATATTAGAGTCATCAAATAGAGAAACTTGTTAAACATAGATGTCTTCATGTTCCAGAGCTCGTGGATCCAAGTCTTCAAGAATGGAGATAGCTGTTAATGAGAAGTCTCTTGTTTTATGGCATTTTAATGGCCAGAAGCAATACTGGGGGGTTTAGGGAAATCATACAAATTGTTATTCCCCACACTGATGACCCAGCCACTTACTTTGTTGTGTACTTAAGTCACAGCAAAAAGGTAATTGGATAACCTTTGGGACCTCACACCTATTTATTTTCTGCTTGCTGCTGTAACAAATCAGCACAAACTTAGTGGCTTAAATGCATGAATTTATCATCTTACAGTTCTGTATTTCACACTTCCAACGTGGATGTCATTGGGTTAAAATCAAATGCAGTACAGCATTCCTTTCTGGAGGCTGTAGGGGAGAGTGTGTTCCCTGATGCTTTCCAGCTTCTAGGCCTCCCACATTCCTTAGCACATGGCCCATTGCTCCACCTCCTAAGTCAGGAATGTATCATCTCTGTGCCTTTTTTTTGAAGTGACATCTTTGACTTCTTCCACCTTGCTTTTCTATTTGTAAGGATGTTTGTGATTCCATTGGGCCCCCCTGGGTAATGTACCTATCTTAAGGTCTGTAACATAATTGCATGCACAGAGTCTTCTTTGCCATGAAAAGGGACATATTCACAAGCCTGGGGATTAGAGTCTGGCCATTTTGGGGCAGGGTTATTCTGTCTACCATAGAGACTAACAAAAAGCAGAACTGGTGTTTTCTGTTGTTGGGTTGAATATTTTGCAAGTTCTACTTTTTAAAAATGAGTCCTTCTTTTCAAACACATTTTTGACACCAAAAAGACAGAAAAAGTTCTTAGAAGATATAAAACATGATTCTACCATATAACAAACATTTTCTTTCCTATACAATAGTTTACACATTTATGTATACTTTTGCATATTTAAGCATCAAGTTCTCTGTAATGATTATTTTTTTAAAGATTTGTTTATATATTTTTTTGAAAGTCAGAGTTTCATAGAAAGAGAAAGAGATATTTTCCACCCTCTAGTTCATTCCCCACTGGCTGCAATGGCCAGTGCTGGGCCAGGCTGAAGCCAGGAGCCAGGAGCCAGAAGCTTCCTCTGAGTCTCCTACAAGGGTGGCAGGGACCCAAGCACTTGGGCCATTTGCTGCTGCTTTTCCTAGGCTGTTAGCAGGGAACTGAATGGGAAGTGGAGTAGCTGGGACTTGAACCAGTACCCATGTGGGAAGCTGGCAATGCAGGCAGCAGCATTTTACCTGCTGTGCCACAACACCAGTCCCTGTCTGTGGATTACTGGTGAGACAGCCATGACATTCAAAGCACCATGGATAAACTGACAGGTGCATACAGGCTTCCCAGTCTGGCTGGAAAGGGAAGCAGTAACTCTTGCTGAGCACCCACTGGCTGACAGGGCACTTGGCTAACCATTTATACATGATGGGAAAATATTACTGAACACTGGTGCTGTGGTGTGAATGTTTGTGCTCCTCCAAAATTCATGTTGAAATTGAATCCTCAATGTGTTGATATTAGGAGATAGGAGGTGACTAGAGCCCTGGTGAATGGAATTAGTGCCTTTGTAAGAGAGACTGGTGGGAGCTTGCTTGCCTATTCTGTACCATGTGAGGACACAGCTAGAAGGAGCTGTCCATAAAGAACAGGCCATCAGCAGACAGCAGGTCTGGTGGTGCCTTGGTCTTGATCCCATCTTCCAGAACTGTGAGTAGTAAACTTGTGTTTATAAATTAGCCAGTTTAAGGTACTTTTTTAAAATAAGATACATTTACTGAATACTCATTTTCTTTTCTTTTTTTTAAAGATTTATTTATTTTAAAGTCAGAGTTACAGAGAGAAGGAGAGGGAGAGGGAGAGATTGATCCTCTATCTGCTGGTTCACTTCCCAACTGGCCGCAACAGCCGGAGCTGCGCTGATCCAAAGCTACAAGCTGGGAGCTTTCTCTGGGTCTCCCATGCGGATGCAGGGGCCCAAGGATTTGGGCTATCCTCTATCGCTTTCCCAGGCCATAGCAGAGAGCTAGATTGGAAGTAGAGCAGCTGGGCCTTGAACTGGCGCCCATATGGGTTGCTGGCACTGTAAGTGGTGGCTTTAACTGCCATGCGACAGTGCTGGGCCCTGAATACTCGCTTTCTTAGGCACCATTGTCAGTGCTTTGGCTATAACATTTCATATACTCCTTAATACAGTCATAGAAGAAGCTATCAATAATATATCCATATTACACATTGTGAGAGAGACTGAAACAAAAGGTGATTTAGGAATTTGCCCAAGGTTGCATGCTAGGAGATGACAGGAGAGAGTTTCTATGCTGGACAGGAAGCCCCAGGACCTTGAACTAGCCAAGGACTGTGCTGGTTCTGTTTGCTTTATTCTTCCTAGTGCTGCTGCCACTCCAAGTGTCTTCTGCTCTCTATTAGGGGAGGGGTTAGTGGGATGGTCTTTGTCTACTCAGTTGCCCTGACCTCTAGGTCACTGATTTCATTCATACCTTACCTTTAGCCCCAAAGACTTCCTTATTGCTCAAAGCTGATTATAAAGTAGATGGTTTGATTTGCTTCAACTCTTCACCACTTATTTTACAAAAACAGTTTGGGATTGCCCATCATCATGTTGCTCCCATCTTATGGAGCACCTTAGCTTGTTATTAATCATGACCTTGACATGTTGCTAAAACTTTATTCTTGAATACAACAGTTTTTGAAGTGATTTATTGACCAATGGGGTTTTCTGAGACTTTTTCACTGGTTTGTGGGGTCAAAATTATTGTCATAACCTAAGGTGTTCTTTGCCTTTGTCATTGCATTGGCATTTGCAAAACACACCAAACGTTGGAGTAAGGGAAAAGGTTTGTTGCCTGGTTGGGGACCCAACAGGGTGCCTTCCTGTGCAGGAGAAACAGCCGCCTGTACTGGGAAAACAGCTTTGCAGAGGTAGGAAAGTGGGAGCAGCAAATCCCTTAGGGTGGGGATGGGGCTGATGCTTGTGATTGGGCTAGTAAACCTGGCTGGGTTTAGAATGAAACATGGTACAAAATGGCAGCCTGGCCAGAGCCTAAGATGGCGCCACAGATAAGACCATGCCATTTTACTAACAACCACCCTAACTGCCTGTTAGCCCATTTGACTCCTCACAATAGTTGTTCCATTCCTGGAGGCTGTTGGACAGCTGAGATTTTAATTTAAATTCAAAATGTTTGGATACATATGCTTGTTAGTAAAATGGCGCAGTGTTATCTATGGCACGATCTATATCCTAACACCATCCTAGGCTGTAGCCCCCACCGCCACTGCTGGAAGCCACAAGTCTCTCTCTCTCTTTCTCTTTGTCTCCTGATCTCCTGTCTCTCTGTCTGCCTCTTGATCTCTCTCTTACGTTCTCTTCTCCCTCTTTTCCTTCTTCGCTCTTTCCCTCTGGTCTGTTGGGTCTCCCCCAATAAACTATATCCCTTACTCTGGTATTTGGTGTGTTTTGTGGCGGCCTTACAATGCTGACCTAGTATCACACATGCAACTGCAGGCATTACACAGATATAACACAAATCTTTGGGGCCAGCACTGTGGCGCAGTGGGTTAACATCCTGGCCTGAAGCACCGGCATCCCATATGGGCACCGGTTTGAGTCCTGACTGCTCCACTTCCTATCCAGCTCTCTGCTATGGCCTGGGATAGCAGTAGAAGATGGTCCAAGTCCTTGGGCCCCTGCACCCGCATGGGAGACCTGGAAGAAGCTCCTGGCTCCTGGCTTCCGATCGGCGCAGTTCTGGCCGTTGTGGCTAATTGGGGAGTGAACCATCGGATGGAAGACCTCTCTTTCTCTCTCTGCCTCTCCTCTCTCTGTGTAACTCTGACTTTCAAGTAAATAAATAAATCTTTAAAAAAAAAAAAAACAAACACAAATCTTTGCAGCAAAATGCCTCACTATGATAGAGTATGTAGGATTTCTTGTAATATTGCTGCCTGCTCTAATTGTTCAGTAATACTCAGTTTTTATGGTGTAGTAAACTGAATAATGGCTCCCAGAGGCATCGGTTCCTAGTCCCTGAAGCCTGTATTACCTTATTTGGAAAAATAATCTTTGTATGTGTGATGAAGTTCGGGATTGTGAGATGAGGGATAATTCTTGATTATCTATGCAGGCCTTGAGTGTAGTCACAAGTGTCTTTGTCAAAGGGGAACGGAGGGAGATTTTGCCCACACAGAGGACATGGCAGTGTCCAGATGGAACAGAAAGAGATTTGAAGATGCCAACTTTGAATGCTCTAGTGATGAAGCCACAACTGAAAAACACAGGCAGCCACCAGAGGCTGGAAGAGACAAGGACCAGATTGTCCCCTAGTGCCTCTGGCGAGAGGGTGGTCCTTCTGACATCTTGATTTTAGCAGTGATTCTGATTGCTTACATCTGGCCCCCAGAACAGGGAGAGAATAAATCACCATTGTTTTCTACAACCAAGTTTGTGGTGATTTGTTACAGCATCCACAAGAAACCAATACACTAATCTCTAAAATCTTAAAATGGAACCATTTGCCTGTGGCTGAGAATGAGTCAGTTTGGGTTAGGGGGCCAGCAGTGATACACTGGAGACTATTTGTTAAGCAGATATATGCTAGCCCTGTGCTTCATCTCCTGACCTTATAAGTACTTTATAATTTATTCATTGAGTCACCCAATATTTACTAAGCTCTTCTTTTTGTGGTTCTGCTTGATGTAGATATTCAAAGACATAACTTAGTGCTCAGAATTTACCACAAATCCATTGAGCTGCATCTGGGCCCTTGAGTAGGAAACCAGAGCCAGCTTGCTCCTGTGATTTCCCTCTCTGCCTCCAGCTGATCGCCTTCCAGCTACAGCGTGTCTTTTTTTCATGTATTCCATCTTATGGTAGCTGAGAATTCGGAGCTGATTTTAAGGAAGCAAATGAAGAAGCGGATGTCAGGAGAATTGCTTGCCTGTGAGGTTTGTTTTAGAGCCAGGTGCATCTATTCTTACTTCCTGTGAAGAATTAAAGTCAGAATTTAAGGTATTTTGTTCTTAGTGATCATTTACCTCTGAGACTTGCCAGAGCTCTTACTGTTTTGTCGTAGATCAGTGGTACTCACATGGAAAACCCTCTTGTGTAGGTGGCCAATTTATATAAAAAGAGCAACTATCTGGTTTTTAATCGAATATAATAACATACAAATGACTTGTCCATCAATTTCTCATTTATCTACTCGTTTTTTTTTTTTTTTTTTTTGGGGTCAGCTTTCTGTTGCTTTAGCTAAAGTTCGTGAGAGGAGAAACCTAGGGAAGACGGTTTATCTTGGCATTCAGTTTTGGAGGTTAATAACCTAAGATCAGTGACTCGTTGATTTAGGCATCTGATAAGGCAGGAGAGTGGTGGATGGATGATCTCATGGTGAGACAGGAAACAGAGAGAGACAAAGGCACCATGCTTGGTTTATGTATCCAACATTCTCTGGAGCACTGTCTTTCCAGGGCAAGCTCTCAATGACCTAAAGATCTCCTGCTAGACCCACTTCTATATGCCATCTTTAGATCCACTCCCTACCCTTAATCCACCAACTGTTAACATAAGAACCTTGGGGTTTAAAAGTTTATGTGAGTTTGGGGAGCTAAAACCTGTGCAAACTAAAACATCCATTCTAAATAGTACTTTTCTTAGTTTATTAATTTCCATCAATCAGATCCTAGATCTATTTTTTTTTTTTTAATCTGTCTATTTGAAAGAGTTACACACAGAGAGAAGGAGAGGCAGAGAGAGAGAGGTCTTCCATCCACTGGGTCACTCATCAGTTGGCCGCAATGGCTGGACCTGTGCTGATCCAAAGTCAGGAGCCAGGAGCCTCTTCTGGGTCTCACACACAGGTGCAGGGGCCCAAGGACTTTGGCCATCTTCCACTGCTTTCTCAGGCCAAAGCAGAGAGCTGAATTGGAAGTGGAGCATCTGGGACCCAAACCGGTGCCCACATAGGATGCTGGCACCATAGGCTGCGGCTTCACGCGCTACATCAC
This sequence comes from Lepus europaeus, assembly GCF_033115175.1. Classification (NCBI taxonomy): domain Eukaryota; kingdom Metazoa; phylum Chordata; class Mammalia; order Lagomorpha; family Leporidae; genus Lepus; species Lepus europaeus. The sequence goes on from NC_084848.1 coordinate 20,235,027, forward strand.
AGCGCTGGCCCACCAGATTTTTGCTATCTTTGCTATTTCTCTACCCATGTATATCAAGCAAACACTTTTAATATGGATAACACATGAATGAAGTGGAACTGGGGCAAGAGAGATGTTTGATGTGTTGTATTTAAATGTGCAAACATTTGGAATCTCCCAAGAAGTGTGGTATACCTAAGTACGTCTCCATGCTTGCAGGTTGCTAAGTTCATCCTAAAGAATGGAGCCCTGGAAACTTAATTTTTGGCTTAACCCACCTTTCCTATCATAACATTATCACTAGAGCCAACGGACTCTTTCGTGTGATCCATAGTTGCAGTTTTCAGTTTCTTCCCATTTTATTCCTTATGTCCTATTTGCTTCTATTAAATACCCTGAACAAATGTCTTTCTGAGTCAGGAAAAGGGACAATGTCCTGTGCAACCTCTCTGGATACCCTTTGGTGAGAAGGTCATGATCTTGTGCTAAGGAAAATCAGGGAGGGAGTGAGGCAGAGCAGACATGAACCTCATGATTGCTGCTCCTGGTTTTGATTTCCGGAACGCAGAGTGAAGCCTCACTTAGCCAGCCATTCCAAACCTGAAAGTCCTAGCTTGCAAAGAGAAGTTAGGAATACACACACAAGCGGCACTCTGAGGGAGACATGATATCTAGGTTGCTCATTTCCCATTCTCCAGTTCTCTTTCCTCCACTCTTTGAAGTTTTTCTGGAGAATAAAGCGCAAAAAAGAAAACAGCCTATCTTTTAAGCTGTGCCACCTAAGAATAAAGCCACGGGAGCCTTGGATTTCAGCCTGGAATGGGGATGCACTATTTGCCCTAATTAAAATGCAAGGAGGCCTTAGGCACAGTGGAGTTGGGGACAAAGAGACTGTAATTAGTGGCAAATCTCTTATTTTTATGGCATTTAAATGGCCAGAAGCTGCAGTGCGAAGCCTAGCGAAACCAAGGAGTTGTTAGTCCCCACACTGGTGACCTGGTTACTTGTTTTACTATATGCTAAGCATCCCAAGGGTGACTGGATAACCAGGAGCAATAGCTGGTCAGGAAAGCCACTCCAGAAATGCTTACATCCATCAAGATGATACTTTTCCTTTGGACTCCAACTAGGATGGGATTGGAAGTGAAGGAAGGAAGGAAGGAAGGAAAGCACTTACTAATATTAAAAAAAAAAAAAAAAGAAAAATGTGATAAAATAAGAGGGACAGAAGACTTTTTAGAGCCACATACATGGAACAGAGAGCTGGTGTCAAATATTTGGATCTGGGGATACTGGGAATAAAGATAATTCCCTTTGAACCTTTTGTGGAACGTATTTCCTCCATTTGAAATTTGGTAGATGCTAAATGTAGACTTTTATCTCTTTGATTTAATAAAGCCACTTTGAGTCAGGCCATCTTGGTATCTCTTCCCTTCAGAAAGATTAGTGTTGAGTGGTAAGTGTTTGGCATGATGGCTTTATTATTTTTTTAACTTTTATTTAATAAATATAAATTTCCAAAGTACAACTTTTGGATTATAGTGGCTTTCCCCCTGTAACCTCCCTCCCATCCGCAACCATCCCATCTCCCACTCCTTCTCCCAACCCATTCTTTATCAAGAGTAATTTTCAATTCTTTATATACAGAAGATCAAGTTAGTATATACTAAGTAAAGATTTCAACAGTCTGCACCCACACAGGGCATTATATTGAAGTGCCTGGTTCAAGTCCACGCTACTTTGCTTCTGATCTAGCTTCCTGTTAATGTGATCCTGGGCGCAGCAGGTTATGTCTCAAATATTTGGGTCCCTGCTACTGATGTAGGAGACCTGGATAAAGTTCTTGGCTCCTGGCTTTGACCTGGCCTACCTCTGGCTGTTGTGGTCATTGAGAGAGTAAACCAGCAGATGAAAGTTCTCTCTGTCTACTTCTCTGTCTCTGTCTCTCTACCTTTCAAGTAAAACAAAAATAATTTCAAGAATTTTTTAAAAAGAAATACTTTTGTTGGGACCTTAAATGTCAAATACTTAAAGCTAATAATGAAATTAGCCATGAGAACACTGTTCATATCTCTAATTTGAAGATGTAAACATCTAAAGTTATACAGTGGAAAATATCAGGTAATTTAACTGGATATTTGTTTGCTGAACCTTGAACTAGGTGCTTAGATATCTTGCTAAGCCATGAGCAGAGCTAATATGTGAAAAAGGCAATCTTCTAGTGAGTCTATTCAAATCAAAATTGGTACTTCGTATTATTCACTAAAGAAATATTTTTTAAAGGTAGGCATTTTGTGCAGTGATTAAGATGCTATGTGGGGATGCCTGCATCTCATTTATCAGAATGCCTTGGTTTGGGATTCCCAGCTCTGCTTCAAATTTCAGCTTCCTGTTAATGAAGATCCTGGGGGGGATAGGTGATAAGTACTTGGGTTCCTGCCACCCACGTGAGAGACTCAGATGTGAGATCCTTTCTCCAGGTTCAGCTTGGCCTTGCCCTGGCTTTTGCAGTCATTTGAGAAGTGAACCAGTAGATGGAGATCTCTTTCTGTCTCTTGTCTCTCTTTTTGTCTTACACTCTTTCAAATAAAATTAATAAGAATTTTGAAAACAAAATTTTGAAAAAGAACCTAAACCCAGCTGGTGTTTTATTCACATTGCATGCTTTAGCAGTACTTCTCCTAACTTTGCCTAGCTGCAAAAGTTTGACTAACTCACATGAGAAGTCTTCAGAAAGCTCATGAAAAATACGTATTATGAAAATACTATGCATGAATTACAAAAAAATTTTTGCACCAAAATAAATTTATCTGAATTCCATTTTCCATGAATTTCTTGAAGTACACTAGTGTAAGGCCTGCTGTGACTTTAAAATCCCACCGTGCATCAGGAAGAATGTAGCAGTCAGTTTACCTCTCCCTCAAAAATCTTTATAAGGGTTGTTTGGGAGCAAAGATTGATTATCCAGTATGTGCATTTTACAAGTGTGTGTGTGTGTGTGGTGTGTGTGTGTTTGCACTAAGAATAGATTTGCAAATGCCTACAAACAAACAGGCTGAAAGAGCAAAGTTCATTCCCCAAATTTAAAAAAATAAAAGACCATTATCAGCATGAGGCTTCATATTCACTCCTCATGTTATATGCACTGACCTTCCTTAGTGGACACAGGGATTGTTTGGCAAGGCCAGAGCTGAATTGGACCCATTATGCAGATACTGCAGGATATGCATAATTACAAACATAAAAAAAATCTTTAATTTCCGGAACATGTGTCCCAAAGCCCAAGCAAAACACTAGTATTCTCTTGTGCTTCAAATGTCTTCCCTAAAAGCTTGGGGTAAGGCCTTCCCATTGTGTCTGGGGAAGCTAATTATCTGGACCAGAGAAAGAGTGACTTGTTTGGTGAGGATCAGAGATGACGTTCACCATGTGAAAGGGAGGCAGGGGTGACAGCTGAGAGAGTTCATCCAGGAGACCAGCCCAGGGTTCATTTCTATTCTGTTGCTCATTCTGGCTCCTGGGGGTGGGTGGGGGTAGAATAAGATCCCAATAGTTTGGTCCATGTGTAGACAAAGCCTGCTGCATGCATATGCATTTCCCTTCTCAACAGAGAAGCTCTTATTTTCTTTTAATACCTTGAATTGTTCTTCTCTGCAACTAATTGTACCCAATGACCTTTCTTGAGTCCATCTCAGATGTTGATGTACCCAGGAATGAAGTTCATTCTTTAAAAATTTTTTATTCAGTTTTAAATTTATTTGAAAGAGAGAAGGAGATCTTCCATCTTCTCATTCACTTCCTAAATGCCCACTACAGCTGGGGCTGGGCCAGGCCAAAACCATGAGCCTGGAAACTCTATCTGGGTCTCCCTTATGAGTAGCAGAGACTCGATACTTGGGCCATCACCTGCTGCCTCCCAGGGTACACAGTACTGTGAAGCTGTAATCAGAAGCAATGGCAGGACTTGAACCCAGGCTCTCTGATATGGGATGTGGTCACCAAACACCTGCTCCCAGGAATGAATGTCAACATAGTCCTCCTTCCTCAGGGCTGTGTGCCTCTGCTCTGCTCTAAGCCTCACCTCTTCTGCTACTTCAGACAGATTTGTTGCTGACATTGCTGTCCCCTCTCCCCTGAGGCTCTTCCTCCTCTGTGCTAAGAACTCTGCTCCAGGATGCCTCTTCAAAAAGGCCCAGAACATTCCGTGCCTTCCCTCAGGCTTCTCTTAGGTTTCACTTTCTTCACAGTCCATGTCTCTACCTGAAATTATGTGATGATGTATTAGATTACTAGCGAGAAAGGACTTTGCTTCTCTCATTTGTTCTCTACAGGCATTTGAGGAGTGAAACAGCAGACAGAAGATTCTCTCTTAGTCTTTTTCTCATCTCTTCCTTTCAAATAAAAGTAAATTAAACAGAAGATTAATAATATGCTGGCATATTATTAAAAATAAGCAAAAGAAAGCAAAATAGACAAGAAAATTAGGCCAGCTTCTTACCTTTTTCTTTTTTCAAAGAAAAAAGGACTTATTTATTTTGAAAGTCATAGCTAAAGAGAGAGGTGAGAGAGACAGACAGAGGTCTTTCATCCACTAGTTCACTCCCCAGATGGATGCAATGGCTAGGGCTGGGCTTGGCAGAAGCCAGGAGCCAGGAACTTCTTCCAGGTCTCCCGCATGGGTGCGGGGGCCCATACATTTGGGCCATCTTTCCTGCTTTCCCCAGGCCATTAGCGGGGAACTGGATCAAAAGTGGAGGAGCCAGAACATGGGATGCTGGTGTCAGAGATGGCAGTTTTATCCAATACACCACAGCGCAGGCTCCTACCTTCTTCTTGTCAGCCAACAATTGTCAGAAGCTTAGAATTTCTCATTATTACATACTCAGTACGATACACACTGGTATATACTTACATCCATATGCGTATACATGCCATATGCATAGGTACATACACATGTACATAACATGTAAACCTATACATGCACAAGTATAACATTCACACATAACATATACCCTTACACACATATATATGTATATACAAACAGTTTCTTTCTGGAAACTTGTAAAAAGCACACTTAAGATTGTCCACTATATATTTTTTGTGCTTAAAGGTAGTTCTCAAAGATGAATTCTCCCAGTTTATCTCAAAGCGTCCTTAAAATGTTTTATCAGAACTTTCCTTCCAGAGAATGTGCTAGCTCCTCAGTGAGGCATTGTGAAACACAAAGTAAACTGCCCAAGCACGCATCAATTAACTAGAGCATTCATGCAGAAAACATTTCGGTGCTGGGAATACAATAATGAGAAACCTGGACACCATCCCTGCTTTCCCCAAGTTGAGGTTACCTAACAGTTGGGCAATCTGTCACTAACGGAACCTTCTGGGAGCCAACAAGAGCTTTTCTGAACCAGTGCTGGGGACAGCTGCTTTGCGTTGCCAACTGTGAAACAGCAGGGGAGCCACAAACAAAGAATGGAATTAGATCTATTTTGTATTCATAGACGGCACATTTACAGCCTTGAAACAATCATATAGTCTCAGTGGTTGACATTAAATTATAAATAAAGGATATGGCATCAAAATATTTACAGAAGGATACTTTTAAAAAGTTTTTGGGAAAATAGAATTAAGAGGTAAGTTGAGGGGCCAGTGTTGGAGCTTAGAAGGTTAAGCTGCCACTTGCTGGCATCCTGTACTGACTGCTCTGCTTTGATCCATCTCCCTACTGATATACCTGGGAAGGCAGCAGGGGATGGCCCAGGTGCTTGGACCCCTGCCACCCATGTGAGACACCAGGAGGAATTCCTGGTTTCTGGCTTTCGCATGGCCCATCCCTGGCTGTTGTGGCTATTAAGAGAGTGAACCAGTGGACAGAAGATCTTCCTCCCTCCCACCCTCCATCCTTTGTCTATTGTTCCCTCTGTCTGTGTCACTCTGCCTTTCAAATAAATAAATCTTTTCTTGAGAAGAATTTTATTTTGGTGGAAAAAAGAGTTTTGAAATCCATGCATAGTTTTATTCATATTAAATGTTTTTCTGTAAACTTTTTAAAGACTTTTCATATTTAACATCTTAATCTACCCAAGATCCCAGAGGAGAAAAAGAAAAAAAAATCTGTATTAACTATTTTAATAGTATCACTGATCTTCAAAGAGTATATGGAAAATACATTATGGAAAAACTATGCTTGGCTTTCAGAATTTCTTTTGTACCTACCAAAATGAATTTATCTTTCAATTTCATTTTCCATAAACTTTTCATAGTATCCTTATATTAGCTGACAACTTATAGATTTATTATTCATTTAGTCAGTGTTGCTGTGAGTCCCACCATATACTAGTCACTGTTCGGGGCACCATAGATACAGCCAGATACTCTTCATGTGGGACACACACTCTGCTGGGGCTGCCATGCCAGAACCACAGTGAAGCGGATCCAGAGTAAGTTTGTGATGTCACGTGGCAAGTAGGAAGGAGAGGAAAATGAGGCAAAAGAGGGGAATGTGTTGAGGAGGGTGCAAAACTTTACATAAGGCGAGGGAGTGACTTTCTGGGAGGTAAACGTGAGGGAAGACTGAAGGGAAGGGAGGGGATGAGCCTTGCAAAGCTGAAAGGACAGAGGCGCTGGTTTGGAGGGAATGACAGGAACTTGGCTTTGGACACATAGAGATGTGATGGAGACTGCAAGTGCATTTGGACATAAGAATGTGTCTTTAAATAAAAATCACGTCCAGTTAACCCATACTGAATACTTCCTTTGTGTTAAGCACGTTAGTACTGCTTTGTCAGTGCTAACCTGGTCCCCTTCTGAGGGTTGTGTTCTTTGTAGCCCCATTTTGTAGTTGAGAAAGTGGAGGAGCAGCTGGTTAAATAACTTGCCCAGGCTGTACAGCTGGCTCATGCCGTGAAGCAGGCGGTGTGGGTGCAGGAGCCTTGCTCGTTTCCTCAGGAAAGGAGGGGAGGCAGAGTTCGATCTCCTTTCACTCTGTTCCCTGCTGGATGTTTGTGGCTCTGCGGCACAGTGCTGGCGTCATCTTGCTTTTATCTGGCCTGGCATCAAAGGAGAAGAACCTGCTCCAGGCTCAGCACTGTCCTTTCTATTCAGCTAAGCTTGTGGCCTGAGGACATTCAACCAAGAACCTAAATCAGATAACTCATGTGAGATCTCTAAGCTGATAAATAAATAAAGTATATTAGACCGAATGAGAATAGTTTGTGAGCTGCTGGGACTTCTGGGACTTTGCCTCTCTCCACTGCATTTTCCTTGGTTTCTCCTTCAAGTGACACGTTGTGAATGTAAAGAGCCAGTGTGAAAATACAAATAATTATAATAGCTTCCTTTCTGAGCCATCGGAGTCTTTTCTGATGTGTGGTTTTAATAAGTTTTATTAGCTACGAAATAAATGCAAAGGAACATCTTAAAACGCATATTAAATTATAAAGAACAGTGGTCAGCTAGTTTTATGAATGCATATTGTTGTCAGCTAACAGCTCTCCATGTTTCCCTACTGATCCCGTCTTCCTCCTTCATTCCCTCCCTTCCCTCAGTCCTCTATCACCACCTTCCTGAGTTTTGTGATAATAACTGCATTACTTTTCCTGACAGCTTTCCTACCCCACACATGCATCAAGAATGGTGTAATTTAATTTAGCCAGGTTTTGAACCTCATATGAATGAAATACTACCTCATTTATTTTGTGACTTGCTCCTTTAACACAACCTTATTTGTGAGATTTGTCCATGTTAGTACCTGTAGCTAGGGTTCATTTAGGTTTTATTGTTTAGTTCATTTTTTTTTACTTATTTTCATTTAGTTTTTATTCATTTGGTGAAAGGTGAAGGATTTATACGATCTGAAGGGAAACCAGAGTATTAGTTTTTATTCATTTGGTTACTGAGGGACATTGGGTCGTTTTTCCTCATCAGCAGTTAAGAACATGCTTCTATGATCATTATTTTCATTTTTCTAAAAGCATTATTGGCCGGCGCCGTGGCTTAACAGGCTAATCCTCCGCCTTGTGGCTCCGGCACACCAGGTTCTAGTCCCGGTCGGGGCACCGGATTCTGTCCCGGTTGCCCCTCTTCCAGGCCAGCTCTCTGCTGTGGCCCAGGAGTGCAGTGGAGGATGGCTCAAGTCCTTGGGCCCTGCACCCACATGGGAGACCAGGAGAAGCACCTGGCTCCTGGCTTCGGATCAGCGAGATGCGCTGGCCACAGCGGCCATTGGAGGGTGAACCAACGGCAAAAAGGAAGACCTTTCTCTCTGTCTCTCTCACTATCCACTCTGCCTGTCAAAAAAATAAATAAAATAAAAGCATTATTAATTTAGGTCCTGGTGAACATGTGCAAATGGTTCTCTTGTATAAAAATATGAGGGGTCGGGTGGGCGTTTAGGCTAGTAGTGAAGACACCTGGATTCCCAGCTCTGGCCCCTGACTCCATCTTCCTTGGGAAGCAGCAGCAATGACACAAGTAATTGGGTTCATGCCACTCATAAGGGAGACCTGGATTCAGTTCCCAGCTCTTACTTTGGCCAGGGGCACAGCTGCAGCCATTTCAGGCATTTGGAAAGTGAAAGCAGCAGAAGGGATTGCCCCTGCCCCCCAACACACACACACACACACACAGCTATTTAAAAAGAAACAAGCAGGAGAGAAATTGCTGAGCTCTGTAATATTTTCATCTTCAACTCAATCAGATAACGTCAACTTGTTTGTTCCTATTCGAAGTATTATTTGCTGGTTTTCAAAAATACAATTCTCTTTTATATGTTGATTTTTAAGTCACAATCATTTTGCTGAAGTTATTTGATAAAGTGTCAGTAGTATATTTTGGTTATTTGTAATACACGAAATGTCATCTGCAAATAGGCAGAGACACACAGAGAAAGAGACGGATAAATATCCCCTCTGCTGGAACACTCCCCAAATGCAAGCAATGACCAGGACTGAGCCAGGGCTGAAGCTGGGAGTTGAGAGCTCAATCCAGGTCTTTATGTGGGTGGCAAGAATCAATCTTGAGCCATCACCACTGCCTCCCAGTGTCTGCATTAGCAGGAGCTGAAATCAGGAACTAGAGCCAGGAATTGAACCTAGGCACTCGGATGTGAGAGACACGAGCATCTTAACCACTAGGCTAAATGCCTGCTTCTTATTTTTCACTTTCTCATTGTATAGACTTTGGCCATAAATGTGATGTTGCATAGAAATGGGGATCATGAACATCCTATCTTGGTTTGAATCTTCAAAGGAAACATTTTCGACATCACACATTGTCTGCTGTAGGGTTTGGGGTTGTCTCTATTAGGTTTCGGTGGTCTCCTGTTTCTGCTCCCAAGCAGCAGCTTAATCATTGCACCACAGCTGACCCTTTTTAAAGATTTTTTTTTGAAAAAGGCAAGAAAGAGAAACAGAAGTTCCCCATCCACTGGTTCACTCCCCAAATACCCACAATGATCTTTTTTTGGGCTGGATCTCTCATGTGGGTGGCAGGAGCCCAATCAATTGAGGCATTACTTGCAACTTCCCAGGGTGTACATTTGCAGGAAGCTAGCATTGGGAGTGGAGCTGGTATTCAAACCAAGGCACTCCAGTATGGAATGTGTCATCTTAACTGTGCCAAACTCCTGCTCCAGGTAAATTCAACTAGTCATAATTCATTTCTCCTGCTCATGAATCGTTAGATTCTCTGATAATAATTTGCTCAGGATTCTCCTGTGTCTCTCCATGGTTGAGATTAGTCTATAATTCTTATAGACAGTATAAATTGAATATATTTTGTCAGGTTGAGGTATCAGGAAATGCTAACCTCATAAAGTGACTTGGTGAATGGACCTTCTTTTTCTGTACTCTGGAATAGTTAGTAGAAGATTGAAATATATATTTTTTCCACTAAAGTATAAAACGTCCCAGTAAAACCACCTGGCCTGGGCAGGCGCTTAATACAGTGGTTAAGATGCCAGTTGGGGTACCCATGTCCCGTATATCATATTGAAAGGCCTGAGTTTGAGCCCTGGCTCCAGCTCCTGATTTCAGCTTCGTGCCAGTGTAGACCGTGGGAGATAACAGGCAATCTCAAGTAGTTGGTTCCCTGCCAGCCTTGTGGGGAGACAAAGATTGAGTTTCCAGGTCCTGGCTTTGACCTGACCTCGCCCCAGTAGTTGAAGGCACCTGGGAGTGAACCAGAGCATGAGAGATATCTGTGCCTTTCAAATAAATAAATTCAGGGCCCAGTATTGTGGTGCTGCAGGTTAAGCTACTGCTTGACAACAGCATATCTTATCAGAACACCAGTTCCAATCTCAGCTGCTCCACTTTTGATCTAGCTTCCTGCTAATATGCCTGGGAAGGCAGCAGAAGATGGTCCAAATACTTGGGCCTCTGACTCTTGTATGGGAGGCCAGGATGGAGTTCTGGTTCCTGGTTTCAGCCTGGCTCAGACCTGTCTGTTGTAGCCATTTGGGGATGGAAGATTCCTCCCTTTCCTTCTTCCTTTACTTCCCCCTCTCCCTCTCCCTGTTGCTCTGCCTTTCAAATAAGGAAGCTATTAAAAAAAAAGTTACAAAGAATAGAAAGTTTTAAAACCAACTGGTTTTATGTTTCCCTTATAGGAATATTGTAAGTACTGATTCACTTTATTTCATAATTATTGAACAAGTCAGAGATTTAAAAGTTACATTTTTCTAAGATTTCTACAATTTTATCTATGTTTTCAAATGTATTGGTGTAAGGACATTCATTATTTCCTTTCATTGCCTTCTTAACATTTTTTATAAGATTTTATTTATTTATTTGAAAGAGTTACACAGAGAAAGGAGAGAGAGAGAGAGACACAGAGAGAGGTCTTCCATCTGCTGGTTCACTCCCCAATTGGCCAGAGCTGCACTGATCCGAAGTAAGGATCCAGGAGCTTCTTCCAGGTCTCCCACATGGGTGCAGGGGCCCAAGGACTTGGGCATCTTCTACTGCTATCCCAGGCCATAGCAGAGAGCTGGATTGGAAGAGGAGCAGCCGGGACTCAAACTGGCGCCCATATGGGATGCCAGCACTGCAGGCAGCGGTTTTAGCTGCTACACCACAGCTCCAGCCCCACTAGACTTTTTGATCCTGCACTCTTACCATTTTGTAAGTAAGCTGGCACCTCCCAAATATGTTTATTTGCCTGTGCACCAGCCCCAAACCCAGGCATTCTAATATGAGATGCAGACATCCCAAAACAGCGTCCTAGTTGCTGTATTAAATACCCACCTCTCTCAATAGTTTTTTTTTTTTTTTACAATTCTATTGGTATTCTCAAGGAATCTTTTATTTGTGTTTTTTAAAATTCTCATAATTTAAGACTTTTTGTTGGTTTAAGAGGGAAAGAGAGAGGAGAGGAGTAGATTGTGAGCATGAGAATGTGCTTCTATCATTTGGTTCACTCCTCAAATGCCCACAGTGGCTAGGGCTGGGCCTAAGCCAGGAGCTGGGAACTCAGTCCAGATTTCCATGGGTGGCAGGAGCCCTGTTGCTTAAGCCATCTATCCTAAAGCGCTCTCCTCCCAGTCTTTTTGAACTTTTAGGACTTTTAGGGGAGTGTCATTACATAGGTAAGATTGATTATATCATTGGCCACTGGTGATCTAGTTAACCTGCAACTCTTCTCCTCAACTTGGAGGCTGGGGCTGGGGAGTCGAACGGACAGTTGCAGAGCCAAGCGCATGGCTAGTTCCCTTGGCAACGAACCCCTCATCTTGTAGGTTTCTAGGCCTGAGGACTTACCAAAAATTGCCTCATTAACACTAGCTCAGATGTGTTTGAAAGGGTATGTTGTAAATAAGAGACTATCTTTCACCTTTGCAGCTCTAAAGCTGTTCAGAGCTACTTTGGGAACCAAGGACTAAAGGCTAAATACTTTAATAAAAGATACTCTTATTGCTTTAGTCACTTAGGAAATAGCAAGATTGCTGGAGCTGGAAGCCAAGAATTATAGACAAAAACCCAAAATATATATAAATATCATATCACAGTATCGCATATATGTCATCAGCCCTAATGAGTCTCCATTTATATATTTAACAGTCTGGAATCTCTAACTACAGTCAAAAGCAGAGCAAACAGAGGCATGTCATATGCATGTACTTATGTAGTCCCAGATCCACTCATCTCTTAACCCAGACTGGCTCCAGTTTTGCAATGTGAATTAGCAGTTTTTCTTGAATTATTAGTGTGCCACTAAAACTGGAGAATATTCAAGGGTAAGGGTATAGTTTGGGTTTGAATGAAGCTGAGATCTAAATTTAGAAATAATATTAGATCTCCAAAGTAATTCTTAGTCCTTTTCTTTGATTGGAGGGTCCTGAGATCTTAGCTGTAATAATAGTTTTGATATTTACTCTTCGTAGGATCTCAGCCAGTTGCCCTGTCTTTGTCATGAGTGATTCTTTCTGTATTTCTGTGACAGAACTTCAAAAAGTTCATGATAAAATGGATTTAAAAGATTAATTTGTTTTGGTGCAAAAAATTTTTGAAATCCAAGCAGAGCTTTTTCTTAATATGTATTTCCTGTAACTTCCTGAATATTCCTTGTCTGGCTGTTCAGATTTCATAGAGGGGCCGGTGTTGTGGTGTAGTGGGTTAAGACGCCGCTTGCAATGCCAGTATCCCTTATGGGCACTAGAATGAGTCCCAGCTGCTCCACTTCTGATCCAGCTCCCTGCTGGTGAGCCTGGGAAAGTTCCTGTGCCCCTGCACTCATGTGGGAAACCCAGGTGAAGCTCCTGGCTCCTGGCTTCAACCTGACCTGGCTCCAACTGTTGCAGCCATTTGGGGGAGTGAACCAGTGGATGGAAGATTCTCTCTCTCTCTCTCTCTCTCTCTCTCTCTCTCTCTCTCTCTCTCCAGCATTGCCTTTCAAATAAAATAAGTGAATCTTAAAAAAAGAGAGATTTCTTAGAATCTGGATAACATCAAGGAACTGAAGATAAATGAAATACAACTATTTATATTGTATGCTCTTCGATTTTGGTTTTTCCCCAGCCCTGACTATGCCTTGCTGGACGTGCCCTTCATTCGGCTCCCTGGGCAGATGTCCTCTGACCTCCGAGAGCAGCTGGACCACTCATTCAGAAGACACTAGCAGTCCTAGCTTTGGTCCTTCATATACAGACCTACAGCTCATCAGTGCTGAGGAGCAGACGAGCGGCAAGGCTTCTGGAGCTGACTCGACTGGTAAGATGGAGCTCCATGCCAGAGGGCTCTGCACATCCCTTCTGGTGTTCCCAGGTGCTCTGTAATGTCTTGATTCCTTGCAGCCTGCATTGCTTGCAGAATGAGTTCAGGTACAGTCATCTAGTCAAAAAGCTAGAGTCCAGCATGGCTTGAAATTGCAGTGGGAAAAACATGCAAACACATTGGCTGCTTAGCTGGCACATGAGTCATACTAAGAGGCCATTTAACAGTGCATTTTAAAGTGTTATTTTCTGAAGGTTTGGGGCATGTACTGTTCCCTGTCAACTTATTTTCTCCTTGGGTTGCTGAGTTCTGTGTAATACGCACAAGGCTGATTCTCTCATCCTACCACCCACGCGTCTTCTCTCTTCAGCAAGGGGGAGGAATATTTAAACAGAGAAAAAATAAATGTTATATGGAATGGAATGAGAATGTGTCCAGACGCACACATCATTTTGTACTTAAATGGCGGTTCTGCTGTGCCTTCAGTGATCTTTTTGCTGGTCTATAATGTCCCACGATCTCATTGATTAAACTTTATGATAATCATAGGAATGCTGGCTTTCTTTGCAGGTGAAATACGAGTCCGTCAACAGGTGCTGTGTTTTGGGTGTGGTTTGGGATAGTCGTGGATAAGATCCATGTTTTTGTGTTGTGGTTATTTGACCTAAGTGATGGTTTCCACTGAGTGTGATGGAGGTGCTGCTGGGATCTCTGTGGAGGAAAGTATCCAGTGTGTCCACTGCATTTGTTTTACCTTTTCCAAACTGTTGTCGGGGAGTTTTGTCCCCAGATTGTTTTTCTAGTCGGGATAACATTTGCCCTCATGCTGTGTGCTGTGGGGTCCTCCAAGTGTAAAGAGGGGTGGATCCCTCCTATATTCTAAAGGGTTTGGGCAGGATTGGTTGATAGTTGATAATATTGCAGAGAATCCTCATTCAGAGCCATCTCTCTCTTCACAAGCCACAGATCTTTATGGCATTCTGTTTTCACGGGAAAAAATCGTGCCAACATAAAGTTATCTTTCATTCCATTTTTCTTTTTTCAAGATTTATTTATTTACTTGAAAGAGTTACATAGAGAGGGAAGGAGAGGCAGAGAGAGAGAGAGGTCTTCCATCCTCTGGTTCACTCTCCAATTGGCTGCAACAGCTGGAGCTATGCCCATCTGAAGCCAGAAGCCAGGAGCTTCTTCCGAGTCTCCCACGCGGGTGCAGGGACCCAAGCACTTGGGCCATCTTCCACTGCTTTTCCAGGCTATAGCAGAGAGCTGGATTGGAAGAGGAGCAGCCCAGTCTCAAACCGGTGCCCATATGGGATGCCGGCACTGCAGGCGGCAGCTCTTCCCACTACGCCACAGCGCTAGCCCCTCATTCCATTTTCCCACAAACATTTTGAAGTACCCTTGTGTACATCCCCACAACTGCATTTCTACCATGGGGAGCATCTTGTGGATGGAAAGTCGCATGCAGCAGCTAAAGCCATCAAGAAGGAGACTGAGCTTGTCTCCCCACTTTGCCTCTCTTTGCCCTGTCTCCTTTCTAAGCCATTCTGGGGCAGAGGCGTACAATATATATATTCTGGTCTGCAGAATTAGCCTGCTTAGATTCAGATCCTGGTACTGCCATTTACCAGCTATGCAATCTTTGGCAAGATCCTTACTATCCTTAGGACTCAGTTTCATCTTCTGGGAATAACAATAATACCTACCTGACCCAATTGTCAGCTCCTAGTAGAGTAAGTGATCATCAAGGATGAAACTTATTCCCTTCCTGCAATAGGATTCCTGTGTCAGGATGGTACCGATTGGGCCCATCATTGAAGGGAAAGGTGAGATCTCTAGTCCCAGGCTATTTTTCTGATGGCCTCTCTATTTTCTTATAGTTGAAAGTTGTTTTAGTTCTTGGAGATTCAAATGACAAAAATAAGTCCTAGCTTGCACTAGGCATTCTTTACCTGTCTGAAAAGTCAAATTATTTTTAGCATCTCCCTTTCCTAAAGTCATGCTAACAGAGTGGCAGTTTGCATCAAGTAAACCTCCTCCCAGGTCATTCTGGTCAGGGTCCCAGCAGGAGGCAGATGGGGCCTTGAAAAGTGTTGACCTGCAGAGAATTTAATTAAGGGGCTGCTTTGTAGAGGCAGCAAGAGTTGGAGTCACAGGATAGTGGTTGCCCAGAAGATGCTACAGATATAAAAGGACAGGGCACAGTAGAGATTAAATGAAGTATGGAGATAGCAGGGCGTAAATACCCAGGTCTTGTGCTGGTGTTTCCCACTTGGCAGATGCAAGCCAGAAGCCACAGGGCACAAGGCCCTAAAGAGGCACTCTCTATATAGAGTTCAGCCACCAGGGCACAGAGCCAGTAGAGAATGAATTTGGGGCATAGGGTAGGATAGAGCAGAGGAGAGCCAACACACCTTGGTCTCCACCAGGAACTTAAGTGGCCCCAACCAGGCCAGGGTTTCTGTAGGGACTCAAAGGCAAACCCAGTACTAGATAATGGCATGTGATGTTCTTCTTTCCTTCAGCAGTTTCCATGGCTGCAGGGAGGTGAGGGATTGCCTTTAGTAACCACCCTGTTTTACAGTAGTGATAATCACGGCCAGCACGTACTGAATGTGTGCTGTGTGTGTGCCAGTATATATCATGTACTGTCTTTGACCTTTTACAACACTCTCATGGGGCAGGTGTCGTTCTACCCATTGTCTAGTTGACGCTTCATCTGAAGAAGCTGGAAAGACTTGTTTAAAAGGAAACACTGAAAAATGGATGACCTGGATTTTAATCAACATTCCAAAGATTTTTCTAGCAATTTCCCAAACCTAGCAGTACCTGAGTCCCTATGATTATCAATTTGCTGTGACTTTTGGACCTTCTGTACAGTTACAGATAGAGGATAAATACAAACGTAAAACCAGATGTTGCTCTGCAGTTTATTTTTAGTTATCAGTAGGATGAGGGCATTTAAAATAAGATGTGTAGCAGGCAGAGCCTGAGGATAAAGTTCATGTGTCCTTTTTTTTTTTAAGATTTTATTTATTGATTTTTAAGAGGTAAAGTTACAGACAGTGAGAGGGAGAGACAGAGAAAGGTCTTCCACCCACTGGTTCACTCCCCAAATGGCCACAACGGCTGGAGGTGGGCGGATCTGAAGCCAGGAGCCAGTGGCTTCTTCTGTGTCTCCCATGCAGGTGCAGGAGCTTAAGTGCTTGGGCCATCTTCTAAAGCTTTCGCAGGCCATAGCAGAGAGCTGGATTGGAAGAGGAGCAGCCGGGACTAGAACTGGCACCCATGTGGGGTGCCAGTGCCTGCAGGCAGAGGATTAACCTACTTTGTTGCAGCACCAGTCCCAGTTCATGTGTCTTTAACAGCTGTGCATGCTTGCAGGTAGCTTCTGTCTGTCCCAGTGCTCTTTTATGGAAACAAGTTTCTGGGCACTCTACCATGAAAAGAAATCTCCCCGTTCGTTCTTAAAGAATTCTGTTTGTTTATTTGTTTAATTGTTTAAGATTTATTTGTTTCAAAGGCATAGAACTGCTGATTCACTCCCCAGATGGCACAACAGCTAGGGCTGGACCAGGCCAGAGCCAAGAGCCGGGAACTCCATTTGGGGCTTCCATCTGGGTAGCAGGAGCCCAAGGACTTGGGCCATCTGCTGCTGCTTTCCCAGGTACATTAACAGGGAAATTGATTGGAAGCCGAACAGCTGAGGCTCAAACCAGAACTCCTCTAAGGGATGCTGGCTTGGCAAGCAGCTGCTTAACCTGCTGCACCACCAGGGGCAGCCCCTGAAAAAAAGAGTGATACAGAAAGGGAGGTCCCATTTGCTAGTTTGTTCCCTCAAATGCTTGTAACAGCTAAGGCTGGGCCAGGCTGAAACTGAGAGCCAGAAACAATCCAGGTTTCACATGTGAGTGGCAGAACCCAACCATTTGAGCTAACACCTGCTGTCTCCCAGGGTTTGCATTAGCAACAAGTACAAATTGGTAGCATAGCTGAGATGGGTTGTAGACATTCCAACCACCAGGGTGAACACCCACCCCACCTTTTTCTTTAGAAATTACACCAGGGCCCAGGTTGGCACAGGAGCTAGGAGATGATGTCTGCTAGTAGTGGAGCAGTGTCCCTTCACGTCCTTAATCCCCATCCACTCCCTCAGGCCTGAACTCAGTGATGAGCAGTGAACCTCTAGCACCCTGGGAAGTGGGAGGCAGTGAGGTGAATCCTTGGGGAGCAGTTCTCTGGCCATGGGGACAGTGTCAGGAGGCAGTCTGAGCTGTGGGAACCCCGAAAAAGTTCTTTCTGAACACTTTGACCTGTGCAGTCAGAGTGGAGTTCTTTTTTTTGGATGAAGGTATTCTTATGCTTAAATGTTTTTAATTTCTTACAAAGATTTTAATTAAGCTTCACAGTCACTAAACAGTTTTTACACCTAGTCTTCATGATTCTATGTCTTCATGCTTTCAAATGGAGTCATCTTCAAAACATGACAAATTTCAGGATCCATCATATAGTATTTCATTCAGATTATGTTTTCCAAAAGAGAAGTTTCTGTGTTAGTTGCCTTTGAAAGTTCTCATACCATTTCAGATCCGCATTTGCTGGAATGAACATTTCAGATGGACTTGGTGTCATCCGGACCTGCGAGACAGCAAATGATGAAGCAAAATTGTAGAAGTTGTCCAACATTTTTTGTTTGAACTGTGTGGATGGGTCAGCCAAGGATACAGCAGCATTGCTTGCTGGAGGCTGCCGAGCCAGACTGTCCAGCAATTCCACTGAAATTCCAATCTGAGCAACAGATGGAGTCTGGACAATATTCATGGCTCCCATGGGGTGTTGGCTTCCTTCTCCAGATTTAAGACCTGAAATTTTGAAGATGGCGCTTGGTTTCCCATTTGTGAGAAATCCTAGGAATTACCATACTGGTATTCCACTTGAATCAGGATAGGAAAAGTAGACAGATCCTCCCATTCCCTCAGGAAATGGGATTGTTCCAAGCATAAAAACTACAACATGGTGCATATTTTCATAATTAGGCAGGTCAAAAACAAATTTATCCTCTGCTACTTGCTGTGCAACTGTTTGTACCAGCCTCACTACCACAAGACAGCCAAACATGGTGTTGGTGGTGACTCTGCTCAGCCAGCAAGGTCTTGAAGCTGGTGACTAGGAGTCCTGGAGATCCTGCCCCAGTCGAGCCCAAGAACCTCCCAGAACTTGCAGGAGGGAGCCTCCTCTCCACTACATAGCAACTGGACCAGCAGCAAGCAGGGTGGAGTTCTGATTTTGAAAAACCTTTAACTCACCCTGGGTCCTAGGAGAGGAGGAGGAGAAGGAAAAGGGAGGTTTAGGAGAATGAGCATATTAGAAACTGTGGCATTTATCCATCTATCACAGCAGAGGAGAATGTAAATGTGCTTTCAGTTGAGCCATGGGAAGCCCCAGCCAGGTAGCCACCTGTCCCTGTCTGCCACCAGGCTTGTGGCAGTGCTGGTCTCTGAGAGAGCCCTGCTTAGGCTGGATGACTCCATCAGGCTGACTTGAACCACCCTGGCTCTGGAGCAGATTCTCACCTGTCCCTGTCTCAGAGAAGGCATGTCTAGAGCTTGCCTTCCTCACCTTTGAATGTGGCAGTCTGTCCAGGCAGGGTGTGGGGTGAATGTGAAAAGGTGTTTTGTGTTGTGCAGAGTGTGTAGGGATTTTTTTTTTTAATTTCTAATTTTAACTACCTGTGCCTTGTTGCCCTTTGACATGGGAAATAAGGATAATTATGGCCTACTCCTTTGTTACTCCAAAGCGGGTTGTAAACTGTGTGCCACTGGGATGAGATGGGAGGAGTGCTTTGCACTTCTCAGCACAAGCAGTTGGTAAATACGGAGAGGCACTATGTTGGGTTTGGGGTGATTTGTTTCTATGCTGAGGATTTGGGGGTCCTTGTGAGGAACTGTCTTGGAGAGACTCATATCATTGATTTCATGTCTCCCACACCCTAATCCCCACCTGTAGTACCATGCCCCTTAGCTTTATGAAGGGCAGTGAGGAGTAACAGCACAGGAAGAGTTGCAGCCCCCATCAGCAGTGCCCTGTCAGGACAGTGTGTGGGGGTGGTGGCTGGGACGGGTGCTCTGTGCTTCACCTCTTGGTACAGAGAGGTATTATGGTGCTCCAGCTTCAGACTGTTTCCCTTGGCTGAGCCACATACCCCTCCTGGTGCTTGCTGTGTGCGGAGTTTCTTCAGCTGGGTTTGACGGCCCCATGGGTAGTGCAAGTCCTGGCATAATCGTGGAGGGAAAGACTCTGTGATCAGCCTGCACTTCCTTCTCATTTTCTCGCCAAGGGGATAATTAGGAAGAGGCAGGCAAGCCCATCTCCTCACCTTGCTCAAATCTCTGGGTGGGGCAGAGCTGGAGCGCTGCAGTGATGTTTGCTGCGGTGTTCAGCTCTCCAGAGCAACAGAAGAACTGGGAGCGGGCTGATCCCAAACAGCGCTTGCATCCCTCTCACCCCCATAGTCACAGGGACCCCTTTGCTGTGTTGTCTTTAGCAGTCAGAGGGTCAAGGGAATTAAAAACAAGCCTCCATCTTTGCAGAGAAAACACATAAATGTGTCTAGGAGCACAAGCTGCTGCTCAGTGATGGGCACACAGGAGAAGTACGGATTTGAATATGGGATTAGAATACTCAGGCCCAAGGAAGGAGCTGTGGTGAAGCGGATAAAGCTGCTGCCTGTGACGCTGGCATCCCGTATGGCCACCAGTTCAATTCCTGGCTGCTGCACTTCTGACCTAGCTCCCTGGTAATGCACTTGGGAAAGCAGCAGCAGATGACCCAAGTCCTTGGCTCCCTATACCTTCATAGGAGACCCACAAGAAGCTCTGGCTTCAGACCGGGCCAGCTCTGACCATTGCAGCCATTTGAGGAGTGAACCAGCAAATGGAAGATCTCTTTCTGTAACCTCTACTTTTCCAATAAATAAATAGATACGTAAGTCATAAAGAAAAGAATACTCAGACACTCATGTATGCCAGCTGAGGAATGTGAAGCTGGAGGATGCGTGTGGCAGGTGTTTAATAACTGGATGGTGAGAGATGGCAGGTGACAAGGCTCATCTGCCCCCGAGACACTTGTATCCCATTTGGGTTTAGGAATCCTGTGTTTCCCAGCCTGTGTCCCATGCTGCAACCCAAGAAAAAACAGGAGGCTAGGGATCAATGTGTTTGGTCCCTGTCTGTTGGAGAGTTGTAACATGTATTAGCTTATTATATTAATGACTTCAAAAAGTCCTGGAATTATACATGTATGTATATAATCTATGTTTATATGTGTATGGGATATATATTACATAAAAGAATGCATACATAAATTTTACACATTCCTATAGACGTAACTTTGCATTAACCTATACTGCCTTCCTAGTCAGATTGCAGTGTACAAGGAAACCCCAAGCACATGTAAGTTGGCAAATGTGACTCAGAAATACTGCCACTGCTAAAGTGTTGGAAAACCAGAGAAACCAGAAAGAAATGTTTTGGTGAGCTTGCCTGGATGAGTTAGCTTTGTGAGGTTAGCCCCCCTTTGTCTCATGATCTGTTAAACTTCTTGACCTTTAAAAAATATTTTTTAATTCTAGATTCAGCAGACCCAGGATTACATTTCTCCAGACTTTCTTTGTATTTAGACCCTTGTTAGCTTTAAAACAAATTTAGACCAGATGTTCTTGATATATTTGCATTTAACTAGTCACAGTGGAATTCTGTCAGAGCAGTAGGATTTCTCCATAGATTTTGTACTCATGCTCCCCGCCCCCCCCCCCCCCCCCCCCGAAACAAGTGTTTCTCTGGGGTGGAGAGTCAAGCACCAGAGGCCTCCAGTTTTGTGACAACTTTTTATATGTTCAGAAAAGCTCTCTTGTTTCTTGTTAGAGGTAGGATAAGAACATCACTGGGGCTTGCGTCTGTCTACAGGATTTAGGGTGTTTCTCTGTTGCCTGCTTTGTTCTGATCCTGCTGCAGCTTGATCAGAGTCACAGGTAACTAGTAATCAGCATATGCCTGATGGAATTAGAGGGGACTTTTGTTGTTCTTAAAGTACATCTGTATTCTATGATATTTTTTTTTTTTGCCATGAATGTATTTTGCTTGGAGAACAAAAACAAATTAACTTACTAATTTTTTTATTTGAGAGACAGAGAATTCCAGTTTGCTTGTTCATTCTCCAAATGCCCACAGCAGCGAGGACTGGGGTAGAACAAAGTTGGGAGCTAGGAACTCCATTCAGGTCTCCCACATGGGTGGTGGGATCCCGATGCTGTCCCCAGAACATTTTTTTTTTTTTTAACAAATTGCTTCCTTTTTCCTTTCTTTCTTTTTTTTTTTTTTTTTTGACAGGCAGAGTGGACAGTGAGGGAGAGAGAGACAGAGAGAAAGGTCTTCCTTTTGCCGTTGGTTCACCCTCTAATGGCCGCCGCGGTAGCGCGCTGCGGCCGGCGCACCGCGCTGTTCCGATGGCAGGAGCCAGGTGCTTCTCCTGGTCTCCCATGGGGTGCAGGGCCCAAGCACTTGGGCCATCCTCCACTGCACTCCCTGGCCACAGCAGAGAGCTGGCCTGGAAGAGGGGCAACCGGGACAGGATCGGTGCCCCGACCGGGACTAGAACCCGGTGTGCCGGCGCCGCAAGGCGGAGGATTAGCCTGTTGAGCCACGGCGCCGGCCACTTCCTTTTTCCTTTCATTAACGGTTACAAATTTGGCCTCATTTCTGTTCTTATATTTTTATCTCCATAGGCTGTACATTTCAGATTTTAATCTGCACTACACAAGCAAACAAAAAACTTTAAAGACTGCTTTTTTTGGAAGTTTCTCTGGGGGCTGGTGCTGTGGTGTAGCAGGTTAAGCCACCGCCTGCAGTGCCGACATCCCATTTAGGCACCAGTATGAGTCCCGACTGCTCCACTTTGGATCCAGCTCCCTGCTAATGCCCCTGGGAAAGCAGCAGAAGATGGCCCAAGTTTTTGGGCCCCTGCACCCATATGGGAGACCCAGATGAAGCTCTTGTTTCCTGGCTTCAGTCTGGCTCAGCCCTGGTGGCTGCAGCCATTTGGGGAATGAACCAGCAGATGGAAGACTAAAGTTTATTTGCCTCTACCTCTGCCTCTCCCTCTCTGTAACTCTACCTTTCAAATAAGTAAATAAGTTAATCTTTAATAAGAAAAAAAGAAAGTCTCACTGGATAGATTCAAAAATTTCTCAGAAACACAGATGTTTATTGAGTTCCTTTTTAAAAAAAAAAAAGATTTATTTTTATTTATTTGAAAGAGTTACAGAGAGAGGTAGAGGCAGAGAGAGAGATCTTCCATCTGCTGGTTCACTCCCCAGATGACCGCAGCAGCTGGAGCTGCACCGATCCAAAGCCAGGAGCCAGGAGCCTTCTCCGAGCCCCACACAGGTGCAGGGGCCCAAGGACTTGAGCCATCTTCTGCTTTCCCAGGCCACAGCAGAGAGCTGGATTGGAAGAGGAGCAGCAGGGACTAGAACCGGTGCCCGTATGGGATGCTGGCACTTTAGGCCAGGGCTTTCGCTGCACCATAGCGCTGGCCCCTATTGAATTCCTCTCATTTATTGGTCACTGAGGATACAAAGAAGAGAAAGTCAGGTGATATCTTCTCATGAGGAACTGGTTATCTACAAATAGACATTTTGCCATTGAAAAGGATTTTATATATATTTTAAAAATTATTTCTATTCATAGAATATTTCTATATGCCTGGAATTTGCTCTATATTTTATATATGCATTATCTCACTTAATCTTTACAATCTTAAAAATGTACCTGGTACTGTCCCATTTTATAGATGTAGAAATAACAGCTAAAGAGGTTAAATCATTTGTTCAGAATCAAATGACTTAAAAAGGGTGGAGCTGGAATTCAACTCAAGTCTCTGCTAGGCTCCCCCTGCCTTGTGTGAAAAACTAGTGTTTGTAAGCCAGTGAGTTTTGGGAAGGAGACATAAAGGAGTCTTCTGCATGCTTGGTGCTGCTTTCTCAACATTTTCCAAGAGCAATATACAAACCTCACTTATGCATTTACTCCACTGAATGGCATTTATTTGTGTAGGAGTTCACCATTAGACTGAGGGAAGGAACTATATATATCTTAGGTCCCCAGGTCACTGCCTGGCACATTGAAATTACACATGGATCCTCATGGGTAAAATGAACTATGCTGATTAAGAGGGACGGCTCATCTTCCCAGCTACCTAGGCCTGAGTATGTTTGTTAATGGAAGTATAATTTCATGACTGGAAAGAACTACAAGAGAACAAGCAGATGTGCCTAGTATGGAAAGGATTTTTTTCCTCTATGTTATCATACTTTAGGCTATAGTCCAGTAGTGTCCATTCATTTACTTGCATTTCATTATAATCTAGAGGCATTTTTTGAAAAACTAATGTATATGGATATATATGAGTGCAGTAGGGAGATGCTCTCTAAGTTTGGGTTTCTCAGAATCGCACAGTCCTATAGTGATACATTCTTTGACGAAAACAACCATATTTCCTATCCATGTTTATTCACCTCAGAGTGCAGAGTATGTTGCAAAAAAGCTTTTGCATGATAATGAGGTAGATTCTTGTGGCTACTGAACCATCTGTAGTGAGCCAGTTCTGGTAAGAAGTGGCATGGTATGAGATGCTGTATTCCAAACAAGTGGTCTATAGTAGGTGTTTTGAAATAGCTTAATTAAAAATCTAGGGTCCCCAACCAGAGACTTTGCAAGACTCTTTCAAAATTGCTAATGTAGTGATCCTAAAGGGGAGGTGACAACTGTAATGCCCTGCAAGGATTATTTTTTGTGACATTCTTCTTAGTGTTTAGGATCTTCCTTCCTCAGACAAGGGCTTTGTGTCCATCAGTGTTCTCTAGAGATATAGCAGTGATAGAATATGTGTATAGTTATATAAAGGGGGATTTTCTGGGAGAATTAGCTCATGTGATTATGGAAGTGAAGAAGTCTGTGGGATGCTGGCAGCGTGGCTCAGGCCAACTCCGAGGGTCTCAAAACCAGGGAAACAGAGATTGTAACTCCCAATTTGAGATGGGAAACCTGAGGACCAGCTACTGGGACTGCTGCTGTTAAGTCTTGGAGTCCACAGGTTAGCAACTAAGGTAGGAGTTGAGTATACCCATCTCGAGGAGAGAGGAGGTGGAGGGTGGGGAGAGAGATAGAGATAGAGATAGAGATAGAGATAGAGATGAGAGAGATAGAGATAAAGATGAGAGAGAGAGAGAGAGAGAGAGAGAGACAGAGAGAGATCTACTTTCAGTTTTCAGCCTCTTCAGACCCCCAGCCAGTGCTGGTGCTGCTCACATTGAGGCCAGGACCTCTTCCCTCCCGGTCCACTCACATTGTCTTCTGGAAACACCCTCAAAGATCTTCCCAAAATAATGCTTTTCTAGGTTTCTAGGTGTTCCATCATCCAGTGAAGTTGACACCATGAAGTGAACCATCACAGACACCAGTGTCCGGAGTCACGTGTTAATTGAGTGACAAAATTAAGATTGATACCTACACTTGTCAGTATTGCATAGCTCTGCCCTTCCTGTGGCTTGGCCCTCTAGAAAGCCTGTGCTCTCTGGAAAGCCTGGGCCTCTGCTCCCAATCCTACAGGAAGGCACTTAAGGTGCTATGGGCTTTTTGTTTTTTTGTTTCAGTTCTAAAGAGGTGATCAAAACTTAGATATTAGAAACCATTTAGAGTCCAGAGGGCCCATGAACTTGGATGATTGACATCTTGGTTGACTCTAACCTCTAGGGAGGTAGTGAAATAAATATTTCTCTCAATTATGGATATAGACAACAAACCACATAGGATTAGCAGTTCTTCCCCCTTGGTCACCAACAGAAACCAGATGTTCCAGTAACACACTGTAGTTGTGGTGATGGCACAAAGTGTAATTTTTCTTTTATTATTTAATGTTGCTCCAGGGGCCCCAGAGCTTCTGGAAATAATGGCTTCTTATTTGGTTTTTAGAGTTACATTGAGGATTCAGTTTCTGTAAACATCACAGACCTTTAAAGGTAAAAGAAGTGGGGCCAGTATTATGGCATAGCAGGTTAGGCCACCACCTGCAACGCTGGCACCCTATATGGATCAGGTCCGCGTCTTGGCTGCTCCACTTCTGATTCAGCTTCCTGCTCTTGCACCTAGGAAAGCAGCAGAAGATGGCCTGAGTACTTGTGTCCCTGCACTCACTTGGGAGACCCAGATGAAGCTTCTGGGTCTTGGCTTAGCCCCGGCCATTGGAGCCATTTGGGAGTGACTCAGTGGGTGGAAGATTTCTCCTTCTGTCTCTTCCTTTCTCTGTAACTCTGCCTTTCAAATAAAATAAATCTTAAAAAACAAAGGTTGAAACAAATTTAAGAGATTATGAGTGTGTTGTAGAATTTTCATGTTACCAGTGAGAAAGCCAAGGACTAGAGCATATTAGGAACAGAGTTTGGTCTTGTAGGTCATTGTCCCCCACTCATTCTGAGAGTCATTTAAAAGCCTCGGAGATTGGTCAGGCACAGCTGGTTACTTTTCATTTCATTTCTTTTGTGTGTGTGTGTTTTTTTTTTCCTGAATTAAACAATGGGCTGATTTCTTAAAGGCTTCAGTTCACTCATGCAAAAAGTTACAGGCAGTAGAGTCATTACAGATGGAAGACCTTGGATCAAAGGTAATTCTATTTTTTTAATAGCAAGCTTGACACAGTAATGAGATGTGGTCATAGAAAGTACCTGGACTCTCAAGTTAATGTGTTTTAGGTCATAAATCTCTTTCTCTGGTCCCAAAGTCCTCTGGGGCAGGATCTGGATCTTTGGAATTCTCTGTGGGGTCTTCTTTGAAGTGACTATAGTCCATCTTCTTCCTGAAGATGTGCTGAAGTTGTTTACGTTAGAGATCCATTCTCACCCTCCTGACTCCATCTCAGGGGCATCTCTTTCTTCCATTCTCAAGTTACTCAGGTTTTAGAACAGCTCCTTGTTACTGTTATGTTAATATAGGTTTCCTCCCTGGAAAAAAAAAATGAGTTAATTTTTCAAACTTGCTTTGAAGGAGGGCATGAGTTACCCTGGGGTCAAGTGAGAAAATGGAGCATAGAAAGTCCTGGAGGCTGAGCAGCTGTCTTCCGTAGATCACTTCCATTGAGCACATCTGCTCAGAGACTCAGGGACAGATTTCTGTCACCACCTCGTAGTGGGTCTGGGAATGTACATAGTGTTATAAACAGGGCTTATAAACATCAACAAGATGTCTGCTTTTTCCAGTAGCAGCACCAAGCGCGCTTGTTGGTCTTTGCTATTGTGAAAGTGGGAAACACCAGGAGTGTGCTTTCTCACAATTCTACACCTGTATGTCTCAGATCGAGGTGCTATAAAAATGGGTATCTTCTGAAGCCTCTCTCCTTGGCTTGCAGATGTCCAATCTCCCCACCTGTGTCTCCATGAGATCTTCTGTGTGTGTCTGTGTCCCAAAGTCACCTTCTTATAAGGACAAACTGTGTTAGAGCCCACTGTGGTGCCTTCATTTAACTTAATTTCCTTTTTTTTTTTTTTTTTTTTTTTTTACAGGCAGAGTGGATAGTGAGAGAGAGAGACAGAGAGAAAGGTCTTCCTTTTTGCCATTGGTTCACTCTCCAATGGCCGCTGCGGCCGGCGCATCTCGCTGATCCAAAGCCAGGAGCCAGGTGCTTCTCCTGGTCTCCCATGCGGGTGCAGGGCCCAAGTACTTGGGCCATCCTCCACTGCCTTCCCGGGCCATAGCAGAGAGCTGGCCTGGAAGAGGAGCAACCGGGATAGAATCCGGCGCCCCGACCAGGACTAGAACCCGGTGTGCTGGCGCCACAAGGCGGAGGATTAGCCTGTTAAGCCATGGCACCGGCCTTAATTTCCTTTTTAAAGACCTTATCTTCACATTCTGAATTACTGGGGGTTAGGACTTTAACACATGAATTTGGTGGTGATGGGGCAGACAGGGTAGAAGGACAGAATTCAACCCATTACACTATGTAAGTATGACTTGAAAGTTCCTTCCCTTCTCTGCCCAGGGTAGCCAGATTGACCTTGTATATTTCATCCAATGTAGTAATGCTAGAGCCATTATAAGCAGTGCCACTTGCTATAGAAACTGAAATTTGTATCTGACACTCTGTTTATAGCCTACTTCCCACAGTGTAATAAGGAGAAAAGAATTGTTTGTGCTTAATAAATCTTTATACCAGCCTTTATACCTGCTTTCTGCTGAATGACTTGGTGGCACACCTATGGGCTAGTTTATCCTGTAGGACTCTTTGTGGCTTACATAAGAGAACTATATCAGTTCACAAAAGAAAAAAGTTTCAAAGAAGTGATATGAAAATATTACGTATCCCAAAAATCAGGTGGTAACATTAAATGTCTATTGGCTTGGTAAAGTTTAAGTGATTGAAAATATCCAGCATTAGGAGTGGAGAGATGGAATTTGACATGCAGTGTTTGGAAAGACCTTTCCAGAGGGCATTTTGTTTCTCAGTATCAGTTTAAATGTATACCCTTGGGGCCAGTGCTGTGGCGTAGCAGGTAAAGCCACCCCCTGCAGTGCCAGCATCCCATATGGGCGCTGGTTTGAGTCCGGCTGCTCCTCTTCCAGTCCAGCTCTCTGCTGTGGCCTGGGAAAGCAGTAGAAGATGGCCCAAGTCCTTAGGCCCCTGCACCTGCATGGGAGACCCGGAAGACTTTCCTGGCTCCTGGCTTTGGATTGGCACAGCTCCAGCCGTTGCAGCTAATGGGGAGTGAACTAACGTATGGAAGACCTCTCTCTCTCTCTCTCTCTCTCTCTCTCTAACCCTGACTTTCAAATAAATGAATAAATCTTTAAAAAAAAGTAGCACTCTTTATTAGTTTATCTTATCCCAAGGCAATAATTATACATGCACCTTTGTGTGTAATGTGAGACTATTTATATTAGCTAAAGAAAACAAAGCTTAAATACCCAACAAAATATCAAATAAATTGTATTCAAACAATGAGATGCTGTGTAGTCATGGAAAGTATACAGTTATATTGGTAATTGAAAAGCCAGATTACAGAATAAAATGTGTTAGCAATTTTGTTATATAATGTCCTGTGTTTAGTTTTACTACATTGCATGTATGTGTGTATGTGTATGTGATGATACTATACTTATAAATATGTGGAAACAAATTTGATAGGATATATCCCTAACAACTGCTAATAATGGTTATGATGAGAATATAGGACTTATTTCTTACTGCACTGATTTTTATAGGACCTGAATTATTTATAATACTAATAAGTTAAAAAATCAGGAAAAAAATATTTCCATTTAGAAATGAAATGAAAGTGTTAGTGGAACTATTATAAAACATTTATGAGATAAGTGTTTGTTTCAGGGTTGACCTATTTGCTTGATGTGTGGGAACTGGCGCATTTGCCTCGGGGAGGGCCAGTCTTTTCAAATATTCTGGTATTTTCTGTGTAAAAGAGCTATATGCTTGTGTTTTAACTTTTCCGTTGGCATGATGCTGGTTGCTTATTCCTTGTAGGAGATAGACATACCCTAATGGAAAGCTGGTTAGCAGATGAGGGTTCAACTCCAGCTATATGACTTTCCCTGCTCTGTAGTTAGAAGGCAAGTCATCTAATTTGAGTGGCCGTCAGCTTCCTCAGCTGTCAAATGGAAATAATAATAATAACAACAACAACAACGAGTATTCAGGTTTGTTCTGAGGGCTAAATGAGCCAGGAACATAAAGCTCCTGAAACATGGTAGGGAGTAACTTTTCTGATAATAGTAATATAGGGGACTTTTCAGAATTCCTCATATTTTAGTTTTTTTTTTTGACAGGCAGAGTGGATAGTGAGAGAGAGAAAGACAGAAAGAAAGGTCTTCCTTTTGCCGTTGGTTCACCCTCCAGTGGCCGCTGCGGCCGGCGCATCTCGCTGATCCGAAGCCAGGAGCCAGGTGCCTCTCCTGGTCTCCCATGCAGGTGTAGGGCCCAAGCACTTGGGCCATCCTCCACTGCCTTCCCGGGCCAAAGCAGAGAGCTGGCCTAGAAGAGGAGCAACTGGGACAGAATCCAGCGCCCCGACCGGGACTAGAACCCGGTGTGCTGGTGCCGCAAGGTGGAGGATTAGCCTGTTAAGCCACGGCGCCGGCCAGAATTCCTCATATTTTAAAAACCCAAGACTTAGTGAGTGTGAAAAAAAAATCTTTTTAATCATAGAAAAACAGCTAAATCTAATGAGGAAAAGTTTGGTTTTTTGTAAAGGCGGTTTCTCCTAGTCTTTGACTGAAGCTGGATTCTCCACAACATGCTTTTTTTTTTTTTTTTTTTTTGGCCAGGCAGAGTGGACAGTGAGAGAGAGACAGAGAGAAAGGTCTTCCTTTGCCGTTGGCTCACCCTCCAATGGCCGCTGTGGCCAGCGCATCTCGCTGATCCGAAGCCAGGAGCCAGGTGCTTCTCCTGGTCTCCCGTGGGGTGCAGGGCCCAAGGACTTGGGCCATCCTCCACTGCACTCCCGGGCCACAGCAGAGAGCTGGCCTAGAAGAGGAGCAACTGGGACAGAATCCGGCACCCCGACCGGGACTAGAACCCCAGGGTGCCAGCACCGCAGGCAGAGGATTAGCCTATTGAGCCGTGGCGCTGGCCTTTTTTTTTTTTTTATTTGTTTTGTTTTGTTTTGGACAGGCAGAGTGGACAGTGAGAGAGACAGAGAGAAAGGTCTTCCTGTACCGTTGGTTCACCCTCCAATGGCCGCTGCGGCCGCTTTGCAAAGCCACTTGTGTCTATGGTGTCTTTCTACACAATTGGAATCAGGAAGGAAAGCTTTTCTGAGAAGAGGTGGGAGGGAGGAGGACTCAGCTGAGGGAGGGAGCAACTGCCAGGTTTACTTCCATGAGTGGCCTCTCCCTCCTCCTCCTCAGAATTGGTTTGTTTGCACAAATTGGTTGCCTCAAGCAGCACATTATTAGTTTGAGCCAGAATGTTTCCCAGGAGACTCACTGCTTTCCCCTCTTGCCAAGTTAGTTATTGTCCTTTTCCCACATAGCATTCTGGGGTTGTGGGGACATTTTCCACTTGACATATTTCTGTGCAGTTCTCCCACCCTTCACTGAGTGTGTGCTAGGTGCAAGGCACTAGATCACTTCACCCCATTTCGAAATCAACCAGTTGTGAGCTGTTAACTTCTGTTTTCAATACTTGGACTTGGGTCTCCCTCCTTCACCCTTAGTCCTGCTGTCTAAGGAAAGATTTTGTCCCTGGTGAGGACATTCCTGGTCCCTCCCTAAGATGTGGGTCCCCTTACAAAAGGATGACACTGCTGCTCCATTGATATCAGGCTTTGCTGTGTGACTTGTTTTGGGAACCATGAAATGCAGGTGGGAAATGACCCTTCTAGCATAGATTTCCATATGTTTCCTTTACCACTCCTTTTTATTTTCCTGTCAAAGATACACATTACTGCCCCATATGCTGCCCTCAGACCCTGGCTTGGACTCTGATCTGTTGTTTCTCTGGCTTCTTGTGTCCCCACACCCTACCGCCTTCCAGACCAGGGTTCATATACCCAGGACTCCAGAATCTTCTGCCTGGACAACCCCAGGCCAGCTTCCAGGCCCTTTCCAGGGTCTGTGCACCCACTTGTGGGTGCATCTCTTGGTGTGTGCACCCTTAGGCTTACAGGGACTGGAAGTAGAACCTGAACATGTGGTTGTTAGAAGAGAGGACAGCTGTGAGCATACAGGGCCTTCACAGTGCAGGATGGCATACCCTGGGGGGAAGGGTGGATTTGACAGGAGTTACTGTGCGCTTGCTCCACATGTAGGACCTCTGTCTTTAGTGAGTTGTACTATGAGAATTAACGGTAGAACTTGTCTTCAAATAGTACTTTATATTTAGTGCATCTGTGTGGGTACAAACTGTTAAAATCTTTGCCTAGTATAGAGTTGATATTCTGTATATAAAGATAATTAAAAATGAATCTTAATGAAGAGTGGGATGGGAGAGGGACTAGGACGTGGGACAGGAGTTGGGGTGGGAGGGCGAGTATGGGGGGAAGAACCTCTGTATTCCAAAAGCTGTACCTATGACATTTATATTTATTAAATAAAAGCTTTCTAAAAAAAAAAAAAAAGTTTGCTTCAGGCCAGTGGAGCCCTCACTATGCACTGTGCCATTGTGTCTTGGCCTTCCAGGTGTTGCGAGCATTCTTGGTCAAAGAGGTTAGGATGTACTTTTTCAACAGATTTTACACTTGGCTTAAACTTTTAAATCCTTCTGTGTTCTATGAGCCTGCAACCAAACTCTCAGGCCAGTGCCTGCCAATGCCATGGGTCAGTATGGTGTTCTAACGATGCCATGGATCAATGTGAATTTCTAGCGAGGGTCTGCTACTTCTGCCAGGACCCTGGAGGGAAGATGGGGAGCAACATCAGCTGCAGCTGACCCTTGATGGGTGTCATGGGAGAAATAAGTCTTACGTCACCAAGATCCTGGGATGATCTGTTACTGCAAGATTTAAAGTGACTGGTTCCAAAATGAAGTGACCTTCACTGAAAGGTATTTGACTGACTTCACCCACTTGGAATATGGCATTGTTAGAACTTTTTGTTGTAGTCCACGCAGTAGCACTGACCATAAGAGTCTGTAAAAAATCCCAGGCATTAATTGGAGTTCTCTGGATGAATCCATGTGTCCCTCATGCAGGCCCAGCTGCTCTCACTGCTGCTTCTCCATTGGTAGCCTTCAAAGATACTGAGGGTCCTTTTCCCATAGTGCTGGATTAGATTATCAATACATTTATTGGTCTTGTTTTGCTTCACTTGTGGCCTTGCAAAAATAGGACCAAGATCTGACTTTCGGGAAAAAAAGCTTATAAAATGAAAAATGTAACTAAAGCATGAAGGAATTGTTGGTAGTATTTTTATTTTTAAAAATGCAGCCCTCCACTGTGAATTTACATGGAATGTATCACCCATCCATCTCCTATCTTTTGTCAAAAAGATTTGTCCCAATGGAAAGAGTCTTCAGGTCATATCAAATAGGAGGGAGTTAATGGAGCTAACAGTAAGATCTTTCTGACTTAAAGAAAAGTCACTTGGTCCTTACTTAAAGTGGATCATGAGCTTGGCTTGTGGAAATGAGATGTAGACACTTGTGATAGCAGTTATGATTATCATCTTGTATGTAAAAAAATAAAGCTTTCAAATACCTGATTTTATTCATTGCTTATTACAATCTGTGAGAGATGTACAGAGAAGGAAACTGAGGCTTTTTAATTTTGATGATTAGTTCCCTGCTACCACTATTAGTATTGGTATCAGGAACATTAGTATCGCAATCAATATATTAACATGTAGTATATAATCTATTAATGACGAATGTAGCTTAAAATATATGTATTACATATTGGTACATATTAAACAGGGTTTAAATAATTTGTATAAAGTCTTTCCAGGAGGATGACTGGTTTAACAAACCCAAGAGGAGCCTTGTTTAGGATCTGTAGTGCCATTATGCTTTCCGCAGCTTTAAGCTGTACAGTTTGATGAGTTTTGACAAAATGCATGCACCTATGAAGTCATCTCCATAATCAAGATAATGAATGTACTGGTATCCACTCCGCCAGTAGTGCCTGCTCTTCTCTTGTAATCGCCCAAACCAAGCGCCCACTAATCTGTTTTCTGTCAGTATAAATTAGCTTGTATTCAGTTTTGTATAAGTAAACTCGCAGAGTGGGTCCATTAATCTGTCTGGCTTCTTTCACTCAACATAATTGTATGTTATATAAATTAATAATCCATTCCTTTCAATCAATGAATAGTATCCCAACATATTGTTATAATGCATTGTTTTTTATTTTATTAAAACAAAAACAAGTACAACTTTTTTTAAAAAAAATCTTTATTTATTTATATTTTAAAGGCAGAGTCACAGAGAGCCAGAGACAGAGAGAGAGTTCTTCCATCTGCTGGTTCACTCCCCAAATGGCTGTAACATCCAGAGCTGGTCCAGTCCAAAGCCAGGATCCAGGAGCTTCTTCCAGGTCTCCCACGCAGGTGCAGGGACCCAAGACTTGGGCCATCTCCTACTGCTTTCCAAGGCCATAAGCAGAGAGCTGGATTGAAAGTAGAGCATCCAAGACTCGAACTGGCGCATATATGGGATGCTGACACTGCAGCTATGCCACAGTGCTGGCCCCCAAGTACATCTTTTTAAAGATTTGTTTATTTATTTAAATTGTAGTTACAGAGAAAAGGAAAGACAGAGAGATAAAAAGATCTTTAATCTGCTAGTTTACTTCCCAAATGTCTGCAATGGCTAAGGCCAGGCCAGGCTGAAGCCAGGAGTTGGGAACTCCATCTGGGTATCCCTCCTGGGTGGCATGAACCCAAGCAATTGGGCCAATTTCCTCTGCCTTCCTAAGCACATTTGCAGGAAGCTGGGTCAGAAGTGGAGCAGCTGGAACTTGAACTGCCACCCATATGATGCCAGCCTCCCAAGAGGTGGCTTAACCTGCACCGTAGTGCTGGCCCCCAAATACAGCTTTTTAATGTTGGAGTGCTGGGTAAGGTATTCCTTCTTCATACTTTTCTCTACAATCTGAAAAGGCTAAAAATGCCCAGATTTCTTTGGGCAGGTTAGAAAGAACAGCCCTGAGTCTCTTACAGTTAGCCCTAGGCACTAGAGAAGTTGGACTAGCTTGAGCAGGTGCTGTGTTTGAACTTCAGATTGCATAGCCTATTAATCACATACCCTGGGGCCTGGGAATATGAAAGAAGCAAGAAGTTTCATTCTGAGTGGCAAGTTTGATATCTACATTGTCTTTTGTTGCTCCCCTGCTCCTGGAGCCACTGTCCATACTGTGTACCAGGTTAATCCCAGGGCAACACAGTTCTGCCCATGGCCTTCCTGTGTTTAACACCTTTGATGACTTCTGCCTAAACTCTGGCCTCCTTATCCTAACATCCATGACCTACTATTGGGTTTAATCTTTTCTAACTTTAGTTTGCTGTCTATAAACTTTGGGTGTTTGGGGGGGCAGGTAACTTTATTAAGTAAAATAGTGCAGAGTGTCTAACACGGTGCCTGGGAAATGGTATATATTTAAAAAATTAAGGTTTCTTTTCTTTTTGCCCTTGCTTGCTTCACCTTTCCTGCCTGACTTTCAACTAGTTCCCACTATCAAATGTACTTCCCACCCAAAGAGGCTTCTTTGTTCCCCATGCACCCTATGCTTTTTTTCCCTTCTACCCTTGGTTTATGGTGTTGTTTTGCCTGGACTCAAATGCCAACACCTCCAGGAAGTATTCCTTGATTCCTTATCATGTCCCCCCATCAGTCCCCCTACAAAGTATTTTTCTTATTGGTAGTTTCCATATAGAATGCTTCATCTCTTTTCACCAAAATG
Source organism: Lepus europaeus (assembly GCF_033115175.1). Lineage (NCBI taxonomy): Eukaryota > Metazoa > Chordata > Mammalia > Lagomorpha > Leporidae > Lepus > Lepus europaeus. Next base: position 20,269,671 of record NC_084848.1, read on the forward strand.
TGTGGGGACCCCAATAACAACCAGTTCTCCAGTGGATAATAACTGAGTGTTCTATAATTTAGCTCAATTCTGATTATGTCTACCTGGAGATTATATCAGATACCCCAGGCTGAGGTCTCAGTGCCACATGCTGCCCTCCCCCCCCCCCCCCCCCGCACACACACACACACTCTTCAGGTGCCAGTTGCTAAGTAAGAGTAGGCTGTGACATATACCAAGTGTAAGTTGAGGGTTCCCATGAACCCCTTCTTGATTGTGATTAATTTGCTAGAGTAGTTCATAGTCCATAGCATAGCATAGTTCATAGCAGGTTAATAGTTGTTGGTTTTTTTTTTTTTTAAACAAAGGATAACAGCCAGACAGAAGAGGTACATAGGACAAAAATATATGGAAAGGACACAGCTTTCATGCACACCACCTTCCAGGAAACTCCACATGTTAAACTATCTGGAAGTTCATCCAAACCCTATCCTGTTGGATTTTTATGAAGGCTTCATTATATAGGCATGGTTAATTAAATCATAGGCCATTAGTGATCAGCCCAACTTTTAGCCCTTTTCTCCTCCTTAAACTTCAGGGGTGTGTCTGAGAGTTTGAACCTTCTAATCACGTAATGGGAGTTCCCTGGCCAATCAGCCCCACTCCGGAGGCTTTCCAGGAACCCAACAAGGGTCACTTGGCAGCAGTTAAGATGCCACTTGGGAGGCCCACATTTCACATCAGAGTGCCTGGGTTTGTGCCTGGCTGCAATTCCAGTTCCTGCTAGTGTACACCCTGGGAGTGTACCTCTCATGGATGCCTGACACGGAGTGGATGCTCAGTACCTATTTGCTGAGCAAGTGAGTATTCACACCAGATTACACTGTAATCTGTATCAGGTATGTCCAGAGGTAACAACAGTATCAATGTCTGATTCATTGTTAGATCACCTCAAATACATTGCCTATGATAGCATATAGTAAATATTTGGCTGAAAGACAAAGGTCAAAGTGAGGAGGAGATTTCCCAGGGTTTCTATGACACAACTTCAGTTCCAATCCAAGGCACTTGAGCACAAGGCACTGTCGGCAGGCAGCATCAGGTACTTTTCCATACATTGTCTCCCCTGAAGCTCTCATCAGTTTTCACATCCTTCAAGTAATATTGCAGTTAGAATGTTAGAACTAGGACTGGAACCTTGGGAATGTTCTAGCCCTTCTCCACCTCTGTTCTCCCTCAGACTGCTGCTGTGGTCATTGATCTGAGGTTAGAGCCTCTCTGCCCAGCTCCTTTGGCTTGCTTTTTAAACATTTTTTTTTTTTTGACAGGAGGAGTTAGACAGTAAGAGAGACAGAGAGACAGAGAGACAGGGAGAAAGGTCTTCCTTCCGTTGGTTCACCCCCTAAATGGCCACTACGGCCGGCACGCTGCGCCAATCTGAAGCCAGGAGCCGGGTGCTTCCTCCTGGTCTCCCTTGCAGGTACAGGGTCCAAGCACTTGGGCCATCCTCCACTGCCTTCCCAGGCCACAGCAGAGAGCTGGACTGGAAGAGGGCAATGTTTAATTAAATTAATTATTAATTTGAGAAACAGATTAACTCCCATCTGCTGGTTCACTCCCCCAGTGCTTTCAGTGGCTGGGACTGGGTTAGACTGAAGCCAAGGACCAGGATTTCAATCTGGGTCTCCCACATGGGTGGCAGGGAACCACATACTTGAGCCATCACCTGCTGTCTGCCAGGGTGGACATAAACATAAAGCTATAATTGGAAGCATAATTGAGATTCAAATCTAAGTACTTAGACCCAAATCTAAGTACTCTGGAATGGAATGCAGGTAGGTGTTGCAAGTGGCACCTTAACTGCTAGGCCAAATATCCACTCTCCTTTGACTTTCATTTTTCATTTTCATTTGGCTGTCTTAAATCTCTCAAACCCTTGTAGACAATGAAGAAATAGCCCTGTATTCCCTACCTATATATTGCACTTCTTGTAATTATTTGTCTTTCTCCCTGTGAACCTAATTTTCTCATCCTTGTCAGGACAGGCATAATCTCCTTTCTTCATGGTTACTTACATTCCAGTGTTGAGCTGTCATCATTTCTTATTTTATACACCTCCAGTTTGTCCACTTCTACCACCTTCAACTCAGGTCATGGGCTTCACATTACTGACATTGGCCTTTGAGTTAAGTCTTGCCCAAACCCATCTTCCCCTTAATAATATTTCCAGTATTCTGGAGTTGTGGTATAATGGAATGAACCTTGGGCCAGGAGTCAACAATGTTCATTTGGAGGCCTCATTCTCCCGCTTAGCAAGAAGAACTTGGGTCTCTTAACTCCTCTGAACCTTAGTTTTTTTCATCTGGAATGTGGAGATAATGATACTCACCTTATCTAACTGAATCATGGGGTTTATTGAGAAATGAGGTGTGTAATGTCAAGTTAACTTACAAACCATGAATATTATATAGACATCAGGTATTAGTGGAAATTACCCTGTCAGCTGTTAAACATTGCCAAACTTTGGATGTCATTTTCACCCAGAATATTGCTCTTGTTAAATCTCCTGGCTTCTCTTGTCTTGTGACTCAGGCTGGAGCCCAAGAGTTTTTCCTTCAACACTTGTACCAACAGCCTTAGAATTCTGATTTCTTACCCACTGCCATGCCTCTTTGGTCAGTTCTCAGTCCTAAGTGACCCCTACCAGACACTTCATCACCTCCATGCTGCTGGGCTCCACTGATACCCGTCCCCCCCCCCAAAAAAAAAGAAAAAAGAAAAATTAATGTTAACTCTTCAAGAATCCTGTTCCTATGTTGTGCATTTGGCATGGCAGACAGGTTGCCATGTGGGTTGCCCACATCTCAGAGAGCCAGGCTTGAGTCTGAAGTCCTGCTTACTCTGCTTGTAATCTAGCTTCCTGCTAATGCATACCCTAGATGCATCTGATGATGGCTCAAGTACTTGGGTCCCTGCCACCTACACGGGAAAGTCAAATGGAGTTCGAAGATCTTGGCTTCAGTCTGGCCTAGCCCTGGCTCTTTTACTAATTTGGGGAATGAACCAACAGATGTAAGATCTCTCTGTGTCTGTGTCTGTCTTTCTACCTTTCAAATAAAATAAAAGAGGCATGCATTGTGATATAACAAGTTAAGCCACTGCTTGGGGCACCCACATTCCATACTGGGTCTTGGCTACTCTGCTTTCTGCTAATGCATCCTAGGAGACAAGCATATAACAGCCTGTGTGCGGATCACTGCCACCTATTGGGCGACCCAGATGGAGTTCCTGGCTCTTGGCTGCTGCCTGGCCCACATTGGCTGTTGCAGACATTTGAGGAGTGAACCAGTGGATGCATGAATGACCAATTGCCCTCTCTGTCCACATTTCAAGTAGATGAAAATCAATAAAAGTGAACATTTTTAGAAAATGAAAATAAAAATGTATAGCAGAGAATCATGCTCCTTCTAACATCTCTCCTTGCATATCATGTATCTGTATCTCTCTTCCGTCCTCTAATTTCTCCCTTCTTAAAATATGCTATATGAATTCTTTCTGATAACAGAATAGCTTTTTTGGCCTTGCTTCCTCTTGTGTTGATAGTTTTAAAAGACTTTTCCTCGATTAGGTTCCTTTTTTTCCCTCAGAAACTTTTTATTTAAGGTATACAAACTTCATGCATTTCATAAATACAAATTTAGGGACATAGTGATTCTTTCCATACTACCTTCACTCCCACCTGCACTCCCAACCCTTCTTCCTCCTCCTCTTCCTATTCTCATTCTTATTTTTTACTAAGGTCTATTTTCAATGAACTTTATACACAATAGATTAACCCTGTACTAAGTACAGAGTTCAACAAATAGTATGAAAAAATTTAAAAAACTGCTTCTCAAAAGGTCTGATAAGGGCTGTTTAAAGCTATTGCATCTCAAAGTGTCATTTTCACTTCTATAGATTACCTTTTAGGTACTCTGTTTCCACAGATCATGGAGAATATATGATATTTTAGGAAATGGCTTATTTCACTAAGTATAATGTTTTCCAGTTGCATCCATTTTGTTGCAAATGACAGGATTTCATTTGTCTTTTTTTTTTTTTATTTGACAGGTAGAGTTATGGACAGTGAGAGAGAGTTAGAGAGAAAGGTCTTCCCTCCATTGGTTCACTCCCCAAATGGCTGCTACTGCCGGCGCTGCACCAATCTGAAGCCAGAAGCCAGGTGCTTCTTCCTGGTCTCCCATGTGGGTGCAGAGGCCCAAACACTTGGGCCATCCTCCACTGCCTTCCCGGGCCACAGCAGAGCTGGACTGGAAGAGGAGCAACCAGGACTAGAACCGGCACACATATGGGATGCCGGTGCCTCAGGCGGAGAATTAACCTAGTGAGCCACAGCACCGGCCCCCATTTGTCTAATGTTCCATGGTGTACATATCTCATAATTCCTTTATCTAGTCTTCAGTTGACGGGCATCTGGGTTGATTCCATATCTTAACTATTGTGAATTGAACTGCAATAAACATGGGGTATAGGTAACTCTTTTATATGCTGATTTCATTTCCAATGGTAAATTCTCAGGAGTGGGGTGGCTGGGTTATATGGTAGATCAATTTTCAGAGTTCTGAGGTATCTCCATACTGTCTTCCATAGTGGCTGTACCAGTTTACATTCACATCAACAGTGGATTGGAGTACCTTTCCCCCCATATCCTCACCAGCATTTGTTGTTTGTTGATTTCTGCATTAAAGCCACTTTAATGGGGGGTCGGGTAGAACCTCTTTGTGGTTTTGATTTGCATTTCCCTGATGGCTAGTGATCCTGCGCATTTTTTCATGTGTCTGTTGGCCATTTGGATTTCCTTTTTTGAAAAATGCTAAAAGTCCTTTGCCCATTTCTTAGCTAGATTGTTTGTTTTGTTGTTGTTGAGTTTCTTGAGCTCTTTATAGATTCTGGTTATTAATCCTTTATTAGTTATATAGTTTGCAAATAATTTCTCCCATCTGTCAGTTGCCTTTTCACTTTCCCGAGTGTATCTTTTGCAGTACAGAAACTTCTCAGCTTGATGTAATCCCACAGGCTTTGATTGCCTATGCCTCTGGGGTTTTTTCCAAGAATTCTTTGCCTATGCCAATGTCTTCCAGGGTTTTCCCAATGTTCTCTAATAATTTGATGGTAACACATCATAGATTTAGGTCTTTGATCCACTTCAAGTGGATTTCTGTGTAAGGTGTAAGAGAAGGGTCTTGCTTCATACTTCTGCATGTGGAGATCCAGTTTTCCCAGCACCATTTGTTGAAGAGACTGTCCTTGCTCCAGGGATTGATTTTATCTGCTTGGTCAAAGATAAGTTGGTTGTAGGTGCATGGATTGATTTTTGGAGTTTCTATTCTGTTCCATTGGCCTGTCCATCTGTTTTTGTACATCTGTTTTGGTAATAGCTATCCTGCAGTATGTCTTGAAATCTGATGTTGTGATGTTTCCAGCTTTGTTTTTATTGTTTAAATTGCTTTAGCTAGTCTGGGTCTCCTGTGTTTCCATATGAATTCCAGCATCATTTTTCTATATCTTTCCATTCTGTAAATTACTTGTGGTATGGACATTGTGATAATATTGGTTCTTCGAATCCATAAACATGGAAGATTTTTCAGTATTTGTGTGTCTTCTGTTTCTTTCTTTAATATTTTTTCAAGGTTTTTTTTTTGTTTTGTTTTGTTTTGTTTTTTTTTGTAGCTACTATGAATTGGTGTGGTCTTACAAGTTTTTTTCAGCCTTTGCATTGTCTGTGTATACAAAGACTTTTGATTTTTGTGTGTTAATTTTGTATCCTGCCACTTTACCAAACTCTTTTATGAGTTCCAGTAGTCTCTTAGTGGAGTCTTTTGGATCCCCCATATATAGAATCATGTCATCTGCAAATAGGGATAATTTGACTTCCTCCTTTCCAATTTGTATCCGTTTGGTTTCTTTTTCTTGCCTAACAGCTCTGGCTAAAACTTCTAGTACTATGTTGAATAGCAGTGGTGAGAGTGGGCATACTTGTTTAGTTCCTGATGTTAGTGGGAATGCTTCCAGCTTTTCCACATTCAATAGGATGCTGGCCATGGGTTTGTCATAAATTGCCTTGATTGTGTTGAGGAATGTTCCTTATTAACCCAGTTTGCTTAAGGTTTTATCATGAGAGGATGTTGTATTTTATCAAATGCTTTATATGCATCTGTAGATATATGGTTTTTGTTCTTTGGTTTGTTAATGTGCTGTATCACATTGATTGATTTGCAAATGTTGAACCATCCTTCCATACCAGGGATAAATCCCACTTGGTCTAGGTGAATGATCTTTCTGATGTGTTGTTAGATTTGATTGGCTAATATTTTTGTTGAGGATTTTTGCATCTATATTCATCAGGGAAATTGGTCTAAGGTTCTCTTTTTCTGTTGTACCTTTTTCAGATATAGGAATTAAGATGATACTGGCTTCCTAGAAGGATTTTAGGAGGATTCCCTCCTTTTGAATTATTATGAATAACTTGAGAAGAATTAGAGTTAGGTCTTCTTTAAGTGTCTGGTAGAATTCAGCAGTGAAGCCATCCAGTCCTGGGTTTTTCTTTGTTGGGAAGGACTTTATTACTGATTCTATCTCCATCTTGGTTATTGGTCTATTTAGGTTTTCGATGTCTTCATGGCTCAATTTAGGTAGGTTGTATGTGTCTAGAAATCTATCCATTTCTTCTAGGTTTCCTGATTTGTTGGCATACAGCTCATTGTAGTAATTCCTGATAATTTTTTTATTTTCATTACATTTTCTTTTCAGCTATAATTTTATTGATTTGGGTCGTCTCCCTCTTTTTTTTTTTTTCTTTTGGTTAGTTGGGACAATGCTTTATCAATTTTGTTTATTTTTTCAAAAAAATCAGTCATCATTTTGCTGACCTTTTGTATTGTTTTATTGGTTTCAATTTTTTTTTATTTCGTCTCAATTTTAATTATTTCTTTTCTCCTACCAGTTCCGGGTTTGGTTTGATTTTGTTTTTCTAGATCCTTGAGATACATTCATTGCTCATTTATTTGGTGCCTTTACAATTTCTTGATGTAGACACGAATTGCTATAAACTTTCCTCTTAACACTGCTTTTACTGTATCCCTTAAGTTTTGATGTTTTATTGTCATCTTCATTTGTTTCCAGAAATGTTTTGATTTCTCTTTTGATTTCTTCTATGACCCATTGTTCATTCAGGAGCATGTTGTTCAGTCTCCTTGTGTTTGCATATGTTCTAGAAATTCCTGAGTTGCTGATTTCCAACTTCACTGCATTGTGGTCTGAGAAGATGCATGATATGATTTTGATTTTTTGAATTTGATATTTGCTTTATGGCCTAGCATGTGGTCAATCTTAGAGAAGGTTCCATGCACTGGTAAGAAAAATGCATATTCTGCAACTGTGGGATGAAAAGTACTGTAGATACCTGTTAGGTCTATTTGATCTATAGTTTCAATTAACTCTACTGTATCCTTGCTGATTTTCTGTCTGGTTGATCTTTCCATTGCTTACTATTGTATTTGTGACTATATATCCCTTTAGATCCCTTAACATTTCTTGTAAATAGGCAAGTGCCCTGTAATTAGGTGCATAATTGTTTATAATAGTTACATCTTCCTGTTGAAGTGGTCCCTTAATCATTACATAGTGCCCTTCTTTGTCTCCTTTTAACAGTTTTTGTGTTAAAGTCCATTTTGTCTGACATTAGGATGGCTATACCAGCTCTTTTTTGGTTTCTGTTGGCATGAAATATCTTTTTCCATCCTTTCACTTTCAGTCTGCATGCATCTTTGTGAGTAAGATGTATTTCTTGTAGGCAGCAAATAGATGGGTCATGTTTTTTAGTCCATTCAGCCAGTCTGTATCTTTTAACTGGAGAGTTGAGGCCATTTACATTCAAGATGACTATTGATAAATAACAACTTGGCCCTTCCATTTTTCCATAAATATTCCTATTGTTTACTTTGCATTTCCTTTTTACTTCTACTGGGAGATTTTCTGCCTTCACATTCTGTCAGACTGATAACCATGTTTTTGTGTGTAACACATCCTTAAGCATCTTTTGTAATGCTGGACAAGTAGTGACAAATTCTTTCAATTTCTGTTTGTTATGGAGGGTCTTTATTTCCTCTTCATTCATAAATGAGAGCTTTGCAGGGTACAGTATTCTGGGTTGACAGTTTTTTTCTCTCAAGACTTAGAATATATCTCATCATTCTCTTCTAGCCTGTAGAGTTTCTGATGAGAAGTCAGCTGTGAGTCTGATTGGAGATTGTCTCAAAGTAATTGGTGCATCTCTCATGCACATTTAGAATCTTTTCTTTATGTTTTACTGTGGTAAGTTTGACTATAGTATGTCATGGTAAAGATGTTTTCTGTTCATGTCTATTAGGAATTCTATGTGTTTCTTCTACCTGAGTGTCCCTTTCTTTCTCCAAATTGGGGAAGTTTTCTGTAATTATTTCACTAAAAAGCCCTCTAGGCCAGCGCCGTGGCTCAATAGGCTAATCCTCCGCCTGTGGTGCCAGCACACGGGTTCTAGTCCCGGTTGGGGCGTCGGATTCTGTCCCGGTCTCTCCTCTTCCTGTCTAGCTCTCTATTGTGGTCCAAGAGTGCAGTGGAAGATGGCCCAAGTCCTTGTGCCCTGCACCTGCATGGGAGACCAGGAGAAGCACCTGGCTCCTGGCTTTGGATCAGTGCGGTGCGCCAGCCGCAGCGGCCATTGGGGGGTGAGCCAACAGAAAAGGAAGATCTTTCTCTCTGTCTCTCTCTCTCACTGTCCACTCTGCCTGTCAATAAATAAATAAATAAATAAATAAATAAAGAGCCCTCTAATACATTCTCTTTTTCTGCACCTTCAGGAACTTGTAAGACCCATATGTTGGGTCATTTGTTAGTATCCCATCAATTTTTTTCTAATTTCTTTTTTTTTCTTGGTCTGACTGAAAAATTTCCAGAGATTCGTCCTCTAACTCAGATATTCTTCCCTCTTCCTGAGTCTGTTGTTAAGGCTTTCCAACACATTTTTTTATTTGATCTATTAAATTATCCATTTCTAATATTTCATTTTGATTTCTCTTTAAAAAATAATCTCATGGAAAAAATTTCATTCATGTCATGTGGATTTCTTTAATTCATGGATTTGCTTCTAATTACTTCTAAATAATCCTACAATCAATTGTTTGAATTCTGTTTCTGGAATTTTTTCAGTCTCTTCATCCTCATATTCTAGGATTGAAATGTTGTTGTTTTCCTTTGGGGGCATCATGTTGTCTTTCATATTTTTGTTTTTTGAATTTCAATTTCTTCATTTATTTTTAGGCATATTTTTTCCCCCTCTGATGGCTTTTATCTTTGGACAATGCCTTTGTGGCTTTGCAGAATGTCTGCTCTTTCAGAGGCGTGTGTTAGGTGTGGCCGTGGAGCTCTCTGTTCAGTGACAAAGGTGACACCCAAGTTGGGCATGGTAAATTTCTCTCTCTCTTTTTTTTTTAACTTTTATTTAATGAATATAAATTCCAGTGTACAGCTTATGGATTACAATGGCTTCCCCTCCCATAACTTCCCTCCCACCCGAAACCCTCCCCTCTCCCACTCCCTCTCCCCTTCCATTCACATCAAGATTCATTTTCAATTCTCTTTATATACAGAAGATCAATTTAGTATAAAGATTTCAACAGTTTGCACCCACATAGAAACACAAAGTGAAACATACTGTTTGAGTACTAGTTATAGCATTAAATCACAATGTACAGCACATTAAGGACAGAGATCCCACATGAGGAGCAAGTGCACAGTGGCTCCTGTTGTTGACCCAACAAATTGACATTCTAGTTTATGGTGCCAGTAACCATCCTAGGCTGTCGTCATGAGTTGCCAAGGCTATGGAAGCCTTCCAAGTTTGCCGACTCTGACTCTGATCATATTTAGACAAGGTCATAAAAGACAGAGGGGAGGCTTTGATCAGCTCTGTTGGTGTAATATCTTCCTTACCTCCTCTCCTCCAAAACCAATGCCTGGGCGCTAGCTCCACTGGGTACAGTGTTCATCCAGAACCACACAAAGGATCCGTGCAGTCCTCAGCGTGAGCATGGATCCCGCAGCACTGACTCTTCCCAGGCATTCAATGAGCCCCGAGTGCGGGGAGCTACCCACAGCAGCTGCCCAGTGACCCAGCCACACCTTGTGCCCTCCTACACAGCCAGTGTTTTCACAGTCCCAGCACACAAGGCTCCCACAGTCATGGGTGCCCAGCTCCCTGTCAGTTCTCCCAGCCAGACTCAGGCATCTCCTCTCAGCTGGGACCATGGACACAAGTTGGCGGGGCTGTTATATATGTCCAAAATGGGCCTACTCTCTCTGCTAGTTACAAGATGTTGTTGTTGGGTGGTCGGGGAGTGAGAAACGTGTCCCTTTTTTCCCTCAGGGTTGGCAGGTATACTGTCCCCAACAGGGCTCCAAGCCAGACACTCTCCGGGCTTTCCTGGCAGCTTTATCGCCAGTGGCTCGGGCTGCTGCAGTCTGGTCTCACCCCACTCTCAAAAGCTGGTGCTGAGCCTCTCAGCTGCCTACGTCATGTGTGGTGTCCATGTTTTTGCTGCAAATCCTCAAGTTTCAAGTCCTGGTGTAGGTCATGGCGGGACTGACTTCATCACACATGCAAGAATATTATTTATGAAACTTGTGGAACACACAGCCATGGTCTGAAATCTTGGTTTTCCAGCAGCTTAGATCTTTCTCTCTCCCTTTGCACCTCTCCTGTGTCTCCCTGGTAGGAGCAGGATTTTCCATGTGGTAGGATGACTGACAGATCAACTATATTCACGAAACCAAATACAGGTTCCTCTTCTGCTACGTAATCTCTCCAAACCATCTCTGCGCATCCTGTTAGAGGGAGACTGTGGGAAGTGTTTGGGATGGGGAGGGATATGCTTATCTGTTAGAGGGTGATGATTAAGATTTGTACTGAGACCACTTCCCCTCCACTTTTTAAGTTCTATCTTTTCCTTTTTTTCCTTCCCATTGCCATGCAGAGTTGGTTCTTGGGAAGTGTCAGTGTCCCTGGTCAATCTTTATACGGAGAGTGTATACTCATTTCTCATTTTTAGTGCCAACTCTTGGAACAGTTGGTTAAGCAGCTGCCTGTGATGCCATTATCCCACATGAGCACCACTTTGAGTCCAGGCTGCTCCACCTCTGATCCAGCTTCCTGCTAATGTGCTTGGGAAAGCAGCAGAAAATAGCCGAAGTGCTTGGGCCTCTGCACCCAGGTGGGAGACCCGGATGGAGTTACTGTCTCCTGGTTTCAGCCTGACCCAGCTCTGGCTATTGTGGCCATTTGGGGAGTGAACCAGCAGATGGAAGCTCTCTCTCTCCCCCTCTTTCTCTCTCTGTCCCTGCCTCATCCCTCTCTGTAACTCTGCCTTTCGAATTAAAAAAAGTAAAATAAAATTATAAATAGGCAGGAAGTCTTTGCACCAGTATTTCTTCCCCATCTGTCTTGCTGTTCCCCATCTTTCTTCGGCCCTGTTTTTACTTTAGGGTTGCCAGTGGTTCCTTGCCCAGCTTTACTTGTAGAAATAACAGCAGCCAAAGTATTTTAGCCTCTTACAAAAGGACAAGTTTATCTTTCCTTCCAGATACTGGAAAGGACATTTTGGAGACAGGAGGAACTGGAAGGAAGAGAGAGAAAGGAAGGTGTATAGAGTGGTGCAGGCCTGGAGTTCCAGTTGTTGGTTCCCAGAATAATAAATGATGATGCTGTCATTGTTCATGAGGTTCTAGAAGCTTGTTCAAAATGCCCATCTCTTAATGATTTAAGGCTGGGTGATAAAACGTAGTATATTATCCACATCTTGTATTTTGAAAACTCCATTGTGTGTGGTAGGAGTTGAATTGTGTCCTAATATTTAAGTAAATGAAAATGGGGACAAAAGTGAAGACAGCAATTTTTCATAAATCTGGTGTGTTCTGCCTCTCTTTTCTAGACTCTTCTTTGACTCAGTACTTCCAGCAGAGAAGAAATGGTATTAGATTTGGCCAATTACAAGTCCTTCAGAGCTGTCACCATGACCTTGAGAAGGTGTTAATGGAATCTTACCTGGTCATTTGGTGTCAGAATCAGCTCCGGCCTTATTGCCTGGCTTGAACCTTGACGTCCATTCTAATTGGGGTTTGCTAAGTGCAGCATGAGCTGCAGGTGCTCTGAAGCATCTGCGTCACTGATGAGCTTCTTGGCTTTAAACAGAAGCTTTGGGGAAAACATTCAACCACCTGCTTCTTAAAAAAAAAAAAAAAAAAAGGAACGCTGGTTTTTTTTTAATTGTTTTTTATTTATTTGAAATAGTTACAGAGAGTGAGAGAGTGAGAGAGAGAGAGAGGTCTTCCATCCACTAATTTACTCCCCAAGTGGCTGCCATGGCCAGGTCTGGGCCAGGTCTGGGCCAGGCCAAAGCCTGAAGCCAGGAGCTTCATCCAGGTCTCCCACATGTCTGACAGGGACCCAAGGACTTGGGCCATCTTCTGTGGCCTTCCCAGATGCATCAGCAGGGAGCAGGATTGGAAGTGGAGCAGCCGTGACCCAAATTGGCACTCATATGGCAGCAGCTTTATACACTACACCACAATGCTGGGCCTTGGCATGCTGTTTCAGAACAGGTGTACATATCTAAATCTTTGCTCTAGACAGAAATCAGAATATCACCTGTGATGACAAAGTGAGACTTTTACTTTTTTTTCCTGTTGTTGTTGCTGGGAGACAGACTGCCCGGCTGCTGGTTCATTTCTCAAATAACTACAAGGGCTGGGTCCAGGCAGGACTAAGCAAGGAGCCAGGAACTCAATCCAGGTCTCCCACATGGGTGGCAGTAATCCAATTACTTGAGCCATATCTGCTGTCCCCCAGAGTCTGCATTAACAGGAAGCTGGAACTGTGTATCAAATCCATGTGCTGTAGTATAGGATATAGGATAACATGTTAACCACCAGCGTAAATGCTTTTTTCCCCATTTTTGCTTTTAGAATGTAATACTAAGTTCCTGACCAAAAAAAAAAAAAAAAAAAAAAATGTAGTCATAAAATCTATTCAGAGCTAGAAAATCCTGTTGATACCAAGTTGCTCAATACAATGGAATATGAACTTAGCGTCCCTGGGGACATGATGGAAGTGCTTACAGATGTCCCAAGAGAAGTGCCAGTTCTTGCTACAATAGTCACTTGCTATCTAGAGAGGCAACCTAGTCCATATTCATGCAGTGTTAAAATGAACTGGGTGTTAGGGCTGGCGCTGTGGTGTAGCATGTAAAGCCGCTGCCTGCAGTGCCGGCATCCCATATGGGCACCGGTTCAAGTCCTGGCTGCTCCACTTCCAGTCCAGCTCTCTTCTGTGGCCTGGGAAAGCAGTAGAAGATGACCCAAGCCCTTGGGCTGCTGCATCCAGGTGGGAGACCCGGAAGAAGCTCCTGGATCCTAACTTTGGATCAGCTTAGCTCCGGCCGTTGCGGACATCTGGGGAGTAAGCCAGCAGATGGAAGACCTCTCTCTCTCTGCCTGTCTCTCTCTTTCTCTCTCCCCCTCCCTCTCCCTCTCTCTGTAACTCAAACTTTCAAATAAAATAAATAAATCTTTTAAAAAATGAGCTGGGTGTGGCACTTTAACATTTACCCACAAGCCCATTGACAAGTAGCTGCCTATTTGAATCCTGGCATCCCTGCTTATTAGCTGTTTGATTTAGTTATTATCACTGTGTCTTGGATCCATAAAGAACAAATATAATATTTTTCCATATGCTTCTTCTGTATTTGAACAGAGTTAAATAATCTCAGTCCCAGAAAATAATCTTCCTTTCAAGTTGACAAAAGGTTTAAGGCACTGAAGTAGGTTTCATGTACTCGGGCCCATTTTGAGAACTCAGTGGTAAAATATTTTTTAGTATCTGAGTAATGATGACTTGTCCAGGATTTCTATTCCCAAGATAGGTTCTAAAGAGTCTAAATTGGGGCAGTGAGTATTGCACACAGCAGGTTAAGCTGCCTCTTTGGACATCTAAATCCCATATCAGAGTTCAAGTCCTGCCTCCACTTCCGATCTAGCTTCCTGTTAATGGACAACCTGGGAGGAGCAGATGGTGATTCAGGAATTTGGGTCCCTGCCACCTCTCTGGGAGACCTGGATGGAGTTTCAGGCTCCAGGCTTTGACCTGGCCTGGCCCTAACAGTTGTGGGTATTTGTGAACCAGCAGATGGAAGATCTCTTGTTTCTCTCTCTCTCTCTCTCTCTCTCTCTCTCTCTCTCTCTCCCTCTCCCTCTCCCTCTCCCTCTCTCCCTCCCTCCCTCCCTCCCTCCCTCCCCTCCTTCTTCCCTCCCTCTCCCTTTTTCTCCATGCATGTGTTTCAAATAAATAAAAATAAATAAACTTTAAAAAAGAGTGTAAATAAAGTCTACTAAGAAAATTGTTGGGTTTTTATTTGCTGTATTAAAAGATAGTGCTTGCTTATGAAGTATGTCAAGTACTTACATTTCCAAGTACTTACATTTCCTTTTTTTTTTTTTTTTTTGGACAGGCAGAGTTAGACAGTGAGAAAGAGAGACAGAGAGAAAGGTCTTCTTTCCGTTGGTTCACACACACACACCCCCCATCCGAAGCCAGGAGCCAGGTGCTTCCTCCTGGTCTCCCATGTGGGTGCAGGGCCCAAGCACTTGGGCCATGCTGCACTGCCTTCCTGGGCCATAGCAGAGAGCTGGACTGGAAGAGGAGCAACTGGGACAGAATCTGGTGCCCCAACTGGGACTAGAACCCGGGGTGCCGGCGCGCAGGCAGAGGATTAGCCAAGTGAGCCATGGCACCAGCCAAGTACTTATATTTCTAAAATGTCATTTAGGTGATAAAATGTTAGACATTTCAGAGTGTTATTGGGATTTTTTTTTTCCAGAATTATCCCAAACCTGCAAAGCAAGCTGGATATCCTTATTTGCTAAGTGACATTGCGGGATGCATATACCCTTGAATTCTGTAAACAAGGTGACAGTCTGGGCTCCACAATGCCTGTGACCTCCAGAGACTTCTCACCCCTCCCCCATGGTGGTGCCCAGGAACTTCCCCCCAGAATTTGGATTTTGGCAGGTTGAGGAGCCAAGAGAAATCCAGTTGCCTACTCTAAGGGGGTTATAACCCCATAAATATGGTTTAATGTCCCATTTTATTGCAGACTTCTGGCATTTAACAGAGAATCTGCTATTTTGTTTGAGGATAAAAGTCATTCTCTTTCAGAGAGTCATGGACTTTGTTCCCTGGAAAGATGACAGGCCAGGTCTTCATTAAGCTGGAGGAATGGGGGAGGGTGGGGGTTCCTTCTTGCCCTCCTCACAGTGGCTGCAATGAGGCTAGGATGTGTGGGCCTCTGAGTCTTTTGTTGGGTTTCTATGGTGTTAACCTCAATTAGCAGCTCTGTGTGGAGAGGAGAGAGAATGCAGCTTTTTTTTTTTTTTTTTTTTTTAACCAGATAGCCATTCTTTATTTAATTTGAGAAGCAGAGAGATCAACAGATACAGCTCCCATCTGCCAGTTCACTGTCCAGGTGCCCACAACAACTGGGTTGAAGCCAGGAACTTGGAACTCAGTCAGGGTCTCCCACATGGGTGGCAGGGACCCAATTACTTGAGCCATCACCTGCTGCCTCCCAGGGTTCTCCAGTCAAAGTTCGTTGCTTCTATTGTGGGCAATGGCTGAGTGTATGGGAGAAAAAGGCCAGGGACTAACAAGTTGTTTGATTTGGCTTTGTGTCTTTCTCCTCTCCGTCCCAATTGTGTTGAACTGAGGGCAGAAAGTCTGTGCTGGAGTTGCCCAGGAGGTCCAGTCCTGACTCTGATCTTTCCTGGCAGTTTCCCAGCTGAGAAGACAGGACGGTTCAATCTGGTAGAACCTCTGAGTGGAATAAATAAAAGAGCAAATGTAAAGAACTTGGTGCAGTGTCTGGCACATTTCCAAGAACATATAAGCTGAAGTCAACCAGTTGCTTCCAGCAAGTACCCAAAGCATCTGTGGCTCTCAGGAAGGAACAGTAAATTCTACAAGTCATTGGGAAAGGATGGTTTTCTTTAAAAATCTCATCCTAAGAAAGGCTTTAGTTGCTTTAGCCTTGAGGTGATGTGCACATACAAACATGCAAATGCACACCCTTTTTTCCCAGCTGCTTTGGAATCATAGCTGGATCTTAGTTCCACTTGCATGTCTGCCCTGCAATCTTGGTGGTGCCATTTCAGGGTGAACCAATAGGAAATGATTAAGTAGACCCCGAAGGTGAGCAGAACTCTTAGTCATAGGCTATTCTGCTTTCCTCCTTGCCTTAACATCATCACCAGGTGCTTGTTGTGGCTCATTGCCCAGAAAGATGGAGAAGAGTTTATTGCACAGTCCTGTTTGCAAAGCCAGCTCATCCTGGGACATGGTGGGCTTTTGAGTAGGTGCTAACAGATGATGTGAAAGTAGGTAATTCTTGCCCTGGAGCAGCTAAACTGGGAAAATAAAATCAGCCCACCTGAAATAATTAGCCATCACTTAAATGTTGACCCTGTGTTGGAGTTCATTGTGGGTGAGGATAAAGTGGAAGAGGGGCACTGTCCCCACTTCCATACTTTGTGCTTTGCAATGCTGCACAAGTGAGCAGTGTTGTAAAAATGTATTTTTAACCAATGCATGTGTCAACTTTTCTAAAAATTAGATCAGAGTTTTAATTGTAAACTATTTTATTATTGAAATTATTATAACTTTAATGTCTTTAATAGACATTTTAGTGGGAGGGGTAGGGGAGGAGGAGAGATAACCTCCAATTTCATAGCCCTAACACAATTCATTTATCAAGGACCGGTTCTTAAGTTTCTTCTGTGTCCAACTTAGTGCTTAGCACCTATAGAGAGGCCAGTGAATGTCAGTGGCCACCACTACTCTTACTGTTACAAATACTCAGACAGTGGCATTGTAAGGGTGCCAAATCTGTACCTCTGTCATGCCAGACCTCTGCTGCATTCCCATGTTGAATTCTTTTTTTTTAATTAAACTTTTATTTAATGAATATAAATTTCCAAAGTACAGCTTATGGGTTACAATGGCTTCCCCCCTCCCAAAACTTCACTCCCACCCGCAACCCTCCCCTTTCCCGCTCCCTCTCCCCTTCCAATCACATCATGATTCATTTTCAATTCTCTTTATATACAGAAGATCAGTTTAGTATATATTAGGTAATGATTTCAACAGTTTGCCCCCATATAGCAACACAAAGTGAAAAAAAATACTGTTGGAGTACTAGTTATAGCATTAAATAAGAGTGTACAGCACATTAAAGACAGAGATCCTACATAATATTTTTTTTAAAAAAATTAATTTTCTATGCCATTTCCAATTTAACACCAGGTTTTTTTTTTTTTTTTTCATTTCCAATTATCTTTATATTCATGTTGAATTCTTACCACAGTCCTGGGGGTAAGGTATGCTGAGGCTTGGCATGGTCAAGTAACCAGGCGTATGCTTATTGGCCTCTTGTTTTATGATGTGTAGTTGGTTTCTTTCATCAGCCCCTAGAGCCCTCCTGAGATGCAGTGAGGATAGAGTGGTGGGTGCCCAGCATGGGGTGCTTCTCTCATTATGCGAGGGCAGTATTAATATTCCCCCTTCCCCGCATGTGGAAGAGGCAGGCTGCCGCACTCTACAAAGAGTACTCCCATCCCCAAGGTCTCAGTGCTGACAAGTTCTGTGACTTCTGCCCACCTGCTTTTCAGGTAAGACAGGCTTACTTGTTGGTACTTGTGCAGCTTTAAAGAGTTGGCTGAGAGCCCAATGGATGTAAGACAAATGAAAGCTGATTCAGGTTCTCTTCTCTAGGATTTCCCCCACTCCTTCCCTCTCTCTCACTGAATAGTTTAAGCCACAGTTAGGTGGAGAGATCCATGCTTCTGGTCTGAATTTCTTGGAGGTTTTAGTTTCCCAGGGCTGCTGTCACAAATTACCACAAACTGGGTGACTTTGGACAACAGAAGTTTGTTTTGTCATAGTCCTGAGGCTAGAAATTTAGAATTAGTGTGACGTTAGGGTTTCTGGTATTTCTGGCAATCCTTAGCATTCCTTGGCTCATGGCAACAAAACTCCAAACTCTGCTGCCATCTTCCTTATTGTCATCATGTCTCTTAATGGTTGACTTTAAGCCCCACTCTAAGCCACGAAGGCCTAATCTTAACATTATTACATCTGTAAAGACCGTATTTGCAAATAAGATCACATTTTTAGATTCTAGGGGTTAGAACTTCAAACTGTTTGGTAGTACACAGTTCAGTCCACTACCTTGGTTGGACCTTAGGTCAAGTAAAAGGTAATAATAGCAACCCTGATACATCTTTCCTTTGGAGACAGTTGATGTTTTCTCAAATCTTCAGTGACACAGTTGAATTGATCCTGCTTCTCTCTCATGCCCCAGTCTTGTGGTATACTAACAGCACTTACTTTCAACCCAGTCAGCTGAAATTGAACTTGGGAACAAATCATGGTCTTTTCCATTTCTACATCCAATTATGTGTAAGTTCATGAGCCGAGACTTTGTTTTGCTTACTTCTTTATGCTAACCATATTGAACTGGCAAAGCCGATGTCAATTTGGGACATTAGTAAAGCCAGTCATTCCTTTATTTACCCAGCATATGCTGTTTTCCAGGCACCTTGTTAGGCATAGGGGAAAAGTACGATGAAACTTGAAGTAACTAAAATTTGTTGAATATCTGCTATTTTTTTCCATTACTGAAATATGCTCTTTGCATAGGTGGTCTTACCATGGATTGATAGGAAATACAGGGGGTGGAGGAACTTGTTAAATCTTATTGTCATTAGGACAGGCTTCTGGCACAGCAATTAAGATGCCACTGGGGATGCCTGCATCCCATTTCAGAGTACCTGGTTCAAGTTCTGGCTGTGCTTCTAGTTCCAGCTTCCTGCTGATGTGTGCTTGGGAGGCAGCACACGATGACTCAAGAACCCATGTGTGAGACCTGGATTGAATTCAAGGCTCCTAGCTTCATCCTGGCCCAGCCCAGCTATTGTGAGAATTTGGGTAGTTAACCATCAGGTGGAAGATCTGTCGTCCTCTTTCTTTTTTTTTCTCTCTCTCTCCCACTCCCTATCTTTGTCTTTCACATAAAATGAGAATAAATAAATACATTTTTTTTGACAGAGTTAGTGAGAGAGAGAGAGACAGAGAGAAAGGTCTTCCTTCTGTTGGCTCACTCTCCAAATGGACGCGCTGCGCCAATCCAAAGCCAGGAGCCAGGTGCTTCCTCCTGGTCTCCCATGCAGGTGCAGGGCCCAAGTACTTGGGCCATCTTCCACTACCCTCCCGGGCCACACCAGAGAGCTGCACTGGAAGAGGAGCAACTGGGACAGAACAGGTGCCCCAACTGGAACTCATTAAATGTAGATTTGGACAATCAAAATGACAAAGAATAGGCTCTTCTGCAGATAAATTGCAAGGCAAAAATAGAGATGGAAGAAGAACATTTAGATTACAAATGACAATACCTATTACCCAATTACAAGTTTTACTTGAATAAAGGTTAAAAAAATCTTTGAGACATTTGGAGGAATTTAATGCTTTCTGGATATTGGAAAATATTAAGTAATTATAGATCAATTTTTAAATATTTTTAAAAAGATTTTATTTATTTATTTGAGAGGTAGAGTTACAGACAGAGGGAGAGACATGGAAAAGGTCCTTCATCTGCTGGTTCACTCCACAAATGGCTGCAGTGGCTGGATCTGGGCCAATCTGAAGCCAGAAGCCAGGAGCTTCTTCCAGGTCTCCCAGTAGAGTGCAGAGGCCCAAGCACTTTGGCCATCTTCCACAGGTTTCCCAGGCTATAAGCAGAGAGCTGGGTTGGAATAGGAGCAGCCAGGACATAAACTGGTACCCATATGGGATGCTGGCACTGCAAGTGGAGGCTTAGCCTACTACACCATAGCGCTGACCCATATGGATAATTTTTATATGTAATAATTGTGCTTTAAAACAGTCCTTATCTTTTAGAGATATATGCAGAAATATCTAGATGAAAAAATGTAATACTGGGAATTTACTTCAAAATAATCCAGAGTGGTAGGGATGTAGGTCACACAGATTTGAAGGAATTAATCATAGTGTAAGCTGGTGTTAGTGAGTTCTGCTACACCTGTTTATCTGCTTTTATATATATTTGAAATTTTCCATAGCACAAACTTTAAAAACAGCTTTGTAAGCATGCTAAAAAGAAGTTGTTCCAAAGATCTGCTGAAGCGAGAGGAATGAAGGAAAAGGTGTGTCCACATGAAAATCAGCAGGTCCGGTTTTCAGCCTGAACTGTGCTCACCTAATAGTTGGTATTCAGTGGCACCTACTGTGGGAACAGCAGCTGAGTAGACCATGTGCTGCAGAGGGATCCAGTTGTAACAGAAGCAGCTTGGTTTACCTTTTACAGCCATTACCAAGCTTCACTGCTGCCACACTTAGAAAGCCAAGAGCAGTGATGGTCACAACCTGACACTCGTGCAGTGCTCTGCAGGATGTTTTGCATACTTCTTCCCATTAATCTTCAATCACAGTCTTAGGGTGTGGAAAAGAAGTACTACTTGGGTTCAAACCCTGCTTTTAAAGCCATTGTGAACTTGTTATTTCTTTCCTACTACCTCCTCTAGAGCTACCACGGAAAACTTTTCTTTTTAAACATTGTATTTTATTTAAAAGGCAGAGTTAGAGAGGGGAGAGACAAAGAGAAAAACGTTTATATTTTTAAAATGTATATGCAGTTCGGAGTAGGACTGTTCTGCCCGTTCCACGTATAGACTTCTTTCTTGGTAGATAGTCATTGTTGAATATAATGAAAAATAAGAGGCATTTGTTATGGGTAATGAACATTACACTAAATTGGAAAGAAGGATAGGGGTTTTATACCCAAATAATGAGGAAGTTCCTCTCATATTCTTTCATATATCTGCAAGATATAGTTCATTATTGGGGGAATCAGCTGGAGGAGGGAAGGGGTTAGTTTTTTTTTTTTTTTTTTTTTTAAAGCCCCTACAGTAAAATGTGTAGTATCCCCTCAACTATAATCATGATAAAGGAATGTGAGTGATTCTTCTTCCTCCCTTCCCTCAGTCTGCTATTCAGTGACCTACTTCATCTACAGGTCTTTCTTGACTTGCAAAGGTGGATGGGAAGCAGATAGACAGACAGAATGAGATTTGGCGAGAGGATTGGGTCAATGCCCCACTCTCCAAACCAAGCTGTGGTCCTGACTGTTGTCTTCAACTTTGGCGATGTTTCTGCAGCTCTTTTAGGGGAGATAAAACCCAATGGGCTGATTCTGAAGGCCTCTGGTCTTTACAGAATATATTGGGAAAACGAGAAGACATTGATTCACATTATCCCCAGGGTAGTTCTTCTGAGATATGAGTCAACCAGGTCATTCCTCAAATGGTCTTTTAAATTCTAAGGCAGACAAGGAAAGCTATTTCTAATTACATGTGTAATGCTTGTTCTAACTTGTACACTAATATTATGTCAGATTTATGATACAATGTTCTGTATGTACACTGTAGAATATGTTGTAGTCCTTTCTGTAGTATGAGTAAAATGTTTGCATGTTTTAAAATTGTTTGCTTATTGTCAGATAGTGTTACAATGTACAAACCCTTAGAGAAGAACCCCAGGATATTCTGGATTGTATTCATGGGTAAAAAGGAGGGTTGTATGAGCCAGTCTCTGAATTATGGAATATCATTTTACCATTTTTTTTTTCATTTTCAATTCTCTTTATATACAGAAGATCAGTTTAGTATATATTAGGTAAAGATTTCAACACTTTGCCCCCATATAGCAACACAAAGTGAAAAAAATACTGTTGGAGTACTAGTTATAGCATTAAATAACAGTGTACAGCACATTAAAGACAGAGATCCTACATAATATTTTTTTTTTAAATTATTTGGTTTTCTATGCCATTTCCAATTTAACACCAGGTTTTTTTTTTCTTTTTCATTTCCAATTATCTTTATATACAGAAGATTGATCCAGTATATAATTAGTAAAGATCTCATCAGTTTGTACCCACACAGAAACACAATGTGTAAAAATACTGTTTCAGTACTAGTTATAGCATCACTGCACATTAGACAATACATTAAGGACAGATCCCACATGGGATGTAAGTACACAGTGACTCCTGTTGCTGACTTAACAATTTGGCACTCCTGTTCATGGCATCAGTAATCTCCCTAGGCTCTAGTCATGAGTTGCCAGGGCTATGGAAGCCTTTAGAGTTCGCTGACTTTGATCTTATTCCGATAGGGTCATAGTCAAAGTGGAAGTTCTCTCCTCCCTTCAGAGAAAGGTACCTCCTTCTTTGATGGCCCCGTTCTTTCCACTGGGATCTCACTCACAGAGATCTTTCATTTAGGTCTTCTTCTTTTTATTTCTTTTCCATGGTATCTTGACTTTCCATGCCTACAATACTCTCATGGGCTCTTTAGCCAGTTCCAAATGCCTTAAGGGCTGATTCTGAGGCCAGAGTGTTGTTTAGGACGTCTGCCATTCTATGAGTCTGCTGTGTATCCTGCTTCCCATGCTGGATCCTTCTCTCCCTTTTTGATTCTATCAGTTAGTATTAGCAGACACTTGTCTTGTTTGTGTGATCCCTTTGACTCTTAGACCTATCAGAGCCATCGAATGTGAACTGAAGTTGATCACTTGGACTAGTGAGATGGCATTGATACATGCCACCTTGGTCATTTTACCATTTTAAATTATATAATTTGTTGTTGTGGGGCCAGCACTGTTGCACAGTGGGTTAAGCCATGGCCTGCAGAGCTGGAATCCCATATAGGTGCCAGTTCGAGTCCTGGCTGCTCCACTTCCTATCCAGCTCCCTGCTAATGTGCCGGCGAAAGCAGTGGAAGATGGCCCAAGTGTTTGGACCTCTCTCACCAATGTGGGAGACCCAGAAGAAGCTCCTCATTCCTGGCTTTGGCCTTGCCCAGGTCTGGTAATTGTGGCCATTTGGGGAGTGAACCAGCAGATGGAAGATTACTGTTTGTCTCTCCGTCTTTCTCTGTGACTCTGCCTGAAATAAATAAATAAATAAATATTTTTTTTAAAAAAGAATTTGTTTTTGTGTTTCTGTTTTTACAAGATCTTATTGTTTATGTTTGAAATTTGTTAAAAGCCATGGTGAGGTCTTGGAACAGAATCTCCAGTTATAACACTGTTCCTAAGGGAAATGGGATCCCCTGAATGGTGCTGTTTTTAGGACCACATTGTGGCAAAAATCAGGGTTTCTGATGCCATGTTTACTTTGTTAGTGTACCGGTATTAATATAGTCCCTGGCACAAACTAAGTGTTTTGAAAGTATTGGCCAAGGTCATTGGTGTTGTCCAAGAATATTGCCAATCATTATCACTGATCTTCACAGCAACCTCTGAGGTTGTGGCTAGGGTACTCCTCACTTTGTACATGAGTGTTAAGTACAACTGTTACACAGCTAGAACTGCAATGGGAACCCAGGCCTTCTGACACAGATCCACATGGGGGACTCTTTTATAAAGTGGTAATACCATATCTTAGACCCACCTTTTACTTTTCTTGAGTCTAACTTGCAATAGCAAGTCTACATGCTGAAATTGAAAATCTCAGATATATCATTAAGTTAAGAAAATATGTCAAATAACACGTCCTGGGTATGCTTTAATTCCAGCTGTGTTTTTTAAAGTGTGTTCCTACATGCTTTATATGCATAAAAATTCCTGAACCAGATACATAAGAAGAAATCGCTCAGCAATGCTTGTCTCAGGGGGATGGGACTGATTGTTAGAGGTAGTAGAGAGATTTTTACTTTTTATTTTATGACCTCATATATTGCTTATAATTTTTATAAATTCAGGAAAGAGATAAAACTAGAATAACCATGTCTTCCTGACTTTAAAAGATCCCCACCCTCCAAGCCGGGGCAGGAATCTTTGGGTAAGGAAACATGGCACTCTAAGCTTGGAAAGCCACAGTAGATATTAGCATATTAAAGGCTATGAGAAGCTACAGTAACCCATACACTTTATCCCTCTGCTTTTATTGTGCTTATTAATATCCCACAGAATTCTATTATGTGATATATCAATTTTGGAAAAGCCATCAAAATTTAAGATAAGAAGATCTGGTGTTAGGTTAAAGCAAGTAGAAGGAAAGGGAGTATGTGTTCAGGAAAAGTGGGAGACATGGCTGGCTGCCATTGGGACAGTTCAGGGGCTTGGATTCAGGCAAACTCGGGTTCCAATCTTGGGTCTTCTGGCTGGGAGCCAGGTTACCCTGCCTCTGAGTCTTAAGTGTGCTCATGTGTGAGAGAGAGAATGATCCTGCTCCCATCCAGGCGTTTTCAGGATTAACTGAGGTTAAGGACCAGTTCTGTAGTCTGTGCTGTGTTGCCCTCTCCTCAACCTTGGCTTCCTCTTCTCCTGCATTCTGTAGAGTGTTTGTTTACGAACACCCATGTGTACCCAAACAGACAGATTCCTCAAGCACCCTCCATTGGTGAGCAGGCTTCATTGCAGGAGTAATCAGAGGCCAGACTATCAGGTAACAAATTCTTGCATTGACAATGACTACATTTCTGCTATCTTGATTTACAGATCCTTGTTCCAAGAATGCACCTCTTGTACAAGGCAGAGGTCACAGTCCCCGGGAGACTGTTGAGAATTGTGTTTTCTAAAATTGAACCTAAACGTTGGCCTCCAGAAATTCACTGTTTAAACCACATCCCAGCTTGCTTGCTACCTGCTCTTCCAGGCCGTCGGTCCTGGATGACTCTTCCCTCTCCTTTCCTTTGTCAGAAACACATCTCAGAATTGAATGTAAAGGGATGTGTGCTAAAGCATTGCCTTTTCAGTAACCTTTGCTGTAAGCTCTTGGAATCCAATTACCCATGTGTTATTTGCCTCCCTTAAGTGCCCATGCAGACCGAGCTGAAAGTTCAGGAAGTAATAACAAGGGAATCAGAAGCTCGCGATCTTGGGCCCAGCCTGGGAAGACTGTCTGTGCCTTGCCTCTCCCTCCTCCTGGGTGTGTCTGCCCTAGGAAGGCCAGTGAGTAACCTGCACATTTTTTTTTTTCCGTCTTGGCCCTTCCCACCCAGACGAGAGGACTGAGTGGCAGACAGGCAGGCAGACGGTGGAGAGTCCTGTTCAAGCATGCAAGGAGCATACCTCCACCCGCACCCACGTCCTGGACCCCTCGCCACCCCCACTCCATCTCAGGAGGAGCCAGAGCCCTGGTGAGGGTCCCGAGGGTAAGGCTGCAAGTAGCAGGAACACTTCCTTGACTTTATTTGCGTTAGTGTTGGCTTTTCTTCTCGATTGTGTTTAGAGGGGGAGAGAATTAAAGGTGTTTTGTTTGGTTGGCTGTACAGTTCTCGGTGGTCCCAAGACAAAGAAAACGTCTTTTCCCAGCAGAGTTTATTAGAACTTGTAACCTGATAGCCTGGCCTTGGAACAAAACTTAACACACTAATTACTGCTGGTTAGTACAACTTATCCTTTTGGCCCTGTAGGGAAAAAATTACATTGCTTACTGAATAGGTTTTTGAGGAAGAAAAAGTACTAAGGATTGTGTGTGTTTTAATACACAGGCATCTCTGCTAATTGAAATGTAGCCTAATTGTGGTCACAGTTTTAAAATAGATCAAGAAAACCTTATTTAAAGGTTGCAGAGTTGACTGTTAAGGTGCCAGAGTAGAGTTTGGGGAAATCCCTTAAAAGATAGGTTGATCTAATATAAATATATGCAAATGTGAAGTTGTTGAATTAAATTTGTGTTGTTCTGGGAAGAAAAAGTCTGATATTCAGTGTGGGATTCGTGTGGTATGTAAGGGAGAAAACGGAGTTCTTTGTAGTAGGTTGAGAATTTTGTGAGGGGAGGGTCAGAAGGCAAACAGAGGCGGCTGGGGAGCAGGTTTTTTGCATGGGCTGGTGCCAAGGACTCGTCCCTTGTCCCTGATTGCTGTGGGTGAGAGAGTCATTCAGAGCAATCAAGTGCTGCATTGTTAACTGGGTCCTCTGCTTCAAATATTTATTCTAAACACAAATCCTTGGTTGCGCTGGCATGTGAAAGGATAAAACCGTTGCCTCTGGTTCCTGGCCTCACCCAAGCTTTAATACCTGGGAAGATTTCAAGGAAAACGTCATAGGGAAGATGAGGCTAAGCGTAAAGTTAATTTGATAATACACTACTATCATGTGTTACTTGAGACAGCCCCATTCTTTCACAGGCCGTGAGGAATTACATTAGTGTGAAGATGCTGAGTTAAGAGGTTTTATTTTTAAATTATTATTTGAAAGGCAGAGAGATGAAGATCTTCAATCTGCTAGTTCACTCTCCAGATGCCCTTGCGGCAGTCCTGGCTGGGCCAGGCTGAAGCAGAAAACCAGAAATTTTCAGGTCTCTTAGACGGGTTGCAGGGACCCAGGTACTTGAGCTGTCATCAAGTGCCTCCCAGTTTTGCTCGTTAGCAGGAAGCTAGGATTGAGAGCCGAGCTGGGATTCGAACCCAGGTACTGCAATAAAGGATGTGGGTATCTCAAGTGGCAACTTAACTGCTATGCAAAATGCCACTCCTATAATGTTTTATAGGTGAAATGGCATAGGAAACTGGGATAGAAATGGCCCAAACTGGAGGTGCTTCCATGACACATGACAACTGTGCTCAGATGTTTCTACAAATGCAGCTCAGGGTTGTTCTTGGCCCCTCTGTGCAGGCAACTTAATGATTCACTGTAAGGAACATCCTATATTTAACATACCTAGGGTTTTTTTTTTAAAGCAATGGTGAACAACAGTCCTAAAAAAAACAGTGTTTGGAGATGGCACACATAAGCTTTCTGCCACATAAGAAGGGCGTGAAGTGGACTATGTCTGAGTACTGGAGTAGGCGCAGGAAATCCCCTCTTCTTAGAGTACATGTACCCTCCAACCCCCCCCCTAAGTTTCAGGAAAGTGTTATATGTCATTGTCATTGTCATTGTCAGTGCTCTTGTGGTGATAATACCAGTAGTTTGCTTTCTTATAGCTTTGGTTTCCCCCTTCTCTAATTAATCAGAAGCATGGATTGACTGCAGCCCAGTCAGCCAGTACATTAGAGGATCATCCAAGACTGGCACTTATTTTAATAACAGAGTGAGCAAGAAGCAGAGGTAGGGACTACTATGTTGATTCTGCCTGGAAATTACATGTGTAAATTTGTGACTTTTCAGTTAGGATCAGAAAACAAATGGATGTCACTACAAGTCACCCATGGGGTGACTGATAGCCATTTTTTAAAATATTTATTTATTGAAAAGGCAGAATGACACACACAGAGAGAGAGAGAGCAAGAGAAAGATATTGAGATCTGTTGCTGATTTACTCTCCAGTTTCCCACAACAGTTGGGGCTAGGCCAGGCCCAAACCAGGGGCCCAAGACTCCATCTGGGTTACCTATACAAATGGCAGAGACCCAAGCTCTTGAGCCATTATTTGCTGCCTCCCAGGGTGCACATTAGTGGAAAGCTGGATGAAAAGCAGAATAGCTAGGACTCAAACCAGGCACTCTCACAGGGTACACTGGCATCCCAAACAGCATCTTAACCCCTGTTTACATTCCTAATTGCCATTCTGACTCTGATAAGCATTTACCCACTGGGTACTACACACTATAAGATAAGAACATCAGGCTGGCGCCATGGTTCAATAGGCTAATCCTCTGCCTTGTGGCGCCGGCACACCGGGTTCTAGTCCCGGTCGGGGCGCCGGATTCTGTCCCGGTTGCCCCTCTTCCAGGCCAGCTCTTTGCTATGGTCCGGGAGTGCAGTGGAGGATGGCTAATCCTCTGCCTTGCGGCACCGGCACACCGGGTTCTAGTCCCGGTCGGGGCCCCGGATTCCATCCCGGTTGCCCCTCTTCCAGGCCAGCTCTCTGCTATGGCCTGGGAAGGCAGTGGAGGATGGCCCAAGTGCTTGGGCCCTGCACCCTCATGGGAGACCAGGAGAAGCACCTGGCTCCTGGCTTCGGATCAGCGCGATGCGCCGGCTGCAGCACGCCGGCCACGGCGGCCTTTGGAGGGTGAACCAATGGCAAAAGGAAGACCGTTCTCTCTGTCTCTCTCTCTCTCTCACTGTCCACTCAAAAATAATAATAAAAAAAAATTTAAAAAAAAAAAGATAAGAACCTCATCAGACCTACCAAGCCTGCTTCCCTCCCAGATCCCGTGCTCAGAGAAAACCTAGTTGATAAGAGGGTGGGCAACATTTCCTCCCATTGATTGCCTTTTTCAGTATGTTTTTCAGTATTTCCTAGGGTTTCTTCATAAACCAAATTGCATGCACCATCTGTTTGAGTTTAGGTTTTTTGAGAGACAACTTTATGGTGAATTTAGCATTTCTTTTTATTTCACGGGTGTTTCATTCACTCTTGATGCTTAGTCCTTTAAAGCTGTGATCCTACAAGCATAATAAAAGCTGAACATATGCATAGGAATCAAACTGCACTCTTCCAACAGCCTCACCTTTAAACATCATGCACATTCCCGCCTGCCAAATTCCCTCCAAAGGGCCTGCAGACACTGTCTAACTTTGGTGTTCTTTTGCCATCCTGGTTTCTGGACTTCTTTTCTCTCCCATCCCCTGCTGTCACAAATAAATGTTAAAATGATTGGAGTGGAGCTAATCAAAGAGTCATGGCAAGTTTTCACTTACAGGGACATTGCACCTACTGCTGCTGCATCCCAGCCAGGCTGTATATATCTTGCAGCCTTTATCTGGGAGAGCTCTTTTGGATTAAGGCTTTGTAGTGTGAGTGTGTTTCCCAAGTGGTCACAGCTTGACAAGTGGTGAGGTCAGGAGGGTAGGGAGGTGGAGTGAAAGGTGCTTAGCTGTGCAATTTGCACCCACCAGAGTCTTCAGTGAGTATGAGCTTACTACTCTGTGGGGCTATTGGCTGGTCTTCTCTGTTCTCTTTTTCCTGCAATATTTCTTCTTAATACTTTCGTGCTCCTCATGTTAATGCTCTGGGTTTCTTTGGAGGCTGTAGCCCTGATGACCATTTTCACATTTCATCTGTAGACACATCCCAAGTCAAGAAGCAACATCCCAGAGAGATTTGCTCTAAACAAATCCTCATAAGGATGACGTGTCAGCCACATCTTCTTAAACCCCAAATAGAAAATAATAGAAAATCATGCTGAGAATCCATCATGGGAAGCAGGATACACAGCAGACTCATAGAATGGCAGATGTCCTAAATAGCACTCTGGTCTCAGATTCAGCCCTTAAGGCATTTGGATCTGACTGAAGAGTTCATGAAAGTATTTTAGGCATGGAAAGCCAAGACACTCTGGGAAAAAAAAAAAAAAAAAGAACTAAATGAAAGATCTCTGTGAGTGAGATCCCAGTGGAAAGAATGGGGCCATCAAAGAAGGAGGTACCTTTCTCTGAAGGGAGGAGAGAACTTCCACTTTGACTATGACCCTGTCTGAATAAGATCGAAGTCGGCGAACCCAAAAGGCTTCCATAGCCTTGGCAACTCATGACTAGAGCCTGGGGAGATTACTGACGCCATAAACAAGAGTGTCAAATCGTTAAGTCAACAACAGGAGTCACTGTGTACTTACGTCTCATGTGGGATCTGTCCTTAATGTGTTGTCCAATGTGAAGTAATGCTATAACTAGTACTGAAACAGTATTTTTACACTTGGTGTTTCTGTGTGGGTGCAAACTGATGAACTCTTTCCTTAATATATACTAAATCGATCTTCTGTATATAAAGATAATTGAAAATGAATCTTGATGTGAATGGAATGGGAGAGGGAGTGGGAGATGGGAGGGATGTGAGTGGGAGGGAAATTATGGGGGGAAGGAGCCATTGTAATCCATAAACTGTACTTTGGAAATTTATATTTACTAAATAAAAAAAAAGGAAAAGAGAAAAAAAGGAAAATCATGCTGAGAATAAATAGATGGCTTAGCTTTAGTTTGGGTTAAGTAATGGATGTGTTCAGAAGTAGAAATGAAGGAAATCAGGTGAGCCCTTGACCTGAGGACTGTGTCAGATGAGAGTAAAAACTTTGGCTCTCATTTAGAAATCACAGTTGGCTGCAGATGGTGTTTTTCTCCCATTATGCAATATAATAAATTGATTGCAAAAATGGTCCTAATTATTCCCCTCTTTGGGTCTATTCCCTAGTGATATGACTATACTAATCCTCTTAGCAAAATATGGAAACTGTCCCCAACCCCGAATCTGAGTTTGGCCTTATTATTTATTTTGGCAAATAGATTGAGCAGAAGTCACGATGTGTAGTTTCCAGCCTAGGTCTTAAGAGGCCTCACACATCTGGTTGCTTTCTTGGAATCTGGCCCAGTTTGTCACACTGACATTCCTGGGCTTGCTTTTTGTGGCCCAGAAACTCTGTCACTATTGCTGACAGTGATCCTATACACCAGACATGTGAGTAGGACAATCCTAGACCAACCAGCTGACCTCAGACACTTGAATGGACCAGGCAGAGATCAGACAAGCCCATCAAAACCCAAGCTAAGCTCACGAGTCTTGGAGTGGTTTGTGTACTAACAGTAACAGTGCTGACACTGTGGTTCCCTGGGCCTCATTTCCCTGTACTCACATTTGGGCCTGTCCTCATAAACACTTAGTTCAACTCAGCAGAAGAGATCTGCGAGGTGCAGATCTCAATTCTTGTGATCTGAAACATTTTTCACAATATGGATTCCTAGGTCTTATATCAGAATATTCAGATGTCTATAGATGGAGACTAGGAATCCATGATTTCAGCAACTCTTGTGATTGTTCAAGATTAAAAACCAGCAACTTATTAATAATTTTATCAGTCCCTTTACTGAAAAAGGAATGATCCCATTCATTTGTACTTAAGCAAGTAACATTCAGGAGGTTCAGAGTTCATTACTGACTTGGTATACTTCCAGCTGCACAAGTAAACTTTATTATCACCTTTGGTTGAAAGCACATGACCCTGATGCAGGTGCACACTAATGACTAGAATCATGTGTCGCTTGCAGGACCTTGTACACATGACCCTGATGCAGGTGCACACTAATGACTAGAATCATGTGTCGCTTGCAGGACCTTGTATTCTATTTTTTTTAACTTTTATTTAATGAATATAAATTTCCAGTGTACAGCTTATGGATTACAATGGTTTCCCCCTCCCATAACTTCCCTCCCACCCGAAACCCTCCCCTCTCCCACTCCCTCCCCCTTCCATTTGCATCAAGATTCATTTTCAATTCTCTTTATATACAGAAGATCAATTTAGTATAAAGATTTCAACAGTTTGCACCCACATAGAAACACAAAGTGAAATATACTGTTTGAGTACTAGTTATAGCATTAAATCACAATGTACAGCACATTAAGGACAGAGATCCCACATGAGGAGCAAGTGCACAGTGGCTCCTGTTGTTGACCCAACAAATTGACACTCTAGTTTATGGCGCCAGTAACCACCCTAGGCTGTCGTCATGAGTTGCCAAGGCTATGGAAGCCTTCCAAGTTTGCCGACTCTGATCATATTTAGACAAGGTCATAAAAGACAGAGTGAGGATAGTAACCAGTGATCCTAAGAGTGGCATTTACCAGGTTTGAACAATTATACAGCATTAAGTGGGGAAGAGGACCATCAGTACACACAGGTTGGGAGTAGAGCCATTGGTGGTAGAGTAGAGGTTATGATTACAAAGGAATGAGGCCCAAGTGCACTAGACAGGGCCTAGAACAAAGGACAGAGTCATTATTAGAGGAGCTAAGAAAGGTGCTGTCTAAGCTACAAGTAATTTTTCTGATTGAGAGGCAAATAGAACCTGATAGAAGGGGCTTGATGATAATCTGGTGGGCTTTAGGCCTTGTAAATTCAGAGGCCCAGACCTATCTATCTCTTCACATGGGGTATATCCTAAGGGAGGTGTGAACCTCCTAGGCGAAGGCACTCTGTTGACTTTCATTACTTGGCTGGCCTGGGAGGAGAGCTGGCCAGGTAAAGGCAGGTGGCATCTCTAACAAGAAATGTACAGTTCTGCCTGCAATGTTGCTGACCCTACTTGACCATCCCCTCAGCTGCAGTGGTCACTTTGGAAGTTGGGCTGAGTGAAGGGCTTTTCAGCTTAGAGCCAATAAGATCTGTGGCTCTGACCTGGGCATCCTTCGACTCCAGGGCAGGTCCATTTCCAGTGATCCAACTCTTGGCAGAGCTGCCAGGGCTCTTCACAAGCTGACTTCTGCTAAAGCCCAGGCTTACCACATTGAAAGCCACTGCAGTGGACTGGCCTGTTGGGTCTCCTTGAGGGCAGATCACTGTACAGATCAGCCATTAATAGGCCTGCCACCCATTGCTTCTGATGCCTAGCTTTCTTTTCCTCCTGGTTTGTGTTAAAGCAGACCAGAGGATGCAAGTCAAGGGAGTGCCCAAGTCCCATCTCTAATCTTCGGTGGCCTGAACTACAAGTCTATAGTCACAGGCATGTTCTGTAGTAGTTTTTCTAAGGTAGACAATGCCCATGAGGAAAATCATATTCTCACTTTAAAACTTTCTTTCCCTTTGGTCTGAAAGGGAGGTTTTTTCTACTTACTGTATACTTCGCTGATGGCGAAGTGAATCTAGCTATGAGATTATTATTTAAGTTCTTATTTTGGCTATGCTATTACAGAAAAATGTTAGCCATCTCTTTTATAAGGTCTAAAGATTAAATTATGCATCCTACAGATTCCTTTATAATAGAATTCGTTTCCTACCTTGAAGAGAATAGAGAAATGAAAGAACAAGTTGTGCTTAGAATAGAGAAATGAGGGAGCAAGTCCTAGATCGCTTGCTGACAATAGCAATATTACATGAATACTTAGCAAACCGTTTCAACCATTAGATAACAACTTAAGAAAACATTTACCAGAAGGACCTTGTATTCTAATGGGGGGGGGGGGGGAATTTGGAAATCTATTAGTATCTATTAAAAAAAAAAAAACAAATTTTAACCCTTAAACTATATGTGAGATTTTCCTGTAGTGTGTGTATCAGTTGTTGCAATAATGCTGCTCTACAAACCACCACAAAATCTTAGTGGTCTATAGCAGTGCATTTCATAGCCCCTGTGTCTTCATGTTGAGGGAGGACCAGCTGATTGTATGCTGGGTTCAGATGGAAGTAACTCTACCTGGCATGTCTCTCCTGCTCCCCCTGGCACATCCTGCTGGCTTGAGCATGTTCTTATCCTGATGACAGCAGACACAAAGGCACAAACCCCAGTGTACAAACTCATTTCGAGCTCTTGATGATTTCATTAACCTGTTAACATCCTGTTGGTCAAAGCAAGTCACGTCGCCAAGCACCACGTAAAGGGCAGGGGAATATCTTCCACCTTTTTTAGCCTGAACAACTGCAGTCCTGCTGCAAAAGGCATGGATTCAGAAAGGGGTCAGGAAATAGGGCCGTGAAGGTAATCTTTCATGATGGACGAGGGCCCTGTGAGAGAATTGCTCTTTTTCCTGCTTTCGAAGGCCCCTGTGAAGTCAGCTGGATCTCGGACTAGCCAAGAAGAAGAGAAATGCCTGTCACGTGGAGCCAGTCAGTTCCTTGTCATGTGGAAGTAAGCCTAGGACTCATTGCGCCCTGATTTATCTGTTTTAATTTTGAAGAAGGAATCCTAGAGGTGTCTCAACCTGGAGGTGGTTGCAGGGAGAGCAGTAGAATCCCCATAGAATACCTTTAGTTCTGTTTGTACCCCATCCCCCAAAATGCAAAGGATTTGGTTGTTCCCACTGTCCAGTTCCAGGAGAGTATGATTTGAGTGGTGGTGTTATTTAGATCACACAACAACATCCTTGTGTTATGATTCCTTTCATCTCAGGTTGAAAAAGAAGGCATTTACATCTTATCTAAACCTGAGGACCTTTTCCCAAACCCTAGCTCAGCATCACAGTGGTTGAAAGAGTTCTGGGTGCCTATCCTGTCTGATGGCCCATCTTTTCCTAACTGATTTTGTTAAAGGCCTGAGCCTCTCCTATTGAGAAAAGGAACCAGTATTCTAACATGATTGTAAAAGTTCTCAAATGTTCTCCGGGATAGAATCCATGTTTTACGGTATTAATGACTGAGAATAAGAATGGAGAGCTTTATTCCAGATCACTCATTGATAGGATTGCTGTTGCTCAGTCTGCGCCTTTGGATCCACATGGGCTATCAAATTTACCTCTGAGGACACTGAGGTATAAAGGATTATGTAACTTCCCTGTGACACATCCTTTGGCTGGTGAGATTAGAAACTGTCATCTTTATTTCCAGCTTTTTCTTGGCAATCTTACTGATGCTGTCATATTTCACAAAATGTTTATCAGGATATGATTGCCTACTGAGTTTATCCTCGTGAGAAATGCTACCATCCTAGCATTCATGCTGCCTGGGAAACAAGAAAATCTACAAAATGGGTGTCCACCAATATGAGATTTCCACACCAGAGTCTCAGGCAAAGTAGCTGGACTACAGGTTCATAGATTTTTCTTTTCTTGTTTTAAGATTTGATTTATTTATTTGGAAGTCAGAGTTAGAGACAGAGAGATGGAAAGATAAATAGAGATCTTCCATCTGCTGATTCATTCCCCAGATGGCTGCAAAGGCCAGGACTGAACCAGGACGAAGCCAGGAGCTTCTTCTGGGACTCCCAAGTGGATGCAGAGGCACAAGCACTTGGCCCGTCTTCTGCTGCTTTCCCAGGCACATTAGCAGGGAGCTGGATCAGAAGTGGAGTAGCTAGGACTTGAACTGGTGCTCATATCTGATATCAGTGTCACAGCAGCTCTTTTACATATTTAAAAAAATTTTTTTTAGATTTATTTATTTGAAAGCAGAGTGAAAGAGATCTGTCTGTCCACTCTAAACGCCTGCAAAAGTCAGGGCTGGATCAGGCCAGTGCCAGGCCAGAGCCAAGAACAGGGAAGGCAGTCTGGGTGTTGTATGTGAAGGAGGGACCCGAGTACTTGAACCATCACCTATTGTCTCCCAGAGTCTTCATTCACAGGAAACTGAAATCAGAGACAAACTGAGACTTGAAGCCAGGCACACTGATACAGAATGCTCAAGACTCAAGCAGGGTCATAATTGTGATGCTGCATGCCTGCCCCTCATGTGTTTTCTGAGCCCTCACTTGCCATTACTGTCACTTGGTAACTGTAAATGCAGGTTCATTACCTCATGGTTAGCCACCACTTGCAGTGGTTCTCTGATAGATTGTACTATTTCTGTTTTATGTAAGAAATGGATTTAAACTAATCCTTTGTAGGAGGTGTGATATGATAGGAGCAGGCATTTCCAGTGATAGTTTTGTCAGGTTAGCACATGCAAACAATAATTCCAGCGACCCAGAATACAGAGGGTCTGCCTCAATTAGTGGATAAGCTGCTTGTTGTACATAGGCTGTTTCCTTTCCAGTGATGTTTTTACTGAAAACCTAATATATGTCTCTCATACACTCTGAGGCTAATATATTGTTACTTGACCAATAATTTAATATTCTACCCCTCCTCTTGCTCACTGCCAGGGGCCATGTCTGCTTTCTTTACCACTGAAAGCTCAGGAGCCAGTATATTAGAATCTAAATAAACAAATGTTGAATGAATGAAAGAATGAATAAGCAAATGTCATCCAGCTCCCAGGAAAACTCTGGGGTTCTTCCAGGTGTTTCTGCTCCTGATAGAGGGCAGTGAAGGGTTAATGTTCTCTGTGGGAGCAGGAGGGATTTGGATTTGGATCTGAGCAGAGCTGCTGGAATCACATTCTTTCTGCTACTATAGCAACAGGTTGAGAATTCTGCCAGCTTTGTCGCCTGCCTACATTGGAAATGCCGGCTTGCAGGCGACCTCATTATCTGGGGAACAACTGCGTGTGTTTTTTTTTTTTTTTTTTTTTTTTTCAATAATGTTTCAGTGAAGCATCTTCTTTGCAGAGACAAAGAGGCCCAGCACAGAGCAGGGGCTAAGAATCATGGAAAGGCAAAGAGAGAGAGGAGAAAGATCTTGTTTGTTGGGAGAGACCTTTCTAACCTTTCGTCCCTTGAAGAGGTATAAGGTGGGGAAGAAATTGAGATTTAACCTGAAGGCAGTAGAATCTGGTTCTCCCTTCTTAATGAGGCCTCTCTTTTGAGAGATGCCCTCCCCAGGCAACATTTAAAAACTTTCTCTTACTGGTACTGCTTAATGACTATAGTGATAGCAAAAGCTCTTGTATTAATGCCCATGTTTACTTCTACATATTGGAAGAGGCCAGACTGGGCCAGGGTGTGGATTTTTCCTCTGAATTTACCAGTCCTTCTAACCAACTCCATGCCAGTCTTGCTTACTGAGAAGAAAAGATAATGAAGGGGTTACTTTTTACTTGGTGATGCAGTGTTATAAAGGGAAGAAAGAAAATGGAGGAACAGGAACATTGGTTAAGCAATCGTAAGTGCCCTGGAGATTTCATAGGCACTTAAAAAAATGTCCAGCCTATTATGTAGGGCTGCTGTTTCTTGTTATCTCTGTGAGGGGCAAGGAGAGCTCAGGTGTGCTGATAATCAAAGCTTGGGCTAATTGCAGTTCATGCTGGGCTAATGGGTAAAATCAATAGACACTGAGGATCTCTCTGGATTGATTGATCACACTGCCTCACACCCATTATCACTAGCCTGCCTCACTCTCTTTTCCTGGTTTTCCATGCATTCGAATCCAAACTACCTGAACATGTTGACCCTTTCTTCACCAACAGAGCTGAGTTCATTTGTGAAATGTTCCACTGTAAAACCCTTCAATCTCCAACCCTCTCATACTCTTTAAAAGATTTATTTATTTATTTATTTATTTGAAAGGCAGAGTTACAGAGAGGCAGAGGCAGAGAGAGAGCTCTTCCATTTGCTGGTTCACTCCCCAAATGGCTGCAACAGCCGGAGCTGGGCTTTTCTGGAGCCAGGAGCCTCTTCCAAGTCTCCCACGCAGATGCAGGGGCCTAAGGACCAGGGCCATCTTCTGCTGCTTTCCCAGGCCATAGCAGAGAGCTGGACCAGAAATAGAACTGGATCGAACCTGCGCCCATATGGGATGCTGGCACTGCAGGCGGTGGCTTTATCTGCTATACCACAGCCCCAGCCCTGCATACCCTGTAAATATGGGATAAGCTCTTCATTTTTTGGGAATTTCAGTGTCCCATCCTCACTGCCCAGAGTCCCTTGTAGCCACTGAATCTGCCATTCTTGTGACCATATAGTCAGAAGTCACTGGCTGAGAGCCAGGAGCCTGGGAATCTAATCCTAGCCGGGGTGGCCTTGGACAGCTCACATGGAGATTTTACTTCCATTCTAGGTAAAATGAAAGGCTTAAGTGAGATTTCCGAGATTTCTTCCACTTCTGTCCCCATATGTAAAAACACAGCACTCCAGTAGAACAGACTTGGCTTCATTGATATCTTAAAATTTTTAAGGCACTGGAAAGTTCTGCTGCTTCCTCTCCCCTGACTCCTGTTCACACTTCATGTCTCATTGTCAACATTACCTCCTCAGGGAAGCCTTCCATGACTCCCAGGCTAGGTCAGGAAGCATAATAAACTCATGTTTCCTGGTAAGTATGTTCTTTCTGTAATCATACTCGGAATTTGTAAAGATCTTACTATGGACTTTTGGGGCCAGCATTGTGGTATAGTGTATAAAGCTGCTGCCTGCAAGGCCAGCATCTCATATGGGCGCTGGTTCGAGTCCTGGATGATCCACTTGCAATTCAGCTCCCTGCTAATGGCCTGGGAAAAGCAGCAGAAAATGGCCCAAGTGCTTGGGCCCCTCTCACCCACATGGGAGATGCAGATGAAGCTTCTGGCTTTGACCTGGTTGAGCGTTGGCCATTGTGGCCATCTGGGGAGTGAACCAGTGGATGAAAGATATCTGTCTCTTCTCTCTCTGTAACTCTGACTTTCAGATAAATAAAACAAAATCTTGAAAATAAAAAAATGGGCCGGCGCCGTGGCTTAACTGGCTAATCCTCCACCTTGCGGCGCCGGCACACCGGGTTCTAGTCCTGGTTGGGGTGCCGGATTCTATCCCGGTTGACCCTCTTCCAGGCCAGCTCTCTGCTATGGCCTGGGAAGGCAGTGGAGGATGGCCCAAGTGCTTGGGCCCTGCACCCCATGGGAGACCAGGAGAAGCACCTGGCTCCTGGCTTCGGATCAGCGAGATGCACCAGCTGTAGCAGCCATTGGAGAGTGAACCAACGGCAAAAAGGAAGACCTTTCTCTCTGTCTCCCTCTCACTATCCACTCTGCCTGTCAAAAAAAAAAAAAAAAAAAAGAAAAGAAAAGAAAAAGATGGACTTCCTCTGTTTTTCTTTTTTTTTTTTTTTAAAGATTTATTTACTTATTTATTGAAAGACAGAGTTACACAGAGAAAAGGAGAAACAGAGAGATTTTCCATCCACTGGTTCATTCCCCAAATGGCCACAAAGGCCAGGACTGGGCCAGGCTGAAGCCAGGAGCCTGAAACTCCATCTGGGTCTTCCTATGAGGGTAGCAAGGTTCCAAGCATTCAGGCCATCATCCACTGCTTTTCCAGGCACATTAGCAGGGAGCTGGATGGGAAGTGCAGCACCCATGGCTGGAACCAGTGCTCTTAAGGGATGCTGGCATGGTAGGCAGTGGCTTAACCTACTGCTCCACAACACCAGCCCCCCTTTTCTTCCTTTAACCATTGACATCTCAGACCCAAAATATGCTGCAAGAAAATGAAACAAAACCCTGGAATCTTATTGTTGATCTGAGCATTAGATAGTTTTCCTTCTCCTTGATTGGATTGATAAGTATGTTATTGCATGATAAAAGATAAGTCTTATGTCCTATGAAATGTGGCCAGGCCTTGGAAGAGGATTTTAGAAGAGAGCACATATAATGGAAGTGGTCATCCAGGAGAGAAAGAATGAGGAGAGCAATAGGAACATGGGGCTGTGCCTTTTTAATTAATTAACCTGAAGCTGTCCTTCCCTTTGATTGCCAAACTTTGTAAGCAAAACAGGGTTCTTACTTACTGCATTGAGTGATGGCACAGAGAGTTTGCTATCAGAAAATTATTTCATGGGAGGACATTTGGTGTAGTGGTTAAGACGCAAGTTGAAGTACCTGATCCCATACCAGAGGGGCTGGCTCTGCTCTCAGTTCCTTCCTCTCAGTTAGCTTCCTGCTAATGTGTACTTCCTGGAGAAAGAAGGTGATGGCTCAAGTAATTGGGTCCCTGTCACCCACATGGAGACCTGCATTGAGTTCTCCCCTCCTGACTTCAGCCTGGCCTTGCCTTGGCCATTGCAGGTATTTAGGGGAATGAACCAGCAGATGGGAGATCTTTCTTTTTCTGCCTCTTTGTCTTTAAAATAAATTGAAGAAAAAAGTGCATGTTTCTGAAAAACAAAACAAATTTCACACTCACAAGAAGTTGAATGGAGTAGACACCAGAAACCGTTTCATTTGGGACTGGTGCTATAGCGTTGTAGGCCACCTATGGCACTGGCATCCCATACAGGCTCTGATTCATGTCCTGGCTGCCTCTCTTCAGAACCAGCTTTCTGTTTATAATCTGGAAAGCAATAGAAGATGGCCCACGTGCTCGGGCCCCTGCACTTGAATGGGAGACCCAGAAGAAGCTTCTGGCTTCTAGCTTCAGATCGGCCCAGCTCCAGCTATTGCAGGCATTTGAGAAGTGAACCAGTGGGTGGAAGATCTCTCTGTCTCTCCCTCTATCTGTAGCTCTAACTCTCAAAATAAATAAATAAAATATTTTTAAAAAGAAAAAATTATTTCACTTAAAAATATCAGAAAAGTACTAATTTTCAAAAGGATTGGCAGGTTCCTGTAAGCCATTAAAGCTTTGGATGTTACAGGCAAATGCATCATGAGCCCAAGCTAACCATTATGCCCTTTCATTTAAGCAGTGAGGAGCAATTTGATTTTAAATGGTAAGCCTGAGTCTAGATGCTAGAAGGGTGAAGGGAGAATGCCTTAGGCTGGAAAGATATGATGGCTGTTTGTCAGCAGGTGCAAGGGGCCCAGGGAAGGTAATTGAATTAGAGTATCTGGCCTCACTGCCTTT
The DNA here is from genome assembly GCF_033115175.1 of Lepus europaeus. NCBI lineage: Eukaryota > Metazoa > Chordata > Mammalia > Lagomorpha > Leporidae > Lepus > Lepus europaeus. The sequence continues at coordinate 20,309,875 of NC_084848.1, forward strand.
GCAATTTGCAGAGGAAGTGGCTTAGGGGAACATTACTAAGTAAGTTAAATACCTGTAAGAAAATGTGAAATCTCTAGTTTCAAAAATCCAAAGCAGCCTCTGTTTATCTCAAGACCAATATAATAGATAAGAGAACACAAGTGGGTGAGGTGGAGAGTTTCTGCTAGGCCTCTTACCAACAGCACAGCTTTAATGGACAAAGATAATTTTAGATGCATCGTTGTCACTGGTCCCCTTTCTTAGGAACACTGCAGGCGCAATGGGTATCAGTATCCTGTTTTTAGGTGTGGTCCAGTTGGGAGTTTAATTCCGAGTCAGACTGTATCTTTCCCTAAACCATTTCAGGAAGAGAAGAAAGACTAAAGCAATCACTTAATCTCTCTTCTTTGTGAGGAGGAAGGAATTTTAGCCAAGAATGCAAGGTGTGTCTATGGGCTTTATGCCCATACAAATGCTACGTGCATGTACACACACACATACACCATCCATTCTCCTTACTTAGGCTGAGACTGTACGGTAGGCTGCCTTGGCCAGAGACCAGGAAATAATTGTGTTGGGTTGACAAATAGCCAAACATAAGGCTCTTCACTCACTGGGCAATATGGCCAATCCTTAAATCCACAAAACTAGGGTAATGTTGTGGGGGGAAACATGGTGCTTGCCTGTCTGAGGACCTCTGGCAACTTCTAGAGGTCCGCAACAAGCCCTGTCTTGGTCTCCTAGGAGTCTGCCTCTTTCTGGAGTTGTCAGGAAAAAATAAGGTTTTAATAAAGTTCTTCACAAAGCACATCCCTTTCTTTTCCATGGCAGCCTCTCTCTTCAGTCTCAGAGCTGCGACTTCCTAGCTATACGCGCATGTTGTTTATCCTCATTGGGCTTTGTGTTCTTCATCTTTACATATCTTTAATAGTAATGTCTGCCATAACATTTCTTGTGAGAAGCAAATATGATCATCTGAGAAATCTTTCCTTTGCACAGTGCCTGGCATATATTATGAATTTTAAAGTTGTTACTATTTTTACAAATACTTCTCAAAGATACTCAGCCTTTTCCTTTCTCCTTTACCTTTTTTTTTTTTTTTAATCTTTTTTTTTTATTTGAAAGGCAGGGAGAGGGAGAGAAAGAGATCTTCTGTGTGCTGGTTTACATCCCAAATTCCCACGTTAGCCAAAGCTGGGCCAGGCTGAACTCAGGAGCCTAGAACTCAGTTTCCTTCATGAGTGGCAGGCATCCAAGTACTTGCGCCACCATCCACTGCCTTCTGTGGTTCACATTTGCTGGAAACTGAAACAGGAAGCAGAGCCAGGACTCAGACGCAGGTCTCTATAATGCGATGCAGTTGTCCCAGTGGCATCTTGACCACCGCACCATCTACTGCTCCTCCTTTACCCCTTTCTAATGAGAAACACCTCGTTGACATTTGGGACTTTTCACTACCAAGAGTCCCATTGGGTTGAGGGGCAAGATGAGGAGAGGAGAACAGAAATGGGAGTGACAGAGACCTAAGCTCCTCTCTGCTATTCCATTGCCTTTCCCAGTATACCATAGCACCTCTTTACCTGATGATGGTGAGGTGCAATACAAAAAAGAATTTTAAATTCAACTTTATCTTCTAGAAATTGGCCATGTAAATTCAAGGTTCAGGTTGCCCTCCTTGCTGTTCAGCTCAAACCCTAGCTTATCCTATCACGTGGGTTAACTGCTAACACTAGCTAATTACAAGCTAATCACATCACTCCAGAGATATTAATGGTACCAGTTGACTTCCTTTGGAAGACAGAGAGGTAGTCATGGAACCATTTGGGATGTAGAGGAAAATACTTTCTTAAGAGGTCAAAGAGCAGATCAAGCATCAGACTGTTAGCCATTCAGTCTGCTCAGATTTGCAGGCTTGGGAGGAAGGGATGTGAATCACTGGACCTGGAAGGAGGGCACGGGTGAGAGGAAACAGAAGGTTTCCTGTTCATCTCTGCTGTGAAAGAGCTGTCAGTGTCATGCAGCTGAGTAGCATGGCCAGGACCCTGAGCATTTGTATCCTGGTTTCCTGGCCTGCAAAACAGGAACAACAATGAAGTATTATATGAGATAATGTCCATAGAGCATATGGCTTTAGGGCCTGGCATATATCAATAATAAGTATCAGCCAGTTAGCTCATGAATAATACCTAGACACTCAGCTATGTGTGGTCAGTTAAACTTTTCAGTCCCACATTCTCTAAACTTCACCACCTATTCCTGATGATGCCCAACACTAATTTGTTGACCCCACAGAATGGGGAGAAGGGCCACTCACACTGACCCAGGTGTCTGCAGCTCCAGTGAGTCTTGAGTGTTCATAGGTTGGAATCAAAATGACGCATGATGATGTGCATAGATCCTGTCTGTCATCACCAGGGATGGTCCAATTGAAAAGGTTTTCAACAAGCAGGCACATCACACGAGAAGCAGGCAGCTGTCCTGGTAATGAGTGCAGTGTGGTACTATACGCCTATTTCTGTCCTGAACATGAATTTGTATTTTATTGTTTCTTTCATTTTTTTTTGTCTTATCTGAAGCACTGTAATACTCTTTTTTTTCTTCCTTTTTTTTTTTTTTTTTTTTTTTTTGACAGGCAGAGTGGATAGTGAGAGAGAGAGACAGAGAGAAAGGTCTTCCTTTGCCGTTGGTTCACCCTCCAATGGCCGCTGCGGCTGGCGCATCGTGCTGATCCAAAGCCAGGAGCCAGGTGCTTCTCCTGGTCTCCCACACAGGTGCAGGGCCCAAGCACTTGGGCCATCCTCCACTGCCTTCCCAGGCCATAGCAGAGAGCTGGCCTGGAAGAGGGGCAACCGGGATAGAATCCGGCGCCCCAACCAGGACTAGAATCCGGTGTGCCGGCGCCGCAAGGCGGAGGATTAGCCTGTTAAGCCACGGCGCCGGCACATTGTATATTCTTAATTCACTCTGGCCATAGTAGAGTAGCTGACATTGTTGTCTTTCACAATAAAAAGTAGAATGGATATGGGTGTTAGTTTTAAGATTTATTTTAATTATTTGAAAGACATTATCTGAGAGCTTCTGTTGGCTGGTTCACTCCCCAAATGGCCAGGGCTGGACCAGGCTAAAGCCAAGAGCCTCGAACTCTGTCTGAGTCTCCTATGTGGGTGGCACGTTCCCAAGCACATGGGCCATATTCTGCTGCTTTCCAGGCATATTAGCAGAGAGCGGGATCAAAAGTGGCACATATAGGGTGCCTGTGTCTCAAGAGGCTGCTTAACCTGCTGTGCCACAACACCAGCCCTTGTAATGTTTTAAAGCCAGGACAAGTTGGGGGCCAGCACTCTGGCACAGTGGGTTAAAGCCCTAGCCTGCAGCACTGGTATCTCATATGGGCGCTGGTTCAAGTCCCAGCTACTCTACTTCCTATCCAGCTCCTGATGGTGCACCTGAGAAAGCAGCAGAGGATAGCCCAAGTCTTTGGGCTCCTGCACACACCTGGGAGACTCTGAAGAAGCTCCTGACTCCTAGCTTCAGATCATCTCAGCTCTGGCGGTTGCAGCCATTTGGGGAGTGAACCAGCGGATGGAAGACCTCTTTCTGTCTCTACCTCTCTCTCTGTAACTCTTTCTTCCAAATAATAAATAAAGTCAGTCTTTAAAAAAAAAAAAAGGACAAGTTCAGGATCATGTAATCTAGCCCCCTCACTTTAAAATGTGGAAATTGAGGCCTAAGAGTATGAAATAAATTCTCCAAATGATATAAGGCAGGTATTCCAACCCTAATTGATGGTCCTTCATATATGGTCTCTTGGCCTAATGTTCTTTCAAAGTCACTATAGACATAAAACATTTGGAGAGCCATTGTTTTGAAATGCAGGGGTGTTCATCTGTGTGGAGGATTCTCAAATAAGATAACATCACCTTTGGCCCAGTCTCTTCCTGTGTTTGGCACATTATCCCTGACTCTCCTTGGGAAATACTCATCTGTCTATTTGACAGAGGCAGTGATGACAGAGTGAACAGTTCCTGTTTTTCCCTCTGTAGGATATCTCCCCCCACAGATCACACAGTCATGATCACACAGAATGAGATTTGCGAGTTACACACGAGGTCCAAAGGATCAGCTGGGATGAATGTTTCATAGTGGAACCTCGTCCTCTCGCTTTGCGACTCCAAGGAAAGGATCGCATCTGCAGAGCACAAGACCTGGGTATTTTATAAATAGAATTTCTCAAGGATAATTGTTTGCTTTATCTTAAGTATGTAAAATTTTAAGGTATATGTAGAATGAGAAGATGTCAAGAAAATATTTGGAGACATTGCATATCCAAAATATAACAGTAGTTGAACAAACCAAAATTCAGCACGTTCTAGAATTATCCAGACCAAAGCTTTCTCTCAACCTATAGATTGTTTTCTTAATAGTTTTTATCCAATATTTGGCATTTCCTTTGTTTAAAGCCAGTGATAATAACACCTTTTACCTGTCAAGCACTTGCTGCATGTCAGGTAGTGTAGCAAATGCTTTTCATAAGATTTCATTTACTTTGTACAGCTGTGTGAGGTATGCATGATTTCTCTCGTGTTACTGATGGGACACCAAGGCGCAGGGGTCAGTATAACCAGATGCTTTGGGTGATTGGACACCTAGTTCCATCCCCTCAGAAGCAGACAAGGGAAAGGTTGTTAACCCAGTTTCTAAACCATGTAAAGTATTCCTATCAGAAGCCAGGCTGTTCTGTTGGCTAGCACTACCCAGAAGTCAGCCCTGTGAACTTTGAGGATGCGGGCAGTAAAACATCCTTCCTCTCCCCTCATCCTCCCACGGCCTCTCAGTGTGTTTGTCTAGGGCTGTGACAGGTCCACTGGGTGAATCTGGTTGTCCCTTGAGAATTTTTGTTTCCTTCTTCAGTTCTTTCATTTTTCCTTCCGCCTAAAGCCACCCTTTCTTCACTTCCCGCCCCTCACAGCTATTAAGTTGCTCAGGACAGACTGTGGCGTGAAAGGCTAGGCCTGGTTAGCCGCCAAGAGGTACACTGTGAGTGAATGCTCCCCCTTTAGCACGTGGGGCTCCAGGATTGTGTTTTTTTTCTGCTCAGAATCCCTTTAAAAATCATTTTTGGATCTGAGCTGGATTTCATAAATCTAGAGACCGTTAAAGTCATGACAGTCTTTAAAACTTGCATATTTCTCTTTGGGAAGTCCTTTTAGAACCGGTTTACATTCAATAGGCAAAAGCCTTTCTTCTACCTTACTGTAATAAAGAGTGTAATAGCTACCCATACATTATCTACTTTATCGGACACACCCATCAAATAGGCTGTTAGTTCCTTCTCATGCTCAGTGACATCCAGGCTGAACGAAGCTGTGTCTTTTTCATAGTCACATACTAGCAAATGTCGGTTGGTCTCCAGATTGCTTTGCCTCTCAATCCCATGCGCTTACATGCTACATTGTATTGTCCTTTAATAATTTAAAAGACAAATTTATAGGAATTGGCCCATGAGCCAAGTGAGTTTTAAGTGTCTAGAAAAATTATACCCAGCCACCTTCAAGGAATGAAGCTTTGCCACCATGTAGGTCATGCTGAAGACAGTGTTGTCTGTTTTGAGAACACTTGGAAAAGACACAGTCCAGAAATGCAGTGTTATAATTGCATCAGTTCAGTATACACACAGCTCAGCAACCTCAGCTCATTTGAAAGTATAATTTCCATTTGTTATTCTTAACCTCTCTTATTAATGTTGGCCAGTGCCCCTGTTTTGTGAAATGTGGAGGGTCCCTGAGAGTGGTCTCTGAGATGATTCCCTGAACCCCCTTTGGTTACAGCAACCACTGTTGCTACAAGTGTGCACCTCCCATGCTTGCTGTTTAGGATGAGTTTGATTTTACAAAGGCTCCTTATGTAAATAATGTTTCACCCAAATTATTGTTGGCTCTTCAATTTAGATAATCAGTGCTTGCTATAATCACCACAAGCTAAAAAGAAGATAGTAATTATCATGGTCAGGCACATCTGCAGAGCTGTCTTAGCTTGCTAGTTTGTTGAGGGTTAATGTCCTACTGTACTTTTTAAAAAAGATTTATTTTATTTATTTGAAAGGCAGAGTTACAGAGAGGAAGAGATAGAGAGATGTCCCATCTACTGGGTCACTCCCCAAACTGCTGCAATAGCCTGGGCTGGGTCAGGCTGAAGCCAAGAGCCAGGAGCTTCTTCCAAAGGCCCAAGCACTTGAGCTTACGAAGGATGCAGAAGATAGCCTATTAGCAGGGAGCTAGATTGGAAGTGGAGTGGCAGGGCTCCAGTCAGCACCCATGTGGAATGCTGGCGTTGCAGGCAGCAGCTTAACCTGTTAAGCCCACAACACTTGTAATATGTATTTAAAGATTATTTGAAAGGCAGAGTTAGAGAGAGAGAGAGAGAGAAAGAAAGAGAGAGAAAGAGATCTTCCATCTGCTGGTTCACTCTCCAAATGGTCACAACAGCTAGGGCTGGGCTAGTCTGAAGCCTGAAACCCAGAACTCCACTGGGGTCTCCCACATAGGTGGTAGGGATTCAAGTACTTGGACCATCTTTCACTGCCTTCCTAGGAGCATCATCTGAGAGCTGGATTTGAAGCAGAGTAGCCTAGTATTCTCATATGGGGTGCCAGTGTTGCAGTGGCTTAACCCACTGTGCCACAACACCTGCCATCCCTACTGTACATGTTCGTCTGCATTAGTGGAGCATGCCTAGCCTTAGGTGTGTTTCTCCTTCCTTTGCCTAAGAGCCAGTGAGATGAAAATTCCATTGGTTTTTCTAGTGCAGTGTCAAGATTGAGCCATCTCTGGTATAACAGGAAACATTTGAGATCTATTTATTTGAAAGCCAAAGTAACAGAGAAAAAGAGAGCTCTTCCATTCCACTGTTCACTCTCCAAACAGCCGCAATAGCCAGGAGCCAGGAACTAACCATTGGCAAATTACTTAAGTTCTATGAATTTCATTTTCTTCGCCTATCAAATATAAATAATACCTTCCATGGAGTTATCATGAGGATTTCATGAAGGTAATGGATATAGAACATGTAGTCCAGGTTGGGACTGTAAATTATTTCACACATCTGATTCACTGGGATAGGTTTCTGTGTTAAGATTTGGAGCCTGTATCTGGAATTTACTGCTTTGTTGGAAGAATGACCTCATGTCATTATTGGTGTTGTAGACAGACCTGCTGCAGTGTCAGTGTGGTAGTGCAGTGACTCGAGCAAGGAGGCAAAGAGCACTTCTGTATGTCAGAGCCTTGGCTTGACACTGCCCCTCGTCACCCCTGTTGGTTTCCTTTCCTGTGTTTAGTCACAGCCACATCTGCAAATGAGTGTAGTGCCTGATCCAGTAGTGCACTTAGCAAATATTTAATGGGTGCCAGGCGTTGTGATAGAGCATGTAATGATGACAAGGAATAAAATAAAATGAAATGTTGAAGGCTTCGCCCTCAAATAACCTGCAGTCTTGTAACAAGTCATACATGTTTCTTCTTTTTCATATAGGTTTCTTCTGACGGATATTTCATTCTTCCGTCTCCTGTTTCTCTCTTCTTATCCTCCACTAACCCAGTGCTTATTCTCCCTTGTACCTGTTGCCAGCCCCCCTTCACTGAATTCTACTCCATATACGTGAATTAAAAGCCATTTAGCATGTTGATCTCTCTGTCCAACAAAAAGTGTATATTCATAACAGGTATCTTCTCTTTCCCCACCTCCTCTACAAATAAAGCACTCTAGAAAGCAATGCTTTAATTAGTTACTATCATCACAGAAGCAAACATTTATTAGGCATCTGTTCAGTGCTGGGCACTGTGCCATGCACTTGTTCACATTTCTGTAACTCTCTCAACATCCTGCAGGGCCTCATTACCGTATTTTATAGGTGAGGGCCCTGATGTTCCCTGTGTCATCCACAGCCCACATTCTCTGCGTGTGTCATTCTCCTTCCAGAGCAGTTTGCAGTGTTCACTGTGATGACTGAATGATGTAAATGCCTTTCTGGGTCAGTTCACCAGTCACCTGTGCACATGGGGTTAGAAGAGGGTGGCATCATGGTCTCTGACAAAATGGTCACTTTTTGTTTTACTAATTCTGATTTGACTGGAAATGTCAGAGAAAAGCCAGGCAGTCTCACAGACAGCTTCTGAGCTCTTGTTTTATAAATTCCTTAACATCCAGCAGCAGTAACTTCTGTATGTCAGAAGGAATACTGAGCCTGTTTCATTATCTATATTAAAATCTTGGGTGCAAATGAGCCGTCTAGTCAGTACAGCAAGAGCTTGGGTATATTGAGAGAGGTGTACCACTTCGGTCCTACCTTACTGGACTATCTCTCTCAATTTAATGCTTACTGCTATCATCTGTTTGAAAAATGTGTAGCAGACAGGGGTATCTGATGCCGATTAAAATGAGCACTGCTATGAGCTGGGCACAGATGAGGCAGCTGATCAAAGTGCATGACACTACTGTTTTGTCTCTCCTTCAACTTATTTAAGAGGCAGAGAGAGACAGAGGCAGAGTTCCCAAGTGCTGGTTCGCTCCCCAGATACCTACAGTGGCCATGACTAGACTGGGCCAGCTGGGAGCTGAAACTCAGTCCAGATCTCCCACATGGCTAGTAAAAGCCCAATTGTGCCATCACCACTGCCTCCCACAGCCCTCAGGAACTGTTTTACGCAGGAATTGAACCCAGGTACTCCGGTGTTGATGCAGGCATCCTAACTGGCAGTTTAACCCCTTGGCCAAACAAGGCATCCCAAGTACATGCTTCTGAATGGTTATTGACAAGAAGGCACTCTCTAGAGTGGTCACTGCTGCCACTAGTTTAATGTTTTTTGTATCCTGGCCTCTAACCTTCCCGTTAACCACTCAGATTGAGATAGTAAAGTCTATCTCATCCACAGGATCCTGGTATGTATTGGGGCTCAATTCATGTTTAAGTGAGGATGGGGAGGAGTGACAACCAGCAATCATCATGGATTTATGATCTAATCTCAAGCTTTTTTTATCGTATAAACTTAATGTTATTGTATACAGAGGCAAGACTTTCTGGAGATTGACACAAATTTACATAGGAGATGTGTTGGCAGTATGATTAACACCAATTATTTATTCAAAAACCAAAAGCTGCGAAAAATCGAGTTTCTTCTACCTTATGAAATCTTCACAGATATTTTTTTTTCTAGTTCTCACAACAGCCCTTCAAGTTACTGGGTTATTACTCACATCTCACAAATACGAGTACTGAGCTGGCCTCTCAACCAGGTGTGTTTAGTTCCTAATCTTGAGCACTTTGCACTCTGCCTCGGTGCCTTCAGGCATTGTCGGCTGTTGTATCACCCAACAGTACTGCCAGCTCCTTTGCCAATTTGGCTTCATCCATCCCCAACAGAACTTTAATCATTTTATTTGTATTCTGAATACAAGCCTCCTATTAGTGGCTCATCTTTTGACTTTTTAAATAGTGTCTTGATAAATTGGTGAACTACAATTTATTTTTGCTTTTTTCTTTTATGGTTTGTGTATATTGTATCCTTAGAATTTACTGACATTGTGGCATAGCTGGTAAAGGCACAACCTGCAACACTGGCATCCCATATGAGCACTAGACTGTATCCCTACTGTTCACCCTCCTGGTCAGTGGAAGATGGCCCAAGTGTTTGGGCCCTCTCCCACCCACATGGGAGAACATGGATAAAGTGTCTGGCTTCCACCTGGCCCAACCCTGACTGTTGTGGCCATTTGGGAAGAGAACCATTGGTTGAATATCAATCTCTCCCTCTGTAATTCTTTCTTTCTTTCTTTCTTTCTTTTTTTTTTTTTTTGTTACTCTGATTTTTAAATAAATAGATTGATAGATGGATAAATCTTTAAAAATAAGGAATTTACTGACTTCTCTGAGGTTGTGAGGATTTTTTTCCATGTTTTCTTCTGGAAACTTTATACTTCTGACCATTATATAGACTTAAGATCCCTCTGAAATTAATTTTTGTATATGTGGAAAAGCTGAGGCTACTTTTTAAATAAGAATATCCAGTTGCTTCAGTACATTTCATTGAAAACAATTTTTCTTTCCCGCTGAGTTCCATGGCACCTTTGTCAAAAGCCTATATGTGGCCGGCGCCGCAGCTCAAGAAGCTAATCCTCCGCCTTGCGGCGCCGGCACACCAGGTTCTAGTCCCAGTCAGGGCGCCAGATTCTGTCCCAGTTGCCCCTCTTCCAGGCCAGCTCTCTGCTGTGGCCAGGGAGTGCAGAGGAGGATGGCCCAAGTGCTTGGGCCCTGCACCCCATGGGAGACCAGGAGAAGCACCTGGCTCCTGCCATCAGATCAGCGCGGTGCGCTGGCCGCAGCACGCCACCCACGGCGGCCATTGGAGGGTGAACCAACGGCAAAGGAAGACCTTTCTCTCTGTCTCTCTCTCTCTCACTGTCCACTCTGCCTGTCAAAAAATTAAAAAATAAAAATAAAAAAAATTTAAAAGCCTATATGTGTGGATCTACTTCTAGATTCTCCATTCTGATCGTTAACTAATTTCCTGTTAGACTGTCTTAGTTACTGAAACCTTGTAGTAATTCTTGAAATTTTTTAACATTAATCCTCCAGTATTTTTCTTCAATATTGTCTTGGTAATTTGATAGGTTGTGATAGAAATTGACAAACTGGTAAAAAAAAAAAACTTGGATGTTTTGATTGGACTTGTATTGATTCTATAGTTCAAGTTCAGAGAACTTTACATCCTTATTTTGAGTTTTCAAATCCATGAACATGAGATCTCCTCATTTATTAAGGCCTTGTTAAATGTTTCTCAGCAGGCCGGCGCCGTGGCTCAACAGGCTAATCCTCCGCTTTGCGGCGCCGGCACACCGGGTTCTAGTCCCGGTCGGGGCGTTGGATTCTGTCCTGGTTGCCCCTCTTCCAGGCCAGCTCTCTGTTATGGCCCAGAGTGCAGTGGAGGATAGCCCAAGTGCTTGGGCCCTGCACCCCATGGGAGAACCTGGCTCCTGCCTTTGGATCAGCGTGGTGTACTGGCCACGGCGGCCATTGGAGGGTGAACCAACGGCAAAGGAAGACCTTTCTCTCTCTCTCACTGTCCACTCTGCCTGTCAAAAAAAAAAAATGTTTCTCAGCAATATTTTGTGTTTGCAATGTGGAAGTCTTACACATCTTTTATTAAATTTACCTCAATGTATTTCATACTTTTATATTGTTATAAATAATATATTTTTAAAATTCATTTTTGGTTATTACTAGTATTTCAACATACAATAGCTTCTTAAGCAATGTTTAATCTACTTGAAAGGCAGAGAGAGAGTGTGTGTGTGCAAGAAAGAAAAAGAGAGATCTTTCATTTACATATAGTTTCCTCAAATGCCCGGCTGGGCTGGGGCAGGCTGATGCCAGGAACCAGGAACTCCATCTGTGTTTCTCACTTGTGTGGCAGAGGCCCAAGCACTTGAGCTGTCCTCCGCTGGATTCAAAGGTGCATCAACAGGAAGCTGGATAGGAAGCAACTAGGATCCAAACCAGCACTTTTTTTTTTTTTTTTTTTTTTTTTTTTGACAGGCAGAGTGGACAATGAGAGAGAGACAGAGAGAAAGGTCTTCCTTTGCCGTTGGTTCACCCTCAAATGGCCACTGCGGCCGGCGCATCATGCTGATCCGAAGCCAGGAGCCAGGTGCTTCTCCTGGTCTCCCATGCGGGTGCAGGGCCCAAGTACTTGGGCCATCCTCCACTGCCTTCCCGGGCCATAGCAGAGAGCTGGCCTGGAAGAGGGGCAACCGGGACAGAATCCGGCGCCCCGACTGGGACTAGAACCCGGTGTGCTGGAGCCTCAAGGCAGAGGATTAGCCTGTTAAGCCACGGCGCCGGCCAAACCAGCACTTTGACATAGGATACAGGCATCCTAAATGGGAGCTTAACCCACTGCACCACAACAACTGCCCCTCAATTTAAAAAAAAATTATTTATTTATTTATTTGGAAGGCAGAGTTACAGAGAGGCTGAGGCAGAGAAAGAGAGATCTTCCATCTACTGGTTCACTCCCCAAATGATTGCAATGGCTGGAGCTGGGCCAATCCGAAGCCAGGAGCCAGGAGCTTCTTCCGGGTCTCCCACACAGGTGCAGGGGCCCAAGCACTGGACCATCTTCTACTGTTTTCTCAGGCCATTGCAGAGAGCTGGATTGGAAGTGGAGGATCCGAGTTTTGAACCGGCTCCCATATGGCATGCTAGCACTGCAGGTGGCAGCATTACCCACAATGCCATAGTGCTGACCAGAGCCCCTCAAATTTTTTTTTTAAAGTTTTACCTATTTATTCGAAAGTCAGAGCCACACAGAGGAGAGGCAAAGAGAGAGAGAGGCCCTCCATCCAATGTCCCACTCCCCAAATGGCCGCAACGGCTGGAGCTGCGCCAGTCCGAAGCCAGGAGCCAGGAGCTTCTGAGTCTCCCACATGGGTGCAGGGGTCCAAGGACCTGAGCCATCCTCCACTGCCCTCCCAGGCCACAACAGAGAGCCGGATCAGGAGTGGAGCAGCCAGGTCCTGAACCAGCGCCCCAGGCCAAGGTATTAACCTGCTGCGCCATAGCGCTGCCCTGAGCCCCTCAATTTTTAAATTTTTAAATAATGCCTGTGTCTTGCAATCTTGCAACCTTGCTGCTCTTGTTTATAATTATTTTTAAATTATTTTGCTGATAGATTTGGATTTGCTGAGTACACAGTTATGTTGCCTGTGAATATCTTTTTATTCCTTTTTCTTGTCTTATAATGCCTAAGGACTCCAGTGCAGCATTGAATAGAAGTGGTGAGATTGTTACCCATTCAGTATTTTCATGCAGTTAGCTGAGTGTTCTTTTTTATTTTTTCCACTTTTTTTTTTTTAGCATTAATGGGTTTTAAATTTTACCAGATACTTTTCCTGAATTTGTTGAGATAGTCTCATAAGATAAACTTTAAAAAATTTTTACATCCCCATTCTTTTTTTCTTTTGTAATTAAAAAAAAAATATTTAGGGGCTGGTCTTAAAGAGCAATGGGTTAAGCTGCCATTTGTGATACTGTAATCCCATGTGGACACTGGTTTGAGTTCTGGTTGTTTTACTTCTGATTCAGCTCCCTGCTAATGGCCTTGGAAAAGCCGTGGAAGATGGCCCAAGTGCTTGAGCCTCTGCCACCCACATAGGAGACCCAGAAGAAGCTCCTGGCTCCTGGCTCCTGGCTTTGCTCTGTCCTAGCCCTGGCCTTTGTGGCCATCTAGGGATTGAACCAGCAGATTGAAGATTCATTCTCTCTCTCCCTCTTTCTCTCTCTCTGACTTTCAAACAAATAAATTTTTTTTAAAAAGTTCAAACATTTTATATGATTAGATCACGGATTAACAAACTTCAGAGGCATTCTTATTAAATCTTTCTAAATATCCATGTTGTCTCAATTGAATTTGAATTTAAATTTGAAGTTGAATTAAATTTCTGAGAACAATACATTCATAAATCATCTAATGGTAGAAAAGTAGCCTCTTTGTTGATCTTTCGGTCTAGTTTTAGAAGGTACTTTTTTTCCCCTCTCTGTCCTTACTTAAGTTTCTTGGGTGAAACTCCCAGCAGTTACGTTCATCAGGCTTTCCTGTGGCTTCTCTTCTCTAGGAACTTAGTGGCCAAACTGGGAAAATAAACCCAAATAGATCATCCTGTGTGTAATGTGACAGGGGTGGGGATGGGGTCTTCAGGCCCTGCTAGAATGCTTCATGACTCCCAGCACATAGTCTGAGCCCAGGGTGGCTCTGCTCAGAGGTAACTCAATCTGCTTGCTTAGTCGTTCTGAAGCAGTGAAGCTTTAGAGACTTGGAGCTGGAGGGAGCTCCCTCAGACTGGACTGTGCATGCAGTGTAGACTAGGGATAGACATAGGTTATTATTTCCAGCTGCTGCAGTTTGTTTTTGTGGAACAGGAAGTCATAATCTGGAAAGCCACAAGTCCTTGATAGTTCATTTCCCCTTTCCGGAAGGGAAGTGTCACTCACCTGCCAGCACTAGGCTGTCAGTGGAGTTGCAGAGCCCCCAAGGGGGTGTCAAAAGTATGCCTTTTTCCCCCACTTCCTAATTATAGTTTCCTGATACAGAGAATGTTTTTTCTCTTTTTTAATACTTAATGTGCATGGGACATGAGTATCAGTTATTTTCCTTGCCCTATATTAATTATTACAGTTAGAAATTTTTAGACTAAACAAAAAAATCCAAAACTTGGAATACATAAGTGTCCTCTTTATATCCTTTCATGAGTAATAATGAAAGTAATTGAAATTGTATAGTGTAACATTTTGTGATGGTATTTACATACACTCATTTGTCTCTGTTGGTTTTCACAACCATTTTGTGGTTAAAGAACACAAATAAAGATTTATTTAACTGTATATTTACTTATTTATATACAGAGAGAGGGGGAGACAGAAAGAAAGAAGTCTCCCATTCGCTGGTTCACTCCATAAATGGTTGCAATGGCTAGGGCTGGGCCAGGCCAAAGACAGAAGCCTAGAACTCTGCTCATCTCCCACTGCGTGGCACTTGGGCTATCTTCTGCTGCTTTCCCAGACATATTAGCAGGGTGCTGGATCAGAACTGGAGCGGTAAGGACTCAAACCAGCACTCATATGGGATGCCAGCATCCCAGGCAGTAGCTTAATCCATTGCATCACAGTGCTGGCACTGAAAAAATTAATGTTCTCTTTAAAAGTGAGGAAACTGAGACTCAGAATTTGAGAAACTTAATCAACATTATGCAGTTCTAATTATGGTGATCTGCCATGCCAGACTAGTCAAAACTGAAGGTTGTGAACTCTGACCTTCTGGGTTTAAATGCTGGCTCCTCCACTTGGCCAAATCACTTAACTTGTATGCCTTAGTGAGCTCACCACTAAAACACGGATAATGGTAGGATCCACTTCATTTAAGTATCTCCAGGATCAAATGAGATCATTTTGGTTCAGCTGTAGACAGAGCGCCTGGCATACAGTACATGGTTGACAAGGCTCAGCCATGCCATTGCTGTTCTCTGGGAGGTAGCAGTGGTGGATTAGTGCTCTTCTCTCCTTCCACCTTCTTTTCCTGCCCTAAAATCTGCACTCTATTTTAGAAGGTACCCAGAATACATTCATGCTATAGAGATCTCATTCTCTGGCTCAGTTTTGTCCCGATGGGAAAGACAGTATGTGTGTGTCTCTTCTTATATGCTCTGATCTTAATCAGAAGTTTTTAAAAATTTTATTTGTTTATTTTCATTTATTTGAAAGGGGGAAAGAGAGAGAGGGAAAGGAAGAAAGAGAGAGAGAGGGTGGCAGAGACATCTTCCATCTGCTGGTTCACTCTCTTCAAATGCCCGTAACAGCTGGTGACAGGCCAGGCCGAAGCCAGGAGCCTGGACCTGTATCCAGGTGTCCCATGTGGGTAGCAGGGACACAAGTACTTCAGCCATCACCTGCTTCCTCCCAGGGGGTATGTTAGCAAGAAAGTGAATCAGAAGCAGCTCGAACTGGAGCCCATGCATTCTAATATGGGATGACTGTGTCCCAGGTGGAACTTAACTACTACACCAAACACTTGCCCCTTAATAAGAAATCTCAAGAAGATAATTTCATTTTTGCTCTGTAAATATTTTAGGGACTATTTATTTTTTATTTGCTAACAACTTTTATAAAATTCATGCTGACTAGTGCCTACTGTTGAAGGAAGTGTAGAAGTTCCTGTGCTATGCAATGTATGCTCTTGAAAAGACTTTGAGGAAGCAAATCTCATGCCACATAATGTAATTGCAGTTTTTGCTTAGCTATGGGCATATGGTTCTACCTCTAGGTCCTCGGCTTGACTTCTCTTTTATGTGCAGAGAGCAGGCAGCCACCAGTACCACACACTATCCATGCCATCTGCTGTGTCTAGCTACAAAGAAGAGTCCAGCTCATCCCTAGGAAATGTCCTCAATGTAGGTCATCAAGGTTACCTTTTTAAATAGTGGAAGGCAGCTTGTTTGTCAACATTTCAGGTGTCACAGCTGGGCAAGAAGCTAATTTGGAATTAGAAGCCCTGGGGGCTAGCACTGTGGCATAATGAGTTAAAGCCCTGACCTGAAGCGCTGGCATCCCATATGGGCGCCAGTTCTAGTTCTGGCTGCTCCACTTCTGGTCCAGCTCTCTGTGGCCTGGGAAAGCAGCAGAAGATGGCCCAAGTGCTTGGGACCCCACATGGGAGACCTAGAAGAAGCTGCTGGTTCCTGGCCTCAGATCAGCTCAGCCCCAGCCATTGTGCCATTTGAAGAGTGAACCAGTGGATGGAAGACACCTCCCCCTCTCTGCCTCTGCCTTTCAAATAAAAAAAATAATGAATTTTAAAAAAAGAATGAAAGAGATTAGAAGCCCTGAGCCCATATTACTTCATCTCTGTCTACTGAAGACTCTGACTTTAAATGTCAACAGACAAGCCGGCACCACAGCTCAATAGGCTAATCCTCTGCCTGCAGCACCGGCACCCTGGGTTCTAGTCCCAGTCGGGGCGCTGGATTCTGTCCCGGTTGCCCCTCTTCCAGTCCAGCTCTCTGCTGTGGCCCGGGAAGGCAGTGGAGGATGGCCCATGTCCTTGGGCCCTGCACCCGCATCGTAGACCAGGAGGAAGCATCTGGCTCCTGGCTTCGGGTGAGCGCAGTTCGCCGGCCGCAGCGGCCATTGCGGGGTGAACCATGGGAAAAGGAAGACCTTTCTCTCTGTCTCTCTCTCTCTGTCCACTCTGCCTGTCAAAAAAAAAAAAAAAAAAATGTCAACAGACATCAAATTTCCTTCATGAAACAAATCATCGCTGTTGAGTATTCTTTATGCAGTTGCACACTTTAATATAACTTTCCACATATCCTGTGTGCCTCCACTGAGGCAGCCAGACGTGTATGTGCTAGAGTTAACAGATTTCAGTGCTCTGCCCTCCAGACTCTCGTAGCATACGTAATGATCCTAACCGCTCAGTCAGGCACGGCCAATAACTGCTTGCATTTACCATCCTCCCCACTGAATGTTTTGAATGTTGTAGGTTCTAACACTGCATATACAGAACAATCCCTATTTGTAGAAATGCATGTGTGTTTATGAACGTGTCCTTGCAATGTAAGAGAACTTGAAGGAAAACAGTTACTATGGTGACATTGATCATCTGAGGGGGCCATAGGATTTAAGTGCTTCTATTTATGTGTATTTTGCATCTTCCAAATATTCTTACAACTTCTTCCTTATATTTGTCTAGAAGCTTCGTCTTTCTGATATTCGTATGAAAAAATGCCTGTTTTATAACTTAGTGACTGGAACATCTATAAAACCAGTGTGTCTTGAAAATAGATGCATGTGTGCATATGTTATATTCAATGTACCTAAATTCCAAGTCATCCCCATCTCTGTGGCCCTAGGGACAGATGGTGTCTTAGTCTGTTCATGTTGCTACAGCAAAATACCTGAGACTGACCGAGTCATCTATAGACAGCAGAAACTGGTGTCTCACGGTGTTGGTGGCTGCAGTGTACAAACCCAAGGCAACAGGAGGTTCGGTATCCGGTGTGGGCCTTGTCTCTGCTTCCACTATGGCACGTTGAATGCTGAAAGAACAGAGGCGTAAAAGGGCCTAGCTAATTCCCTAGAGCCCTTTCATAAGGGTTCTAATCCCATTTTTTTTTTCTTTTAAAGATTTGTTTGAAAGTCAGAGTTACAAAGAAATCTTCCATCTGCTGGTTCACTCCCCAATATGGCCGCAACAGCCAGGACTGGGCAAGGCCAATGCCAGTAGCTTCTTCCAGGTTTCCTGCATGCGTGGCAGAGGCCCAAACACTTGGGCCATCTTCTGTTGCTTTATTAAGGTCATTATCAAGGGACTGGATTGAAAGTGGAGCAATAGAGATACGAACCAGTGCCTAATAAGGAATACTGGCATCACCACATCTTAACCTTCTATACTACACGCCAGCCCCTCTAATTCCATTCTAGAGGACTTAATAACTTCCAGGGCCCTACTTCTGAATATTATCACATTAGGTCTTAGGTTCTAATAGAGGAATTTTGGGAGAATACATGCATTCAAACCATAGCTGATGAGGATAATATTGTGGCACTGTGGATTAAGTCACCATCTGTGATGCTGGCATCCCATATGCATACCAGTTGGACTCCCAGCTACTCTACTTCTGACTCAGCTCCCTGCTAATGGTCTTGGGAAAGCAGCGGATGATGACCTAAATGATTGTACCCCCGCCATAAACATGGTAGACCCAGAAGAAGCTCCTGACTTCAGCCTGGCTCACCTCTGGGCAATGTGGCCAATTAGGGGGTGAACCAGCAGATAGAAGATAGATCTCTCGGTCACACCCTCTCTAACTCTGCCTTTCAAAAAATATAATAATGAAATCATAAAAAAAAAGCAGATGGGGAACCAGTCAATTAAGTGGAGTCTGTCAGTTCAGAAAGTTTTGTTCTAGTACTATTGGTTGAACTCTGTAATTAACACACAATTAATCTTAGGTGTTTAAATTTTAACTGAAAAGTGATCCCTGTTAAATATAAGAGTGGGAATAAGAGAGGGAGGAGATGTACAATTTGGGACATGCTCAATCAGACTTGCCCCAAATGGTGGAGTTAGAAACGTGTCAGGGGATTCCAATACAATCCCATCAAGGTGGCTTGTACCAATGCCATCTCACTAGTCCAAGTGATCAACTTCAGTTCACAGTTGATCATATTGATAGGTCTAAGAGTCAAAGGGATCACACAAACAAGACTAGTGTCTGCTGATACTAACTGATAGAATCAAAAAGGGAGAGAATGATCCATCATGGAAAGTGGGATACACAGCAGACTCATAGAATGGCAGATGTCCTAAATAGCACTCTGGCCTCAGAATCAGCCCTTATGGCATTTGGATCTGGCTGAAGAGCCTATGAGAGTATTTTAGGCATGGAAAGCCAAGACACTCTGGAGAAAAAAAAAAAAAAAAAAGAAGACACAAGTGAAAGATCTCTGCAAGTGATATCCCAGTGGAAAGAACAGGGCCATCAAAGAAGGAGGTACCTTTCTCTGAAGGGAGGAGAGAACTTCCACTTTGACTATGACCCTGTCAGAATAAGATCGAAGTCGGCGAACCCAAAAGGCATCCATAGCCTTGGCAACTCATGACTAGAGCCTGGGGAGATTACTGACGCCATAAACAAGAGTGTCAAATTGTTAAGTCAATAACAGGAGTCACTGTGTACTTACGTCTCATGTGGGATCTGTCCTTAATGTGTTGTCCAATGTGCAGTGATGCTATAACTAGTACTGAAACAGTATTTTACACTTTGTGTTTCTGTGTGGGTGCAAACTGTTGAAATCTTTACTTAATATATACTGAATCGATCTTCTGTATCTAAAGATAATTGAAAATGAATCTTGATGTGAATGGAATGGGAGAGGGAGCGGGAGATGGGAGGGGTGCGAGTGGGAGGGAAATTATGGGGAGGGAAGCCATTGTAATCCATAAACTGTACTTTGGAAATTTATATTTACTAAATAAAAAAAATAAAATAAAAACAAGAGATATGAAATGTTCTTGCCCTTCTACTCTCCCTGTTCCTCTAATTACTTGATCATATTTCCTTCTCAGAAACATTTGGAGATTTTTGAAAAGGACATGACCTCTTTGATCTCCTATGTAACAAACCTTTCATCATAGATCCATAGTGGATGTAAACAAGTTTTGGTTGAATGGCTCTCTAAATAAATCTTTATTCCAAGAGTACTTTCTGAATTTTTATATTATACCTCCAGAATGCAGTAACTGCCCATGAGGGACCAAGCCACTTAAATTCATGAGTATTTTAGGGCTCTTTTGAAACCAAAAACTGCCTCAACACCTCAGTAGTAATTATAGGCCTAACCATATAGTGATTGGGCACTTTTCAGGGTTTGGAAGCGTGTTCACATGTGTTATTGCACATTTGCTTCTTAAACGAATTTGTGGACTGGAACAGAAATTGTGATTATTCCAAATTACAGTGAGCAAATGGCACAAAGAAGCTTGCCCAGTTCCAGAGTGTGTTTTTACAAGAACCAGGACAAGAAATAAAACCTTCTGTTCTGTGGCTTTCTAAAAGGTCCCACAGTGCCAATCATCCGTTTCCATGATCTTCCCCAAGGGCATATGGGCTCTAATGAATAATTACAATAACAACAGTGCCAAGTACTTATATGTTTTCTATGTACACTTGGTGTACATTAACCCAACAACTTCAGAGGTAATTACTGTTTTTACTTCCCTTTTACATTTGTGGAAAATGAGGCCTGGTGCATTTAACTGACTTACCCAAGGTCACAGGGCAAGTAGGTGAAGTAGGTAGGATTTGAACCAGCATGGAGCCACAACCCCTGCTGTTGACCACTTGACAGTGCAGTCAGGCCTGTCTGCTTCCTACATGTTTATGCCTAAGTTTACCCAGGCTAAAGGTGGCCATTCTTCCGATAAAGAATCTTAAAACTTTTTTCAACCAAGTTCATGGGATTTGAATTATGTGTCTTATATTACTTAATAAGAATATAGTGACATAACAGGTGCCAGTTCAAGTTCTGGCTGCTCCACTTCTGACCCAGCTCTCTGCTACGGCCTGGGAAAGCCATAGAAGATGGCCCAAGTGCTTGGACCCCTGCACCCATGTCGAAGCTTCTGGCTCCTGGCTACGGATCAGCTCAGCTCTAGCCGTTGTGCTGGAGTGAACCAGCGGATAGAGGACCTTTCTGTCTTTCCCTCTCACTGTCTGTAACTCTACCTTTCAAAGAAATTAATTAATTCTTAAAAAAAAAAAAAGAATGCAGTTCTATCTTCTTGTGGGAAGAGAATAGAGAGGCATAACAAAATTGAAATATTTGGGAAGTATTGGATCTAGCAATTAAAATGCCACTTGAGGCACCTGTATTTCCATGTCACAGTGCCTGAGTTCAAGTCCTGGCTCCACCTGATTTCAGCTTCCTGCTAATGCACACCCAGTGATGCAGCAGATGATGGCTCAAATACTTGGATCCTTGCTGCCATGTAGGAGACCTGAGTTGGGTTCACAGCTCCTGGTTCTTGCCTGGCCCATCACTGGCGCATGAACCAGTGGATGGGAGTTCTCTCTTTCTACATTTCACATAAATCAGCTTAGAAATTTTTTTTAGTTGAAATCTTTTTGTTCAGTAGTCAGACAAGTTTGGGAGGTTCTGGGAACTTATATCTGCCCATGCTTCCTATGAAGATCTTTTCATATAGCTCTTGCCTGGCTGCTAAGGAGCTTGGGTTGCAAGCAACAGAGGCCAATTTGACTAACTTTTAGGCCAACGGAATTTATTCTAAAGATATACTTATAGAATAAAAAAAAAATACTGAATACTTGACATTTGGGAAGATGATATATCAACTTCTGTGTTTCAACCTACCCCAAAATTTAATGACTCCAAAAAAAGGTGAAATTTCTTTAGCTCTTGATTCTGCAGATTAGCAATCTGGGCAGGGCTTACATGTTCCCCAGTTTGTGCTTTGCTCAACTGATCACCTTGTGCTCCCTCTTGGGTCTGCAGTCACTTGCCTGATTAGCTACTATGTCTTGATTCTCGTCCACGTGGTCATTCATTCCCTAGAACGCCACTCATGAGTCTCAGGGTTTTAAGTACAGCAGAAAGGGGTGAGCCTGATGTGTGAACACATTTCAAATTTCTGCATGCAAGATATGAATTTGGTCTCAATTAATGCAAATCACATATGGGACTGACGAAGAGCATGGATAGAGAAGGGAAGAATCTGTGGCCATTATTGCTATTTCTCAGAGAGTGTCAGGAACCTTGGCAGTTTTAAAGTTCAAGGTGAGAACAGATGTGCCAGGTTATTAGAGTGCCTGCAACATTTTCTTGCCCTTGAGCCAGATCATTCAAGATTTTCGAAGAGAATCTGACTTTGAACCATATGTGCTGTGGATGAAGCACCTTCATTGACCATTCGTGAAGCTTGAATGAGAGGGGAAAAATTCCCCAAAGGAGAATTATGAAGTTATAACCCAAAGTAGAAGGAGGTATGGAAAGCAAGCAGTACAGTATTCCATCCCTTTCTGTTGTTCACTATATTGACTTTGTTCTCTGAACCACGTGGGTTGACTTTTTCTCTAAGACTTTAGTAAGAGCAAAAGTTTCTGTCTCAGCCTGTGGCTTAAAAAATACACAATTTAGAACATTTGCTTCAAAAGACACTGTAATGCTGGTGATGACCGTGATTTACAAAGATCTCCCAGGCATTCCCTGTTCTTGTCTTTGCTGTGTCTTCATTGGGTACTAAGGGGACAGCCAGGAAAGGGACATGGAAAGACTGATGTTCTGGTGTAAGGTCATATAATCCTTGGCCTGTCAGCAAATATAGCAAGTATTTATTCAGGTCAGTTTTATGATTCTATAGCATTGGAAGACTGATTTTAAAACTTTATAGAAAGCAAAGCAAGAGTGTGAAAAAGTCAATGTTTAGCAGGATTCCAAGTTGGAGATAGGCTATTAGCATTTTTATCGAGGAGCTGGAGCATTGGACTGAATTACTGGCCAAATAACAGAAGAGCTTAAGGAATAGTAGATCTTTCTTTTTGAAAAAATACCTTTCCCTTTGAACTGACAGCGAAGGCCATTTTTCTGGTTATAATAGCCTGCTCTTATAAAGGATAGAGAGGAAGTGATATCTGTGTGTTGCAGGAGAACCTAGGCCAAGTGTTTGAAACATGTCTAGTGAGTTACCAGTTTTTTCTAAATATCTGAGCATGTTTCCCAAAGGTTTAGACTTGAGCCTCTAATATTTTCATTTGTAGATACACAAAATTTACATACATTAAAATTTACAATTTTAAATTATTTATAAATTATAAATATTTAGGTATTTTAGTCAATGTTTTATAACAGATATACAAAAAACAAATATTTATTTTAAAAGATTGTTTATTTGAAAGGCAAAGTGGTCAGCGCCGTGGCTCAATAGGCTAATCCTCCGCCTT
Organism: Lepus europaeus; assembly: GCF_033115175.1. Lineage (NCBI taxonomy): Eukaryota > Metazoa > Chordata > Mammalia > Lagomorpha > Leporidae > Lepus > Lepus europaeus. The sequence continues at coordinate 20,332,918 of NC_084848.1, forward strand.
GTGGCGCCGGCACACCGGGTTCTAGTCCCGGTCAGGGCACCGGATTCTGTCTCGGTTGCCCCTCTTCCAGGCCAGCTCTCTGCTCTGGCCAGGGACTGCAGTGGAGGATGGCCCAAGTGCTTGGGCCCTGCACCTGCATGGGAGACCAGGAGAAGCATCTTACTCCTGGCTTCGGATGAGCATGGTTCGCCGGCTGCAGTGGCCATTGTGGGGTGAACCAACAGTAAAGGAAGACCTTTCTCTCTGTCTCTCTCTCTCACTGTCCACTCTACCTGTCAAAAAAAAAAAAAAAAAAAAAAAAAGGAAGAAAGAAAGGCAAAGTAAAACAGAGAGGGAGAGGGAGAAAGAGAGATAGAGATCTTACATCTGCTATTTCACCCCAAATTCCTGCAACAGCCAAGGTTGGGCCAAGTCAAACCCAAGAGTCAGCAGCTCCATCTGGGCCTCCCATGTGCATAGCAGGAGCCCAGGTATTTGAATCATCATCTTCTCTGTCCCAGGCACTTTAACAGGAAGCTGAATTAGAAATGGAGTAGCCAGAGCTTGAACCAGGCACCCCAGTGTGCTATCTATCTGGAGCAGCAACTTGGACTTAAACCATGGCATCCAGTCTGAAAAAGTAAAAATATTAAACAGGTGGGTTGAAAAGTGAACAAAAGTAGAAGTTCTAAGACATTTTCAGCCCATGCCCCAGTGGATCACCCTGCTTACCTCAGGCTGCTCCTCCACTTTGGGGACTACTTGTCTGGATTACTAGAACATCTTTTACTTGTCCAACTTAAAAGGTAGTTCTTTGCACTAGAGGGATAATAGCAAGTTGAGTGTTCTGCCTTGTCCAAAGTGTATTCATGACTTCACGCTCTGTTACGCAGTCAGTGCTCATACTTCTTTATTCTGTCCACAGTGCCTTTGTGAATGTGTGTGTCTGTTACCTGAAGCACAGAATCTCAAATCCCTTGTAATTCACAAGCCTTTCAGGACTTCTCTCTGCGGGAAGTATGTAGACTCATGGAATCCTAACCTGAAACATACCTGTCTCTTTTTCCATTCTCTCTCCCTCTTTCCCTTTCTCTTCCATCACACTGATAATCATATAACTTCAAAGACATTCTCCCTCTATACTCCCCCACATGCTTCTTTTTTGCTTCCTTAAGAAACTTAAATGATAATACATATCTGTTTGTTTTTTTTTTTTTCTTATTGTACTGACATATGAGCTATGGGCCAGGCACTGTTAAATTCTGTGTCTGTTAATGATCTCACTAACCCCCATAACAACCCATGAAGAAGTTGCTGATATTAACCCCCTTAAGAATTGAGAAATACTGAAGTTTAGAGAGTGTGAAGTAATATTGGAAGAGCTCACAATTTTCCTGTGCCAAGATCAGGTCAGTCTGACTCCAGGAATAAGGTTTATCCTTGGTTGCCTGCAAGTGGCTCAAAATAGACAATGGAGACCAACATGAAGCCAGGAACTCAATCCAGTGTTCGTGTAAGTCATTTCTAAGCTGGCCTTTCACTTATGGGCCTTGTCTTCACCCAGAAGACACTTGTGTCTATATACTGAAAGGTCTAGGTACTTTAGCAGGAAATTTTGAGTAGATGAATAGTCTTCAAAATAGATTTTCATTTTTTTTTTGTCTGCTGGTTACCTTATGAGGGCTCCTAAAATATTTTAGAGATTCAGGAATGCAACTAGAGCTCTGTCTGCTATAATAGATCTATAGTCATGCTGGAAATTAGTTGTATTCCTTCTTTTACTAAGCAATTATCTTAACTTGAAATGCTTAAAGTTTTACAAATTTCATCTGTTTGTAAAAATTCCCCCTTTGATCTTGGTCTTTAAAAGAAAGCTGGGCAAATACTGAAATGACATCAAATTCCCACCTCTAGATTGAATTGAAAATAAGTGATCTCCTGCATGCATGAGCTGGTTAGTTATTCTGCTGTCACCATCATTGCTGGAAAGTCCACATAAAGAGCAATGAGCTTTGTCTAATACAGGGGAAAAGGAGTCATCTGTAAAGGTTCTTCAACTTGCAGAAATTGCTCGTAACCTTCCTATGGATGATGCTGGCCAGTTGATTGCACTCCTACTCCCAACAGATTTGGATTTCTCTGCTGGCGCTGTGGCTTAACAGGCTAATCCTCCGCCTTGCAGCGCCGGCACACTGGATTCTAATCCCGGTTGGGGCACCGGATTCTATCCCGGTTGCCCCTCTTCCAGGCCAGCTCTCTGCTGTGGCCCGGGAAGGCAGTGGAGGATGGCCCAAGTGCTTGGGCCCTGCACCCGCATGGGAGACCAGGAGAAGCACCTGGCTCCTGGCTTTGGATCAGCACGATGCGCCGGCCGCAGCGGCCATTGGAGGGTGAACCAACAGCAAAAAGGAAGACCTTTCTCTCTGTCTCTCTCTCTCACTATCCACCCTGTCTGTCAAAAAAAAAAAAAAAAAGATTTGGATTTCTTCTGGAAACTATACTACTGCCTAGCAAAGGTCATGGAGGGAAGATAGTCCAACCTGATACAGACTCAGTCAGACTGCTGTACTCCTCCTTATGCCCCTTACACTGGTACACAAGCATATGTGATCCAGTGTGAGAGCCAGCTCCATTTCTTTGCCATTACCACCAGTGCCTCTCACTTCCCCCCAGACCAAATTTACAGTCAGTTTTGATGAAACAGAGACTCCCATCACTATGGTTCAAAATGATCAGAGTTTGAATCTGGTCTAAGGCAGAAGGGCTTTCCCAAATAACTGTGATTTGGAGGATGGAGCCTCATCTAAGACAACATGAGAAATGGATACTGGAAAGGCACATTAAGCCAGGGAATCAGCACCAAAGCATTTTATTGTGTGAGGAAAGGACCAAAAGTAGGAATCTAAAGGTTGAGTATTGGGAAGGCCTAGGGAAGTAAAAAATAGTAAAATAGAAGAAAAGGTTTAGAGAAGAAAGAAAATAATTGAGTCTTCATTGCTGGGTGAGGATAAACTTCAGCGACACACAGGAAACAAGGTATCCCTGGGGACCAAGATTATGGTCATTGACTTAAGCTACTGCTTGCAATGCTGGCATCCCACATCTGCTGTGATCTGACTCCCTGCTCATGTGCCTAGGAAGACAGTAGAAGATGGTCCAAGTGCTTGGACCCTTGCAACCCAAAGCCAGGATAGAGTTTCTGGATCCTGGCTTTGGCTTGGCCCAGACCTGACTGTTGAAACCATTTGGGGAGTAAACCAGCAGATGGAGGATGTGTTGCTATGTTTGTCTGTCTCTTCCTTTCTCTCTGTCACTCTGCCTTTAAAGTAAATAAATAAATCTTCTAAAAGACCTAGCATTAAAAAATTTTTTTTTTCTTCTGGACCACTTAGCAAACATAATGTCTGGTGCTTGTATCTCTGAACAGCAAAACAGCAACAACGAAAGAGGTGAAATGTGTTGGGTCAAACTGTCTTGATAAGCAGGGGACAACTGGCAGGGCAAGAGGGACCAATCCTTTGAGGAAGGTGCTCTGTACTGCTTTATAGGTTCCCTCAGTAAATCAAAACTAGGGTGTCGTGTTGAAGGTTCTTGACAGATTTCTGTTAGGTGGTGGTAAGTAGTACTTCAGACTGGCTTCTTGACGTTGGGGATATCTCTGACCAGGTGACTTTGCCAGCACCAAAGCGTCCTATGTCCTGGACAATGCTGAGGACAAATGAATAGAATCATCCTCTGACTCTTTAATCACAATATATTGTGATGGCTAAACAGGCCCCAACATCTTTTATGCAAGTGAGATGCTCCCTTGATAAGGTTCAGATGACTCATGCCCTTCTCTCCCTTCTACACATTAGATGGTGACATCACTTGACCTTTGGCCTAAAGACATCTCTGTATAAATGGGTGTTGAATCTTTTTTAATTAGCTTCCTTTTCCCATTGAGCAATGCTGTTAAGTTGTGTGTCAGGATAGCTCCTGCTAATCTCGAAGGCAATGGGAAAAATTAACCAGATTTTAGCTTAATGAAAAAAGCATTAAGAAAATATTAGGATTAATGAAAATGAAAAGCAGGATTTGACTTCTAATTTCATTTTGGGAAGTTTAATTAAAATCGCCGAATCTCAGCTTCTCCAAAAATGAAAGGGTCAGATCTTACTATTTCTAAAATCTTGTCAAGCCCTAAAATTCTTTGTTCTCTTTTTCACTTTACAGATTACTCCTAAATACTTAAGTGCCTATTATGTATCTGGGGCTGATTATATCATTTTAACTATCTGTTCTTATATAACAGTGAATGCTACTTTGTGATGAGAAACTTGGCAGTAATCTAAAAATATTTGTTCTTGACACTTCTAATAAATTCCAGTGAACACCTCTCAGTGAGTTTTCTGCATTTGGCATTACAGTAACGGATTAACGAATGGGAAAAAGGTGGCAGAATATCTGCTACATTTAAAACGCAGACACTGTTAACCTTACCCTTAAAGTGCTAACTTTTTCTTTCATTTTTGTAGCTTTGATTACCATTGTGACCACTTTAATACAATTTTATCTCTTAGGAGCCTAAAATAGGTTGTGGTTTAATAGCAGAATCCACCATTTCTCTTTGGTTTCCATCAGTAAAGATACTAGGAACCTCTTAGGTACAGGAAATTTTTTTGTGGTGAAAAATGAGAACGTACTTTTCAAAATGAGTGGCTTTTTTTGGCAGCAACCCAACTCAGAATAAAAGCACTTGAAGGTAGCAGGTGGAAGAGGTTGTGATTAAAATAATTCTGGATATTTGGTTTTATTTTAATGTCAATAAAATGGAAAGACAAATATAGTTAACATATTCTGGATAATTAGTTTTTATCTATTTCTTTTTTAAAAATATTTATTTATTTATTTATTTAAAGATAGAGTGACCGAGATGGGGAGAGACAGACACACGCACACAGACACACACACACACAATCTTTCATCTGCTGTTTCACTCCCCAAATGCCCACAATACATGTGACTGGGCCAGGTCAAAGCCAGGAGCTAGGAGCTCCCTCTGGGTCTCCTCCAGGGGTGGCAGAAATCCAGATACGTAGGCCATCATCTGCTGCCTTCCAGACACTTTAGCGGGAACTTGGATCTGAAACGGTGGTGGGACTTAATCGAGGGATGTGGGTGCCCCAGCCCACAGCCTAGCTTGCTGTACTACCATGTCCACCCCATTTTTTGCCTGTTTCTTTTTTCCTTTTGTTTATTTTTTATATGAAAGGAACAGATTTCATGTATTTCCTAGATACAGTTTTGAGAACATAATGATCCTTCCACCGTCCCTTCCTTACTCCCTCCTCTCCCACCCTCCCTCCTCCTTCCTTTCTTATTTTTTTTAAATTTTTGCAATGACATATTTTCATCTTACTTTATGATCATAAACTTAATCCTCCACTAAATAAAAAATTAAACAAGTAGTAAGTAGAATGACCACTGTTCTGTGGGAGTATATTTGCCGATTTCTGACTGGAGAAATTTGCCAGTGTTTCCCACCTCCCCACCCTCACATTCAATACCAGCCACACCAGTCATAACAGCTTGGGAAAGGTCTGCAGTTTTCTCAGGATTAATTAGTGGTGATAGGGAACTAATTTTGGAGCCATCGCTGTGATGCAGTGGGTTAAGCCACCACTTGCCCTGCCGGCATACTGTAAGCGTGCCAGTACACATCAAAGCTGTTCCACTTCCAATCCAGCTCCCTGCTAATGCACCTGGAGAAGCAGTGGGAGATGGCCCAAGTGATTGGGCCCTGGCACCCATATGGGAGAGCTAGATGAAGCTTCTGGATCCCAGCTTTGGTCTGGCCCAGCGCTTGGCGTTACGGCCATTTGGAGAGTGAACCAGCAAATGGAAGATTTCTCTCACTCTGTATCTCTCCTTCTCTCTCTGTAACTCTGCCTTTCAAAGCAAAAAAAATGAAAACTGTTTTGAACTTTGATTATTTCTTTTTTTGAAGATTTATTTATTTATTTGAAAGTCAGAGTTGCACAGAGAGAGAGAAGGAGAGGCAAAGAAAGGTCTTCCATCTGCTGGTTCACTCCTCAGATGGCCGCAATGGCCGGAACTGCGCCCATCCAAAGCCAGGAGCTAGGAGCTTCTTCCGGGTCTTCCACATGGGGGCAGGGGCCCAAGGACTTGGGTCATCTTCTACTGCTTTCCCAGGCCATAGCGGAGAGCTGGATTGGAAGAGGAGCGGCCGGGATTAGAACCGGCACCCTTTTGGGATGCCGGCACTGCAGTGGCGGCTTTACCCGCTACACCACAGCACTGGCCCCTGATTGTTTCTTTATCTTATCTTATAAGCAATTCACTGTTTTTTATAAATTAAAAGCAATTCTAATTAAATAAATTTTATAAATTAAAAGCAATTCTAATTCTCTTATCCCATGTTTTAGTCCATTTTCTCCTGCTATAACAGAATACCACAGACTAGGTAAATTATAAACAATAGGAGTTTATTTTAATGGTTACAGAGGTTGGAAATTCTGGGATACAGGCTATATCTGATGAAGACCTTCTTGCTTTGTCATGACATAACAAAGAGCATCACATGGTGAGAGAGAAGAGGAGGAAGGGAAGGGTGGGGAAGAAAGAACAAAGGAGCATTGGATTCACTTTTGTAACAAACCCACTCTGAAGATAACTAAACCACTCCTGTGATAACAGTGTTAATCCACCTAATCTCTTCCTGAAGTCCCCACCTCTTAATCTCATCACAGTAGTAACTAAATTTCAACATGAATTTCAGAAAAGATCATTCAAACCATAACACCTCATGTGAAACATTTGTTTTCACATCAAAACTTTATGAAATGTTATATTCCTAGGCTTTCTAACATACATATGCTTTATAAAATGAAATGTATCATTCTGATAGTACTAGTAGCACATCCGCTGTCTACTGAAGATTCGTTATTTGCCTGTCAGGTGGGATTTGATATTTTCTGAATTTCATTAATGAGAAAACTGAAACAGGGAAATTTAAAACTTGCCCAAGGTCACATAGCTAATTAAGTTGCAGGTACCAAATTGAAAACCAGGCAGTCTAATTTCTTACTATAGGGTCTTGTCATTGTTCACACAGCAGTTTATCAATTACCATGTAAATAAACATGCATCAGGACTATTATCTTAATCACTACCATGGTATTCCATTTTGATTCTTTAACAGTTTATATAACCAGTCTCCCAGATGTTGGACATTCAGGTTGGTTACAAGTTTTCTGTGATGCATTGTTGTGATAAGCATCCACTATATATTATCACTGAAAGCTTGTCTTGTTATTTCCTTAGAGTAAAATCCTATAAGTAGAACTATATATATATATATATATATATATATATATTACACACATATATATATTACACATATATATATCTTATATATATATCTTACATATATTATAGTATATCTGTACTTTTGGGGGGAACTTGCACAAATTTTCAAATTGCCCTCCAGAAAAAAATTTTTAAGGTATTTGTTTATTTGAAAGGCAGAGTTATAGAGAGAGAAAGAAAGAGATCTTCCATCTCCTAGTTCACTCCCCACATGGCCACAACAGCTGGGCTGGACCAGCCAGGAGCTTCATCCGAGTCTCCCACAAGGGTACAGGGGCCCAAGGACTTCCACTGCTTTCCCAGGACATAAGCAGAGAACTGGATTAGAAGAGGAGCAAGGGCTAGCGCTGTGATTTAATGAGTAAAGCCACTACCTGCAGTGCCAGCATCCCATATGGGTGCTGGTTCGAGAACTGGCTGCTCCACTTCCTGCCCCCATGTAGGAGACCAAGAAGAAGCTCCTGGCTCCTGGCTTCAGATGGGCATAATTCCAACCATTGAGGTCATCTGGACAGTGAACCAGCAGATGGAGACCTCTCTCTCTGTCTCTCTGTGTAACTCAGACTTTCAAACAAATAAATCTTCAAAAAGTAAAAAAAGGAGGAGCAGCTGGAACAGGCGCCCATGTGGGATGCCAGCATTGCAGAGGGAGGCTTAACCTACTATGTCATAGCGCCAGCCCCAACATTTATATTTCTTTATTCGTGACTTTTTTCTTTGCATTTTAATATTTATTTGCGGGAGTAGATCCACTTTTATTAAAGATGCTAACTTTTTGTCACATACAATGCAAATATTTCCCCTAGAAATTACATATACAGATAAATTGCTTTTCATATATGAAAGTCCAGAGAACATCCTGCACTGAAAAGGGGCTCAGAAAGATACACAATGAAACCTTTGTAATAACACTTGAAAATTCCATTCAGTCGTAGGAGAAATGGAGCAAAATTAAAAGCTGACAAATAATGTGAAAAGGCAGGGGTGGGGAACTTCCTGGCCCAGGGGCCACATAAGGCTGGCAAAATCCTTTGCTCTGTCCTTGCCAAGATAGCTGTGAGCAGTACTCTAAATTCATTGAATCTGTAGCAGGCTAGTTTTTAAGTTGATAATTTTGTGTGAATATTTTAAGTATACAAATGGCCAGCCCTTGACGTGAAAAGAAGATTTTCCACCCCTATTTAGGGATGTCAGTGTTAATAAGGAAAAACTTTTGTTGTTTTAGATTTTTTTTTATTTATTTGACAGGTAGAGTTACAGACAGTGAGAGAGACAGACAGAGAAAGGTCTTCCTTCTGTTGGTTCACCCCCCAAGTGGCCACTACAGCCGGCACTGCACCAATCCGAAGCCAGGAGCCAGATGCTTTCTCCTGGTCTCCCATGCGGGTGCAGGGGCCCAAGCACTTGGGCCATCCTCCACTGCCTTCCCGGGCCACAGCAGAGAGCTGGACTGGAAGAGGAGCAACCAGGACTGGAACCCGGAGCCCATATGGGATGCCGGCGCCGCAGGCAGAGGATTAACCAAGTGAGCCACGGCAGCGGGCCCCTTGTTGTTTGTTTTTAAAGATTTATTTATTTATTTGAAAAAGAGAGAGAGAATCTTTTATCCTCTGATTCACTCCACAAATGGCCATAAAGGCCAGGGTTGGACCAAACCAAAGCCAGTAGCCTCAGACTCCTTCCAGGTCTCCCACATAGGTGGCAGAGGCCCAGGGCCTTGGGCCATCTTACGTTGTTTTCCCAGGCACATTAGCAGGAGCTGGATTGGAAGCAGAGCAGCTGGGACTCGAACTGTGCTCACCTGAGTTGCTGGCATTGCAGGTGGTAGGTTAACCTGCTGTGCCACAACTCCAGCCCCAAGGCTTTTTTCTTCATAAATGATTTTACAGAAAAACAAATTCTCAATTTCAGAAATTTGATCTATGTTCCACTGCCATCTGAAAGGATGGCTATTTAAAATAGTTGGCAATTACAGGACATGAAAACAGCCCAAAGAAAGAAATTTATAACAGTCTTTTGATGTTTCTTAATGACTGCCAAAGAGAAAATAGAATTTCTGGAAAATAATTTAAATAAAAAATTCTCCTCCAAATTTAAAGATGCTTCATTTAAATTGTGTTACCCTTTGAGGCTGCCATTGTGATACAGTGGGTTAAGCCACTGCCTGCAATGCTGGCATCCCATATGGGATTACTATTTTGAGTCCCTGCTGCTCCTCTTCTGATCCAGCTCCCTGCAAATGGACCTGCACCCACATGGGAGTCCCAGATAGAGTTCCTTGCTCCTGGCTTCCTCCTGGCCCCAGCTGTTTTGGCTATCTGGGGAGTGAACCAGCACATGGAAGATTTCTCTGTCTTTCTCTCTCTGCAGTTCAAATAAATAAAAATAAATGTTAAAATAAATTGTGTCACAACAGTGATGCTTCCAAACTGTCTGGGACTTTGGTGTGATGTTAAACAGCATGATTTGAAAAGGAATTTAATCTTCAGAAGATAATCTTCAGCAAAGACAGCCTTCTCTGCTTTCTTGACTCGGGAGAAGATTAGAGATTCTGTCTGGGGGACAAAATCTCCAGCAGGGGTGAGCATTTGGCTTAATGGTTAAGAAGCAGTTAGGACAACTGCTTCCCGTGCTGAAGTACATGGGTTCAATTCTTGGTTCTCTCTCCTGATACCGGCTTCCTACTGACTCCTCCTCTGGGAACCCTCAGGTGATGGCTAAAGTAATTGGGTTCCTGCCACCCACATGGATTGATTTCCTAGTTCCTGGTACTCAGCTTGGGACTGTCCCATTCCTGGCCTTTGTAGGTGTTGGGAGAGTGAACCAGCAGATAAGAGCTCTGCTTGTCAAATAATAATGATTTAAAAAAAAAAAAAAAAAAGGTTTCCAATAGAAGCAAGTGTGAACAGCTCTGGCAGAGACCATCCTAGAAAGGAACAGTGCTTTAGTTGTTTTAAACTAGGAAATGAGGTAGATATTTGGCCTCACCAGTAAGATGCCACTGGGGTTGCCTGCAACCTACATTGGGGTGCTTAGATGTGAGTCCTGACTTCACTTCTGTTTCCACATCTTGGGAGGTAACAGGTGAGATCACTCAAGTAGTTGGTTCCCTGGCCCTATATGGGAGACCCAGATGGAGATCCAGGCTGCTTGTTTAACCTGGGCTGTTGTGAATATTTAGGGAGTGAACCATCAGATGGAGGAGCTCTGTCTGACTCTCTCTCTCTCTCTCTCTCTCTGCCTTTTGAATGAAATGGAAATAAATAAATTAAAAAGTAACCTTGGGGAATAGTGATGGGCTCCAAGAGGGCCAAGAAGGAATTGTTTGGGTGGGAACACTGTTATTACAACAGTTCCATAGAGCTACCTCATTAGAAATGCATACATTTTGAAACATACCCCTTCTCCAGTTGTCCAGGAAGGCTCAGTTAACGTTCCAAGGAATTGATTGTATTTCACTCAGGGCACAATGTTCCCTTTAGCCTTCATGACAGAATAATACTAAGTTAAGTGTAAATATTGCAGTCCCAGATTGTTTTCTTAGCCTTTCTGTTCATTTTCCAGAAAATAAATTACTTGTATATCTATAAAAAATGGATTCATGATTACTTTGAAAGAAATGTACATCTTTTGTTTTAAATGCTTTGAAATCCCTTTTTGGTGCTGTACCTGTAGAAAATTTTTTTATTCATTATATTCCTTGGGTGGGTATGGATACACGTGTATGTGTACTCATATGGTTATCCTGTCTTTCAAAAGTGACATTTTTAGTTGAAGGAATTGCTCTCTGTTTGGATGGATTACTTGGAAGATGAGTGACAAACCAGCCATCCCACCCACATGTAATTGCATGTGCAATGATGTGGCAATGCTGATTAGGTATGGTTGGATGTGATATGCATGAAGGTTTAGTGAGGCAGTCAGAAAACACAACCATCTGAGAATTTATTTCCCCTTGATTCCAAATGACTGGCAGTGGAAACAGTGCATGGCAGAAATGCCTACGCACATCCTCTAGAGACCCAGAAAGTAGGAGAGCTGCTCCAAAGTGAAGTTTCTTTTCTCACTCATTCAGTCAACAAACCCTTGCAGAGTATCTGCTCTGTGACAGACATTTGTAGTCTATGCTGTTCCTCCAGGATCCATTCTTCTTGCCAAAGGCCTCATTTCCCCTCCTTTGCTGCAACCCCAGCTGACCCACAAGAGTCCTTACACTACTGCAAAGGTTTGGCTTATTTCCTCTTCAATACTCGAGTCCTTCGTCTCCCTTTCAATACTCGAGTCCCTCATCTCCTTCTCTGAAGGCTCTACTAAGGTGGAGTCTTATGTGTAATGACCTTTTAATCATAAAATAAATAAGTCCCAAGGTGGAAAACCATTTCAGAGGGAACAAAGGACAAAATTATATCGTGCATTTTCTCATGTTATTACACACTTGGAAACTTTTTTTTCTTCCAGTCTTATTTTATTTATTTGAAAGGCAGTGTGACAGAGAGAGAAGTGAAAGAGATCTTCCATCTGTTGGTTCATTCCCCAAATGGCTGCAACAGCCAGGCCTGGGCCAGGCCAAAACCAGGAGCCAGGAATTCCAGCTGGGTCTTTCATGTGTGTGTGGCAGAGGCCCAAGCACTTGGGTCATCATCTGCTGCATTCCCAGGCGCATAAGCAGGGAGCTGGATCAGAAGTGGAATAGCTGGGACTTGAAACAGCATTCGTATGGGATCCTGGCATTGTGGGCTTAACTCAGTGTGCCATACATGTACCCGCTTATCAACATTGTAATGGCTAGGTATAATTCCATTTCTTAACTTTCACCCAACTGTTGGGTGCTTAAAACATTTTGCTTCCCCCTCCAACAATAAATTATACTGTACAATAAATTATACTGAAATGCAATATCTCTATTCTTCAAAACTGTTCCACAATTTGAATTTATTTCCCTAGGGTACAGTTCTTAAACTGTTGTTATGAACATTTATAAGAATCTTAATCTAAATTGCCAGTCTACTCTTCAGAGCTTTTGTAGAAATTTACAATCTCAATTTAGCATTGTTCTCAAGGTGCCCCTATTCGTATTGAATACAAAAAACTTTGAAAATCTTCCTTGAATTTTTTGTTTAATTTGTATTTTCTGTATTATGCATGAGATTGGAGATTTTTCACATGCTTATTAGACATTTTTAGTTTCTTTTTCATAAGTTGTTTTCTATCCGTTTTTCTACTAGAGCTTTTATGTTTCTCTTATTCCCTTGTATGAATTTGTTACATGTTAAGAGTGTTAATATTTCATCCTTAATATTTATTGATAATATTTAAGATAAAATCCCAAGTTTATTTTTTGCAGTCACATTATTATAGAAGATAATTAGTTTTTTAAATAACAGCTTATTTTATTTATTTATTTATTTGTTCAAAAGGCAGAATTACAGAGAGGCAGAGAGAGAGAAGTCTTCCATCTGCTGGTTCACTCCCCAAATGGCAACAGTGGGTGGAGCTGGGCTGATCCAAAGGCAGGAGCCAGGGGCTACTTCGGGGTCTCCCACATGGGTACAGGGGCCCAAGAAGTTGGGCCATATTCTGCTGCCTTTCCAGGCCATAGCAGAGAGCTGGATCAGAAGTGGAGCAGCCCTGACTCAAACTGGCACTCATATAGGATGCTGGCACTGCGGGCAGTAGCCTTACTTGCTACGTCACAGTGCCGGCCCCAGCTTATATTATTTTATATAGGGGACAGTTTTAGACGTTTAAAAAATTAAGAATATATACCTTAAAACCCAGTACAGAAAACATCTATTCCAGAAGCTTCTATAAAATGAAGAGGAAGCCTTTTGACTTAAATTGCAAAGGATCTTATTCCTGCCACTGAGAGCTTCTGTATTGACCGAGCCATTGTGATATTACTGAGTGTGATGGCCCCTGTGGTGTACTCATTACAGAATTACGACATCTGTGCCCACATGAAGCAGTTGAAGAAGGTGATGAGCTGCTTTGGAATTTACAGTGTTCCCATACTTCAGTGTCCCATACCTGTAGAGGCCCTGAATGGCATTCCTCATATGCTCTTCTTTTCTTCGTAGACAATTCTTCCTCGCTCCAGGAAGATGAAGAGGTAGAGATGGAGACCGCTGGCTGGCAGGCGGCTAGTCCAGCCGTGAATGGGCACCCTGCCCCTCCAGTGACTTCTGCTCGTTTCCCCAGCTGGGTCACTTTTGATGACAATGAAGTCCTTTGCTCTTTGCCACCAGTCGCCTCTCCTCTGAAGCCGAATACACCACCTGTTGCATCTGTGATCCCAGAGGTCCCGTGTAACTCAACTGGGTCATTTAAAAAGAGGGACCGTCCCAAGAGCACTTTGATGAACTTCTCCAAAGTTCAGACGCTGGACATTTCCTCCTTAAACCGTCCGCCATCCAAAACCGAGGCTCCACCGTGGAGGGCAACCAACCCTTTCCTGAATGAGACTCTCCAGAATGTGCAGCCCTCCCCCATCAACCCTTTCAGCGCTTTCTTTGAGGAGCAGGAGAGACGCTCCCAAAACAGTTCCATTTCCAGTACCACAGGCAAAAGCCAGCGAGATTCCCTCGTCGTCATCTACCAAGATGCCATCAGTTTTGATGACTCAAGCAAAAGCCAGTCACACTCTGTTGCTGTTGAAAAACTCAAACAACTCCAGATTGATGACCCCGATCACTTGGGCAGCGCGACACTACCTGATGATGACCCAGTAGCCTGGATGGAGCTAGACTCTCACCTGCCTGGGTCAGCACTCTCCCAGCCGAGGGACGGGTGGCCCATGATGCTCAGAATCCCTGAGAAGAAGAACATCATGTCTTCCAGGCACTGGGGACCCATATACATCAAACTGACAGACACTGGGTACCTGCAGCTCTATTATGAGCAGGGCCTAGAGAAACCATTCCGTGAGTTCAAGCTGGAGATCTACCATGAGATTTCAGAACCCCGGCTTCAGAGTTACGATGAGAACGGCAGGATCCACAGCCTGCGGATAGACCGCGTCACCTACAAGGAGAAGAAGAAATACCAGCCCAAACCCGCTGTGGCCCACATGGCAGAAAGGGAACAAGTGATTAAGCTGGGCACCACCAATTACGATGACTTCCTGAGCTTCATCCGTGCAGTGCAGGACCGTCTCATGGAGCTGCCCGTGTTGTCCATGGAGCTGAGCACAGTTGGTTTGAATTACCTTGAAGAGGAGATAACAGTGGATGTCAGAGATGAATTCTCTGGCGTTGTGAGCAAAGGGGACAACCAGATCCTCCAGCACCACATCTTGACACGGATCCACATTCTGAGTTTCCTCTCCGGGCTTGCAGAGTGCCGCTTGGGCCTCAACGACGTCCTCGTCAAAGGGAACGAAATAGTTTCACGGCAGGACATCATGCCCACCACGACCACCAAGTGGATCAAGCTCCACGAGTGCCGTTTCCATGGGTGTGCAGATGAGGATGTTTTCAACAGCTCACGGACCATCCTGTTCAACCCTTTGGACGCGTGCCGGTTTGAGCTCATGCGCTTCAGGACGGTGTTTGCCGAGAAGACCTTGCCTTTCACGCTCAGGACGGCAGCGAGCATCAATGGGGCGGAGGTGGAGGTACAGAGCTGGCTGAGGATGTCCACCGGCTTCTCCTCCAACCGGGACCCTCTCACTCAGGTTCCCTGTGAGAATGTGATGATCCGTTACCCTGTGCCCAGTGAGTGGGTGAAAAACTTGCGCAGGGAGAGTGTCCTGGGGGAAAAGTCTTTGAAAGCCAAAGTGAACCGGGGAGCGAGTTTTGGCTCTGCTAGTATCTCTGGCTCTGAGCCTGTCATGAGGGTAACCTTGGGAACTGCCAAGTATGAACATGCCTTCAACTCCATCGTGTGGAGGATCAACCGACTGCCTGACAAAAACTCAGGTGAGAGCGGGTTTCTCCTCTGTGGTTGCAAAGGGTTGGAATCAAAATTCTACATCATATTCCTGTGTGTTTATTTTGCATGATGGAAATGGTAGTGGGGGAAGGTGCAAGGAAGTAGAAATATTAGCACAACGTTAATAAGTGTAGGAGCTCAGTTCACTCCCTTCAACTCCCTACCTTATAATCATTATCACTTCTTCCATAAAACTGTGTGTTATTCTTTCCACTTGGCTGCTAAGTAGCTTTCCAGGGACTCTTTTGAATTTTTATTCTTTTGAGACTCATTAAAATATTAGCCGTGGGGTGGGCATTTGGTGTAGCAGTTAGGATTCCACTTGGGAAGCCTGCATCCCATATTGCAGTGCATGGATTGGAGTCCTGGCTCTGCTCTTAATTCCGGTTTCCTGCTGATGCAGAGCCTGGGAGGCAGCAAACAATGGCTCAAGTATATGGATCCTTGCCATCTCTGAGTGAGATCAAGAGGGAATCCCTGGCTCCTGGCTTTGGCCTGACCCAGCCCTGGCTGTTGGTTGGACATTGGGAAGTGAACCAATAGATGGAACATATTCTCTCTTGCTCTCTTTAACCTTCAAGTAAAAAAACAAAAACAAAAGAAACAAAATGTAAATAAAGCAAAAACTGTAGTATTAAGAGCAGTCACTTCTGGATCTTGGTATTAAGAGCTGTCTTCTGGGTTCTGAGGCGGCATCTTTCTAACTGTGCCCTGGATGCAGGCAAAGGCCCAGTTTGTGTCCAGTTAGAAGTACAACGCATGTGAGAGGTTAGATTCTGACTCGAGCCACTGTGTGAGAGGCCTGTCGGGCATAATATCTCAGGCTTGGAATTTGGCTCTTGCACTTGGGGAATGGGAAGGAGGAGAGATGATCTCCGATCAGACTGAAGATCCAGCCAGGATGTGAAGACAAAAAAGGGCCGAAAATCCGTCAGACAAAAAAGGAAAGGAAGGAATGTTCGGTTGAAGTTGCCAGCTTCGCTGGCCTGCTCACAGTTAGGAGGGATGTGCCTGTGCTTCGGTGAACCCAGAAGGGCAGTGACTTCCCTGATGCGTCCAGTGATATTTAGTGATAACAAAACTCGGGAGCAGTCGAACCACCTGTAATGGCCCAATTTCTTCGAGTAAATCTGGTGACTTGAGTGGCACACAACAGGCCTACGAGCCTTTGTTTGTTTGTTTGTAATGAATTTTGCCCATCTGTTAACAAAAAGCAGATTGGCTGATTTTGTTGTCTTACGCGATCATGCTTTTTTCCCTTCTTGCCCTTAAATCCTGACAGAGTGTTCAGGGTGTCCCTCCCCTGAGTGTGAGTGGCCGTGGTATCATATCCTGAATGTAATACGATGGCAAGACGCAGGAGGGGCTGGCCAGGCAGTCTGGGGAGAGGGCGCACACCAGGCCCTCTGTGTCAGACACTGGGTGTAGCAGTGCAGACTGAAGAGACAGTTGGACCTCTGTGCGGGAGGCTGCATTTGCCACCCTCTGTCTCTACACTGACGGACTTTTTAAAACAAAGTCTTCCTCTCTGTGCTTGCTTATTCATTTCCCTTGAAATCAGCCCTGTGTTCCCCTGGTGATAGCGCTATGATTTCCACCTCCGCCGTGGGCCATTCTGAATTGACAGAGGAAAGGGAAGAACCCGGAATTCTCTTTTGGTCCCAAAGCCCTTGGGGAGAGAGAACTGTGGGACTCCTGGGTTTTCGAGTTGGAAGGGACCTTGGGAATAACTTACTTAAGTCCCTTCATCCTCAAGATAAGAGAAGCCCTAGGAGGTGACGTGACTCATCTGAAGCCATACAGCCGCATCCAGGGCTCTCCTCTCAATGGCCCAGCTGCCTCTTAGTGGATGAAACCAGACAAACACAAACTTGGAATAATCTCTGCTGGCAGACCAGAGATTTGCAGTTTTCCCATTGTATACAAATATAGCTCATTCGTTCAAAGTGATTTCTCTTATTTATTTACTAAATGAGGGGGTCTTTGATTATAAGGATCAAAGAAAAAGAAAAGAAATTGTTGGTTAGATTTGGGTAGCTCAGAGAACTGCAGAGAAGGTTGAAGAAACAGTCTTCAGGGTAGTTCTAGTAACACATGGATTGATGTCTCCTGGGGGTGCAGCCATTAGGATAAGTCATCCCCACCCCACTGCCCTTGTGCCACACAGCTCAGGCTGAGCAGAGGCAGTACATTTTGACTGACATGACCACCAAGATGACATGCAGGGGAAGAAAAGACAAAGATTGCTGCTGGAAGAAAAGAGGACTGGAGATAGGACCAACAGAAAAAATAAGGCTTTAGTGAGCACTTGCTGTAGTGCTTCCCAGGGGAGTGGGTTCAGGAAGCTCAAGGCCAAGTAGGTACAGCTTTTGTGTTTGTTACATGTGTATTTCCAGAGTACTGGAACCTTGTCTTAGTAAGATTTTTGGAGTACAGGACAGCCTAAGGGTATTTGGGATGTTTTGCCTTGAACATCCCACCCCCATTACTGCTTTTGAGGTCATAGTTCTATAACATTTTTGGTAATAAAACCCCTAAAAGGAGCTTCCTGTACTTATTCTGGCCAATGGCATGTTTCCATACCATGTGCAAGAAGCTGGTAACTCCCCTTTCTGGAGGCTTGAGATGTGTAGGATCCAAATGGCAGTTAGACTGCAAGTTCGTATCCATTGCTGGTGTTCACTGTGCCAAGATCCTGCCCTCCCATCCAGTGCTCATTCACCTAAGCAGAGAGCTAATGATCTGTCAGTAGTAAAATGAGCTCTTCTGTCTAGGTGTTGTGCTTGGGAAATTGCCTTTTAGAGATAATTTTCATAATTCTCTTACCTCCACATTACAGTGACAAAGCTGGGGCCCAGATGAGGTCAGAAGGCCCAGCTGTTGGGAGGCATTGCAAGTTTGCCCTAACCCCAGTCACCAAGGGACCAAATAACCATCTTTGAATTCCAGTGTGAGTCTGGCCAGCCAGACCCAGCCCTGCCCTGCCCTGTTCATTTGGATCTTCCCTAACTGAGCTGCTTGGAACCCCTCCCACCCTAATCTCAAGAGTTTTTCTTAATCTTAGAAGGCAACAGAACAAGTCCTGCTGCTTCCACTCATCATGTATCAAGAAACTAAACATTCTGTCCTACATGGGTAGATTTCTTTGTTGGAATTCCAGTTCTCATTAGACCAGGTGAGGAGAAAACAATCCTTTATGGAAAATAAAAATCTGAATTTTAATGTTAAATTTTCTCAACTTTGTCCAGGAAGATGACACAGTGGGTTTATTTAGTTCTTTACCGTGAATTGAGCTGTAACACCTTTCAAAGCTGCACTTCCCTAATCGTCTCCCAGCCCTGCACATGTAATAGTTCATGTCAGGAATCTAAGATGCATTCCTTTCAGAGTCTGCTGTGGATATGCTTTGATGGAGTGAGAAGAAGGAATTGGTTTTATGGGAAGAAATGATTTCTTAGTATCCCAACAATGTAAATATAAAGGTAATTTGATAAGATGTTTGCTCAAGTTGCTATTGGATTAAGAAACTTTTCTGTTTGCTTTACAGTGATCTGATTGCATAGCAGTGTATTGAGATGAATTGAGGACATAGTTCGGAGTCATTTTTGAATTTTATCCCCAGCTCCACCTCTTAATGGCAGTGTGACCTCAGGCAATTTACTTAACCCTCTCGAAGGACCTCATTTTTATCAGCTATAAAATTGGGTTATTAATATCTAGCTCATTCTGAATGAAATTGGATAATGTTTCCAAGTGCCTAGTCCATTATCTAGACTGTAATAAATGCCCCATAAATGATAACTATCTAATTACATCTGTGCTGCACAATCTTAAAAATACTGAATGGATTCATCTTCAAATAACGTAATTTTTACTATCATATGTATCGTATTTAAATTCCTTTCCTAAGAGCCAATGCAAAATTTTCAATTATTTTTCCTAAAGTTGTGACTCTATAGAAATAACCACTGAAATATGTTATATTTTTGAGATGGAGCAAAGCAAATATTTGATTCTACAGTGTTTTCCTTGGAGAGCGAGTGTGTATGTCCTCAGTCTGTGAGATTGAAAAGTCCTGCCCAGACCAGTAAACATTGGAATTGTTTATTTAGGGAAGCTGGGGGTAAGGAAGGGGCTGTATCAGTTATAAAATGAAATCAAAGCCATTTCATGTTTCTGATCCACAGATGGCTTGTATAGAAGGGTTCCCACAGCTCACTCCCTCCTCACCCCTGTCACCTTGCAAATCTGGTCTTGAGGTTTCAGGACCACGAGGTTATGACCCAATGTAGTTAAGAGCAATCTGGACTCAGACCCCTGGGTTCAGTTCTCTTCTCTGCCACTTACAAGCTGTGACCTCGGGCAACTCACTTTACCTCTCCAAGTCTTGATTTCCTCATTTTCCATAAGAATAATGAATAATAATAATAATAATAATGCTATGACCTCAAGGGATTGTTAGGAATAATCCTAGAGAGAATTCAGCATAAGATGCTCGGCAGACCTCCTGATTGTTCTGAAGCGTGACAATGGTGCTGCAGCAGTTATTTATTTATTTATTTATTTATTTATTTATTTATTTATTTATTTTGACAGGCAGAGTGGACAGTGAGAGAGAGAGAGACAGAGAGAAAGGTCTTCCTTTACCGTTGGTTCACCCTCCAATGGCTGCTGCTGCCAGCGCGCTGCGACCGGTGCACCGCGCTGATCCGAAGGCAGGAGCCAGGTACTTCTCCTGGTCTCCCATGGGGTGCAGGGCCCAAGGACTTGGGCCATCCTCCACTGCACTCCCGGGCCACAGCAGAGAATTGGCCTGGAAGAGGGGCAACCGGGACGGGATCCGGCGCCCCAACCGGGACTAGAACCCGGTGTGCCAGCACCGCTAAGTGGAGGATTAGCCTGTTGAGTTACGGCGCCGGCCTACTGCAGTAGTTATAGTCACAGAACTAAGCTCTGATTCTTTTCCCCAAAAAACTTAACAATCCTCAAACTAAAATCAAACCCTAAGTTTGCCATCCAAGTATGGTAGAGTTACCCATAGGTTTACAGAATTCAACAGCAGCAAAGAACTAGTGGGTCAGGCCTTGTCTAGCCCACCCATTTCCTCCCTCTCCCCCAATCTCCCTACTCTGCAGAAGGGGAATTGAGACCAGGGAAGAACAAAGGACATGGGTTTAGGATCTCTACCACTTAGCAGGTGAGCCAGAAGTCAAACCTACATGTTCTGTTGGTTGGGTTTTCTTTCCAGGTACCATATGCTTCCTTAATACATGTGAGCTATTCATAAGCTCTTTGTGACTTACATATATCATTCACCCTCAAAGACATGCCAAAAGCGTTTTTGAAAATATGAAATGCTATTAAGGGAATTCAATTCATCTTTCAAAGGAAAGCAATGATTGTGCTCCAGGTGGCTGTCACTGATGTTTTATTAGGTGCTAAGTGCTGCTCCCTTTTGTTCTGTTCTGCCAATCTACAGCCCCTATTTCCCAGTATTTATGCTGCATCCGCATCTTACTGTGACCTGGGCAGGCAGAAAGGCCCCTGGTTCTCAGGCTGTGGGTTTCATTGCTAGGATACCAGGATGACTGTAATAGATGGTGTTGTACCAAAGGGCCCGAATGTGATTTCAGCTAAGGCCAATCTTTTACTCAGCATCAGACTCTCTGCAAGACTGCCAGGTGCTCAGCCTATGGGCTTCCTTTGTTGTAGAGGGGGCTTCCTCTGCCTCCAGTTGTACTTTTTCCCCAAAAATCCTGATCTCTGGTTGCTTTGTCTTTTCTCTTATAGCTTCTGGTCACCCACACTGCTTCTTCTGCCACCTTGAACTTGGCTCTGACCGGGAAGTGCCTTCCAGATTTGCAAATCATGTGAATGTCGAATTCAGCATGCCCACAACTTCTGCCTCCAAAACGGCTGTAAGATCCATCTCTGTAGAAGACAAGACTGACGTCAGGAAGTGGGTCAATTATTCCGCACACTACAGCTACAAGGTAGCCTCAGGAGGCATCTGCCTGATGCTTCCAAGTCCATTTGTTCACTCCATTACCCTCCTCCTCTTACTGTTTCTAGCAATGCTTTGCCATGGTGCAAGGCATTCCCTTACTGCCTTCAAGGAAAATTCACGCAACTGTGGATAAGTCTGCTCTGATTTCAATGAATAATCTCCTTCCTGAGAAAGAGAAAGGTTGAGAAAGGATGAAGAGGCTGAATAAAGAGGAGAATATAATGTCTCTGTTACCTTGAACAACAAAAAGAGCAGTGGAATAAAGGGTTATTCACTTGTAATATAGTTTATGTTGCAGTGTCGTGAACTTGGAAGTGGAGGAAATGTCAGGCAGGTGCCAACTCAAAGCATATATTCCAGCTTTAGGAGTTGATGAAGTGGATATGAACAGAGAACACATATGACCTGGGCCCTAGGCTACAAAAGGACAAAACTAAAAGCCAAAAGATCTCCAATAGTGAGAGGATCAGGGTTGTGGAAGGAGTAATCAAAGCTGGTTTTCTGATATTCATAGTGATACTCTCTTGAAGAGTTAAAAATTCAATTCAAGAAGACTTAATGCTAAGTAGTACAAAAAGCTATTGAATAAGAAATTTTCAAAGTGGTTTAATAATTTTATACTCATAACAATGTCCTTAAATTAATTGTTCCTCTAAACATTTCCTTAGCTGTGTGGGTGAAACATTCAACTACCAAAAAGAACAAACACTCCATCTTGTGGCCAGAAATAAAATAGCACTTCCCCAAACGTGATTATATTCTGTCCTGTACACACCCTCCTAAGTTAGACATCAGCAATATACAAAGCGGTGCTGCAAAGAGCAATTTTTTTTTATTTGACAGGTAGAGTTATAGACAGTGAGAGAGAGGCAGAGAGAAAGGTCTTCCTTCCGTTGGTTCACTCCCCCAGTGGCCACTACAGCCCACGCTGCGCCGATCCGCAGCCAGGAGCCAGGCGCCTCCTCCCAGTCTCCCATGTGGGTGCAGGGACCCAAGTACCTGGGCCATCCTCCACTGCCCTCCCAGGCCACTGCAGAGAGCTGGACTGGAAGTGGAGCAACCAGGACAGAACCCGGCACCCCAACCGGCACTAGAACCCAGGTTGCCGGCACTGCAGGCGGAGGATTAGCCTAGTGAGCCACAGCGCCGGCCTGCAAAGAGCAATTATTAAATTCCAGAATTCAAAGTATTCCCTGCCTCACTTATCAATGGCTTCAGTTGAAGATTGTTATTTTCAAGGGAAGATTTTAATTTTCAAGGGAAGATAATAATTTTAACTGAAAAGTGATCCCTGTTAAATCTAAGAGTGGAAAAAGAGAGGGAGGAGATGTACAATTTGGAACATGCTCAATCGGACTGGACGCAAATGGTGGAGTTAGAAATGTGCCAGGGGATTCCAACACAATTCCATCAAGATGGCATGTACCAATGCCATCGCACTAGTCCAAGTGATCAATTTCAGCTCACAATTGATAGCTCTGATAGGTCTAAGAGTCAAAGAGATCACACAAACAAGACAAGTATCTGCTAATACTAACTGATAGAATCAAAAAGGGAGAGAAAGATCCAACATGGGAAGTGGGATACACAGCAGACTCATAGGATGGCAGATGTCCTAAACAACACTCTGGCCTCAGAATCAGCCCTCAAGGCATTCAGATCTGGCTGAAGAGCCCATGAGAGTATAGCAGGCATGGAAAGCCAAGATATCATGGAAAAAAAAAAAAAGACCTAAATGAATGATCTCTGTGAGTGAGATCCCAGTGGAAAGAACGGGGCCATCAAAGAAGGAGGTACCCTTCTCCGAAGGGAGGAGAGAACCTCCACTTTGACTATGACCCTATCGGAATAAGATCAAAGTCAGCGAACTCTAAAGGCTTCCATAGCCCTGGCAACTCATGACTAGAGCCTAGGGAGATTACTGACGCCATGAACAGGAGTGTCAAATTGTTAAGTCAGCAACAGGAGTCACTGTGTACTTACACCCCATGTGGGATCTGTCCCTAATGTGTCATCTAAAGCCAAGTGATGCTATGACTGGTACTGAAACAGTATTTTTATACTTTGCGTTTCTGTGTGGGCACAGACTGATGAGGTCTTTGCTAATTATATACTGAAGTGATCTTCTGTATATAAAGAGAATTGGAAATGAAAAAAAAAAACCTGGTGTTAAAATGGAAATGGCATAGAAAATTAATTAATTTGAAAAAAAAATTATGTAGGATCTCTGTCTTTAATGTGCTGTACATTGCTATTTAATGCTATAATTAGTAATCCAATGGTAGTTTTTTCACTTGATGTTGCTATATGGGCAAAATGTTGAAATCTTTACCTAATATATACTAAACTGATCTTCTGTATACAAAGAGAATTGAAAATGAATCTTTACATGAATGGAAGGGGAAAGGGAGCGGGAAAGGGGAGGGTTGCGGGCGGGAGGGAAGCTATGGGAGGGGGGAAGCCATTGTAACCCATAAGCTATACTTTGGAAATTTATATTCATTAAATAAAAGTTTAAAAAAAAATAAAAAAAAATAAAAATAAAAAAAAGGGAAGATTAATATAATAAATCTCTTTATGGCTATAGTATTTTACAGAAAGTATCATAGAATTGTAAACAATATGTAACAATTTGGAGGCTTTGTAAAGAGGTAAAGTATCTGAGGAGTGAGACTAGTCTGATACAAAAGAATTCATTCATTTGGTAAGCCTTTGTCAATTACCTACTATATTCCTACATTATTGGATGGAATAGTGGACAAGATCCTGCCCGAGGCCTCTGGAGTCTTGATGCAGTGAGCTGGACAGATGTACAGGGTACCATGGGGATAATCACAGTGGAAAGCCTCTAAGTCTACTCAGTGAGTCAAGAATAACTTCACAGAAGAGGTGACCTTTGAGCGTCCATGCAAGGCAAAGCATAAGATTTTTTCCAGGTGGGCCAAGGAGGAGAGAAAATTCTGAGTGGAATGAAGAGTGTGTGCAAAGAGAAAGTCATAATCTCTTCAGGGCCAGTAGCTCCAGTGTGTCTAACGCCCTAAACTTTAGCAGAATTAGAAAGAATCTCAAAGAACCTACTGTGATATTCCCATTCAGTTTATTTGTTTGCATGCATTTCTCTTCTTCCTAGTATTCATCTCCAACTTCTCTTCTTGGCAGGTGGAAATTGAACAGAAAAAGAGTTTGAAGCCGGACTTTGAAGGAGATGAATCGGAAAATCCCAAGGAGTGTGGGGTTCAATGAGAAAGCCCTACAGCAAGGAACCCTGACCCAAGTGTCACGATAGGGTGTGTTCCTGAATAGCTGAAATTTAAGTCAGTACCTGCTGTGGCCACACCATTCTAGGTGCAGGGTATGAGCCCTTGCTGTCTGCAGTTAACGTGCGTTTTATCAGGAGACCCTGGGGTAGTTGCTTAGAAGAGGCTCACTGACACTGTCACACCTGGAGCACGTGGTCCACCTGGCTTTGGGAGCTTATTGTGTAATTAAGTCTCCTTATCTCCTCTCAGCTTGTCTTGCAGCACTGGTATGTGGTTTGTTGAGACTGTTAGAGTCAGGACCTGCCACATCGGTGTGGGCACGATCTCCTTCTCATGTTCTCTGTCACTCGTGAGCTCCTGGAGAAGGCAGTCCTGAGAAGTGCATTACGAATCCACCTCTGTCACTCCCTCCAGAAAAGGTGCAAAACACATTTCCCTCCTGGGTCTGCTGGACCTTTGGTAGGCATCGCCATTTTTCCCATGTGAACACCGTGCAACAGGGGTCTTACACTATTCCTTCCTGGTCCTCTATTGTTTAGATTGAAACACTTCTTTTCATCTTTCTAACATTTCTGTCATGGGATTTGCTATCCCAAGTCACAATAAACAATGGGAAAAAGGCACCATAGGATACTTTTTTAGTCTGTGATTAACCCAAATTTTACAAAAAGGGTGGCTATTGAAAGTAAAATTGAGCTTATTTTTCTTCATTCTGGAGAAAAGGGACATTAAATGTAAGATTATATTCACTTAAGGAGACAGCTTCAATCTCTGTGAATTCCAAATACAGGCCACTTCTGATTCTTGAAACACATGGCTATATATTTATTATACCTCAGGGGCATTTAGGTCTTTTTATACCTCATAGCCAGAAGACAGTTTCACGTCTCTTTAATTCAAAATTAACCGGAAAGTTAAGCTGAAAATATAATTTTTTAAAAAGCTGCTTAAAAATAATGAGCTTTCCCCCCAGATTCAGATTTTGATATTCTCAGTATTATAATAGATCAAAAAGGCAAAAGACTGTAGGGTAGAGATTGGGAAAAGCCATATTTTCCTAATGTTGGGAACATTAAATCCTGATTCCAGGAATCAGTCTTTTCCTGCATCTGTTCCTGCTCAGCTTCCTATTTGTACTTTGATATTTTCTCTCATGATGAATGGAGTAAGAGGACAGAAAACATCCTTTATCACAATTGTAGAAGATACAGAAGTATCTCCAGTTTCTGGCCAACAGATTCAAGATTGATTTATTCAGTGAAATACATTGAATTCTAACTATGTACTGACACTAGGCTAGAAATCACAATGTTTTGAAATATCTGGACATAGAACTGAAACTAAAGGATGAGATTGAGTAGGTATTAATGGAAAACCCTCTAAGTACAGAGTGGAGTGTGCATATTTGTGTGCCTCTGTGTGTGTGTGTGTGTGTAAGAGTATTAGTGGTTTCACAGCAGTTCATTTAGAAATGTTTTCTTAGGGAAATGGGTGTTCAGTTTTTCTATCAGGAATATATTGAGGCTATTGACAAAGCTGATATATTCAACCTGTGTTAATATTTGTCCAGGGAGCCCTACATGCGCTGTTGATTAGCCCACATCTGGATACAGGATTGGGTTCCATTACTGGTGCCACATCTTTAAAGAGAGATATTAATAAATTGTATCTGCAGGCGGGTGACCAGGGTTGTGACAGGTCTAATTATATAAGGCACAGGGGAGTAGGGTCCTTGCAGAACAGAAGGTATAGCTGCGAAGGGAATGCATAGAGGAGGAAATGTGTTCATAGCTGCCTCAGAATTTCTGTTGAGCTATAAAAAGGAAGAGGAATTAGACTTATTCTCTGTAACTTCAAAGGGCAACAGCAGGAACAAAGAGGAACTTTACAGATGACAAATGATTGCTGCAATATAAGAAAGAACTTTCTAATAAAAGTTACTCTAAAGAGGAATGGACTGAAGTAGTAGAATTTCCTGTTGTTGCAAATGCCAAATGTTTAAAATAACGGCCTGTCGCAGGTGCTATGAAAGGGACTCCTATTTGGGATAAATGACTACCAAAATCCCTTCTGAAAACAAGTTTAGTCTCAGTACTGATGTAATAGGGCTCTCTAACTCCAGTTGTCTTTCCCTTGATGTTTTCACGCTCTTTGAAATATAATGGTGTCCCCTCTAGAGGTCTTTGTCAGGGGATTCTAAGCATACCCCTTCTCCTACTGACCTAAAGGCACTTGAGGTTTCTCCCGGAACAGGCTGGAGCCTTGGAAAGGTGAGTGAAGATCATTCCACCACCTTCCTCACTCCCCTGGCTTACCTCAAGGCCCTGCCTCACTGAGCGGCAGCACTGTGTGTTGCTTGTTGGACCCTTCTTTCCTTGGTTAATTCTTACTGTCTTTGTGCTTTCACCTGGACTCTTAAGTCTTTTTTTTTTTTTTAAACCAAGTTGGGAAAATTACTTCTATGCCGTCTACATTCAGCAAGCAAATTATTTTTAAAACCTACTACCCTTGAGTTCATCTAAGTTACCTCTGTTGTTTTTAGGACATTGACTCTGGGTAGCATTTAGGGGCTTGGGGAATATAATCCAGGTTGAACATCCCTAACTGGAAAATCTGAAATCCAAAATGTTGCAAAATCTGAGACTTTTGAGGATTTGCCATTAAAACCCAAATGAAAAATTCTGTTGCATGCACAAAATGATTTAAAATATTATATAAAATTACCTCCAGGTCATATATAAAAGATGTATATCAAACATAAATGAATTTTGTGTTTAGACTTGGGTCTCATCCCTAAGATATTTCATTATGTATATACCAGTAGTGCAAAAGGCAAAACTGTTTGCGATCGGAAACACTTTTGGTCTCCAGAATTTAAAATAAGAGTTACTCAATCTGTACTATACATTTTAGAGCTATTACTTTACTATTAACCTACATACAAAATACAGCTGGACAAATTACCTTCATGATAAGATTATTTGATAAAATCATTTAATGTATCCATTCTACATTTGTCACCCTGGACTTTTATTTCTTCTCTTTGTAGTTGCCAATAATCCTTTTCTTTTATCCATAATATGAATATATTAAAGGTGAATTTATTTTACCAATGCATAGTATTCCTATCAGAACATAAATTAGACATCACTAATGATGTCTTGCTTTCATTTGAGTCCAGGACTTCCTTTTTTGACTTTACCATAACAAAGGATAAGAAATGTACTCATCACAGTAAGTGAAACAACAGAATGCACAGTACTTTGTGGGGGACCATTAAATCCCCTTTGCCTGCTCTTATATGCAGAAATAGTTATTCTTTATTGAAAGTTTGTATTCTCATATTAAACATTGAAGAGGTTCTTTCTCTCTTTTTTTTTTTCTATTTGGTTTCCCTCCCCATTTTCTACCTTCCTGTGTAACTAACAAGGTTCATAATCTTTGAAAACTTTTTCTTTTTCATTTAAAATGCTTCTTGTTTGAAATGAGACTAATTTCAATTGGAATCCAGTAGTTGGGAACAGGAGTTTATTTCCCTAGAAACCATATTCCTGAGTAATGTGTTGCATGAAGAAGGCAAAGCATGTTATCTTATTCTTTGTGTCTCCAATACTTAGCACAAAGCTTAGAATATGATAGGATTCAACCACTTTAAATCCTTGCTGATAGCACAGATATTCCTGAAGTAAGGGTAAATTATTAGATGTCCAGGAAATGTTTGCTGGAAGAATACTGACCCTGAGACTCTAAGACTACTTAAACTGTGCTTATCATCAAATGCTCATATCAAGGCACATAAGCATGCCTTTAGTTCCTACAGAACCTAAACAGTTTTGCTTTCCTCTTATTCTTGTCTCCAGTCAACTTTCAGCACATAAGCACTCAATGTGCTGCTGATTTTGAGCTACAGTGCACCTTACATTGAAACGCATATTTGTGCCCCAAAGCACAGAATGGCATAGATGCCATCCACAGTGAAGATTATTGATTCACTTTTGTTCCTGTAAGTAAAACATCTGTGATCCCGAGCCTTGTCCATTTCAATAGCCAGAGGGAGAAGAAAACATTTGATAAAGTGCATAGCCAGGCTTGGTGTGTTAGGTCTTTTTATCCCCTGACATTAGCCACTGACCAATGTTGCTGTGTATTTATTTTGTCACCATAGAGAGTTGGAGGTCTGAGATAGTGAGGCCAGAACTCATCCAGATGAAGTCTTGGTTTCTGAGCTGATTTATATTTCATAATAAGTTTAGTGATGAGAAGGCAGAGAGAACTGAAAAAACAATTTTTAAAAACTGTTTATTTGAGAGGCAAAGAGACAGATAGATAGAGCTCCTGTTTGTGGTTGACTCCACAGATAGATGCTATGGATGGGGCTGAGCCACACCAAAGCTCAGTCCAGTCTCCCAAATGGATGGTAGTCACCCAACTATTTGAGCCATCACCCACTTCCTCCCAGGGTGCACGTTAGCAAGACGGTAGAAACAGGAGTGGATCCAGGTATTGAACCTAAACACCAGTGTGGGACGTGAGCATCTTAACCACTGGCTAAAAGCTCACCCCTCTGAAGTTTTTTTCTTCAAAGCCTTGGGAATATTAAGTCGGTGTGAGTAGGAAGCACTGCCGTTCAGTCTACTTTTAGATTCTTCCAGCTAGGAGTGGCAACTTTAACTTCTAAGAATCATGATTATGGGTTAATATACAGCATACCCACAATTTAAGGCATGCAATTTAACAAATTCAAATGAAACTAAAAAAATTAAATCCACACATACAAAAATCTAGTGAACCAATCACTTCTAACACTTTGCTACCAAGTCTCATGTAAATTGTGACAACTCTTTATATAAAATTACTCAAGGCATCTGTTTTTAAAGATTATTTTCTAAACATTACCAATGTCTAAGTGCCAGTTCCCTACAAATCATCATTCTTAATTATGCTTTCTATAAATGAGTCTGGCTTGGGATATTCTGACTCATATCTATCCATTTAAGGAATTAAAAGTGAAGGAGATAGATAAGGTAACCATCAATGTTAACAGGCATATGATTGTAATATTTTCCCATGTGTTAGCTAAAGCAAGAGTGGAATTTTTCCATTTCTTCTAGTATTCCTTAGCAAACGCAAATCTGCCTGAGAAAGCCTAGTCCTTTGTCTTGAGAATTGGAAAAAAAAAAAAAAAGTATGTTAACCTGCAACCCAAGCCTTTAAAGACAGAAAGTATTCATAGTGTGCTCAGTAGTAACTGGAGAGAGGCAAGAAATAACTGGGCGCATAAAGAGCTATAAAAGAACAGCATAAAAAACAGAATTTCAGTATGAAAAAGTAAAGTGCAGAGAGATGACAAATAAGACATTGGCCACCAAGCCTCAAAATACTCACACTACATGCCATCTCTTAAATTTGGAAATAATAAGCTCTAGGAAAAAATAAGATTGCATAGCATGGAGAAACAGTTAATTCAGTTCAACAAGTATTTATCCAGTCAAGGTGCTGTGTTTGTAGCGTCGTCTTTCCCTAAGAAGGAGCAAAGGCCAAACACAGGTATGTTGTGTCATAATGGGAAATTGGCATTTCTGTGGATTTTTAAAGGAAACAGGCATGGACACAATCAAACAACAGCCATATCAAATGACTTGCTTTTTCCCAGTTGAGCTTCAGTTTCCTAAGACCCAACAACAACAGCAACAACAAGGGCTGGATTAACTGCTCAGATCCTTCCCAGCTCTAGTTTTGTGGGTTATTTAACAAAATAACATTGGTGCCACTTTGAAGAACCAAGAAATTTACATTTTGAAGGTTGGGAAAATCAACTGCTTTATTTTTCCCTTTGCACGGCTCTATCCTTTACCATCTGCCCAGGTGACAGAAACAGAGGAACCTGCAATCCTGTATACTGCAGTTGTTTTCAAAACACCAATGAGAATGGAGGCTCCGAGAGGGTAGGGTAGAGCAGTTCAATTACTGCTTTGCAAGTTCAGTGACAGAACAGCAGTGTGAGTGTGAAGAGGAACAACTAGGCCTCCCAGACTGATGTGAAGATGTTGGTGCTACTTACAGCACAAGTAAGTCTGATCCTCCAGTGTAGTGAGGATGTTAGGATATAAGCTGTTAGATTTCTAGGTATGTCCTTTGATTTAAAACAAGACTGTAGAAATTGAGAAAGAAGAAACACTCAGTGAACATTCTGGGACTATGTACTATTTGTAAATTATGGCAATGCCAGATGAGAGAAAGGGACAGGGTACGCCCCCTCCATGTTAGTAACATAAAAATGTAGTTTAAATTTTTATAAAAACAAGTACAAGCTACAAATCACCATGTCTTTTGTGATATGTTTGAATGGGATTTTAGTTTCATTTCAGGTTGTGGTGTTAGGCATAATGGATCCCTCCCAACTGGTCAGAGTAAGGAATTCCAGCAACATCTTCCCATTCACTCCTGTGTTCTACCCCAGCTCATACCCTCAGTTCTGGTTGTCAACATCTTCTACCCTCACTGTGATGGAAGCTCTAGGCACCATTGCTCACCTCTTATGCTTATCCTACAGGAACAGTTCTGGGAGCACAGATGTACGGTCACATCCCAACAGCAGCATGGTGGGTTTAAAGGTTTTTAAATAGGGGTAAGAGACAGAAAGTACATGCATTCTCTGACATAAGCCAGCAGTCATTTCCCCTTTGTGTCCACATGCCAAAGGAACCTGGGAAAAACTATCGTATTCAAGAGAGGAATCAGAGTCAGTATTTTCACCAGGGAGTGACAGAGGAGCACTCCATTTTTGTAATGTCCTTAATGAATTTCAATGTGTCAAGATCTAATGACAGATTCAGCTGATCCAAGTCATAGTCTTCTTCCTCCATCTTCATTCATTGTAACTTCTTGCACTATTGTGGTTAATTGTATATAAAAACCAGTTTACTTTTTTTTTTTTTTTAGAAAAATATGTGCCTATGTAATAGTCTACACACTGGCTGTCTCTGTAGAGGTGAGGTTTTATTTTCATTGTTCTGCCAATTGTAATCTGTAAAACCTTTTTTGGAGCTATGAAAATGAACTATTAATAAAAAATGTAAACAATGTCTCTTGCAAGTTTTAATGAGGTCAGGCATAATGAAGAGTAATGTTCATTAATAAGGCTCATCAACTAATTAACATGGTTAGTGATCATAAACTGACAAGTTAACAAGTGACCAGTTAATTATCCTAGTTTATTATGTGTTGAATCAGTTCAATAAATTTCATTCCTACTTTGTGCTTAATTCTATGAAACAAATGAAAATATAGTCTTTAGGGTGACATTGCTTTAGAGCTTGCATCCAACCTGAGGTTGGACTCAATCTAGTAATACCATGAAACTATTTTGGAATCTTGCCAGTAAAGCATTATTCCATAAAGACTAATCCATCAACAATGGACTGGGTATTTTTGGACTATGGGAAAGATTAAAGGCAAGAAGAACAATTGAAAGGCTTTTTTGGAGTAAACAAGGAAAAAACAGATATTTGTGTTTTCTTGATTTCAAATCTACCAGGGACTTTTTGTTTGTTTGTTCGTTTGTTCGCTTGAGAAGCAGAGACGAGAGTGAGCTCCTATCCTCTGGTTCACTGCCCACACCTGCAATGGCTGGGGCTGGGCCAGGCTGAAGCTGAGAGTTGGAAATTCAGTCTAGTTCTCCCAAGTGGGTACCTGGGACACAATTAGGTGAACCATCACCTGCTGCCTCCCAGCGTGCACGTGAGCAGGAAGCTGAAAGTAGGAGCAGGGCCTGGACTTGAACCAGATACACAGATATGGGACTCAGGCATCCCAAATGGCATCTTCACTACTAGGCAAAATACCCACCAGGTCCAGAGTAGCTGGTTTTATCGCAATATATGAGGGGGTCTTTTAAAAAGTCATTGAAAAAATATATTATGAAACAACAATGCATGAGTTTCAACAATTTTTTGCACCAAAATGAGCTTATATTTTAGTTTTTTTTTTTTTTTTTTTAATTTCAGAGCCTTAGACAAACAAAGAAAAAGGGAGTACTTCTATTCACTGGTTCACTCACCAAATGCCTGCAACAGCCAAACCTGGGCCAGTCTGGGTCTCCCAGGTGGGTAGCCAAAACCCAAGTACTTGCTGTTACCTGTTGCTTCCAAGAGTATGCACTATCAAGTAGCTGGAATCTGCATTGGAGACAGAACTCAACCCAGTTATTCTGCAGGGTCTTAACCACTAGGCCAAACACCCACCCCATGAATTTATCTTTTAATTCACTTTTCCATGAGCTTTTTAAGCCCTCTTATACATGCATCTGTGTGAGAAAATTCAGACCAGTTCAGTAGCATCCTGCTGTTAAGCGGTCTCTGTCTTGAATATAATATACAATTTTATAACCTAGTTAGTACAGAGTTTGTGTTAACAGCCAAATAAGAGTATAGCCTTCTCTTACTTTGAGAAGAGACTATTCTACTCCTGCCATTATTCTTCCATCCTTCTCTTTCCAGAGTTCCTTTGAACAAGCTGGAGATCTAAGTAAGTGTCTAGGATCTACATTGTCAAAAAGTTTTAGCCTTCCATGATTTTTTTTTTTTTTACTATCATAGAATAATTACTCAGGTAACATTTAAAGACAGGCACGAGGCCAGTGTTCTGGAGTAGCTGGTTAAGCTACAGCCTGGGAGACCAGTATGCCATACTGGAGTGCCAGTTCAAGTCTCAGCTGCTGCACTTCTGATCCAGATCCCTGCTAATGCACCTGAGAAGACAGTGGAAGATGGGCCCCTGCCAACCAGGTGGGAAACCTAGATGGAGTTAATGGCTCCTGGCTTCAGCCTGGCCCAGCCCCAGCTGTTGCAGCCATTTGGGGAGTGAAGCAGCAGCTGGAAGATCTTTCTCTCCCTGTTCTCCCTCTCTCTCTCCCTCTTTCTCCCTGCCTTTCAAATAAATAAATCTTTTTTAAAAAAAAATAGAGACATGCTCCCCAATGTTAAGATTTGGGTAGAGGGAAATGAGGATGAGAGGAAGTGAAGATGAGAATTGAAACATCCTCAGTATCATTTGCCCACTCTGTTCCAAACTCTTCCTTCTCCTCCTTGAAAACTTCCAACTATCACCTCTCTATTCCTTCATGCTTGGGCTGCTGTTTGTATTCCTAAAGCATAATATTAGCTAACATTTATATCGTGCTGGTACGATCACTGGTACTAAGTCTTTTAGGTGAATTGTCTCATTTAACTGAGGTAGCACCCTCTATTCTGCATGGCACTATTAACTCAAGGCTGGTGGGTAGAACTTGGTTACTGAAGGTTAACAATGATGAGATTCTATAGCACAAAAACAGGAGAGAACTGAAAAGTATCAGGTATCCGCAAATTCACTGCCCACCCCCGTAGTGTGAATCCTTTAACAACTATCTTTCTCTTATCATCAAGTCTACAAACTGTTGTCTCTCTAATTACCAAGGGAAAACTGAAAACTTTAAAAAATTTTTATTTATTTACTTGAAAGAGTTACACACAGAGAGAAGGAGAGGTAGAGAGAGAGAGTCATCCATCTGCTGGCTCACTCCCCAATTGGCCGCAGCTGCCATAGCTGTTGGCCAAGGACCTGGGCCATCTTCCACTGCTTTCCCAGGCCATAGCAGAGAGCTGGATCAGAAGTGGAGCAGCCAGGACTCGAACCGGCTCCCATATGGGATGCTGGCACTGTAGGCAGTGGCTTTACTCACAATATTACAGCGCCAGCCCCTGAAAACTACTCTTAAAATCCATCTTTTTTAGTGTTTATTCATTTTCATTTATTTGAGAGACAGATCTTCCATCCTCTGGTTCATTCCTGAAATGCCTGCAACAGCCCGGGCTGGATCAGGTTAAAACCAGAAGCTAGGAACCCTCTCTGTGACCCTCACAAGGGTGGCAGAGACCCAAGTAGTTGAGCCCTCATATGCTGCCTCCCAGGTGCATTAGCAGGAGGCTGGTTGAGAAGGCAGAAGCAGAGGTGGGACTACATCCTAGGCACTCTGATAGGGGATGCAGGTGTCCCAAGTAGCAGTTTAGTCAACTGTGCCACAATGACTGCCCTCCAAAATCCTACGTTAGTGGAGTTCCAAAGCCAGCACTGGTAAAAATCACATAAATTGCTCATAAACTAAACAAAGGGGTAAGCACTTAATGGCAGTTGCTCTCTGACTCTCAATTCATTTCCTGTTTCTTCCTTGAGGACACTGACACAGTCATCACCAATCAAGATCCCAGCCACCTGAACAGTAAGTTCTAGTTCCTGGTTAGTGTGAGGAAGTCATTAAAATTAGTCACACAGTTATTCTGACTTTTACCAACATGAATGAATAGATGGTTTTAGACCGGCAGCATCCTTGATCTGCCTCACAGACCCGTTGGTGGGAAAGCAGGCCAAATAACTTGAATGGAACTAATGTGAATCTTCAGTATATTTCACCTCTATTATGCAAAGCAATTTTTAGTTCCATTCCAGCTCATCCTGTCTTGGATGCATTGGAATCTCTTTCCAAACAAAACAGAAGTCTATCTTAGATCCCCAAAGAAGATCTAATGCAGGCTCAGACTTTTTTAGAGGCCTCATAAGTTACACATAAAATTTTTTAGAAAGCTGTGGCCCAGGGGCTGGCACTGTGGCATAGTGGGTAAAGCCTCCTCCTGCAGTGCCAGCATCCCGTATGGACGCCAGTTTGAGTCCTGGCTGCTCCACTTCCCATCCAGCTCTCTGCTATGGCCTTCGAAAGCACTAGAAGATGACCCAAGTCCTTGGGCCTCTGCACCCACATGGGAGACCTGGAGGATACTCCTGGCTCCTGACTTCGGATTGGCACAGCTCTGGCACTGCGGCCATTTGGAGAGTGAACTAGTGGATGGAAGACTCTTTGCCTCTGTGTAACTTTGCCTTTCAAATAAATAAAATAAATCCTTAAAAAAAAAAAAAAAGAAAGCTATGGTCAAAATACCTGTACTTACCCCCCACCCCAAACATGCACACACACAATCTAGTTCAACAGAAAGGAACAGGATGCATCTGTCTTCTACCTATGGACTGCAAACCCCCAGCATCTTCTCTCTTCTCCTCCTTTTCATTTTTGTTTGTTCTTCACTAACCTGGCGTAAAGTACTAGTTAATCTGGTGGCAGTGGCAGAGAAAGGGCCATGTCTTAGAGATCAGAAATAGTCCCCAATTATTTCTGCCCACATCAACTTCTTTTTGTCCAAACTATTTCATTTACCATCTGCTGCTTTTAGCATGTGTCACCTTTTGGTATTTTATATTTATTTAAGATTTGTTTATTTACTTATTTGAAATAAATAAATTACAGAGAGAGATACATCTTCCATCCACTGGAACCAGAGCCCATAAGGGATACTAATGTCATAGGCAGTGGCTTAACCCACTGTGCCACAATGTCATCCCCAAGTATTTTATAAGGTTTGTCTTCCTCATTCAAAAGCAATAGTTAGGGGCAGAGGTATAGTACAGTAGGATAAGCCACCACTTGCAATGCTCACATCCTGTATCCCAGTGCCAGGCAAGTCCTGGCTCCTCGCTTCTGATCCAGCTTCCTGCTGATGCATCTGGAAAGCAGAAGATGATGGCTCAAGTATGTGAATCCTGTCAGCCATGCGGGAGACACAGATGGAGTTCCTGGCTCCCGGCTTTGGAGCCAGCACCGGCTGTGGCGGCCATTTGGGGAGTGAATCAGCAGATGGAAGATTCTCTTTCAAATCAATCATTCGTTCTTTAAAATAAATAAATAAATGCATTGGCTTTCTTTGTGTATGGCAAAAATGCACCAAAATAATATGAATAGGCAAACATAAATCTGCATGCTATTAAAAATGACTCAAATTCTATATTCCTGGCCGGCGCCGCAGCTCACTAGGCTAATCCTCCGCCTGCAGCACCAGCACCCCGGGTTCTAGTCCCGGTTGGGGCGCCAGTTCTGTCCCAGTTGCTCCTCTTCCAGTCCAGCTCTCTGCTATGGCCTGGGAAAGCAATAGAGGATGGCCCAAATGCTGGAGCTCTGCACCCTCATGGGAGACCAGGAGGAAGCACCTGGCTCCTGACTTCGGATCGGCACAGTGCGCCAGCCATAGTGGCCATTTGGGGGATGAACCAACGGAAGGAAGACCTTTCTCTCTCTCTCTCTCTCTCTAACTCTGCCTGTAAAAAAAAAAAAAAAATTCTATGTTCCTATAAAGCTTTCTTATAATCCTTTCAAGTCACTCCTCCCTCCCACCTCTCTGTAGTCTAGGAAAGTCTTCTCTACTATTGCTTTCTTTCATTCTTGCAGTTCAGAGGTTATTACTGTCATGAATGCTACAAGCATGTTTAATATTCCTTATTCATCAGGCGGTATAAAATTCATCCCCTTTTGCTCACTTAATGCACTTATTTGAGGAGACAAGGGAGAAGAAACAAAAATGCTTTTTCCTCCTGTCACTCACTCAGTGCCAATCTTCTGATAGTGAATGCCAGAAAAAGGCAAAAACCCAAATATCAAAGTGTTTTCCCTTTTCACCACTCTATTCTCAACATTCGTT
The DNA here is from genome assembly GCF_033115175.1 of Lepus europaeus. Classification (NCBI taxonomy): domain Eukaryota; kingdom Metazoa; phylum Chordata; class Mammalia; order Lagomorpha; family Leporidae; genus Lepus; species Lepus europaeus. The sequence continues at coordinate 20,370,024 of NC_084848.1, forward strand.
TTTAAAAACTGTTTTCATTTATTTATATGGCACAGAGACAGAGATCCTTCATCCACTGGTTCACTAACCAAACGCCTTCAATAGCTAGGACTGAGCCAAAGATGAGAGCTCAATTCAGGTCTTCCACATGCCTGGCAGAGCCCCAAACACTTGGCCACCACCTGTGGTGTGCATTAATAAAAAACTGGATCAGAAGCAGAGGTGGAACTTGAATCTAGGCACTCTCATATGGGATGTGGGCTTTCCAAACAATGTATGTTTTAACTGCTGCATCAAATGCCACTCCACCCACACAGCACTTCTCAGCATAGATATGTCAGAATTTAAAAGGGAGGGGGCAGTGTTGTGGTGTAGCTGGTAAAGCCAACACTTGTGACACTGGCATCCGATATAGGTGCCAGTTTGTGTCCCAGCTGCTCCACTTCTGGTCCAGCTCCCTACTAATGGGCTAGGAAAAGCAGCAGCAGATGACCCAAGTGTTTGGGTTCCTGCCACCTATGTGGGATACTGGGATCAGCCTGGCCCGGTGCCGGCCATTGTAGCCATCTAGGGAGTGAACCAGTGGACAGAAGATTCTCTTTCTCTCACTCTAACTCTTTCAAAGTAAATAAATAAATGTTTACACATTTTGTTTTGTCTTGTTTTGTTTTGACACATTCACAGAAAAGAGGGAGAGAGAAAGCTCCCAGACACTGGTTCACTCCTCAAATGCCAGCAACAAGTAAGACTTGTTGCCAGGCTGAAGCAAGGATCAGGAGTTCAATCCAGGTCTCCCAAATGGTTGGCAGGGACCCAACTGCTTGAGCATCACCACTACCTCCTAGCATCTGCACTGGAAACTGGAGTCAGGAGCTAGAGCCGAGAATGGAATCCAGGTACCTCGATGTGGGGCATGGGCATCTTAACCACTAAGGTCAATACCCATCCCTGTTTGAATTTTTTTTTTTTTTTTTGAGGGTCAGAGACACAGGGCTCAGATGTGTGCAGATTTTCCACACACATCAAGCAGTTCTGTGGATTCTGCAGTCACCTGGATGGCCTCTGTTTCAGTTCAGTTGTGACACTGTCTACCTGGAGACAGCATCAGATCCCACAAGTTGAGGGCTTAGTTCCTGTCTTAGTTGATTTTCTGTTGCTATAGCAGAATACCACAGACTGCGTACTTCAATTTAAAAAGAAATTTATTCCAAAGCAGGGGTGTGGTGCAGTGAGTTAAGTTGCCACTTAGGATGTCTACATCCCATATCAGAGCAGATGATAGCTTGAGTGCTTGGGTCTGCCACCCATATGGAGTTTCTAGCTCCTGGTTGCAGCCTGGCTAAGCCACAGCTGTTCCAAGCCTTTGGGGAGTGAACCAGCATTTGGAATATTCTCTCTTTTCCTATCACTCTGCCTTTCAAATAAAAAACAAAATAAACATTAAAAAAAATTGTCCCCAGGGTGGTGCTGTGGCTTAATAGGCTAAGCTTCTGCCTGCAGCACCAGCATCCTATATGGGCGCTGGTTCTAGTCCCGGCTGCTCCTCTTCCAATCTAGCTCTCTGCTATAACCTAGGAAAGTAATGGAGGATGGCCCAAGTACCTGGGCCCCTGCACCTTCGAGGGAGATTTGGAAGAAGCTCCTGGCTTCTGGCTTCAGATAGGCTCAGCTCTGGCCTTTGCAGCCATTTGGGGAGTGAACCAGCAGATGGAAGACCTTTCTCTTTGTCTCTCCCTCTGTCAATAACTCTACTTCTCAAGTAAATAAATAAATAAATCTTTTTAAAAAAATTACCCCTTCAGGCCGGCGCCGCGGCTCACTAGGCTAATCCTCTGCCTGCGGCACTGGCACCCCGGATTCTGTCCCGGTTGCCCCTCTTCCAGTCCAGCTCTCTGCTGTGGCCCGGGAGTGCAGTGGAGGATGGCCCAAGTGCTTGGGCCCTGCACCCGCATGGGAGACCAGAAGCACCTGGCTCCTGGCTTTGGATCAGCGCAGTGCGCCAGCCGCAGCGTGCCAGCCGCAGCGGCCATTGGAGGGTAAACCAACGGAAGGAAGACCCTTCTCTCTGTCTCTCTCACTGTCCACTCTGCCTGTCAAAAAAAAAAAAAAATACCCCCTTCAAATTCTGGAGGTTAAGAAGTTCAGGCTGGCACTGTGGCTCACTAGGCTAATCCTCCACCTGCGGCGCCGGCCAGCACCCCGGGTTCTAGACCCAGTCGGGGCGCTGGATTCTGTCCCAGTTGCTCCTCTTCCAGTCCAGCTCTCTGCTGTGGCCCGGGAAGGCAGTGGAGGATGGCCCAAATGCTTGGGCCCTGCACTCGCATGGGAGATCAGGAGGAAGCATCTGGCTCCTGCCTTTGGATTGGCACAGTGCTCCGGCCATAGCGGCCATTTGGGGAGTGAGCCAATGGGAGGAAGACCTTTCTCTCTGTCTCTCTCTCTCTCTCTCACTGTCTAACTGCCTGTCAAAAAAAAAAAAAAAAGTTAAAAAGTCTGGTTTTGGCATCTGGTAAATGCCTTCATGCTGTGTGTGCCATCCCATGATGGAAGAGTAGAAGGGCAAATATGCACATGAGAAAGTTTGAGGGTTAGACTATTATAATAACCCACTCATGGGCAGGTGTTTGGTGCAGCAGTTAAGATGTCACTTGGGAGGCCTACATCCCAAATCAGAGTGTCTGCCTGTCTGCTCCTAGTCCAACTTCCTGCTGATGCACACCCTGGGAGGCAGCAGGTGATGGTTCAAGTACTTAATACCCTGCCACCCAGGTCCACAGCCCCCCAACAAAGCTCCCCAGTTCAGATGTCAGTTGTGAACACAGGTTGTTGGCTGTGCTTCTGACCACTGGCTACAAACAGGTTTCTACTACCCTTCCTAGAGTTCAATTTGCTAGAGCAGGTCAAGTAACTAAGGGAAAGACTTCATGTTTACCTGCCTTTTATAAAAGATATTATAAAGGATATAGATCAAGAGATTAATAGGGTGAGGCTGAGGAATATGGATGCACTTCCATGCCCTCTGCACCACCCTGAATGAACTCCAGTGTGTTGAGCCACACAGAAGCTCGCAGAAACTCAGTTCTTTTGTTTTTTTTTTTAAAAAAATGATTTATTTACTTGTTTATTTATTTATTTATTTGAAAGGCAGAATTACAGAGGGAGAGGGAGAGGAAGAGGCAGAGAGATAGGTCGTCTGTCTGTTGGTTCACTCCCCAAATGGCCACAATGGCTGGAGCTGGACTTGTCTGAAGCCAGGAGCGAGGAGCCTCTTCCAGGTCTCCCACATGGGTGCAGGAGGCCAAATACTTGGGGCATCTTCCTTTGCTTTCCCAGGCACATCAGCAGGGAGCTGGATTGGAAGTGGAGCAGCAGGAATGGAACATGCACTCATATGGATTGCTGGCACCACAGTTGGCAGCTTAACCATATACACCACAACGCTGGACCCAATCCTGTAGAGTCTTTATGGAGGCTTCTCTATGTAGGTATGATTGATTAATCATGACCAACTCAATCTTCAGCCTCTCCCCCCTCCCCTGAGGTTTGGGTGTAGGGCTGAAAGTCCCAACCTTCTAATCTTGCATATTTCCAGTGACCAGCCCCCATCCTGAAGCTAACTAGGGTTCCCCAGCCACCAGTCATTATCATACAAAAGACACTCAAGTCACTCAAGAGATTTATGAGTTATAGGTCAGGAAGTAGGACCAAGACCAAATATATATATTGTTATTTATATATCACAACTTTTAAAAAATATTTTTTATTTGAAAGAGTTAGGAGAGACAGAGATATCTTACATCCACTGGTTCACCCCAAAATGGCCACAACAGTCATAACTGGGCCAGGCCAAAGCCAGGAGCCAGGAGCTTCTTGTGGGTCTCCCATGTGGGTGCAGGGCCCCAAGCACTTGGGCCATCTTCTACTGCTTTCCCAGGCATATTAACAGGGAGCTGGATTGAAAGTGGAGCAGCCAGGACTCAAACTGGTGCCCATATAGGATGCCAGTGCTGCAGGCCATACTTTAACCTGCTGAGCCACCACACCAACCCTAAATTACTTTTTTTAAAAGATTATTTGCAAGGCAGAGTGATGGTAGTGGATGGAAAGAAAGGGGGATCTTCCATCTGCCGGATTGCTCCCTAAATGGCCACAACAGCCTTTGCTGGACCAGGCTGAAGCCAAGAGCCAGGAACTCAATCTGAATGTCCCACATGTGTGGCAGAGACCCAAATACTGGGGCCATATGCTGCTGCCTTCCCAGGCACGTTAGTAAGAATATTGGATGGGAAGTAGAGTAGCTGGGGCTTGAAATGGCACTCTAATATGTGATGTGGAAGTCCCAAGTGATGGCTTAGCCCACTGCAAAACAATACTGGCCACAGTACCATAAGTTCTAATGAGAGAATGATAATTGTAATGGAAAAAAAAAAGGAGGGAGGTAGTGCAAAAGGGAGAACAGAAGTATTTAATGATTAGAATGAATGGTGAGGCACAGGAGAATCAATGACTTAGAAATGCTGAACCTAGTAATGTTTACCCTGTAAGTAGCCTGTCAGAAGTAGCCAATATTGAAAAAAAAAAAAGTTGCTGTTTCTTTTACTACCAAATGAAAAGCTATATGTCAATTTATTCTTTCTTGAGATTTTTAAATTATAAATTTAAATTTATAAATTTTATAAATTATAAAACATCATACTACTGCATAGTTTGGAAAAAACTAAAAGAAAATCTATGTGATTGGTTAAGAAAAACATCACAGAAGTGAAAAAGGTGCATAACCAAAGAAAAACAAGAGCAAATCTGCAGGACACTCCACAAAGGCAAACAGTCACCTTGAAATGAAATAACCCTGCTTCTACTAAAGGTCTTTGATCCATTTTCATAGAAATTCCTATGTGCAGGGAAGTAGACACCACTTCTGTTGGGGAATGTTCTCTGTGAATGCAACATACCCATGGGGGGATGGAACTTGGAAGGCAATGTTCTCAACATGACTGTGCTACAGATTGAAGTTCTTTGTGCTCTGAGACTTTATCAACCACAAAGTGCTTCAATAATGAAAAAGCTGGGACCAGTGTTGTAGCATAGTGAGTAGAGCCGCTGCCTACAACGCCAGCATCCCATATGGATACTGGTTCAAGTCCCACCTGCTCCACTTCCAATCCAGCTCCCTGCTAATGGCCTAGGAAAGGCAGCAGAAGATGGCCCAAGCACTTGGACCCCTGCCATCCATGTGGGAGACCCTGATGAAGCTCCTGGCTCCTGCCTGGCCTAGCCCTGAGCATTGTGGCCATCTGAGGAGTAGTGGATAGAAAACCCTCAAAACTGCACCCATGTGGGAGACCTGGAAGAAGCTCCTGGTTCCTGGCTTCTCTCTCTCTCTCTTTTTCAAATAAATAAATTTTTCTTAAAAAAATGATAAAGTTAATTCACATTCCCAGCACTGTGCTGCCTCTTGAATCCCACTTTAGAGAAGAGAGAACTTGATACAGCAGTAATAGGTATATACAAAACCCTTTAGATCTTGGCAGTAAAATTTTCAAGCTCTTGTTCCTGATTAGAAGTGTTTTAATGTGCAAGAGATGTAGAGACAGTACTTCCAGAGTGTGGCTCTGAGAACCATAATAAACAGCTTCATCATCCTCATAGTAATTTCTTGACCTTCCTTCTACCAACTTTCTCTTCTTACATTGTATTTCTATTAATTTTTTTTAAAAAAAAGCATGTTTCCCTTTATAAAACCTCTTATTAGATGTCACAGGTTTAACACTTAACCTATTAATTCCTTTGCTAGCCAAATGTGCTTCCCTCTATCAAATCCAACAGTAACCACAGCAGTTGTTAGTGATCTGCTATTTGCCTTATATGTGTTACTTCATTTAATGTTCATGACAACCCTATGAAGTACAGATTGTTACTATCCACTAAAATAATTAGAGGCTGGTTGAAAAATAAAAAATTATTCAGCTTTTTCAAAGTGAGGATTTAAACCCAGAAGAAACAAGTCAGTTGTTTGAACTGGCTGCCCTGCAAGCCTGAGTTTGGTTATGGGTTTTATATCTTACAAGGTGGATACATGCATTGTGTCTTGTTTAAACAATCAGATTTATGTGCATTTATCCATCACATTGAAACTGAAGAATACCTCACTGAAAATCAAAGCACATCTGGTAATAGTTAACAGGTTTGACCATTAAGGAGGTACTTTACAACCTACACTCATTCCCACTGGATGTTATCTGCATGCAGGGAGAGGAAAACAATGGGATCGTTAATCACTCTTCCTACAATGGCCCTACTACTGAAAGCTCACTCCCTCTTAAGGTACAGTAGATGCTTCTTTGGTCACTGTTAGTTTGTTGAAAGGTCATATTACCTGGGAGCCAGCTTCAGGGCCTGCCTCTGGACAGCACAGGACAGCACCCTGGCTGGCTTAGGTCTCTGAAGTCACCGTTCCACTATCAGGTCCACGTTGCTGTTCTCATTTTATAGGTATAATCCTAAAAACTAAAACAAAAAAAAAGTAAACAAAAAACCCCTAAAGCACAAGTAAAGAGTCATCCTGGTGCCAGTTAACTGTGGTAGAACATGTCTGACTCAGCTCCAAGCTCTTATGTATGCTACTCTGCCACCTTTAGGACGGTCGTGTGTGGGTCAAATCCATTGCAGGTGGCATTAGTAAAAGGTGGAAGATTTGTACGATCTGAAGAGAAACCAGAGTATACAGGTGGCATTAGTAACTAACATCTTCAGTGTACTCTGTCCCTTTCAGGAATAATTGCTAATCAATGTAGCAGTCATCCCAGAAAATATTTTATGCCCCCACTCAATGATATAAAAGGTTCAAAGGACACAGGGGTAAATGAGAAAGGATCTTAGCCCTCCAGAAACACCCAGCTCAGAAAACAATTTTGACAGCAAATGTACCATCGAGACCAACCGCAGCACATCCGACCCTTCACTTGAATTACCAATGGGCCCACTTCCTGGGCCCACAAAGCCCCACACCAAAACACAGCAAATACTGTAGTAGATCTGGAGCTGGCTTTCCCCTCCAACTTCTCAGAAGCTGTGTGAAAACTAAGTGTGTGACAGTCTCAGTTCTGTTATTGTATCCAAAGAATGAGCTTGGAGAGATCTATACTGTAAGGACTGGCATGAAAATATCAGAAGCCTAACGCTTCCATTTCTCAAATGTTGACTTAACTGTAGCCAGTATGCTAAGTCAGTTTTAGAGCTGATCCTGCAGCCCTGAGTGACCAAAGGAGATGCAGTCAGGGCTCCAGGTCGCGGGCACCAAGATGCCACTATTCTGGCCACTTACTTGGTCTGCAGAGATTTTCCTCAGATTTTTTTTTTTTAAAGATTATTTATCTGAAAGGCAGAGTTACACAGAGAGAGGAGAGGCAGAGAGAGAGAGAGAGAGGTCTTCCATTCGATGGTTCAATCCCCAATTGGCCGCAACGGCTGGAGCTGTGCCGATCCAAAGCCAGGAGCCAGGAGCCTCCTAAGGGTCTCCCACGTGGGTACAGGGGCCCAAGGATGTGGGCCATCTTCTACTGCTTTCTCAGGCCATAGCAGAGAGCTGGAATGGAAGTGGAGCAGCTGGGACTAGAACCAGTGCCCATATGGGATGCTGGCACTTCAGGCCAGGGCATTAACCTGCTGCGCCACAGTGCCGGCCCCTCCTCAGCTGTTTTTTGTGATGGGTGGTTGGTTGTTTTTGATTGTTCTGTATGACAGAGTGGTCCAAACTTAAGGAAGAGCAGTGGCCCACACCCTCTGCTTTTATGGGCTCAATGATATGGCCTAGCTTGGTGATGACCCTGAGAGTAGTCAGTTTTTGTAAGGCCCTCTGGGTGTTCCATGTGTACCCTACAGGGGTCTGGATGATCCTTTCAAATAGCTGGTGGTGGGTGAAAGACGTGGAAGCACCCGCACCTGAGGAGCTGCTGTGTGAATGTCGTGCTTCTCACTGATAACCACATTGGGCAAACTCTTGTCTTTTCTTGGAGGATACTCAGGAGCTTTAATGAGAAACTGGCATCTTTTCTTGGCACTGGGCTCCAGCCCCACACCACCCGATTCGCCCCAGCCAGGCAGCATCAGGTCCAAGTCCTTTGTCTCACTCGTTTTCACAGTTTCCCTCTTCTCTCTCAAGAAGTCTCTGATGACGTCATCCCCAGTGAATGCTTCCTTTATTATCTGCTTTTGCTCTCTCCCCTCTTCATCTTCCAACTCCCCCACTGCGGTAGGAACTGCCAGGGACTCCGCAGGAGGTGATGTTGTGGTCAGGAGGTTCTGTAGATCAATCATTTGCTCCTGTTTTCTTCCCTTGGGGGGCACCTGGCTGATTATTTGGGTTCCTCTCTGACCCCTGCACTTCTAACACAGGTCCGGGAAGCTCCTCCGTTGCCTAGTTGGTCCAGCTCTTGCAGAGTCTGTACTCTCTTGAGTCTGCAGCAACAGGGGTTGTCCTTCTTCTGGAGCAGGGACAGACTCCTCCGGACCTGGAGAACAGTCCCCGCTGCACTCAAGTCTGGCTTCCTGGATGGATGGTTCCCCGTGTTGAATTGCTGAGACGGTGTCCTCAGCTCAAACAGTATCTCTTGGGTGCTAGAATCCTTTGTTTCTTGGCTGTCCCCCCTGCTCAGCATCCTGGGGAAGCTCAGATCTTTTCCTAAGGGATCCCTTTCCCTCAGATTCTTTCAACAAAGTTTCTTCCTTTGCCGCTGGCCTTTCACGATCTTCCTTCTCAGAAATCTCAGGGCCAAAGGCTCAGGCAGTTGTTGAGGGTCCTTCTGGAGTTCAGCCGCTCTTGTGTTTCAGGTGCAACCTCTGAACATCCAGGGATTTGATCTGTCCGCATTCATTTGTGCTTCCTTCACTGCATCAGGGACGAGTTCTTCCTCTTCTTTTGCATCTCCCTACTCTTTGTCACTCATTGAGGCTACCTGGAATTTCTGCATCAGTTCCTTGTTCTTGGCCAATTGTTCCTGCATAGCTTGGTCATATTTGGCCATAACTGACCTTGACTTGGCCCATTTCCTGCTATTTTGGTGCTTAAGGCTCATTCGCTCCATAATTCTGGTTTTTTCAGTTTGTTTTTTTTTTTCCCCCAGTTATCCCAATGCACCAGTCAGATTAACCTTCTGCAAGTGCTCAAACTCTTTTAGGGCTTTTTTGGCCTTCTCTTTGCTCACAACTTTGTGATACTTTTTGCTTTTGCTTTTCTTCTCTCTTCGAGCCCTGGCCTCATGGTGGGACTGCAGAGCCCTGGCCCTCTGAAACTCTGCTTTGGCACATCTGAGTCTCTCCTAGGCTCATAGCTCTGAGAGAGGCCTTTTCCACTGGTGTCAGTAAAGGGTCTATCACCTCCTGCTCCAGGGGGGTCCTGCCTTCCAGCCACTGAGCACATGTTCAATGGGAGCAAAGGCTGACTGCCCCTTCTCCAGAGAAAAACCAGCTGTCAGTTCTTCAGAATGATAGGATCCCATTTGGAGAGAGCTTGTGAGGTTTTATTGACTGCTCTCTGTGGATCTGTTTAATCTCTTCTTTGTTAAGGGGCAGTTCCAGAGTTGTCTTTATTTTGAATCTATTCAGTTGCTTTTTCACAGTGGCAATGAGGATGAAGTTTTGACGAGCTCAAGCAGATCTGAAAAGATCAACTTTTCTCTTGATCCTTCACAAATGACATTGAACTCTGATACCTTCAGACCAACCTCAGATCTCTCAGCCAATTTCTGCCTCTTCTTCCCATCAAGAGAACTGATTGCTTCCAGCAGCTTTTGATGCTTTCTCGCTTCATCACTCTTCCCCCTCTTAACTGGTGCTCAAGCAATACTCATTTGGCAAATCCACTGGTTCTTCTTGTTGTCTTAAAGTCAAAAGGTTCTCCATGTGCTGGATCACATTCATCTCAGCAACTTGCCTCTCTCCAGCCTAGAATTTAGAAAAACAAAAATCCATATCTAAGGAAATATAGTAATTGAATGTTTTAATATTTCATTTTATCATATTTCTTTGCAAGGCAGAAAGAGAGATATCTCTCATCTACTGGTTCACTCCCCCAAATGCCCAAATAGCCAAGGCTGGGCAACGCTGAAGTCAGCAGCCTATAACTCAATCTGAGTCTTCATGTGGTTGGCAAGGACACAAGTACTTCAGCCATTACCTGCTGCCTTCCCAGGTGGGCAGGAAGTTGGAATTGGGATAGAGTAAAGCTGGGACTGGAACCAGCTACTACTCTAATTTCAGATGTGGGTATCCCAACCAGCAGCTTAACTGCTGCATCAAATGCCTGCTTCTAATGAGGCAGGCTAGATAGATAGCTGACTTACTAACACAGGATGGGTAATAATTGGCCTAGATGAGCAGCCCATACATTAACAATGTCACACTGTCTCTTGACAAGAAACAAGCCCTTATCACAGACACCACCTACATCCATACACTGGGCAGATGAGCAAAAATAAGTTTTCACCAGCTGGGGCTGCCATCTTGATTGCTGATCAATCTTTGCCTCATTATGATAATAAAAAAAGCACACCCTGAAAGGAGTCTTGAGATGTTAATGAAACATGGAAGTATGTTAGAGGATGTTACCCCAGTTGCGCTAGTGTGAACAAAGTCCCAAGTTGAACATGGTAAAAGAACCTCCCATCAGTAAAGAGCACCTCTCCAAGCTGAAAAAAACTGATAAAAGAATGATGTACCTTGGCCCCTGGACACTGCAGAAAGCTCATGTTCTGAGCTCGCTCATGGGGTGTGCACTTTTGCTCTGCCAATAAGTCCTTTCTTCCCAATGGCCTTTGTCTCTGTCCCATCCTTAAATTCTTTTCTGCCTTTAGGAAAGAACCTGGAACTCTGGCTCCCTGACCCCAGGATCCCCAACATGAATAATTCATTTTAATCCCAGTATCAATAAAAGGGAAGAAAGGAGATGTGCTCTTGGGAATCAGTAAAGGACCCAAGGGGAAAACCAAAGTCACTGGTGAGGGTATGGTTGAAGGACCTACAGAAAAATGATCTCATCGTTAATCTCAAAACTTGAGAAAAGGTGAACTGTATATTGTAAATACACACACATAGAAATGACTTTGGGAGGCTGTGCCACATCAATATATTCCAGTGGGACTGTTTCACACATGCTTACAAAACTACATTTGCTGTGAATCCAAAGAATATTCTTGTTCTGTTATTATGATCATCAACAAAAACATTTAAGGAGTTCTTTTAAAAAATTTTTATATTTTATCTTTATTTTATATGTTTTTTTAAAAAGATTTACTTATTTATTTGAAAGGCAGAATTACAGAGAGACAGAGGCAGAGTGAGAGAAAGAGGGAGAGAGAGTGAGAGAGATTCTCCATCTTCTGGTTCACTCCCCAAATGGTTGCAATGGCCAGAGCTGGGCAGATCCAAAGCTGGGGGCTTTTTATGGGTCTCCCATGTGGCTGCAGAGGCCCAAGGACTTGGGCCATCTTCTGCTCCTTTCCCAGGCACGTTAGCAGGGAGCTAGATTGGAAGCAGAGCAGCAGGGACTCAAACTGGCACCCATACGGGATGCTGGCACTGCAGGCACCAGCTTTACCTGCTATGCCACAGCACCAGCCCCTAATGTTATATTTTAAAAATTTATTTGAGGGGCTGGCACTGTGGAATAGTGGGTAAAGCCACCACCTGTGGTGCCAGCATCTAATATGGGTGCCAATTTGAGTCCCGGCTGCTCCACTTCCGATCCAGCTCCTGGCTGATGCACTTGGGAAGGCAGAAGGATAGTCCAAGTGCTTGGGCCCTTGCACTCATGTGGGAGATCCAACGAAGTTCCTGGCTCCTGGCTTCACATCAGCCCAACTATGTCCATTGCAGCCATTTGGGGAGTGAACCAGAGGATGGAAAGATCTCTCTCTCTCTCTTTCTCATCTCCTCCCTCCTCCCCACCCATAACACTGTCTTTCAAATAAATAAAAATATACCTTAAAAAAACTTTGAGAAACAGAGACAGACAGACATCTGCTGATTCATTTCTCAAATGCCTGCAAGAGCCAGGGCTGCATCAGGCCAAAACCAGGAGCCTAGAACCCAATGCAGGCCTTCCACATGGTGGCAGAGACCCAAGTACTTGTGCCATTTCATGCTTCGTCCCAGGATACGTATTGGCAGGAAGCTGGAATCAAAAGCTGATTCAGGACTCAAACCCAGGCACTCCAATATGGGGTATGGGATATGGGGATATAGGATATGGTATATAGGAGTCCCAAGCTATTCCTAATACCCTAACCACTGTGCCAAACGCTTGCCCCAAGAATTCTTAAGATTATCAAGACAGTCTTAACTACTGCACACATCGAAACCTCAAAATATTGTCATTTTTTTTCTCTCAAAAGGAATTACAAATAGACAATCTTTTTCTATGAAATGAGGAGAGTGACATTGTGGTGCAGGTTAAGCTGCAGCTTGAGACACTGGCATCCCATATCAGAGTGCCTGGCTTAAGTCATGACTGCTGCACTTCTGATCCAGCTCCCTGGGAAAGCAGCAGTGGATGACTCAAGTATTTTGGTCCCATAAGGGAGACATGCATGGAGTTCCTCACTCCTAGCTTTGGCCCAGCTCAGATCTGGCTGTTGCAGTCATTTAGGGAGTGAACCAGTAGACAGAAGATCTGCTTTTCAAATAAATCATTTTTAAGAAAAGAATTACAGGTATGAAGATAATTTATTATATAAAATCTATATGAAAAATGCTAAAATTCAGGAAGGAAATCAAATGACCTATTACAATCAGGGAAAATAGAGAAGACATGTGTTTTGACCTAGCTCTTGAAGAAAAGGGTAACACCTCAAAAGGCAAAGCAGGGCAGAAAACAGGAACAAAACATTCCAAGCAGTGGGAACACCATGGTATAAGTAAGCAGGCAGAACTGACTGTAAATGATAGATTTAGGAAAAAGTCAGTACATCTATCAGATGAGAATAGTACAGATAATAAAAAAATATGGCAGACTGTATTTCTAAAATGAATACCAGTATTTTCAATCCACACACTCTTTCAGAACCTCCCATCATGTGCTGGAGTGTCTTTCCCACCTCTTGAATCTAAGCGGATGCACTGCTATTCCAATCAAGAAAGTCATAGTCACTGAGATAGTGGGAGTGATGTGTTGCTCTGGGATTTCCAAGGCTAGGTCATTGAAGGATACAGCTTCTGCCTGGCTCTCCCAGAACATTCACCTTTGGAAACCAGCCTCCATGTATGAGAGAACCTAGACCACATGGAGAGACATTCTGTTACTGTGCCAGTTGACAACCCCTCTGAATTCTTAGCTGACATCCAGAATTGAACCTGTTAACAAAGTACATATATCTTCAGATGATTCTCATTCTGATATCTGGGAACCAGATGTCACAGAACAGAGACAGGCCATCCCCTCTATGTCCTGTCCAAATTACTGGTCTACATTATCTTTGAACATAATAACTGGGTGTTTCAGGCAAATAATTTTTGGGATAATTTGTTACATAGCCATAGTAACTGGAACACTAACACTAATTAATTAAGTATATGCCATGTGTCACATTTGATGCCTCATATCAGTTAGCTATTTCTATGTAACAAAGCATCTCTAATCTCAGTAGCTTAAAAAATTATTATTTTTTTAATGTAGCTCACATATCTGTGAGTCTACAAGGGACTGGCTGATCTAGGCTGGGTGACTAAGTGTTGGTTGGGATCTTTGCTCTAGGTTGAGCTTTCTTGGAGCATCCTTGCTAGAATAATTGGTTTTATGTGTCTCTTATTCAGCTCTTAGAACCAGTGAGCTTCCCTGAAAAATGTCATTCTCATGGGAAAGCAGTAACACAAGCAGAGTGGAAACACATACAGCCTCTTGAGACCCAGAATTGAAATGGCAACCATCACTTTTACACATTCCATTGACCAAATAAAGTCACACAATCAGACCCAGAGTGAAGAAACAGGAAAAACAGATTTCACCTACTCAGTCTTTGGCAATGTATGTATATAGGGAGTGGTAAATAATTAGGGCCATTATGTCAATCTATCACATATTTAATCTTCATAATTATTAGTTATCATTATTATCCCCATTTCATTAATAAACACATTTTCAGAGTCTTAATGAGTTTACAGAATTCTTGGAGCTTCCTAAGGCTGCCTTATCACTGCAACTTGCTTAAGAGATGGACCTCTCAGAAGGTGTCTTCATATATCCCTTTATATGCCAGACTACAGCCAATGGGAAGCGTGCTGGGACATCGAGTCTGCCCATAAATCAATTCCTGACGTTCCTCTAATTAACCCTCAATACCACTATGCCAACATCCCTTTGCTCTCCATTTGTCTCATGCAGCAGGAGTTCAGACATTTTTCACTCGGCTACCCAACTCACTCACCAATATGGCCCACTCCCTAGTTGTTCACTCCATGAACCCTCTGAGACTCAACATCTTTATCCATGACTCTGCAATTTCCCTTCTCTTAATGCCCTGGTTGAAATCCAGCTTACCCTGTCAAAACTGTTTTTCCCCCCGTCTTATACCATGTATAATGAGAGACAAGATTGGTATTCTCCTTACTTCCCATTGCAGCTTCATAAGTTGTTATCCTCTTCAAAAGTTTAGTTCCTGGGGCCAGCACTGTGGCATAGCGGGTAAGGCCACTGCGTGCAGTGCTGCGTCCCACATGGGCGCTGGTTTTTAACTCGGCTGCTCCACTTCCGATCCAGCTCTCTATTGGCCTGGGAAAGCCAGGCCCAAGTGCTTGGGCCCCTTGCACCTGTGTGGGAGACCTGGAGGAAGCTCTTGGCTCCTGGCTTCAGATCAGCACAGCTCCGGCCACTGTGGCCATTTGGGAAGTAAACCAGCAGATGGAAGACTTGTCTCTCTCTGCCTCTGCCTCTCTGTAACTCTGCCTTTCAAATAAATAAATAAATCTTTTTAAAAAAAATTTAGGTCCTGTTAAGCCACCCTATCAAATACTGCAAACTCCAAATACTGCTATCCCATTGACCTCCAAATATATGTCATTCATGGAAGATTTTAGCATCCAGCTCTTTCTCTTTTTAAAGATTTATTTATTTATTTGAAAGGCAGTGACAGGCTGGCGCCGGCTCATTAGGCTAATCTTCTGCCTGTGGTGCCAGAACCCCAGGTTCTAGTCCCGGTTGGGGTGCCAGATTCTGTCCTGGTTGCTCCTCTTCCAATCCAGCTCTCTGCTGTGGCCCGGGAGAGCAGTGGAGGATGGCCCAAATACTTGGGCCCTGCACCTGCATGGGAGACCAGGAAGAAGCTCCTGGCTCCTGGCTTCAGATCGGCTCAGTGCCAGCCGTGCCGGCCATTTTGGGGGTGAGCCAATGGAAGGAAGACCTTTCTCTCTGTCTCTGTCACTAACTCTGCCTGTCAAAAAACAAACAAACAAACAAACACACACACACACACACACAGTGACAGACAGGGAGAGACAAAGAAATATTAAATCTGCTGTTTCACTCCCCAAATGACTGCAATAGCTGGGGCTGAATCTTGCTGAAGCTGGGAGCCAATAACTCCATCCAGTCTCCCAGATGTGTGGTAGTGACTAAAGAACTTGAACCATCAGCTGCTGCTTCACAGATGCAGTAGTAGGGTAGCAGATCAGAAGTTGAGTAGCCAGGACTCAAACTGGTACTCCAACATTTAATGTGGGTGTACTAACCTGCTGTACCACCACTCCTGCCTCTGGTTCACTATGTTTCTGTTCATCCCAACTCCTGTTGCCATTCTTGATGTGTGATCAAACCAATGACAGGGCCTCTTAAATCTTTAACCTCTCCAAACCTGATGAGGTTTTCTTTATCTCACTTCAGCTGCCCAATCTAGGTCTCCCACATGGGTAGCAGGAATCCAACTACACAAATCATCACCTACTGCCTTCTAAGGTGCACATTAGTAGGGAGCTGGAGTCAGGAGCAGAGCTCCAGTAAGGGACGTGGGCATCCCAGGAACTGCTTTAACCATTAAACCAAATGCATGATCCTAATTTTCACTATTTTTAACTGTCACAAATCACAGTTGTTAAACTTATAATTCAAGATAGTGCATACACAGTGATATTTAAGAATCAGATAAACAGGAAATTAATATAATTAAATAGTTTTTAACATTACATTTCCAGGCCTTCTTGGCAATACCAGTGAAGCCTTTTGAGTGGAAGATAAACTGAGTGGTAAAGGAACATTACTGATTATAAAATAATGCTTTGTCAGAGAGTAACATGAGGGGTCAAGAGACAGGCAGAAGATCCAGAGAAAGATAAGGACATCGTGAGCACCAAGAAAACGAGAACCAGAAGGCATTGTGACGATGTTTAGCAATGAAACTGAAGCAAGGAAAATATAAAGTTAGTTTAGTGAAAATTTCAGTATAACTTTTGCTATCTATGTAAAATGAATTCTGTAAGTAATGCTATTGATCTGTTTAAGAGAAATAAGGGTGTAATTTTCCAGTTCAATGATCTTCAAAAGATCATGAAGGGGATTGCTGGGTCTCTTAGAGTGATAAACATTTAAGAAGTACAGGGTGGGAATTGGGGTTGGGGCCACGGTGTGGCCTCTGCATTACAAAATAAAGCCCTGGGTATCCTCATTAAAAAATAAAATAAAATAATGCTTTGTTTGGGGCCAGATTTGTGGTGTAGTGGGTTAAGCCGCCACCTGCAATGTTGGCATCCCATATGATTGTGGGTTCAAGTCCCAGCTGCTCCACTTCTGATTCAGCTCCCTGCTAATGTGCCTGGGAAAGCACCAACAGATGGCCCAAATGCTTGGGTCCCTGCCACCCATGTGAGAGACCTGGATGGAGTTCCCCTGCTATGTGGCCATTTGGGGAATGAACCAGTACATGGAGACCTCTCTCTTTCTCTCTCTCTTTTAAATAAATAAATATTAAGAAAATAATGCTTCATGGAGTTTATTTTTACAACTTTAAGTGGAAAATTTCACACATATAGATAGGATAGTATAATGAACCCCAGTGTACCCTTCACTCACCTTCAGTAATTATCAACACTTTACCAAACCTGTTTCATTTATATCCTATCCTTGCCCCTGCTTCTGTATTAAAGTCCCAGATATCGTATCTTTTTTTTTTTTTTTTTTTTTACAGGCAGAGTGGACAGTGAGAGAGAGAGAGACAGAGAGAAAGGTGTTCTTTTACCGTTGGTTCACCCTCCAATGGCCGCTGCAGCCAGCGGGTGCAGGGCCCAAGGACTTGGGCCATCCTCCACTGCACTCCCAGGCCACAGAAGAGAGCTGGACTGGAAGAGGGGCAACTGGGACAGAATCCGGTGCCCTGACCGGGACTAGAACCTGGTGTGCCGGCGCCACAAGGCGGAGGATTAGCCTATTTAGCCGTGGCACCAGCCCATATCATTTCATTCTTAAACTTTTCAGTATGCATTTTTGATAAGGTCTCTGAACTTTATCATTAGCTACCAAAAACTTATCAACCACCCCTTAATTTCATCAGCTCTCCAACAAGTGTTTGTATTTCTGACTGTCATGTAATTTTTATCTTCCAGTTTATTTAAATCAGGATCCCAGTAAGTTCCACACATTATGATTGAGTGATGTCTTTTTTTAAGATTTATTTATTTATTTGAAAGTCAGAGTTACTCAGAGGAGAGGCAGAGAGAGAGGTCTTCCATCCAATGGTTCACTCCCCAATTGGCTGCAATGGCTGGAGCTGCGGCGATCCAAAGCTGGGAGCCAGGAGCCTCTTCCAGGTCTCCCACACAGGTGCAGGGGCCCAAGGACTTGGGCTGTCTTCTACTGCTTTCCCAGGCCATAGCAGAGAGCTGGATCAGAAGTGGAGCAGCCAGGTCTCAAACCAGCGCCCATATGGGATGCCAGCACTTCAGGCCAGGGTGTTAACCCGCTGCACCACAGTGATGGCCCTGATTGATGTCTTTTAAATGCTCCCTCCCCCCAGATTTATTTATTTATTTGAAAGGCAGTGAGGGAGAGAGAGAGTGAGCGAGAAAGATATATATTTTCCATCTGCTGGTTCACTCCCCAGATGCCTGCAGCAGATAGAGCTGAGCCAGGCCAAAGCCAGGAACCAGGAGCTTCTTCCAGATCTCCCATGGGGTACAGGGACCCAAGTACTTGGGCCATCTTCTGCAGCTTTTCCAGGCACATTAGCAGGGAGCTGGATAGGAAGTGGAGCAGCAGGGTCTCCAACTGGCACCTATGTGGGATGCCAGTGTCGCGGGTAGTGATGTAACTCTCAATGCTGGCACCTGAAATGGTTTTTAATCTATTGGTTCTTCTCTCTTACTCTGCACTTATTTGTTGAAAATTTGATAATTTGTTCTGTAGTTTTCCAGGGTTTGGGTTTTGATGATTGCATTCCTGATGTGTAACAATGTATTTCCTCATTCTCTTTAGTTTTTGTAAAATCTTGGTTGAATGTAGAAGCTTAATCACAATCAGACTTTATTTTTTGGGGAGTAGTGGGTGGGCCAAGACTACCTCATAGGTGGTAGCCTATTTTTCATCAGGCTATGTAAATATACAAAAAATGTCTTTTTTCTCTTTCTGTGATGCTGAGAGATGTCATCTCTTAATTCATTTGTAAAATGTTGATATACTATCATTTTTTTATTCACTGATTAGTTGTACTACTTCTTTATGGAGAAACTTCCTCTCATCTGTGTTAGTTTCCTGAGGAGAAAATAAGTCACCACAAAATGACATGAAACAACAGAACTATGTATCCTCAAACTGGAGGTCAAAATAGATGTTTGCAGAGTCTTATTCCTTGTTCTAGAGTTATAGAAGAAAACCCACTTTTTGATTTTTCCCACTTCTGTTGGTTACTGGCACATCTTGTGGCTGCATCACCCCAATTTCTGTCACTATAGTCATATTTCCTTTTCTTCTACTGTTTATTCTCTTGTGTGTATCTTAAACGGACATTTAACTGGATGTAGGGCTCACCCAAGCTACCTAGTAATCCATGATGATCAATTACAAGTCTACTCCTTGTCAATTTGACATTAATATATGGTTCTTTAAACTATACTTAATACTTAAAATAAGGAAAATAACAAAATTATGATTTTACCTAACATGATACAACTATCTTCTGCAACCAAAAACTCCAACCTTTTCCATGAATAGGAGGTAAGGTCCTTGAATGATGTTTACTTTTCTAATGTCCTATAACTGCAATACTATGATGTAAAACTAACAATACTTGATTGCTGATATAAAATCAATACATCTTCTGTTACATAATAAGAGAATGAGAGAGAAAAAATAAAGGTACTTATTACCCCATTCTGAATTCCCTTTGCCTGCAGCAAAATCTTTAGTTGGCTGTGGTTCTTTACCTGGTGGGATGACTCACGTCTTCATTTCTTAGGAGTCTGGGTCTGGGCCAGCGATGTGGTGTAGCGGCTAAAGCTGCCATCTGCAGTGCCGGCATCCCAAATGGGTGCTGGTTCAAGTCCTGGCTGCTCCACTTCCAATCCAGCTCTCTGTTGTACCTGGGAAAGCAGCAGAAGATGGCCAAGTGCTTGGGCCCCTTGCACCAGCTTGGAGACCTGGAAGAAGCTTGTGGCTCCTGGCTTCGGATTGGCGCAGCTCCGGCTGTTGCGGCCATTTGGGGAGTGAACCATCAGATGGAAGATGGTGCTCTCTCTCTCTCTCTCTCTCTCTCTCTCTGTGTGTGTGTATAACTGTGACTTTCAAGTAAAATAAATAAATCTTTTTTTTTTTTTAAAAAAGAGTCTAGGTCATTTGTATTCTGGCCTAGATTGGGTTATTATAGTTTCCCATCCACCTTAATCACAGGCAATAGTTATACTAAGAGATGTTCCACTCCTGTATTCCAGACATACTCTTCCCTATCTCCATTGTGGAATGGTAATCCAATTTCCCCATGATAGTTCAAATCAGTTACACCAGCCAACACCATAACTCCCTCCTTGGTCCACTGATTTAGAGATACAAGGAACCCAAAGTGGCTGGATGGTAATCATAATTTCTACTTAAATAAAATTTTTGTTTTGTCTTCTGGTGAAAGCATTACTCCTTCTTAAATGAGACCTCTAGGCCAGCAAAGCATAAAGTCATAGGAATAGGAAGCAAAAATTTTGTTAATGGGTCACTATGGGTAATAGTAAATGTGTCACTCCCATTTCCAACCCTTGATTTCTGGAACTGTGAATCCCAGCTATAAGGAAAAGAGCCCCAAATACTGGATATTAATTTACAGGCTTCTGGAGAATCTTGTTCCAGCCTGCTAGCTACTGCAACCTAGCTAGCACTATGACTGAGTTTTCAAAGGGCCATTCCACCATTTTATTAAGTCATCTGCTTCAGGATAATGATGACACGGAAAGACAAGTGAATTCCATGAGCATGGGACATTACCACATCATTTTGATGTAAAATGAGTTCCTGGATCAGATGCAGTACTGTGTAGAAAATCACGATTGTGGAAAAAACTTTCTGTAAGTTCAAAGTTGGTAGTTGTGTTAGAAGCATAACATTCTGAGATGGCAAACCCATATAAAGAGTGTCTATTGCCGTAAGGAAAAAACACTGCCCCTTCCCTGACAGCAGTGGCCCAATGTAATCAACTCACCACCAGGTAGGCAGCTGATCACCCTAGGGAATGATGACATACTGAGCGCTCAGTGTTGGCCTCTGTTGCTGGCAGATTAGGCACTCAGTGGTGGCCATAGCCAGGTCACGTTTGATTTGTAGAAGTCCACACTGCTGAGCTCATTGTGCATAATTCCTGGCTCTGTCACATGGTCACTTTGTTCACAAGTCCACAGAGGCCGACTGGAAACCACATACTGGGTTATCCTCTCTAATTAAAATCTTCTTCTGTTGAGTCACCCTTTCATGGGCACTCACGCAGGATACACATATTTTCAAGGTTTTTTTGTCCATTCAGAAAGATCTTTCTACATAACTCCTCTCCAATTTATTTATTTTTTTTTGGGGGGGGGGTCATCAATTTTTCAATCATTCCTTCCAAGTCCTTGACTATGCAGCCAAACCATTGCTGATAACCCATGAATTGGTCTATTGGGCCATCTTTCCTCCCAAGCAAAGTGAACAACTGGGTAGATTGCCCAGAGTTCTATCTACTGGGTCTTCCTTCACTACTGTCTTCCAGGCATGTCCTAGAGAGGAGCTGAAGTGCTGCAGCCACACAGTTTCAGGTAGTGCCCACAAATTGTCCTGAGCCGCATGTTAAATCAGATCCTAGTTTTCTCTTCCTTCATTAGATGATTGCAGAGAACTCCCCATAAAGTCATAGATGCAGGCAAGAAAAGGGAATATGATGTAACAGGAGTAGGAACCATGGGCATTTGGGCTGCTTCTTCACGGAACTTACATGTGCCTTCAGGGACTGCTCGTACATGAGTAATACTTCCAGTTAATGATGGAGTGCTGGTGTGTATGGCCAACTTTATGGCTTGGGCTTTCAGATAATACCCAATTCAGGTGGCATAGCAAGTTGGTATTATCTGGTCAAGAGCTCAGTTTCTACTGAGACCCAGTAGCAGGTCAACAGCTGTCTGTTAAAAGGAGAGTAGTTATCTGTGAATGATGAAAAGGCCTTGTTCCCAAACTGTAAAGGCCTGCATTTTGATTTGCCAATGGGAGCTTGCCAAAGGATCCAGAAGTCACCCTATCTGTCATTTAGGCTTTATGATTCAGTCCATGTGGCAGAGCAGCTTGCACAGCAGCCCGGGTCTACTGCAGAGCCTTCTCTGGTTCTGGAACCCATCCAAAGTAAGCAGCTTTTCTGTCACTTGGTAAATATACTGGAATAACACACTCAGATGAGGAGTATGTTGCCTTCAAAATCAAAATAGGCAGGGCTAATGTTGTGGAGCAAGTTAGGGTGCCACTTATGATGCTGGCATCCCTTATGAACAGTCCAGACCCGGATGGAGTTCCATGCTCCTGCCTCAGCTCATGGTGGACCCCTAGAAATGTCATTGATGTAGAAATCCCCTGAATTTTAGGCATATTTATTTTTCACCCTCTGACAAGCAAATGTTCTACAAGTTAGTGCTACTTGTCACTCGCTAGATTCAAAACATAATGATGGGGCGGGCCCTGTGGCAAAGGTTAATCCCCCACCTGTGGCATCGGCATCCCGTACAGGCGCCAGTTCTAGTCCCAGCTGCTTCTCTTCCAATCCAGTTCTCTGCTATGGCCTGGGAAAGCAGTGGAAGATGGCCCAAGTGCTTGGGCCCCTGCACCCATGTGGGAGACCTGGAAGAAGATCCTGGCTCCTGGCTTTGGATCAGTGTAGCTCTGGCTGTTGCAGCCACTTGGGGAGTGAACCAGCAGAAGGAAGATCTTTCTGTCTCTCTCACTGCCTGTAACTCTAGCTCTCAAATAAATAAATAAATAAAATCTTTTTTAAAAAACCATAATAGTATCAATGTAAATGCCAGTATGATGTCTTATAAAAGGGGTCAGGTCTCTGTGACCTAAATTATGACATAAAGCCAGAGAGTTGACATTCCTACGAATTGAGAGTAAAGTGTATTGCTGCTTTGCCAGTTGAAATCAAACTGCTTCTAGTGGGTCTTATGGATAGGGATGGAGAAAAGGTTTGCCAGATTAGTAGCTGCATACTAGTTATCAGAGGATATGTCAATTTCCTCAGTGAAATGAAATCTGGTATAGCAGTAATAATTGGAGTCACCTTTAGGTTAAACTTAAATAATCTACTGTCATTCTTCAAAATCCATCTATCACTGCACAGGCCAAATAGGACTCATCAACACTGCATTTTTTAAGTTCTTGACCATGACACTAATCTGTAAAATACATCCAGGGATACAGAATTGCTTTTGACTTTCTATTTTCCAAGATAGAGGCAGTGGTAATGGACTCCACTTGGCTTTTCTACCATTACAGCCCTCAATCCACAGGTGTGAGAAACCACCTCTGCCAACTGTTAAATATGTATACTTCCATAATGCATTAAGGAACTCAGGAAATAAACATAGGATGGGTTTGCAGACATAGATGGGTTTGGATGGGCCTAACCTAAAACTCCACTGATCACTTGTCCTCCAGAAGACCCTATTGTGACAGAAGGTCCACAGTAATGTGTTGGGTGATACCTGTTCACACTGGTGAGAGTGATCACCTTTACTGTGTCTACTGATTCAAATGCTAATCCTTTCCAGAAATACTCTCATAGTCATACTCTGAAATAATATTTTACCAGCTCTCTGGGAATCCCTTAACCAGCCAAGTTAACACATAGAGTTAACCATCATACAAATCACAAGCAACACCTTGGTTTCACAGACATCTAGCCTTCAGAACTGTGAGACAAGAAATTCCTATTGCTTTAAGCTACCTAGTTTGTTACAAGAGCCCTAGGAAATGAATATACCTTTCCGTTACTTATATGAAAAAATGCTCTTTTTTTTTTTAAAAAAAAGAGATTTATTTATTTGAAAGGCAGAGCTATGGAGAGAGGGAAAGATAGACAGATCTTCCATCCACTGGTTCACTCGCCAGTGGCCACAACAGCTGGAGCTGGGCCGATCTGAAGCCAGGAGTTTCTGGTCTCCCACGTGGGTGCAGGGGCCCAAGCACATGGGCCATCTTCTGCTTTCTCAGGTACATTAGCAGGGAGCTGGATTGGAAATGGAGCAGCCAGGACTTGAACCAGCACTCATAGGGGATGCTGGTGTTGCAGGCAGTGGCTTTACTCACTACATCACAGTGTCAGCCTCCTCTAGATTCATTTTTGTATTAGCTTGAATGGTATCACTTGGTTTAAAGTATTATTTGTCTTACCCCAGTCCTACAGTCAGTAATATCTAAAAGGAGTCTTGAATCCCTTAGTCACTGCTTTTAGGCTTAAGATATGTGTGTACACTTCAATGATAAAAAACTAAGTTTGGGGGCCGGCGCTGTGGCTGGCATCCCATATGGGCACCGGTTTCTAGTCCTGGTTGCTCCTCTTCCAGTCCAGCTCTCTGCTGTGGCCTGGGAAGACAGTGGAGGATGGCCTAAGTGCTTGGGCCCTTGCACCCGCATGGGAGACCAGGAAGAAGCACCTGGCTCTTGGCTTCAGATCGGCACAGCGCTGACCGTAGCGGCCATTTGGAGAGTGAACCAACGGAAGGAAGACCTTTCTCTCTGTCTCTCTCTCTCAGTCTATAACTCTACCTGTCAAATAAATTAAAACAACAACAACAAAAAACCTAAGTTTGACTGGGCCTGGTGCTGTGGTACAGTGGGTTAACGCCCTGGCCTGAAGTGCTGGCATCCCACATGGGCACCGGTTCGAGATTCGGCTGCTCCACTTCAGTCCAGCTCTCTGCTATGGCCTGGGAATGCAGTAGAAGATGGCCCAAGCCCTTGGGCCACTGCACCTGCATGGGAGACCTGGAAGAAGCTCCTGGCTCAGCGCAGCTCCAGCCGTTTTGGCAAGTTGGAGAGTGAACCAGCGGATGGAAGACCTCACTCTCACTCTCTGCCTCTCCTCTCTCTGTGTAACTCTTTCAAATAAATAAATAAATCTTTAAAAAAAAAAAAAAACAAGTTTGGGGGATTTTTATTGTTGTTTTAAGAAAAAGACATTTCCTGCTCTTGATCTAGAATGAGATTCAGACCTTTCTCCAAACAGTACTGATCTTGAAATACTGTCATTTAGGTAATAAGTATACTCATTGCTACTGGGTTTGTTATTATTTCTAGACACCTTCAGAGTCAAAAGGTAAGACAAAATTCATCATGATACTTCTAATTTAAACACAAGACTATAGAATTTTTTATTTATCCTCCCATATCTTATATCTGTATTTCTTTTTTTTTTTTTATGTTAACAAGAATTAGTGAACCAAGACAGAAAATCACCCTCACCAGTATGGATAGGTATTATGCAACACACTGAGAACCTGGTTCTGAAGAATGACCGTGATCATATAATTAGAATGTAATATAATTACTTATATTCTTTACCCCACAATTCACACAAGAAATTCTAGAATAAGGACAGTAAAGACATTGGTTGAGATACCCATATCCCATATTGTATAGTGTCTGAGTTTTAAGTCCTGGCTGCAGCTCCTGATTCCAGCTTCTTGCCAATGTGTCTTTCAAATAAAATCTTTTAAATATTTTTGACATTTTTTTGTCCTTAGAGCATATCCCATTACAGATATATAGTCAAATTACTGTTTTTAATTTAAAAGTAATTTTTATTTAAAAAAAGATTTTATTTGAAAGGCAGAGTGACAGAGATATCTTCATCTGCTGGTTCACACTCCAAATGCCCACAACAGCTGGGGCTAGGCTAGGCTGAAGCTAGGAGCCAGGAACTCCATCTTGGCCTCCAACATGGGCAACACGTGGGCCCAAGCACTTAAGTCATTATTTGCTGCCTTTCCAGGTACACTGGCAGGGAACAGGATGGGAGGCGTACAGTAATCTCGATGTGAACAGGCACTCCAATAGGGGATGGGTACATCCCAGGTGGCAGATTAACTGGCTGCACCACAATGCCTACCCCACTTTATATATATTTTCATTTATTTTAAAAAGTAGAGGACAGAGATCCTGCTTCTGTTGGTTCATTCCCCAGATGCCCAAAACAACCATGGCTAGTGTAGGCCAAAGGCAGGAACCAGGAACTTGATCTTGGTCTCATGGGTGACAGGGACCCAGGTACCTGAGACACTGTCTGCTGCCTCCCAAAGTGTGCATAAACAGGAAGCTGGATCAGAAGCAGAACTGGGCCTTGACCCCAGCCACTCCCATACAGGATGAGGCCTTCACAAGTGGCACCTTAACTACATACCCAAGTGCCTCAAATTAGTATCTTTTGAAATCACTTTCCTTGTGTTTTAGGATATCTGGTTAGATTAAGTTGCTTCATTTTAATTTGGGAAGTCTCTTTTCAAGAATTATTTTTTCCCTTTAACATTAATGCCACAAAGACTTTGTTGAGTATATGTAATATAAATGAAAAAAGACAGAGGCTTTGGTTCTCACAAATTACATCTAAATTATTCATTTTCATTTCATTACCCTCCCCAAAAGTACAGAATAATGTGACCTAGACTTCTGAACTACTGAATAAAAAATAGTTCAAAAGCCAATATAAAAGGTTATTTTTTACACCTAAGTAAAAATATTTCTTTCCAGAAACAAATATAAAAAATAAAGCATATTTAACTAACTCATTTATTTTCTTGTTCTCTCTATACTCTTCTTACCCTGTCCTTGTAGGTAATTTTTTAGAAAAATTATGGTTTATTTTTCTTTTTTTAAAGGTAAATATATACACAACTTTTATATTTCCTTTTTTAATAATAGTATACCCATCTTCTTTTTAAAAAACATTTTATCATAGATGAACATGAGCACCTAAGTCCATCACAGATGCTAAAGCAGTGAATTTTATTTTCAGATTTTTATATATAGCTTTAGTGTTTTCTTAAAAGTCAGAGTTACAGAGAGAGAAGGGGCAGTGGGAGTAGAGGGAGAGAGAGAGAGAATGAGGCCCTCCATACACTGGTTCACTCCCCAAGTGATAGCAAAAGTCAGGGATGAGTCAGGCCAAAGCCAGGAGCCAGGAGCTTCATCTGCGGCTCCCACATTGGGGCAGGGGCCTAAGCGCTTGGGCCATCTTCTGCTGCTTTTTCCAGGTCATTAGCAGGGAGCTGGATAAGAAAAGGAGCAGCCGGGACTTGATTTAGGGCCTATATGGGATGCCTGAATTGTAGGCAGAGGCTTAACTTTCTGCACCACCATACTGGCACATGTGTATAAAAATTTAATGAATTGTTTTTCCTCCATTTTTGCAGTTGCCCAGTATTTAGGCAAATATTTATATCTCTTAAAAGAAGTAACATTTTATCACTCAATATTAAGCATTTTGAAGTTCAAAAAATTCAAGGAACAGAGCACTATTCTGTATCTCCTTTGTCTATACATTGCTATGACAGTGTGAATCCACATACTAACTGGATCTGTAAATATCTTGCACAGTTATTAAAATTATGTTATTCAAGGCTTAGAATAAAAAGTTCGATTAAAACAATTTAAATACAACACTAAAGAGTTTTCTGCTTAAAAATTTTCCATTTTGTAGCTTAAATGGCTAGAGCTTCCAAAAACTCAGGCCAGCACTTTTAGTGCAAGATCAGAAAGTATCGTTCCAGAGCTAAACTAGCTAGCATACTTAGTGACTGAAGATATATTAAAGCTAAATGAGGCGGGCACCGCGGCTCAATAGGCTAATCCTCCACTTGCGGTGCTGACACACTGGGTTCTAGTCCTGGTCGGGGCGCCGGATTCTGTCCCAGTGGCTCCTCTTCCAGTCCAGCTCTCTGCTGTGGCCTGGGAGTGCAGTGGAAGATAGCCCACGTTCTTGGGCCCTGCACCCGCATGGGGGAGACCAGGAGAAGCACCTGGCTCCTGGCTTCAGATCAGCGAGGTGTGCTGGCTGCAGCTCGCCAGCTGCAGCAGCCATTGCGCGGTGAACCAATGGAAACAGAAGACCTTTCTCTGTCTCTCTCTCACTGTCCTCTCTGCCTGTCAAAAAAAAAAAAAAAAAAGCTAAATGAAAGATTGGTTGGAAAACCAGTTAGTTAGAATGGAATCCGTGAGGGTTTCTCAGATGTCAAGCACATGAATCAGAGAAGGGAAGAGACTTGGGTAAGTATTAGTAAAGTGCTTAGGTATCGCTGCCATTTAGAAGGCGTAAAGAGAGGTCAACTCAGACCCTCCAGGGAGTGTGAAGGAAATTTTTAATCCAGTGGGGGGATTCCAGTATTTCACAAATCAGACCCATTGGCACATACATCTCATTGCCTTAGAGCAGAATCGTTCTGCAGAGCACAGATTTCATAGGTCTACCTCCATGTCCATCTGCAGTGGTCTCAACCTAAATTGATAACAAAATACTTGACCACTTAGTCAAGAGTATCAGGCGATAGGATAGAAAACTAGGCGGAGGGTGAGGGATCTCAATGAAATTGGGAGTACCTCCAAGGAGGAAACAAAAAGTCCTCTTAAAACACTTTGCAGGGAGAACTACTAGGAGTGATGTTATTAAGGTACATTTTCAGGCTAATTGCCACCTGAATCTTAACTATACAAAAATGTTGATGGAATCAGTTTCACATAAGATACTAGGAACACAGATGTCCTGTGAATTTTTTCTTTAAGCACTTCCGACCAGGAGCTGTGCAGCAAACTACTAATCAACAAACTGTGAAGGGCAGATTGGAGTTAGGAGTTAAACCATAGAGCTAAATACACTGTATGCCCTCACCCAATCACATTCCTATTTACCATCTCCCATTTTCTATTAACGGTTTCTTGTTTTTCTAATCCTTTCCCTGAGCCTGGCAAGGTGCATCTTTCCCCCTCTGGTAGCATGCCTTTGATAAGTCTTCAAACCTGGTTTCACCCACACAACTCTTCTGACATTCTGTTTTGCTTTGCCTTTTGAGGATAAACTCCCTCACTCGGCCAGATCTCTCAAAATTCCCGGGCTAGAGACAATGAGGTACTGAGGGTTCTGCCTTCTGGAAAGCGCACTCTGTTCCGCGTGAGATGTTGACATCAAAGCTGGCTTTGCTTGGGTGGAGCAGGTCAGACGCCTATCGCACTGCCCTCCACGACACGGACATATGCTCCCAGCTCTCTCGCAGGGAGAGGCCGTGTTAACTGGTGGGTCAAAGGCACGAACTTCACGTGTGATTAGTCACTCCAGGCTAGCCACGTGCAGTCACGGCATGTTGGCAACATTTTTAAAACGCCAGGGAAAGTCATCGCTCCTTCCATAATCCGGCGGCTGGAGTTTCGCGCTTTGTCATTTCCATCACGCTGCGAAGTCATTAAAACCACGCGGGCTAGCGGGGGCCTTTCGGCTGGGGACACTTCGCCCCCAAATCCTTGATACCTAGACTCAGCGTGGGGGCAGACAGCTGCGCCGGCTTCGCGGGTTGCTAACTCTGGACCGTGCAGACCGAGGACCCAAATGGACTCCCACCCGCTTTCGAAACAGACTCAGCGCTGCGAGAAGAGGCCCACCCAGACGCGCGCAGCCCCGGGCCAGCTCAGGAACCAAGATGACTCCGCACTTCACACCCCGTCCTGAGCCAGGCGCGCCAGGGGCCCGGAAGCCGCGCCACGTGACCCGCGCTCCTCCTCGGCCGCGCCAACGGCCACCGCCCCTTTCCCATACCCTAGCTCCCGCAGCGCCGTTCGGCGCGCAGACGTCTGACAGGAGGCGTTCCCAGCTAGCCGTGCCCTCGGGTGTCACTAGAACTCGCGCACCTTTCCCAGCAATGCCTTGCAAGCCTCTCGGTCGCACAGGGCCGCAGGAGACTTCCGCCTGGTTGCCAACCACGTGATCACGCGAGACTTGGGGAGCCGGCGGTCCGACTCCACTACTCCAGTCCCCGGGCTCCGCCCGCCCAGCGCCCTCCATCGCGCGTAGCGACGCGGCTCGAGGCGGCCTCCGCCCCGGCGCGCCTGCGCACGCGGCTTCTCGCGGTGTCTCGCGCTCCGCCCCGCCCACCTCTGCCCCCGCCCTTTCCGCCCCTCCCTCCCCCTCCGCCCTGTCTCTCGGCGGCGGCGGCGGCGGCTCGCGCAGCTTGTTGGCTCGCTATATAAAGGGGAGAAGCGAGCGGACCGGACGGCTGGAGCTGCAGCCGGTGGCGGCAGCGGCGGCGCGGGGAGCGGTGACCGGTGGTTTCCCTCCTTGGCACGGGGTGGGGAGTGGGCAACGCCCCCCGGACCCCCGAAGGGTCTTGGCGTGTCTTTTTTTTTTTAAGGCATTTCTCGAGGTTTTTAGCTTGGGAGGAGAGAGTGTCCCCTTCCTTCTCTCACCGCTTCCCCCTCTCCCTCAGAATCGATTTTGTTTCCATTTTTTGCCCCAATCTGTGGTGACTTGGGTCGCCCTCCGGGTGGTTTTTCTTTCTTTTTTTTTTTTCTTTTTGGTTTTGTTTTTACCGTGTTTTCCCGGGGTTACCCCCGTGTTGTTTGTGTTGTGTGTGGAAATGGCGAACTCGGCAAATACAAACACCGTGGTAAGGACGTGGTTCGGTGGCCGGAGGGGGCTTCGTTCAGGCGGCAGCAACGGCCGGAGCGGGCGGGGGCGGGGACGGCGGCGGCTCCGGCCTCGGCTCCGGAGCCGCCCGCGCGGTCGCCGCCGCCGCCGCCGCTTCCCGCCTCGGGCGGCCCGGGCCGGGGCGGCGGGGCGGGGGGGCGCCGAGGGCTGGCGGCGGCGGCGGGGCGGGCGGGGGCGCCGGCGGGGCCTGGGGAGGTCCGGGCCGCGGAGGCCGTTGGGCCCCGGCCTGCGGGCGGGCGGGCGGGCGGGGAGCCGCCGCTTCCCGCGCAGGGGGCCCGTCGGCGCCGGCTCGACCAGGCTCCCCGAGCGGCCTCGGAATCGGATCCGCGGCTGGGGAATTGGGCCAGCTCCCGGGACCCGCCGGGATCCACTTGAACGCAGTGGAAGGCTTAGGGTTACTTGGAGGGTTACTTAGTTTTTTTTGTTTTGTTTTGTTTTTTTCCTGGCGGTTGTGCTTTGGGGACCTTCAATGGGGCCATTTTATGTTTAAGGAAAAAAAAAAAAAAACAGACGAAGGTTGAAAAGCACTTATCTCAGTTCCTTCCGAATGGGTAAAATGGCGAAGGGGAAGCAAAACCCCCGTCGTATCTTCAACTAGCAAAAGCACCAGAACAAACCCCAAAAAGCCTCCAGTGGTCAAAGTGCCCCCGCTTGCGCCTTAAAATTTGCCTACTTCTTCCCGTGAGTCCCTTTTTGGTTCCTTGCGATCACGTAGGTTTGCAAAAAGCAGTCACATAAATAACCTTTTCAGTCACCAACGCAGTGTGATCACTAGCCCACCCAACTCTTCTTTTTACTGTGACAATAAAACACGTTTTTGCCCGGTCCCGAATGCCGCGGACAAACCCGCGGCCGCCCGACACCGTACCGTTGGCGACTCGGGTCGATCCATCATGGCTGCGGCCGCTTACCCTGCTTTTCAGTCCCTGAGCCTTGTGGTCCTCCTCCCTTTGGCTGCCCTGTTTATATAGAGCCATTGCCGCTCTCTAATATAGACTCTGCCAGGATGGGAAGGTGCTTTTCAGGCCTACGTCACCGCCTCTCCATTTAAACACCAGATCCGGCTTTAAATAGTGAGAGCTGCTGAGCGGGGCTGGGAGGTGCGTGCTCCCGAGGCGAGAGGCGGGCGCGTGCGGAGCTCAATTTATTTCTAGGCCCTTTTCTGAGGCTGTAATTTCCCACCGGACGAGGGCTGCTTTTCAGAGCCCCAGTTTTTTGTTTGGATGCGGTAGCTAGGATTTGCTTCCTTTGTTTGGGGGAAATGCGCTCTAATTGGAGTCCTTTTTTTATGTTAACATTTTTGATATTTGAAAACACGGATGGTCTAGTCGATTTTTGTGTATTGAAAGGTGTGTGCGTTATTTTTGGGAATTTTTAAATGATTTTGTTGTTAGACTAGATCTTGGTTATGGTAGCATTTTGTTCTTAAGGTATTCAGGAAATGTTAGCAGTGTTTCATGTTTTACTCTAATGAGGATATGACGCTTCTCAAAGAAACAGCTAAGTTCCTAAAGCCTCAGTTTATCCACATACATTACTGTGTAGGACAATTGTGAGTTACAAGAATGAGGAGACCTACTGCAAACTGACTTTTAAAATATTAAAGTTCTAAGTAGGTGTTGGTTTATTGCCCTGGATATTAATTTGGTATCCAATATAAAAATGATTCTAATTTATATGCCAGGATTGCAGCAGTACTAATATTTTTGAAATAAACCTTCTAGTTGATCACTTGACAGGGCCACTAATGACCTTCTAATTTGCCACATTTTGAGCCTGGAATTGTCTTTTTAAAAATCAGGACAAATATAAATTACTTTTCATTTAGTAAAAAACTTTCACTCAAGTAAAGGATAATTTGTTAAAAATTTGAAAATCACTTATTTCAAATTCCCAAGAACCTTTAATGACATCAGTATTTTGAGGGCTTTTCAAATTGTAAGCAATTTTCCTATTTATGCATAGACCTCATAAGGAATACATATTCCCTTCATGCCTCCACTATAGTGATTATGAATACATTAGGTGGCCAAGTGTTGGTTCATTTAAGGCACAAAAAGAACATCTCCAAGGCATGATTGATTTGTTCAACAGGGAGGAGTACCAGAAGAAAACAGATTTTTTCCTGTAGACATTTGGGTCTCCAAGAGTTTTAGGGTAACTGACTTTAGAAACATCTGGTTTGCTGAAAAAATAATGTGTATCATCAGATTGAGATTTAAACCACCTACTTAAAATTATGTTGCCTCTTTATAATGCCTTGTGGAGTCATTGGTAAAGTACATTTTATAGATATATTTCTGTAACTCAGTAGTTAAATTGTTGTAAGCAAGATGATACCCATAGTTGGCTATAATTTGCTTATATATAGACTCCGAATGTTGAAGGGAGGAAGCATTGTAGAGATGCTCTTTTAACAGATAATATCAAGTTCACATAAGTGGATTTGGCAAAATCAAAAAGCAAGTTAGTGAGTTGAACAGTAAAGGCAACAAGGGTTGTTTTTCTGGTTGTCATGAAAAGGAATGGATAGTTTCTAATCATTTAGGAAAGTTTTACTGACAAACTCATTATTTCTGGCTAGGCCAAGGACACATTTTCTTAGAGGTTCCTCTATGATAACAGTGTTACTGGTAGAGAAGTTAATGAAACATTTCTTTTTGAGATTTGCTTTTGCCAGCAAGCCCTTGTTTTTATTAGCCAATAGCTTTTACCTTAAGCAGGATGTAAAACAGGAGTAATTATAAAGCATTTTTAAAAAGCTGTTTACCTTAACATATGTGATGATGGATAGGATTTATAGTGGGGTAGCTCTTATTATCTGACTTGGAAACTTCCTTTTGTCTAACAGATAAAAAAATATATGCACTAAGGTAATTGTTCTCCCACCTTTTGTTTTTTAAAAATTAACTTTGATATGTTTGAAAGTGCTTTCTCATTCTATTTGTTTTATTCTTTTAGCAACCTTTGAGAATCTAGCTCCTTCACTCTGCCTGCCACTACCCCAAATAATACCAGTAACAATAATAATTACTAGGAAGAACATCCAAGATGTTCATGATTCTGTTCCATAGCATGACCTGAGCAGTAGCAGGGAGAAAGAAAATAGGAAAGAGATCCCTGTGCCTTGTTCCTCTGAGATCTTGAGACCTATGATTGTAGGTATCTGAGTAGTTCAATAGTATGGCTTGGAGGTACAGACTAGGTCACAAAAACAGAAGTTTAAGTGATTTTTAAACTTTATGTTAAGTTGCAGCTTATTACTAGGCAAGTCAATACATAGGTCCTCTAAAGTCTAAAACTTAGTGGCAAGGTTGTGAGATGTAACAGGGCTACAACCCAAGTATGGAATAATAGGAACCTCTCTTAAAGCAATCATAAAGCTATTATTAAGCATAAAGTTAGGAATTTTGACTGCAACATGGGAAATTATAACTAGAAATTGTTTAGACCTATATAGGAACCTTCTGTTTATGAATTGAAATATAGTCTTAAACTTAATATATTGAAATATGCAGTCATCGAGTTTAGAGCAAATGTTTATTAGGATGACCATGTCTTTCAAGTCTCATACTCTGAAATAAGTTCTTGGCAAAATGACTACTTATTCATAATTTGTTTTGAATTTGTCTAAAACACAGCAGTCTTTCAGTCTTCTTTTGTTTTTCCTTTAAAGCCTAAATTATATAGATCTGTTATTGAAGATGTTATTAATGATGTGAGAGACATCTTTCTGGATGATGGAGTAGATGAACAAGTCCTGATGGAACTGAAAACTGTAAGTTTGCCTCTCTTAATATTTACACTTTTCCCCTTCCAAAACATTCTGTTTAGCCAAAAATGAATCTAATTTTTCCATAGGATAAAGAAACGGTTTACTTTTTTCCCCCCAAGATTAATTTATTTGAAAGGCAGAGTTATGGTGTTGTGGGGAAGGAGAGAGGAGGGACCTTCCATTGCTGGTTCACTCCCCAAAGGACTTCAATGGCGAGGGCTGGGCCAGGCTGAGGCCAGGAGCCAGGAGCTTCTTCCAGGTCTCCCACAAGGGTGCAGGGGCCCAAGTACTTGGACCATTTGCTGCTTTCTCATTATTAGAAGGGAGCTGGATTAGAAGTGGAGCAGCCAGGACTAGAACCAGTGTCCATGTGGGATGATGGTGTCCCAGGTCTTGAACTAGTGTGCATTTGGGATAACAGTGTCCTAGGCAGTGGCTTTACCTGCTGTGCTACAATGACACCACCACAACACTGTGCCACCCAACTGTTGACTTTGTTGGAGGAAGCATTAAGATAAAAGTAAAGGGTGCGGATTTAAAACCCTGGGTCTGCATCCATTCTTCCACTGATCTTAGGCAAGGTACTTTTATTCCTTTTTTTTTTTTTTAGCTTATGCTTATTTTCTTTGTATTTGAATGCCAGAGAGATAGGAACAGGGAAAGATTTCTTTGATCTGCTGGTTCACTCCCCAAATGGTCATAACAGCCATAGCTACACCAGACTTGAGTCAGGAGCCTGGAACTCAATTTTGGTCTTCCATGTGAGTGGCAGGGACTTTGGAACTTGAGCTATCATTTGTCTTCTAGTGTATACAATAGTAGGAAGCTGGACAGGTACTTCAGCCAGGCACTCCCATATGGGATGCAGGTGTTCCAAGTGGTTTTTTTTTTTTTTTTTTTTTGACAGGCAGAGTGGATAGTAAGAGAGAGAGACAGAGAGGAAGGTCTTCCTTTGCCGTTGATTCACCCTCCAATGGCCACTGCGGCGTGCGCATTGCGCTGATCCGAAGGCAGGAGCCAGGTACTTCTCCTGGTCTCCCATGGGGTGCAGGACCCAAGCACTTGGGCCATCCTCCACTTGCCTTCCCATAGCAGAGAGCTGGCCTGGAAGAGGGGCAACCGGGACAGAATCCGGCGCCCCAACCGGGACTAGAACCCGGGGTGCCGGTGCCG
This sequence comes from Lepus europaeus, assembly GCF_033115175.1. Classification (NCBI taxonomy): domain Eukaryota; kingdom Metazoa; phylum Chordata; class Mammalia; order Lagomorpha; family Leporidae; genus Lepus; species Lepus europaeus. The sequence continues at coordinate 20,405,106 of NC_084848.1, forward strand.
CAAGGCGGAGGATTAGCCTGTTAAGCCATGGCGCCGGCCCAAGTGGTATCTTAACCAAAGCATGAAATACTCACCCTAACAAGCTATTTTTATTTCGTTTTCTTGTATGTAAGAATTGGTAACATTTATTTTATAGGGTTGTTTTGGGGATTAATATAATACCCATGTAAAATACTTAGCACAATACCTGGCAGTAATATCAGCTATTAGTATTGAATAGTTAACATCCTGTATTTTATGTTCTGAATTACTTGACTTGCCTGTAACAGGTGTTTTTTAGTTTGTTTGCTTGCTTGCTTGCTTGCTTGTTTTTAATGATCTTAATGTTCCTGTAGTCTAACATTTAAGTTGTAGATACTGAGTAAATGTTGAAAAAAATGGTTCTAGGTTTTTAGAGTCAGATCCTTTATGTGGTCAAATGGGTTCATAATATATTTTATATTGGGAGCTGGTTTTCTGTCCCTTGGATTTAAGCAGAAATACTTAATTTTTTATTAGCACTTGTGTTTTCCTGATTTTATTATGACCCAAGAAATCAGGGAATATTTTTGCCCTATTGATTAGAATACTGTTTCTCAAAGTATAGTCTGTGGACTCCTGGCTTCTCCCCAGAGGCTCTTTCACAGGTTTAACAAAGTTGGTTTTATGTCCAAGTCTGAGAAATTGATTTGCCATATTTTCAAGTAAAAGTTGTGTTCTGTAAGAAAATGATCAGCTCAGCTTACAACTCAAATGCATAAGTACTTTTCCTTGAGATAACTGATGATATGTATAGAAGTGCTTTATGCACGCTTCTTGTTCCAATGAGTTGAATATTACAAAGGTGTATACCCAGGATTCATAATAAGTTAGAGTGGTTTGATATTCTATAAAAAATTCGTTAACATTCTAAAGACCCACATAAGTCACTGAACTGTGCTGTTTTCCAAATGATCTGAGCATTGTGTGGGAAAATGCATTCAAAGTGCAAGATAAATTAATGGATTTTTATCTAACTGTATGAAAAGTTTATTGATATATGGTTTCAGAATTTTGAGAAATCATTAGTGGTAGGGCTGGCATTGTGGTGCAGTGAGTTAAGCCCCAACCTGTGACACCGGCATCCCATATGAGCACCAGTTCCAGTCCCAGCTGCTTCATTTCCTGTTCGGCTCCCTGCTGATGTACTTTGGAAAACAGCAGAAGATGACCCAAGTAGTTGGGCCCCTGCTACTCATGTGGAAGACCTGGATGAAGTTCCTGGCTCCTGGCTTTGGCATGGCTCAGTACTGGTCATTGAAGCCATTTGGGAAGTAAAGCTGAGGAGGGAAGATCTCTGTGTCTCTCCCTTTCTCTATATAACTCTGCCTTTCAAATAAATAAGAAGAAATCTTAAAAAAAAAAAGGTCATCACTTAAAATACTCTTTCCAACTTTTTAATGGTGAAAAACCAGATTTTCTTCATGGACTACAATTAAAACAGAGGCAGATACAATAATCCAGCTATTTTCCTTGAAGTCATTTCTCACAGTATTAATTGGAAAATAACAATTGTTTTCAGAAAAAATGTTATTTATGTTAACATGAATTAGTAAACATTAAAAAATCTCACATACTCAAAAATTGGCCTTCACTAATTTTTAAACTAATAAATGGTCCTGAGGTCAAAAAATTTTAGAACTACGGGTTTAGAAATTGGATATTGAGTTCTTTTACAGAGGTATTCAAACAAATAGTCACAGTTAATCAGTGCTGAGGAACATATATTGTGTAGGTTTTTTTTTTCCCCCCAAAAGATTTATTTGAAAGGCAAAGACACATAGAGAAGGAGAGAGAGTGATCTTCCATCTGCTGATTCACTCCCCAAATGGCCTTAACAGCTGGGGGTAGGCCAGGCTGAGACCAGGAGCCAGGAGTTTTTTCCCACATCTCCTATGCAGATGTAGTGTCCTAAGCACTTGGGCCATCTGCTGCTTTCGTAGGTTAGCAGGGAGCTGGGTTGGAAGTGGAGCAGCTGGGCCTGGAACCAGCGCTCATATGGGATGCCAATACTGCAGGCAGAAGCTTAACCAACCTTCTGTGCCATGGTGCTGGCTCCTGTTGTGTTCTTAATTATCCATGTAACAGAGGTATGGAAGTTGCAACTGAGCAACTCATTTATTTATTTGAGACTGAAAAACAGAGCTCCCATTCACTGCTTCACTCCCTAAATGCTTGCAATAGCTGGGGGTAGGCCAGGCCAAAAGAGGGAGCCAGGTATTCAATCCAGGTCTCCCGCAGGGATGGCAGGAGTCCTAGTCCTTGAGCCCTTACCACTGACTCCCAGGGTCAGGAAGCTGGATTTGGGGGCCAGTGTATTTAACCAGGTACTTTAGTGTGGAACATGATGTCCTAACCACTAGGCCTAACAGCTATCCCAACTCATTTTATGGTTTTTGTTTTGTTTTTTAAAGATTTATTTGAAAATTGGAGTGATACAGAAAGAGAGATCTTCAATTGCTGGTTCACTTACCAAATGGCCACAACAGAAAGTGCTAGGCCAGGCAGAAGCCAGGAGCCAGCAACTCGATCTGGGTTTTCCAGGCACATTATCAGGAAGCTAAATCAGAATTGGAGCAGTCTCATTCAAACCAGCACATTCATATGGTCTGTGGGTGTCTCAAGCTGTGGTTCAACCCACTGTACTGGCCTGCCAATTCATTATTTGAAATAAACCAAATCTTACCTTTATTGTGGTGATAAATAATGTCTTACTTTGTTTAGGCATCTCTGGGCAACTTCACTAAAGTTTTTAGTAAGAATCTGCCCATATGAGGAGGGAAAAATAGATAGATATAAGAAAGAGTAGGAAGTATTTATTTACTTGCAGAGAATTATAAGGGTTACTAATAGTGATAAATAGATACCTCAAAATACAAGTAAAATAAGGTGAGCATTTTGGCCTAGTGGTTAAGGCTTCAGCTTGAGATGCCCACATCCCATATTTTAGTTACTGAGTTCAAGTCCCAACACCGTTCCTGATCCCAACATTCCTGTTAATGTGTGTTTGGGAGGTATCAGGTGGCTCAAGTAGCTGGGTTGTTGCCACCTATGTGGGAGATTTGGGTTGAGTTCCTGCTTCTAGCTGTGATCCAGCCAAGGCCTGGTCATTTTGGGCATCTGGGGAATAAACCAACAGTTGAGAGAGAGCTCTCTTGCCCTCTCTTCCTGTCCCAAGTAAATATATAAATGTACAAATCCTAAAAATAGGAATGCCAACTTAAGACATGAGTTGGAAGAACGATATAAACTGCTCAGACAGCATGAAGTATCTCATGGATATAAGAGAATAAACTTGTTGCATTGAATGTTTTGCCATTTATGTTACACGCATGTAATGGTTGTTGTTTTGTGACCACACTATATATATCAATGTTTCTAAATGTAGAAAATCATTCCAAAAACATTACTTTACCCTGAGTCAAACTACTAATCAGTCCAAGGCTTTTCATAACAAAAATCTGAAGGATTGATTCTCACCCCTCCCAAACTGGTTCCAGTAGAATCAAGACAAAGAAAATGAAGTATCCTTGAGATCATATTATCTTCATCGGCATTTTTGTTGTTCTTGACTTTTTTGTTTTTAGTATACATAGACGTTTTATAGATCATTCAGTGACTTTTAGTTTAATGGTTAGTTTTTAGTGACATTGAGTCCCCAGCTCCCTCCACTGTGCCTGACTGGGATTGGCATATTTAGCTCAACTGGTTGATAACAAATATGACCCTAGAATCCAGCTGAACAAAGACTTTAATACTTTGATTGTTTTTAAAAAGGACATTATCTTCTATTCTTGGCTGCAGTTGAAAGTTAAAAGACAGCCAGCACTGATCAGTAGAACTTTCTGTAATTTGAAATGTCTTTTTTTATATCTGTGCTCACCAGGATGGTAGCCACTAAACACATGAGGTTATTAAAATTTGAAACATGTCTAGTGGAACTGAGGTACCGATTTTATTTTAATTAGTTAAATCATCACATGTGCATTGGAATATACAGGTTTAGACATTATTGTTAATAAAACTAACAATTTCTTTTTCAAAGATTTATTTATTTGAAAGGTAGAATTAGAGACAGAGATTCATTTTCCTATCTGCTGGTTCATTTCCCAAATGGCCAAAAAAGGCTGGGGTTGGACTAGGCCAAAACCAAGAGACTAGACCTCCATCTTGGTCTTCCACATGAATGATGGGGTCCAGGCACTTGGGCCATCTTCCACTGCTTTCCTAGGCATATCTGCAGGGAGCTGGATCTGAAGTAGAGTAGCTGGGACTTGAACTGATGCCAGTATGGGATGCCAACATTGCAGGTGGGATTTACGTGCTATACCACAACACCGGCCCCAGAGAGAGCCATTTTTCTTTCTTTTTTTTTTTTTTTTTTTTTTAAGATTTTACTTTATTTATTTGACAGGTAGAGTTACAGATAGTGAGAGGCAGAGATAGAGAAAAAGGTCTTCCATCCACTGGTTCACTCCCCAAATGGCAGCGACAGCTGGAGCTGGGCCGATCCAAAGTCAGGAGCCAGGTGCTTCTTCCGGGTCCCACACGCGGGTGCAGGGGCCCAAAGACTTGGGCCATCTTCTACTGCTTTCCCAGGCCATCAACAGAGATCTGGATCAGAAGAGGAGCAGCTCATTGGGATGCTGGTGCCGAAAGCAGAGGATTAATCTCCTGTGCCACAGTGCTGGCCCTGAGAGCCATTTTTCTAAATGTACTCTGGTTATAAATACCATGTAATTTTGACATTTGCCTTTTTTGGGGGCATTATGAGAGAAAGCTAATAATAATAATGAATAATCTGTTAATGTTATGGATGCTGTATTCAGGAAACTGTAAGTAATTTAGTACTGATAGAAAATAGAGTACAAGTTATAGAAGCACAACATATGGTAACATATACCATTCTAAGGAGTTGGTCTGTAATTTACTTGAGAAGAATTATCTGTGGTACTAGTTAAAATATGGATTATTGTGCTTCTGCTTCAGTGTCTGACTTCATAGAAGTAATAGAATAGGAATTAGTAATATTCTTTTGGTAAATAAGTACAGTAGTCTGCCTTAATCTGTGTACTCACTTTCTTTGGTTTTAGTAACTAGTGGTCAATCATTGTTCAGAAATAATTCATTAGTGCTGTTCACCTATCTAAGTATCATCATAAAATCTCTTGAAAGCTGCCCAGGAAGTGAATTAATCCTTTTGTCCCACATATTGAAGCTGTATACACCACCCGCCCATTAATCACTTAACTTTTTTTTTTTTTTAAAGATTTATTTTGTTTATTTGAAAGGCAGAGTGAGAGAGAGAGAGAGAGATCTTCCATCTGTTGGTTCACTCCCCAAATGGCTACGGGCTGGGGCTGGGCCAGGCTGAAGCCAGAAAGAAGCCAAGAGCTTCTTCTGGAACTCCCACATGGATGGCAGGGACCCAAGAACTTGGGTGGGCCATCTTTCACTGCTTTCCTTGGTACATTAACAGGGCACTAGATCAGAAGTGGAACAGCCAGGTCTTGAACCAGTGGCTATGTGGAAAGCCAGCGCCAGCATCGTAGTTGGTATCTTTTTTTTTTTTTTTTTTTTTTTGACAGGCAGAGTGGACAGTGAGAGAGAGAGACAGAGAGAAAGGTCTTCCTTTTGCCGTTGGTTCACCCTCCAATGGCCGCCGCGGTAGCGCGCTGCGGCCGGCGCACCGCGCTGTTCCGATGGCAGGAGCCAGGTGCTTATCCTGGTCTCCCATGGGGTGCAGAGCCCAAACACTTGGGCTATCCTCCACTGCACTCCCTGGCCACAGCAGAGAGCTGGCCTGGAAGAGGGGCAACCGGGACAGGATCGGTGCCCCGACCGGGACTAGAACCCGGTGTGCCGGCGCCGCAAGGCGGAGGATTAGCCTGTTGAGCCACGGCGCCGGCCCGTAGTTGGTATCTTAATGCGTTAAGCCACAACACCAACCCTATTAGCTGTCTTAATTATTAGATCAACTGTAATGGTATTACAGTGCTTTTTTGAGTAACCCTTACATAGTAGCTGCTGTATTAATAATGTCCATGTTATTCACCTAATTTCATCTCATATAGGCTCCTTTTACCATCACAAGAAGTGTGAGTACAGTGCAGTAAGATAATTTTGAGAGATAATCAGATTAATATAAATTTTATTACAGTAAATTAAAATTGTTTTATTAATTGTGTCTAAATTATAAATAAACTTTTATCATAAGTGTGTATGTATAGAAAACAACCTAGTACATATAGAAGTTGGCACTAATATAGGTTCAGGCGTCCACTGAGAATCTTGGGAATATATCCCCACAGATAAGGTGGAGACTACAGTATTTCAAGGTAGGCATCTACAGATTACATTTTCTGTGGGTTCAGTTTATAAGCAGAGGATGTCATATTTGTAAATTTCAGTAACTTCAACTTGGTAACAATGTAGAAGTTTCTCAAACTTGACTAGGACTATCCTTAAGAAGTAATAGTATTTAACACACATGTGTATGCAAAAGTTTTTTAGCCTGTATAATAGTCTGACATTTTCTTTTCAGTTTGATTTCATTTAGAAAAAAATTTGACTTCTCATGATAAATTCTTTTGTTTGAATGGTATTGATTTCGCCTAGCCATTAAGATGCCCGCCTCCCATATTGGAGTACTTGGGTACAGTTCCTAGTTCTGCTTTTGACTCCAGCTTCCTGCTAATGCAGACCCTGGAAGGTAATAGTGATAGCACATGAAGTCGGCTTTCTGCCATCCACATAGAAGACCTGCATTGAGTTCCTAAAAAAGATTATGAAGTAGCTAAATACTCACTTTAGAATGCATCAGAATCACCTGAACAGTTTGTTAAACTAGATTGCTGGCTCTGCCGTTGAGTTATTAATTCATTAGGTCTGGAGTAGGACCTGAGAATTAGCATTTTATCAAGCTCCCAGGTGATGTTAATGTTTTGGTTCCTAAAACTGCATTGTGCTTTTTTATAATTGGAAGGGTTTATGGGGGAAGCCCAACAGACGAGAGGGAAGGGGCCAAGAAAGAAGAGAGAGAAAAGGAGAATGTAAGAGAGAGACAGAGAGGAAAGACAGAAGGAGAGAGATCAGGAGACAGAGAGAAAGAGAGCCATGTATTCAGGAACAGATCTTTGTTAGTTAAAACTTTGCCGGGGGGTGAGCAGGGAAGTAGGAGCAGTGAATCCCATCAGGATGGAGGTGGAGCTGACACTGGTGGTTGGGCCGTGTGGTCACTTGGCTTCCAGCAATGGCAGCAGGGGCTAGAGCCTAGGATGTGAACTGCATTTTGAGGACCATTGATTTATAGAGGATATATTGGGGGAATCAAGTTTTCACTGTAATATTGGCTATATGAGAAAAAGAATTTTTGTCAAGTTTGTTCACTTTCTGGTCCCTGCCTGTAACATTGTGGCTTATAGGAGATACTTAGGAATTATTTGTAGAATGCATGTCTTGATACTGGAATTTCAGTGAGCGCAGACCATATGCAGTAGTACTGGTGGGAAGAAAAGATCAGGCCATAAAAGTAAGAATAGACAAACTGCTTTCTGAGGGGAATTGATAGTGATAAATGGGATTTTACATTGGATTCTGGCTCCTAGGTTGTTGGAGTGGGAGGGTAGGTGAGTTATAGTACCTGACACTAAGCCATATATCATAGGCAGTCATTAATATTTGTCATGCTCATGGAAGCCACGTTGCAGTGTATAGACCAACTGGAGGTGATAAAAGTCAAACATTAAAAACTGTTTCTTAACAAGGCATTAATTAATAATACTGTTTTTTAATTTTATTTTTTTTAGCTCACAGGAAACTAGGTATTGTTTTGGAAGAGGAGAACAGACGTAGGTTTGAGTGATGGCAAAGTAAAAGCCTTACTGTATGTTCATACGTTTTTGACTCATAAGTGGTTATTTTGACCATGTGCTACATGCCTACTTTGCTAAGGTGAACAAGGCATAGTTTGGGCTCTCAAAAAGTCATGCTTTGTAACCACAGCAAGATGCTAACAGCGTTTAATCTGAGATTTGAAGAGACTTAGATTTATTAACTGAAATTGAATTTAGATGTAATGTAATTCCATTTATCCACTTTTTCTTGAGAAAAATGCCCAAGAAAGATAAATGATTTGGCCACAATCATTTATATTTTACATATACCTCATACATGTAGCCTGAAAGTATTTTTATCCAATATTTTAAATAATTTCGTGCAATAAACAAAGTATGGAATTTTCCATTTGTAGTATAATGTTTGTGCTCACAAAGTTCCAGATTTTGGCATGTGTTGATTTTCAGATTAGGTAAGCTCAATCTGTAGAAATGGCTCCACAGAAAAGATCTGTCCCTTGGCATAAAGGAAAAAGAAATTTCATTAGTGTTGAGGGTTGGGCAAAAAACCTCTCTAAGACATTCAAGTATGCTGTTTGTTTTTTCTTTACTTAGATTTGGACAGAAGACAAGTTGGGCTTTTTTAAGTCAAGAATTGCTTCTGTGTTTCTCCTCACTCTAAGCAAAAGAGGAATTTATGTTCTATGTATGTTAGTTAAGAGGTATAAAAATTTGTATTTAGAAAAGAGTTCTTGGGCCAGTGTTGTGGTGTGTTGCTGCCTGCAATGCTGGGGTCCTGTATGAGTTCTTGCTCATGTCATGGATGTTCCACCTCAGATCCAGCTACATGCTAAAATGCCTGGGAAAGCAGCAGAGAATGGCCCACTTGCTTGGGCCCCTGCCTCCCACATGGGAGACTTGGATGAAGCTCCTGGTTCCTGGCTTCAGCCTGCCCTGGCTGTTGCAGTCATTTAGGGAGTGAACCAGTGGATGGAAAAGCCTTCTCTCTGTGTCTCCCTCTTTTTCTGTAACTCTGCCTTTCAAATAAATAAGTAAATCTTTTTTTTAAAAAAAGGGCAAACAACAGAGTTTCTGAGGACTGTGAAGGATTGTGGTGCATTGGTTTAAGCTCCTGCCTGCAATACCAGAATCCCAAATCAGAGCGCTGATTGGAATCCCAGCTGCTCTGCCTCCAATCCAGCTCCCTGCTAACGCACCTGGGAAAGCAGTGAAGATGACTCATGCCACCTATGTGGGAGACCTGGATGGAGTTCCAGGATTCTGGCTTAGGCCTGGTCCCATCCTGGCCATTACTGCCAATTGGGTAGTGAATCAGTAGATGGAAGATCTCTGTCTCTGTCACTGTGCCTTTCAAATAAATAAAATTCTTGAAGAGAAGAATTCCGTAAAGATAGTTTCATAGTGGTTCTGATACTACAAAGGATAATCTTTTTCTGAAACTCTTTGCTATATAAAAGCTAGTGATTAAAGAGTTGCTATGGAAAGATGGTTGAAGATAAAAAAACCAAAAATTTCTTTAGGTTGCTAAAGTGGCAAAGAGGAGGTTTGATACTTTAAAAAATTGTTTTTCATTATCCTTTGCACTTAGGTGAGATTTGAGGTTATATTTTTGTGCTATGTAAGTTTTTAAATGGAAGAATTCCATAAATAGCTAGTAAAAATATGTTTGACCATGTACTGAGTTATTTTTTCATTTTTAAACTTTTAATGTTGTTTGCATTAGTTGTGGGAGAATAAACTAATGCAGTCTAGAGCAGTAGATGGATTTCATTCAGAAGAGCAACAACTTTTATTGCAAGTTCAACAGCAACATCAACCCCAGCAGCAACAGCATCACCACCACCACCACCATCAGCAAGCGCAGCCTCAGCAGACGGTACCTCAGCAAGCCCAGACCCAGCAGGTCCTTATTCCTGCATCACAGCAAGGTGAGACGAGATCTGTTTTCCTAACTACTTGGAAATTAAGTTAGTCATTTTAAAAGACGAGAAATACTCTAGGTCACTTGGATCTTGTTTTTAAAAGGTATTTCATAAACCTAAAAAAAAAAGTACTGATTTTGTTTTTCCCTTTTCTGTGTATGTTTTTATGTATATAAATTTGTATAAAATGGGAGTCCTATTTGTAGAATAGTGATAGACAAATAATTACCTGATTGAAACCCTAAAAATAGTATTCAGATACTTGTACTAATGTTTTTTAGGAAGAACATATAGTGGTGGTTTTCCTAAAATTTAAGTCAGATTTATAATTTTTTTAACTAAGATTTCATTGTTTTATATAGTAAAATAGTTATTTCTTAATGAAACATTTTCCTTCAAAGGGATATTGGTGTTGTTTTTATGTCTTAAGTCCTGAGTTTTGAACCATACGTTGGCATTCTGAAAATTCAGTACCATGGTAATTTCTATGTCTAAATTAACAGAATTAAATTTCTTTTATGTGAATAGTTAATCTATATATCTTGATGTATATTATTACTGTTTAAAGGTATGAACAATGCACAATGCAAAACTATTTGTTTTTCATTTATTTTTAACTGAAAGGCTGAGAGAGAGAGAAAGGGAGAGAGAGATCTTCTATCTGCTGGTTTGTTGTCCAAATGCCTGCAACAGTCTGGGCTTGGACAGCCTGAAACCAGGAGCTTGGAACTCAATCCAGTTCTCTCTTATGGGTGGTGGGTGCCTAAGTACTTGAGTCATCACCTGCTATCTCCTAAGAAAGATGAGGCTTCATTTTGATTCCTTTTAGGAATTCTATGAAATAATTCTTAGCTCCATTGCTTCATAGCTGAGGCAAATCTGGGCCTTAAAAAGGCTAACATTATGTGTAGCAAATATTTTCTGTCATAACAACTATGTTCAATTAAAAACTTACTAAGCATTCTAATTCAGTGAATCTTGATTGTTATTGGAGCAGAAGGTAAATGAAAAGCTTATTTTAAGGTAACCATGTAGTTAACCCACATATATATGCATATGACTTGAAATTGATAGTGAAGGGCAAGCATGGTGGAGCAGCCAGGTTAAACTGCTGCTTTTAATGCCTGCATACCACATCAGAGTACTGGTTGAGGTTCTGACTGACTGCTCTGCTTCTGATCCAGCTTCCAGCTAATGCACCTGAAAAGGCAGGAGATGATGGCCCAAGTACTTAAGTCCCCGCCACCCACTTGAGAAATCTGATGGAGTTCTAGGTTCCTGATTTCAGTCTTGTTCAACCCTGGCTATTGTAGGCATTTGAGGAGTGAACAGTGAATTCACAGTCTCTCTCTGTTTTTTCTCTCTCTGTCTTTCAAATATATACATACATACATACATAATTCTTTTAAAAGAAAGTAAAAAAATGATAGTGGTACACAGTGGAAAGGACTTTTTGGGTTGTTTTGCTGTTTATATAAAGTAAGACTTCATATGTGCTTTAAATCTATCCTTTGTTATCAAATATTTTTAACTCTTAATCTTCTCTGATGACTGTTCCTCCTAATGCTTTCAAGCCTGGCATTAGGGTTTTAGGTCATCATAAATTAAAATTTGATTTTCTTCACTCAGAGATTATGTGGATAATGGGATTGTCTGTCTGTTCTCTGAAATTTGCGGAATCAAACATTTAATGCCTTTTACACTTAAGTAACATCACCATTATTTTCAATTTCTACTTTTTGAACAACTAGTAACATCCTAGCAACTGTCAAATTGGGAGAAAAGGATTGTAGATTAAAAAAAGTAGTTGTAACTGAATTTTGTTCCTAATGAATTAGTAACTGTTGTGATAAGTATTTCATTTCCTCATCTTACTGAATTCCTTTACAACCTTCAAATTTATCACTTAAATACTTAAATATTGATGTTTTCTGTTATGATACAGTTATACTAGAGCTTAAAATGCTGTGACATGTATAACATTTTGAAGTATCAAGGGGTTGAGGGCATTTAAATGCAGAAAAAGTTTTCAGCATTAAATAACATTCTTGTGATTATGAAATAGCCTTAGGGTTCCTTGTTTCCATGTGTTTATTTGATTTAATTATTTTGTAGCCACGGCACCTCAAGTTATTGTTCCTGATTCTAAGCTGATACAGCACATGAATGCATCAAACATGGTAAGACTCATAGTGTAGCACTTTGATTGGCTTTGCATCTTCTAACTCAGATAGGGATCTTGTCTGGGTATGTTGTATATTAACAGCTTGAAGTTTATTGAAGACTTGAACAAGACAGGTACTTTAGTTTCTTATATATTGTATTTAGCAGCAGATCTAAAGTTTAACTTGGTATTTCAGCATTACGCTTCATAAAATTATGTAATTTTCTGTTTAAAAAGTACCAAAAGGTGTTTTATGGGAGCTCTTTCATCCCTATTTTGAAAAACAGGACAAACCAAACCTGTTATGTCAAGTGTAATTCTCTTTGAGAAGATCTATTAATTGAAGAAATCAGAAGGACTGTGAATTGTTAACATTTATTTTATTTTTTTCCTGATACTTTTTTTCTCATGTTAATGTAATATTAATACAAGCAGAGCAGATAGAATGTAGGTTATAGCTAGAGGGGTTTTTTTGTTTGTTTGTTTGTTTTTAAAGATTTTGTTGGCCGCAATGGCCGGAGCTCTGCCGATCTGAAGCCAGGAGCCAGGTGCTTCCTCCGGGTTTCTCACATGGGTGCAGGGGCCCAAGCACTTGGGCCATCTTCTGCTGTTTTCCCGTAGCAGAGAGCTGGATTGTAAGAGTAGCATCCTACACTAGAACTGGTGCCCATATGGGATGCCGGCACCACAGGCAGAGGATTAACCTACTATGCTATGGCACCGGTACCTATACCTATAGATAAGAGTTTTACGACTATAATGATAGTTCCTCCCCCCCTTCTCTCCTTCCTTGTTTTTCATTATTTGAGATAATATTTGTAATTAACATTACAGTCAAGATTAAAAAGTAACAAGTAAAAAAGACCTTAAGTCAGCAGTGATATATGCATGGGCTATAAACAATAATCAAATGACCATTTCACCCATATACAGTAAATTTTAAAATAATTACAGATCATTAAAACTCTAATAGTATACATTTTTTTAAAAGATTTATTTATTTGAAAGAGTTACACAGAAAGAGGAGAGGAGGAGAGAGAGAGAGGTCATCCATCTGCTGGTTCAGTCCCCAGATGGCTGCAATGGCCGGAGCTGGGCCAATCCAAAGCCAGGAGGCAGGAGCCAGGAGCTTTTTCTGGGTCTCCCATATGGGTATAGGGACCCAAGTACTTGGGCCATCTTATACTGCTTTCCCAGGCCATAGCAGAAAGCTGGATCCGAAGTGAAGCAGCTGGGACTTGAACCAGCACCCATGTGCAGGTGGCAGCTTTACTCACTATGCTATAGTATCCCAGCCCCAGTAGTATACATTCTTAACCATTGGTTGGGCAAACATATAAAGCAAAGTTTGACAGAAATATATTTGCAGGAGTACTGATACACACAGGCATTTCTCTTTTGTTATTTTTTATTTTGTTTAATTTTAGCTCACACGTGTAAAGAAGAATGTGATGTTTGTCTTTCTGTGTCTGGCTTATTTCAAGGGATCATACTTTTAAAAATGAAAATCAACTGTTGGGATTGTTCAAGATAACGTTTTAAAATCAAACAGCTAAATATGTCTGCCTTGATTTAATCATAGTGTCTGGTAGTAAGTTTTATTACAATGTGTAAAGTGCTGCCCTAAAATGTGTATTAGCCAGTTGAGTTACATTAGAATTTTAACATTATGGAGGGATACTCATTGAATTTCAGAAGTGCTTATGTTTTCAAATTATACTCAGAATATCCAATATTTTTCAAAATGTAGTGGGGGATTGCTTCTCGGCCTTTTGGCTAAGATCAAGTGTAGTATCTGTTCAAAATGTAGTGGGGAATAAATGTAAAATTGAAAGACCTCTCTCAGATCTTTGGAAATTACTTACCTTTAAGGGTTTTGTTTGTTTTTGTTTTTATGGTAAAATATCAAAAGATTTGATTTGAGTAGTTGTTTGATACATTCTCACAAATCATGTTTCTTTATTCTGTTTAAAATATACAAACTCTTGGCCGGCACCGCGGCTCACTAGGCTAATCCTCCGCCTTGCGGCGCCGGCACACCTGGTTCTAGTCCCGGTCGGGGCACCGGATTCTGTCCCGGTTGCTCCTCTTCCAGGCCAGCTCTCTGCTGTGGCCAGGGAGTGCAGTGGAGGATGGCCCAAGTGCTTGGGTCCTGCACCCCATGGGAGACCAGGAGAAGCCCCTGGCTCCTGCCATCGGATCAGCGCAGTGCACCGGCAGCAGCGCGCCAACCGCGGCGGCCATTGGAGGGTGAGCCAACGGCAAAGGAAGACCTTTCTCTCTGTCTCTCTCTCTGTCCACTCTGCCTGTCAAAAAAAAAAATATATATATATATATATATATGCAAACTCTTAATATAGTACTCCAAAAACTTACTCATACTTTGTAATTAAGTAATGAACCATAAAACTCTTTTGTGATTTGTAAGCCAAGATAGCATCCGGGCTCACTTCCTAGACATAAAATTACCTCCTATATGTTACTAGCCTCACAAATTCATACCTTGCCAGAACTGTAACTTTCTACATAATAGTTGAATCAGCATTTTTTTTAACAAGAATACAAATTCACTTTTATTAATTTTCAGTAGCAGATCCTTGAAGGGTATAGCATAACACGAATTTTGTGTCCAGTGGGCTTAGCAGCAAGGATGCCTCAGAAGTTGGCACAAAGCATATTGCTGTTTTCCTGAGCACGAGTTACATTTTCCAAGATTACTGTGGTTTTGTTAGGTCTATCACCATGAGTCACTGTGGTGTTCTTTTCTTTACACAAGCACATCTCTTGCCCAAATAGAATTCAGTTTCATCTCAGGCATAAACACCTTCAATTTTAAAAAGATCTGTGTTCTATCTTTGGTTCTGGAGACTCATTTTAGCAAGCAAAAATGGCCTTGTATCAAAGACTTCCAGACGTATTTGCCCTTTTAAAAAAGCATTAACTATTCATTTATTTATTTGAAAGAGTAACAGAGACACACACACACACACAGAGAATATCTTCACCTTCTGATTTACTCTCCAGATGGCCACAATGATCAGGACTGGGTCAGGCTGAAGTCAGGAGCCGGGAACTCCATACACGTCTCCCATGTGGGTGGCAAGGGCCTAAGCACTCAGCCATTTTTCCAGGCATATTAGCAGGGAGCTTGGTTCAGAAGTGGAGTAACTGGGACTTGAACTGGGGCCCATATAGGTTGCCAGTGTTGCAGGCACTGTTTTAACCCACTGAACTACAACTCTGGCCCCCATGTTAGCCTTTTAGAAGTCTTGTTCCACAGGTTCCAAGTAAGTAAATAAATCTTTTTTAAAAATATTTTTTCATCTACTTGAAAAGTACAGCAAGAGAGAAAGAGATCTTCCAGCCACTAGTTCACTTCTCAAATGCCTGCAACAGCCAAGGCTGGGCTAAGCTGAGGCCAGGAACCTAGAACTCCATCAGGGTCTTCCACATGGGTGGCAGGGGCCCAAACACTTGAAGCATCGCCCACTACCTCCCAGGATGCAGTAATAGGAAACTGAATTGGAAGTAAGGGTCCTGGGACTTGAATTTGTATTCTCAAGTCAGAGACAGGGATCCCAAACTGTGGCCTAACTCACTGTCCCTCAAATTTCTTTTTAATTTCCACCCTTTAAAAGTCTCACTGTGAAGTTCCTATCACAGTTGGTATTGTTAAGACTTTCCCAGGCAATAGCTGGCATCATTTTAAAACAATTGTTGGCAAAATCACCTGTATTAGACTGCTATAAAATCAGTGGTTCTGGGTAGACCCCCTTGCTGTGTGTTTAGAAGCTTGTCGATAAAACGAATTAGCATTTATGTGTGTTAACATTTTGATGTTTTCAGTCTCCACATATTTTTAGTGAAACAAAATCAGTGTATACTTTTTTCGGCCTTTTTAAAATTTATTTAAATAAAGGAAACAGATTTCATGTATTTCATATATACAGTTTTAGAAACATAATGATACATCCTACCCTCCCTCATTCTCTCCCTCTCTCTTTCTTATTTTTCTGTTAATTTTTGTGATGGCATACTTTAAATTTACTTTATAATCACGAGTTACTCCTAAAAATGAAGGTGTTTATTTTTCTGTTGGTTTGGATTATTCTTCCCAATTAGAAGATACTCAGTAAAAATAGTTTTGATTTTTCTAATGGTGCTGTGTGCTATAGAAATCAACATTTTGAAAAAATATGTGATTTTATGAAAATGTGATATGGTAATATAATTAGGCAGAAAGAAATTTCAAGGAATTTATATCATCAAACTAATTTTCCTGGTTCTTTTTTTGAAATGATGTAGTGTATTCATATTTGGGCTGTTTAATGAAATAGAAGAAGAAGTTTTTAGTAGTCATTAAGTGAAAGATGGTTTCCTTATGGTATATCATTCCACAAATAATTATTCAGCTATTTGAGTATGTAGAAAGTGTGCAGCTGGCTATTGTATCATGTTTATGCTAGTAGAAACTACTATGTCAATTTGCCAGTAGAGGGAGAACTATTATCTTGCAAAACGTGAACGATAGGCCTTTTATGTTTGTAAATAATACTTGTCAATGATAAGTGTTAATACGTTCATTAAATTTGGATTACCTTTTTATTTTGCTATATAGACAAAATTTATTTTATATTGAATAGTTGGGTATGTAACTTAAAGATGAATGAATCTACTAGACTGTAACAGGATTCTGGAGACAGTGGGAATTTCAGGCTCAAGATGTAGCAGCTACTTAGGACTGTCAGGTGGCAACAGTAAGCTGTACTTAGAGCCTTAGATGGTAGTTAACCCAGTTTAGTATGATTTTCCAAGTTTGATTGAATTTTCTGGCCATTACCACTTCCATAACACAGTTTTATTTGTTCCTCTAAGCTTATCCAAATTAGGGGTATTTGTAAAAATATATAAGCAAATTGAATGTTTGAAGGCTTGATTTCTTAAAGAAAATGAAAAGGGAAGAGGAAGAAAATTCCTAAATATAGTTATAGTGACCTATATGAAAAGACTTTTAACACAGAATCTAAACAGCAGAATGGTATCATTCTTTAGAGAGAGGGCAAGGGGAGAAAAGAAGATTCCAGAAGTAGTAAATTAAGAATTTAGATTTAAAGAAATTCAGACTATAACCTATATAACCTACTGTACATTTTTTTTCCTTAAAAAATTATTTATTTGAAAGGCAGAGTTACAGGGAGAAAGAGAGAGTTCTTCATTTGCTCATCTACTAGTTCATACCAATGGCTGCAGTGGCCAGCAGCTTGGAACTCCATCCAGTCTCTCACGTGGATGCATAAACCCAAACACTTAGACCATCTTTTGCTGCCTTCCCACGCACATTAGCAGGGAGCTGGATTAGAAATGGAGTAGCTAGACTCAAACAGGTGTTCATATGGGATGCTGGTGTTGCAGGCAGCAGCTTAATTTGCTGTGCCACAATGCAAGCCCCTCATATATGTTTTTTCTTTTCTTTTTTTTTTTTTTCAAAGATTGAGTTATTTATTTGAAAGGCAGAGTTACAGAGAGGCAGAGAGAGAGAGAGAGTTCTTCCGTCTCCTGGTTCACTCCCCAGATGGCTGTAACAGCCAGAGCTG
Organism: Lepus europaeus; assembly: GCF_033115175.1. Lineage (NCBI taxonomy): Eukaryota > Metazoa > Chordata > Mammalia > Lagomorpha > Leporidae > Lepus > Lepus europaeus. The sequence continues at coordinate 20,422,660 of NC_084848.1, forward strand.
CGCCAATCTGAAGGCAAGAGCCAGGAGCTTCTTCCGGGTCTCCCACACGGGTGTAGGGGCCCAAGGACTTGGGCCATCTTCCACTACCTTCCCAGGCCACAGCAGAGAGTTGGATTGGAAGTAGAGCAGCTGGGACTTGAACCAGCACCCATATGGGATGCTGGCACTGCAGGTGGTGGCTTCAACTGCTATGCCACAGCACTGGCACCCATATATATCTCTTCTAATTTAAATGCCAAACACTAACTTTATCTTAAAATGTTATTAAAATTTGACTTAAGTTTTTCAAATATTTTTAAGTTAATCTGTTACTAATGGATGTTTCACCTAAAATATAGTGCCAATATTTTCCTCCTCTTTTTGATAATATGTCATCTTAGAACAATTGTCAACTATACTTAAAGTGAAAATCAAAAGTTAAGAATTTATGGGCAGGCATTTGGCATAGCAGTTTAATGTTGCTTGGAACACTTGCATCCCACATCAGAGCACCTGGGTTCTAGTCCAGGGCTGTACTTCCATTTCCAGCTTTCTGCTGATATATACCTTGGGAAGTAGTAGATGATGATTCAAGTGGTTGAGTCCCTGTCTCCCCTGTGGGAGATCCCGAATGAGTTACAGGCTCTTTGCTTCAACCTGTCTAAGCCTTGGGTCTTGTGGACATTTGGGGAGTGAACCCGCTGATGGAAGAACCGTCTGTCTGTCCATATTTTTTTCTCTCTTTCCAACTTCGAAAAAAAAAAAAAAAAAAAGGGGGCCGGCGCCGTGGCTCACTTGGTTAATCCTCTGCCTTGTGGCGCCAGCATCCCATATGGGTGCCGGGTCCTAGTCCCAGTTGCTCCTCTTCCAGTCCAGCTCTCTGCTGTGGCCCAAGTGCTTGGGCCCCTGCACCCGCATGGGAGACCAGGAAGAAGCTCCTGGCTCCTGGCTTTCGGATGGGCTCAGTGCCGGCCGTGGCGGCCATTTGGGGAGTGAACCAATGGAAGGAAGACCCTTCTCTCTGTCTCTCTCTCTCTCACTGTCTATACCTCTACCTGTCAAATAAAAAAAAATTAAAAAAACCAACAACAACAGAAAGTTAAGATTTAAAATTTTTAAATTTAGCAATTATAGATGAAGATACTAGGTACTTTTGCCACAAGTATATTCATTGAAAACAAGGAATTGGGAATAAGGAAACAAAGGATGGGAAAGGAAGCAATGTGGAATGGTTTTCATATATCATACAGCATTGTTGTTAATCTGGGTGTTTCTAAATGTGTATAGGTTAGATTGAGTATATGAAGGCTTAAAAAGTTGACAAGATAAAATACTTGAGGTGTCCTTGAAGCTATTCTCTATGGGGTGAAAAAAACAGTGTTGTTCTATATAATTTCTTGAACTAATTAAGTATGTCACTTAGACTTGATTGTCTCATCATTTTATAAAATGAGATTTTGTGTTAGAACTTTTCATTTTAGTATATACTTAAATAATTTCATATACTATTAAAATTAAAATATGCTAAGAGCTAAGCTGAGATACTTTTTTATACATATATGGTTTCATTGTTTTTCTTTGTTTCTTTTTTCCAGAGTGCTGCTGCTACAGCTGCAACTTTGGCACTCCCTGCAGGTGTGACTCCTGTTCAACAGATATTAACAAATTCAGGTAGTAAGGAATAGTGAAACAATTTTTTAAAATATTTATTTATTTATTTTGAAAGTTGCAGTTAAGAGATCTTTAATCTGCTGGCTCACTCTCCATATGGCCACAGTGGCCAACACTGGACCAGACTGAAACCAGGAGTTTCTTCACAGTTTCCCACTTGGGCCATCTTCCACAGCTTTTCCCAGGCCACCAGGAGGGAGCTGGATCAGAAGTGGAGCAGCCAGGACATGAGCTAGTGCCCATATGGATGTCAGTGTTGCAGTTTAGAAAATTTTATATCAAACTCTTGTTTTGTCTTCCTTGATTGAAAGACAGAAAATACTGCTATTTCTTTTACCTTTTTGTTTGGGTTATTAGAATAACTTTGAGGGCTTTAGAACACACAATTATTGTTGAAGACACAGTAAAGATGAAATTTCCACTTGAATTTTTTTTTTTTTTTTTATTTTTTTGACAGGCAGAGTGGACGGTGAGAGAGAGAGACAGAGAGAAAGGTCTTCCTTTTTGCCGTTGGTTCACTCTCCAATGGCCGCCGCGGCTGGCGCGCTGTGGCTGGCACACCACGCTGATCCGATGGCAGGAGCCAGGTGCTTCTCCTGGTCTCCCATGCGGGTGCAGGGCCCAAGCACTTGGGCCATCCTCCACTGCACTCCCTGGCCACAGCAGAGAGCTGGCCTGGAAGAGGAGCAACCGGGACAGAATCCGGTACCCCGACCGGGACTAGAACCCGGTGTGCCGGCGCCGCAAGGCAGAGGATTAGCCTAGTGAGCCGCGGCGCCGGCTTTCCACTTGAATTTTTGATGTGCAATTAAGAACCCTATTATTGAATGAAGTACAATTATATAGAAATGCTTGTTTAGTTTTTCACTAAACACATTTAGCCTTCTGAGTGAGTTGAACTGGACTCATTTGAACTTAATTTGATATCAAATTAAGACCTGTATTACCTTAAGAGCAAATTTATTGCATGTTATTGTACATAACATCTCTGCATTAATAAAATTCCAATATCTAGTTCATTATTTTTGGCATACTAGTTTAAACACTTATTTACTTGAATATTAATTCTTCTGTCTATAATGCTGATTATACAATTTTTTGTTATTTTAGTTATTTGCGAAGAACAAATTAGGGCCTTGTCTTATTATAAATAAGATATAAATTGTTTACTTTTAATTCAAGATTCTGGGTCATCTAAAGTAACAATAGGAATGAGTGTCTAAGCTAATTATGCAGTTAGTGTTATGTGGTGTTGGTAATTGATTCATCAAACTTTTATTGCTTTTAAGCAGTTTTGAAGTACCGTGGAGCTTTGGTTCCAGACACCAAATGAACTGCTACACTTTTTTTTGTGAAAGATTTGTTTATTTGAAAGGCAGAGTTAAAAAGAGAGAGAGATATCTTTCATCCCTAGTTCACTCCCCCAGTGGCCAATTGGCTGGGACTGGGCCAGGCCAATCAGGAGCCTGGAACTCCATCTGGGTCTCCTCCCACATGTGTGGCAGGGGCTCAAGCACTTGGACCCTCTTTCATTGCTTTCCCAAGTGCATTAGCAGGGAGCTGGATCAGAAGCAGAACAGCTGAGACTGGAGCACTATTATAGGATGCTAGTGACACAGGTGGCAGCTTAACTGTTGTGCCAGATGCCAGCCCTGCTTTCCTTTTTTCTAAAGCTTTAAAAACAAATAGTCTCTGGCCGGCACCGTGGCTTAACAGGCTAATCCTCTGCCTTGCGGCGCCGGCACACTGGGTTCTAGTCCCGGTTGGGGCGCCAGATTCTGTCCCGGTTGCCCCTCTTCCAGCCCAGCTCTCTGCTATGGCCCAGGAAGGCAGTGGAGGATGGCCCAAGTCCTTGGGCCCTGCACCCTCATGAGAGACCAGGAGAAGCACCTGGCTCCTGGCTTCGGATCAGCACGATGTGCTGGCCGCAGCAGCCATTGGAGGGTGAACCAACGGCAAAAAGGAAGACCTTTCTCTCTGTCTCTCTTTCTCACTATCCACTCTGCCTGTCAAAAAAAAAAGTCTCTGATGTATCTGATCTTAATTCTTTTCCCAGACTTTTAACATCTTAACAAATATAGGGGGCTGGCGCCGTGGCTCACTTGGTTAATCCTCCGCATGCAGCGCCGGCATCCCATATGGGCGCCGGGTTCTAGTCCCAGTCGTTCCTCTTCCAGTCCAGCTCTCTGCTGTGGCCCAGGAAGGCACTGGAGGAAGGCCAAAGTGCTTGGGCCCCTGCACCGCATGGGAGACCAGGAAGAAGCTCCTGGCTCCTGGCTCCGGATCAGCGCAGCGCCGGCCGTAGCTGCCATTTGAGGGGTGAACCAATGGAAGGAAGACCTTTCTCTCTGTTTCTCTCTCTCACTGTCTAACTCTACCTGTCAAAAAAAATTTTTTTTTAAAATCTTAGCAAATATAATTTAAGCTTTAAATCAAGTCTTGTAATCTGTTGATAAAATCTTAATTAAGGACAGCTGTGAATGAGGACGATCTATTTGAAAAATGAAGCATTTTAACTAATGTATTTGAACTTGGAGGAAAACTGGGGGTAAGAAGTATACTTATGTACATGAATGATATCGCCTTTAATAAAACTATTAGACTTCCTACTTGTTAATTTCTAAGACCTTGAGGAGTTTGACATGCAGTGCAAATTCACTTACTTTGAGATGGTCACTGCTAAGGTGGCAACTTGAATATATGTTTTTTGCTTTAGGCCAGCTTCTTCAGGTGGTCAGAGCAGCCAATGGTGCCCAGTACATCTTTCAGCCTCAGCAGTCAGTGGTTCTACAGCAACAGGTTATACCACAAATGCAGCCTGGTGGAGTACAAGCTCCAGTTATACAACAGGTAAAAGAATTTTACTTTATGATCACCATGTTTTTTTTCTTCTGTGTGGATTTCCTGGGTGGTTCCCCCGCCTCTTGCCGTGGCTTTCCATGTACAAATTCTTACGCTTTTCCAGTGCTGTGGACCTTTTTGTTCTAAGTTCTTCCTGTACAGCTCATTGCTCAAGTTATATTCAACTTGTTTAAAACTGGGTAATTGTTACCTTTGCACATCCTCCTTCATCCCCTGAATGTGCTTCTCCATCAGTGGCAACACTCAGCATTCAGGCTCTGGAGCAGTGATTCAGTCTTTTTTTTTTTTTTTTTTTTGACAGGCAGAGTGGACAGTGAGAGAGAGACAGAAAGGTCTTCCTTTTTGCCTTTGGTTCACCCTCCAATGGCCGCCGCGGTAGGCGCGCTGCAGCCAGCGCACTGCGCTGTTCCGATGGCAGGAGCCAGGTGCTTCTCCTGGTCTCCCATGGGGCGCAGGGCCCAAGCACCTGGGCCATCCTCCACTGCACTCCCGGGCCACAGCAGAGAGCTGGCCTGGAAGAGGGGCAACCGGGACAGGATCGGTGCCCCGACCGGGACTAGAACCCGGTGTGCCGGCGCCACAAGGCGGATTCAGTCTTTAACAGGCATTTAGTGTCAGGGTCTTGACAAGCAGCTAGGAATTTGTGAGTGAGCAAGGTGGGACATGACACTAGTTTCATGATGCTTCTGTGTTTTCTGGAAAGGTTCGTGTGGATTCCTCCCTTACTTCTAGTAACCAAGGTGTCATTTAGTCCAACCAATTATTATTATTCTTATTTTAAAATTAATTTATTTGAAAGGCAGAGTTACGGAGAGGCAGAAAGAGAGAGAGAGGTCTTCCATCCAGTGGTTCACTACACAGATGGCCACAACAGCTGGAGCTGTGCCGATCCAAAGCCAGGAGCTTCTTCTGGGTTTCCCACATGGGTGCAGGGGCCCAAGCACTTGGGCCGTTTTCTACTGTTTTCCCAGGCCATAGCGGAGAGCTGGATTGGACGAGGAGCAGCTGGGACTAGAACCAGCGCTCATATGGGATATTGGTGCCACAGATGGAGGATTAACCTGTGCCACAGCACTGGCCTCAGAACCAGTATTTTTAAAGCCATCAGGTGGTTCTTATTTATAGCCAGTGTCAAGAATCATTGAACTTAGTCTCACAGTGAAGTGACAAAAGCCAGGAGTGGTTAATTGACTTTTGCCTTTGCTATAGCTATATCTGAAGCTGCTCTTAGACAAAAGTAGATTGAGTCTCCAGATTCTCAGTCCTCTGTTCTTCGTGTGGAGCTGGTATAGTATAATAGTACAGAGATGGGCTTCGAACCAGAAAGTTCAGGTTCAGATTTTGCCTTGTAGTGATGGCAAGGTTTGTAAGTTACTACCTCTCTCTCTATTCGTCTCAAACAAATAAACTAATAACTGTATAAGTCTTGGCCAATAAGTACTCAGTAATCAAACAGTTTTGCTTTAGAAGATGTTTTTCTTGCAGCAGCTTGAATGATAAAATAAAAATTTAGTGAATCTGTACTAGTTTACCATTGCTTTTGTACTTCATCAGCTTTAACTAAGTATGAGGTATGGCTGTTTCTGGTGATTCTTCAACATGTGAGCCTATTTCTTTATATGATACTTGATCCTGTAAGTAGTTCCTAACATGTGGTTTTCTTTTGCCACAGGTATTGGCCCCTCTTCCTGGAGGGATTTCACCACAGACAGGTGTCATCATCCAGCCTCAGCAGATCTTATTTACAGGAAATAAGACTCAAGTTATACCTACAACAGTGGCAGCACCTACACCAGCACAAGCACAGATAACTGCCACTGGCCAACAGCAGCCGCAGGCCCAGCCTGCTCAGCAACAAGCTCCATTGGTGTTACAAGTTGATGGAACTGGGGATACTTCATCTGAAGAAGATGAAGATGAAGAAGAAGATTATGATGACGATGAAGAGGAAGACAAAGAGAAAGATGGAGCTGAGGATGGACAGGTGGAAGAAGTAAGTTTCTAGTAAAAATCTTGAAATGAGAATCTGCATGATTATTTCTTGTTTTGCTTGTGCCAAACTAGTGAATTGTATCTTAATTTTTTCAGAGGCTCTTAGGGACTGTGCAACATAAAATTTAAGAAAAATAAGATTGTGTGGGCTGTATTCATAAAATACAGTTATTTCATGTAGTTAGTAATAAAACATAAAAATATACCACATTAAATCATATTAATAAAATAATTTAGTTTGTGAAATTAATTCTAAGCATTTGGCTCATTATCAATGTGGCTTAAACATATGACACTGGTAGAATATGTAATTAATCTTTTGCTTCAGTAATTAAAGAGTTATGACAACATTTGGAGAGAGGAAACTCAAGAAAAACTAAATGTGACAAAATCATTTAAAATTTTTTTGTGGTCCATATTCCGTTCCAGTTTCTTCTGAAAACTTACACATAACCATATAGTTAAAAAATAAATCCTATTACTTAAAGTCTTTGTACCTCTCCCATTGCTCTCATCTTTATTCTGCCATCAGACTATTCGTTCATGCTTATGAATTTTATGTTTATCACAATCTTGCCTTTCTGTTTTACCAGGGACTTAAATCCCTGAATAGCATTTTGTCTAGTTTTGGCTGTCCATTTGTAACAAATGGAATAATTTTGTATGTATTCTACAAATTGTTGTTTTTAAAATTATGTTCTTGAGGTTCATACAAGATGTTATATATATCTATAATTAATTTAACTGTTAACTACATTTATTTACCCATTTTTCTAATCTAGTTAGCAATGGAGTCATTTCTCTTTGTTTCCTGTTAAGAAGTTACAAAATACACTAATGTGTATACTCTGAGGATCCATAAATAGTGGTGTCTCTAAGTGTGATACCTAAGCATTGAATTGTTGGATCCTAAAGCATATATATCTTTAACTTTATAGTAAAGTGCTAGATTGTTATACTGTTAAATTTCTACCATTTAGTGTATAATTGTGCTGGTCTCAGTATATACTCACTAATACATGATACTGTCAGGCTTCTTAATTTCTGCTATTCTGTTATGCCTACATACCTATTTTGGAATATAGTGTATCAGTGTAGTTATAGTATATACCTATATACCAGTGTCTCGTTTTTTGGCGGTGTTTCCTTAATTATTGATGAATTTTGGCCTATTTTAATTTACTATTTTTTTCATGTAGGTAAACTTAGTCTCTGTTTTTATTCCCTAGAGTTTTGATGCTATTCTAAGTGATAGAGTTTTACTGTATTTTTCGTTAGCAATATGGAAATGTATAAAACTTTTAATACTCATATTTGGTCCAGCCACCTTCCTAATGCCATATTACTTTTAGTATTGTATCTGTAGAGGTTTTTTTTTGTTTTCTCTGTTAAAAAAAAAGTAATATTATATATGGAAAATGGCAATTTTTCTTGTCTTCTTGGCTAAGCTCTTCAAAACAATATTGATTAAAAATGGACATCAGCAGAACTTTTATCTTGTTCTTCAACTTAAAATTAATCTTTCCAGTGGTTCACTGTTAAACATGTTTGCTGTAGGTTTTTCTATGACTATCCTTTATCAGGGTAAGGAAATACTCTCTCACTCATAATTAACTAAAAGCTTTTGCTTTTGCTTTTTAAACTAAAAATGAATGTTGAATTTCATTAAACGCCTTTTTTGCAACTATTAGATAATCAGATTCTTACTTTTAATCTGTTGTTATGGTGAGTTTCATTAATTGATTTTCTGTTTGTAGACCAATCGTGTATTGCTGGGATGGTATGACTTGATCCTTTTGTAGTTTGCTTTTTGAAAATTGGTAGATTTACTTTGTTTAGAACTTTTGCATGTATATTCATAAGTGATACGTTTCTTTTCTAATATTCTTCTTACCAAGTTTTCAGGTTTATTGAAGACTTGTAATAAACTTTTTGGAATTTTTCCTCCATTTTGATTTTTTTCTTAAAGATTGTACTGAATTCTATGAATATTAAAACATGCTATTAAAAAACATCTGGGTTAGTAATCTGTATTCTTGTATTGTTTCTCTTTTTGAGACAGTTTGGTAAGTTACAGTTTTCTAGAATTCTGTATATATAAGTACCTCAAAAAGTTAATGAGGCCTGCGCCGTGGCTCAATAGGCTAATCCTCCGCCTTGCGGCGCCGGCACCCCAGGTTCTAGTCCCGGTCGGGGCGCCAGATTCTGTCCCGGTTGCCCCTCTTCCAGGCCAGCTCTCTGCTATGGCTAGGGAGTGCAGTGGAGGATGGCCCAAGTGCTTGGGCCCTGCACCGGCATGGGAGACCAGGATAAGCCCCTGGCTCCTGCCATCGGATCAGTGCGGTGCGCTAGCCGCAGCGCGGTGGCCATTGGAGGGTGAACCAACGGCAAAAGGAAGACCTTTCTGTCTCTCACTGTCCACTCTGCCTGTCAAAAAAAAAGTTAATGAAAAATTAAAAGATAAAAAAGTTTGAAATCCATGCAGGTTTTTTTTCCTTGATAATTCCATGATCTTTTTGAAGACCCTACATATGAATGGTTTTCAAAATTTTTTTGTACCACCATAAACTGTCAATTCAGTTTTTCATAAACTTTTTCAAATAGTCATGTATTTATCTTAATTTTCTAACTAACATAAAATAATCATGTCATCGTTTTGGTGCCAGAATCATTTGTTGTAATTTATTCCGTTTGCTCTCGCTTCTAGTATTGTGGTGCCTTCTTTTTTTTTCTTTTTTTAAATTTTTTTTTCAGGATGAAACTTGATTTTTTTTTTTAATTTATTTTAAGATTTATTTATTTATTTGAAAGCCAGAGAGGCAGAGAGAGAGAGAGAGAGAGAGGTCTTCCATCTGCTGGTTTACTACCCAGATGGCCACAACAGCCGGAACTGTGCCCATCCAGAGCCAGGAGTCTGAACTTCTTCTGGGTCTGCCACACGGGTGCAGGGGCCCAAGGACTTGGGCCATCTTCCACTGCTTTCCCAGGCTATAGCAGAGAGCTGGATCAGAAGTGGAGCATCCAGGACTGGAACCGGCACCCATATGGGATACTGGCATTGCAGGTGGTGGCTTTACCTGCTGTGCCACGGCACTGGCCCTATTGTGCCTTCTTACTCTCTTTTTTTTTGTTCAGTCTTTCCAGAGATGTTGATTTCATTAGAATTCATTTCAGAGAATAAACGTTTAGCTTTGTTTATTCTTTCCACTGTGTTTCCCTGTTAATTTCCATTCTGTTTTTTTGTAGACCTGTTTTTTTATTGGACCTATGTAATATGTGAATCCTTTGGAATTGATTGAGTTTTGCTTGATATTTTGTATATGTTCTGTGCATATTTGAAACCTAAAAATGGGTGCATATAGGCTTAAAATTGTTTTTTTCTCAGTGAACTGAATCACTTATGATAATAATGTCTCACTTTATCTCTAGTAATGTGTTTATATATGTGTGTGTGCGTATATATATATAAAATATATACATATATTTATTTAACTATGGGGTCAGTTTTCATGATACTAGTAGAGCAGTACTGGTATTACTTATCATTGCACCAGCAAACACTGTTTAATAGGGCAAGAATTGACTTTCTACCAAAGGGTGCTTAGCTGATTATCCATATGAAAAATTGTGAAGTAGGACCCCCTAATTCACCTCATGTGCAAAGATTAAGTCAAAACAAGTCAGAGACCCAAATCTGTGAGCTAAAATTTTGAAACTCTCAGATGAAAACATAAAGTAAATCTTCAAACCTTGGATTTGACAATAGTTCCTTAAGTATGATGCCAAAAGTACAAGCAGCCAGTGAAAAAAGTGGACATTATAGATTTAAAACGTGTGTGTGAAAGGACAGTATCAAGAAGGTAAAAAGACGGCCTACAGAATCACAGATCATTTATCTGATAAGGATCCAGTATCCAGAATATGTAAAAAACTCTTACAGTTCAAAAACAAAAATCTAATGAAAAGGTGACCATAGGACTTTAATAGACATTTCCCCAAATGACACAAATAGCCAACAAGCACATGAAAAAATGCTCAGCAGCATTAGAAAAATGCAAACCAGAACCACAGTGAGATACTTCACACACACTAGATGGGTTTAACCAAAAAAGAAAATAAATGCTTGCAGGAATGTGCAGTCATTGGAACACTTGTGCATTGATGATGAGAATGTCAAATCTTGTAGTTTCTGCAGTGGTTCCTGAAAAAGTTAAGCATAGAATTAGCCATATGACTGAACAGTGTGCAAGATAATGAAAATTAGGTATCCACACACAAAACTAGTAAATGAATGTTCATAGCGCACTATTCATGATAATCTAAAAAATATAATCCAAATGTTCATCAATTGAGTATTAGATAAATAATATATATATGCTGTGAAATAATATTTAACCATGAGTAAGAATGAGTATGTATAGTGCTATGTGCTTCAACAATGTATGAACCTTGAAAACATGCCAAGTGAAGGAATTTAGATATAAAATACTGCATATTATATGATCCATTTATGCAAAAAAGCCAGAATAGGCAATTGTGTAGACAGTGCAGATTAGTGGTTGCCGGAGGATAGGAAGGGGGATTGGGGGTGACTACTTAATGAGTAAGTATGAAACATTCTGGAACTAGTTAGTGGTGATAGTTATATGCATTATGAATGTCTTTAATATGACTGAATTTTGTACTTTAAATTTGTTAAAGTTACCAATTTAAACTTAATAATTTATTTTTACATTTTATGTTGGTTATGGTCTGTTTTAGGTTATAGGCTACATGTACATGCATGTGTGTAAATATGTGTTGGCCCAGACTTAATATTTTATTTTCCTTTCTACTTTAATTCTGTCCTATCTTTTCTTTATCAGGAATGTGAGCTACATCTTTTATCATCTTTTATCATCACAACTGAGGTCAAGTTTGATGTAGTTGGTCATCTTTTTTTTTTTTTTTTTTTAAGATTTATTTATTTATTTGACAGAGTAACACAGAGAAAGGAGAGGCAGAGAGAGAGAGGTCTTCCATCTGATGGTTCACTCCCCAATTGGCCACAGTGGCCAGAGCTGTGTTGATCCAAAGCCAGGAGCCAGGAGCTTCTTCTGGGTCTCCCACATGGGTGCTGGGGCCCAAAGACTTCAGCCATCCTCTACTACTTTCCCAGGCCACAGCAGAGAGCTGGATCAGAAGTGGAGCGGCCGGGTCTCGAACTGGTGCCTATATGGGATGCCGGCGCTTCAAGCCAGGGTGTTAACCAGCTGCGACACAGCGCCAATCCTTAGTTGGTCATCTTATACTCAGAATTTATTTTGGCCCTTCTCTTTGGTTCCAAGATTTCCAGTCCCATCTTTTTTTTCTTTAATACTTGAATCTTAATTATTCTTCATGCTTCCCTCTCCCATAAGCATCACAATGGTATGACTGTTGATTTGTATTCAGAGTCCTAGTCGTTTATTTGTAGACACAGGCCAGACTACTAGAACATTGTTATTGCCCATCTTTTCTCCTCCAGTTTCACCAGTTTTCTCTTTCATACTGTTTCTGGTACATGGTACCGTTATCTCATTAAACTGTGTGTGTGTGTGCACATACGCATACCATGAACATAGTATCTTCAGCTGTTGTTGAAAAGTTCGTCAGTATTACTGAAGTGTCAGCAAGAAAGTAAGCAGCAATAGTTAACCTGTCTAACTTCCAAGTTCAAAAAAGATGGTCAACTTTGTCATTTTTTTTATGATTAGCGTAAGAAAATAGTTCTCCACAATAACTTTTTAAGATACCCAGAAGAAAATATACATATAAATTTAGATGCATTTGCTATTTGGTTTTCAGAAAATATCAAGGTGACTATATTGCTTTCATTGACTATTTAAGGGCTTTTTTATAATACACTGGATATAAACATACAGACTTTCTTTTATTTGTAGGAACCACTCAATAGTGAAGATGATGTGAGTGATGAGGAAGGACAGGAACTCTTTGACACAGAAAATGTTGTTGTATGCCAATATGATAAGGTAAGGATTTTATTATCAGATGACTGATGTTATTTCTGTTGTAGTTTTTTCCCTAAACCAACCTTTTTGCCTTATTGAAACATCAAGGTAAGTGATTAATACCTGTTATATTCATTATAAAAAATGTAAGAACATTGTTATAGGGGGCCAGTGCTGTGGCGTAGTAGGCTAAACCTCCGCTTGCAGTGCCGGCATCGCGTATGGGTACCAGTTCATGTCTTGGTTGCTCCTGTTCAATCCAGCTCTCTGCTGTGGGCTGGGAATGCAGTAGAAGATGGCCCAAGTCCTTGGACCCTGCACCCACGTGGAACACCATGAAGAAGCTCCTGGCTCTTAGCCCCAGATTGACCCAGCTCTGGCCATTGCAGCCATTTGGGGAATGAACCTGTGGATGGAAGACCTTTCTCTCTGTCTCTCCCTCTTTCTATCTGAATTCTGCCTCTCAAATAAGTAAATAAAATTTTTTAAAAAAAAGCATTGTTATAGTCTCTTAGATTGTTTTACTAGAACGAGATTGATTTTTGTATGTTTAAGAATAAGTTTTTCTATTTATACTTTTTTTATTTAAAAAAAAGATTTATTTATTTGAAAGAATTTGATAGAAAAATAGAAAGATCTTCTGTCCCTTGGTTCACTTACCAAATAGCTACGAAAGCAGGAGCCAGGAGCCTGGAACTCTATCCAGATCTCCCATGTGGGTGGCAGGGGCCCAATCACTTGGGCCATCTTCAGCTGCTTTTCCAGGTGCATTAGCAGGGAATTGGATCAGAAGTGGAACAGCCAGGATCAAACCAGCACCTTTATAGGAGGCCAGCACTGAACACTATGAATTAACCCACTGTATCAGAATGCTGGCCCCTATTTAGACTCTTGACCTGTAAGTGAAATAAACAAGCCACTTTGGGGGGATCATCCTTTTTTTTGTTAGTTCATTGTTAAAGATTTATTTATTTATTTGATAGACGGTTACAGAGAGAGCTGGAGATAATTCCATCTGCTAATTCACTCCCCAAATGACCTCACCATCCAGGGCTGGGCCAGGCAAAAGCTAGATGCCTGGAACTCCATCCTGTTCTCCCATATGAGTGGCAGGGGCCCAAGCATTTGAACATTTTCCACTACTTTCCCAAGTGCATTAGAAGGGAGCAGTATGAGAAATGGAGCAGCCAGAACTTAAATCAATGCTTGAATGGGATGCAAGCTGCACCACAATGCAGGCCTGTACTTTTTTGTTTTTAAACTAAGAAGAGGACTAAGGCTATTTGAAAGGCAGAGTTAGAAATCTTCCGTCCAATGATTCACTCTCCAAATGGCTGCAATGGTCAGAGCTGGGCCAGTTTGAAGCCAGGAGCTTTTTCTGGTCTCTCATGAGGGTGGCGGGGGCCCAGGTACTTGAATCATCTTCCCTTGCTTTTCCAGGTAAATTAGCAGGGAGCTACCTAACGTCAAACCCATGCCCATATGGATGCCAGTGCCACAGAGGGAAGCTTAACCTACTGTACCACAGCTCTAGCCCTAATGATTAATTTTTTCTGAAAGTTAGAAATTATTTAGCTTTGCTATACTTGGGTAACATAAGGAATTTCTAAACCAAATTCTGTGAGAATTACCTGTTGACTCATTATATTCTTAATGCTTTTTTATTTATGTATTTGAAAGGCAGAGACGGGGCCACCGCCATGGCCAGTAGATTAATCCCCTTCCTACAGCGCCAGCTACTCCTCTTCCAATCCAGCTCTCTGCTGTGGCCTGGGAGAGCAGTGGAAGATGGCCCAAGTGCTTGGGTCCTTGCACCCATGTGGGAGACCCAGAAGAAGCTCCTGGCTCCTAGCTTTGGATCAGTGCAGCTCTGGCCATTGAGGCCATCTGGGGAGTGAACCAGCAGATGGAAGACCTCTCTCTCCTCCCTGCCTCTCCTCTCTCTGTGTAATTCTGACTTTCAAAAAAAAAAAAAAAGGCATAAAGAGATCTTCCATCTGCTGGTTTACTCCCCAAATTCCTGCAACAGCCAGGATTGGGCCACACTGAAGCCAAGAGCTAAGAACTGAGTCCAAGCCTCCCATGTGGGCAGTAGGGACCAATTCCTTGACCCACCACCTGCTACCTTTCAGGATGTACATTAGCTGGAGTCAAAATTTGAACCAGGAGTCAAAGTCTGGCACTCCAGTAAGGTGGAATCCTAACTGCCGAGCCAAAAACCTACCATATTCTTACTTCTTAAACAGAACACTTCGAAGTACTTTTATTTTTGTTGTGGTTGTTGAAATTTTTGTTGCCTTGACATTTAAATTGTAATACAATTTTGGTTTTGATATATTCATTTAAAACATGTAATTTCCTAGAGCAGAAGTATGAGGTTAAAACAGCAGGTAGTAATAAATCTTTATTGTCAAGAAATCTCAAGGGAATCATTTTCGACCAAATTACCCTGAACACAATTTCATTATAATAAGATGTCAGATTTATCAGTCAAGCCAGGACCTCTACCTAGCCTGACTGAAGAATATGCCTTCATTCTTCTAAGAGAATGATTAATTTCTCCTTTGGCACAAACTGTACATATTTTTTAAATGTTAAATTGTTTAAATGTTAAAATTGGTTTATTACCAGAGACATTAAAGTTTTAACCAGTACACTAAAAATAGCTTTAAATGGCATGTTAAATGATGAATAGTTTTAAAGTTTGCAGAGTTATCTTTTTAAGAATCAAATGACTGGGGCCAGTGTTGTAACATAGTGGGTAAAGCTGCCACATGTGACATCAGCATCTCATGTGGGCACTGGTTTGAGTTCCGGCAGCTCCCCTGCTAATCTGGCTCCCCACTAACTGTGGCCATTTGGGGAATGATCCAGTAGATGGAAGATTCTCTCTCTCTCTATGTGTATGTGTTTATGTTTGTCTCTTCCTGTCTCTGTAACTCTACCTTTCAAATAAATCTTAAGGAACAAAATGACTGTGTTCTAAGGTTTTAAGGATTGGAGGGGTTTGGAGCTTGCTGTTTTAGCCAACAGTAAAGAATGGTAGTGCTCTGGGGTTGGATATAGCTTGAGCCAACTTGAATTTTAGGAGTTTAGTTTTTGAAACCTAAACTTTAGAGTTTCAATAATGTGTCAGTTTTAGAAGAAATAAAGTTTGTATTGCCAGTCAAATCAGAATCTTAGTCAAATGCTAATATTGTAGCAAAATTCTCACATTACTTAGTGTAGATAAGGAGATACAGAGGTCTTCCAACTGCTGGTTGACTCCCCAAATGGCTGCCATGGCCAGAGCTGGGCCAATCTGAAGCCAGTAACCAAGAGCTTCTGCCAGGTCTTCCACACAGGTGCAGAGCCTCAAGCACTTGGACCATCTTCTGCTGTTTTCACAGGCCATAATAGAGACCTGGATTGGAAGAGAGGAGCAGATGGGACATGAACCAACATCCATATGGGATGCTGGTTCCACAGGTGGATGCCAAGCCCACTATGCCACAGCATTGGCCCTCTATTTCACTATAACACATTTTGATTGAGTAGTTTAAGAGGCCTTTCTCCTGGCATATAGGACATTAATTCATGAAGTAAATGAATGGCTTTTCAAGTTGTATTTTCTGCATTTCTTAAAATTAAAGTATTTATCATCTACTACTCAATGTGATTTCAGGGCTGAGTATTTGGACTATTATTTAACCCATGGAACTTTTCTACATTTCTTTTTTTGCTGGTTGCCCTGCTGTAATCAATTTCTTGTCTATGGAATTTCTGTTCCTTGACTACTCATCACTTTTTTTATTTTTGTCTATATAATTTCAGTATCTTTCAGGTTGCAGTCATTAATTTCAGGTTGCAAATGAATTTGCATGCATAGGTTTGGGATATTTCTATATAGGGAATCAAAGAAAAGGAGAGACAGCGGTCTTTTTCATTCAACAAGAACTCAGGAGTGTCTATGATGTCCCAGGACATTATTCTATGAGCCTGAAATACACTAGTGAACAAAGCAAAACAACATAATCCCTGTCATTGAAGTTTACTCTCATGAAGTGAGGCATGCTGGGGCCGGCACTGTGGCACAGCAGGTTAACGCCCTGGCCTAAAGCATCAGCATCCCATATGGGTGCTGGTTCTAGTCCCGGCTGCTCTACTTCCAATCTAGCTCTCTGCTATGGCCTGGGATAGCAGTGGAGGATGGCCCAGGTCCTTGAGCCCCTGCACCCATGTGGGAGACCCAGAAGAAGCTCCTGGCTCTTGCTTTCGCATCGGCACAGCTCCGGCTGTTGTGGCCATCTGGGGAGTGAACCAGCTGATGGAAGACCTCTTTCTCTGTCTCTGCCTCTCTCTGTAACTGTCTTTCAAATAAATAAAAATAAATCTTTAAAAAAAAAAAAAGAAATGAGACAGATGCTAAAACATAATTGATTAATTCATTAATATGGTATATTAGAAACTGGTAGTTTGAAAAATACTACATAGGGAAGGGGTGGGGACAGGTTTCAGTTTTAAACAGAATAATCATAGTAGTTCTTTCAAGAAGGTGGTATTTGAGCAAAAAGCTAAAGACAATTAGCTCCTCTGTTATCTGCTGGTATAGGCTGCCAGCTGTGTGTGAGAAACTGCAAGGACAAAACTTGGCTGGACTGGAGTAGGAAGTCAGTACAGTAGTTAGTTAAGTCAGGTGGTGTGAGTCTTTGTGAGGATGGACTCTTAATCCACTTGAATCAGAAGTCTGTTAAAAGGTTCAAAAAACAAAAAGTATCATCCAATTTAAATTTTAAAAAGATTACTTTGCCTTCTTTGTTGAGAATAGTTGTAGGGAGGAAGCAAGGGTTAAAACAAGGAGTCTGTTTAGACCAAGATGTTGTAATAATCCAGGTAAGTGATATTGTGACTCATACTATGGTGACAGTGTTCAAATTGGTGAGAAGTGTTTGGATCTTGGACTTACATGGAAGGGAGGAGTCAGTAAATTTTCCTGACTTTCTTGGATGTATAATAGGAAAGAAAAAGAGAGAGTAGATATTTGGTACAGCAGTTAAAACACCTACATCCCAGATTTCAGGGTTTGTGTTCCATTTCTGGGTCCACTTCTAATTCTAGCTTCCTGCTAATGCCCACCCTTAGTGCCAGCAGGTAATGTCTCAGGTACCTAGATCCCAGCCACACAGGGGAGACTGGATTGAGTTTCAGGCTCCTGGCTTTGGCCTGGTCCATCTCTTATTGTGAGCATTTGAGAAGTGAACCAGTATATGGAATCGACCCCCCCACACACACACGCGCGCCTTTCGAATAAAATGAAAGTAAATGTAATGATAAATATGTGACATTTAATATTTTTAAAAGATTTATTTATTTATTTATTTGAAAGTGTTACACAGAGGAGGAGAGACAGAGAGATAGAGAGGTCTTCTATCCTCTGGTTCACTCCCCAATTGGCCGCAACGGCCTGAGCTGTGCCAGTCCAAAGCCAGGAGCTAGGAGCTTCCTCTGGGTCTCCCACGCCGGTGCAAGGGCCCAGGTACTTGGGCCATCTTCTACTGCTTTCCCAGGCCATAGCAGAGAGCTGGATAGGAAGTGGAGCAGCTGGGTCTCGAACTGGTGCCCATATGGGATGCTGGCACTGCAGGTGGCAGCTTAATCCACTACGCCACAGTGCTGGCCCCAATATTTAATATTTTTTTAAAAAGAAGAATCAAGAGGCCAGCAGTGTGGTGCAGCAAGTTAAGCTGTTGCCTGCAGTGCCAGCATCCCATCTCAGCGCTGTGTTAAGTCCCAGCTGCTCTACTTCTGATCCAGCTCCCTGTTAATGTGCCTGGAAAAGCAGTGGAAGATGGACCAAGTCCCTGGGACCTTGCCACCCACATAGGAGACCCGTAAGAAGCTCCTGGCTTTGGCCTGACCCAGCCCTGGCCGTTGGGGCCATTTGAGTGAACCAGTGGGTAGAAGATCTCTCTTTCTGTCTCCTCCTCTCTCTGTAACTCTGCTTTTCAAATAAATAATTAAATCTTTTGGAAAAAAAGGATCAAGAATATGATTTGATATGACTATGATTCTTGATTTGTTGATGAGGGACTAGAAAGAAGGATGATGATGCTGTCAGTGTGTTTGGGAAAGACTGTACATGAGCAAGTTTGAGAGAGATTATTTCCTTTCTGTACACAATAAAGTTTGGTCTCAGGCATTGAAGTCATCTATCTTTTAATGTAGATTTTAACATCTACATGGTATATTTAGAGCAGAGGTATTTGACCACTGATGCAAGAGTTTTAGCCCACTGTTTTAACTTTGTTGTACTGTTTTGTTTTTTTTTTTAATAAGTAAGAAAAGTTTGAATGTAGAGGAGGAACATGAGAGTGATTTTTAAATACATGAAGCATTGTTTTAAAATCTCAAAAGGCAGAACTAGTATCAATTAATGGAAATTGGAAGAAACATTTCATTGAGTAGTAAAATATGAAAGACAAAAAAGAGAGCATTCCCAGAATAGAGCAACTTAATTTGGAATTTCTTTGCTTCCCCCTCCCCTCTTCTCTAATTATATCCAAGCCAGCAATAAATAGCCATTTGCCAAGAATATGCCATAGTGAAAGTTTGGATTGCACTGCAAGGGTAGACTGTAGAATTTTAAGAACTGGATCGCAGAAAATACCTGTAGGTGGTGAACATTTCTGCATTATCATATGAAACAGACTGATACAATAAGAAGAGTATTGGACCAGAACTTGAAGATCATCTTTGTCACCTGATAGCAGTAAACCCTCAGTCAAGTCACTGAACCTTTCTAAGCTATAATTTCTTTCCTTTTGGAAAGTGAATGCCTGAACTAGTTGATTTTGAAAGGTACCTTAATATCATAGAATAGGGAGAACTGTGGGGCCTTTATTGCAGAAGATGTGCAATTTGAACTAAATGATTTCAGTATTTTGGCTTAACTGTGGATATAGTTTATTGAAATAGGCTGTAAGTCACTGGATGATTAGTATTCCTTCAGATGTATTTAAGTACTACAATGCGTAAAGTTCTGTGTTAGATTTTGAGAACACTGGAAAGAATTTTATTTTGATAGAAGGAATCAGGTCACGAATTTGTTGTTGTTTTTACTTTTAAATTGTGTAGTATTAGAAATTCTGTATGTAGTATTACTTACAGTTAATTCTATAAGTTGCCTTTGTGATTTTGTTAGTTAGAAAAAGTTTCAGCTGCTGAGATTAGGGAAAGTTTTTGTGGAAGACACTGTCACTGTACTTAGGCCCCTGCACCCACGTGGGAGACCCAGAAGAAGCTCCTGGCGAAGCTCCAGCCATTGTGGCCAATTAGGGAGTAAACCAGTGGATGGAAGACCCTCTCTCTCTCTGCCTCTTTCTCTCTCTGTGTAACTCTGACTTTCAAGTAAATCTTTTTTTTTTTTTTAAAGTGTATATGCAAGCCTGGTAGGATGTATTTAACAGAGAAATATTAGCTACTTTAATGAACATAAGTTTGAGAAGCTATAAAAATAAAAATTACAGATAAATTCATTACTTGTTTTAAAATGCACCTACTGAGTGAATTTTATTTTGTCAAGTTAAACTTTATTAAGAAACCAATTTCCAAATATGGTCTTGTATAAGACAGTGTTGCAGGATTTTGTAAATGGATTTTTATTGTCCTTTGTTTTCTGATTGTATTTCTTCTACTCTTTAAATTTTGTTTTTGTTTATTTAGATACATAGGAGTAAAAACAAATGGAAGTTTCATCTTAAGGATGGCATTATGAATCTTAATGGAAGAGATTATATATTTTCCAAAGCCATTGGAGATGCAGAATGGTGAAGAGTCGCCTCTTTTCTTTTATAAATAAAACAAAAGAAACTTAAAAAAAAATTTAAAACAGACGGTTTGAAACTTGGGACATAGACCAACCAAAATTTCACTTCTGCATGTCAGAAAAGTGCAGTAGAAGCAAAGCTACTGGAACAAAGATAGACCTTGACAACATAGACACTACTCTAACTGGCAAGCCATGGAACTGTAGCACCTGGGGTTGTTGGGGGGTGGAGGGGTGGGGTGGGTTTTGTGTAGGAAAACCATAACTGTTGATTTTAAATACAGGTACCTGCCACTGGTAATTAGCATGTAAAGCTTTCTCTATATTCCTTCCTCCAACTTGGATTCAATCAGAAGATAACTTGTTGGAATGAACTGAAGAAACTTCCCTTTTGATAGATTGAATTGAAACTGCTTATTGTATGTGGTTATATTTGGTAAAAATTGCGTGTGAGGTTTTTACAAAAGGGTAAGAATTACGGTGTTGAATTTTAATTCACTTGTATAAGAAAACAATTTAACTCATAATAGGTCTTAAATATTTTTACTTGCTGTTCTCCCTCAATAATATATACCTCTTCCTTCCTGGCTTAATGAAACAGCTACTTATATTTAAAGGAGGTTATCAGTGATCACAGTTTAAAGAAAGAATTTGACCCAGGTATGAATATTTTAATTAGGTTTTCAGACTTATTAAATGCAGTTTGATGACATGGGTCTTGACTGTGTTGAATGGAATTAAAATGACAACTTTAATTTCCTTGCCAAAAGCTTATTTCTTTTAGTTACCACCTTAAAAAGAAACCCCAAATTGTCTCCTCAGGAATACATTTTTTTTTGACAGAGGACCATCTGGTTGAGTTGTATTGCACATGAGTGTTTGCCGACTTTCCTGTTGGCTGCAGTATGTGCTTACACATGTGTTTAGTCTTTTCCCATTCAGATAACATTCTGTGCGTTGAAGCATAGAGCAGGTGATGAGGACCTGGATTTTTATTAAGAAATTTAGTAATTGTAAAGGTCTCTTATGTTTACTAGTAAGAAATAAAGGACTTACTATTCTAATTGAACAAATTTTTTAGAAACAGCTTTGTAATTTGAGAGGGAAATTTGGGGGATAGGAAAGGGGGTGGGCCACTAAAGTACATATTTACCTCTTCATTTGGTGACCCTTCCAGGCCATTGATAATACAGACATGGGCTCCAGTTTGCAGATCTGGAAGAAAGCATAGAAATTTGACTCATACATTAAAAATAATAGAAGTGTAATAAGTGTATTAAGAATGCATAGTTCTGTATTTTGTAAGGGGCTCAAAAGAACAATATGGCACTGCTGTGTTGAGCGTGAATTAGCTGCTTGGGAGAGCAGCAGAACACTTGTCTTCACTTTTGTGTTCTTAAAACTGATTTGACTTCATGGATTATTTTGACAAAATTCACATGTGTTTAAGTTGCTTGCCTGTTGATTTTTTTTTTAGTCTTCCAGTTTTGTCTTCCTTTTATTTGCCTTTGTGTGTTTCCAGAAGTAACACTTAAACACTTTAAAGTACATTGCAAAGAAGAAAACTGTGAGCTATTATATAGTGGTTTTTTTTCTTCCTTTTTTTTTTTAATCATAAGTCTTTAACCTTTTCAAAAAGCCCAATTTTTTTTTTTACACTTACTTCACACCCTACTTACCCACTTGGTCACGTTAAGTTCTCTGAACTTTAGTATAAACGGTGGTGTCTAGCATGCTAACAATTAGGTTTTATTTAGATGCCATAACTGGTAATAGTTTTTATTTTGGTTATAGTAATTTAGTTCTTTGAGGGAAGGTTTGTTTACCCTCTATTTTGAAAGCAGACACAGGTTTATTAAGACAGAGAAGAGGAGGAAGGAGAGAGTAAAATCACAGAAGTCCTGTTGTTCACTTACCCTTCAGTATAGTGCTAGTAGGTTTCTATTTACACATTGAAGAAGTTAATGACCTGAACTACCTATGAAAATTTAGCAGTGCTGCAGTGTTGCTTAAGTGAAATGCGTTGGCTGTCTAGTAGTTCTTATGCTACTGAAACTTGGATTATTGTATCATATTCAGCTCATGTCTTCGGCCCTCAGTGTAGACAAACATTCATATTAACAGTGGCATTGTATACTGACCTGCTTTTATAACTTTATTTTCAAACATGAACAACTACTGCTTTCAGAGTGACTCATTAGAGTTCTTTTGAAGCAGGAAACAACCATTTGTATTTGCACCTGTGTACTGCATATTAATTATGGCATATTTGGCAAATGCTTTTCTTTTACCTGTGAAAATACTGAAAGCTGGTTCAAACAACACTTCATACCAAATCGTGCTCTTATATATTATGTATTGTGTTAACTTTTTAATCAGATAGCATGTTTTAGTTTTATTATAGTGGCTTTTACTATAAGAATGTCATTTGCTTATCTTTTATTGTACTTGAATTCTTAATCATGCTTTTAACATTGTATTTAACAAATCATTTCATTAGGTTACATCAAAATGTCATTCCTTTGAAAAGGCAAGGGATTCCCACTTTCAGAATTTTAAAATGAAAGTAGCTTATTCATGGAAAGGGGGAAATAGTTGAGTCTTGGTATTAAAGCAGTGGTTTCAGAAGAGGATTTATTTTGATTTGCACAGATGATGATGGCACCTTTTACTTAAAAACAAAAAGAAAATTAACATTAGTCAATAGTGCTAAGGAAAATTCACACTAAATTACCATATAAAGTGTGGGAATGTGTGCCTTTCAGTTATACAAGGAACTCTTGCTTAGTAGTTATTTGGATAATCAAACCACTTGCATGCCTGAGAGCACATTTAATCTCCATGGAGTGCCACTTGTGGCTGAAACAACTCTGTAACGTGCAATTAGTACCTAGAGTAAATGTCTGTTTGAGGGAGATCTCTATATTGAGCGTTTATTTTTTTAAATGCTCACATTTCTTTATTTTAATTAAATGCCATCAGAATGTCACATTTTTACACTGTTGCCTTTTTTAAAATCAAAGCCACTCTGATGTTATTCTTTGATTACATCAAGATTTGAGCAGTGCATATAGTGATTGAAATGTGTTTTTCACAGCATAATAGATGCTGGGTTTTGAAAACTAGAACATAAAAATATAGTATCTTTTGTATAAAAGCTTTCTTTTGCTATAGGGAAAATGGGCAATTTGGTTTTCCTTGTTTTCTGGCTTTGATGGAGGAATGAAAAGTTGTCTCCCTCTAAGGGTAATCTTTTTATTATCTCATAGCAATAATATCATTATTATCAGAGGGTAAGATACAAGAAACAGACATGATTTCCCTTTATAACATAACATTTTCTTCCACTTGAGAAAAATTCATTTATTTTCAGGTTATTTCATCTTGAATTTTTTGAGCTTTTGTGCAATGTAATATTTTATTGATCTGTGTTTGTACATTTTCAGTTTGTTTCATGCCTATCTCCTGCTTACCTGTCTGAATCAGCTATAGCAGATTTTGAATTCATTGGTTGAAAAAGTTGTTTTATATGTTTTCTCATGGGTTTGTGTTAAATAATTTTGCATTTTAATCCTCTATTATGCTATGGAAATTATTATTTACTTTTTAAGCCTGCCTTAGTCTATTTTTGTCATTTTCTAAGGTTTAAAGAAGAACACACCAAACTTACTATTTTGTTTTGAGGAACAAAGGAGTTTTTGTTTTTCTTCCTTTTAAGGGAAGAACTGCATTGAGTTAATAATTACTCTTTCCGTCAAGTTTCCTTAAATCAGTCCAGTATGTATCAGGGCTGCAATTTTGGGGGAGGGGCTAATCTTTTTTGCTGTTCTGGGCTACTGTTGTCAACTGCTGTTGTACATACTGTTATGTCTAAGGGCGTAAATATATTTATTATGTTTGTAAAATTCATTCTGTACAATTGCAGATCAAGGTTGCTCTTCTGTGATATATGGGATATTATGTTTTAAAGACCATCTTGGAATACAATTAGAGAACTTAGTATTTTGATGTACTAAGACCTATTTTAAGTTTAATATTTTACCTTTGCAAAAACTTTAATTAAAGATGTTATTTAAAAAAAGTAACGTTGCTTGCTTTGCTTATTAGAATATGACATTGTTCTATAGATTAATGAATAAAATCATGCAATTGAGAAAGGAAATTGCTTTACATTTGTTAATGAGGATGAGTTTAACTCGAAAAAGAAGGTATCATTAAATTCTGTACCTTTAAAATAAATAGATTGGGATGTCAATCTGAATTATTAAACTCTTTAAAAATTCTTAATAGTAGCTTTTTAAAAAATTGTATCTTCTAGAGACAACAATTTAGTTGGGGCTAAATTCACATCAACAAAATGTCACTAAAACTGGATAAAAAGTAGCACATTGTATTAAATGGATATTTTCTACTCCAGAGCATTGATTACTTAGCATAAAATTTGAGAACATTATTTTCTTCTCTGTTTAGCTAAATCTTTTTCTCTTAGTTCAGAGTTTGTAAATAATTGCCTATTAAGAGAATTGGATTATTGAGGTTTGTATTACATATTGAATATATTTTGTGTTATTTTTAAAGATGCTAAATAATTAGCAGGTATTTTAATTTTTCAAATGGTTAAGAAAGCAGGCTTGCCTTTTGTAGCTTTTTTATCCTGTTAAAACTAGGAAACTTGCAGATTTTAACTATTAATCATAATAAAGATATTTTATTTATTGGCAGCAGGTCTTGTATTTTTACAATTTAATTCAAGCTCTTACATTGATTACAATCTTTTTGGCCTCAGTATCTCCATCTGCAAAACAAGATTTTAAAAAGTTTTTAAATTTTATTTATTTTAGATAGAGAAATCTCCCATCTGATGATTCTATCCACAAATGGCCACAGCAGCTGAGCTAGGGCTGAGACTGGGCCAGGCTGAAGCTGGAAGGCAGGAACGCACTCCAGGTCTCCCACTTGGGCAGTAGGAACCCAATCACTTAAGCCATCCCTTGCCGCCTCCCACTGTGTGCATTAGCAGGAAACTAGAATTGAGAGCAGAGCTAGTACTGGAACCCAGGTGCTCTGATGCAGGTGTCGCAAGCAATGTTTTAATCACTAGGGTGATTACCCTTCCTAGACACTTAAGATTTTGAGTGTTAAATGGGGTAAAGTTATTAGAATGGTGTTTGGTATAATGAGCACTCAGATGGCACAATTATTTGCTTAATTTCATACCTGATTTAAAACATGAAAGGCAAGTTTTTAATGGCTAAAAAATAGCAAAAAAGAATGTGATCTGATTAAGAGAGGCAATGAAAGATTTGGTTAATACCCAAAGAAATTAAGCCTGAGAGGTCCAATGATGTGCCAGTGGGAAGGTGAGTGATGAATATAAGTTTGGGATAATGAAACAATGGAGGAAGGCTTTTAAGCTTCCATCCTGCCCAAAAATGTCCTGAATTACATGTGTAAAATAGAAATTTCTCAGAGCTAAGACAACAGAACTGTAATATTTTTAAATGTAAGTGATTTTCCTAAACATTAGTCGATTCTGCCCAGTTCCTTCGAGGAGACAAACATTGAGAGTTGTCAAGGCTTTAGCAATGGATATGCCTGGTAATGTTTCCTTCATTTTGAAAGGTGCTCACTAATCTTGTGAAGTTGAGAGAAACTTATACACTAAAGATGTCATAGGTTAGGGTGGCAGTGCTATACAAGTAGGGCCAGAAAACCAACAAAATCCACCCAGGTTAGTTTAAAGAGACAAAGGCTTTTTTAAAATGGATTTTAAAATTTATTTATATAAGGTGAACAAATTACATGTGTTTCATATAGGCAGATGTAGGAGCATAGCAGTTATTCCCACCCCACTTTCCCTCCCACCTATTCTTCCACCCTGCCTCTTTCTTCCTTTCTTATTTTTTCTTTTGATTTTTACAATGATGTACTTTATTTTTTCCCCAAAGAAACCTTTTATTTAATACAAATTTCCTAAGTATAACTTTAGGAATATAGTAATTCTTCCCACCATATCCACCCTCCCGCCCCCACTCCCACCCAATATCCTCCTCTCTCTCCCATGCCCTGTCCCATTCTCCATTAAGATTCATTTTCAGTTAAACTTTATTCACAGAAGACCAATTCTATACTAAATAAAGATTTCAACAGTTTGCGCGCACACACACACACACACAAAACACCTGTTTAGGAACAGGTTTTACAATTAATACAACTCATTGAGGACAGAGGTCCTGCGTGGGAAGTAAGTATACAGTGACACCTGTTGTTGATTTAACAACACTCGTATGACGTCGTTGATCACCCGAGGCTCTTGACATGAGCTTCGTAGGCTATGGAAGCCTTTTGAATCCACAATCTCCGTCAATATTTAGACAAGGCTATAAGGAAAGTGGAAGTTCTCTCCTCCCTTCAGAGAAAAGTACATCCTTCTTTGATGGCCACTTCTTTCCACTGGTGTCTCACTCACATGTTTTTTACCACAGTGTCTTGGCTTTCCATGCCTGAAATGCTCTCATGGGCTTTTCAGCCAGACCAGAATGACTTAAGGGCTGATTCTGAGGTCAGAGTGCTGTTTAAAGTGATTGTCATTCTATGAGTCTGCTGTGTGAGCTGCTTCCCATATTGGAAATTCTCTCCTTTTTAATTCTACCTACTATTATTACGACACTTGATCTTATTTATATGATCCCTTTAACATTTAATCCTATCTATATGATCACTTTAACATTTAATATGATTTTTTTTTTTTTTTTTTTTTTTTGGACAGGCAGAGTGGACAGTGAGAGAGAGAGACAGAGAGAAAGGTCTTCCTTTTTGCCGTTGGTTCACCCTCCAATGGCCGCCGCGGTAGCGCGCTGCGGCCGGCGCACCGCGCTGTTCCGATGGCAGGAGCCAGGTGCTTATCCTGGTCTCCCATGGGGTGCAGGGCCCAAGGACTTGGGCCATCCTCCACTGCACTCCCTGGCCACAGCAGAGAGCTGGCCTGGAAGAGGGGCAACCGGGACAGGATCGGTGCCCCGACCGGGACTAGAACCCGGTGTGCCGGCGCCGCAAGGCGGAGGATTAGCCTGTTGAGCCACGGCGCCGGCCTAATATGATCATCTTAACACTTAAGATGTCATTTTTACCACCCAGTGTAATGGGATTTGGGGTCTCATGGCAAATTTTTAAACTGTACCCTTAAATGTAAGTCCATAGGAATGTTTGCAGAACAATACAGCTTTACAGTTACAAACTTCATCCTCCCTCTCTTATTCCCATTCTTAGTTTTTACTAAAATCTATTTTCTATTTACTTTATTCTCATATGATTAACTCTATGTTAAGTAAGGAGTTCAACAAATATTGTGAAGAAGAGAGAAAAAGAACTGTTCCTTAACAGTCCAGTCAAGGACTGTTCAAGTCATTGCTTCTCAAAGTGTCAATTTCACTTCTACAGATTTCCTTTTAGGTGCTCTGTTCTCACAGATCAGGGAGAGCATATGGTATTTGTACCTTTGGGACTGGCTTATTTCACTAAGTATGATGTTTTCCAGATTCATCCATTTTGTTGCAAATGACTGGATTTTTTTTTTTTTTATCACTGTGTAGTATTACATGGTATATATATCCCATAGTTTCTTTATTCGGTTTCTAGTTGACAGGCATTTCAGTTGATTCCATGTCTTGACTGTTGTGAATTGAACTGCAATAAACATGGGAGTGCAGATAACTCTTTTATTTGCTGGTTTCATTTCTCTTGGGTAAATTCCCAGGAGTAGGATGGCTGGGTCATATGGTAGGTCTATATTCAGATTTCTGAAGTATCTCCAAACTGTCTTCCATAGTGATTTTACCAGCTTACGTTCCCACCAACAGATTAGGGTACCTTTTTCCCCAAATCCTCGCCAGCATTTGTTTGTTGATTTTTGTACGAAAGCCATTCTACCTAGGGTGAGGTGAAACATTGTCGTTTTGATTTGCATTCCCCTGATGGCTGGTGATCCTGAACATTTTTTCATGTGTCTGTTGGCCATTTGGATTTCCTCTTTTGAAAAATGTTAAGTCCTTTGCACATTTCTTAACTGGGTTGTTTGTTTTGTTGTGGAGTTTCTTGATCTGTTTATATATTCTGATTATTAATCCTTTATCAGTTGCATTGTTTGTAAATAATTTCTCCCATTCTGTTGATTGCCTCTTCACTTTCCTGAGTGTTTCTTTTGTAGTACAGAAGCTTCTCAGCTTGATGTAGTCCTCTTTGTGAATTTTGGCTTTGATTGCCTGTGCCTCTGGGGTCTTTTCCAAAAACTCTTTGCCTATGGTAATGTCTTGCAGGGTTTCCCCAATGTTCTCTAATAATTTTATGGCATCAGGTCATAGATTTAGGTCTTTAATCCATTTTTAATGGATTTTTGTGTAATATGTAAGGTAGGGGTCCTACTTCATACTTCTGCATGTGGAAATCCAGTTTTCCCAGCACCACTTGTTGAAGAGACTGTCCTTTTCCAGGGATTGGTTTTTGCTCCTTGATCAAATATAAGTTGATTGTACATGCTTGGATTGATTTCTGGCATTTCCATTCTGTTCCATCGCTCTATCCATCTTTTTTAAAATATATATAAAGTTAGAGGCAGAGGCAGAAAGAGAGAGAAAGAGAAGTCCTCCATCCACTGGCCCACACTCCAAATAACTGCAATGGCTGGAGTTGCACCAATCTGAAGCCAGGAGCCAGGATGCTCTCCGTGTCTTCAATGTGGGATCAGGGGACCAAGGGTTTGGGCCGTCCTCCACTGCCTTTTCAGGCCACAGCAGAGAGCTGGATCAGAAGTGGAGCAGCCAGGACTTGAACCAGCGTCCAAATGGGATTTTGGCATTGCTGGCAGCAGCTTTACACCCCACGCCACAGTGCCGGCCCCTATCCATCTGTTTTTGTACCAGTACCAGGCTGTTCTGATTATAACTGCCTGTAGAACGTCTTAAAATGAGACAAAGGTTTTTAATGGCTGTTTACTTTCATCAGAAAACATGTGGGGTGTTAGTTGTTTTGGCTTCTCAGATGTTAGCGCACTCTCCCTATGTTGCTTTATGTACCAAGTGGGCTGGAGAATAGTCCACATCTCTGTTCACAGAACTAAGTAGCAAGCTGAGGAATCACCTTTCTGCATCCAGAGCTGGTCAAGCGTGATGCCTTGACTTTGGATCTGGAGAGGATTAAAATGAAGTTGCAGTTATCTGTCACAGGTCCTGTCTACGACAGGTCAGGGCTGATGGTGTGATGATCACTGAGCAATGATGGCTGCCAATGGCAGCTTCCCAATCAGACTTCCTGGGCAGGGCTGTGGATTTGCTCCCGTGATTTAATTCTCGTCTGAGCTTGGTTTTCCAGCCTTCTGTTGATGCTTCATTCTAGCCTTCCAATCAGTTTCTTTTCTGCTTAAAATTGCCAGTCTCAGTCATCTGGGAATGAACCACAGTTAGCATTGATTGAGTTGGTGTCAATAATCTTGAAAACCAGTGTGTATGGCTTGGCTCAACAAGCTTACATGTCTGGTATTTATCCATTTGTAACCTGGGATAAACAAGGTTGATTTTCAGCAGAACTCTGGAAAAAATAAGGCATGGTCTTAAGAATCACGTTTCTGTGTCCTGCAGGGAGTCTTCTACCTTCACATTAACCCCTTCTCATGAGGCATTCACTATCTTATCTAAGTTCATCAAAGGAGAAATGTGACAACATTTGTAATACCAGTAATCACAACTGTGGTTAGCTGATTGATTATCCTTGAGCATAAAGAGATTTGCATTTTATTTAAGCCTGTTATGTGTTACATCAGCTACTTGTTCCAGTCCTTACTATATGTACTATAGACTCAAATTCAGACCCAATATAGTTTTTTTTTTTTTTTAAATTTATTTATTTGAAAGGCAGAGTTGCAGAGAGGCAGAGAGAGAGTGAGCTTCCTCCTGCTGGTCCACTC
This sequence comes from Lepus europaeus, assembly GCF_033115175.1. NCBI lineage: Eukaryota > Metazoa > Chordata > Mammalia > Lagomorpha > Leporidae > Lepus > Lepus europaeus. The sequence continues at coordinate 20,452,916 of NC_084848.1, forward strand.
CCCAAATGGCCATAATAATGGTCAGATCTGTGCTGATCTGAAGCCAGGAGCCAGGAGCTTCTTCCACATCTCCCACATGGATGCAGGGGCCCAAGGACCCAGGCCATCTTCCACTGCTTTCCCAGGCCATAGCAGAGAGCTGGGTCAGAAGTGGAGCAGCTGGGACTTGAGCCAGTGCCCATATGGGATGCCAACACTACAGGTGGCAGCTTTACCTGCTACACAACACTGGCCTCCCAATATAGTCTTGATGGAGTTCTTGCTTGGGAGGATTGCAGAATCAGTTCAAGACTCCTCGTTCCTAGCATAGCCATTCGCTGGAGGCCAAGCTGTGGGCTTGCCTATACAAGGCCACTGGAGGCTTACTTATAGGGGATGAAAGAGCACAGACTTATGCAAAGTCGGATCTCCCTGTACCTGTTCTAGCAGAAGTCGACCTGCCTTGGGCCTCTCTCGCTAAAATGTCTCCTTTCTTGGTGTGAGTATTCATCAGCCCTGGGCCCTAACCCAAGGTGCCACTTAGTTCTGCATTATAAAGAGTGTGTGTATGATATGTGCTTAATGCATTTCCATGTTCTTTGACATGGTCTCTCTATTTCAGAGCCTTCCACAGCCAAGGGAACTTGTGTGGAGTGTTGTTATTTACAAATGGGGCAAGCAGTAAAGGGGGAAGATGGTTGCTGAGAGATTCTATAGACCTAGCTTTTAGTGGAGCTGAAAGAAATGCTTAGAAATACTGATTCTGATGAAAAGATGAGGACTGGACTAGGAGTGGATATTCTAAGTGCCAAATACTTTGCCTGCTCGCTTAATTCTTAGAGTAGCCCCCAAGCCTGGGTTCATTTTACAGATAAATTGATAGAGCTTCATAGAGGCCAAGTAATTTGCCTAACATGGCATAGCAAGATGACAGGGAACCTTGGCAAGATTAGCAGTGCCAGTCCAAGACTTCCCACCCTAGCACAGTTAGGTTGAGATAGATCTCTCTGTTCTCTTTGTGGGAACGAAAGGTGTCTGCTTTAGGTAAACCTGTTGTTAAGAGGCTCTGACCCACTAACACTTGGCCTCAGTTTCTGTTCAAAGGCGGTACTCTGGGGTCCCTCCTTCACGCTGCTGTCTGCACTCACCACTCTGAAAGAAAGGGACACAAAAACACTACCAGGGACCGTGACAGTGAGCTCCCTCCAGAGTTATTCCACGCCCTTGGGATCAGCAAGACAATCAGTCAGGGTTTTCCCCCTCAAATAGTTAAAGGAGCTACAAGAAAATAATGTGTTTTTAGCAAGCAAAAAACAGAATATTTGGTTTGCCCAAATGACAGTTGTCTACACTCAGCTGTCTTCACTTCTGGTGAGTTTAATTAAGCAATAGAAGTTTATACCCAAGAGAGCTCCCTCTGGCAAGGTGGCTCTGGTTTCTGGGGCTAGTTTCACAGCAGGGTGCACTGAGGATATAAAAACTCAGAGGCATATGTCCTGTGATTGTTTCTATGGCTAGAAAGTTGTCATCGTCGTCCCTGCCAAATTCATGTGTTGGAAGATGGGGCCTTTGGAGGGTGCCTGGCAGCCCGTATTGCCTGGGCTGCCCAAGGTAAAGCCGTCATGCTGTCCTCCTGGGCACATTTTGCAGCGCTGGTGTGCGCAGACCACGAAGCAGTCTGTCGTGGGAGGAGCAAACCACGGAGAGAACTGTTGGCAGAGAATATAAACAATTCTAAGGCAGATTAAATTTGATGTGCTTTTTATTATTACCATGTGCCAGCAATCCTAGATGATGTCAGTAATAAAAACACACCTTCCCCAAGGACCGTCATTGTGGCACAGCAAGTTAATGTGCCTCAGAAGGCAACAGAACATAACCCAAGTACTTGGGTCTCTGCCACCCACACAGGAACCCAGTTGGAGTTCCTGGTTTTGGCCTGTCCCTGCCCTGGATATTGAAGCCATTTGGGGAGTACACCAGCAAATGAAAAATTCTCGCCCTCCCTCCCTCTCTCCCTCTTTCTCTCCCTCCCTCCCTCTCTCCCTTTCTCTCTCTCTCCCCCTCTGTCTTTTTCTCTCCTCCCTCTTCTCTTTCTGACACTCTGCCTTTCAGATAAATAAACCTTGATAAATAAAACTACTCACAAAAGATTATTTTGTTCTAATTGGTCTAATTTCCACAGTTAGAGAATTATTTTCATTTTTTCTTAGCTGTAGTCAATTACATATGCAATTTGCTATATTAACCATTTTATTTATTTTTTAAAAGATTATTTATGTGAAAGAATTACAGGGGCTAGCTAGCGCTGTGGTGCAGTGGGTTAACGCCTTGGCCTGAAGCGCCAGCATCCCATATGGACGGTGGTTCGAGTCCCAGCTCCTCCTCTTCTGATCCAGCTCTCTGCTATGGCCTGGGAAAGCAGTAGAAGATGCCCCAAGTCCTTCGGCCCCTATACCCATGTGGGAGGCCCGGAAGAAGCTCCTGGCCTCGATCGGCACACTTCCGGCCGTTGTGGCCAACTGGGGAGTGAACCATCAGATGGAAGACCTCTCTCTCTGCCTCTCCTTCTCTCTCTGTGCAACTCTGATTTTAAAGGAAAATAAATTAAAATCTTGGGAGAAAGAAAGGAAGGAAGGAAGGAAGGAAGGAAGGAAGGAAGGAAGGAAGAAATTACAGAGAGATGTTCCATCTGCTGGTTCACTCCCCAAATGGCCACAGAAGCTGAGGCTAAGCCAAGCGAAGCCAGGAGCCAAGAGCTTCATCTGGGTCACCCATGTGGGTGCACCAGCCCAAATACTGGAGCCATCTGCTGTTTTCCCAGGTGTATTAGCAGGGAGCTGGAATGGAAGTAGAGCAGCAGGGACTTGAACCAAAACCCATATGGGATGCTAGTTTCGCAGGTGGTGGCTTTATCTGCCTCCATCTTAACCATTTTTAAGTGTACAGTTCAATGGTATTAAATACATTGAGTTTAATAATACATTGTGAGCTTCACTTATGTTACATAAATATAATAAGCCAATCAAAACATACTGTATGATTCTACTTAAATGAGTAATCTGCAGTAGTCAAATTCTTAAAAAGTACAGGTGCTGTTAGGGGCTGAGGAAAGGGGGATATTGGGGTTTGTTTAATGGGTATAAAGTTTAACCATCTTGCAAGATGAAAAAGTTCGGGGGGCCTGTAACACACTCAAAGTGAATATACTTAACACTACTGATAGTTGAAGATAGTAAGTTTATACTGTGTGTGTGTTTGCCACAATCAAAAAATAAAAGAAAGAAAAGCATACATATCTTAATAAGCATTGTGTTCCCTGTGGAAGTTAATTTGAACAACTTCCAGTTACACAGCCAGGCACCAATAGGACAGGCACACCCACACTGGTTTGTTTCTAGACTAAATTCCTGTGGGTTCAGAACTGCTGCTCGCTTGGGTCTCAGCTCCTGCCTCAAGCTCCTGTGACAGTACACAGTTCTCTGTTTAAATGGTAATTTAGAAAGGACTTGTTGGAATAAAATAGCTTTAAGGAAAGAAACAATTTAATTCTTCAATTGCATCTTTCAGTGAGACCACTGGAAGTTTTTATCTTGTTTCAGGATGAAAGAAAGTGTACAAACAGTGCAGTGCATTCCTTTTGGTTGGCAAATGCAACTTTTAGTCCATACGTGAAACACATTCATTTCATTTCATGATTATTGCTAAAAATAACTGTTCTGGGGGAGGGAGTATTTAAAAATGAAACCCTTTGCATGTCAAATATGCCAAAAAATTGGGCATTTGGATCAGATCCTATATATAACTATATATATATAACTATACCTGAAGGTGTTGAAGTGCCTTTGGAACTGGTGTGTGAGAAGAGTTTGGAAGAGCGTGGGGATGCAGCCTAGAGAAAGCAGATACTACAGGTGGTTCTGGTGAGGGCTTCGAGGACCAGAATGCTGATAGAAATGTGGAAGGGAACGGCCAGGCTGATGAGGTTCAGATGGAAATGAGGATTCCACGGGCAACTGAGCTATAGGCCACTCTCCTTACATCACACAGAGGCTGGTTTCATGGTGCCTACTGCCTGATACTGGACAGGAGGCGAGACTTCAAGGTCATGATGTGTTTCTTTGGCAGAAGAGATTTCAAGGCAGCAGTGCATTCAGGATGTGGCATGGGTGTTATTGGCCGTGCTGTTAGTGTTACAGTGAAAATTAGGAACAAAAGAGCACAGTGGAAGGACTTGAGAAATTTGAAGGCTGGCCAGAGAAGGAACAAAGGAAAACCATGTTAGGGATGGAAGTGTGGATGGTGAAACCTCTTGCCATCCTCCACTGCCTTCCCAGGCCACAGCAGAGAGGTGGATCGGAAGTGGAGCAGCCGGGATACAAACCGACGCCCATATGCCGGCGCCGCAGGTGACGGGCGCCGCAGGTGGCGGCTTTACCCTCAACACCATCGCGCCAGCCCCCTCATCTTGGAAATTCTGAGGCTGGCTCTCACATCGCAGAACCAAAGGCTCAGAAAGACTGAGTTGTTCATGGAACCCTAAGGCCCTTTCCTGTGGCTCCCCCAGACTGTGGTTGGGTGTACTTCCCCACATTCAGCCAGGGAAGTGCACCACAGTTGCAGAGGGGGTTCACATGAGCCGGGTGCAGCTCATGCTGGTCACAGACCCTGGCATCGTCCATGTAGTGCTGGTTTTGCAGGCATGGAGAATGCAAGAGCCCCCTGATTCTCTGGCAAGAGGAAAGAGATTGTTCACACAGCTCTGGGAAGGGGGCTGGGTGTGCCTGCCTGCTCAGCTCAGAACTCCTCACCCAGTCCTTCTCTTCCTGTTCCATTGGTTGACAGTGACCCTTCAGTTTGGCAAGTTCTTGACCTCGTTCACTGACCTGATAGATTGGCTGAATAAGTGTCTGTAAGGGGCAGCTCATGATGCAGGTGTATTTCATGAAGGTTTTTCTCTCTCTCTCTCAAAATTCCTCACAGAAAGATCATTCATATCTTACAAAAAACAAAAAAGAGGAGCTTTGATATTTAGGTCGTGTTAGCCTTCCCTACATTTGGAAAAAACTTGATGCTTGGACATGTTTTTATTTGGAGGCTGACTCGCCAGATCCATTCTGGACAACTGTTGCAGAGTTCAGCTGCCCAGCCCCTGGACTCACGCAGTATACAGGTGAGAACGTCAGTGTCTACACACAGCATGCAGCTCAACAGGCTCCCTTTCAATCCCCGTGTGAACACACGTGTAATTGACTCAAGGGGGAGCTCTCTTGCTTACTTTACACAAAGTAAAAAAAAACTAGAATTCTTTGTCATTTCTTAATAAAATCAAGCTCAGATTCAAGTTGGTCAAGGAGTAAGGCCATCCACAAAGAGCAGGGTACCTGAACTTTAAAGCTTCAACTTTAAAGTGTTGGTTGAAGTGTTAGTCCTAGGAGAATTCTAGTCTTCTCTATGACCAATATTTAAAGGCAGGGGATTGATTTTGATCAGGGAGTTAATGCTATAGGTTAGTTATGGTTAGTGAATTTTGCTATTGGATTAGTTTGTTTCATTTAGCTACTGAGAGGCCCAGATAGAGATATAAGAATAGAACTTTTAAGAGAGAAAATCATAGAACTGGCCGAACCATGGAGCATTCTTGAATATCACCAAGATAGATCCTAAGACTCCATACATTGTTGGAAATTGAAAATATATCAGTGGTGGATATCCAAGTATGGCTTTTTATTTTTATTTTTATTTATTTATTTATTTTTGTGGGAACTTTTATTTCTTAATTGCAATACTTTTTATGTGAAATATCTTGCCTTTCGGCACTAAGTAGAAGCTCCAGTATAATAATAAATAAGAGTGCAAAAGGCAATCACCCTCTTAAAATTCACCATGAGTTGTAAGGACAGTACTTTCCATGAGTACTGGCAAATGTATATGTCATGTAACCACTACCACAACCATGATCCAGAACATTCCAATCACTTCATACTGTTCCACTGTGCCCTCATCCCCAACTCTAGCAGCTGCTGATCCGCATTCCATCATTCTACATCTAGGTCTCTTATATGCTGACTCAGACCATTTATAAACATCGTGTCTGACTTTCACTTGGTGTAATACCTTTAACATCTAATCGTGCTGTCACTTATATCAGTAAGTTCAATTTTTCATATCGTTGTGTAGCATTCCATTTTGTGCATGTTTAACCAAAATAAATTTGACCTAACCCAGCTGCATACTTGAATGATAGGTTTGACTCAAAGTGGCCAATGTACATGGCTAACGGTAACCTAGCTTGATGAGCAAAGAAAATGTAACTGAACCTATGAACATACTCTTGTATCCAAGCAAGTGAGCCTCAGCCAAACACAGCAGCTGACCCTCCAGCCAATCTGAGGCTGAGAGCTGCGTGGGAGACTCAGATGCTCTTGGCTCCTGGCTTCAGACTGGCCCACCTCTGGCTGTTGTAGCCATTTCAGGAGTGAACTAACAGATGGAAGACCTATCTGTCTGTCTCTCCCTCTGTCTGCCTGTTACTCTCTCAAATAAATAAATACAATATTTAAAAAACAAACAAAAAAAGCCAGATTGAGGGGTTGTGGGGACATTTGACCTGACAGCTGGTAGCAATCCTCCAGCTTGTTAGAGTCTCTAGATCAAACAGCAAGGGATTTTCATTCCCTGGAGAGGCAGGGACAATGCCTGCTCCAGTATCAAGCGGACATAGAAAACAGACCTTCCTCCCTCCAGCTCCTCTAAATAGTAAGGGAGGAAAATCTGAGGGTGGAAGTGATATGGGATAGGCAGGGAGTCACTGAGGGACAAGGGAGCTGGGAGGTCTCCAGCAGGAGGTCTCCAGCAGTCTCTGCGCCTTGGTCCTGAAGTGCGAGAACTCTAGCGCCTCCCATGCCCAGTCAACGCCTCACTTTCCCGTGAGGCATCTAGGACTCCTACACCGTGAACTCACCATGACAAACGTGCACTTACTGAGCTCCACACAGAGATGCTGGGAGACCTTCCTAAAGATCACGTGCACCCAATGTGTATATTCGGTTAGGGCACTAGCCTCTATCCAATAAAGAGGGCAACTATATTGGGGTGCAGCACATTTCTCTCCCTGTGGGGCTGCCCATAGTCACTTCTGAGTGTGCACTCTCTCTCTCTAATCTCCTTAAATAAATCCTGCTCCCATCTTTGCACTTCAAATTCTCTCAAGCAGAGATGAGAACTTTGGAATAAATACAGCTAGGGACCTCCTTCCCCCCAACAATAACAAAGCAGACTAGAACCCGGTGTGCTGGCGCTGCAAGGTGGAGGATTAGCCTGTTAAGCCACGGCGCCGGCCAGTGAATTTTTTAAAACATGGGATGGGGACCACTTAGTTGCATCTTGGATGCAATTTATAGCCATCTGGGGTAAACAAAGTCATTAAAACAACATATCTATCTGACACCTTCCTGGAACATCTCTTATGAACATTATTATTTTTTTTTAAACTCAAGGTGTATTTTGATTAGCTACAAGCCACGTTGTTCTATACAACCCTTCTGTCCTGCCTCATGGTAGAGATATACATGTAACCCAAGACAATGCCTCCGTCTATAAGCCACCCCAGTAAATTACACACTATGCAATCATGGATTTGTCCCCTCCCCACCCCTCCCCACCCCCCCTAAAGTATGGCTTTTTAAAAAAAATACTTATTTATTTGAAATGCAGAATTACAGAGAGAGGTGTAGAGGCAGAGAGAGACAGAGAGAGAGAGAGAGATCAATCTTTTATCTGCTGGTTCCTTCCTCTAAATGGCTGCAATGCAATGGCCAGGGGTGGGTTAAGCTGAAGCCAGGAGCTTCATCAGGCTCTCCCACATGGGAGCAGAGGGATTCGAAGTGGAGCAGCAGAGACTCCAACATGGGGTGTTAGAGCTGCAGACAGTGGCTTAATCCACTGCACCACAGCACCAGCCCTGCAAGTATGTATTTTACAGGAATTCATACCATCTATGGAAGAGCCAGCAGTTAGAATTGAACCAATCTCCCAATTAAATGTGCTCTGAGGAGAGAGTGCCTAGAAGTTGAGCTAGAAAGGTGAACAGCAAGGTAAGGGGGCTGCCTTCTTGTGGGCCCTGTGAATAAGCAGCATTTCATAAGGCCCGCTACAGAATGATGTCACTTCCTCTCTGTTCTGTGATGCTGCTCAGTTGAAATAAAACCATATCCAAATACTCCTGACCTTGGCTGCCTTGGCTGTTGCTGCCTTCTGCTTTTTTTTTTTTTTTTTTTTTTGACAGGTAGAGTGGACAGTGAGAGAGAGACAGAGAGAGAAAGTTCTTCCTTTGCCGTTGGTTCACCCTCCAATGGCCACTGCAGCCGGTGCACCGCGCTGATCTGAAGCCAGGAGCCAGGTGCTTCTCATGGTCTCATGCGGGTGCAGGGCCCAAGCACTTGGGCCATCCTCCACTGCCTTCCCGGGCCACAGCAGAGAGCTGGACTGAAAGAGGGGCAACCGGGACAGAATCTGGCACCCCGACCGGGACTAGAACCCAATGTGCCGGCACCTCAAGGCGGATTAGCCTGTTAAGCCGCGGCGCCGGCCAGCTGCCTTCTACTTTACAATGTCCTTCCAGGGCAAGGGCACTTTTTTCTAATTTGTACAGAGGCCCAACATGTGCTGGCTGTGGCCTCATCTGTGCTTCAGAGAATCAAGAGAAGTTGTGTCTGCAATTATGTCACATGTTGAAGAGACTGGGTCCCACCTGACACCCATGATAGTTCACAAGACACCACCAGCAGAAGGGGGTTCCTGCAGATGGAGCTGGAGGTGTAAGGCAGAACTTCATGACTTGAACTCTAAGCCTCAAGTGCATAGCAAGTGAGCCTTGTTATTGAACTGCTTAGTCCTTGAGAAAGTTGCTGAAGTCTGGGGCAGCAAAAGCCCTGATGTTGGTCACCTCTGGCCTTTCCATTGGCTTTGTGTGCATGCAATATGATCCTATTCTCAGAATGCCAAGATGGGGAAAGTGTGGGGAATACTGTGAAGTGTCACTTGTCAAAGGACGTAGATTTGGTGTCTTAATGGAAGTAAGCTGTCTTCCTTGTCATTTGGTTTCCAGAACTAGTACACACTAATATCAGAAATCCATAAAGTGGGAAAATATTTGTTGAGGAACTGTGGGCTACAACTGGTTTCGTTTTTTAATTTCTTTTTTTATGTATTTTTTTAAAAAGATTTATTTATTTGAAAGAGTTTCACAGAGAGAGAAGGAGATGTAGAGGCAGAGAGAGAGAGAAAGATCCTTCATCCACTGGTTCACTCCCCAATTGGCTGCAATGGCTGGAGCTGCACCCATCCGAAGGCAGGAGCCAGGAGCTTCTTCCAGGTCTCCCAAGCGGGTGCAGGGGCCCAAGGACTTGGGCCATCTTCTACTGCTTTTCCAGGCCAGAGCAGAGAACTGGATTGGAAGTGGAGCAGCTGGGACTCAAACTGGTGCTCATATGGGATGCTGGCACTGGAGGCTGTGGCTTTACCTGCTACACCACAGCACCAGCCCCTTTTACATGTTTTTAAAGATGTATTTATTCATTTGGAGGAGAGGGGTGTCTTCCATCCCCTGGTTCACTCCTCAAATGGCTATAATGGCCAGAATTGATCCAGGCCAAAGTCAGAAGTCCAGAAATCCACCTGGGTCTCCCAATGCGTGATAAGGACCCAAGCATTTGGAGGCATCCTCTGTTGCTTTCACAGGCGCATTAGCAGGGAACTGTATTGAAAGTGGAGCAGGGGCCGGCGCTGTGGTGCTGTGGGTTAAAGCCCCCATCTGCTGCGCCAGCATCCCATATTGGCACTGGTTCAAATCCCAGCTGCTCCACTTCTAATCCAGCTGTCTGCTATGGCCTGGGAAAGCAGTAGAAGATGGCTCAAGTCTTTGGGCTCCTGCACTCACACGGGAGACCCAGAATAAGCTCCTGGCTCCTGACTTCAGATTTGCACAGCTCTGGCTGTTGCGGCCATTTGGGGAGTGAATCAGTGGATGGAAGACACCTCTCTCTCTCTCTCTCTCTCTCTCTCTGTCTTTCAAATAAGTAAATAAATCTTAAAAAAAAAAAAAAAGAAAGAAAGCAAGAGGCCGGCGCCACGGCTCACTAGGCTAATCCTCCGCCTTGCGGCGCCGGCACACTGGGTTCTAGTCCCGGTCGGGGCACCGATCCTGTCCCGGTTGCCCCTCTTCCAGGCCAGCTCTCTGCTGTGGCCAGGGAGTGCAGTGGAGGATGGCCCAAGTGCTTGAGCCCTGCACCCCATGGGAGACCAGGAGAAGCACCTGGCTCCTGCCATCGGATTAGCACGGTGCGCCAGCCGCAGCGCACCTACCGCGGCGGCCATTGGAGGGTGAACCAACGGCAAAGGAAGACCTTTCTCTCTGTCTCTCTCTCACTGTCCACTCTGCCTGTCAAAAAAAAAAAAAAAAAAAAAAAGAAAGAAAGAAAGCAGAGCAGCCAGGACTCAACCAGCACTCCAGTATGAGATGCTGGCCTTGCAGGTGGAAGCTTAGCTCTCTGTACAATAACACCAGACCCTAAATGGTTTGGTTTCTAAGCCAGAAGTGTTAGAGAACCATGCAGTGAATGGGCACAGTCTGCTGCAGATGCTGGGATTTGGAATATTAGGCACAGGAGCGTTTGCCTCAGAGTAGCTGTGGCAGTCTCTAACGCTGACTAAGCATTCTTGCTATTCCAGTGTTAGTCCTGTCAATGACGCACTCAGAACAGCTGATGGCATCACTTGTTGGAATGTCTGCAGACCACCCCCTTCATTTTGTTCTCTTTAATCATCTCCCCCCCCCCTTTTTTTTTAATTTTTGACAGGCTGAGTGGACAGTGAGAGAGAGAGACAGAGAGAAAGGTCATCCTTTGCCGTTGGTTCACCCTCCAATGGCCGCTGCGGCCGGCGTGCTGCGGCCGGCGCATCTCGCTGATCCGACGGCAGGAGCCAGGTGCTTCTCCTGGTCTCCCATGGGGTGCAGGGCCCAAGCACTTGGGCCATCCTGCACTGCTGCACTCCCTGGCCACAGCAGAGAGCTGGCCTGGAAGAGGGGCAACCGGGACAGAATCTGGCACCACGACCGGAACTAGAACCCGGTGTGCTGGCGCCACAGGCGGAGGATTAGCCTGTTGAGCCATGGCGCCGGCCCCTCTCTCCCTTTCTTAAGAGCCAAGGCTTCCACCCATAGCTGTGCAGTGTGCAGCCTCTGCCAACTCTGTGCTAAGGGTTTTGAGGTTCTGCTTTGTGTGAGCATGTTTGTGTGTGTATACATATATATGTATTTAGAAAACTTTTATTTAATAAATATATCTCCTTTGTATATTGAACAAAGGTCAAATTTTACAGTCTGGCATGCACGCCCCTCCATGATGTGGCTTCAGATGGCCCATGGAGGGATCTAACAGAATTTACAGACTATTTATAGGGTGATAGGCAGGGTTGGGAACCAATCAGAGATGGTAAAACACCTAGGTACTGGCTACAGCAAAGCTATTACCACTCCTCAGGCAGGGAAAACAAGGACAAAACTGGACTCTGGGAACCAGCACTGCAGTGCAATGGGTTAAGCCACTGCCTGCGATGCCGACATCCCATATGAGTGCTGGTTCGAGTCCCTGTTGCTCCACTTTTGATCCTGCTCCCTGCTAATGTGCCTGGGAGAGCAGCTGAAGATGGCGCAAGTGCTGCACCCATGTGGGAGACCTGAGTGGAGTTCCATCCTGACCCAGCCCCCACCATTATAGGCATTTGGAAAGGGAACAAGTAGATGAAAGATCTTTTTTTTTTTTTTTGGACAGGCAGAGTGGATAGTGAGAAAGAGAGACAGAGAGAAAGGTCTTCCTTTGCCATTGGTTCACCCTCCAATGGCCGCTGCGGCCGGCGCATCTTGCTGATCCGAAGCCAGGAGCCAGGTGCTTCTCCTGGTCTCCCATGCGGGTGCAGGGCCCAAGCACTTGGGCCATCCTCCACTGCCTTCCCGGGCCATAGCAGAGAGCTGGCCTGGAAGAGGGGCAACCGGGATAGAATCCGGCGCCCCAACTGGGACTAGAACCCGGTGTGCCGGCGCCGCAAGGCGGAGTCTTTTTTTTTTTTTTTTTAAGATTTATTTATTTACTTGAAAGTCAGTTACACACAGAGAGAAGGAGAGCCAGAGAGAGTGAGAGAGAGAGAGAGAGAAAAAGAGAGAGAGAGAGAGAGAGAGGTCTTCCATCCGCTGGTTCACTCCCCAGATGGCCGCAATGGCTGGAGCTGCACCCATCCGAAGGCAGGAGCCAGGAGCTTCTTCCAGGTCTCCCAAGTGGGTGCAGGGGCCCAAGGACTTGGGTCATCTTCTACTGCTTTCCCAGGCCATAGCAGAGAGCTGGATCGGAAGTGGAGCAGCCGGGACTTGAACTGGCGCCCATATGGGATGCCGGCGCTTCAGGCCAGGGCGTTAACCTGCTGTACCACAGCACCAGCACCTGAAAGATCTTTCTGTCTCCCTGTGTGTGTGTGCGCACGTGTGTGTGCATGTGTGCGCGTGTGTGTCCCTCTTTTTTTAAAAAATTTAAAAAAATTTTTTTAAACTTTTATTTAATGAATATAAATTTCCAAAGTACAGCTTATGGATTACAATGGCTCCCCCCCCATAACTTCCCTCCCACCGGCAACCCTCCCCTTTCCCGCTCCCTCTCCCCTTCCATTCACATCAAGATTCATTTTCAATTCTCTTTATATACAGAAGATCAATTTAGTATATATTAAGTAAAGATTTCAACAGTTTGCCCCCACATAGCAACACAAAGTGAAAAAATACTGTTGGAGTACTAGTTATAGCATTAAATAACAGTGTACAGCACATTAAAGACAGAGATCCTACATAATATTTTAAAAAAATTAATTAATTTTCTATGCAGTTTCCAATTTAACGCCGCAGCGTGTGTGTCCCTCTCTTTGTAACTCTACCTTTCAAATAAATAAAATCTTTAAGAAAGAAAAAGAAAGAAGCTGGACCTTGGGGAGGACTTGCAGTCATAAAAGAGCTGTAAACATGAAGTTGCTACTACAGCCAAGAAACAGGGTGAGAACTAGGAATAAATATCCAAACTCTAAACTGGAATCCCCAACCCCTGCGCCCGTTGTCAAACCCGTAGGAATCCAGAAGGCAAAGGAGCACTGGCAGTGCGACCCTTAGTGGTCACTCTGCAGGGCGGGGAGCCGGAGGCTGCCTCTGTGACAACCAGCAGCACACCGCCCTCCCTCCTTCCAGCCCGTGGATCCTGGCCGTCATGGCACCGGTTCCTTTTCTGAACGGGACCGTAGCAGTTCACACGTGCGTGAGCTTGCTCGGCTTCATGCCTCTGCCGGGGAATGCCCTTCTCAGCACCGTCTTCTGTTCATGCATTTGAAATCCGACTTCACCTCTAAATCCCAGCGTAAACAGGACCTTCTTGAAGGCTTCGCTGATCCCCCTTTAGGTCATGGCTTGCAAAGCCTGATACATTTGCTCTCTGACCCAATACATTTCTTTCAAAACATTTGGAACCACTGCTCTAAACCTTTGTGGTCCTTTGTGGTAGCCATCGAGTCTCATTGGCTGTTGCACATATGCAGTGTGGCTAGTAACACCGAGGAACTGAATTTTGTATCTTATTTAACTTTAATTTTTTTTTAAAAATTTCATTTTATTTGAAATGCAGCAAGACAGAGATCTTCCATTCACTGGCCCAGATGTCTACAATGGCTGATGCTGGGCCAGACCAAAGCTAGGGGCCCAGAACTCAATCCTTGTCTCCCATGTAGGTAGCAGGGACCCAAGTGTCTAAGACATCATCTGCTGTTTCCAGAAATGTGCGTTAGTGGAAAGCTAGATCAGAAGTGGAACAGCTGGGACTTAACCACTCTGATATGGGACACAGGCGTGCCAAGTGGCAACTTAACCACTGAGGTGAATGTCTGCCCCATCATTAAATTTTAATTAACTGAATTTCACATTAAAAAACCAATATAGTAAGTCACCTTATACACAGGGGATAAATGCTAAGATACTAGTAGGTATCTGAAACCAAAGCTAGTACTGAACCCTATAATGTCTGTCCCATCTTAACCAAGTACTTACTGTGTATTGTGGCCATAACTTTTGCAGTTCATGGTAGGACAATGAAACTAGCAAAAATTTTGGTTTCCTTCTCCAGAATTTCATGGATAGACAATTTGTTCCTACTGTAGATCTTAGCAAGCTTGGTGTACAGTTTGTTTCTTATTAAGTTGACACATTTTATCTTTTCACTGGAAGGAAATGTTTTGCAGTTTCTCTTTGGCATATTCCCATTGCCGATATCACTACTTTCACACTTTGCGACCATTATTAAATAAAATAAAGGTTATTTGAATACAGGTAGTGCCACACCTCAGTAGCCCATCTTATAACCAAGAAAGCTACAGTACAACTAGCAGGAGGGTGGTGCACACTGTGTGAACACACTGGACAAAGAGATGATTGACACCTTGGGTGAGATGTCATTATGCTACTCAGAATGGAAAACAGTGTAAAGCTTATGAATTGAATTGATTATTTCAGGAACAATTGTTTTTTCCATTGAATATTTTTGGAGTGTGGCTGACTATGAGTGAGTGAAAGAAGACAGCAAGACGGTGGCTAGGAGGGGCTAGAATATCACCCCAGTTACACAGAACTCTAAAGTCTGCTTAGAATAATTTGGATATGTAAAGTTTTTCTCCTGTAAATTTTATAAAGTTGGAATATGGGTCAAGTATTTCTGAAGGAAATTTAGTTTCCAAGTTGTAATGAGCTTTAAGCACACACTGAATTGGCCAAACTTAGTAAAAAATTATTAAATTTATATGGATTCCATGTCAAAGCAAAATATTTGTGTATATATTGGGTTAAAGTGTGATATTAATATTAAACATTTATTTTTTATTTTTATTTATTTTTTTATTTTTGACAGGCAGAGTGGACAGTGAGAGAGAGAGACAGAGAGAAAGGTCTTCCTTTGCCGTTGGTTCACCCTCCAATGGCCGCTGCGGCCGGCGCATCTCGCTGATCCGAAACCAGGAGCCAGGTGCTTCTCCTGGTCTCCCATGGGGTGAAGGGCCCAAGCACTTGGGCCATCCTCCACTGCACTCCGGGGCCATAGCAGAGAGCTGGCCTGGAAGAGGGGCAACCGGGATAGAATCCGGCGCCCCAACCGGGACTAGAACCCGGTGTGCTGGCGCCGCAAGGCGGAGGATTAGCCTGTTAAGCCACGGCGCGGGCCTAAAATTAAACATTTAAAAATATTTATTTGGGAGGCAGGAAAAGAGATCTCTTGTCCACTGGTTCACTTCCCAGCTGACTACAATGGCCACAGCAGGAACTGGGAACTCAGTCCGTGTCTCCCCGCTCATGGCTTCTCCACTGCCTCCCGAAGTCTTCATGAACAAGCAGCTGGAGCTGGGTGTCAAACCCAGGCACTGCAGCATACCATATGGATGTCAGCCCACACAATTTTGCTTTTTTCTCTTTATCTTCTTTAATTTAGCTACTAGAAAACTTATAATTACATAATGGCTTGCATTGTATTTCTAGAGCACTATTCTGTAGTAACATTCCGGAGGCCTTTGTAATAATTTTATCCTGCAGTGACTCATGTCTTGCTTTCTAGAGTGTAAATTTCTTGAAGACTGGAACATAATTTAAAAACAGAACAAAACTCGGGTCAGGTGTTTAATATGACAGTTAAGAAACCTGCTTCCCATATTGTAATACCTGGTTCAGTACCTGCATTCGCTCCTGAGTCCAGCTTCCTACCAATGCAGACCCTGGGAGGCGGGGTAATGGCTCATTTCCTTGGTGCTTGCCACCCATGTGGGAGACCCAGATTAAGTTCCTGGTTTCTAATTTTGACCCGGTGGTTGCAGACATTTGAGGAATGAAACAACAGAGGGATATTCTCTCATTCTCTCTCTCTCTCTCTCTCTCTCTCTCTCTTTCTCTCCCCCACCCCGCCTCCCTTTGTTCCTCTGTCCTTCTCTCCTCCCCCAACTTTGCCTCTCAAATAAATAAGAAAAAAACAAGTCAAACCAAAACAAAAAAATAACCCTGATGTATAGTGTCTTGCATGTAGAGCATACTAAAAAATGTGTAATTAATTGAACTAAATGAAAGCTCTATTTAAAGTTTTTTTGGATGTGGATGGTCAATTTTTTATAAAGGTTTATTTAATTATTTGAAAGAGTCACGAGGTGAGAGGTCTTCATCCACTGGTTCACTCCCTAAATGGCCTCAACAGCCAAGCTGTGCCGATCCGAGGCCAGGAGCTTCTTTCGGGTCTCCTGTGTGGGTAGGGGGCCCGAGGATTTGGGCCATCTTCTACTGCTTTCCCAGGTCACAGCAGAGAGCTGGATCGGAACTGGAGCAGCCGGGTCTCGAACCCACGCCCTTATGGGATGCTGGCGCTGCAAGCAGCAGATTTACCCGCTATGCCACAGCACCGACCCCAGGGATGGTCAATTTCTATGCTTCTAATTGAAAGCCGAGACTGCACTCAATGAGCTTCAGGGGATTTTGGTTTCTGATCACAAGTGCTTCCTTACTGAAAGATTGCCTTGGCCATCTGGCAGAGGAAATGATGTGCAGTAAAATATTTTCTCACAATCTTTAAGACTTTGTATAAGACCATATTTAATTTATAACCATAGAGAATGCCTAACTATATAAAAAGTCAGATTAGTTGCCAAATAGTTATACTGTACTCAAGATATGCTGTTGTATTTGGAAGGCTGCCTTTTTAAGGACTTAAAACCCACCATTGAAACGAACAACATTATATTAGAAATTCAGTTAATCCAAAGAATATTTACTGAGCACCTTGTGTGTGCCAGGGACTATTCTAGGCTCTTGGGATATGCCAAGGAATAAAACAAAAATGTCTGCCCTTGTGGAGCATAAATTCTGTTAAGTTTATCATAACATGATAAATAAGCAAACTATGTAGTTGTTAGGAGGTGATAAGTGCAGCAGAAAAAAATATATAAAATAGAGCAGTGTGAAGGAACCAGCAGTGCAGCATGGAACAAGTTACAATTTCAAATTAGGGTCATCAGGAAAGGTTGTCATCTGGGCAAAGGCTTCACAGAGGTAAGAGAGTATCCAAACAGCAATGGCAGAGACACCTTTTAGATGGGGAAGAGCCAGGCCGGCGCCGCGGCTCACTAGGCTAATCCTCCGCCTTGCGGCGCCGGCACACCGGGTTCTAGTCCCGGTCGGGGCACCGATCCTGTCCCAGTTGCCCCTCTTCCAGGCCAGCTCTCTGCTGTGGCCCGGGAGTGCAGTGGAGGATGGCCCAAGTCCTTGGGCCCTGCACCCGCATGGGAGACCAGGAGAAGCCCCTGGCTCCTGCCATCGGATCAGCGCGGTGCGCCGGCCGCAGCGGCCATTGGAGGGTGAACCAACGGCAAAAGGAAGAACTTTCTCTCTGTCTCTCTCTCACTGTCCACTCTGCCTGTCAAAAAAAAAAAAAGATGGGGAAGAGCCAATGCCAAGGGTCTGCTTGAGGAGGAATTTGTTGGTGCAGGAAAGCAGAGCAGCCGGAACAAGGTCAGCACAGGGGAGATTTACAGGAGCCAAAAGCAGAGAGGCAATCAGGCTGCGTCTTAGGGGCCTTGCTGGGCTTTCACTTTGAGAGTCCTGGAGAGTCATAGACTTTGTGCGGAGGAATGACCTGATCTAAGTCTCTGTCTGTCTGTCTCTCTCTCTCATAAGATTTATTTATTTATTTGAAAGAGTTACAGAGAGAGAGAGAAAGAGGTAGAGAGATCTTCAATCCATTGACTCACTCCCCAAGTGGCCACAATGGCCAGCATGGAACCAGGCTGACGCCTGCAGCCAGCAGCATTATTTATTAACTCTTAACTTTGAATTAAACACAACTTTCGTGTGCCTCGAATATTCTGCTCTTGATTTTTTTTTCCAAAAGCACTCTTAGCTTATACTTATGAAACACACTCTTAGCTCTTAGGTTATACACACAAAGGCAATGGACCCAATGTTACTACTGGGAAGTAGTCTGTCAGCTCCTCAAATAGATTGTGTTGGGACAAAGGAGATCGATTAGAAATCCAAAGAAGAGAGATGATATTGATCAGATAATCTAGACCAGGAAAATAGCAGTGAATGTTTAACAAGTGGCCATATTCTAGATATATATACATGCACACATACATGCTTGTGTGTACATATGTGTGTGTGTATTTATATATATATATATGTATGTATATATAAAATAAATTTGAGAGGCAGAAAAAGATCCCATCCACTGGTTTATTACCCAAATGCATGCAATGGCTGGGGCAGTACCAGGGCTAAAGCTGGAGCCAGGAACTCCCATGTCTCCCAAATGAGAAGCAAAAACCCAACGGTATAAACCATCATTATGTTACCTCTTAGGGTTTGTATTAGCAGGAAGCTGCAGTTAGGATCCAGAAGCAGGAATCCAATGTGGGATCTGGGTGTCCTGACCACCAGGACAAATGCCCAAACCTTACAAATATTTGGGAGGTTAAGCCAAAAATGGTCGGTTTGTATGAGGATGTGAGACAAATATAAGAATCAAGGAAGACTTCATGATTTTAGTCTGAGCACCTTGAAGGATGTGTGGCCATCAACCTGAGGTGAGGGAGCCTGAGGGGAAGCTGGTTTTGTGGTACAAGACCTGGCATTTGGTATTGGGTATGACTTTGAGATGCCTATTAGAGATCACAGTGCAGACGGCAAGGCAGATGGATATACAAATCTGGAGTTTGGAGAAAGCTCTGGTGTAGAAATACACATTTTGGAATCATTTCATACAGGTAGTATTAAAAGTCTTGGGGGCTGGCATTGTAGCATAGCAGGTACAGTGACCACCTGTGACTCCGGCATTCCCTATAGGCACTTGTTCGAACTCCAGCTGCTCCACTTCCAATCCAGCTCCCTGTTGATACACCTGGGAAAGCAGTGGGAGAGGGTCCACGTGTTTGGGCCCCTGCCACACATGTGGGAAATGCAAATGAAGCTCTTGGATCCTGGCTTTGGTCTGGCCCAGCCCAGGCCATTGTGACCATTTGAGGGGTAAACCAGCAAAAGGAGGCTTTCTCTCTGTCTCTTTCCACCCCTCCCTCTCTGTAACTCTGCCTTTTAAATAAGTAAATAAATCTTTTTAATGACAAGCCTTATGATTGTATGAGATCACCTAGTGAGTTGATAGAAGAGACAAAAAAAAAAAAAAAAAAACACAAGGATTGATTCCCAGGTATTATAAGAGGTTGATGCAAGGGAAAGAAGGGCAACAGCAGTTTTGAAAAGGAGTGATCAGTGAGGTAATTGGGCAAGCCAGGGTATTTTGGTATCCTGGAAATAAAGGTAAGAATGTATGTCAGTGGGAGAGGGAGTGAAAACTTGTGTCAAGTACTGCTGATAAATCAAGCATGGAAAATAATGCCTGAAAATAGGTTCATGGGTGACCTTAACAAGATTGGTTACCATGGAACTGTGGGATTGAAAACCCAATTGGGTTGGGTCTAACAGAGAATGAGAAAGAAGCAATTTGCCACAGTGAGTGAAAACAACTTTCTCTCTCTCTTTCATTTAGTTTTTTGACAACAGAGCCAAAGAAATGATGGGAAAGCTGAGCCAAGTTTATTTTCAAATACTTGAAAGGCAGAATGAGAGAGAGAGAGAGAGAAAATCTTCTCTCTGCTGCTTTACTCCCCAAATGCTTACAACAGCTGGGACTGGGCCACACTGAAGCTTGGAGCTGGAAACTTAATTCAGGTCTCCAGGAACCCAAATACTTGACCATTCTCCTAGGTTGTACATTAGCAGGAAGCTGGATCAGAAATGCAGAGTAGCCAGGACCCAAAACAGGCACTGCAATATGCAATGTGGGTATCCCAAGCTGCAGCTTAACTTGACCACAGCACCAGCCCCTAGACTTTTTAAAAAATTTTTATTTACTTGAAAATAAGTTATAGAGAGACACAGGAAGAGACAAAGAGAGATATTCCATCTACCAGTACACTTCCTAGATGCCCACAATGACCAGGGCTGGGCCAGGCCAAAGCCAGGAGCCAGGAGCTTCATCTGGGTCTCCCACATGGGTGGCAAGGGCCCAAACACTTGGGCCATTTTGGGATGGTTACCCCAGGTCATTAGTAGGGAACTAGATGGGAAGTGGAGCAGCTGAGAGTTGAACCAGCATCTCTATGGGATGCCAGCATTGCAGGTAGAAGCTTTGCTTTCTATACCACAATAGTAGCCCCTAGACTTTTTTTTTAGGGTGGTAAAAGCAACCACAGGCTTGTTATAGGTTGACTGGCATTCCTGAGAGAAGGAAAATCCAAGAATGATCATTTTATAATAACTTGAAGAATCTATATTCCATTTTCTGGGAAATGGCTATCTACATCTACAGTATTTGTACAAGATGTGAGATATGCACAGATAACATAAAAATAATTCAGTGAGAATAACTGGCTGTAAAATGTTTTTCATGTTTAATTGGCAGAGTTGTTTTTTTTTTTTTTTTTTTTTTTTTTTTTGCCACTATAGAATTTAGAAGGCCTGTGGGAGGTGGTGGTGCTGGTGGATAAATTGTATGACCCAATTCTGTGAAAGAGGCTAATGATTTGATTTCCTTTTTATTAAATTTCCCTGAAACAGAGACATTCAATGTCCTTCCACTGACCTAAGAACTATCATCATTAACCTTACTTAACAGAAATTTTATTGTCAAAAACGTTGATGCTGATTTGTCCCCTGAAAAGTATTTTGGTTACAGGGTAAGTAGGTTTGGAGAGAACTTATGGGTACTATGGAGACTGGGTGGGCTAACAGATAAAGCAGCAGAACAAAGTGCTTGAACTTCTTTTAAGTACTGTCCTCAATGGTAACTCAACTTGTTAAGGTTAACACAAATTTCCCCCTCTCTGTTCTTGTGTTTCCTGGGTTATTCAGGGCAAGCACAGCCAGAGAAAATAATGCCTACTCGGAAATAAATAAGAGGTTGTTAAGTCATTCAACTTTCACTTTCCACTTAATACTTTGTTGACAGTTCTTGGAAGACTTTATAACTGAAAAGCCAAAAAAACACAGAAACAATCAGGTTCTTAGGAAAATTTTCAAAAGACATTTCCAGGTTTTGCTGTGGAATTAAAACCAACATTAGACAGTCTACTGATTTTCCATCCTGCTGGTGTCTCCCTGTGCTCAGCTTTGAAAAATGAACAAATTGAGCCTTCTCTTCATTATCATTTAAATTAAGATATCTATTAGTACTTAAGAGAACTTTCTGTAAGACAAAGCTGGCATATTTGAGGTTTTTTCAGTAAAACCCTAAAGGAAATAAGTGAATTAGATGTTTCTGGCTAACTCTTCCAACCATTGATTTTGTAGTGGTTGCTGTTCACTTATCAAAAAGTTATAGAACCTTTCTCTGGAAATGGTGGGCAATTCTAACCAATGTGTGAAAGAGTCAGCCATACAAGTATGGAATTATTAGTTCCCGTGTGTTGCTGTGGATTCATTCTGAGAGGAGAAGCGCGGTCAGGGCAAGTGGCGTGGAGTCACCACACAGATACCAGGAGTCGAGTGAAAGTGGGCTAGAGGCGAGCAGCTCGCAGACTCATTTATTTCAGTTGGTGCAGCAGCTTATATAGCCGAGGCAGCCAATCTGGTCAAGGGGCGGTTTATGCTGTAACCAATTACTACCTGTTGCTAGGCAGGCTCTTTTGCCAGGTGGGTTCTGCCGCCATTTCCTGAGTAACTGAATGCTTGCTCACCAGCACCATCTTGGCACAGACTTCTCATTGCACCACACCTGTGTTTCCCTTTCAGTTGATGGGACACATGATTGGGACCACTTCCCTCAAGTTTCTTTGTCTGACATGTAGTCACCTTCTCTAATTCTGAAACACTCAACCATTCCCACTGCTAATCTCTGTACCTTCTCACTGTTTCCATTGCCTGTCTGTGAGGAGTATGCTTAAAAAGCTTTTCAGTTTATCCCAGCTACAGTGTCAACTACTGCCAATCCCTTTCCTTTTTTAATCTTTAATTTTAATTTAATTTTTAAAAAGATATGCTACTTACTTGAAATGCAGAGTGATGGAATGAGATGAGAGAGCGAGAGCGAGAGCGAGAGAGAGAGAGAGAGAGAGAGATTTTCCATCCCTTGGTCCACTCCCCAAATGTCTACAACAGTGGAGGCTGGGCCAGGCTGAAAGCAGGAGCTAAGAATGCTGTCCTGGTCTCCTGCGTGGGTGATGGGACCCCAAGCACTTGGAACATCATCTGCTGCCTTCCGAGGTGTGTTAGAAGGAAGCTGGATTAGAAGTAATGTACCTGGGACTTCGGCCAGCAATCTAATATGGGATGTGGGTTCCTCAAGTGGCAGCTCAACTTGCTGTACCACAATGCCTGCCTTCTCCTTTTTTTTTTTAATCATATTTTTCAAAAATTATAAGGGCCAGAGCTGTGGTATAGCAGGTCAAGCTGTTATCTGCAATGCCAACATACCATATAGGCAACAGTTTGAGTCCTGGCTGCTCCATTTATGATCTAGCTGACTCCTCATGTGCCTGGGAATGCAGTGGAAGATGACCCAAGTCTTCTGGCCCCTGCACCCTCAAGGGAGACTTGAAAGAAGCTCATGGCTTTGGCCTGGCCAAGCCCTAGCTGTTGTAGCCATTTTAGAGGGGAACCAGAATGGAAGATCTCTGTCTATCTCTGTCTCTCCCCCCCTCTTTCTAATGCTGCCTTCCAAGTAAATAAAAAATAAATCTTTTAAAAATTTAAAATTATTTGGAAGGGGGTGCAAGGTTCATATGCTCTCATTTACTGGTTCTTTCCCCAAACACCCATGATGGCTGGGGCTGGACTGAGGTCAAAGCTGGGATCTGGGAACACAGTCCAGACCTCCCATGAGAGTAGAATGAACCCAACTATCTGAGCCATCACCTGCTGTCTCCCAGGTCTGCATTCATAGGAAGTCAGAGGCATAGATGTTGTGCTTTTCAGAACTTCGGATGGACAGAAGAATAGATTTGCCAAGGGGTATTGGGACTAGGATAGGAAGGGATAAGATAGAGGGACTAGTGTAAGTGCGGAATCATCCAGAGGTAGGGCAGAGTGTGGTTACTGCTCGAGTAGATTCTGAGAGAATTTAAGACTACCATAGAGGCTGGATGGGCAAACAGTCAAAGAAACAGAAGAAAGTACATGAACTCCCTCTGAGTACTGCTGTCACTAGTGGCTCAACTGCACCAATTAAAGTGAGATCAAGTAGCAACTTGGATGTTTGGGAAGACCTGTGAGTGCCAGAGGTGTGAGCTCGCTTTCTCCCTTTCACCAGAGTTGGCCACAGATGGTGAAAATAGGTCTGAAGTCAGGCATCTCCTCTTTCATCTGGACTATGGCATTGATGGGTCAGGGTATCTCATTTCTCCGACATTTGTTGAAGCTATTAATACATCTCCTAGTTCCTTTCCTGTTGGAGTGCTTAAGGCATGCTTTGAAAAATATCTGAGAGCAAATAGAACATGATGATTCTATTAGTTATTAATAACAAATCCAAGGAGTCCTGTGTTTGTAAAGACCTGTAAGTCATTTGTCAGTATCTAGTGTGACAGTATCTAAGTTTGTCTACTGTCATTCCAGCAGCCTTTTCCCATGAACTCAAGGATCTGAGATGGAATGTAATAGAATTTAAACTTCAGATTGTCTAAAAAAGAAATAGATGATACTAGTTTCTCTCAAACTTTTACCTTATTTCTTTGATAGACCTCTTGCTAAGAGATTAAAAATTCTCCCAGAGAAATGGGGCTTTTTTTTTTTTTCAACTTGTTGCAACTATCCTTGACGTTAATCCTGAAATTGTGCCTGTGAAAAAGAAAATTGAGAAACAAGCAGGAATAAGTTAAAAATAGATTTTGGTCAAAATACTTCTTGCCTAATGAGTAGATAGTGCTTTTTTTAGTAGTGAATTCCTTAATGATCAGAATTCTGTGTTTTATTTATTTTTGGAAATGAGTTTTTTCTTCAATTTTTTAAAATTTAATTGAAAGAGAAAGAAATAGAGACAAACATTGCCTATCTGCAGGTCCACTTCATAAATGCCCATAGTGACCATGTTGGGCCAGGCTGAAACTAGGACTTAGGCGCTCAATCCAGGTCTTTCACATGGGCGGAAGGGACCTAACTACTTGAGCCATCACCTTCTGCCTTTTCAGGGTGTAAACCGACAGCTGGAATTGGAAGTGGAGCCAAGACTCAGACCCAGACCCTCTGATATGGGATATGAGTATCTCAAGCAGTGTCTTAATCACTGCACCAAAAGTACACCCCAAAATTCTATGCTTAAATCCCATTGATGTAAACAGTAGTACAATGAACACTGGTGTGCAATTATCCCTTCAAAACAGTATCTTCTTTGCATTTATTCCCAGGAGTGGGATTGCTGGATTGAATGGTTTGTTAATATTTTTGAGGAACCACCATACTATTTTCCATAATGACTGTACAAATTTATATTCCCACCAACTATGTACAAGACTTCCTTCTCTGAGACCTTACCAACTCTTGCTATCCTTTATCTGTACACAATGGGATGCTACTAACCCCTAAAAAAGAATGAAATTCAGCCATTTGGGGTAAAATGGATAAATACAGAGGATATTGTGCTAAGTGAAATGAGCCATGCACAAAAAGACTAATTCTGCATGATGTCACTTACACATGGGATCTGAATAAAGTCGAATTCACAGGAGAGCGTCGAATGAGAGTAACAAGAAGATGGGCAGGATGGAGACTGAAGGAGAGAGGACTCACTGGCAGTCACTACAAAGTTTCAGCTGGAGAGGAAGAGTAAGCTTGAGATCTATTACACTGCAGGGCAAGTATAGTCCATAATAATATTGTGCATAATTTCAAATGTATTGTCACAAAAAATGTCAAGTAAGTGAATTGATGGATAGGCTAATTAGCTAGATTTAACGTTTTATATGACAAAATATCACATTATATTCTGTAAATACAATTATGATTTGTCAATTAAAAATAATTTACTTTTAAAATCACATTGTATTGAATTGTTAATCCATCATTGCATGGTTTCCAGACCAGTAAACTACCTCTATAGTGCCTTGGGACTGTAATCCCTCCTAAGGGGGGCACAAGGAATCATGCTGTTTTTCAAGAGTGAGAGACATACGAATGAGATAGCCATTTTTTATTTTGTACTGTCAAATAACAATTACCTATCTCCTGCCTAAGCTTTCTCCACCTGAAGTACTTCAATAAATGGAACAGAACATTCCCAAGTACTTCCAAATTCCCAAACTAGATTCCAAAATTGCACTAAATGTTTGTGGGTGACTGATTTGAAGCTGTTTATACAAATAGTCTTGATTTCTCTGTTCAAAGCTTTACTTTTGACTTACTACATTAATATAACAGCTGACAATTAGTTGCTTAATTTTCCTTATACAACTTACAGCAATGCATTAATGGGAAACAAAAATTCTGATTAGGCAGACCAGTGGAATTAATTGTGTTGGAGTTTTACTTTCTTAGTGGTTAGCTTTCCAGAACTGCTACAGGTGCGTACTTTAAAATTCACTGACTTGCCATGAGAGACCAGGAGAAGCACCTGGCTCCGGGCTTCGGATCAGCGCGGTGCACCAGCCACAGCGACCATTGGGGAGTGAACCAACGGAAAAAGGAAGACCTTCCTCTCTCTCTCTCTCACTGTCCACTCTGCCTGTCCAAAAAAAAAAAAAAAAAAAAAAAAAAAAATTCACTGACTTGGATTTGTCACATCCTAAAAATCTACACTTTGTAATGGGTAGATTATTATTCAAATCATTTTCATTGTGATACCTGCCTCTTCCTCTTAGAACTTGAAATGTATAACTCAATTGTCTGATAAAATTAGCCATTCTGAAAGTTTCTTTACATGTCGTGCTTTTAATTGTTGCCTGGGAAAGCAGTGGAAGATGGCACAAGTCCCTGGGCCTCTGCACCCACATGGGAGACCCAGAAGAAGCTCCTGACTTCTGGCTTTGGAATGGCGCAGCTCTGGCTGTTGTGGCCATCTGGGGAGTGAACCAGCGGATGGAAGACCTCTATGCCTCTCCTTCTCTTTCTGTGTAACTCTGACTTTCAAATAAATAAGTAAATCTATTTTTTTTCAAGAATCCATTGAGAAGAAAATAGCATTTCATGTGAAATGTAACTTCAAGTAATTTTTTTCAGAAAAGACTATGGGAAATGTTCAAATAAATGTCATGCAGATATAAAATAGGCAATTGTCGAAGATTTTATTCAATTTTTAATTTAATGAGAAGACAACTAAAATGTTAAAAGCTGATCCAGAAAGTACCTAAGAGGATAGGTATATGAAAACAAAATACAAGTGTTAGGATAAGACTGCTAGGCAAGACACAAAACTGGCTGATGTTCACCGGGCTGAGAACAGTGCAGATGTTATTTGAATCTCTATCAGATAAAAATCAAGATGTCAACCTCTGTCCCTGTAGATCTGTAAAATAGCCAAGATAATAAGAAGTTCATGACTGCACTGAGATAACACTCTTTTCTTATTTCCAAGTTTGGATGATTTGGCCAATGTAAATAAACTTTGAGCATATATACATAGAGAAGGAGAGAGAGATGTCATCACTTTGCCTTTAATTTTGATGGTAATTTGGCTGGGTTAAGGGTTCTAGGTCTAAAATGTATTTTTTCCAAAGGCATTGAAGCCTCCATTGTCTTCTAGCAGGTGGTTGTTAGGGAGAGGTGAAAGAGCAATCTGACTGTAATCCTTTTCTGTATCTGACATTTCTCTCTTGATTCTCTGCCCTCTACCAACTCTCCAGGCCAGATTCCACTAGCTTTATTCTGGGAAGATGGCACTCTCCCCACTGGTCCCAGAGTGCTTTGGTGGCAGGTGGAGAGGGAAGCAGGGTGCCGTCCATTCAGAGTTAAATGAGTGCCCTGCCCCCCACCAACTCATCCACCTGGGCTCAAAATCAGTGGGGACTGTGAAGCTTGTCCCCAGAAACCATCACCGGTGGAGCTTGGGCTTCTGCAGACTCCTCTCCCCTCACTCTGGGAAGATGACCTTCCTTCCAGCCACCGTGGGAGTTACCAGTGGTGTCACAGGAGTTGCTCCGTGTCCACACCGTCTTTGCCACTCCATAGAGTCTCCTTTCTCTAGGCTTTTCACTGAAAACTTCTCTCTTAACTCTCGCCCACGAAAGCAGAGCCTCCTTTGTTTTTCTGGTATCTTCCCATGATCAAATTCAGCATATATTTTTCCTACTCAGCCTGAATCAAAGTTATTTCAGCTTTTAGAAGAAACACATTGCTGCCACCTAGTTTTTCTTGTCCTTTTAGGCATTTGAAATGAATGAGATTATTGTATTGTATAATAATGTCATTTTGCCTTACCAATAAGACTTGAAACCAATAGGAGTATTGTTTTCACAGTGTCAGTGCTTTCTTCAAAAAAATTTTGTGACTATAGTTTTCTTTTTTGCCCTCAAGTTTACTTTATTAATACTCTCATGGTGCTGCCCTATAATATACTCTCCTCTCCCTCTTCCTCCTCCTCTTCTTTTATTTAAAGAGTTATTTATTTTTTGAAAGGCAGAGTTACAGAGAGACAGGGGCAGAGACAGAGAAAGAAATCTTTGATCTGCTAGTTCACTCCCCAAATGGCTGCAACAGTAAGAGTTGAGCTGATCTGAAGCCAGGAGCCAGGAGCTTCTTTTGTATCTCCCACATAGGTGCAGGGGCCCAAGCACTTGGGCCAACTTCTACCGCTTTCCCAGACAATTAGCAGGGAGCTGGATGAGAAGTGGAGTAGCCAGGAGTCAAACCTGTGTCCATATGGGATGCCTGTGCTTTGCCTGCTATGCCACAGCGCCGGACTCCTATACTTTCCTTTTCTAACTGGCTACTTCTGTTGTGCAGGAAAGTAAGAGTCAATGAACTTTTTTTTTTTTTTTAAAGAATTTATTATTTATTTGAAAGAGTTACAGGATATAGGAAGAGACAGATAGATCAATCTTCCATCTGCTGGTTTACTCCCCAAATGGCTGCAACAGCCAGGGCTGGGTCAGGCAGAAGCCAGGAGCTTCATCTAGTTTGTCCATGTGGGTGGCAGGGGCCCAAACACTGTTTTTAGCAGGCCATTAGCAGAGAGCTGGATTAGAAGTGGAGCATCCAGGACATGAACTTACCAGTCCGTATGGGACTCTGCTGTCACAGGAGGTGGCTTTGCCCACTATACCCAACACCAGCCCTAAGAATTGATGGACTTTGAGGGTGTTTGTGAGACATTCTTTGAGCATCATGTATGAGCTTTAGGGTATGGATTTCGTGACATTTATTTTCACTAGCCTATAGGATTTCATCACTGATTTAAATTTCTTCTGTTAATTGAAAGATGCCAGATAAAATGAACTCTGAAGAGGACTTACAGATTTATTAGCCTCACTGGAGCACTATTTGAATTCCTAATGTCAATACTAATCGCTTGCTTGATACCTTGTTTTACTTTTTTTTTATAACCTCTTAGCATCATGACCTATCAATGAATCTTAATCCCACTCGTGAACAGTAAGTTTTTTCAGCCATAAGTTATTCATTGATAGTCAACAATTGGTTAATTTGGATTCACTAGCAAATATACCAATTGCTTTTTTCTCTCTTTAGTTTTAACAAGTGTAATGTTAATCCTCAAAGAAACTAAAAAGTTACACCAAAATAAAACACCCAATGCACTAGGACTGAACAAAATAATTTTACAGGAACTTTATTTTGCACTGTGAACATAAATTTTAGTAACAATTCTATTTAAGTAATTTTTTCTAGGACTCTGTTTCCTAGAATTAGTTCAGCTACTGAAAACACATCATTTATCAAGATGCGATATTTCAAAATGTTACAGGGGAGAAATGCATGCCACAGGCTAACACATTTGTTTAACTTCAGTAATTGCAGTGAACTACTGGGAGTCATGATTTTAGGTGTTTATAGTATATCTATTAGGACAAGCAAGCCTCAACACTAATCAGGAATGGATATGCTGTGGAGAAATTCCAGGAGAATCATGTGGGGACCACAACTGGTGGCCCATTCACCCTATTCATAAAACAACCTTCCCCTATCCCAGACTTAAACCAACAGAAGGATTTTGATTTCATGCTATGGTTCATGAGCTCTGAGAAGCAAATGCCACCTTTGCTTGGGGATTCCACTAACAGTAAATAAAGAAGCTACTGTGACTTTTAACTTGGAGAACCCCTCTGGGGATGAAGTTCCTAGTTCACATCAGGAAGTCCTGTTGGAGAGTAGAGGTTTTACATCCAGTGATGAACTCTGTTGGGAAGAGTTGGCAGTTACAGAAAAGAAGAAATCTCTCTTGACAGTTTTCGTATGGCTAGAAATGGCTAGGTAAAGAAATGAATCCCTGATGACAGGAGTTTTGAAGAGAGTCTACATTGTGACACAGCAACTCCAAATAATCAAAATTTGCAACATCAACTTTTGTTATATAAATATCAACCTGTTTTGTCCTGATGACTGTAGCTGTGTATATTACTAATTAGATCATTTAAAAACAAACCAGCATAGTCAATAAATAAAATTTTTGGCTCAAATATTGTGACCAAAAATGAAACAAAACATATCCTGGGTCGTATGTCTAGACCCCAAAGAGAAGGAGTCAGCAGTTCTACAAGCTAGGAAAAACGGATTCTACTTAGTACTCTTCTTTCTCTTTGTCGGGGGAACATGTTTTGAGGGAAAAGGATAAACATAGATATTAAAAACTGGAGGAGGTCGTTGAGCCTGTTTACTTCAGCAAACTTGTGAGACACGGTGACTCTCAGGTAACTGGTGTCCAGCCTGCTGTATTTATCAACAGTGACTGAGGATGCTTTGTCCATCATTCCCAGTTGTTGCTACTTAGCAATACTTTCTAGAGTTCATCTTTTATGCTGTGAGGCTAGCCAGTAAGAGTAATTCTTAGTGTGCTAGGTCACCTTACTTGAAAATTTACCAGTTTTTCCAGGTAACACATAAAAACAATGTCACATCAGATAGATCCTTGGGAAGAGATGAACACCTAGTTTCAGAGTAAAAAAAAAAAAAAACTACCCACAACACAAGGCTAGACATTTCCCTTCCATCATATCTAATAATAACTGTTCCATTCATGGCATCTAGTTGTGTTTCATTTTTAAGTTTTAAGATGCTCAAACTTTCTTGTAGTAGGTGACATGAAATTGAGCCAATCTATGGCTGATTTTATCTTGTGGTCATCAACTAAATTAATAGCATTTTTTTTATTTGCTGAATCTTTAGAACAAATGCTATATAACAGTAAGAAGGTCAGTATTGACATTGTTCAGTTGATACTTGTTGAACATCTTACACAATGTCACCTCTGAACTTAGCATC
The DNA here is from genome assembly GCF_033115175.1 of Lepus europaeus. Taxonomy (NCBI): domain Eukaryota; kingdom Metazoa; phylum Chordata; class Mammalia; order Lagomorpha; family Leporidae; genus Lepus; species Lepus europaeus. The sequence goes on from NC_084848.1 coordinate 20,483,418, forward strand.
AAGAAAAGTCTTCCAGGAAGTATAGATTATTTTTATGTTACCTGGAATTCAGATATACCACTAGTTTCCTGTCTCCCTTCGTGGAGGCAATGATTAGTGTAATGCAAAGTACTCTCCAGAGATGAGATCCTGCCCCATGAAAAATTACCTGAGCAAGGGTTAGGCCAGCTGTGTGTTGACTGTGGCATGGGATTGGAATGCATGTTCAAGAAACTAGAGTTTTCTAAGTTTCCCTACCATTGTGAGTGTACCGAAGGATCAATTTTACAAAACAGTTTGCTTATGCTCTTCTGAGACTTGGCACTGCTTATTAGGAGTGAGGTGGGAATTTTCAAGTAGTTCATAGACATCTGGCATGTTGGGGAGACCTTGTCTCATATCCTGGGTAACCTTTTGGACCTGGATACCAGTGCTGTTCTTTGGAGAAACTCTCTGGCCTTGGTATGCTTGAGCTTGACGTTTACAGATGCCAAACTTGCTGAGCAAGATAAATACATCCCTCTGGAAGGCCTTCGTGAAAATAGCATAGAGGAATGGATTGGCACAGGAGTTAAGCGGGTAGAAGAGAACCAGCAAGATTTTGGAGTTGGTAACGGTGATGAGAGGTTTGTTCATAAGTGCTGACAGAGCATAGAAAGAGATTGGGGCCATGCACATAAAGTCTGTGAAGATCAACACGGCCATCCTCTTAGCAATTTTGGTGTCTTTGTCCCCAGAGTTGTATTGCGGATTTCTCACTGTGATGTAGATCTTCACATAACAGGAACAGACGATGACAAAGGCAATGATGTTGAGCAACAGAACAAAGACAATATATGCCAGAGCCAGAGGGGTCTCAGTGTCCATGGGCAGGCAGATGCTGACCTTGGCATAGCTACTTATTCCCACCAAAGGAAGGAGGGCCAGAAGGAAGCAACAAATCCAGCCCCCAACCATGATGGCATATGCATGCCTGAGGCGGATCTTCCGGTCCAGACGCATAGCAAAGGTGATGGCGTACCAACGTTCCAGCGTGATGACTGTCAGTGTGTACACCGACAGCTCACTGGCAAAGACAGTGAAGAAACCAGCTGTGTTGCACCCGGGGCCTGTCTGCCAGTCAATGGCATGGTTGTAGTACTCAGAGTGAGTGTAGAGGTCTACGGAGGCGATGAGGAGCAAGTATATCCCCATGCAGAAATCTGCAAAGGCCAAATTGCACATGAGAAAGCGTGGTACAGTCAGTTTGTAGTGACTGGTGAGGAGGATAAACAGGACAAAGACATTGCCCAGGAGAGCCAGGAGACTAACAAACCACACCACAATTCTCAGGAACTTGTAGCCCATGATGTCTTCACAGGGGTTGAACTCATCTGACTTGGGGGTACACACCATGTCTTCATTGTCTCCACATACAGTATAGTCATAATGGCTGTCAAAGGCCTGTAGGGTCTCTTCTTGGGGATTTTTAAGCTCCTGGCCAAAACCAGTGTTTTCATCTTCTTGATCTTCAAAGAAGACGTAATAATGTGAGTTGCTGTGAGTGTCCCGGAAGTTGGAGTTTTCCTTGTACCCAACACTGCTCTCGCCGGGATCCTCTTCATATTCCTGGTAGATGGGGCCATTCAAGGTATCCACAGATTTTCTCTGACGCAGGCTCCGGATACTGCTGTCATTACACATCAGTGACTCAAGGATTCTATAAAGCAACAGAAGTGATTCACTGCTTGAAAAACTGATGGTACTCATAACACTTAGAAAAATATGATATACATGACGCTGTGAAATTCTATGTAATCTGTCTGAACTTGTCTCTCCTACATAATTTTCTTGCGATAGATTTGGCCAATGGGAAACAGTTATCTCCTACATAATTTTCTATCACTGCCCCGTCCTACTGTCATCCAGTGAAATTGGTCTCATTTCTCAGCTACAACCAAGTCAAGAACAGCAGTGATTAAAAAAAAAAAAAAAGCATGGCTGCTGGAGCCCAGATCTGCTGTGTACTAAATGTCTCATCTTGAGCAAATCTATGAACCTTGGTTTATTCACTTGTAAAATGGCGTGAGAATGTTATTTAAAACACAGCTTAGATTTAGATAGACTTACCTTTTTAAAGCTGTTACAATGGCACCTGTAGCATTGTGAGTGCCATATGTGTACCTGTTATTGTTGCTGTTATTATTCCTGTTCAGAACTACACCTCTGTGTTCTCTTTGCCTGAAAAACTTAGAATTGCCTCTACTCATTATTCAAAGTCAAATGCCCCTTTCTCAGAGGAAACCTTCCTTCTCCTTCTTACCAAGTTGTCCCACCCTTGTGTTTAATTCCTTCCAGCACTGATTTTTCCTTGTCTGCCTGTTCTTTTCTGACTTCCTCCCTTAGACTGTAAACAAAATGCAAGAGAGACTCTTGTCTGTCCTGTTCAATGTTGTGGATAGGACAATGCCAGGCACACAGTAGGTACTCAAGAAATGTTTGTTGAACCAATGAATAAAAGAACACAATCATGCAGGCATGGTCACAGAAGTAAGATTTGTCTTCTTGCCAAGCTCACCGACTCATCACAAAAGAACATTTTCAACTTGGTTTAGCTGCTGGAAAGATTTTAAATTGTTTGTTGGGTTCTGGTTAAAATTTCTAATGGACTGGCTGGTGCTGACCTCTGCAGATTAATGAGAAATCTGAAGCCTGTACCTTAGGTCTACTTGAGCCTCTCTCCCATGCCTGGTCTTTTCTTACTCATCATCACCTGGTGTCAGTTTGGAGTCTCTCACAACACCCTCAAAGCCACTCCTTGTTTTCTGCAGTGGGGGTGTCCATAGTGGGCTTCTCTGTACAGGATTTCTCTTTGCTTCTGCCCCCACAACCAGATCTTGAGTTTTTCCCAACTGCAAATGTCAGTGTCAAAGTCAACCAGTAGATACTTGTATTCATATTGAAACCAAGGGGGACTGAATAAGAAATAAATGAAGGTGGAGTTGGACAGGGGATTGTACAGGACATAAAGGGAGAAATATGAAGACTAAAATGTAGGTGAAAACAAGATTCAGAGAAATCATGGAGAAAAAAATGAAGACCGCCCCTATGTTGCAGCCTTTAAAGCAATCTGATAGTACGCCCACCCATTACATTGCAAAGTGTTTTCTGTTCAGTTTATCACTTAGTCTTCTAAAAATCCCTGTGAAACAGTAGCATTATGATCTCCATTTCCAAAGGCTCAAGGGAGTTAAGTGACTAGTCTGGGATAACACAGCTAGAAACTGGCAGGTATAAGCCCACCTGACTCAAAAGTCCACATGCAGGAAACCAGTGATCTATGATAATCATAAAGTCCAAAACCAATCGGGTAAACCCGATTGTATTGTCTCTAAGCCTGTCTTCATGGCTGTGGCACCATGTTGCATCTAGAAGCCAGCAATCACGGCTGTGTAACCTTGACAGAGTTCTACATGATCAGGTCACCCCTGTCTCTGCTACATTATCTCTGATTCCCTCTTCTACTTCAATGGCCAACATTGTCCTTATTTCTCAGCTGCAACCCCTCTGAGTGCACCGAATCACTGTGCCAAACCACAGATTCTTCCTCAAACCTAGAAAATGATTCCATGCTGGCCTGAGTCTCTGCCACTTACCCTCTGATTTTCTTCTGATTTTTAAAAGCACAACAATGGCTCGGATAGGAAAGGTCAGCCCGCGTGAGGTGCAGGAAACTCAAGGAAAGTGGAAGCTTCTTCAGAGTCCAAGTGTTTCTTGCTATCAGTTCCTTGAGGTGCTCCAGGCCTGTGGACGGCAGTGCAGTAACACTGGTGTAAGACACGTCCCTGGGAGGCAGAGAGCGGAACAACACAGGCAGTGAGCGCCCAGGGTCTTCTAGTGCTTGGCCAGAAAGCAGACAAGCCAGAGGTGATCAGGGAGACTTTATGCCCCTTTCTGCTACTGAAGTTATAATCTGAGTTCTTTACGCACAGCCACTGGTCTAGGGAGGGATATTAGGCTTTTAAAGCAATGTTACAAGGAACTCTTGTATTTATTTATTTATTCATTGGAGAGGAGAAGAGATGATGGCAAGCACCCACATAGTCTGGTTTTCTCCCCAGATGTCCTCAGTGTCCAGAATTTGGCTGGACCAAAGCCAGTAGCTGAGAACTCAGTCCAGGTTGCCCTTGTGGGTGGCAGGAACCAAATTACTTGGTCTACCCTGTGCCTCCTGGTCTGCATTAGCAGGAAGCTGGAGTCAGGAGCCTAAGGCAGGTATCAAACTCAGGCAGTCCTCTATGGGATGTGGCTTCACTGTTAAGCCAGCCACAGAACTGCCTGGTAGTTCCAGTATCCATCAATACAAATGCCATTGCTGCAGATATTTTACTCTGTCCATCACAATACATGCTTAGAGACAGATGCCAATTTTACTTCGGAAAATAGCACCATCTAACTCTCTCTCTCTCTCTCTCTTTTTTTTTTAAAGGCAAGTTACAGAGAATCAGGGACAGGGTAGGTGGGGTCTTCTATCTGCTGGTTCACTACCCAAATAGTCACAACCACCAGAGCTGGGTTGATCTGAAGCCAGGAGCCTGGAGCTTCTTCTGGGCCTCCCACACAGGTACAAGGGCCCAAGGACTTGGGTCATCTTCCACTTCTTTCCCAGGTGCATTGGCAGGAAGCCGGATCAGAAGTGGAGCAACTGGGACTCAAACCTGCACCCACAGGGGATGCCAGCACTTTAGGCAGCAGCTTTACTGGCTATGCCACAGTGCTGGCCACCCCCATCTAACTCTTAAAGGGCCTCTAGAGGCAAGGGAAATGAAACTAAAAAGGCTCAAAGGGAACTAAGTTGTTATCATTCTCTTTAGGGACTTGGTTTGGGGACTGATAAATTGTTCACTGATAGAGATCAACACAGTATCACTAGGATATAGAACTTGGGAGGCATAAGTACTTACATGGTGAATTCATTAGTGATTGCCCCCCCCCCCCATTTCTTTAGAAGACTATAAATATATTGCTGGGTAGAAAACACCAGCAATCTGAGTTGAGACTCAGTTCATTTCTGCAAACAATGAGGTTTGGGGTGGTTTTGAGGCTGGGAATTATGCAGACATCAGTGCTAGTTACTAAAGTAGAATTCGTTCATGGTTGTGAGCCTAATACGTCTCTGTTCTCCCTATCCCAGAGAGTCTAGGTTACATGTTTTACTCCATCAGTTTTATTTACACTGAACAACAGCTTGAATAAGACTAGAGCATGGTTATTTAACTTAACTTGTTATATGTTTTATCAATTAAAATGTTGACTTTTTTATTGGAGGCATTTATGATTTAAAATATTTCATATAACTAGCAGTGTCTGGCTGGCAAATGAATACCAGTATCTTCAACCTCTTCCTCTACATCATTGTAATTGGACTTGGCTGGGATTTATCTATGGATTCTTAAGGTCCAAGGCCACCAGAATGTTCTATAGGTTTTTGACAAACACAAAGCTTTTGTGTTAACCTCATTTTCACTGCTGAACTGTGATTTTTTTTCTTGTGTGTGTGGGGGGGGGAGAGTGTCACATTTGCTGTTTTGTTCTGCATTTAATTTAAAACCACTGCAATTCAGTATTCCCCGTACTTGCCTTGTGACAAGAGTTACCATGTGATCTCGAGGTGATTTTTGACATTAGTCTGGTGTATTTGGGAAACTGTCATGAGCAGCATCTCAGGTGGGAGAAGATCTGAGAGATTACAGAGGCAGCCTCAAATGTAACTGTGAAGTAGACAAAGCTAGAGTTTGCTCTCTGCCTCATCTGTTCTTTAGATGCATCTTTTCCTGTTATCCATACTGTCTTCAAGGCGTGCCAAGTTTCTGTCTCCAGGTTTCTAGAAGCAACTTGTATATATATATATATATATATATATATATATATATACACACATATATATATATATTCTTTTTTAAAAATTTTTTTATTTATTTTCATTTTATTTGAAAGGTAGATAGATAGAGACAGGCAGGGTGGGGAAGAGGAAGAGAGAGACATATCATTGTCTCTCCATTAGTTTGTTTCTCAAGTGCCTGTGGCCAGGCCCAAGCCCAGAACTCAATTTGGATCTCCAACATGGGTGGCAGGGACCAAGGTACCTAAGGTATCATTTGCTGCCTCCCAGGGTGTGCAATAACAGGAAGCTAGATTGGAAGTGGAGTCTCTGGGACTTGAACCTAGGCACTCCAGTATGGAATATGAGGATCCCAAACAGCATCTAAACTGCTGTGCCAGATATCATTCCTGTGTCTCTACCAAATGATGCTTTGGTGTCCATGAGACAAGACAGCAACTATTGTTTTGTCTTCTGGATCCACTGTATGTGCTTCTGAAGGAATTTAGCTTTCCAAGTGATATGTTTGATTCGAACAGATATTTCTTGAGAAAGCATTTTTGGAACCACTCCAGTTACTGTATGATAAAATATCACAAAACTAAGTGGAATAAAGCAATAATTTTTAAATTATGAGTTTAGCCCTTGTGGAATTTGAATGGGACATGGAGGGGATGTACTGTCTGTGCTCTGTGATGTCTGGCACTCAGCTGGGAAAGACCCAAAGACTGGGGCAACTCGATGACTGCAGGCTGCTTCATTGCATGGGTGGTGCCAATGAGCCAGGCTGAGGAGATTCAAAGGCTGAGCTCGGTTGGCCCTGCTGATGCGGCCTCTCCATGTGGTTTGGGCTTCTTGCTTTGTGCTGGCCAGATCCTGAGAGAACTAAGAAATTCATGGGTGGGGGATAGAACCTACCACTTTATGAGAGCAGTGTCAAAGAACTTGGTGCTTATTTTAAAACTTTCACAGTGACCTAAGGGATAGAGACACCATGGACACATGTGGGGAACCGCAGGCTGGCCACCTGTGAGAACCTCCTCATCTACATAGTTTGCAGCAATTGGTCGACCACAAGGCCTACGAAAACAACCAGGTGAAACAGTTGAAATGGACTCTGCATAAACAACTAGGAGGAACCAGGTGAAACAGATGAACTTTCGACCTGAGGCTATACGTGCCCTTTCATCTGATTGGATGATATCAGCATAAAGGGACATTGGGATCTGGGCGGGCCTCCACCATGGCCCCGCCTCTTCTTTTCTCCTCTCCCCACTTTCCTTTTACCCCCACAAGTAAAAGTTCCTTGAGAACCGATGAACAGTGACCGTGTCGTGACTGCGTTGGACCCTTGCTGGCGAGGGTCCGACAGACAGATTTTTGGGGAGAGCTGGCAGCTGACCTGGACTAACATCAGAATCGCCTGCAGTGCAGACCAAGCCACACCCAGACCAATGGAACTGTATCCTCTGATGGTGAGAGCTGGGGACCTGCACTGTTGAAGATGCTGTCAGGTAACTCAGAGGTGCAGCTCAATTTCTTGGGCATTTTTATGAAGCAGGCAGATACTGAAGTGTGGACAAAGAAACAGGTATGTTGTACCCAGAGAGACTTGCCAAGCCAAGGGTGGAGACCTAGCTGTAATTTGTGTTGAGTTCTCAGCTTCAGTGTCCCAGCAGCTTTTCCATACTTAGCGTCAGGTCTCTAGAGTGTGAACACAGACCCAGATGCAGTTACCCTCCAGGGACTCATGAAGACTCTGGGAGGGAGGCCTAGATTCTGTGTCTGCATGTCTGTGAAGAGCATAGCCTAGGGGTCTCTAGTTGGTCCAAGTCAGGATGAACTGGGAGGGGCTTAGGCAGGCATGGGGAAAGTGGGTGTTAGAAAATGTGTGTAAATGTTATGGCAGAAACATCAGTAACATAATGAGTACTTGACATTTAAAGAATTCTCCTCGTGTATTTGAGAGGCAGAGAGAGAGAGAGAGAGAGAGAGAGAGAGAAAGAAAGTGTTCTCATCTACTGGTTTATTCCCCAAATGCCCTCAGTAGTTGGGGCTGAGCCAGGCCAAAGTAAGGAATTGGAAAAGGTCTCCCATGTGTGTGGCAGGGACCTAAGTGCTTGATCTGTCATCTGCTGCCTTCTAGCTTGCACAGAATTAGGAATAGAGCTGGTCCTCTGATACGGACTATGGGCATCCAAAGCTGCACCGTAACTCCTATGCCAAATGCCTGCCCCAGGTGCTCGGCATTTATTGAGTGTTACTTCCCTCCTTGCCCCAATTTGGAGTTTATCTGAACTCAAACCCAAAGCAAGAGACTAAGGGAAATACAACCCTAGCTCCTATCTTGAATTGTATATACAATTGCTTATTCACTTGGATGCTTGGATGTCTCACAGGCATCTCCAACTTAAGCAGTCCATCCAAAACCTAGCTTTTGGTCCTCTACCCCCACCTCCACGTGTTCCTGCTCCATGTTTCCTCATCACAGTGTTGGTTACTCCCATCCATTCAGCTCCTCAAACTAGGAACCTAGGAGTAACTAACATAGTGACCAACTATTTACCACCATGGTCCTATCAGCATTTAACTTAGCAAAAGACCTGTAGATTTGAATTAAAAAAGAATCTTGAATCCACATATTTGCATCTCTAATGTTAGCTTTTTAGTTCAAACTAACATCTTCCTTCACTGCAATACCTTTCTTGTCCAGCCTTATTCTCTGCCAAATCTGTTCTCCATATAGTAGCCAGAATATTCATACAAATGCATTGAATCATGCCACTCTTTGTGCCTTGTACGGTCTTCCCAATCTACCGCGCATAACATCCACTGCTTCTACCATGCCCTTCATGGTCCTGCAGGTTGACCTTTGACGACCTCTCCAAGATCTTGTCTGGTGCATCTAAGGGCGCTGGATGTCCCTGTAAATAGCCACTAAGCCTGCTGCTCCTAAAGTGTTCCTGCGGTGCGGTGCTCTCCTGACGCAGGCTGCTCAACTCATGCTGCTTTTGTACTTGCAAGGTCAAGCAGGGGGAACTACTGGCTTTTCTAAAGTCAAAATTAACTTCTCTTGCAGAGATTTGCACTTTTAACCAGACAGTCTGGGTGTAACCCAAAAAGAAAGCAGGAGCTCCTTCATACTTCCCAATGGAACTATGCCTCTCCACTCAAAATATCCCAGGGGAGTCTCAGCACCTGGCTTCCTCCCAGGACCAGGTCTGCACCTCCTTGGCTCCTTTTGTGTCCCTCAGATACCCTAACCCCTGGCCCCTTCATTGATGTTCAGATTAAAACCTGTTTTTCCATATGTAAGAAAAAAAATCAAACTAAATAAATGTTTCCTCCAAGACAACTGGTACATCTATTTTGTATTTTCTGCCTTTATCTACCATCTTCCAGGGCTTGAGGGTTCAGTGTTCTCTAAGAATCTCTTTTGCCCTCATTGTACATTTACTCCATATGTATTTAAAATACAACGCTGGGGGTGGCGCCGTGGCTCACTTGGTTAATCCTCCGCCTGCGGCGCCGGCATCCTATATGGGCACTGGGTTCTAGTCCTGGTTGCTCCTCTTCCAGTCCAGCTCTCTGCTGTGGCCCTGGAAAGCAGTGGAGGATGGCCCAAGTGCTTGGGCTCCTGCACCCGCATGGGAGACCAGGAAGAGGCACCTGGCTCCTGGCTTCAGATCGGTGTAGCTCCAGCCGTTGCAACCATTTGGGGAGTGAACCATCAGATGGAAGACCTTTCTCTCTCTCTCTCTCTCTCTCTCTCTCTCTCACTGTCTGTAACTCTACCTGTCAAATAAATAAATAAAAATATTTTAAAAAATAAAATAAAATACAATGCCATTGTGTTATGCACTCCCCTACTACACTGAGCTGTCAGCTCAGCTGTTTATATGATACAGTCTCACTGCCATCACCTTAGTTAAGGGCTGAATTACATTTGGCTGAGTTTTGCAGAAACTTCCTGGTGAGTTTCCCATAAATCCTTTTCTAATTGCACCTACAGATTTAGAACAGAACCAACCTTCCTTCCTTCCTTCCTTCCTTCCTTCCTTCCTTCCTTCCTTCCTTCTTTCCTTCCTTCCTTCCTTCCTTCCATCCCAGATTGATTGATTTATTTGAGAGAGAGAGAGAGAGAGAGAGAGAGAGAGAATGAATATCTTCTACCCACTGATTCACTCTCCAAATGGCTGTAATGGCTGGAGCTGGGCTGATTCGGAGCCTGGAGCTTATTCCAGGTCTCCCAAGTGAGTTCAGGGGACCAAATACTTGGGCCATCCCCTGCTACTTTCCCAGGTGCTAGCAGGGAGCTGACCAGAAATGGAGCAGCTGGGACATGAACTGGCGCCCATATAGGATGTTGACATCACAGGTGGCGGTTTTACCCACTATACCACAGTGCCAGCCCCTAGAATGTTCTTTCTAAAAGAAATTATGGGGCTAGTGCTGTGGCATAGAGGATTAAGCCACTGCTTGCAATGCTAGCATCCCATATCAGAGCATTGGTTCGAGTGCTAATGGCTTTGCTTTTGATCTAGCTCCCTGCCAATGCACCTGGGAAGGTAATGGAAGATGACTCAGGTGCTCTTACCCCTGCCACCCATGCAGGAGACCCAGATGGAGTTCCTAACTCCTGGTTTAAGCATGGCCAAACCCAAGTCCTTGTGGCCATTTGCAGAGTGATCCAGTGAATGGAAGATCTCTTTCTCTCTATTGGTTGGTCTCCCTGTCTCTCTGCCTTTCAACTAAATCTGTAAAAACATGAATCGTGGGGCTCGCACTGTGGCATAGTGGGTGAAGCAACCACCTGCAGTGCTGGTATCCCATATGGTGCCAGTTCAAGTCCTGGCTGATTCACTTCTGATCCAGCTCTCTGCTATGGCCTGGGAAGGCAGTAGAAGATGGCCCAAGTCCTTGGGCCTCTGCACCCCCATGGGATTCTGGCTCCTGGCTTCAGACTGGCTCAGTCTCAGCATCGTGGCCATTTGGGGAGTGAACCAGCAGATGGAAGACTTCTCGCTCTCTCTCTCCCTCTAACTCTGCCTTTCAAATAAAAACAAACAAAAAACATGAATTACATCATGTTACTTTTTAGCTTGAAAACTCAGGTTTCCTCCAATGTCCACAGAATAAAATTTGAGAAGAGTATCCGTTCTTTTCCCAGTGGGAGTCGTTTCCTCAATCTCATGTTGTCTCTTTATTGATTTTTCTCCTTCATTTCACTGGAACACATCTTCAAGTAATTGCTTAGGTTTCTATGAGAGTTATCTTCTGAATCCTTGAATATCTGAAAATAACTTTTTTTCTGTACTTGCAATCAATCAATACTTTACCTGGCTTTACAATTCTTGGTTGCATAACCCTTTTCTTTAGAAATTTTAAATCTTTATCCTACTGGATTCTAGCATCCAGTATTCCTTTGGTAGGTGTGATGCCATTCAAGTTCTTGTTCTCTGGTTAGTGACTTGGTCTTACTCTCTGGAAGTTTTGTTTAGCTTATCTTCTTTCCCTGGTGTGAGATTTAATGAAGATGTGTCTTGACACAGTCTTTTCCCATTTGTTGAGCTGAGCACTGGGGATGTAGGGGCTCCTTCAATTTGAGGACCAGTATTCTTCATTTTTAGCAAATTTTCTTGCATTGTTTCTGAGATAACTACCTTTATTTTCTGTTTCTTCTTTGGAATTCCTAGCAAGTAGAAAAGGCATTTTCTCTTAGTATAGAGTTGGTCTTCTGTATACAAAGTTAATTAAAAACAAAGCTTAATGAAGAATGGGATGGGAGAGGGAGTAGGAAGTGGGATGGGAGTTGGGTTGGGAGGGCAGGAACAGGGGGAAGAACCACTATATTCCTAAAAGCTGTACATATGAAATTCGTATTCATTAAATAAAAGCCTTCTAAACAAAAAAAAAAAAAGAAAACGCGTTTCCTGGATCCCTCAGACATATATCCATCTTTTCTTGTAACTTTCTTCTGTTACTTTTTAAAAACAATTTATTTATTTGAAAGGCAGAATTTATTTATTTGAAAGACAGGGAGAGACAGAGATCTTCCATCTGTTGGTTCACTCCCCAGATGGCTGCAACAGCCAGGGATGAGCTGGGCCAGGCTGAAGCCAGGAGCCTGGAGCTTCTTTCAGGTCTCCCATGTGGGTGACAGAAGCCCAAGGACTTGAGCCATCTTCTGCTTTCCCAGGCATTAAGCAGAGAGCTGGACTGGAAGTGGAACAGCCAGGACTGGAACTGGCACTACAGGTGGCAGCTTAACCTGCTATGCCACAGCACCGGTGCCTCTTTTGTTACTTTTACTAAGTCTCTGGTAGAATTCCTTGACTTCTATTGGATTCTTCATTTTTACTTGATGGGAGCTGGGACCCTGCAGGCTCTGTTCACTGCAAGATTTTTGGCGCCTGGACTGTCACTTGGCTGACAGAAGGCTCTGAATACATATTTTTGAAATGTATGAATAGTTTTAGGAATACTTAATTATTTTCTGTTCTTTTCAAAACAGCATATTTGAGGAAGCACACCATGGTGTTTGGGGACAGAACACTTAAATTTAGACCATGTGGATTGGATTCCCAGCTTCTGCACTTCCACTTGACCTTCAGATGACTCAGTTGGCATTGTTGAAGAGTAGCTGACAGTGTACTCCAACAAATTCCAGCTTTTATTATCATCATTATTGTTACAGTCCTGAGAAGTCTTCTCAGATTTTTGCCAGGTCACTCATTATGAGCACTTCTTTGTTAAAAAATTCTTTTCTGCTCTCTGCAATGTCTTTAATTACTTCAAGCTCATTTCCTCCCACTTGTTTACCCTGGCTTCTGTCTTTCATGTTAGAAGCATTTTTTGGTCCGGTGATCAGCACCATACTGTGAGTAAGCTCTCCCCTACCCCGAAAGATTTTTTTAAAAAAAAGATTTGTTTGTTTATGTGAAAGTCAGAGTCAGAGAGGAGAAGGACAGAGATCTTCAATTAGCTGGTTTATTCCCTGGGTGGCCATGATTGCCAGGGCTGGGCCAGCCCAAAGCCAGGAGGAGCCAGGAGCTTCATCCAGGTCTTTACGTGGGCAGCAGGGGCACAAACACTTGAGTCATCTGCTGCTTTTCCCAAGCCATTAGCAGCGAACTGGACTGCAAGTGGAGCAGCCAGGATTCAAACCAGCACCCTTATGGGATACCAGCATTGCAGGTGGTAGGTTTACCCACTTTGCCACAATGCCGGCCCTCCCCTGACAGATTTTGCATAAGGCAATAGTTTAGAGGGCTGGCCATTATTTTTCTGGACTCTAAAACATTAAGTGTGGATGTCTTTTTCTACAGCAGAGCTTTTCAGCCTCTTTACAAAAAATGCTTCAAATCTCCAGCTTGGGAGGGAGGTACTTGGCTGCTAGCATTTTGCATGAATGCAGTAAAGGGTTAACATTTACAGGTTTAGACTTTCTTTAAATCCTTCTGTTTTTAGCCCTGGATCTTATTTTTTTTAAAGATTTTATTTATTTATTTGAAAGTCAGAGCTACACAGAGAGAGGAGAGGCAGGGAGAGAGAGAGGTCTTCCATCCTCTGGTTCACTCCCCAGGTGGCTGCAACGGCCGGAGCTGTGCTGATCTGAAGCCAGGAACCAGGAGTCTCCTCTGGCTCTCCCATGTGGGTGCAGGGGCCCAAGCACTTGGCCCATCTTCTACTGCTCTCCCAGGCCATAGCAGAGAGCTGGATCGGAAGTGGAGCAGCCGGGACTCGAACCAGCGCTCATATGGGATGCCGGCACTGGAGGCGGTGGCTTTACCTGCTACGCCACAGCGCCGGCCCCTGGATCGTATTCTTGACACATGCCACCCTCATTGACTCTAAATCCCAGGGTTGTGCAGGGCAAGACAACTCCCTCTGACAGTCTGCTCACTAGGAATACTCAGGGTTTCACCTTGCTTCTCTGCTTGCCCAGTTTTCTCAGAATTCTACAGCGTTCCAGGCCATGGATGTGCCCTTACTCATCTTTGCTTTGTGGATTCGTGCATATTAAAAATTCCTTAACTTTTCATGAGAATCTGAGGAGGGAGAGGAAATAAATGCTTAGGTTCAGTGCATCATCTTTTACTTTTAACCACTGGCCTGTTCAGCATCTGGAACTGTGCAAGTACAAAGAACAAATACGTGTTGAGTGCTGAGCCACACTAGTCTCCCAACTCTGGAGTATATGGAGGAAGAGTCTATAGAAACTCGAAAACTCAACAAGTCAGGGATCATTTTAAGTTGTATCTGAAGTTGTATTTTAAGTTGTATCATTGAAGTTGTATCTGAATCCAGAATTTTCTATTACTGTAACTTCTTCTCTATCTTAAGGTTGTAAACCCATGAAGTTTTTTCTGGATAAGAATACAGAGAGTTGTTCTCAGTGGCCGAGGGAACTGAATTTACTTGTGAATGGAGCCTGCTCTGATGGAGACCTACTAGTTGGAGGCCCTCCCTCTGCCTTGTTGACTCTGGCCCTTTCCTCAAAAAGCTCATCAAGCAATGGGCACTGAGCTCATGAGAATTTGTCTCTAGCAAGTATTTACTCACAAATCAGCATGTAGCCAAGCTGCCTGGCAGACAGTGTGCAGTCTGATTGTCAAGGTCATGGGAACTGTCTCAAATTAAGTATCTATTGAAAGAAACAGGACGTGAATTTACACAGTGTTACATGCAGTGTGGCAAGAGTATCCCTGAATAAAAGAGTTGACTGGCCAGCGCCGGGGCTCACTAGGCTAATCCTCTGCCTGCAGCGCCGGCACCCCCGGGGTTCTAGCCCCCATTGGAGTGCTGGATTCTGTCCCGGTTGCTCCTCTTCCAGGCCAGCTCTCTGCTGTGGCCCGGGAAGGCAGTGGAGGATGGCCCAAGTGCTTGGGCCCTGTGCCTGCATGGGAGACCAGGAGGAAGCACCTGGCTCCTGGCTTCGGATTGGCGCAGCATGGCAGCTGCAGAAGCCATGGGGGTGGTGAACCAATGGAAAAGGAAGACCTTTCTCTCTCTCTCTCTCTCTCTCTCTCTCTCTCACTGTCTAACTCTGCCTGTCCAAAAAAAAAAAAAAAGAGTTGACTGATATCTGATGTCACAGGAAGAGTAGACTGCCTCTCAGGGGCAATGATACACACTGGCATTACCAAATGCTGGAACAATTTCAAGTTTTCGTGAGGCATTTTGTTGTAGATTATTAATTAAAATTAACTTGGTGAATTCAATTGCAAATTAAATAAGCACTGATTGGTTTGCTGATGTTTCAACAGTAGCTGTTGGTCAATGTAGAAGCTGCTTCATGATAAATGATAAAAATTTTTTTTTTTTGACAGAGTGGATAGTGAGAGAGAGAGACAGAGAGAAAGGTCTTCCTTTTTGCCGTTGGTTCACCCTCCAATGGCCGCTATGGCTGGCGCACAGCGCCGATCCGAAGCCAGGAGCCAGGTGCTTCTCCTGGTCTCCCATGCGGGTGCAGGACCCAAGCACTTGGGCTATCCTCCACTGCCTTCCCGGGCCACAGCAGAGAGCTGGACTGGAAGAGGGGCAACTGGGACAGAATCTGGCACCCTGACTGGGACTAGAACCCGGGGTGCTGGCGCCGCAGGCGGAGGATTAGCCTATTGAGCCCCGGTGCCGGCCTCATGATAAATGTTAATCACGTAAATTGGTAGATCAAACGCATCTAAAGACAAAAACATTAATTAACTGATTAAAAGACAGCTTACCTAATTTATTAATACTGAGTTAAAGATAATTTAAGGACTTAAATATAAGAATTTTAAAACATGATATTGACTTATTTAACAAATGTTTCTTTTTTAAGATTTATTTATTTATTTGAAAAGTAGAATTATAGAGGAGAAGCACAGGCAGATCTCTCTCTCTCTCTTTCTCTCTTTCTCTCTCTCTCTCTCTTCTGGCTCACTCCCCAAAAAGCTGCAACGGCGAGGGCTGCGCCAGCCTGGAGCCAGGAGCTTTATGTGGGTCTGCTATGTGGGTGCAGGGGCCCAAGTACTCAGGGCATCCTCCAGGCTTTCCCAGGTGCATTAGCAGGGAGCTGGATGGGAAGTGGAGCAGCCTGGGCATGAACTGGTGTCCATATGGGATGCTGGCACTGCAGGTGGTGGCTTCACAGCACTGACCCCAACAAGTGTTTCTTTTTTTTTTTTATTTCATAAATGTGAATTTACAAAGTGCAACTTTTGTATTGTTGTGGCTTCCCCCCCCCAACCTCCCTCCCTCCCGTGGCCCTCCCCTCTCCCTCTCCCATCCTGCCCTTTATCGAGTGTTTCTTGATTGCGGTCTATATCTCAGGTACAGTCCTGGATGCAAAAGCTACCAAAATAGGCTAAATATGCACAAATTGCTGCTTTCTTCATGATTACATTCTACTGGGGAGAGAGGGATACCTTTTAAAAAATAAAAAATATATATATATAGTATATTAGAGGATGATGATAACTACTGAGGGGAAAGGAACACAGAGAAGAGAGAAGAGCCTAGAAGTAGATTCACAACAAGGGATGATGGGAGGATGACAGGGAAGTTTTTACTGAGGAAATGGTGGAGCAAAGGAGTGGAGCAGGTGTGTAGGAGGGCCATGTGGATGTCTGGGGCCAGGGCATTCCCAGAAGAGGGACTAGCAGTGTAAAGGCCCTGAGGTGGGCAGACCCTCACATGTCAGAGGAAGCAAAGAGGCCAGTGTGTCTGGAGCTGAGACAGTGAGGAGGTAGGAAATGGGGTGGCAGTCAGAGAGGGGGCAGAGTCAGCATGTGTGACCTTGTAGGCCATCAAAAGGACTTAGTCTTTTCACAAGAGTGAGATTAAGAGCCTTCAAAGAAATGGCATAATTTGCCTTTTAAAAGTTAAATCTAGGGGCCGGTGCTGTGGCATACTAGGTTAATCCTCCGCCTGCGGTACCAGCATCCCATATGGGCGCCGGGTTCTAGTCCCAGCTGTTCCTCTTCCAGTCCAGCTCTCTGCTGTGTCCCGGGAAGGCAGTGGAGGATGGCCCAAGTCCTTGGGCCCTGCACCCCATGGGAGACCAGGAGGAAGCTCCTGGCTTCGGATCTGCGCAGCACTGGCCGTAGCGGCCATTTGGGGGGTGAACCAACGGAAGGAAGACCTTTCTCTCTGTCTCTCTTCCTCACTGTCTAGCTCTATCTGTCAAAAAAATAAATAAAAAAGTTAACTCTGGATGCTATCTTGAAAGTAGACCAAAGGGGTGGGAACAGAGAACACCAACAGAGAGGATGGTGTCTTGGACAAGAGTGGTAGCAATGGAGATGCTGAGAATTGTTGGGGTTTAAAGATGCTCAGAAGATACAGCCAATGGAATTTTTGTATGATTTAGACATGCAGTAATGAGAGGAAGGCAGGAGGAGAGTGACTGTAGGGTTTCTGGTCTACAGCTAGAAGAATGAGTTAGCATGTTCTGTGATGGGGGAGGCTGCAGATGAGGCAGGGTGGGCAAGAATGGGCGGGGACTCAGTTTTGGACATGGCTGGTTTGAGATGCCTACTACACATCTGATGGGTGATGTCCAACAGAAGAAGATCCACGTGGATATAGAAATCACCAAAAGTTACTAGAGGAGTGGTGGTAGAAAAGACAGGAGCAGTAAGTCAGGAACTAAAACCCTAGATAGATGAGAAAAGGGAATCCTTGTACCCTTTTGGCGAAATTATAAATTGGTGTGTGCGTTCTGGAAGGCAGAAAAAAGATAATGCAAAGGCTGGCATTGTTGCGTAGTAGGTTAAGCTGCTGCCTGCAGTGCTGCCATCCCTTATGGGTGCCGGTTTGTGTTCTGGTTGTTCCACTTCTGATCCAGCTACCTGCTAATGTGCCTAGCAAGGCAGTAGAAGCTGGCCCAAATGATTGAGCTCCTGTACCCACGTGGGAGACCCAGAAGAAGCTCCTGGCTGCTGGCTTCAGTCTGTCCCAGCCCTGGGTATTGTTGCCATTTGGGGAGTGAGCCAGCAGATGGAAGATCTCTGTCTCTTCCTCTCTTTAACTCTCTGTTTCAAATAAGCAGATAAATAAATAAATAAATAAATAGTTTTTTAAAAAAACTCAAAAGATTGAAAATAGAAATATATGATCAGCTATTCACTTTTGGGTATATAAATAAAGAAAATGGAACTTTGTAGAGATGTCTTCACTTCTGTAAACATTATTCACAACAGACAGGATATGGAAACCATCTGTGTATTAATGGATGAATGGATAAAGAAAGACTGAAATACAACAGAATGTTACTCAGCCCTGAAGTGTGAGGAATCCTGTCTTTAGCAACAACAGAGATGGACCCAGAGGACATTATGCTAACTGAAACAAGTCAGACACAGAAAGACAAATACTAAATAGAAACCAAAGAGGTTGAACTGACAGAAACAGAAAAGAATGGTGGTTGCCAGGGGCTGAATGGGTGAGAAATGGGAAGATTTTGGTCAAGGAGTATAAATAAGATGAGTGAATTCAGGAGATCTAGTTTGCAACATGGTAACTATAGTCAATAAGAGTTTATTGGACACTTAAGTTTGCTAAGAAAGATCATAAATGTTCCCACCACCACAACAAAAGTAGGTTGACTGTGGTAATCATTTCAATGTATATAAACAGCAGACATCACATTGTATACGTTAAATCCAGCCAATTTTTATTGGTCAGAACAATTTTAATGTTGAAAAAAGAGAAATGAGACAAAAGTGACTTTGGTGTACTTGGCCAATAATGGAAAGCTATTAGGGTGGTCATGTCTGATGGCATGTGAGTGGGAGCTGAGGACGGACTTGAGACAGATGGATAATGCTTCAATAGCACCAGTGAGCAGGAGGGAGATCTGCCTCCACCCTGTTTTACGCAAAATGTTTATGCTTGTAGCACTTGAATCCTTTGTTAGCATGTTTTAAAATTAGGTGCTTTTCCTTAAGGCATTCAGATCCGGCTGAAAAGCCCTTGAGAGTATTTCAGGCATGGAAAGCCAAGACACTCTGGGGGGAAAAAAAAGACCTAAATGAAAGATCTCTGCGAGTGAGATCCCAGTGGAAAGAACAGGTCATCAAAGAAGGAGGTACCTTTCTCTGAAGGGAGGAGAGAACTTCCACTTTGACTATGACCTTGTCTAAATATGATCAGAGTCGGCGAACTCAAAAGGCTTCCATAGCCTTGGCAACTCTTGACACGAGCCTAGGGTGATTACTGACGCCATAAACAAGAGTGTCAATTTGTTAAGTCAACAACAGGAGTCACTGTGCACTTACTCCCCATGTAGGATCTCTGTCCTTAATGTGCTGTATATTGTGATTTAATGCTATAACTAGTACTCAAACAGTATTTTTCACTTTGTGTTTCTATGTGTGTACAAACTGATGAAATCTTTACTTAATATATACTGAATTGATCTTCTGTATATAAAGAGAATTGAAAATGAATCTTGATATGAATGGAAGTGAGAGGGAGTGGGAGAGGGGAGGGTTGCAGGTGGGAGGGAAGTTATGGGGGGGGGGAGCCATTGTAATCCATAAGCTGTACTTTGGAAATTTATATTCCTTAAATAAAAGTAAAAAAAAAATTAGATGCTTTTGGGGGCCAGTGCTCTGGCATAGTGGGCTAAGCCTCTGCCTGTGGCGCTGGCCTGTGGCGCTGGCATCCCAAATGGATGCTGGTTCTAGTCCTGGCTGCTCCTCTTCCAATCCAGCTCTCTACTATGGCCTAGAAAGGTAGTGGAGGATGGCCCAAGTGCTTGAGGCCCCTGTACCCGTGTGGGAGACCTGGAGGAAGCCCCTGGCTCCTGGCTTTGGACTGGCCCAGCTCCTGCCATTGCAGCCATTTGGGGAGTAGCAGATGGAAGACCTTTCTGTCTCTCCTGGTCTCTAACTCTACCTCTCAAATAAATAAAATATTCTTAAAAAATTAGATACTTTAGTTTAAGGTATTTCCAAGCTGTCAGTGCCCACAAGAGAATGTCTTTAATTTACTTACATGAGGATGGGATTCAAACATAAATTTACAATTATTCCTCTGTGCTATTTAGCTACTGTTTGTTTTTAGAGAACCTATGAGAAAAAAGATGTTCTTTCTTATTGTAACTTTAACACCAAAATGAACAACTGATGAGCCACAAGTAATAATTCATCATTCATCACATATTTACTGAGTTTCAGTTATGGTTGAGGCATTGCTGAAGGACAGTGTTACAATGTAGAAAAAAACAGATGAAAATACCGTCTTCTATTGCAGTTATATACATATGAAGGAGACAGAGTAAACTATAGATAACTGCCTAGAACATCAGTTGGTGGTGAATGTTATGGAGAAAAATAAGGCCAGCGCCGCGGCTCATTAGGCTAATCCTCCGCCTGTGGCGCCGGCACACCGGGTTCTAGTCCCGGTCAGGGTGCCGGGTTCTGTCCCGGTTGCCTCTCTTCCAGGCCAGCTCTCTGCTGTGGCCCGGGAGTGCAGTGGAGGATGGCCCAAGTGCTTGGGTCCTGCACCCACATGGGAGATCAGGAGAAGCACCTGGCTCCTGGCTTCGGATCAGCGAGATGCGCCGGCCGCAGCGGCCATTGGAGGGTGAACCAATGGCAAAAGGAAGACCTTTCTGGCCGGTGCCGTGGCTTAACAGGCTAATCCTCCACCTTGCGGCACTGGCACACCGGGTTCTAGTCCCGGTCGGGGCGCCAGATTCTATCCTGGTTGCCCCTCTTCCAGGCCAGCTCTCTGCTATGGCCCGGGAAGGCAGTGGAGGATGGCCCAAGTCCTTGGGCCCTGCACCCGTATGGGAGACCAGGAGAAGCACCTGGCTCCTGGCTTCGGATCAGCGAGATGCACAGGCTGCAGCGGCCGTTGGAGGGTGAACCAACGGCAAAGGAAGACCTTTCTCTCTGTCTGTCTCTCTCTCACTGTCCACTCTGTCTGTCATCGCCACCATCTCAAGTTTGTTTTCTCTTTTCCTTTTCTTTTTCCCTTCCTGGGGAGAATTGACTATTCTGAGACAAACGATTGCAAAACTAGCATATTACTGACTCACTTATTCCAGAGGCATTTTACAGAGTACCTAGCTTGGGGAGTGAAACAGCAGATGGAAGATCTCTCTCTCACCCTCTGTGTGAGTGTGTGTGTCTGCCTTTCAAAAAAAATGAGAAAATAAGAACAACTGAGGAGATTCTGTAGGAAAATGCAGGTTGCGTTGGGCAAAGTGGGAAGAACATAATTCAGGCAAGGACAGTGTTTGGAAGGTGTGCTGAAGTCACACTCTGGAGAACTTGATCTGACCCAGCAGACAAGGTAGGGTTACAATGGAAATAGCACTAATAGTCACGCCACCCATTGCAATTTGTGGTCCTCCTCAACCCAACCTTCATTCGTGCCTTCTTTCCTTTCCCTCTGCCCACACTCAGCCCTGACTGTATTAGTCCTGGACACATCAGTCCCAGCCAATTGGCCAGGACTGCTCATCTGTACCTCTTGGCTATTTGGCAGGGACTGGATCTCCATTAGAAGGGGAAAAAACAAAACCCCAAACACAGAATCAGCCTGGAGATCCTTGTCTTCCTTTCTGTGTGTTAGGAGGAGGCCTTGAAGCAGCTCTCTTGCAGAGGGAACTCCTGGGGACGCAAAGCTAGAGGAGTATTTTCTGCTAGGCTGCTCCGCTTATTGGCTGTGAAGCAAACTGCAAACACAAGACAGACCTACCCTGCCCAACTTGGACACCAGGCCATACCCATGCCAAGGGAGCAGAGATGTTGAGGAAGCAACTGAAATAGATCATCCTTCCAAAGCCACAGCAAAGGGGCTGGGAGATCACAGAAGAGAGAAAGCAGACAGTTTTTCTTCCAGAATTGCATGCAAGATGACTTCTTGACAAAACGGAGGTGAAGATCTGCAGCCCTGAGAATCTGCAGAACAGAGGAGTTGCTTTGACAACTCAGAGTACTCGTCCTCCTCCCAAAATTCTAATTTATTATTAATCAATAGCATCTCTTACTACCCCAGTCATTGATATGAAAATAAAAATAATTACTACTTTAAATTACCGCATCTATAATGAGAATGTTAGGCTTTTTTAATTTTTACTTTTCACTTTTATTTGAAAAAATATAGATTGATTGATTGATTTTTCCATCCACTTGTTCATTCCCCAAATGCCAACAATAGTCAAGGCCAGGCAAGGCTGCGGGCAGGAGCCCAGAACTCCATCCGAGTCTCCCATGTATGGGTGGCAAGGATTCAAATAGTTAAGCTGCCACCCATGGCATGTATTAGCAGGAAGCTGGATAGGAAGAAGAGTAGCCAGGACTCTGATGTGGAATGCAGGCATGCCAGGCAGCAACTTAACTGCTGAGCCAAATGCCCACCCTAACGTGTATGATTATCACTGCACTTAAAATTCTCCAACCTCACCTGATCAGTTTCTTACATTTCTGCATAAAGTCTTTTACTAGTTTATCATCTAAGAAAAAAAGCCAAAGTCCTCAAAATACCCCCAACTCATGCCCCATCATCTCTGATCCTATCTCCTATTAAATTGGTCGCCCCAGGCATGTTCCCACCCTAAGAGCTGTGCACTACCTGTCTCTCCTACCTAGGAGATTCCTTTGCTAGGTGATGGGGGCTGACTCCTTAATCTCCATCAGGTTTCCCCCTTCCCCATTTTTGTTAAATATTTATTTATTTGAAAAGCAGAGAGAGAGAGACAGAGAGATCTTCCATCCACTGGTTCACTCCCCAAATGGCCACAATGACTGGGGATAGGCCAAGCCAAAGCTGGGGTCCAAGAGCTTCTTCCAGATCTCCCATGTGTGTGCAGAGACCCAAGCACCTGCACCATCTTCTGCTGCTTTCCCAGGCACATTAGCAGGAAGCTGGATTGGAAGTGGATCAGCTGGGACTTGAACCAGCTTGATACCCTCTTGAAGAAGCCTCCCATTGCAGGCTTCTCTGAACGCCCTATTCCAATGCACAAGCTGCCCATTCTTCATTTGACTTCCCTGCTTTATTTTTATTTTTTTTTCTTTTCTTTTTTTTTTTTTTTTTGACAGGCAGAGTGGACAGAGAGAGAGACAGAGACAGAGAGAAAGGTCTTCCTTTTGCCGTTGGTTCACCCTCCAATGGTCGCTATGGCCGGCGCGCTGCAACCGGCGCACCGCGCTGATCTGAAGCCAGGAGTCAGGTGCTTCTCCTGGGATTATAACTCAGAGAGAGACAAACCAATAAAAATAAAGAATAGGGATCTGAAGAGACACTTGACAAAAGAAAATCCACAAATGGCTAATAATGCATAGAAAGATGCTCACTGTCATTAATAATTAGAGAAACACAAGTTGACACTGTACACCCACTACAGTGGCTAGAATCAAAGGGATTGGCAATCAAAATTATTGGTCAGTACCAAACTCTTACCCCTGGCTGGTAGGAATAGAAAATGGGACAAGCATTTGGGAAAAGAATTTGGCAGTATTTCCTATTAAATTGAAACATACTTGTATGACCTGTAATTTTACCCCTAGATTTTTTCACTAGAAAACTAAAAAGGTGTGGTTTTCTGTGGCAGGGTAGTGCATTTTTTTTTTTTTTTGGTGATGAAAATTTGATTTGTTTTAGCCAAAGTAGCATAAAATGTGTCAAAATTCATCAAATTGTGCACTTAATAGTGTGCTGTTGCTGTATGTAAATTATATCTCAATAAAAAATTTTGGCCAGAGTCAACATAGATCATGGATCCAACACATCTCTGGACTTCAGGCATGCTAAAAACAGCTTGTCAAATTTTCAGGCCTCCATGATTCTGTAAGGATCATAAAGAATAAAAAATCATGAAAAACTCATTTTCTCTAAACAAATAAACATGGTAGTATTGTGATTCTTAACTTTTTGTGTAAGTAAGTTGATCAGCTAAAAGCAGCAAGTTTATTTTTGACTTTTATTTTTGTTGATACATATAATATAAACTCAAGGGTATTATCATAGATTCTCTCTCCTTAGGAGGTACTTAAGTGGGACTATTATGATACAATAATTTTTGGTGGTACACTAGCTGCTATTAAAGTGGGTTACGTAACTTTGAATTTAGAGAACTCTAGCTGTTATGGAAGGCATTCCGTTTCAGTATGTTCTTTCCTTTGGGATTATAAACACGGAAAGCTTCTCTTTCAAAATAAGATGAAAAGAAAACAATGTACTCAAAAATAGAAACTATAAAAATGGAAAATGGTATTGCATATCTTGATTAAAAAATCAATAAGTAAAATGTGTTATTAAATTTCCAAACTAAATTAGAAAAGGCTTTTATTTTTTGAATAGCAAAGATTAGAGCATAGATCACAGTCTGGGTATTGCACCTGTTTTAGATTAAATTATTTTGTTTGAGAAACAACCTTGAAAAAAGATGGTAAACAGGGCCAGTTTGACAGTTTTTGTTGACCATCAGAGATGACTGTTCTTTGACAAAACCTTTAAGAGATGAAAATACAAGAAGATATGGTCTCCAATTCTCTGTTCTTTAAATGGAGTTCAAGATTTTTTAAGTTTGGCTTTCACACCAAATGACAACCTAACAATGGCTATTTGGTGTTTATTTACAATTCATCAATAGCTTTCTGAGAACTTGTCTGCTCTTTCGGGGTGTGGGGGCTACAAAAAGATTAAGATGAAGTCCATTTCCTCTGAAACTTAAGATTTAGTTATGGAAAGAAGTTATATGGAAAATGAAGTAATGAAGAGTTTGACAAGTTCAAGGCAAGAATCAGAAATGTCAGAGACCATGCATGAGACTAGATTTTGCTCATTTCATTCTTTGCTCTAACTGGCCTCCCTGACACTAATACTTCTATTGTATTCTCTTTTTACACTCGGTGGTTTTCTTTTAAAAATTAATTTTGATGTCTAATAAAATAGTACATGGACTTACTTCTTTTTTTTAATCCAGAAACATTTTACTTAAAATATACAAATTTCATGCATTTCATAAATACAAATTTAGGAACACAGTGATTCTTTGCACCCTACTCACCCTCCCATCCACACTCCCACCCTTCTTCCTTCTCCCTCTTCTATTCCCATTCTTATTTTTCACTAAGATCGATTTTCAATTAGCTTTATACACATATGATTAACAATATAGTATGAAATATATAGTATGAAATAAACCTGTATGAAAAAATAGTATGAAATAAATAGTATGAAAAAAACCTGTTCCTCAACAGTTGAGACAAGGGCTGTTCAAAGTCCTCGCATCTTAAAGTGTCAATTTCACTTCCATAGATTACCTTTTAGGTGCTCTGTCAGTTACCACAGATCAGGGAGAACACGGTATTTCTACTTTGGGGACTGGCTTATTTCATGAATTATAACGTTTTCCAGTTGTATGTATTTTGTTGCAAATGACAGGATTTTTTTTTTTTAATTACTGCTGTTAAGTATTGGATTGAGAGGCAGAGAGAGAAGAGTGAGAGCTCCCATCTGCTGGTTCATTCCCCAAATACCTATGAAGGCCAGAATTGGGCTAGGGATGAATCCATAAGCCAAGTTTTAATCCAGGTCTCCCCTGCAGGTGGTGGGGACACAACTGGGCCCTCACTGCTGCCCCTGAGGGTCTGTGTTAGCAGGAGGCTGGAGATTTGAGCCAGAGCTGGAAATAGAACCCGGCACCTCAAATGTGGAATGTGCATCTTAACTGCTAAACTAGACACTCTTAGGGACCTAGTTTTTGAAATGCAAATTACACTAGAAGCTTAATAACACGAATAGCAGAGTCCTGTCCAGCCCTCCCTGCACTCTGGTGTCTGATGAGCATCTAATTGTAATTTTCTTCCATAGCTGTAAACATTTCTTGATTTCTTGATGTTATATTTCACACACTGACTTCCTAGTATGGAAGATGAGGAACTGGTTCTCTTCCATTACCACTAATGAACACACATACCCCCTCCTGACACCCTTCTTCTCTCCTGAAAAGTTTTAGGACATAACTAATTAAAGTCATACTCACTATTTTAGTTATCATAACTCTGAATATTGTGATTTCATTTATTTTCTTATGTAATATTTTGTTTCTTTGTAAGATGTGTTTTGAAAATTCATCTCAGTTTGAATGGCTCTCTTGCTAAGTCTGCCTACATGTATTAATCTGTAAAACAACCCTGAAACCAGCTTTTCACACAGTCAATCCTATCTGATAACCTATCAATCACCTTTTCTTTCTTTTCTTTTCTCTTTTTTTTTTTTTTTTTGACAGGCAGAGTGGATAGAGAGAGAGAGAGAGAGACAGAGAGAAAGGTCTTCCTTTTTGCCGTTGGTTCACCCTCCAATGGCCGCTGCGGCCGGCGTATCTTGCTGATCCAAAGCCAGGAGCCAGGTGCTTCTCCTGGTCTCCCACGCAGGTGCAGGGCCAAGGACTTGGGCCATCCTCCACTGCCTTCCTGGGCCATAGCAGAGAGCTGGCCTGGAAGAGGGGCAACCGGGATAGAATCCGGCACCCCAACCGGGACTAGAACCCGGTGTGCCGGCGCCGCAAGGTGGAGGATTAGCCTGTTAAGCCACGGCGCCGGCCAATCACCTTTTATTTCTAAAAGACCTTCCTCCTGGAGCCCTCTGTCCTTCAGCTCTGATGGACACGACTTCTCCAGGCTCCTGGGACTCCCTTTGTGGGCATCCTGGGAATTCCATTTGCTGCTCCCCAGCTTCAGTCATTAGTTTTGAATTCTTTTCCTTCCTGGTGTATGTTACAAGAAAAGGTGAGTGGAAAATCAAGTTTTTGGGAATCTGAGTGTCTGAAAATGTCTTTATCTCTCAGGCTTGATGAATGGTTGGGAAATCACTTGAGTCAGGATTTGGAGGGGGCACTCTGTCACCTCCTTTCCAGGTCACTGCTGAGAGGCCTGTGGCACTCTGATTCGCCAGCTGCCACAAGCAACAGCTTTTTTCTTCTAGGAGGTTTTGGATAGGCCACGCTCTTCATCGTGGTGTTTTCATATCTTATGATGTATCTTCATGTGCCTTTTCTCCAGTCATTTGGATTTTTAATAGATCTTTTTCTTCTGAAACTTCTTCATTTACGAAATGCTTTCTCTCTCTCCCCCATTTTGTTTCCTGCTTTTTACTTTCTTTCCCTAAAACTTTTGTTAATTAGATAAGGGGCTACCTGGCTTGAACTTCTAACTTTCTGATATTTTCTTTTTAAAAAGAAATTCTCTTCTCTTACCTGGGAAATGTTTTCTAGTTTATCCTTGAAGACTTTTGCTTTTTTATTTTTTGGCTGTAATTTTTTTTAATTTCCAAGAAAACAAATTTTCTTTTATTAATATTTCCATATAAGGAATTACTTTGTGCATGTATAACATTATTTGAGTATATTTTTATAAGTTTAATTTCTTGAATTATTTCTGTTTTTTCATTGTTTCTGTTCTTTTCTCTGTTTTTTCACTGCTTCTATTCACCTAGTATTAGAAGTTCTAGTTAAAGCAATTATGCTAGAAAAATAAATAAAAGCTATTGAAATTATAAAGAAAAATTATTTGTAGATGACATGATCTCATGTGACTAATATGTGAAGACGCCCAGTAATGTATAGGCGTGAAATTGACATTTTGAGATTTGACAATTGTTCACAGCCCTTGTCTGTACTGTTGAAGAGCAGTGTTTTTTTCTTCTTATCATCTGTTGAACTCTTTGCTTAGTGTAGGGTTAATCTTACGAGTATAAACTGAAAGTAGGTCATTGTAAAACTTTTTTTTTTAATTTTTATTTAATGAATATAAATTTCCAGTGTTCAGCTTATGGATTACAATGGCTTCCCCCTCCCATAACTTCCCTCCCACCCGCAACCCTCCCCTCTCCCGCTCCCTCTCCTCTTCCATTTGCATCAAGATTCATTTTCAATTCTCTTTATATACAGAAGATCAATTTAGTATAAAGATTTCAACAGTTTGCACCCACATAGAAACACAAAGTGAAACATACTGTTTGAGTACTAGTTATAGCATTAAATCACAATGGACAGCACATTAAGGACAGAGATCCCACATGAGGAGCAAGTGCACAGTGGCTCCTGTTGTTGACCCAACAAATTGACACTCTAGTTTATGGCGCCAGTAACCATCCTAGGCTGTCGTCATGAGTTGCCAAGGCTATGGAAGCCTTCCAAGTTTGCCGACTCTGATCATATTTAGACAAGGTCATAAAAGACAGAGTGAGGATAGTAACCAATGATCCTAAGAGTGGCATTTACCAGGTTTGAACAATTATACAGCATTAAGTGGGGAAGAGGACCATCAGTACACACAGGTTGGGAGTAGAGCCATTGGTGGTAGAGTAGAGGTTATGATTACAAAGGAATGAGGCCCAATTGCACTAGACAGGGCCTAGAACAAAGGACAGAGTCATTATTAGAGGAGCTAAGAAAGGTGCTGTCTAAGCTACAAGTAATTTTTCTGATTGAGAGGCAAATAGAACCTGACAGAAGGGGCTTGATAATAATCTGGTGGGCTTTAGGCCTTGTAAATTCAGAGGCCCAGACCTATCTATCTCTTCACATGGGGTATATCCTAAGGGAGGTGTGAACCTCCTAGGGGAAGGCACTCTGTTGACTTTCATTACTTGGCTGGCCTGGGAGGAGAGCTGGCCAGGTAAAGGCAGGGGGCATCTCTAACAAGAAATTTACAGTTCTGCCTGCAATGTTGCTGACCCTACTTGGCCGTCCCCTCAGCTGCAGTGGTCACTTTGGAAGTTGGGCTGAGTGAAAGGCTTTTCAGCTTAGAGCCAATAAGATCTGTGGCTCTGACCTGGGCATCCTTCGACTCCAGGGCAGGTCCATTTCCAGTGATCCAACTCTTGGCAGAGCTGCCAGGGCTCTTCACAAGCTGACTTCTGCTGAAGCCCAGGCTTACCACATTGAAAGCCACTGCAGTGGACTGGCCTGTTGGGTCTCCTTGAGGGCAGATCACTGTACAGATCAGCCATTAATAGGCCTGCCACCCATTGCTTCTGATGCCGAGCTTTCTTTTCCTCCTGGTTTGTGTTAAAGCAGACCAGAGGATGCAAGTCAAGGGAGTGTCCGTGTCCCATCTCTAATCTTCGGTGGCCTGAACTACAAGTCTATAGTCACAGGCATGTTCTGTAGTAGTTTTTCTAAGGTAGACAATGCCCATGAGGAAAATTATATTCTCACTTTAAAACTTTCTTTCCCTTTGGTCTGAAAGGGAGGTTTTTTCTACTTACTGTATACTTTGCTGATGGCGAAGTGAATCTAGCTATGAGATTATTATTTAAGTTCTTATTTTGGCTATGCTATTACAAAAAAATGTTAGCCATCTCTTTTATAAGGTCTAAAGATTAAATTGTGCGTCCTACAGATTCCTTTATAATAGAATTAGTTTCCTACCTTGAAGAGAGTAGAGAAATGAAAGAACAAGTTGGGCTTAGAATAGAGAAATGAGGGAGCAAGTCCTAGATCGCTTGCTGACAATAGCAATATCACATGAATACTTAGCAAACCGTTTCAACCATTAGATAACAACTTAAGAAAACATTTACCAGAAGGTCCAATGCCTTCCAGAAATTTTAAGAATCATGTATTTGAAAACACCTCTTAAATATCTAACATGGTGTAGTTTGTTTAGCCAGTAAACTTAAGCACAACCATCTAAAATGTTTTTAGTTTCTTTCTACCAACAAGTCTAAAACATATGATACACAGATTCAGGTCACACAAATTAAAATATATCTTTGATTGATTTTAGCAGCTTAAATTTATGGACAGTCTTATCTATAAGCCATTTAAAATAAAACTCTTAATAAAATTTCCCCATGTGGACATACAATATGTACACACATATAACATAGCATAATAGACCAATATAGCAATTTTAATAATAGCTTTTAAAGTCTTTAAACTCTTTTTGTAGATTGCCAATTGATTTGAGTTGCTTTTTGTTTTTAGTAACCTCAGTTAACCATACTTTCTCTCAGTTGGTACTGTTAATACATTATTGGCTTCATCTGTTTACAGAGCCATCCCAAAGTACTGAATACAATAAAAGTGGCTGGAAAAAGTCCATAGGAACCTATAGGAGGACAGCTAAACACAGAACCAACAATGCTTTAGTTTTATGAGCAGCACATCATATATAACTATGGATGACAAAAGACTTTAAGTCGCCATGTTTAAAATTATAAACTCATCAACCAACAAAAGGCACTTGCTTACTTCACAGTATTTTTGAAAGCACCTGTAGGCTTTTACAAGTATTTAACCCTTTAGGCCTCTGGGGCTTTCTCATTAAGATAACTATCATGTCTAGTAACACAAGATCATTAGACTTTTTAATTCTCAAACATTTGTATTAATAGCATTTTCCATTATAGAGACTTAAAGTCTGGTACCACATCACATCTTGACAGTCTTTCTAATATAATCCAAATAGACTGATTAGTTGGTGTCTCTATAAGATGAGAGACATAGGTCCTTCGATTTTTTCAGTTGGGCCCAAACTGGAAAAACCAAAGTCCAGGATTTACTGGAAATTTTAGAGACCAGATTGTTTGAAACTTTGATTTTTTGAATGCCTGTCAAGAATGCCAAGAAGGCTCAAAATCCAAAATATCTGGTTGAAATAAGATTCCTTAAAATCATGACTTAACATAGACCAAATGTGATCATTGTTACAAGGTGATTATTCAAATCTTTGAAAATAAGCACATATTTAAATAACCCATAGCTCTTAATAAAAATTCAGCTGTTTTTGAACCATTAGAATTTAACAGACATCAAAAGAACATAATAGATTACTTTAACACATTGCTTTAACAGAGCATCAGAGTTTAATTCTATGTCAAAGAGAAATTGAGCTTCCTGTGATCTTTTGCTGTGAGGTTTCCTTCCTTTACCTTCTTTCATATTGGTGACCATGTTTCTGGGTTTCTGTGTGTAACACATCTTTAAGCATCTTTTGCAGGGCTGGATGAGTGGCAACAAATTCTTTCAGTTTCTGTTTGCTATGAAAAGTCTTAATTTCACCTTCATTCACAAATGAGAGCTTTGCAGGATATAGTATTCTGGGCTGGCAGTTTTTCTCTCTTAGTACCTGGGCTATGTCTCGCCATTCCCTTCTAGCTTGTAGGGTTTCTGATGAGAAGTCTGCTGTGAGTCTAATTGGAGATCCTCTAAGAGTAATCTGACGTTTCTCTCTTGCACATTTTAGGATCTTTTCTTTATGTTTCACTGTGGTGAGTTTGATTACAACATGTCGTGGTGAGGATCTCTTTTAGTCATGTTTATTAGGGGTTCTATAAGCTTCCTGTACTAAGATGCCTCTGTCCTTCTCCAAACCTGGGAAATTTTCTGCTAGTATCTCACTGAAAATGCCTTCTAATCCTGTCTCCCTCTCCATGCCTTCAGGAACTCCTAGAACCCAAATGTTAGGTTTTTTAATAGTATCCTGTAGATTCCCGACAATATTTTTTAGATTTCTAATTTCTTCTTCTTTTCTTTGGTTTGCCTGTTTCCTTTCCTGTTCTCTGTCTTCTAAGTCTGATATTCTCTCTTCTGCTTTGCCCATTCTGTTTTTAAGGCTCTCTAATGTGTTTGTCATTTGATCTATTGAATTCTTCATTTCATTATGATTTCTCGTCACTATCACAGTTTCTTGTTCCACTAGTTGTTTCATTTCATTTTGATTCCTCCTTAATATTTCACTTTCACGAGAGAGATTTTCTATCTTGTCCATTAAGGATTTCTGTAGTTCAAGAATTTGTTTTTGAGAACTTCTTAATGTTCTTATCAATTTTTTGAGATCTGCTTCTTGCATTTCTTCGATCTCATTATCTTCATAATCTTGAATTGGGGTGTCTTTTTCATTTGGGGGCGTCATAGTTTCTTCCTTGTTCTTGTTAGCTTGGTTTTTGCGTTTGTTGTTTGGCATGTTGGAGATATTTGGTTTCTTCCCTGTGGTGTTTTTTCTTGTTACACTATGGCTCTATATTAAGTGGACTGTCTGCTTTCAGTGGAGACTTAGAGGCTTGAGATGAGTGTGGACTGAGAGCTGTGTTTGGTTCCTCAGGGTTGAGGGTGTGTCAAAGATGATACTCCCAGGTTAGGTGTGGTAAATCTCTCTTTCTTTTTTTGATTCAAAAGGGAAGTAATTCCGCACAGCTGAATGTAATTGGGAGGTAGTTAGCAGGCAAATGATATACCCACAGGAGCCAGAGATTGGAAGCTCTTTCCCAAGGACCACACAGGGAATCTCTGCTGCCCTCGGTGTGGGCTCCAATTCTCCTGCAGTCTCCCACTAGGTTGCCAAGTTAGATGCTAATCTCCTGTTATTTCACCCCTCCCCCCAGAGTCAGGTTTTATTGCTAGGCTCAGGGCTGGTGCAGACCTGAGGTCGCCCTGCTTATGACGTATGTCCAAAATGGCGCCTGCTCTGTCTTGCTCGCCTTTGAGAGGTGAGCAGAGAGAGAGAAACTTGTGTCCGTATCGGTCACTTTTTTAATTTTTTTTCCTCTCTCTCTTCTTGTTAGCCTGGTGAATTTTTCCCCACGGAGTTTCAAGCCTCGCTCCCTCTAGTCTCCTCTTTCCACTTGCCCGCTGGTGTTTCGGACTATTGAGGTTCGGCTCACCTCGCGTTCCAGCGCTGGTGTGTTGAGTCTGCCGCTGGTGTCCTGAACTTGGGCTCCCACGCTCTCCACGCAGGTCCACTGTAAATCACTAGTTCCGGAAGAGTTTCCTCTGCTGTTTCATCCCCTACTCTTCCTTGACCCTGCAGTATCTCCACTCATATTACACTCTCTCCCCCCCCGGACTAATAGTGTGCTCCCTGCCTATTCCGCCATCTTGCCGCTCTCCATTGTAAAACTTAAGGGAGAATAAGAGAGGAAGGAGTAGGAAGTATGGGGGCGTGAGTGGCAGGGAGGATAGGGTGGGAATGTCACTTTGTTCCTAAATCTGTATATATGAATTACTGGAAGTTTGTTTACCTTAAGTAAAAAAAGAGAAGAATCCAATTTATAATGGCATCAAAACAAAACCAAAAATACTTGGGAGTAAATTTAAACCAAGGAGTTGAAAGGTCTGGACACTGAAAACAGGGCATGGGTGCTTTCATGTCCACGCTTTTCCTCATGGGTCTGGTATCGCTGGATGTCCTCATTTGTGAGGAGTGACTATGGGAAGCTACGTGTCTGGGGGTTTGTTCACTGACAGTCTTAACTATAGAGAATTTGGGAGACTACCAGTGATGATTCTTTTATCTTTGCCTTTGGCCTGTCAGCTTTCCAAGCATTCTAATCTCCTCCCTGGTGGGTGTACATCCTGATGCCAGGATCCTGAGTTGCATGGTTAATAGAGATTTTGGTGTTACCTTGTTGAATATAAATTTTTATGTCATTCCGATTTCAGAACAGGGCCTCAATCCTGTCTTCACCTGTGCCTATTAACCTTAAGCTTTGATGATGACATTTTAACAGAAAGAAAACTTTAGTCTTCTACAGCGAGTAAGAAATAGTTGTTTGAGGGGCCAGCGCTGTGGCGCAGTGGGATGATGCCCTGACCTGGGGCGCCGGTTTGAGACCCGGCCGCTCCGCTTCTGATCCAGCTCTCTGCTGTGGCCTGAGAGGGCAGTGGAGGATGGCCTAAGTCCTTGGGCCCCTGCACCCATGTGGGAGACCTGGAAGAAGCTCCTGGCTCCTGGCTTTGGATCGGCGCAGCTTTAGCTGTTGCGGTCAACTGGGGAGTGAACCATCAGATGGAGGACCTCTCTCTCTGCCTCTCCTCTCTCTGTGTAACTCTGACTCTCAAGTGAATAAATAAATCTTTTTTTTTTAAAAAAAAAAGAAATAGTTGTTTGAATGCTCAGAGTGAGAGAGGCTATCTGGAAAACAGGTAAAGTTTTTAAAGACTTTTAACTTCAATGTCACCAAACTTTTTCCTGCAGAATACTTAAGATGTAGCTGATGAAATCTTTCCTAAACTCTGCAATTTGAATTAGCTTTCTTTTTTTATTGGTTTCACTCATGCAAAAACTTAGCATGTAACTCTCTCTTGATCTTCAAAGACACTTGTTATTTATTTATACAGTCATCTCTTTTACTCTACTTGCTGTTGAAAATTTTTGTTTTTTAGTTTATAATTAAGAACATGTGCATGCAACTAGCACTGTGGCATAGCAGTTAAAGTTGCCGCCTGTAGTGCTGGCATCCTAAACGTGCGCCGGTTCAAGTCCTAGCTGCTCCAGTTCTGATCCAGCTCTCTGCTATGGCTTGGGAAAGCACTGGAAGATGACCCAAGTCCTTGGGCCTCTGTACCTGCATGGAAGACCCAGAAGTTCCTGGCTCCTGGCTTCAGAATGGCCTAGCTCCTGCCATTGCAGCCATTTGGGGAGTGAACCAGTGGATGGAAGACTTCTCTCTCTCTCTCTCTGTCTCTCTGTCTCTCTTTTTTTCTCTCTATCAACTCTCTCTGCCTCTGCCTCCTGTAACTCTGCCTTTCAAATAAATAAAGGTACCTAAAAATAATGTGTGCACATTTCTTCCCCAAAGTATACTCTCATTTGAATATTAATAAAGGATCAAAGAAAATCACTGTAATAGGGAGATTTGAGAAGTCCTAATCAGTTGATTCTTTTGAGATTTTTCTCCATACCCAAATCTTCCACTACTACCTATATTTCAGAGTCTCAATTTTATCTTTTATCTCAGACCTCTACAGTGGCTTTCATATTCACACATATTTCAGCCTGCTTGAATGTCTTACAGGCACCTTAAATTGCTCTGCCCTGTCTCAGGAAATGGTGACCCCATTCTCCTAACTGCTCAGGCATAACCCCCTGCAGTTGTCATTGATTTCTCTCTT
The DNA here is from genome assembly GCF_033115175.1 of Lepus europaeus. NCBI lineage: Eukaryota > Metazoa > Chordata > Mammalia > Lagomorpha > Leporidae > Lepus > Lepus europaeus. The sequence goes on from NC_084848.1 coordinate 20,518,103, forward strand.
TCCATAGCCAATCCATATTGGCTTTACATATCCTATTGGCTTTACATTAAAATTCTGTAATCAGAATCTGGGTATTTCTCATCGTCTCCACTGCTACTGGCCTGGTGCAAGCTGCTGCCATGTCACACCTACAGGATTCTGGTACATGCCTAAGTGCTCTCTGCTTTCATGTTTGGTTTCCAGCAGTTAATTTTCAACATAGCCAGAGTGTTCCTGTTAAAACATGAAGCAGATCATGACATATCCATGCTCTAAAAGCTCTCATGGCTTCCTCTACCTAAGAGCAAACTGAAAAGACCTTCAAGTGGCCTGTAAGGACATCTATGAGTTACTCTCCCATCCTTTTTTTTTTTTTTTCTTTTGACCACAGTTTCTATTCCAAGCCCCACCCTCAATGAAATTCACTCTGCTTGAGCTACAGTGGCCTCCCCCCCTTGATTTTTCTCAGTTATCTCCTCACCTGGGGGTCCAGAATGCTCTTCTTTTACATAAGCCTAGGGCTTGCTGACCATCCTTTAAAATAGGGAGCCTCCAATACTGATAGCTCCTAATGAAGAGTCACAGGCTGGGCAACTTCTCCATAAATGTTGATTATGCATTGTCAAAGGCAGATTAGGGAGAGTGCAACCAACCTACTGGGAACTGGCATGAACGAGAGGGGGTGGAGGAAGGAATCCCAGGCAGGTGAGATGACTAGATAAGAGCTTGGATCTGGGACCTGAAACCTAAAATTACTCATATTCTCAAGATATCTGACAACAGATGTTTTGATCAAGAGATGATGTAGAGGAGAAGTAGCTGGAACCTAGAACTGAAGCTCATTCTAAGTAATGATGCAGGGAAGTAGTATTTGAGAGAAACTTGGAAGAAGTGATCAGAGCAGTCGGGAGAAATCAGAATCACGAAGCGTCAAGGATCTGGAAACGGTGAATCTGATCATAGCAATGCCCAGCTCTCAGGGAGGATGTCCTTGCATCCTTTAGACTTCTCTTATTCTTTGAGTTAAACTACTTTGATAGATGAGGAAATTGAAACTTAGGCCTTAAAATTAGTAAGTAATGGAGCCAGGAGTCAACTCCTCATTGAGTTCACTTTCTACAACCTGGAATGCCACCAAGAGACAGGGAAGACAGACCGGAGAGTCTTGTAGAACATCTTCCCATATGGATCAAAACATTCTTGTAAACAACACAAGTATTTGGATTTAAAACTTCCAAAGAAGTAGCAAAGCATACAACAAGCTAAAATAGCTTTAACATATGACTGCTATTTAAATGCTATTGTGTTCACAAAAGTGTGATTCAATTATTGTGCATTGCATCAATTTTACCAACATTTATTAAGCTTGCCTTATGTTTAGGGCATTATAACAAGAACTAGACGTGTAGAAATAAAGCAGATATAACTCCTGCCCTCTAGAATCTCCTGGAGTGATAAAGACACATTACCAGTGTACGAGATGCACATATACAAGGGGACTTTAAGAAGTTCACAGAGAAGTTGAATTAAAAGACAATGTGGGGCAGATGCTGTAGCATAGCGGGTAAAGCTGACGCCTGCAGTGCCTGCATCCCATATGGGCACCGGCTCACATACTGGCTGCTCCACTTCCGATCCAGCTTTCTGCTATGGCCTGGGAAAGCAACCGAAGATGGTCCAAGCTTCTGGGCCTCTGAACTCCTGTGGGAGACTCAGATGAAACTTTGGGCTCCTGGCTTCCATCTGATTCCGATCTGGATGTTGTGCCCATCTGGGGAGTGAACCAGCAGATGGAAGACCTCTTTCTCTCCGTCTCTCCCTCTCTCATTGTAACTCTGCCTTTCAAATAAAATAAATATTAATAATTTTTTAAAAAAAGATATTATAAAGATAAAACACACACCATTAAAAATTCACTAAGGTGAAAGCAGTATAATAAAAAATGCTTAATTAGTTTTGGAAAATTGTTTATAGAACCCTTTCTGATAGTTACTTGAAATTTTCTTCTTGAATTTGCTTTGGTTTGGGTTTGAAGGGCTGTCTTAGGGTGACAAGTTACACACACGATAGGTGCTGTGGTTTGGATATTATTTTGGATGTTAAATGTCCCCCAAAGGCCCATATGTTACAAATTTGGTCCCCAAATCTTTCCTTAATGACAGTAAGAGAGTGGAAAATGTAATCCTTTGTGGTGTTAAGAAAGGCCTTTGGGAAGGGATTAGATTGGATTAGGTTCTTAGATTGGAGTTTTCATGATCAAATAATGGGGTCTTCTTTATTTTTATTTTTTATAAAGATTTATTTATTTGAAAGTCAGAGTTACACACAGAGAAGGAGAGGCAGAGAGAGAGAGAGAGTCTTCCATATGCTGGTTCACTCCTTAGTTGGCCGCAATGGTTGGAACTGGGCCAATCTGAATCCAGAAGCCTGGAGCTTCTTTCAGGTCTCCAACGTGGGTGCAGGGGCCCAAGGACTTGGGCAATCTTCCACTGCTTTCCCAGGTCATAGCAGAGAGCTGGATGGGAAGTGGAGCAGCCAGGACACGATCCAGTGCCCATATGGGATGCCGGCACTGCAGGCGGCGGCTTTACCCGCTATGCCACAGCACTGGCCCTGGGTCTTTATAAGACGTAAGCATAGGTCCTCCATCATGCCATGCCATGACCTGTGCTACCTCAGGGCTCTGCCAACATAAACACCATCATCAGACGCTGAACTGATGGGACCACTGATGTTGTACTGTAGGTCTCCTAAACTGGGTGACAAAATAAACAAATAACCCTCCTTGCTTCATAAGTGGGTTATCTTGCATATTTTGTTGTGGTAATGAAAAATTAACTAATATAATATAAATTTACAAATGGCAATGGGTAACCTTGGCTGCACTCACTAATATTCTCATTTTCCCAATCCAATTCAATAATTAAATACATGTTTTTAATGGAAATGCATATTTGTTGTCAATCACTTGTTTTTGCAAAATAATCTGAAGGTGTTTCATATTCATGTGTTATATACATGATTTTTTAAAGGATTTTAAAAATTCATTTGAGAGACAGAGTTACAGTGAGAGGGAGAGAGAGAGACAGAAAGGTCATCCATCCACTGATTCACTCCCCAATTGGCCACAACAGACAGAGCTGAGCTGATCCGAAGCAGGAGCCTCTCCCATGCAGGTGCAGGGGCCCAAGCGCTTGGGCCATCCTCCACTGCTTTTCCAGGCCACAGCAGAGAACTGGACTGGAAGAGGAGCAGCCAGGACTATACCCAGCGCCCATATGGGATGCAGGCGCCGCAGGCAGGGGATTAACCTACTGCGCCACAGCGCCGGCCCCTATACATGACTTTTAAACCCATCACAACTATAATTTTACTAAGGTTGCTGTAACAAAGTACCAGACTGGGATATTTAAACAATAAAAAATGTGTTAAGCGTTCTGAAGGATGCAGCCCAAGTTGAGGACATAAGCAGGTTTGGTTTCTCCAGAGGCCTCTCTCCTTGGCTTGCAGACAGCCATCTGCTCATGCCCTTACATGGTGTGCAACTCTCCATCTGTGTGTCCTCCTCTTACAAACACACCAGTCAGGTTAGGTTAGGGCTTATGCCAATGGTCTCAATTGTCTCATAAAGACCCCATCTCCAAATACAGTTACATTCATTGTTTGAATTTTGGGGATGCGATGCAGTGCATAAGAAAAGAAAAATCTTAAAAGTAGGCTAAGAGTCTATTTCTGATTTTAACAAAACAATTTTATGGCATTCAGCATTTTAGAAATTTCACTTTTTAATTTTGAAATTTTAGTTGGCACATAATTATACATATTTATCAGATGCAGTGTTATTAATTCAACATATGCATATAATGTTTCCTGATCTAATCAGGGTGATTATTATTTTCATCTCCTTCAACATTTATCATTTGTGTTGAGAACCTTTGAATTCCTCTTTTTTTATAATACATATAATAATTTTTGTAAACTACAGTTATCCAAATGTGCTAAAGAACAGTAGAACTTATTCACAGTAATATTTTAAGGATAATTACTGACTTGTTGATACATGGCATGACATAAAAAGGCTTAATTTCTGAAGATATAATTATGAATTGAAGTTGAATTGCTTTTACATTTAAATAAATGGATATTTAATGTCATATCCTGTCTAGTGAAACTTGCTTGAAATGGATTATATTGAATATATGTAAATCAACTCATTTTACATTTATAACAAACAGCTTTTGGATTTCATTGAAATTGAAATAGGGGGGCCAGCACTGTGGTGCAGTAGGTTAATCAGATGCCTGCGGTGCCATAATCCTATATGGGTATCAGTTCATATCCTGGCTGCTCCTCTTCCAATCTAGCTTTCTGCTTTGGCCTGGGAAAGCAGTAGAAGATGGCCGAAGTGCTTGGGCCCTTGCACCTGCATGGGAGACCCAGAAGACTTGGCTCCTTTCTTTGGATCAGCTCAGCTCTGGCTGTTGTGGCCATTTGGGGAGTGAACCAGTGGATGAAAGACCTTTCTCTTTATCTCTCGCTCATTGTGAATAAAGAAAACATGGTATATATACACATGATGGAATACTATTCAACCATAAAGAAGGATGAAATCTTGTCATTTGCAACAAAATGGATGGAATTTGAGGACACCAATGTTAAGTGAAATAAGTCAGCTACATAAAGACAAACACTGCATGTTCTCCCTCATATGTGGGAGCTAGAAAAAGGAAAAGGAAAAGAAACTCAATCTGAACACAGAATGGAGGCTGGGTGGGGGAGGGAGAGGAGGGAATACAGAGTTTGGATAATGGGAGTCAGATTGGAAGTCAAATTGGAGTCAAATCAGAGTCAAATTGGAAGAGTAAGTTCCTAGCACCACCTGGAGTGGTTCACAATAACCTCGTATATATTGTATGAACAAATAGGAGAGAGACACTCCAAACCTCCCATGATAAAGTAATGTCAAAGAAGAAGTGGTTATTACCATATTTTAATCAGTACACATTGTATACATGCATTGAAATATGACAGTGTAGCCCATAAACATGTTAGGAAAAAACTGAAATTTCTGGAAGCCAGTATGTCTTTTATATGTTGCCAATTAAGAGTATTTAGGAATTGTAAATATATGTAACTTGAAGCAAAAAGCTAATTTTATGCTATCAATTAGATTAGGACAACTACAAAATTTGGGAGGTCTATTTCAATTTCTTCTTTTTTTTAAGGTTTATTCCTTTATTTGATTAATCTGTCTTGAGCTGATTTCTGTGTATAGAAGTAGGGCTCTAACTTGTCTTCTACATATGTGTGTCCAGTTTTGCCAGCGTCATTTAATGTAAAGACTATCTTTTCTGCAATGTATGTTCTTGGCACCTTTGTCAAAAATCAGTAGACTGCATGTAAATGGATTAATTTCTGGATACTTTTTTAAATGATTTATTTCATCTGTTTGAAAGGCAGAGTTAGAAAGAGAGAGAGACAGGGAGGAAGAAATAGGGAGAGAAGAAGAGAGATCTTCTATCCCCTGGTTCACTTCCCAAAAGATCATAATATCCAGGTCTGGGTCAGACTGAAGCCAGGAGCCTGGAACTCCATCTAGATCTCCCAGGTGGGTGGCAGGGGCCCAAGAACTTGGGCAATTTTCTACTGCTTTTCCAGGTGTATTATTAGGGAGCTGGGCTGGAAGTGGAGCAGCCAGGACTCGAACTGGCATTCCTATCAGATGCCTGCATTGCAGATGGTGGCTTAACCCATAGAGCCACTATGTTCTTTACTGTGTTCCACTCATCCATGTATAAGTTTTTGTGCCAGCACCAGGCTGTTTTGGTATTCACTATTTTATCAGGAAAATCATACAACATGGGGATGTTTCCAAATATCTGTTTCTTAAGACTTCCCAGAGAATAAATTACTTAAGAAAAGCAATTCAGTTCCTCACTCTTTGGTGAAATATCATGTTTATGTGGAAGAAACAGAAAATGATGTCTTCCAGGTTAAGAAAAGTACCAACAACGACTTCTCATAGGAAAGGTTAACATATATTTTTCATTTGTCTTTTTATAACAACAAAAAATACAAAATGCTTCTGAGTACTTTTGTCATGAGTTAACAGTGAATCCCTACACAGAACTGCAATTTTCAAGGTCATTCTGACTTCTTACCTGCAGCCTATATATTAAGAGAATAGGGTTATAAACCCACTTACCTGGCTGCATTTAACCTAAAAGTAAAGTGAAATTGTTAAAGGCAAGAACATGGAGTTGTCAGATCTTTGGGACACTGGTTCATCCACTCTTCTCTCAGGATGCTTCCATTCCCTACCTGACACTTGAGGGTCACGAGTCATCTGAATATCAAATGTTCATAAAGCTGAATTTATTCTTATTTTAAATATATACATATAAATAGGGCCCCTACTATTTCTTATTGTCCTTGATGAGTTGTCGTGTGCATCTCTGGCATGCTGTGTTCCACTTAGACTGTATGCTCGATGATGAGATTTAACAATGGAATGAAGATAGTGATGATAAAGAAGTCTGATCATCACAGGATGTGGGAATGTAATTCAAAGAAAAGCAGAAGTAAGTAGGCTTTTCACGCTGCTTTTTCAAAGTTAACATCCCAACTTCCCCAGTGATTGTAAAGTCTTACAGATGTGAATCAAACCATAATTTATACTGCACTGGGCAGTGCAGATTCTCACATATTTTCTCTGCAAAGTCTAGATCACTGTCCACCTATCTGTGTTCCTCCTATCTTAGAACATTGCATATGGTACCTACTTTATGAACAGGGCTCTGTGAACGCCCACGCCAAGGTGGCTGCCTGAGTAGGTATCAGATGGCATGCTGGAGCTTGGGACCTGCTGAGTCTCAAAGAACAGAACTTTCTGGAAGTAACCAGCATAGCCAAATGGCAGGAAATACTAGTAGAAACTGTCCCCACAGCAATGACATTCCCCACCCACAAACATCAGCTTTTCCTCCAACTGTCTCCTTCTATTCCAAAAAATTAAAAGATGAAGAAAAAAAAAAAACACTAAAATGTCCTTTTGTAGGTCTTACAGCAAGGTTGGTCCACTGTCCACGCCTCCAAATGCATCTTTGTCAATAACTGTAAGATATTTATTCTTGTTTAGGTAACTAGAGAGAGAGAGAGAGGGAGAGACAAGAGAAAGAGAATGAATTAGGTGAGTTTAGGCAATCACACTGAATTAGTATAAATACAAAAACACAATGGTACCCCTAGTCTATTAACTGGTTTTTAAGGATTTGAAAGATACTTAACCTTATTCTAGTTTAAGCACTCAAGCTATTCTGCATTACAGGGGTATAGAATTTATGCATATTAATTATGGCAGAAGTCTTTGGAAAATGAGCATGTTTATAATCTAGTTTGCATATTTTAATTACATAGATGTTGCATAAATTTTCTGTTTTCCTGGCCAATGACAATGTATTTTTCAATTCATTTCAGTACTGGCTGACTTAAATTTTGTTTCTAAATATTTCCATTTACTTTGGAAGCTGGGGCTTAAATGCGGAATGGAATAGAGGTGATGAAGGTGCTGACTGGTAGTGAAGACTGCCAGAGATTCAGATCTTTTCTTTGGGTAAGATTGCTGGATTTAGCAAATCAAAAATACAGGATGCCACTTAAATTTGAATTTCAGATAAATAGTGAATTTTTTTAAGGCATAAGTATCCCCCATGGAGTTTTCAAAACATTCTTTTATTAAAAGGTTACCTGGGAGCAGGCCTTTAGCCTAGTGTTTAAGATTCTCATGTTCCAGAGTGCCTGGGTTTGATTCCTGACTATGGCTTCTGACCCCAGCTTCTTGCCAGTGCAGACCCTGGGAAGGAGCAGTGATGGCTCAAGTAATTAAGTTGTCACTCATGTGGGGAAACCTGAGTTCCCTGGCCAAGCCTTGGCCCAGCGCCAGCCAATGTGGGCATTTGGGGGATTGAACCAATGGTTTGGAGCTCTCTCTATAACTGTTTATGTCACTCCATGTGTCTATTAAATAAATAAATAATTTTGATTTTTAAAAAGTTTTATTTATTTAGAAGGCAAAGCAACACAAAGAGAGGGAGACAAAGACAGATCTTCCTTTCACAGGTTCCCCCTCCAAAGCCAGGTGCCTAGAACTCCTTCCAGATCTCCCTTGTGAGTGGCAGGGACCCAAGCATTTGAACCAGCATCGATAGCCTCCTAGGGTACACGTTAGCAGAAAGCTGGACTGAAAGTCGAGTAGGACTCAAACCCAGCATTCCGGCATGGGAGGGGGGTGTCCCGATACGTGTCTAGACTGCCTGCCCTGCAAATAACAGTATTTTTTTAAAAAGTTATCTGCTGTTTATCTGAAACTAGAATGTAAATGATGTCCTATATTTTACCTGACGACCCTGTTTTTGGCAATGTGAGCGACGTAGGCAGATAACAGTGTATCGTATATCTTTCACAGAACAGGTTTCAGGAGCACATTAATCTTTCTACTTTGAGATCATTTGGGGCATTTGAGGATAAAATATTTTGAAGCTATTTAAGTCACAAAGTTATTTTGAAACATAAATTTTTTTTTTCCAAATAGATAAATGCTTCTTAGGATTTTGAAAGTTGTCTTTTTTCTATAGCATCTTTAGAGAACAGAATTATTGTTAAAAAAAAAAAAAGCACATGTTCTTTAATATGAATGACTCCAATTTACACATTTAAAATAACTCATGACATAACCTAACCAACTTAAGTGTTAGTAAGTACTCACGTCTTAAAGCAAAATTAATACAGCAGACAGCTTTAGCCAGTCTGCTTAGATACAGATAATGTTCCCATTATTCTATTTATCAGGTTTATGATTCTTGGAAAATTTCTAAGGATGCTGGTTAATAATAGCAGTGTGATATGAGAACTTTCAGCCAGAAGAATTCTTTAAACAGAGGCTTCACAGAGAAACTTCCCTTCCATTAGTTGGACCCAGAGATAGGTCTTCATTGGAGAATTGAGGAGAAAAATGTGTTCCACCACCCACCAGTGCTAGAGAAGCCTTCCCTCAGGGCAGGGCAAGGGCTTCACCAAATGACAAGTTAGGACTCTCCATCTCACACATCAATCTACACGTTTTAAGTCTTTGAATTTTTTTCTAATAGAGAGGTTGCGCACTTCCTAATCTAAAGTAACTATCACCTGTTTGTTCTTCACACTAGTTTCTTCATGGTGTTACCACAATGTGTAAATCACCTTGTTTATTCATTTACTTCCTTTCTTCCCAGCTAGAATGAAAGTTCTGTCTTACGTATTGCTAGATACCAGTGCCAGGTTCAGTGCCTGCATAAACATTTATTGCTAAGTGTATGAATGAGTGAGTGAGGAAATAGAGCTTTCCTCCATAACAGTGAGCTGAGCACTGTCAAACTCCGGTGCCCACACAATGGAGAACAAAGGACAGAGGATTTAGCATACGGTTGGTGCCTTTTGGTTGTTTGACCTTCTTGACAAATGCCCAAAGATTACGGTCTAGACATGGCCTCTTCAGGTAGTGGTTGCACACCAAGTCTGACATGAAGAGAGTCCATTAACCTCACACATGTTCAAAGACCTGGTGAAGGTGCAAAAGCAGCCAAGAGCTACCTTCTTGGTTGCTACCATGGAAGGTTCCAATCGCAGTCCCCACTCGATCACGGTTTGAGTCTCCTTCAACCCGCTCTGTGCCTGGAGATCTCTGGTTAGTGATAGCTGGAGCGGGCAAAGTCACCTTGGAGAAAAGATCTTGGGCAGAACCGTTTCATAACAAAGCTCAGCACAAGGGCTGCACTGGCCTGAGTCTCGTTTTGTATCCTTTGGACTACGTGGCTCCCAGGTCACATTCTGTTCTCTGGTTGTTGAAAATCAAGTGAGAGCTGGTGAGCTCATCTCAGTTTTTCCTCTTCATCTATGACTGCTGCAAGTGGAAATCAACTTGCTCTCATCATTAGAAATTATTGTAAAACTAAATTACTGCTTGTCCAACACTGCAGTGTTTTCAACTGATATTTAATATGCCCCCAAGGATAAGGAGGCTGGTTGATAAGCAGTGCGGTTTACCGGAATCGCTGCAGAAGACTCAAAACTGGGAAAGCCAGCCAGAGTCCAGGAGGGGAGAAGAAGGATGCAGGGGAGGTGCAGCCAACTTGAACGGAGATGAGCTGACCTTGCAGAGGCCGCGTTCTCGGAAACATTGCGGTTGTCTGGGGGCTAAACCTCTGACGGAGGATGAGGGGCTTGCAGATGAGACGTTTACTTTGCCCATAGGCCGCCTCATTCAGCTTTTAAATCTGCGTTCTGATTTCTGCTCCAACCTTCCATCGCAAGCTGAGAGAGTGACATGGAGAAACAGATGCTCAGGACCTTTATTATCCAGGAAAACGTGCTTTCAACAGTTCTGTTTATTAAATAACATGGTCTGGGGGTGTCAGTCTTGTAAAAGTGATTGTTTTTTTTTCCGCCACAACCCATCCTGATTCCTTTGGAATCCATACAATGTAAACCAGCTGGAGGAAATCAATTGCAAATGGTAGGGTATGTGGGTAACCTACTTTAGTTGATGATTATTTTTTAGGGGAATGATAATTTATATGATTCATTAAAGTAAAAGGTGACCATAAATGAACTTAAACAAGAGTGGAAAGATTTGTAGTAAGAATCAAAATACATTTTTTGGGGGTGGGGAAGGTACCAAGTTTCTTTAGTTGAAGGAATTGTGCATATAAATGACTTAAGTAGATATTTTGGTACAAGTTATGCAAAAGGTAACCCCAACTTGCATGTACTCCTCAATGACCAGAGTCACCTTGTGGCTGTGGGCTCATCTCTCTCAGGCTTAGTTCTCTTGATGGCTGTGTCACGGAGTATGCTTGTCAAAGAGATACTTGGCCATGCCAGATTTGGAGGTTCTTATCTTGCACACCCTGGTGACACGGTCACCCAGTTCTTTGGTGGATTTCACTTGCTCGTTCAGGTAATACATCTCAATGCAGTCATGCAAGTACGGGTTATGTTTTGTTAGCCAGTTTATGCAGTTCTAGTTGTGGCTGACTCTTTTTCCCAAGTGTCATAGTCTTCCATTGCATTCAGCCCACTTTCCCAGCCATTATCATCTGGTTCCTTGATGCCCTTTAGGAAGATCCAGCCACCTCTTTGGTTCTGTAGCTTCATCAGTTTCTCAGAATTTCCTTCTCCTTGGGAGACTGGTGAAGAATTTGGCAAAGCTCTTCACAGTTGCATTATCAAAGCCAAACTAAAATGAAGGCAAGGAGCTGCAGGAGGCCTAGAGCCCCAGGTTCATATGGTGGTGATTGTAGGCCTTGACGCTCAGTGATGGCTGGGGCACCCACAGCAGAGATCCTGTGTCTATAGCAGGCAGTGCCTGTGTGTGGGGTTGGGCTTTATGATGGTCTGAAGGTGCTGCTCACAGATGGCTTTTGGGGAGGGGGATAGGGTTTCCTCCAAGCACTGTTGAAGCAGGAAACCAGGGTGACCAGCAAAGAACATCTCTGGACTTGAAAAGTGGCATTTCTAAATTAAAATACTGGGGAGGGCTTATGAGAAAAGAACTGGCAATTCTTTAAAAAATAAGAGACACTGCTATCTGTGTGTGTGTGTGTGTGTGTATGTTCAGTCACTGTTCATGGTTTGGGGGTTTATGCCTCTTGGAGAATCTGTTGGAAACAGTGGAAGTTCTTCCTAGAAAAGAGATGCCAGATTTCCCATCTAGGGAATTAAGAAGACCTGCCCTAATATAAATTCATGCATCTCATAGTTAAGGAAGGACAATGTAGTTGGGAAAATGCAGGTGGAGAGGAATGAGACGGAGAAAATTCAGTATTGACAAACTCAGATTGTGTGTGTGTGTGTGTGTGTTTGTAAGTGTGAACATCTTTCTCTATTGGGCTCATTCTTGGCACATAGCGGCCTTTTAACAAAGACTTTCTAGATGAATAAATGAATGCCCAGATGCTGTGTAACTAACAGAGGCAACCTCTGTGCTGTATTTAGAAGGGAATGATGGATGTCAGAGGAGTCTTATACTGTGGCAGGAAAATTTGCTGTTGCTGCTAAGCTTCGCTCTCCAAGGAATTTTAGGATATATTTGAGTTCCAAGAAGGAATTTCAGCCTGTATCTCCACAATCCCTTTAGGGAAAAGTTGGGCTGGAATCTAACTTTGTTGTGAGACTCACATGGGAACACTTCAGTGGAGAATTGAGTTTCTCTCATGTGGCTCTGATTATTCAGAAAATTAGAGGAACCCCTTGCCTAGCTCTCATGTTAGTCTAAAGAAATCAGGACACCTGTTTATAAACAGTAACAGGTGAGAAAGTGCTCAAGATTTCAATAGACAGAGGAAAACAAGTCTTGGATAGAGTCCTACAAGCTGTTCAAATCTTACCCCGTGAGAAATAGTAGCCTGCTTAATCGTATAATCTCCTCTGTCGTCATTTTTTCCCCAGTGCTGCAAGCTGTGGTGTTTCACTTCTAATCAGCTAATGTGTGATGCTAATTAGCACATTAATTGTGTTGACTGTTCTGTTCCTAATGATAAATGACTTGGTAGATTCATAGAACATCTGAATGATATTTTTTCCCTTGCTCAAATGTTTACAATCGTATGGTAGCCAGTTATGAGAGTTTGACAGTAGAAAATGTGATAGAATCAGACATTTTGGGAAAAGCAACATAACCATACAGATTGTGTACACACAGAATGGAAAAGAAGTCTCAAAGAAGGAATGTGTGACTTGCGACTGAGTGCAATTCTACTTCTGTTGAGCATGGAATGCTTGCATTCTTATTAACTTCACATCTGAGTGATGACAACATGTTTGGCTCTCTGTGAAATCACAGGACATGCTTTACACATCTGCCATCACTTTCATGAGCTTCTCACTAATTACTCAATTGCTGCTGAAGCATCAGCTCTTGTACCGAGGGTGGAATCTGTCCAGCTTGGCTTTAATAATGTTACTCACTTACTCTCTAAAAATGAGTGTAAATGAGGTCAAACCTGCTAATTTCAGCAAGATGGCATGAGGGGGATGACAAGGAAGGATTGCTTTTCAGCTGACACCTTACTTAAATTAGAACCTAAAGATATCTGAACACACATCTGGAGAAGTGACCACATTGCTAACGATATGATATATGCCAATCCTTGAACACTATTAAGTTGTATTTACCTTACTTTAAAATCACAATTACCATTGAAACCAGAAGCAACTTGCCTAGCTTAAAAAACACCACAGAGGGGCCAGTGCCGTGGCACAATAGGTTAATCCTCTGCCTGCAGCGCCAGCATCCCACATGGGCGCCGGTTCTAGTCCCAACTGTTCCATTTCCTGCACCCACTTGGGGGACCAGAGGAGGCTCCTAGCTTTGGATTGGCTCAGCTCCAGCCGTTGCGGCCATTTGGGGAGTGAACCTGCGGATGGAAGACCTTTCTCTCTGCCTCTTCCTCGCACTGTCTGTAACTCTACCTCTCAAATAAATAAAATCTTTAAAAAAAAAAGTGGTGACAACCATATACCACTTTATAAAAAAAACACCACAGGTACTATTTCATTATTACTATGGAAACTTGACCTCTGTTACCTTTTACAGTCAATCCTGTCTTACTCTAGTCCAAGAGCTCTTCACAATGTGTACCCCATCTTAATTTTACATTGGATGTACTTAATACCTTTTTCTGATGTGTTTTATTATAAAAAATTCCATCAATCAGGAATCAGAAACTTAGAATAAAACAATGAATACACAGAAAATTATTTTATAATGGGAATAGTGTTTCCAGTTTGGATTCAAAACATTGATTGGAAAAAAGATCTTTGTTTTCTCTTATGATCAGAGCTGAACTTTATAACCCTGAAATATTTTTGTTCAGATTCTTACATTCATCACCTATTTGCCCTTTAACCCTTACCAGGAATTTGGAGAAACTGACTACATATTTCATGATAAAATGGTTATCCTCACTGAGCATCTTCATTTAGATCAGAGTTCTGTGAACTATGACCTTCTAGTCAAATCCTGCCTGCCCCTGGTTTTTGTAAATAAAGTTTTATTGCAACAAATCCATGCTAATTTGTTTATGTGTTGCTTATGGCTGTTTCGCACTTCAAGCTGCTACAGCGAGCATTGTCCTGGTGTCATCCAGACAACCACATGAGAATGGTGTACAATTCTAGGCATCAGTGCCTTCAAAGCTCCTCAGGTGGTCTCAATTTGTAGCCAATGTGAGAACCATTGCTCTGTAGATCTTAAAGTCTGAGTTTTATAACTTAAAAGTCTTTCTTTAAAAAGCAATAACAGAGTGTCTGAGGGCCATGTCTACCAGTGACTAAATGTGGCAAGATAAAGAAGTAAATACATCCAAGTATAGATTCTTCAACATCCTTTGCTTGTGACAGCTTTGAGAAATGAATCACCCTATACCCATGGTTTTGGTTCCTCCTTCTCATTCAGATTTCCAGAAAGGTAGCTTTGGTTCAAACAAGAAGAGCTGAGTCACTGAATTCAAGAGCCTTGTTGTCAGCTCTTGCTTTCCCAACTGAAGGCTTCCTCACTATGTCTACCCTTGCCTTTGCTAATGTAGCTCTGTGGCCACTATACTAGCCTTCTGATGCTCTCGACATCTGGAACACCAGGGAGTCTTTTTAATGTCCCAAGTACAAATGTTTGCCAGAAAATGACATTTCAGTCAGTGATTTGGCGGTCCCATAAGATTATAATGGAATTGAAAATTTTCTATTGTCTAGATGCATTGTAGCTGTTGTAACATTGTAACACAATACATAAGTCATGTGTTTATCCAGATTCTTATCTTCATCAACTATTTGCCCTTTAACCCTTACCAGGAATTTGGAGAAACTGACTACATATTTCATGATAAAATGGTGATGCTGGCATAAACAAATTTACTATGCTGTGAGCTACGTAGAAGTATAGTATATACGATTATGTAGAGTATATAATACTGGATCATCATAATAAATGAACATGTTACTGGTTTCTGCAGTTACTATACCATAGTGTTCTTTTATCATTATATATAATAAAATTTTTCATTAGAGAAGCAGACACACACATACACACACAAAGGGAAATGAGAGTTCCCATCAGTTGGTTCAGTCTCCAGATGCCCACAACAAGTGTTGGGCTGGGCCAAAGTCAGGAGTAGGAACTTAGTGTGGGTCTTCCACATGGTTGGCAGGAACCCAACTACTTGAGCCATCATGACTCTGTCCCAGGATCTGCATTATTAGGAAGCTGGAATCTGGAGCCAAAGCCAGGAGTTGAACCCAGGCCCCCTAATATAGTATACAAGTATCTTAACTGATAGACTAAATACCCACCCCAACTTTTTATCATTATTTTAGAGTGTACTCCTTCTGTTTATTAAAGAAGAACTTACTGTAAAATAGTATGCTATATATGCCTCATATATCCAGTGTTTACATCTCTTGATTGCATTGTTTTCTCATGTGCTTGCTTTAACTCTCATGTTGCTTTGTTCATCACAGCACTGGGCAATAGGCTATGCCATTTGTACGTACCTAGGTGGGCAGTAGGCTGTATCATCACAGTCTGTATAAGCACACTTTTTGATGCTTGCACAATGACAAACTTGTCTAAGGAGGCATCTTGGAATGTATCCCTAGCATCAAAGGATGCATGATGGACAGCCTCAATTTTTTTTTAAGTCTCAATATCCCACTTCATTGATAGAAAATTTGAATACAAACAGTCATTTCCCTAAGTGTTAGACTTTCTAATAGGAGTAGAATCAAAGGGGAAAATATTGAGTGGCAGTCCTGTAATATTGAAATCAAATGCGAACTAATTAAGAAAAAATGGGACAAATTTACAGAAAATCATGTTTTTATCTCCAAACAAGGAAGCCAATATTACTGGATAATTAGCAGTCACTTACTTTCTGAGATGCATATTTCAGATTGGGTACATTTTCTTTACTGTGCTTTGGTGCTTGATACCAGTGGCCTTGAGCTGACCTCACCTTAACATATGTTTAGCATGGGCAGTGAAAACATTGTTTTTGTTCACCTTTCTGTTGCCAGTGAGTATTGCACAGTGCCTGACATTGTAAGTGTTCAATAAATATGTTAAAAGTAAACGAATGAGGCCAGCACCGCGGCTCACTAGGCTAATCCTCCGTCTGTGGCGCTGGCACACTGGGTTCTAGTCCCGGTTGGGGAGCTGGATTCTGTCCCGGTTGCCCCTCTTCCAGGCCAGCTCTCTGCTGTGGCCCGGGAGTGCA
Source organism: Lepus europaeus (assembly GCF_033115175.1). NCBI lineage: Eukaryota > Metazoa > Chordata > Mammalia > Lagomorpha > Leporidae > Lepus > Lepus europaeus. The sequence goes on from NC_084848.1 coordinate 20,534,386, forward strand.
GTGGAGGATGGCCCAAGTGCTTGGGCCCTGCACCTGCAAGGGAGACCAGGATAAGCACCTGGCTTCTGCCTTCAGATCAGCGCCATGCGCCGGCCGTGGCGGCCATTGGAGGGTGAACCAATGGCAAAGGAAGACCTTTCTCTCTGTCTCTTTCTCTCACTGTCCACTCTGCCTGTCAAAAAAAAAAAAAAAAAAAGCAAATGAATGATTGTGTGAGATAAGTACAATAAAGTTAAAATGAAGGAGGATCTCTCCCATTTTGCAAATAAATTTGATGTGCAGGAATTCATGTACTCTACTGAGTCTTTAAAGTTTCCCTGTAACTGTGCATTAAAAATGACTGACAGGGTGGAATGTTTGGTATAGTGGTTATGACGCTAGTTAAGATGCCCACCTCCCATATCAGAGTCCATAGGCTTGAGTCCTGGCTCTACTTCCAATTCCAGCTTCCTACTAACACGTCCCCTGGGAGACAGCAGGCAATGGCTCAAGGGTCCCTGGTACTCTCATGGGAGAACTGGGTTGAGTTCCTGGCTCCTGGCTTCAGCCTGACTTAGTTGTGAATATTTGGGGTGTGAACCAGTTGAGGGCAGCTCTCTATTTCTGTGTCTCTCTTGCTCTTGCTCTCTCCCTTTTAAATAAATAAATAAAAATATTTAAATATGAGCAGGCTAATTTGGGGAAAAATAGAACATCTGTAATTAAAAAAACAATTGTTCAAGAAATGTTCAAGAAGTGTTATCAAATACAAAGTCTGCTTGCTATTTCAGTTGTCTTGTGCATTGCTTATTTTTGAGCTGGATAGGATTTTTCAACATTTCTGTGTGAGTCAAACATAAACTGACATCCTCCTTGATAAAATGACAGAAAAGGCTAAAGGAGAAAGCTTATATTTTAAAACATTTGGGGCTTAAATACACCCTTTTACTTCGTCACGTGGTATATTCACAAATACACCCCTACAAGATAACTAAAGGTGACACCATAGTTCTGTTTTATTGAGGATGAAGTTTTGGGGTTTATCATTGGAACCAGTGAGAGTATCCACTAGTGCTTGCCGAGTTTCTCAGTATTGTTCCCAAGTCTGGCTGAGGGATGCTCTGATAGAATCTACCTCTCAGCAGAATCCTGACACCCTGGATGGTCCTTCTCAGGGTGGAGCGGGGAAGAGGGATGGCAGTTTCCGTGGCTACCATTAACTTACACAGCATCCAGCTTTGTCCCATTGAAAGCATGTCCTTGGATTGATGTAAAGCCGTTGTTGTACAGTTTCCTGCAATCAATAGAGAGGGGGAGAAATCAGCGTCCCGGGAGAGATGATGCTGACCCTTTTACTGAAGGGTTGGGCTTCATTTCTCGAGTGTCACAAATCTGCATGAGGTTTTGCAGGTCCCATACACATACCCCAGAAGAAAATTTTACAATCTGCCTTTTCTGTGGGATGAAAAATATTTCCCAGTTTGAAAGCCCGTTCTCCAGGCTTAGCTGCTGGAGACTAAGTTTTTCCTCAGAAGTGCATTTACTCTGAGGAACCAAGCATTTTAAAATAATGTTTATTATCCATACATGCTGGAGAAGGGATTTCAAGTAATAGCTCAGTGTTAACAGAGGAAAAGCAATTACAATTTCTTAAAGTGAACATTTTGGAAGACATTCCTCTGAATACATAAGTTTTCTCTTTTTCTACTTGAAATGTAATTTCCCATTTGTATTTTATCTTTTGATCCTGAAGAGTTACCATTGATTAAATACTTGATGATTATGGAATATAGCAAATCAAATTTGATAGAAGAATACAGGAAAGTAGATAGGGTATTTTTTGTGGAAATTTGATTGTATTAACTTGTTTCTGTGTTTCTCAACCTATTTCATTCATCTGATGATTCCAGGGGGCTGGCATAAAATAGTATCACTTCCATTTCCCAGTAAAGTTACAGAGGCATGGAAGTGACTTGCTAAAAACACATTGATCTAGACCTGGTGGGAATCGGATTTGCTGACCTCATTACAATTCTTCTCACCCACCAAAAGCTTAGTCCCTTTCTGCAAGAGATGTACCCCAGGAGTAGAAATGCTGGGCTCCATGGAAATGCATGGGGATTCCTTGTGGTTATTGGTATGGAGATAAGAGAAGATAGATATGACCAACAGTCAGCCAAAGCTGCTGGGAACTCCTAATGGCAAGTGTAGAGGAACATTGAAAATGATAATCTACCACATGTGAACTCTAATAACGCCTGGAGAAGCACCAACAAGATGCCAAATTTGGAATTAGACCTGGCTTGCCACTTAACGGCTGGGCGATCTTGAGAATTTCTCCATCTCTTTTATCTTCAGTTTCTTTGTCTCTAAAAATGGCATAACAGTACCTCACCTCACCTAAAGGTTGCTGCCAGGGTAAAATAACTACAGATTTAAAGCAGTGAAGAACACATTAAATGGAATATCCCAAAGTTTGTATTTAACCTGTATAATTGTGAATAACTGAGAAATAATCGGATGGCTTTATTGTTGTTTTGTATTAAGTGATTACATAGTTTCATCCCAGCTTTGAAGGTGTCCTTGATGCAGATCGCAGTATCACAGGGACACAGCCACAGAGGCTGAGAAAGTTCTGATGGATAAGTCGATTTTTTTCCTGAACTGGAGCTCCTTTATGAGAATTACATTTTTTTTTATTTTCCCAAACTTTATTGAGAGTCCCAGATATTAGAAATGTTCTTTGAGTTACATTTCAGAGATTAAATGAAAACTCTTAATGAACAAGTAGGCCTTGAGAAGGGAAAGTAGAGAAGTAAGAAAAGGGGACTGGGCAGCGGCTAACTAGGCTAATCCTCCGCCTGCGGTGCCGGCACCCTGGGTTCTAGTCCCGGTTGGGGCGCCAGTTCTGTCCCGGTTGCTCCTCTTTCAGTCCAGCTCTCTGCTGTGGTCCGGGAAGGCAGTGGAGGATGGCCCAAGTGCTTGGGCCCTGCACCAGCATGGGAGACCAGGAGGAAGCACCTGGCTCCTGGCTTTGGATTGGCGCAGCGCGCCAGTGTAGCAGCCATTTGGGGGATGAACCAACGGAAGGAAGACCTTTCTCTCTGTCTCTCTCTTTCACTGTCTAACTTTGCCTGTCAACAACAACAACAACAAACAAAAAACAAACAAAAAAAAAAAGGGATGCAAACTTTGAATAAAGCTCTAGACTACCAGGAATCTAGATACAAACAGTGCTGTTAGACGTGTTCCTTCTCATGAAAATGAGCTTCAAAGAAGCAAGGACTTTTGCAGAAATGTAGAAAAAATCACCTGAAAAGATGGGATGATAGATAACTGTGCCATAGCCACTTCTACAGTTCAGTCAATAGGAGATTCCCTTCCCCAGCTGTTACCAAGTAGGCCTCAGTTATGTGAGGGACAATGAGCAGCTTTTAATTAGGAGGACTGCTTGGGATATGGGATCCTTAAGGGGAAAAAGTGCCAAGAGATGAAAGTAACATTCTGCAAAGAAGCTGAGAATACAGGAATTTATTTATGATGGCTACTAACTCTAACAAGGGAAACCCTTACAGAGAAAGTAATGGCCTGGAGATTTGGAGATAATCTCATGTCTTTTCTATTCTAACAAAAGAGATAAAGATCAAGAAGGAGTTTCTTATATTATCAAGAGAGCTGTCTCCGTATTGCAAGGGGAAGGATTAGATGATTATCCACTGTGGATAGAGTCCCTGGAGTTGGGACAACTTCATATGACTCAAATTGATAGACTTGGAGTGGCTTGAAAAACAGTTCACTAGAATAGTTAAGTGGAGGATTGGGCTAGTTTTGCTGGGAAGCAGTTCAATCAGATTTGTAACTGATAAAGAACCCCTGGACTACAGTGGGACCAATGAAAGGGAGCTGGGGTGACAATCAAGGCAAAAAATGCACGAGTCTCTGACTTGGACAGTGGTGCTACAAGCAGAAAGGATCCATCAGAGCTAGTCCCAGCTCAACTTTGTAACTAATACAACGCATGGAATCCTCTAACAACTTGGAAAATTAACTTACCTTTTTTACTTTTATTATTTTCCCCATTAGAACATTTGTGAATATTTCTGATTAAGCATCAACCTTGAATATCTAGAGAGTAAAATTCAGTCAAGCTCTAGAAAAAGTGATGTATTGCTGTACTATGTTTTCTGTTCAATACCCCCTTATAGGAGCTTAATGATTACTGAGCGAAAGTATGAATGCAGAATATGAAAACCCCTTAGTGTCACCCTTTTTTAACCCAGTGGTCTTGGGGAAGTAATTTAAATTTGTTCTACAGGTTTTTTCTCTGAAGAATGGACATACTTGAATGCAAAATATTACCAAATCTAGTCCACTGCCTGTTTTTGTAAATAACATTTTTTGGAACACAGGCATGGTCATTAGTTTATGTGTTGTCTGTGGCTGCTGTTGCTACAGAGGCTCTGTAGTCTCTAAAGCCAAACTGACCACTTGCAGGCACTACTCTTCCTTATGTGAAAGCCTTTGTACACTGTGGTGTACATATTATGGTATGATTCTTGGATGGCCTGTAAAAAATATGACAATGGCTCACGGTGAAGTGAATTTGTTGGCAGGAGTGGAACTGGTAATACTCACAGCGTCAAGGTTTCATTGCACAGTCCCTGAAAGGCATTTACAGGGATTGAAGTCATGTAAGGGTTGTCTGTGATTTCACTGTAAGAAAGGACAAAAAAAGAACCAGAAAAATACTTGATGAAATAATGCTTTCTTCTACTGCTGGGCTCTTGTCGCCCATATGCACTTAAGTAACCTGACATATACAGCTTAATACAATTTTCTTTCAAGTGTTATTGACTCTCCTTAAGCACTGGTGACTCAGAGATCTGGTGAGGTAGGGAGAGCTGAGCTATGTGGAAATAAACTTAGTGCCCCAGGTGTGCAGTGAGTGAGCCAGCTTTGGTTGTGGACTGAGGTCCTTGACTTCATCCTTAGGGGAAGTAGATGGAGCTCACAGACTTCCCTGGAATCTCTGACTGCACCCATCAAGTACAGTTTCCGATGTGCCTGGAAGAGTCAGGAGAAAGTGGTCCAGAGATTTCATTTCATGAGTTTTCTACAATGTTCTCAGCCTGCAGAATTCTGCCCGGCAGATGCTCCTGGAGAAACTTTCTCCACCAGTCTAGCTTCTGGAAGATTCCTTATACTTTGAGTTGTTCCACAGCAAAGGACATGATCATCTTTTTTTCTAGCAAAACTCTAGATTTTAAAAGCTATCTCTCTCCATTTTGCTATGTCTGCAGTGCAAACTGAACTTGTTTGATTCTCTCTGCATGTCTTCTTCTTCCTGTACAATTAGCTAAGACAATTGGCCCACGTCACAGGTTTTGGAAAAGAGCACATGGTCACCAACCATAAGTTAAAGGAAGTAGTTTTCCTTTTATATGTTTATTTGAGAAGCAGAGAGAAAGCACAAGAGCAAATGCTCCCATCCACTCGTTCACTCTTTAAATGTCTGCAGCAGTTGGGCCTTGGCCAGACGGAAGCTGGGAGTCAAGGTTCCCACGTGGGCTGCAGAGACCCAGTTACTTGGACCATCGGTGCTGCCTCACAGAGTGTGCAGTAGGAAGCTAGAATCTTGGGAGCAGCACTGGGACTCTGACTCAAGCACTGTGATCTGGGTTATGGTTTCTTAAATACCAGGCCAAATGCCTGACCCTCATGGGAGATTGAGCACCATTCCTGATTGTTCCTTAGGACTCTACTTAGACAAAATAACATAGGTTTTCTATCCCCCAGTTTCCTTATTTGTCAAGTGGAGAAACAGTGACCTCCTTTTATACATTATGAGGCAGTTGAGTGCAGCAAACATGATCCATGCGGCACTCTATCAGAAAAACAAAGCGTCATCATCATTGAATTTTCCTTCTATTCAATCAGTCCCATAAGCAAGCAAACATTTCATAGTCTGTCCCCTTTAATAACAAACTATTTTCATCTGCAGCCTTCCAACTATTGGGGCATTTTCTAGTCATTTTTAATGTGAAATTTCTCGATAAACTTGGTTATTATCATCCATCACTCTTGCTAATTCTGTTCTTCTAATTCTCTCTTGAGTCCACTGCATCCAGATTTTCCTACTCCTGTAACTCCACCTGTACACTTCTTGTGAGAGTCACCCCAAAGCATGAAACCCAGGGCCATTTCTCTGTCCTGCTTTATTTCACCCATCAGTGCAGCCCCAGGATCACTGCTTCCTCCACGAACCAAGCCCCATGCTGCACCCTAACTCTTGTCAGTGACAAACAAAATATGGCCAAACATTGCATGCATGCATACTTACAGTATAAAGAATACATCAGTAGAATAAACCTTGGTCAGGTCAGGAAATATTCTAAGTCCAGTATTGAAAATGCCACTAAATGACATGAACAAAGAAAAAAATGACAATTTAGATTAAAATCAACACATAGGAAATAGAATAACATAATATCTGGAAGCATGGGTTCTGAGATCAGTCTTGAGTCAAATCTTAACTCTTCCACTAAATATCAGAGTGACTACGGTCAAGTTCTAACCCTGTGATGAGATGCTGTTCCCTGAAGGCACACTACGTTCATCCAGTCCACTGCGGCAGCGCATCTGCTGTGCACAGAACACTTGTGGGGACTGAATCCAGGGGACAGGGTTCTCTCATGTGTTTTAACTGGAGGACGTTATGCATGTGTGTGTTGCGGAGAGATAAGAGGAAGATGGAATAGGAAGACAGTGTTAGCTAACCCCAAATTCTATTATTTTTCACAAATGATTTTAAGTAGTGGCTAAGGAGTACCACTGCAGCATATTTAAAAAATTGTGTCCTGAACAGTAAGGAAGTCAATCAGAGAATGTCTTTACCTTCCAAAGTTTGTGTCATCTGGGGAAAATGTTAAGATTAAAAGACATGCCTGTAACAACACAAACACAAAAGACCTCAGGCCCCTATGCTTCCCAGATTTAGTTGGTTTAACATTTGTTTCAGCTAATAAATTATAGGTAATGGAAGCAGAAATATTTTTTGAGAGGCTTGTCATGGCATAGAGTGAGGCCTAGAAGCTGTCCAGTAAATCTTTAGGGAAAGTCTTCTAGTAGGAAAAAACTCTAGTTCAACTGATGGACCTTCTAAGGTAAATTCAGATTTGACTCCTTCAAGGAGTCATAGGATTTGAAGAGGGAACAGGACCCAGAAGTCTCCAAATGAGCAAATGGAACTTCTAGATAACAAAGGAGAGATGTCATATTTCACAGTATGTATTTGAAATATAGCAGCAAGAAAAAAAAACCTAATTACATTAGGTGTTCTTTTGGGGGGGGGGTGGTGGGGAGAAAGGCCAAAAAGTTAAATGGAGGCCATAAAAGGCTGGGAATGAAAGATTAAAGGAACTTGCACCAGAGATTTTTTTTTTTTAAATTAAAATACTTTTTAAAATGTGAGAGGGAGAGAGAGAGCACGGGCTCCTACTCACTGGCTGACTCAGATGCCCTCCATGATGCTTGGAGACCAAAGCCTGAAGCTGGAAACTGAATTCAGGCTTCCTGTGTGGGTGGCAGGAACCCAACTACTTGAGCCATTAATGCTGCCTCTCAGACCGGAAACTGGAATCAGGAGCAGGAGCCTGGGATCAAACCGAAGTACTCGGATTTGGAATGTGGGTGTCTTAACGGCTGCCCTGAGAACTTCCATATTCCTCAAAACTCTGAACAAGTCCTCGTCATTTTTTTCCCTCTAATTTCCTGAACCCCTAAACTCTGTGTATGTTTCTTGTTTTTCATTTTCCATGATTCTGTAAGAGAGAGACTTTTGCATTTTATATATAGCATCTCCCCAAATAAATTCCAAGCTCCTTGAAGGCAAGGACAACATCTTAAACCCTGGGTGTTCCCCATGCACACAGGAGGGGATCATCATATTAAAGACCTATTGATGGATTTGGAACTCAAATCAAAAAGAGGAGCCGTGCCTTATCCCATAAGTTTTCTTACTTCCAGGACATCCTTTCAATTACATAGCCCACCAGTGTCCTCATCTATTCTGTTATCTCCCAGTCCTACATCCTCAACATGGGACAATTTTTAGCCCTCTAAATGAGCTACGTGGTTCCATATCACTCTATCATGCTGTTCTATATAATTTTATTGCTCTTCTATCCCACCCCTTTCTTTTCCTGGATAACTTCTGTTTGTCCTGAATGACTTGTAAGATATCTATAAATATGCAGTTTTACTTTAAAGGCATGGATGGAAGTGAACTGAAATGTTAATAGTGATTATTTCCCAACATTGAGATTGAAGTTTGTTTTTATTTTCTTCTTCTTACTGTCTTTGTTTGCTAATTTTTCTGATGTATATTAGCAAGACAGAGGATTCTTTCAGCTGGTGTTTAGAGGGCCTGATGTCTTAATACACATCCATTGAAAACATTTATATTAACCTCCTGTTATGTGCCAGGTGAAAATGCAACAGAGAAGAAACATGTTGTGGTCCTTGCTTCTATGCAGTCTACGATCAGCTCGTAAAGTGTTGCCAGATCAAAGCAGTAGAGTGTCGCCCTTTGTCCTTGCACCCCTAAGAAATTGGATTTTACCTTTTATGGATTTTTATTTTTTTGCTGTGAACAACTACTATAATATTGTTATGATACTCATTTCCAAACAAAATTCATTCTTTGACTCTTGGAGTTTTGTTTGTTTTGTTTATGGTCACTACATTTGACGACTATATATACAGTGTTAACTATGTATTATATTATCTTTTAGTTCCACTTCTCACAAACTTCTTGAAGCTTCCTTGCATGTCTCTTAGAGAAGTTCTCTGGTCTCAGCTGTATGTACTGACTATTGAATAGATTTTTAAAATGTGGGCCATTTCACTTCATACCTTGCACAACAAGAAGGGGTGGGGAGTAAGTCACAAGCTAGGATTTGACCCAGGCCATACACAATTAAATAACCATGGGTCACATTAGCTTAGGGAGATTCTAGGCAGCCAATGGCAATCAAGTTCTCAAAAAGGGGGGCGGGGAGAGGGAAGAGGAGTTGATACTTACAGGAACTTTAGGAGGGGGAGTTCTTTTAGGGCATCAGGGTCTATGTAAGTTAAGCTTCTGGTATTCCGAATTTCTCTGTAAAGTTACAAGGAACACAGTTATTGCGAGACATCCATTTCTGTTCTTACAAAAGACCAAACAACATAAAGCAGGCTTCACAAGTGCTCAGGAGAAGCATAGGGATTTTCATGGTGCCATGGGGCCCGCTATAGCTGGGGGTCAGTAGTGAGCTACTCCTGGGTCCTCAGAGGACACCATGGCTACTCAGCCCTTGCCATTGGCTTGGTTTCAGCCCACTTGGATTTCTGGGCTATCTTTCTCTCCACTGTGTTTCAAAGGTTTTCTTTTCCCGTTTAATGGTTTTATGAGGAGTTGAGGACAAATATCTTAGCTATTCAAACCACAGTAAGTATCCTTGCTGAGAGCGTGTGCACTGGCAGGGGAGGTTGGGTGGATTATACAATGGATGCCAGCATTGCAAGAAGAGCAGAGGGGTTCTGACACTGCTGTTCCAGATGCAGTGGGAGAAGTGAGTCATCACAGTCACTGGGGATTATTTTGGAGTGTTAGTAATTTGAGACTCTCAGATATATACAGCCTGATGTCATGTCTGTAACTTACATACTTGGGTTTGTATAGTGCTAATCAACAATGCACACTTGGGGCAGGCGTTTGGCACAGTGGTTACAACTCCACTTGGGACCCCCACATCCCATATCAGAGTGTCTGGATTCAAATCTGCACTGTGCTCCTGTTCCCAGCTTCCTGAGAATGTACACCCTGAGGCAACAGGTAATGGCTCAACTAATTGGGTCTCAGTCACTCACATGGGAGACCCAGATTGAGTTCCTGGCTCCTGCCTTTGGCATGCCTCAGTCCTAACTGTTGTGGGCAACTGGGGAGTGAACCAGCAAATTGACTATCTCTGTCTGCTCATCTCTTTGTTTATCAAACTTAAAAAAGAAAGAAAAGAAAAAAATGCATAGTTAGCATTAGTTACATTAGTGACTTTTGGAAATAGGCTCTCACTGGTAAAATTAATGTATTCAATATGTATACACTGGCTGAAAGAGCTTAAAAATGCATCCAATGCCTCTGTGAAGAGTATAGAAGAACCAAATAAGACTTGCAGCCTCTCAGCTTATGGAGTGGACTGGGGCTTGATGACTCCAGGAGTATGGGTCCAGTTACTGGTGATGCCAATTAATAAACTTAGAATCTGACCTCTGGAAATTATTTAAGGACAGTTTTCTGGAAGGAGAATTTACGTTCTATAAAATTCATGCTTTGTAAGTATATAGTTCAGTGACATTTTATTAAATGTACAGAATTGTGCAAGCATTATCATAATCAAGCTTCAGAACATTTCCATCCTGACAAAGGTAACCATAGTCTTATTTCCAGTAAATCCCACTCCTTCTTTCAGTCCTAGAAATAATGATCTGTTTTCCAGCTCTATGAATTTGCTTTACCTAGACATTTCATACAAGGGGAATCATATACTAGGTAGTCTTTGCTTGTCTGCCTCACTTCATTCAGCACAATGTAATATTTATTCACACTGTAGTGTGTGTCAATGGTTTGCTTCTTTTATTGCTGAATGTTAAGATGGGTTTGCAACAGAATCTTGGGCTCTGCCACTTCCGGCTCTATGAGTTTGGACAACCTCTTTAACCTCGTAGATCATATTTTTCTTGTCTATGAAACACAGACAATAATGGCATCTCCTTCATTGAGCTCTTTTGAGGATAAAAGCCGCAAACATTTGAGTGGCATGCATCTCCAAATCTTCCCTTTTCTTTTTTTGCTCACCAAAACCACTTGCAGATAATAATGTCAGATATACATTAGAAAATTTTGAATAATGCAAGATTCATTATTCTCTTATTTTCTAAGATACCAGACTCTCAGTACCACAAATATATAAAAGAATTCATTACAAAAATCCATTTGAAAATGACTTGTTTCTGGGGCCAGTGCTGTGGCATAGTGGGTAAAGCAACCACCTGCAGTGCCAGCATCCCATATGGGTGCCGGTTTGAGACCCGGCTGCTCCACTTCTGATCCAGCTCTCTGCTGTGGCCTGGGAAAGCAGTCGAAGATGGCCCAAGTCCTTGGGCCCCTGCACCCTCGTGGGAGACCTGGAAGAAGTTCCTGGCTCCCAGCTTTGGATCAGCACAGCTCCGACCGTTGCGGCTATCTGGGGAGTGAACCAGTGGATGCAAGACCTTTCTCTCTCTCTGCCTCTCCTTCTGTGTAACTCTGATTTTCAAGTAAATAAATAAATCTTTTTAAAAAAAGAAAATTATTTGTTTCTAATTATAGTATTTAGCAGTTTCCTTTGCTCTAAGAAGCTACTGCTTTTGCAGGAGAGAGAGAAGAATCAATATAAGGGAAGTTATAAATAACAAGTTGAATTTTTATGAGAAAAAATACAAATAAAACCAAAATAGTTGTTTTCAAGATCAGTAGAATTTATAGAGGGGTTTATTACAAATTAAATGTTTTTACAATGTGGCAAGAGGGACAGAGAATGATTTGATAAATAAACATTACATTTGGAGTTAGAAGATTTAGTTTTTTTAATTTTTATTTAATAAATTTAAATTTCCGAAGTACAACTTTTGAATTATAGTGGCTTGTTCCTCCCATAACCTCCCGCCCACCCGCAACCATCCCATCTCCCACTCCCTCTCCCAATCCCATTCAGATCAAGATTCATTTTCAATTATCTTTATACACAGAAGAAGATCAAATTAGTATATACTAAGTAAAGATTTCAACAGTTTGCACTCACACAGAAACACAAAGTATAAAGTACTATTTGGATACTAGTTATGCCATTAATTCACATAGTACAACACATTAAGGACAGAGATCCTACATGGGGAGTAAGTGCACAATGACTCCTGTTGTTGATTTAACAATTGACACTCTTATTTATGATGTCAGTAAGAAGATTTAGTTTTGAAGTTTGTTGGCTGTTGTTGAAACCCAGTATTAACTTACTTCCTTTGGTTTCAGTTTAATGTTCTTAAATAATTTAAGAAGAATATGTAAATTATTTAATTCAGCTTTCCTTTTTAACAGATGTCTTTTTAAGGCTATACTTTTCCTCTGAGCATGATTTTAACTCTATCCTACAGGCATTGATATGTCATATTTTTGTTATCATTTAAAATTTTTCTGTATCGTGATCTCTTCTTTGAAATCACATTGTTATTTAGACATCAGAGCCTTTTAGAAGTCAAATTATTTGCTGGTCAGAGAACTTGACTTTAATTTCTTGAAAGCTATTGAGACTTGCTTTTATGGACCAACTTATGGTCAATTTTACTGAATGTTCTACATGTCATTGAAAAAGAATATGTACCCTGAAAATGTTGAATACAATATTTTTTACAAGTTAAAGGCACAATTTCCTTATTATGTGGAGGCACTTGAAGCTAACTTGATTCTTTTTTACTCTTCAGATAAGATCTTTATGTCCCACCCCCTTTAGATACTCTTGAATTAATTCATTTTTCTTTGAATTCCTTAGTAGATTAAGCATAAGTGTTTTTTAAAGATTTATTTATTTAATTGAAAAGCAGAATTACAGAAAGGCAGAGGCAAACAGAGAGAGAGAGAGAGAGAGAGAGAGGTCTTCCATCTGCTGGTTCATTCCCCAGATGGCCGCAATGGCCAGAGCCACGCTGATCCCAAGCCAGGAGCCAGGAGCCTCTTCCAGGTCTCCCACGTGGTTGCAGGGGCCCAAGGAACCAGGCCATCTTCGACTGCTTTCCAAGGCCACAGCAGAGAGCTGGATCAGAAGTGGAGCAGCCGGACTCAAACCAGCACCCATATGGGATGCTGGCACTGCAGGCAGTGGCTTTACCCGATATGCCACAGCACTGGCCCTAATAAGTATTAATAAATACTTATGTCTGCTAAAATACAGTGAGTCCTTTAATTATTTTGATTCAAATCTTCTTTCAGGCTTTTAAAAAATGTTTTTTTTTTTTTGTATATTTGAAAGTGAGAGTTACAGAGAGAAAAGGGAGAGACAGAGATTTTCCATCTGCTGGTTCACTCCCCAGATGGTCACAAATGTCAGCATTGGGCCAGGCCAGAGTCAGGAGCCAGGAGCTTCTTCCAGGTCTCTCCTGAGGGTAGCAGAAGCTCAATCACTTGGGCCATCTTCTGCTGCTTTCCCAGGCCATTAGCAGGGAGCTGGATAGAGAGTGGAACAGCAAGAAAAGGAACCAGCGGCTATGTGGGATGCCTGCATAGCAAGTGGAGGCCTTACCTGCTACAGCATAGTGCTTTTTAACATAGCTTTGAGTATTTTTTTAACATAGCTTTGAGTATTTTTATTCACACTTTATTCTGTTCTTCAAAAAACATGTTACACCATTAAGCTTCCATCTGTGTTCTCCTATAAATTTTTCTCTATTCCAGTCTTTATATTAATTTTCATGTCACTTTGCTCAATTTCCTCAAGATATCATGAATATCTTGACTGCATTTACAACATTGGCAGTGCTATTGTTCCCATCAAGGCCTTTCTTTTTCTTTCCTTCCTAGATTTGTTTATTTATTTGAAAGGCACAGCCATAAAGATAGTGATAGTGATAGTGATAGTGATAGTGATGGTGATGGTGATGGTGATGGTGATGGTGATGGTGATGGAGATGGAGATGGAGATGGAGATAGGGAGAGAGAGAGAGAGGGAGGGAGGGAGAGAGAGAGGGAGGGAGGAAAAGAGAGAGAGAGAGAGAGAGAGAGAGAGAATATCTTCTGTCTGCTTATTCACTCCCCAAATGCCTGCATTGGCCAGGGTTGGGCCAGGACCAAGCCAGGGGTCTAGTACTCCATCTGAGTCTCCCAAGTGGGTGGGAGGGGCTCAAAGAGTTGAGCCATTGTGCATAGCTTTCCTTGGTACAAGGCCTTTATTTCTGTGAAATTAATGGTCTCAATGAGAAAAGTGGTTGTGAAGAAATGGTGAAAGATGTCTGAAAAGAAATGATGCTGGCAAAGGATAATAAAGGAACTCTTGGAAATATTTTATGACATTGAAAGAGCAAAGAATAAAATGATGAGAGCTGGTCCAGATCTAGAAAGAAGTACGACAATTTGTGAAGATATTGAGAAGATACTCTTTAAAAAGAATCATTTACTTATTTGAGAGGTAGAGATAGGGAGCTCCCATTCGCTGGCTCCCTCCCCAAATTCTTGTAAGAGCTGGGCTGGGCTGAGGCAGGGAATGCAGTCCAGATCTCTCATAGGGATAGCAGGAACCCAATCATTGGAGCCATCACACACACACACACATACACACACACCCCAAGTATCTGCCTTTGCAAGAAGCTGGAGTTAGGAGCAGAGCTAGGAACTGAATCCAGGTACTCTGATGTGGGATGTAGTTGTCCTAACCTGTGTCTTCACCACTAGGCCAAATGCTCACTGCAGAAGATAATTCTAAGTTATACAATGAAGACAAAAAGGGGAAGCATTGCTCAAACTACTCTATAAATTTTTACAAAACAGCAAAACATTTTAATTCTAAATAGTTTTTTTTTGTGGGTTTTTTTTTTTTTTTTTTTTTTTTTTGACAGGCAGAGTGGACAGTGAGAGAGAGAGACAGAGAGAAAGGTCTTCCTTTTCCGTTGGTTCACCCTCCAATGGCTGCTGCGGCCGGTGCACCACGCTGATCCGAAGCCAGGAGCCAGGTGCTTCTCCTGATCTCCCATGCTGGTGCAGGGCCCAAGGACTTGAGCCATCCTCCACTGCACTCCCGGGCCACAACAGAGAGCTGGACTGGAAGAGGGGCAACTGGGACAGAATCTGGCGCCCCGATCGGGACTAGAACCCAGTGTGCCGGCGCCGCAGGAGGAGGATTAGCCTAGTGAGCTGCGGCGCTGGCCTTAATTCTAAATAGTTTTAAGATTTAAAATTACAGTGCACTAAAGTCTTACTTTTATTTCCCTTCCTTATGCACTTATAACTGATTATAGAGAAATTTTAATATCTTGACAAAAAATTTTAAAAGTTACAAAGCATAAATTTTCTCTTTGATTAGTAAGATTGCTTTGCATATGTTCAGTATGAATAACTTTACGATTCCCACACCATGATGCAGAGCGAGGATTGTATGTATTTCAAATCCTATATTATTTCATGTTTTATAATGTATTATTTTGTTTTATGTCAAGGTTCATTTATATTCACCTACAGATTTACCTTCCATTGTCTTAATCACTCCCTTTGGCAGTTGCTTTCATATGTGCCTAATGGTAGTGAAATCTCAAATTCTTATTTGCTTGAAATATTTTCATTTTCAATTAAAAATATGTTTATTGAGTTGACAGAATTTACTGTTTTTATTTTTTGCTTTGCTCTGCAGATATTTTTCCATTTTTATGTATTTCATCATTTATGTTGAAATGCCAGCTATTATGTATTTGAAAGTATTACCTATTTTTTCCTCTTGCTTTTTTATGATTTTCTTTTTGTCTTTTTTAGTATGATTTTTGCACATATAACACACTTTATTCTTAAGAACAGCGATGACAAATTTGCCATTCTTGCTTCTTACTCTTTGTTTTGTTTTTTAAAATTACATTTATATTCCAGTGGCTGATAAAGTTTGGGTGCAATTTGGTTCCAGTGACATGGTAAAGTGGTGTTTAAGCGTAACAAACTAGAGAGCAGATGAGTATGACATTAAATAAATGTTTCTTTAGGTTTTCTCTACCCTTTTGATTTAAATGAAACTGTGTGAAAGCATGTGCTTCCTGCACGTGCAGAGGGATTTCACTTTGATCATACACATAAGCTCTGAGAGCTTCTGCCCATGGTGGTTTGTTAACCAGTTCTGACCTTTGATTTCAATGCAGTGTCTATACTGGCATTCAAGGAGATAATATTATTTATGCAAAAACTACTTTGCAAACTACAAAGGTGAATACTGTACTGCCATAAACTGAGGTCCTAATTGTTTCCTTAATTAAATAATTTTGTTTTCATTTTTTGGCTTTTAGCATTTTGCTTTGATGTGCCTTGATGTAGTTTTCTTCAAATCTTTTTGAGGTTTGAAGTACTTCTGTGATGATGACTCTTAAAGATTTTAAACATTTCCTTTTAATATTTTCAAATCCTTTTTTTCTCTTCTCTTTTTTAGAATCCAATCATAGCTATCTTTAACTGTGCTATATATTCCTTATTTTTCGTTCCATGATTCAGGCTGAATTTTTTTAAAAAGATTTTGTTTATTTATTTGAAAGGCAGAGTTACAGACAGAGAGAGGGAAAGATAGAAAGGTCTTCCATCTGTTGGTTCACTTCCCAAATAGCCACAGTGGCCAGAGCTGAGCCAATCCAAAGTCAGGAGCCAGGAGCTTCTTCCGGATCTCCCATGTGGGTACAGGGGCCCAAGTGCTGGGCCATCTTCCACTGCTTTTCCAGACCATAAACAGAGAGCTGGATCGGAAGACGAGCAGCCAGGACACAAACTGGTGCACATATGGGGTGCCAGTGTTGTAGGCAGAGGCTTAGCCTACTACATCATAGCACTAGCCCTGAATATTTTCTTCTGGCATATCTTCCAGTACACTAATTTGGCTTTGAGCTGTGTCTAACCAGCTGTTAAACTTATGAATTTACATTTTTATTGTTATTATTGACTTGTAAAGTTCTAGAGTCTCCAGCTGATTCTTTTTAAATAATTTCCAGTTCTGTTTGAATATTAACCTATTAATTATAGTTATTTTAAAGTCTATGTCTTCTAACTCCAATATCTGAATCTTTGGTGCCTCATTTTCTGTTGTTTGCTTTTGTGATTTTTCTCCATAAACTTCTGGGATTTTGTATGCCTGGTTATCTTTTAGCAATGCAAAGCTGGGTTTTAGTCTTTATGAAGGCTGATCTATTCCCAAGTATCTCATCCTTCTAGGATGAAGTTCTTCAGAGGTCCTGCTTCTGGATGTTTAATAGGGATCATCACAGTTAGTTGTCACTGAACTCTTATTTTTTAGTTCTTTAGCTCTATGAGACTGCTTAAGCCCCAGGTTGGTTTCTTCCTCCCTGAGGTGTTGCTTAAAATTCAGCAAATACTTCCATGGGAAAACAAACATTGTTTTGGAGATTTCTTCTCTCTCCTCAAGTCCTTTTTGCATGCAAATACATTCCAATATCTCTAAACTCATTATAAAAATCCAGCTCCTCTAGGTATTCTCAGTCGTGGTCAGGTGGTCAGTGTGATGTAAACTAGCCTGCCACAGCTGGAAGCAACATTTTGGGTCTCAGTAAGAATTCTTGAATTAGAAATTTATAGTAAAAATTGTAGCACTATTCCTTAGTTACCATGTGACCAAAGTAAATATACTTAGCCTTTCTGCATTCATGTTTTTCTTATGTAAGTAATGGAAACCATAATCTCTGCTTTGTAGAGGTATTTTTTTAGTGTTAAATTATGGTTAAATAATACACCCAAAATGATTGGCAGAATGTCTAGAGCATACTTAGTATCTATATCTAAGTATTTTTCTTCATCAAGAAAATAGTATTTCATAATACATGGATGCCTAAAAGAATTCAATATGATAATGTAAAACCGTTCATAGTTTATAATTTACCAGAGAAGTAAAAAATTATTTGTGAAGTATATTGACTAGTACTGATGGGCTAGGCACTGTGCTAAATGCCCATGTGTATTATGTCATTCAATATTTACAATAGCCATGTGGTTGGAACTCTTATTTCCCTAATTTTACAAAAGAAGTTGGGAAAGTTTGCACAATTCATCCATAATTACATAGTGAGCAGTCATAAAACCATATCCAGTTTTGACTGTGACCAATTCTGAGCTGGAATTTTTTACCAAAAAAATGTCAGTTTTGTAAAATTTTGCACAGACCATAGAATCAAGTAGGTACTTGATATATATTTATTAGCACACTGACATCCTCACCAATAAGATATGTTAGCACAGTAGCAATGCAATGAAGAGCAATTCAAGAGCAAGATTTTTTAATGCCTGAGGATTTTATTGTTGATTTTTATTTGTTTTCATTTTATTTGAAAAGCAAATACAGAGCAGGAGAGACAGACAAGTGGAGAGAGACCATCTATTGCTGGTTCAGAAGCACATAACAGCTAGGACTTGGCTAGGCCAAAGTCAGAAGCCAGTAAGTCAATCTGCTTCTCTCATGGGGGTGGCAGGTGCTGCCTCCCAGGATTAGCAGGGTTATTGAATAGGAAGTGGAGCTGTGCACTCCCATATGGGAACTGGGCATTGTACTCAATGATTTATCTGCTGTGCCACATGTCTGCTCCCAAGAACAGGATTTCTGATATTGACTTTGACTTGTCACAGAGGAAGTGAGACCTTATTAGGATGGACTGGCATAAACGAGAGTGAGAACAAATTAAAAATTTAACCATAAATAGAAATTTTACCCATAATCTAGAAACCAGACCTTATTGCCACATGAGCCCAAAAATGATCAATGGAAGGTGCCAAAGCTTGGGCCAATGCTGCACTTTCCCCTGTACTCACATGTGAGTCATTTTACTCAAGTTGTAGAAGGACTGTGATTCCAGGCGCTGCAGAGTTGCGTCTATAGATAAGTAGCTGAACATCACAAAAATAGAAAGCAAAATAGAAAGTTAGTAGGGTTCTGAGCTCCAAACATGCTATTTTTGACACAAATTCTTTGTCAGGGGCTTTCCAGATCATTTAACATGTACAACCTTCATTATGTCAAAACTTGATTATGTCAAAACAAATGACTACTTGTTTTTAGATGATGTGGATACTTGAACATCTTAATATGTTATGTCCTATTCATCTAAATGTCTCTTACTTCCTTCAGAAGTTTTTGCCCAACTTCCTGATTAGTTTTAATTTTTCATAAGATGTCTACATAGCACCGTGGACTTCTCCTTTCACTAACTGCCATAATGCAGCTCTCCAATCATTTGGATGATATTTGATCTATCAAACATATCTACCTATATGTTGTCTCAGTAGACTAAGTGCTCCCAAGTGGAGAACTGGATGTTCTTGACCACTGAATCTTGAGTGCTTTTCATAGTGGTCATATATGTATCGGACACTCAAAATATGTAAGCGAATGAGTGAATAAATGGTGTATTACTCAAAATAACAAAAATGAAAGCATTAGAAAAGAAGACTAGAATGAATAAAAGCCTTTTTAATGGAGTATCTAATGCATGGGATTAGCAATGTGATTTCAAAGAATATGAAGAGAGAGCTACAGTTCTTTGGTAAAACATCTTAGAGGGTGGTGACTACGTGGTCTCTTGATTTCTCATTTTGATTTTGAATGAGGCTGGAAAATTCAAGATTTGTTTCAAATTTTGTAAGCAAATGACAACTCAAATAAAAGTTTTAAGTACTAAAAAATAGAAAAGAGAAACTCCTAAATACAGCTTGCCAAGTATGTGTAAGGACTAATGTTTCAAATAGTTTCTTCAAATTCCATCTTGTAATGAGGATGACTAATACAGACAAATGTAATGACATTTTCTTTTGTGAAGTATCTCTGTGACATTTGGGAAAATTAATGATTAGCAGATGGTATCCAGCTGTGGCCATAGCAGAAATTCTCAACCTTGGGCATGCAGTTGAACTACCTGGGTTTTTATAAAACAGATATCCAAGACTCTGTCTAGGATAATTAAATCAAGTTTATGAGGGATGGATTGTGCATTTTTACTTTTCAAAAGCTTCCTGGGGGGCTGGCGCCATGCTCACTTGGTTAATCCTCTGCCTGCAGCACAGGCATCCCATATGGGCGCCGGGTTCTAGTCCCTGTTGCTTCTCTTCCAGTCTAGCTCTCTGCTGTGGCCTGGAAAGGCACTGGAGGATAGCCCAAGTGCTTGGGCTCCTGTACCCACATGGGAGACCAGGAGGAAGCACCTGGCTCCTGGCTTCGGATCAGCGAGATGCGCCGGCTGCAGCGGCCATTTGGGGGGTGAACCAACAGAAGGAAGACCTTTCTCTGTCTCTCTCTCTCTCACTGTCTATAACTCTGTCAAAAAAAAAAAAAAAAAAAAAAAAGGAGCTTCCTGGGTGATTATAATGGGCAAGTAAGGTTGAGAACCACTGGCCTATAGTTTGAATTGAATCTGCCCATAAAATATTTTCAGGGACATAATGCTTATTTGGGGAATGTTAATTTTTCCATTCTGAGTTTTCAGCATTGTTACTGTGAATATTCTAATGGTCCTCTGCTTTCTGTTTTGAAATACCTATTCTCTAAGCAATTATCTTTTGATTTACCAGGTCTCCCAATCCTTTGCCCTTTGTGGATAATAACGTTAAATAAATTGTTTTAGTTCAATTATTGTATCTCCAACACAGAGCAAACAATAGAACACATTGAAAAGAAATAATTTACTGCAAGATTTATCATGGGTTAAACTGAGCCATCCAAAGGAGTAAGATTCATTTTGAAGGTTGCTAGCTAGTTTTCTTAACCATGCATTTTATCTATTGCTCCAAATTTTCTTCTGGGTTTCTTAGTTAAGGAATGTAGGCTGTTCTTAAGGTTTTAGAGGGATAGTCTTTCAGCGCATGTCTTTCTTGTTTCTTCAATCTAGTGTCACTTCCTTGAAGAGCTGCTATAGACTGGCTGTAGAGACAACTTGTTGGATCTATTTATTTAGTAAGATGAAAGTAGTATTTCCATGCTTACTTATCTCATTTTTATAACTAGGAAAATAACAGATTTCTGCCCCCCTCCACTTCTCCAAATTTCCTTTTAGCATGTGCATTTTACGTAATCACTATGGTGACCATATCATTTAACATCCAACCCAGCATGTTTTTGTGAGTTAAAATATGGTGCTATTGGCCGGCACCGTGGCTCACTAGGCTAATCCTCTGCCTGTGGCGCCGGCACACTGGGTTCTAGTCCCGGTTGGGGTGCCGGATTCTGTCCTGGTTGCTCCTCTTCCAGGCCAGCTCTCTGCTGTGGCCCGGGAAGGCAGTGGAGGATGGCCCAAGTCCTTGGGCCCTGCACCAGCATGGGAGACCAGGAGAAGCACCTGGCTCCTGGCTTCAGATTGGCGCAGCGCACTGGCTGTAGTGGCCATCTTGGGGGTGAACCAACGGAAGGAAGACCTTTCTCTCTGTCTCTCTCTCTCACTGTCTATCTCTATCTGTCAGATAAAAAAAAAAATTTCTTCTTTCTTCACTCTTTTGCTTTTCCGTCCCTACAGATCCCTTCTTCTAGTCCAAACGGCACTGACTTCTTTATGACTGTCTCAGTCTCCACCCACATCTCTCCTCAACTGTCCTTACACACCCAGAACTTCTAGTTCTCCAAACTCTACCTTCCCCCCATATCAGTTATTTACTTCTAAATTAATAAAATTATTTAATTTTTACTACATTTTTTGCTCTTTGTTCTCCCCATTTGAATATAAACTCCATGGGGGCGTGGATCTTTGTTCATTTGTTCCCTGAAGTATTCCCAGCTTGTATAACAATGATTAGCACATTTAGGGGCTGTGAATACATGTTTGTCGAATGAATGAAAAAATAATGTCTATGATGTCTTAATGTCTAATGAATATTACTGCATCTGGAATGTGTCCCAGATGGAATTCCTAATGTACCTCCTGCTCTCTACACCAAATACACAACATTCTTCTCCTCTCAGTGAATGTGCTCATCAGTGTTTCTCATCAACAGAAACTTAAATGCAACTTTTCTCTGTCTCCCTCTATCTCCAAAATCAAGGTTCAAGTTGGTCCATTCTTAGTTGTTTGTTCCTCACATCTCCATACTTTTTTCCTTCCATGTGCCGTCCCCTTTCTCCTGGGTGCTGCATCAGCCTCTTCACTAGCTTCCTAGATAGCACCTTTGCTCCACTTTAACCCCTCTCTCCCCAGAACTGCCAAGGGCTTGTTTCTAAAATAAAAATATCATCATTTCACTTCCCTGTTTGAAACTATCCAATGGCTTGATCTTGAAGATTTCAAGCTCTTTCACATGACTCAAAAGACTTTGCATTGGCTTACGGTCCAAATTTATATTTTTCCACTGCACTCTTTCAACCCAAAATCCAGACCCTACAGATTTAAAGCATGGACTTTTTTCATCTGCTCTGAACTATCTTTCCAACTACTTCTTTGGCAGATAATTCAGATCATAGGTTAGGTACCATTTCTTTCATGAAGCCTTGCTCTACCACCTTTCACTCCCTATGAGGTGCTATGCCCTTCACATGAGCCTTAATGGTACCCAATAACTGACCCCATTATAGGACTCATCACCGTCTTGGAATTGAAACTGGAAGCCCCATGAATATTGTCTGCTGTTACATATGGAGGCTCCACCGAAGTGTTAGAACAAAGCATGCCTCAGTGAATATTTGTTGAATGAATGAATGAGTGCAGCAACAGCCAGACTACTGACACATCAAAGTGAAGATACCAGATAAGCAGCTGTATAAAGGAGATAGTGGAAAGGAAAAGCTCAAGAGAAATGTGAGGGTAATTTTTTTAAGCTTAGAGGATGTTCAATGGTGGTGCTGTTGAAAGGATAAAGAGTAGAGGAAGGACCAGTGCTGCAGCTCACTTGGCTAATCCTGCACCTGCAGCACTGGCACCCCGGGTTCTAGTCCCAGTTGGGGCGTGGATTCTGTCCCGGTTGCTCCTCTTCCAGGCCAGCTCTCTGCTGTGGACTGGGAAGGCAGTGGAGGATGGCCCAAGTGCTTGGGTCCTGCACCAGCATGGGAGACCAGGAGGAAGCACCTGGCTCCTGGCTTTGGATCGGCGCAGTGCACCAGCCATAGGGGCCATTTGGGGGGTGAACCAACGGAAGGAAGACCTTTCTCTCTGTCTCTCTCTCTCACTGTCTAACTCCGCCTGTCAAAAAAAAAAAAAAAGAGTAGAGGAAGAACTATTTGAAATGAAGATGATGTGTATTTTTTTTCAGATATGCTGATTTTGAAGTGCCTGTGGGTCTTCAATATTAAATATTTTACTTCAAAATTTACTTTTTACAAAAATAGAAAGAGAGCAAGAGTTCAAGAGATCTCCCATCCGCTGGTTTACTCCCCCAAATTTCCCCAAAAGCTGAAGCCAAGAACTTACTCCAGGTCTCCCAAGTGGGTAGCTGGGACTCAACCACTTGGACCATCACCTGCTGCCCAGAGGGCACAGATTAGCAGGAAGCTGGAAACAGAAGGGGAGCTGGAACTTGAGCAAGGCCCTCCAGTATGGAATGTGGGCAGCCCAAGGTGTGTTTAACTGCTGCATCAAAGTGGCTACCCCTAACTGCAATATTTGGAAGGAAGTTTGAAATGCAGGCCTGCGTGGTACAAGTGAGCCAGGACTAAGGTATTCATTTAGGAATTAGCTGTATTAGGTAATTGAGAAGCCGAAGAAATGCAGGCTCTCACTCAAGGAGAATAGGATGCCAAAGAAGAAGGACAAGCTACTCAAAGAAATAACTGGCTGTTAGGGAGTTTGGCAAAAATGAAGTAAAAGTCAGGAAAGGAGACTGAGAGAGCAGCCAAGGTAAGAGGATAAGAGGAGAGATGAGAGAAGAATATTAGGGAAACCAAAAGAGGCAAGAATTTGAAGAAGGAAGAGCTGGTTAGCAACATCAGGGTGTTTAGAAAGGTCCCTCGGCTTCAGTAGGGTTTATATTTTAGGCTAGAACATTCTTTGTTGTGAGGAGTATCCTGGGTGCGCTGGATGTTAGCAGCATCCTTGACTTCTATCTAGTAGATGCCAGCAGCAGTCTGTGCAACAAAAAACATCAAACACCTTTGTGGGCAAGAACTGCTGAAATCACACAATAGACACTCAAGAAATGGTCATGAAACGAATAAATTTAGCCAAAAACTGTGTGGTTGCCCTGGTTGAATTATTTGGTATGCCTGAATGATCTGCACTGCCTGTCAGAATCAATGAAAGAGGTGAAGACTTGGTTCATTTGACGAACAACTGTGCTCTTTGTCAACCCACCACGCGAGTCCTTTTCCCCCTCCCTGGAATGGATGGAAACTCTGTTTTTAAGGTTTAGAGTTTCAAAAGCGTTCTTTTTCTTTCTTTTTTTTGAAATGAAAGAAGTCTGAAACCACATTAAATTTATGACATAATGTAAACATTTGTATTAGTGGTGAAACTGAATCTAGAATGGATAACTTGGAAAAATGGATTAGAGGCACATAAATTATTTCTAGGAGAGACTCCTAGCTAAAGTTTAGTTGTATCCCAAGATATATTAATATACATCAAGAATTATGAACTTCTCAAGGCTAAATGAATTTGAATTTGCTTTAGGTTTAAAAAAATCATCCAGGAATTAGAGTAGACACAGCAAAACCAAATTAATAACCTGTGCATAAACTTTTTATATACATTAAACATGTGGAAGCCATTGATTTACACAGGTGTATTTCTTTTGATAAAACACATTCAGAAAATAGCATGTCACAATTACAATTTCTCTTTAAAGCAAAAAATAAAAAGACTTACATCCTGGAAATATTGGGCAGATTTGAAAATGCACGGCTGGGAATGGTTTTCAGATGAGTCTCTATAAGTTTCCTATGAAAATAACAGTTGCATGATTAGAATTTTCATCACTGGACTTTTCTAATACCTTAATTATAAAGAATACATTATTAGAAGTCTGATATTTCATGATATATAATCAGCAAAAATAACATTCAATGAAAAACATACAATTTTTTCTTTAACAAGAGAAACATTGACAGTGAGATTCAAATACAGAAAATGAATCCTCTAATTTAATCTTTGGGTTAGGAGTAAAACAGTATGCCTTGCCTAAATCATATCCCATTCGTTAATTGAAGAGCAACATAATATATTTACAAGTTTATGCCTTGGAATGCTAGCAGAATATGCCTTGAGCACATCTTAAAAGGCGTTACTTGTGCTTATTTTATCTTAAATATCAAAGAGAGTGATAGGGCTACAATATTTTAACCCAAATAAAGGTCTCATTAGCAATGACCTTGATCCCCCCCCCCCCCCCCCCATCTATTTGTGGCAGGTTGGAAATAGCTGATTGACAATGAACTAAATTCTTCCTCAGAATCTTAAGACATCTCTGTTGGACATGGAAATTAAAGGCCTGGATTCTTCTCCTGTTTGACCTTTTGGAGACTCCACAAAAGGCTGAGACTGTTTCCTTAATGAATTGTGAGACATCTTCACGCATTCTAGTATGCCCCTCTACCCAGGTACGCCTTTTTTTTTTTTTTTTTAAATCCTCTTTTTGCTATCACAACTGCTTGAATAGAATTCTGTATGAAGAAAGTGAGCCTGGTATCCTAACTCCTTTTGAAAAAGACAATTCTTCACTAGAGTAATCATCTTCTCTATGTATCTTTTTTATAATTTAAATATCCATCCATTTAATATTTTATAGATAGTATATTAAAATTATATATTTTCCCTTCTAGGCAGGATTATCTCTCAAGAATCTATTTTCAGTGCTGGTGCTGTGGTACAGTAGGTTAAGTCTATGCCTGCAGCACCGGAATCCCATATAGGTACCAATTCGTGTCCTGGCTGCTTCTGTTCTGATCTAGTTCTCTGCTGTGGCCTGGGGAAGCAGTGGATGATGGCCCAGGTGCTCGGGCCCCTGCACCCGTGGACTGGAGGAGGCTCCTGTCTCCAGTCTTCAGACCATTGCAGCCATTTGGGGAGTGAACTAGCAGATGGAAGACCTTTCTCTCTGTCTCTCCCTCTCTCTGTCTGTAACTCTCTCTCTCGAATAAATACATGAAATCTTTTAAAAAATTTTTTACAAACATCTATTTTCTTCATCTATGCTACCTTTGAACTGTTCATTTTTGCAGTGATTAAGATAAATCTGTACTTTGACTAATCAAAGCATCAACAGGGCCAAATTAGTTTGTAAGAGTCCTGAAAACTTGGCAGGGGTGGGAGGTGATTTGAATGACAACAGAGTAAATTTTCAACTCTCTGTGATCCTTGTGTTTTACCAAGAAACACAAGGCTGCTTTAATACGATTTCAGAAATTCAGGCCTCATAAACTACCTATCCTGCCTCAAAATCTCCCACTTACATTCCCTTAATTGCATTGATTAGAAACTTGTTGGATCACATTCTGAAGTTAAAAAGATACGAGCCAAGTCGTTCTATTAAAATCTCTGTGTAAAATTGAGCCATGCAAAATGAAAACAAAGGATAAGATACACACCTGCTGGGATCACTCAAGGGGACTGAGTTTCCAAAGCTCAGGTAAGCCTTACCTGAGCTGAGAATCTTGAGGGCATGCCTATTTGCAGACACTGCTTGTAGGTTATGTGGGCCTACACTGTAAATTTCACTGGCTAAAAATTTTGATGTTTAGCTTGTGCTCAAAAGTAAGTGACATGTATCGAAATAAGTAGGAAATTAGAATAGGCTTACAGTGATTTCTAAAAAGTGTGACTTGGAATGGGCCTAGCATCTAACTAGAATTTACTAGACTTTGGGGTAAACATTCAAATATTGTTTATGTTCTTTCTCAAAGTATGAATTTTTGAAATATATAATACCTGTTTCTGGGATTTTCTCTCATTCACACACAAAACCACCTATACACTTTTAAGTCCAGAAAAAAATCTTTGGCCCATGGCTTGTTATGATGGAAGGTGATTTAAAAGACAAAGATATTTGAGATGTTCATATTCTGCTTCATTCCACAAACAAGATGCTCCACCCAGCATATATTCCTCACTAAAGAAAGTCTGATATGCATGGGTCAAGAAGAATAATCTCTGAACAACTTCTTAATGATTATATAATATGCACACTAAAGCTAAAGGAAAAATGAATTCACACCAATGCCAGCATTCCTAGGATGAAAGTAAGTTATTTATTTGCCAAATGAACATATTTAATATCACAGTGATTATAACATAGCCCCAGAGACTGATTTCTATAATGTCAAATGAAATATCAGAATGACAACTGTTCATATAAACTGCCAGATTTAATTTCAATTCAACACTTCATACATTTTGCCTATATATAGTCACAGTAATGTGTATATAACTTAGAAAAACAAATATATTACTGAGTTTTTATTTCTATATATGTTTGATACTTGTTACTTTCAATACAAATTGACTTGTTTGCCTCTAAAATTCACCCTCTGATAGCTTGAGCCTTTTCTTTTCCCACTTAGCTCTTATGATGTCACCAGGCCAATTAACTTTGTGAAAGCAATTAGGAAGAGTTTTCCTGCAAGGCACCTATTTCTCCTAAACAGATGGAAAATCATTGGTAGGACATGGCATCTAGTCAATCAAATAATTGAAGATACCATATTTATTTGCAGAGGTTTTGTTCCTTTTTCTATAATGTGAGAGTTGTGGAGAACATATTTTTTAAAATATGGGAATGCCCTGCTGGCTCCCAGTTGGCTCCAGATGCATGAACAATGAACTCAGGAAAGTTTGTAGTTATTTTGTTATAGAGCCATCTTTTTTCTCCTCTTCCCTGCATCTAGGGACAGGCAGATGCATATTCCATTTTTATTTAAAGACTCTTGTGACATTGTGAACATGTTTTAAAAGCAGACAGGAAAGGCCAGCATTGTGGTGTAGTGAGCGAAGCCGTCACCTGTGATGCCGGCATCCTTTATGGGTGCTGGGACATGTCAAAGCTGCTCCACGTCTGATCCAGCTTTCTAGTAGTGGCCTGGGAGGAGCAGCAGAAGATAGCCCAAAGTACTTGGGCCCCTGCTACCTATGTGGGAGACCTGGATGAAGGCCCTGACTCCATGCTTTGGCTTGGCTCAGCCCTGGCTGTTGTGGTCACTTGGGGATATCTCTCTGTTTCTCCCTTTCTCTTTCTCTCTGTATCTCTGACTTTCAAATAAATAAATCTTAAAAAAAAAAAAAAAAGCAGAAAGGAGAAAAAACAAATGGACGTGCTTAGTCAAAAATTTTATTTTCATTTCATAGTACATTTCTAATATTTGTGTAAAAAAAATACATGGGGCGGATGCTGTGGTGCAGTGGGTTAAGCCACTACCGGCAGCACTGGTACCCCATACAGGCACATGCTTAAGTTCCAGCTGCTCCACTTCTGATCCATCTCTGTGCTAATAGCCTGGGAAAGCAGCAGAGGATGGCCCAAGTACTTGGGCTCCTGCACCCACTTGGGAGACCCCTAAGAATCTCCTGACTCCTGACTTCTGCCTGGTCCAGTCCTGGCCGTTGCAGCCATTTGGAGAATGAACCAGTGGATGAAAGCGCTCTCTCTCTCTCTCTCTCTCTCTCGGTTTCTCCCTCCCTCCCCTCTGTAATTCTGACTTTCAAATAAGTAAATAAATAAATCTTTAACAAATAATAGAAAAAATACACACTTAAGTATATTTTTTTGGTTTTCTTTAAAGATACATGTATTTATTTGAAAGGCAGAGTTACAGAGAGAGATGTGGAGAGAAATATATCTTCCATCTGCTGGTTCACTGCCAGAATGGTCACAATAGCCAGAGATGGGTCAGACTGAAGCCAGGAGCCTGGAACTCCATCCAGGTCTCCCATTTGGGTGTCACAGGCCCAAATAGTTGAGCCATCTGCTGCTGCTTTCCCAGATGCATTAGCAGGGAGCTGGATTGGAAGAGGAGCAGCCAAGACTCAAACCAGTGCTCACAAGGGATGCCAGCATCACTGGAAACAGGTTAATTGTCCGCCCCTAAGTATATGTTCTTCTGACAAAAATATTTTTAAAAATTTCAGGGTGCTCTGTTACAAAGAATTACCACCAAAATAATATTTGCTTCATATAAAAGTATGCTATGTTCTAAAGACATTCTACTTTTTATTTACTAATGAAGAGTCATATTAAGAAGGCAATGATTATTCTCTCTTAAAAAATGGAAAAAGCTCTGAGAAAACTAACCTAATACAAATAGTACAAGTATTTACTATTAATGTTGAAGATATCACATATAACCTATAGGAGAAAAAAATTCACTACTATAGTTTCAAATTTTAGGTGGAGCGTGTGCATTTAATAGTCAAATAAATTGGTTTCAGATACAGAAATTATAAAAGACAGAATAAGATGATGATGTGATGATTTAACTCATTTTTACTTAATTTATTTCACCGAGAATGATCATTGAGGATAGGACTGAGGTCCTCTGGGTCGTGCCAAGGCACGATGTATATTTCTCAAATGTCTGCATTTAAAGATATAATGTAGAAGTAGAAATGCATGTGAGGCATCACTGACTTGCAGATTGGTCAGAGTTGGATCCAGTTTTAAGTGCTGCTTTTGTTCTTGCAGTAGCAATGGGAGAGGAAAATTTTGTTAATGCTGGTAAAGCGAGCAGAGCGTTCTCTGTGTTCCAACAGAATCCGTCTGTGAAATTAAACTTTTACAGTAATCTTCCAAGAGAGTAGGCTCACTTCAGTAAAATGCCATCAACATTTCAATTCAATGAATATTCCAACATCGTGTTCCTTACACAGCTTCTGGAGCCTTAAATACCTTTTTTTTTGTGTATAGATTTAATTAATCAACGCTGCCTGTGGCCCACTGCAGCCTCTGCTTGATGAAGAATGTGAAGTATGAATAGGTGAGCATGGCTTGCTTTTATTGAGTGGAGGAGGCTGGCTGATTGTCTCTGACATGGCTAAGCCTGGGTAGACCACAAACACCAAGCTTCCACTTTGCATTGTCATATTTTTGGTCTCCTGGCAAACAGGCTGAGAATATTTTGTGATATTGCATCAGTCTTCTTTATATAATACCAATGTTATCTTCCTTTCAAGGGCCTCTTTTTGTATTAAACACCTGTGCCCATCAATAATTCATTGAGAAATACCAAGAGTATTTCACTGAACTAGTCTGTGTAAGCATAGAAAGAACTGGCAGTAGAAAAATGGGGGATTGGTACAAATAATCCAGATAATACATGTTGTGAATTATGGATTATAAATTGGACATTAATATAATGTTAATGTGATGTTTACCATTTGTCTGATGTTTTTATTTTGGTGAGAAGAAGTTTTCATTAGTGAATCTGTTTTAGTATTGTGCAATTTTTAAAGTAATATGTGGCAAGTTTTCAGAGAGTGCATCAAGCAAATGTTTTAAAATCAGAGTTGTAGATCCAGAGGATCATCTAGTCAAACACTGGCACTGTTTACATATAGACTATTTTTAAATATGAAAGTTTAACACTGGAGCTGAACTAGAGCAACATCCAGAGTCCAAGTGCATCCATGAGTCAGCAGTTTGGGATAGACGGAGTTTCCATTTGGGCTTTAATTCATTTTTGTGATCTGAGCCTTAGCAACCCAAGCAATGGCTCCACAGGTTTGGCTTATGGGAATAGTCCAATTAAGGCCCTCTGAGAGATAGTTATCTATTTATAAGTCTTGGCTTAGGTCTACAGGTTATTGAAATACTAAATCTGGTTTTATTTCATCTTTATGGATATATATTTACATTAAAACTGTTTACCCAGTGCTTTCTTAAAGTATACTTTGTATTAAGATGTAAAAATCTAAAATATATACTCATTATATGAAGTTACTTCAAAAGGTTCATGGGAAAATGGAATTAAAAGATAATATGCATTTCTCATGAATTTTTGAAGACTCATCATTCAGTACACATACACCCATGTGACCAGTACCTGGATCAAAATTTAGAATAGATTCATCACCCCAGAAGGTTCTTTATGCCCCTTTCCAATGGGTAACCCCTCTCTGCAGGATAACCACTATCCTGACTTCTATCACTATAGGTTGCTTGTTTAGTAACTTTACATAAATGTAATCATAACTTCTTCCTGGCTTCTTTTGTTTCACATAGTTTTTTGAGATTTATCTATGTTGCTGTTGGTATCAATAGCTCTTTTTTATTGCCAGTTATGAATACGCACATTTGTATATTCATTCCCCAATTGATTTTTTTTCAGTTTGGACTTATAAAAATAATTGCTATGCTCTGGCCTCAGAATCAGCCCTTAAGGCATTCGAATCTGGCTAAAAAGCCCATGTGAGTTTCTCAGGCATGGAAAGCCAAGACACTGTGGCAAAAAATGACCTAAATGAAAGATCTCTGTGAGTGAGATCCCATTGGAAGAACGGGCCATCAAAGAAGGAGGCACCTTTCTCTGAAGGGAGGAGAGAACTTCCACTTTGATTATGGCCTTGTCTAAATAAGGTCAGGGTTTGTGAACTCAAGAGGCTTCCATAGCCTTGACAGCTCATGATAAGAGCCTCGGGTGATTACTGATGTCATAAATAAGAGTGTCAATTGTTAAATCAACAACAGAAGTCACTGTGCACTTGCTCCCCATGTAGGATCTCTGTCCTTAGTGTGTTGTACTATGAGAATTAACGGTAAAACTAGTCTTCAAACAGTACTTTATACTTTGTGTATCTGTGTGGGTGAAAACTGTTGAAATATTTACTTAGTATATACTAAGTTCACCTTCTGTATATAAAGATAATTAAAAATGAATCTTGATGTGAATGGGATGGGAGAGGGAGTAGGAGATGGTATGGTTTGTGGGTGGGTGGGAAGGTGGTTATGAGGGGGAAATCGTTATAATCCAAAAGTTGTACTCTGGAAATTTATATTTATTAAATAAAATTTTTCTAAAAAAAGAAAGAAAAAAGAAAAAAATAGCTGCTATGAAAATCCACCTTTATGAGCTTGTGAGGGTATTTCAAAAAGTTTGTAGAAAATGCATTTTATAAAAATATTATGCATGGATTTCAAATTTTTTTCTCCAAAATAAATTTATCTTCCAATTTCATTTTCATGAGCTTTTTGAGGTACTCTCACAAATACTCTTGAATAAATCTCTAGGAACAGGATTTATCAATCATAGATAGCTATAAACCTGATAATCTGAGAAAGTGATGGTTTAAAATGTGATATTCCCACATTTTTCTCTCATACCAGTAATGAATATGAATTCCAGTTAACTTTACATCCTAACCAATACCTGTTATTATCAATATTTTTAATGGTAGTCATACTGATGAGTGTGTATTAACAACATTATTGGTTAGTATTTTTAATTGTTAAAGGATTAGGAGACACTCACAGCTAAGTAAAAAAGTATATTTGTATATGCAAATATATTTAATTTTATGTCTCAACTTGACTGAGTCATGAGATACCCCGATATTTGTTTAAACATTGCTTCCAGATGTCTCTGTGAGGATGTTTCTAAGTGAGATTAAACTTTGGATTTGTAGGTTATAAAGTAGGTTGCTCTTGCCAATGTGGTAGATCTCATGCAATCTGTTGAAGGTCTGAATACCAAAAAAAAAAAAAAGGGAGGGCTCGATAATAGAGATTATAGAGATTATTTCTGTCTCACATTCTTTATACCAGAACATTAGTTTTTTCTTTCTTTGAATTTGAACTTTTTTTTTTAACTTTTATTTAATGAATATAAATTTCCAAAGTACAGCTTCCCCCCCCCCATAACTTCCCTCCCACCCGCAACCCTCCCCTTTTCCACTCCCTCTCCCCTTCCATTCACATCAAGATTCATTTTCAATTCTCTTTATATACAGAAGATCAGTTGAGGATATATTAAGTAAAGATTTCATCAGTTTGAACCCACTTAGAAACACAAAGTGAAAAATACTGTTTGAGTACTAATTATAGCATTAAATCACAATGTACAGCACATTAAGGACAGAGATCCTACATGAGGAGTAAGTGCACAGTGACTCCTGTTGTTGACTTAACAAATTGACACTCTTGTTTATGGCATCAGTAATCTCCCTAGGCTCTTATCTCGAGTTGCCAAGGCTATGGAAGCCTTTTGAGTTCACTGACTCTTATCATATTTAGACAAGGTCATAGTCAAAGTGGAAGTTCTCTCCTCCCTTCAGAGAAAGGTATCTCCTTCTTTGATGACCTGTTCTTTCTACTTTTCCACTGGGATCTCACTTGCGGAGATTTTTTTTTTTTTTTTTTTTTGCCAGAGTGTCTTGGCTCTCCATGCCTAAAATACTCTGGGCTTTTCAGCCAGATCCAAATGCCTTAAGGGCTGATTCTGAGGCCAGAGTGCTGTTTAGGACATCTGTCATTCTATGAGTCTGCTGAGTATCCTGCTTCCCATGTTGGATCGTTCTCTCCCTTTTTTGTTCTATCAGTTAGTATTTTCACACACTAGTCTTGTTTATGTGATCCCTTTGATTCTTAGTCCCATCATTATGATCATTTGTGAACAGAAATTGATCACTTGGACTAGTGAGATAGGATTGGTACATGCCACCTTGATGGGATTGAATTGGAATCCCCTGGTATGTTTCTAACTCTACCGTTTGGGGCAAGTCAGCTTGAGCATGTCCCAAGTTGTACATCCCTTCCCTCTCTTAATCTCACTCTTATATTTAACAGGGATCACTTTTCAGCTAAGTTTCAACACTTAAGAATAGCTGTGTATTAATTACAGAATTAAACCAATAGTATTAAGTAGGACAGACAAAAAAAAATACTAAGAGGGATAATGTATTAAGTTGTTCATCAACAATCAGGGCAAGGGCTGATCAAGTCACCATTTCTTATAGTGTCCATTTCACTTTAACAGGTTTCCTTTTGGTGCTCAGTTAGTTGTCACCGATCAGGGAGAACATATGATATTTGTCCCTTTGGGACAGGCTTATTTCACTCAGCATAATGCTTTCCAGATTCCTCCATTTTGTTACAAATGACTGGATTTCATTGTTTTTTACTGCTGTATAGTATTCTATGGAGTACATGTCCCATAATTTCTTTGTCCAGTCTACTGTTGATGGGCATTTGGGTTGATTCCAGGTCTTAGCTATTGTGAATTGAGCTGCAATAAACATTAAGGTGCAGATCGCTTTTTTGTTTGCCAATTTAATTTCCTTTGGGTAAATTCCAAGGAGTGGGATGGCTGGGTTGAATGGTAGGGTTATATTCAGGTTTCTGAGGAATCTCCAGACTGACTTCCATAGTGGCTTAACCAGTTTACATTCCCACCAACAGTGGGTTAGTGTCCCTTTTCCCCCACATCCTCGCCAGCATCTGTTGTTGGTAGATTTCTGAATGTGAGCCATTCTCACCAGGGTGAGGTGAAACCTCATTGTGGTTTTGATTTGCATTTCCCTGATTGCTAGCTAGTGATCTTGAACATTTTTTCATGTGCCTATTGGCCGTTTGGATTTCCTCTTTAAAAAAAAAATGTCTATTGAGGTCCTTGGCCCATCTCTTAAGTGGGTTGTTTGTTCTGTTGTTGTGGAGTTTCTTGATCTCTTTGTAGATTCTGGTCATTAATCCTGTATCTGTAGCATAGTTTGCAAATATTTTTTCCCATTTTGTCGGTTGCCTCTTCACTCTCCTGACTGTTTATTTCGCAATACAGAAACTTCTCAATTTGATGCAATCCCAATAGTTAATTTTGGCTTTGACTGCCTGCGCCTCCCGAGTCTTTTCCAGGAAGTCTTTGCCGGTGCCAATATCTTGCAGGGTTTCTCCAATGTTCTCTAATAATTTGATGGTGTCGGGTCATAGATTTAGGTCTTTAATCCATGTTGAGTGGATTTTTGTGTAAGGTGTAAGGTAGGGGTCTTGCTTCATGCTTCTGCATGTGGAAATCCAGTTTCCCCAGCACCATTTATTGAATAGACTGTCCTTGCTCCAGGAATTGGTTTTAGATCCTTGATCACATATAAGTTGGCTGTAGATGTTTGGATTGATTTCTGGTGTTTCTATTCTGTTCCATTGGTCTATCCATCTGTTTCTGTACCAGTACCATGCTGTTTTGATTACAACTGCCCTGTAGTGTGTCCTGAAATCTGGTATTGTGATGCCTCTGGCTTTGTTTTTGTTGTACAAAATTGCTTTAGCTATTCGAGGTCTCCTGCGTCTCCATATGAATTTCAGCATCATTTTTTCTAGATCTGAGAAGAATGTCTTTGGTATCTTGATTGGCATCGCACTGAATCTATAAATTGCTTTTGGGAGAATGGACATTTTGATGATACTGATTCTTCCAATCCATGAGCATGGAAGATTTTTCCATTTTTTGGTATCCTCTCTATTTCTTTCTTTAAGATTTTTGAACTTGAACTTGGCCTGGAACCTCCACCATTGGTTCTTCTAACTCTCAGACCATAGGACTCAGACTAGAATTATGCCATCTGTTCTCCTGGTCGTCAAGTCTTTGGTCTTGAACTGGAAATATACCATTAGTTCTCCTGGGTCTCCTGCTTACCAACTGCAGATCTCGAATTTCTCAGTCTTCACAATTGTTTGAACCAATTCCTTATAGTAAAAATCTCTGTCTACTTAAATATGCATGTAGATAAAGATACAGAATAATGAGCTAGATGTTCAAGAGAAAATATGCATTTATTTATCATATCTATATTTTCATCAGAAATATGGAATACCAGAGTCAAATAGTTTTGGAGAAAGTATGAGTTGGTGTGAGTGTACATCTGCATGTGTATATTTGTGTTATTGAATGTTGTTGTTTGGAAGAAGAAAAATAATTTTATTTGAAAAATGACTGAAAAAGCAAATTCTCATTTCCACATGAATTAATTTTCCT
The DNA here is from genome assembly GCF_033115175.1 of Lepus europaeus. Taxonomy (NCBI): domain Eukaryota; kingdom Metazoa; phylum Chordata; class Mammalia; order Lagomorpha; family Leporidae; genus Lepus; species Lepus europaeus. The sequence goes on from NC_084848.1 coordinate 20,570,025, forward strand.
TTCTGTGCTTCTGTGTTGACTCTTTTTTTTTAATAGATTTTTATTTATTTATTTGAAAGTCAGAGTTACATAGAGGAGAGGCAAAGAGAGAGAGAGAGAGAAAGAAATGTCTTCCACCCGATGGTTTACTCCCAAATTAGCTGCAAGGGCTGGAGCTGCACCTACTATTTCTGGTGCTCTTCACTCATTTATGTAGATCCAAATTTATATTTTCTTTTCGCCTGAGAAACTTCCTTTGATGTTTGTTTTATTTCATTTTGAGTGCAGCTTTGCTGCAATGAATTTCTTCAACTGTGCTTGTCTGAAAAAGTCTTTATTTTGCCTTCACTGTAGGGAGATGTTTTCATTGGTTATCACATATGACATTCTAGGTAGACAAATTTTTTTTCCTGTTAGTACTTTCAAGATGCTATTCTTTTTTTTTTAGCATATAAATCACACATTTAATAAGACCCTGTGTGGTGGAAAATCTCTCTTTAAAGTCAAGACTTCATATGCACAGACCCTGGAAGGGTAGGGACAGGAAGCACAAGATCCCCCAGAGGGGTACTGGGAATGCTTCCAAGTGAGGTCACTCATATTTCTACCTTGTGGTTCCTGGGCACATGCAAGGTGGTTGATTCAGAATCCGGACTGTGTTCTGGGCAGTGATGCCTCATCCTCGGGGGATATTCTCTCAGTGCAGTATCACAGCTGGGGGCCTTCCCCTCAGTCAGTCCAGCAACTTCAGGGTGATGCAGACAAAGATCAGACCAGTGGGTCACGTGGTGAATGTCTGTTGATGTGCTGAATTAGGTCCAGTATGACATTATGCAGGCCCCATGTTGGTAGACCAAGCAAATTGTAAGTCCTCATGGAGCAGCATTGACTGCAGCCCTGCAGTCAGGGAAAGTAAACTCATATTTGGAGTATATGTTGATTCTAATAAAGACGAATTGCTGTTCCTTCTAGGTAGAAGGGGTCCAACATAGTCAACTTGCCACCAAGTGGCTAGTTGGTTTCCTTGAGAGATGATGCCATATCAGGAGTTCAGTACTGTACCTCTGTTGCAGTAATTTATCAAATTGGTGAGTTTATCAGATGCAAACAGAACCCATTCATAACCATGACCTCTTCCTTCCTTCCTTCCTTCCTTCCTTCCTTCCTTCCTTCCTTCCAACCTCCCTTCCCTTCCCTTCCCTTCCCTTCCCTTCCCTTCCCTTCCCTTCTCTTGGAATACAAATTTCATAAGTAAACTTTAGGAATATAGTTATTCTCCCCACCAAACCTTCCCTCCCACCCACACTCCCACCCCTCCTCCTCCTCCTCTCTCTCCCCATGCCAGTCCCATTCTCCATTAACTTTGTACACAGAAGACCAACTCTATACTAAGTAAGGATTTCAACAATTTGTATACACATGCACACACACACACAAAACTGTTTGAGAACTAGTTTTACAGTTAACTCTCATAATATAACTCTTTGAGGACAGAGGTCCTGCATGAGGAGTTAGTGCACAGTGACTCCTGTTGTTAATTTAACAATTAACACTCTTATGTATGACTTTAGTGACTACCTGAGGCTCTTGACATGAGCTGCCTAGGCTATGGAAGCCTTTTGAATCCACAAACTCCAACAGTATTTAGACAAGGCCATAAACAAAGTGGAAGTTCTATCCTCCTTTTAGAGAAAAATATATCCTTCTTTGATGTCCACTTCTTTCCACTGGGGTCTCACTCACAGAGATCCTTCATGTAGGACACTTTTTGCCATAGTGTCTTGGCTTTCCATGCCTGAAATGCTTTCATGGGCTTTTCAGCCAGACCAGAAATATATATGTTTTACTTCCAGTTTCCACAAACTTTTTGAAATATTGTTATATTTTGTTCTCCAAGAAGACTAACGGTTTTCCTAAAATATTATACTAAAAATTTTTAGATAAGACACTTGATATTTTACCATTACTCAAATAATTACTCAGTTAAAAACATCTTTTAAGGCAGGTGTTTGGTGAATCAGTTAAGACCATGATTGGGATAACTTCATCCATATGGGAGTGCCTGAGTTCAAGTTCCAGATCTGCTTCCAATTCCAGCTTCCTTACAATGTATGCCCTGGGAGGCAACAGGTAATTCCTCAAACATTTGGGTTCCTGTCATCCATCCAGGACACCTAGATTGAGTTCTGGGCTCCTGGTTTTGGCCTGGCCCAGACCCAGCTGTTGTGAGCATCTGAGGAGTGAAGCAGTAGATGGAAGATTTCTGTTTTGCTTGCTCTCTCTCTCTCTCTCTCTCTCCTTCCCTACCTCTCCCCTCTCATTTCCAAATAAAGTAAATAAATAAATAAATAAATAAATTTTTATTTTAAAATGTTTTAAAACAAACTTATTAAAATGCTGACAAAGATAGAGTCTATGTTCACTTTGTCTCCCATGTGTGTAGTTCCCTCAAAGGTGTGACTGTAGCTTTAAAAACTAGAAAGTGATTTGGGCCAAGAATGAGGCTACAATATGGAGCACCCCACATTTTTCCAAGCATAATGCTGTGGGTGTCACTAAGAGATCAGCTTTCCATCTCCCCTGCTCCCAGGTATGAACCTTTCTGTAATACCCAGGAGTGATGCCGGGCATACCTGGATACTCAAATCTGTAGAGGGAAACTCCAGAGGTTTCCAGATTGTTTTATCAAAGCAAGTAGTCAAGGCTTCCTAATGTAACTCAACTTTTACAGGCAGCTCTAAGGTTTTATGAGCCCATAATTTAAATAAAAAGGATAGCAAACTTGCTCTGAAGACCCTCCACTGTCATAGTGAGAAAATGTCATCACCAAAAAGGACACATTTCCTGTCCACATTCTTAACTAGAACAAAACAGATCACAATACTGCCACATGTACATTTCCCGCTGATAGTCCTCTTAATTCAGAAATAATAATGATGCCACATGAGGTTTCTCATATTGAGTAAAATAGTCTCAGTGGACAGGAAGGCCAAACACATTTGGATCTGAGAGGCCATTTTCGCTTCCCTTCAGAATCATTAAAACCTCTGCAGATAGTCTCCTTTTAAGCAATGCCCCTGGCTTTAGAAAAGTTAGTTTTACAAAATGAAAAATCATGGGTAAACGGAATTTCATGAACCTTAATCTGCCTGCATAATTTTCAAAGGATGTTCACATTTGTCTTAATTCATTAAGAGGAAGAAAAGGATTAAGACTAAAATGTTTCATTGCATATTGTAATTTAAGTGCAATTTATCTTCAGGGCAAAATTTCAGATTATTAAAGAAAGTATTTTCTGGTGTACTAACCTTGAGCTCCATTTTAAAGATAAACATGGATTTAACTAAATACAATATAATTTTTAAGTTAAAAAATATGTTTGGAAGCCCAGAGACAGAGAACGATTTCTCTCATCTGCTGGCTCATTCCCTAAATGTCTGCAACACCCAGAGCTTGGCCAGGCTGAAACCAAGAGCCGGCATCTCAAGCTGGTCTTCCCATATGGGATTCAGGGACTCAACTACTTGAGCTGCCACCTGACACTTCCTAAGGTAGACATTAACAGAAAGCTGGATTAGGGAACAGATACAGACACAAACTCAGCACTCCAATATGGGCTGTGGGTTTCTCAAGCCGCATCTCAACTGTTAACTGAAAGTGCGCCATACAATACAATTTTTTGTTGTTGAAATTATGGGAAAGATCGATTTTTTGTGTTCTTTCCACCAAGAAACAAGGGAAAAAGTGGAAGTTGATAATTCTGTTCAGGCATCAGAGAACAGGCATTGAAAGTTCCCCGTGAAAATGATTTCTTTTGTTTTTGTTGTTTTGTTTTCTTTTTTTCCCTCAAGGGCTCTTCAGGGTTCACACTGGAACGTCAGCAAAGTTGGTTTTACTGAGGTTGTATCAGCCACCCCCAAATGCACTCTGTGCTGTAATAAACATACTCCAGTAATTGCAGGCAGGCAGTTTCCAGAACCCATCAACAGCATGTTTTTCAACATTTTTATGACCAAAAAAAAAGGCTTTATGCACGACTCTCATTGAACTCAATATAATCCCCAGTACATCCAATCCATACTATAGTCCAAAGTGCAGTGTTAAGTAATTACACAATATAAAATAATTTGGAGGCAATTCTAGTGAATTACTTTTATAGTGCTGGAGCGTGGAAATTTCAGACAATCTTGGGCAGTCTCAGCAGTCTACGAAATAGACGACTGGCTAGGATGCAGAGTCCCTGGGTATATTTTTTTAAGAGAGGCCAAGTTTTTATTTCACCCTCTTTTCTTTAAAAGTACTTCAAATGTTTATATCAACCTGTAAGTCACTGCTGGCCAACTTAAGAACAACTTCCCCAGATGTCCCAAACCCATTTCTACCACTCAGTACAGAAAACTTTTGTTTTCATAAAGTAGGCATAAAAGGACTTATTTGGTTTAGGTTTATTCCTCTCAACATATTTTACAACCTTTAAATCAAGTCATATGCATATTTTATTTCTTTTCTCTCTCTTATAAATAATGGCTAATAGTCATTGAATGCTTTTATGTCTCGGGATTTGTGCTAATACTATGGTACGTATTTTCTTTTTTTTTCCCCCAGAAACCTTTTATTTAAGGAATACAAACTTCATGCATTTCATCAGTACAGCTTTAGGAATGTAGTGATTCTTCTCACCTACCTGCTCTCCCACCCACTCCCACCCATCCTCCTCTTCCCTCTCCTCATCCCATACTTACTTTTTATTAAGATCTACTTCCAGTTAACTTTATACACATATGATTAACTCTATACTAAGTAAAGAGTTCAACAAACAGTATAAAAAAAAACCTGTTCCTCAACAGTGGAGACAAAGACTGTTCAAAATCAGTGCATCTCAAAGTGTCAATTTCACTTCTGTAGATTACTTTTAGGTGCTCCATTAGTTATCACAGATCAGGGAGAACATATGATAATTGTCCTTTTGGGATTGGCTTATTTCACTAAGTATGATGTTTTCTAATTTCATCCATTTTGTTGCAAATGATAGGGTTTCATTTTTTTACCTCTGTGTAGTACTCCATGGTATACATATTCCATAATTTTTTATCCAGTCTTCAGTTGATTAGACATTAGGGCTGAGTCCATGTCTTAGCTATTGTGAATTGAGCTGCAATAAACATGGGAGTACAGATAACTCTTTCATATGCTGATTTCACTTCCCTTGGGTAAATTCCCAGGCCTGGGATGGATGGGTCATATGGTAGGTCTATATTTAGATTTCTTAAGTATCTCCATACTGTCTTCCACAGTGGCTGTACCAGTTTACATTCCTACAAACAGTGGATTAGGGTACCTTTTTTGCCACATCCTTGCCAGAATTTGTTGTTTGTTGATTTCTGTATGAAAGCCATTCTAACCAGACTGAGGTGAACCCTCACTGTGGTTTTTATTTGCATTTCCCTGATGGCTAGTGATCCTGAGCATTTTTTCATATGTCTCTTGGCCATTTGGATTTCCTCTTTTGAAAATTGCCTGTTTAAGTCTTTTGCCCATATCTTTGTTGTCTGTATTTTCTCATTTAATTTTCACAATGATACTATGTGGTAGACACCAAGATGATTTTATCTTATAGATTAGGAAATAGAAAATTAGAGAGGTCAAATAATTTCTCCATGGACAGACTAAAACCTACATACAGAGACCCACCCATGAATACATGCACATATGTGCACACACACACACACACACCTTAACCACCTGGTTATGTTGCTTCTCTCAAAATATTTTATACTGAGTAATATCCATAACTATTAAGTTAGAAGACTATGAACAAACTTCAGGGGCTGCGCATGCAGAACTGTAACAATTCAAATCAGAACAGCTTTCTTTTTTCTACCTCTTTCCGTGATCTCTTCCTTCCTGCCTTTATATCTTCAGTATTGTGCCATATGGTCTACCCTCCTAGGTTTGAAATGTAGTTGAGAAGCTAATGTATACAATTCTTAGAAGTCATAGCAGCCAGTGTTTTGATACAGTGGGTTAAGCCATCACTTGCAACACCAGCAAGTTCAGACTGCCCGTTCAAGTCCAGGCTGCTCTGCTTCCAACCCAGATCCCTACGCATGTGCCTAAAAAGGCAGCAGATGATGGCTCGAGTGTGGGAGACCTGGATGGAGGTAACTGGCTCCTGACTTCTGCCAGACCCAGCCCTGACTATTGCAGATATTAGGGGAGTGAACCAGTGGATGGAAGATCTCTCTCTCCCTCTCTTTCTCTCTCTCTCTCTCTCTCTCTCTCTCTCTTTGTATCTGTCTCTACCTTGCTCTTCGTCATTCTGCTTTTCAAATAAATAAATAATAAATCTTTTTAAAAAAGTGAATCATAAAAGAATTTTATAACATTGAGCTAAATGAGATTAAGGAAGATAAATAGTTACTCATAATTTTTTAAAACTTCCTATATCCAAAATAAAGAATGATATCTCAAAGACATGAAAATAACGTAAGTGGAAATAATGAGTGTGTTAATTCTACAGAAGTCAAAATGGTCTTTGTTAGGCTTTTTAAGATTCCTTTAGGGGCCAATGTTGTGCTCAGTGGAATAAGCCACTTCATATGACACCGGCATCCCATTTAGGTGCTGGTTAGGGTCCCGGCTGCTCCACTTCTGATCTAACTCCTTGCTAATGTACCTGAGAGAGCATCAGAAAATGGCCCAAGTGCTTGGGCCCCTGCAACCCACAAGGGAGACCTGGATGAAATTCCTTGCTTCTTTCTGGCCCAACTCCATTTGGGAAGTGAACCTGCAAACGGAAGATCTCTTTCTCTCTCTCTCTCTCTCTCTCTCTCTCTCTCTGTAACTCTACCTTTCAGATAAATAAAATTAAATAAAAAGTAAAATTCCTTAAAAGTTATAGGATGATTAACATTTTCTATTTGTGTATGTGTGTGTGTGTGTAGGTTTTGGTAAGTTGTGTTTTTTTCTAGAAATTTATTCATTGCATTTATTTTTTAATTATTTTTATTTTTAAATATTTATTTATTTGAGAGGTAGAGTTAGAGACAATGAGAGGCAGAGATAAAGAGAAAGGTCTTCCATCCGCTGGTTCACTCCCCGGATGGCCCCAACAGCTGAAGCTGAGCCAATCCAAAGTTAGGAGCCAGGATATTCTTCTAGGTTTCCCATGTGTGTTGCTGTGGATTCGTTCTGAGAGGAAAGAGCGCGGTAGGGGCAAAAGGCGCAGAGTCACCACACAGACCCCGGGAGCCGAGTGAAAGCAGGCCAGAGGTGGGCAGCCCGCAGTCTCATTTATTTCAGTTGGTATAGCAGCTTAAATAGCCAAGACAGCCAATCCGGTCAAGGGGCAGTTTATGCCATAACCAATCACTGCCTGTTGTCAGGCAGGCTCTTTGCCAGGTGGGTTCCGAAGCCATTCCTGAGTAACTGACATTCGCTTGCCAGTGGCTATCTTGGCATGGCCTTCTCATTCCACGACACATGTGGTCGCGGGGGGCCCAAGCACTTGGGCCATCTTCCACTGCTTTCCCAGGCCACAGCAGAGAGCTGGATCGAAGAGGAGCAGCCAGGACTAGAACTGGTGCCCAAATGGGATGCCAGCGCTGCAGGTGGAAGATCAACCTACTATGCCACAACACTGGCCCCTATGCATTGTTTTTCAATTTTCAGATTTAGTGATAAAAAGAAGCTATTACCTTTAAGGGATATTATAATTTTAATATTGACGGAGTCTGTGGCAATGTACCCCTTTTTCATTTCTGATTCTCTTATCTCGATTACCCTACCCAGTAGTTTATTGATTTCATTCAATTTTTCAAAAATCAAATTTGGGTTTTAAAAAACACTCAAAAATTTTTAATTGCCTGGAATTTCATTATCTGAATCTTCTGCGCATTCACTTCTATTGCTATTGTTTTCCCATGATCTTTTTTGTTTAAGTTTCTGTTCTCTGCTTGAAACTTTTTATTGTCTGCAAGGCATCGTAGATGAGACATGTCGGGATCATCTGTAGCCTGGAATTACCGTCCCCATGGAAGATTTATTTTTACTTTTGGCAGGTGGCTAGGGTCACTTGCAATCACCTTAATCCAATTAGAGGTCCTAATGCCATTTGAAACTGTTCTTCTGCACCATATTGTTTTTATTTAACCCCTTTTTAATCCAAGGTGGATCCCATTGCTAACACAACTCAGTGTCTGGAACCTTATCTAAGTTCCTCCTTGACAGGTTTAATTAGATTCCTTTTTGACCATCTAGCCCTATGGGGATGCCAACACCTTTGTTTAACTTCTTCCTTAATCACCTCTTCTGTTATCATCAGACAGTCCTAGGATTCACCTCTCTGGCTCTCCTTTTTCTTTGATATCTTGATGGCTATAAAAATTTAAAAAAAATTTAGCCTGCTTTGCTAATTTTGCACAGCTAGAGTGGTTTATGTGACGTAGAAAACATCACAACCAGCTCCTGCAAAGGCTTCCTGTTGTCCATTTGCCATGTCTTGGACAGTAAGAATTTTAGTGCTGAGGACTAGAGAGTAGAGGGGCCTCCTGGAGTGCTTTTACCTGGGTAAATATTGAGTTGCTTTTTACGTTCTCAAGGTGTAAAGGTGGGGGAAAGTGGGCAAGAGAGGTTCAGAGTTCAACTTAAATTATTTTTAAGGTAAGAAATAATATCTTTAAAAATGTTTCATACCTACTACACATCCTTTACTCGTCTTTTATCACAAAGTTATTTTTAAATTTTATTTGCTTGTGAGAAAGGGAGACAGAGACATATATGGAGAAAGAGAAAAGGAGCTCCCATCTTCTGGTTAACTTGCCACAGGTCAGTAATGGAAAAGGCTGGCCCAGGCTGAAGCTGGAACTCAATCCAGGTCTCCCGTATGGGTGGCAGGGACCCAACTACACGTACCATCACCTGCCAACTCCCAGGATGCACATCCACAGGAAGCTGGACTCGGCAGTGGAGCAAGGGCTTGAAGCCAGACATTCTAACTGGGACGCAGCGTCCTAACCGGTGGGTTACTCACTGTGCTACAGGCCCACCCTCTTCTCCTTTGGTTACTCTCTAAGCACTTGTGACAATACTTCATATGTCAGAGTATCTCTCCGCCACCACTGTCTAGGCTACCGGATCCATCTGTAAGTACCGCAGCTGCCGCCTGGTATTTGCTCTTGCTCCATTCCAAAAACATTCTTCTCCTTCTAACCAGGGGTCGCTGATTGCCTTCTCAAATTACAAATCTCCAAACCCCAGTTTCCCTTTCTTGGAGAATAAGGTTCCAAGTCATTTACCCGACCTCAAAGGCCCTCCTTGGACAAGCCACTGCATACTTCTTGTGGCTTCATCCTATTTGATTATTTCCTTAGTTCTACAGATGGCAGATCTTTCGTTGCATTTGGTACACTTGACCTGCATTCCAGGCTCTTCCATATACTGTTCCCTCCTACTCATTCCTTACAGGGCTGCCTCACATGTGAATGGCAACTTTAGGGTTATTCAATGTAGTACCTGTACACTCTTCTACTATAGCTGTGTCTCCTGACCTTCCATTCTCTTGTTCACTCCCCAAATGGGCACCAGGGCTAGGGCTGGGCCATGCCAGAGCCAGGAGCTTGGAATTTCCTGTAGGTCTCCCATGTGGGTGGCAGGGACCTTTGTACTTGGGCCATCCCCTGCTGTTTCCCTGGGCTCATTAGCAGGGAGCTGGATTAGAAGAAGGGCAGTGGAGACTCAAATCAGTACTCTGATATAGGATGTTGCTGTCCTATGTGGTTTCTTAACACCATGTACCACAATGCTGGCCCCAACATATACTACATGTTTGCTAAACAGGACTATTTCCCCACACCACTGCCATACCTGGCACAGTAGTTGCTCACTGAAACATTCATCCAATCAACAATATCAAACAACTTTTATGTGTTTAACTAAGAATAGCATATGCACATGTGCTTAATAAAATATTTGTTAGTTTTAGAGATGGTAACTGGTTTGTACTAAACATTTTTCTACTGATTCAATCTTGCTTGTATCTTGGCCTAGCTGGAATTGCCCTTTTTATATACTGATCACATCACTGATTTTTTTGTAGTGAACCAGTTTATATGACTTAAAAGATCATTTTTCTGCTTTTGAGTTCAGAAATGTAGTCACTTGTTAAAACCATTCATGGTTTCTTTTTCATTTCTCCTGCCCCTCAAACCACATATTAGTCTCCCACTTCATAAAATATTGTGTCTCTCAAATTGGGACCTTTGTCCTCACAAATTTAATGTGCTTTCATTACTGAATTGATTAGCCGGGGAAGTCTAATCTGAGCTATGCTCAGTTCTGAGTTGGTTGGCTGTCAAAGGTTTGTTCGTAAATGTTTTCTGGGACTTTGAATGCATGTTTCTACAGGGTGATCAAATTCTCAGGCCAGCCTCCCAAAGCTCATTTCACCTATTCATGTACTAGAAATAGGGCAGCTTGAGTTTTGTATTGAAGTGGCCACAGCCATAAGGGGAAGTGCAGGTTCATTTCTAGGAAACCTGAGTGCAGGTTCATTTCTAGGGAAAATCTGAAACAGTTTGCATCCTCCCTCTTCTACCCCCTCCCAGCTTCCCTCCTTCACCTCTCTCTGCGGCCTTCCCTCTAAGTCTTTGGTGCACAATGTCCTTAGGCAGCCCTCACCCATTCCTTACATTCAGAACCAGTTTAATCACAACAATTCTGTGCTTCAAAATAAACCCCGTCTCACCTCTTTCATGTTCTCTCTGGGTAGTACATGTTTCGTTTTCCCATCTTTGGAAAACAGAAGGTGGAATTACATAATACCATCAAATAACTGATGGGTTTCATTTTGTAAATGTAAGATTGGATGGATGAAAGGAGAGGGATGATGGAGGTACTTATTTTTATTCATTGATTTTTAAATGTTTTATTTATTTATTGGAAGACAGAAAGACAGAGGGGCATTGGTGTGGAGAGAAAGACAGGGAGAGATCTTGCATCTGCTGGCTCATTCCACAAATACCTGCAGTAACTGGAGCTGGGCCAGACCAAAGCCAGGACCAAGGAATTCAATCAAGGTATTCCATTGGGTGGCAGGGATCCAACCACTTGCAGCATCTCCTGCTGCCTCCCAGGGTGGGCATTGACAGGAAGCTGGAACTGGGAGTTGATCTCACACTTTGAACCCAGACACTCTGATAAGCAGTGTGGGCATCTCAAGCAGTGTCTTAAATACTATGCCAAATGCCCTGATTTAATTTTGAACCAAAAGTCTCAGTTAATGTCAAATGAAATCCTAGGCAATTTGAAGTAAAACTATTTAGGCAGGTTGGGCAATATGTTTGTAAACAGGAAGACATTAAGTCATTTATTCATTTAAGAACATTTTTTGAACAATTTTCATGAGTTAAGTTCTATGTTAAGTAAGGGAGATAAATAATAACCAGAAAAAATACACAGGCTAATGAGAAAGACAAAACTAAGCAATTCGGTAAAATCTGTTAGGCTTGATAATAAAGATGATATTTTGGGAGCTCAGTGTTCCCACGTGAAATGATGCTGGAGCTGAGATGTAAATGGCAAATAGAAAAGTGCCTTTGAGAGAAGGGCATTCTGGGCAGGGGTGACAGCAAGTGCAAGGACATGGAAGAGCACGGCTTGTTTGGGGAAATGCAGTCAGCTCAGCATGGCTAGCCTTCGAGAAAGGAAGTGGAGAGCCATGAAGCTGGCCCTCACACAAGTCTGTCCTAGTTCATGGCATGTGGTCTGCTTATGTGGTCTATCAGAATTCTTCCCTTCCTTTCCTGCTAAACCAGAAATTCTATGTTCTAAATTTTCCCAAGGATTCCAAAGCGAATTGCAGAATGATCTTTATCTTAGGATTGTGGAGGCCTGGATAGTGACCATTTTTTTAAATGTACAGGATTTATAAATTTATTTTTTAAAGAGTTATTTATTTGAAAGACAGAGTTAAAGAGAGAGAGGTGAGACAGAGAGAAAGAGAAGTCTTCTGTCTGCTGGTTCACTCCCCAATTGTCCACAACAGGTAGAGCTGAGCCTATCTGATGTCAGGAGCCAGGAGCTTTTTCCTGGTCTCCTACATGGGTGCCGGGGCCCAAGGACTTCGGCCATCCTCTGCTGCTTTCCCAGGCACATTAAGCAGAGAGCTGGATTGGAAGTGGAGCAGCCAGAACTCGAACTGATGCCATAAGGGATGCTGGTGCTTCAGGCCTCGGTTTTAACTGGCCCCCGAATTTCTTTTTGACTTTACAATTTCTTGCTTACTCTTTGGTGCATCTAAGAATTGCCCAGGCGATTTGAAATGCATCTTCACAAGTTCTATTCCCAATGTCCTGACTCAACTGGTTTGGTGTGTCAACTGGAAATTTAGGTTTCTGGGGAGGTCACACTTTGAGAGATAATACTCTGGAGTTTCAGGCAGAGTTAATTTCAGCAATAATTTAAAGTGGGTCACATCTCTCTCTTTGTGCACTCTTTCACCTTCTTACATACTCCTGGTACCTGCAAACCCTGTATGTGTTACTTGGATCTCTATTGAGGTTCCGTTGGCTATTACAACATGATCCCCAGTCCCTTTCATTCATTATCCAAATTTATTATCTGTAAAATCACAGAATGTTAGAGGAACATAGAACTGGTTGAAACTTGTAAGATGGGCAAAAAGCAAGACACTGCCAAAATTCAATTCCCTTATCTTACCTTTGTAACCTCCAAGTGCCCTTAACATTTCCTTGACTGATAAAGCCTAGGGAGGAGGTGACATTCACATGATGATGGATTTCTAAACCACATCATTGCAACTATGCTTGGATAAAACACACTAAAACTTCTTTTCAATACACCAACAATCTTTCAAATAAGTAATGTTGGGAAAACTGGATGTCAACGTACAAAAGAATGATACAGATCCTTCTTTGATACCATACACAAAAAATTCAACTCAAAATGGAATAAAACCTAAACGTGAGACCTGAAGTTATAACACTGCAGGAAGAAAATGGGGGAAAACCTTCTTGGCAATGATTTTTTTGGATACACCTCAAAAGCATAGCAGCAAAAGCAAAACAAAACAAAACAAAAACAACAACAAAAAAAAAAACCATAAAACAACAAAAACAAACATAAAAACTGGTACACCAAACAGCTTCTTCATGACAAAGGAAACAACCTAGAAAATGAAAAGGCAGCCTAGAGGTCGGCGCTGTGGTGTAATGAGTTAAAGCCCTGGCCTGCAGCGCCGCAACCCATTCGGGTGCCAGTTCGAGTCCTGGGTGCTCCACTTCCCACCCAGCTGCCTGCTTATGTGTGTGGGAAAGCAGCAGAGGATGGCCCAAGGTCTTGAGTCCCTGTACCCATGTGGGAGACCCGGAAGAAGCTCCTGGCTCCTGGCTTTGGATTGGCTCAGCTCTAGCCATTGTGCCCATGTAGGGAGTGAACCAGTGGATGAAAAGCTTCTCTCTCTTTGTTTCTCCCTCTCTGTAACTCTGTCTTTCAAATAAATAAGATAAATTTTCTAAAAAAAAAAAAAAAAAAAAAAAGGCAGCCTCTGCATAGGGAGAAAATATTTATAATTCATTTATCTGATCAGGGATCAATATTAAAAAACATATAAGAAACTCAAACAACTCAAAGCAATAAAACAAACTTATTTAAAAAGTGGCTAAAGGACAAGAATAGACATTTCTCAAATGAAGACAACAAATGGCCCACAGGTATGAACAGACACTCAAGACCCCCAACCATCAGAAAAACGCAAATGAAACAACCACAGTGTGGTATCACCCTGCATCTGTCAGGATGGCCATTATCGAAAAGAGGAGATAATAATTGTTGGTAGAGTTAGTGATAAAAGGAAATCCTTATGATGGGAATGTAAATTGGTACAGCCATTACAGAAAACAATATGGATAGAGAATTGTGCCCCCCCAACAGATGTGTGTGTGTGTGTGTAATGGTATCAGCTGTTAAAAATATGGAAATTCTGGGGCCAGCGCTGTGGTGTAGCAGCTAAAGCCACTGCCTGAAGTGCCAGCATCCCATATGGGCGCCGGTTCAAGTCCTGGCTGCTCCATTTCCAATCCAGCTCTCTGCTGATCACCTCGGAAAGCAATGGAGGATGGCCCACGTCCTTGAGCTCCTGCACCCACGTGGGAGACCCAGAGGAGGCTCCTGGCTCCTGGCTTTGGATTGGCACAGCTCCGGCCACTGCGGTCAATTGGGGAATGAACCAGCGGATGGAAGACCTCTCTGCTTCTCCTCTCTCTGTGTAACTCTGACTGTTAAAAAAAAAAATCTTTAAAAAAATATGGAAATTCTGTCACTTGTGACAACATGAATTAACCTGAAGGACACTATGCTCAGTTAAATAAGTCAGGTACAGAAAGACAAATACTGCTTGATCTCACTTACATGTAGAATCTATAAGATTTAACTCATAGAAACAGAATAGAATGGTGGTTTCCAGCAGTAGGGAGGGGAGGGAATATGAAAGTTCAATTATAAAGGAGGAACAACTTCAAGAACTCATTGTAAGGCATGGCGATTATAGTTAATAACAATGTATTGTATTATCGAAAGTCATTAACGGTAGATTTTATGTGTTCTCAGCACCAAAAATGATGTTTGTTAAGTAACGCATATGTTAACTCTACTTATCCATTCCACAATGTATACATATTCCAAAACACCATTTGTACATCATAAATATATACAAATTTGTAAATCAAAAAATAAAATTTAAGAATATTTTTAAAGAAGTGGCGTTCACATACTGGATTTCAAATACAAAATTAACAGTGTGTCTATGTTTGGATAAAACAAACCAAAACTTTGCTGTCCTTGAAAACTGTACACTAGAAGTCCAAAACAAAATTTTAAATTGATAGTAATTCCTTTTCCCTCTCCTTTTGCTTTCCTTTGCCATAAAACAGAATTTTGTATCATTTTTCCCTTCAACTAGCCAATCTTTGCCAACCTTAAATTTTCAGAGCTATTGTTTAAAGATACTTTCTAGATATAGTGTACAGAGCTTCATGGCAAGAAAATTCAATCCTTCAAGTCCCTTAGACAAAAGGATTTAAGTAGTTTGTAAAGTCAAATTTTTATGCTGTGAAAAATTACACATGACTTCTAGAGGTTTTGGGTTTATACCAAAACTCTGATCAAAATACTACCACTTAGAACCTGGCCATTTATATATCCACATCACATAAATATATTCAAGAACTCTATCCCCAGCACTCAAGTCACTAGTCTGTGGAATTAAAATAAAAATTAGGATCAGGTGAAGGTTTATATTTGAAAAAGATTCGATCCAAAACAAAGTTAAGCCTATGACATAAATTCTGTTCTTTTGGGACCCTTTTAGTTTCTCACAGTCATTACAGTTGGCCAAAACTATCTGGGTGAAGAATCAAATCTTTGGAGAGCATTTAGGAAATAACTTTTTGAAACTGTGTTCTGTGAACACACAATTGCTAATAGCTGCAGAAAGCATGGCAAGGCCTCCAAGTAATTTTATGCCTCCTACTAGGTGTGGGAATTCTAGGACAAAGTCCATAGCCTCCATTTCATTGCCAGCCTGCTGCCAGCCAATGAAATTGTGGCAATCATGGTGTGTTAAGGAATGGAATATCACTGACCATGCAGCGCCATTGTTTAATCAAACCCTTAGGGCTGTACAAACAAGTCCAGGAGGATGTCAGGAATCAGATCGAGAGGAGGAGGAGGAAGTAGAGAAGGAGGGTACCGAAGGATGTTGTCAGGTTCTTTGCCTGGATTTTCACACGTTTTGTCTCATTTATTCTCCTCTAGCTCCCTGAGACACGGCCTGCTCACTACTCTGGGTTCTGATAGCCAGGAAAAGACTGCGATCTGACATCAGGTGAGTCAGCCAGGAGAGCCCTGAAGTGATGGACTGACCTCTGACTTGCAGTAACTCTCTCTGGTCTGACCCTGAAGCCCAGCTCATCTGGTTCCCCCAGGGGAGACACAGACTGCCTTCATGGCTGACCCTGCCAGGGCTCAAGGAGACCATTCCTGCCATTGTTTTCACTTCTGTCCAAAACTGCAAGCAAATGAAAAACAGCTCCTTTTCACAAGAGGCCTGGGAACCCTTGGTGTAGAACAGATCTTCAGTTGGCTAAAATAATCGAACCAGCAATGCATTGTCCATATGTTCATTTGCTGTGTTTCTTAAATTATGACACATAGAGGCTCTTATCTCATGAGCATATCTGTTTTAATCCTAAATTAGGTATTAGTACACATTTTTTCTACAAATTATTCTAAGGGTGGAAATCATCCCATGAATATCATCACCCATGAAGTTAGCCCATCAAAACCCTTTCATCAAGGGCCAAGATTATATGCTATCCCAAATCCAGCCAAGTAAATATTGATGGTGCCAGACCACTAAACAATTTTTTCTGGAACTCAAAGGTCAGAGTAAACATCCTTCCTTAGGCCACATGTGTGGTCTTGTATGAAGAGTGAGCCTTGGATGGAATGAAAGCTCTGATGCCCACTGGTTTTGGGATGCTGGCAAGTCACTCCTTCAGGAAGCCAATCATTGTGTCTTCAGAATTTGGCTAATCAAGTCCATGACTCCAGATAGGATAGAGTGAACAATAAGAGTGGCTCTAAATTTCCACTGGGCAGAACAGTTCTAGAGGCCAGAGCACAGTGGCACTTGTCTAACAAATACAATATAAACATGTTTTTTGGGAAAACACTTATTTATCTTTAAAATCATGCATCTATCAAAATTTTGCTCACATGACCTATATAGCAAAAAACAAAAAAACAAAAAAACCCTTACTTCATATTTTCCAGGGGACTTTTTTTTTTATTTCATAGGTAGAGTTACAGACAGTAAGAGAGAGAGAGAGACAGAAAGAAAGGCCTTCCTTCCGATGGTTCACCCCTAAATGGCCGCTACGGCCAGCGCTGCGCAGATCCGAAGCCAGGAGCCAGGTGCTTCCTCCTGGTTTCTCATGTGGGCACAGGGGCCCAGCACTTGGGTCATCCTCACTGCCCTCCTGGGCCACAGCAGAGAGCTGGACTGGAAGAGGAGCAACCAGGACTAGAACTGGCACCCATATGGGATGCTGGCACCGCAGGTGGAGAATTAACCAAGTGAGCCACAGCACCGGCCCCTCCAGGGGACTTTTTAATGTCACTGAAACATGGAAATAAATTTCTCCCTACTCATGGTACTGCATATGACTATAGATTCTAGTTATTACTCCAATGTGGGATGCTGGCATCTCAAGCCCTGGCTTCACTCGCTGTACCACAATGCCAGCTCTCGCTCTCTCTCTCTCTCTCTCTCTCTCGCCCTCGCTCTTTATCTCTCCCCCTCCATCTCCATATCTTCATCTCAATCTCTATCATCTCTGTCTCTATTATGTATCATCTAAAGCTATCCACCCATCCATCTATCCATTCACCCAACCATCTGTCTACCCCTTATTCCTAGAAGAGCACCAGTCAGAATGATTTTACAATTTATCAAACTTTTTTTAAAGATTTATTTATTTATTTACTTGAAAGTCAGAGTTACACAGAGAGAGAAGGAGAGGCAGAGAGATAGAGATAGAGATAGAGAGAGAGAGAGAGAGAGGTCTTCCATCCACTGGTTCATTCCCCAGTTAGCCACAATAGCTGGAGCTGCGCCGATCCCAAGCCAGAAGCCACATCTTCCCACGAGGGTGCAGCGGCCCATGGACTTGAGCCATCTTCTACTGCTTTCCCAGGCCACAGCAGAGAGCTGGATCAGAAGTGGAGCAGCCGGGACTCAAACCAGCACCCATATGGGATGCTGGCATTGCTGGTGGCAGCTTTACCCGCTACACCACAGTGCTGGCCCCATGATTTATCAAACTTTTAAGAAATGGATATACTCCTTTTTATACAAACTATTCCAGAAAAAAAATCTATATAAAGAAGGAATGGAAAGGGCAGGGAAGAAGGGCAGGCAGGCAAAAAATAATATTCATCAGATTGGTAAATACTTAAAATACCTGAGGATATGGTAAGGATACCTAGAAACAGGAATTTAAATACACTACTAATGACAGTGAATTCTACTCTAATTACTCCAAAAGTAATTTAGCACCATCTGGAAAAATTGAAATAATTATGGCTTATAATTTAACATATCTTCTTCTATGTATATGTGTCCCAAAATACTAGCACAAGGTGGCAGATACAAGAATAGTCAAGAAGATTCACTATAGCATTTTCAAAAGTCAGTTTTGGGAAGCTGCATAAAGCTCATCAGTGGAGAAATGGATAAATAAATTCTGATTTAGTTGCATGATGAAATCCTAGATAGCCATATGGATAAACTAGCTTACATATATCAACATCAATCTCTCTTGAACTCACATATGGAGTCAAGAAACTAAATTGTAGAATGATACACAAAATGATATCATTTAAATGAAATGTAAAAATACAAAACTCAAACCTATGTTATTTGTGGATGTGGGCATTTGTTATAAAACTACAAAACAAAGAGAAGAAGATTCCTTTCAATAACAAACTGATGCTTTCTGCATAAAGGAATGGAAACGCAACAAAGAAGAATTCAACTTAACATTAAACACACACACACACACACAGGGGCCTGCCTTGTGGTATAGTGGGTTAAGCCACTGCCTTGCAACACCAGCATCCCATGTGGGTGCCAGTTCAAGTCCCAGTTGCTCTGCTTCCAATCCAGCTCCCTGCTACTGTGCCTGGGAAAACAGCAGAAGATGGCCCATGTGCTATGGTTGCAGATATCCATGTGGGAGACCTGGATGGAGTTTCAAGCTCCTGGCTTTGGCCTAACCAAGCCCTGACCATTGTGGTCAGTTGGGGAGTGGAAAAGTGGATAGAAGATCTCTCTGTCTCTCTGTGTCTTTCCTTCTGTCTCTCTGTAACTGAACCTTTCAAAATAATTTAAAAATAACTCTTTAGACACACACACAATTGCTAATTTTCTTCATGGTGAGCACATGGGGCTTTTATTATAGTACACCATATATCTTTATACATTTAAAAATCCATATTAATAACATAGCTAATCTATGGAGTATAGTCAGTGTACTTTGTGGATTGAGGAGAAATTGGCTCCCAAACTCATGCAAACGTTTAGACTGCTTTCTTAATATTAAGGGTTGATGAGGCCGGTGCCATGGCTCACTAGGTTAATCCTCCACCTGTGGCGCCGGCATCCCATATGGGTGCTGGGTTCTAGTCCCAGCTGCTCCTCTTCCAGTCTGGCTCTCTGCTGTGGCCTGGGATAGCAGTGGAAGATGGCGCAGGTGCTTGGGGCCCTGCAGCCCGCATGGGAGACAAGGAGGAGGCACCTGGCTCCTGGCTTCAGATCAGCACAGCTCCAGCCGTTGCAGCCATTTGGAGAGTGAACCAATGAAGGAAGACCTTTCTCTCTCTCTCTGTCTGTAACTCTACCCGTCAAATAAATAAATAATTTTTTTTTTTTAAAAAGGGGGGGTGCCAGTGCTGTGGCGCAGCGGGTTAACGCCCTGGCCTGACGCCCAGGCATCCCGTATGGGCGCTGGTTCTAATCCCAGCTGCTCCACTTCCGATCCAGCTCTCTGCTATGACTTGGGATAGCAGTAGAGGATGGCCCAAGTCCTTGGGCCCCTGCACCCACGTGGGAGACCTGGAAGAAGCTCCTAGCTCCTGGCTTCGGATTGGCGCAGCTCCAGCTGTTGTGGCCAATCGGGGAGTGAACCATCGGATGGAAGACTTCTCTCTCTCTCTCCCTCTCTCTGCCGCTCCTTCTCCCTGCCTCTCCTCTCTCTGTGTAACTCTGAAAATAAATAAATCTTTAAAAAATATATTAAGGGCTGATGGATTGAGGGTGGAGACTTCATCCAGTTACGGCATCTGAGAGCTGGGTCTGGTGAGAGGTCTAGGTATAGGGCTGGCTCTCGGAAGGCAGTTATTGCTGGGGGGTTGCTTATTTGAGCTGAATGCTGCCTAGCTTCCCTCTGCTTCCTAGCTCACCATGAGATGGTCCCTGCGCTCCCACTCTGCCATAGCCAGCTTCCACCAAATGCCAGTCCATGAGTCCACCTGGTCCTGGATAGTGACTTCCAAACTGTGAGCTGAAATAAATCCTTTCCTTTATAAGAAGCTCCTCTTGAGCATTTAAATTCAAGTAGGGAAAAGCTGACCAGTACAATGCATGGATAAAGGTGGCTTACAAACCAAAGATGCTGTTGGAAAAAAATTTGCCAACCTGGAAGACCTAGAAACATTATCATGTAAAAAGTATTTTATGTTGAGGAGAAAATAATCCATCTCTTTCTACTCCTCAAAATACTAGCACAAGGTGGCATAGACAGAGATGTTCACTACAGCATTCTTTTCAGGAGTCAATTCTGGGGAAGAGTAGAAAGCCCATCAGTGGGGAAATGGCTAAGTAAATTCTAACTTGTTTCCATAATGAAATGCTAGAGAGCCATAAAAAACTGTTTCCTTTCCCATACACTGTGAGGACATAGAAGCATGATTACAGTGATATTGTTTTAAAAAATCCAAGACTATGGAACCTATTATACAAAACTATTAATTATTGTTGGTTCTGAATTAACATTGTAAGACTCATCCTTAGATATGTGGGTGTTTGCCCATGTCGTTTGTTTTGTGTGGGCTTAAATCTGATTTTAATTAGTTTGTAAGTAAGAATTGAAGTGTCCTGTCTGAGGACTGTCTAAGGGTAATTGCAATTCCGTATTGTATGACTGCATCACTATAATCACACACAGATGCGATTTTATCGTCAGTGAGAAAGAAAATCCTCTGAAAGAACAACAAATCAGTGCTCTGATTATTTAAATAGAAAAACTTCTGTCATTTTCACAGTAATTAGAGCTTTCAAGAATTTTCTAATGAGTGTATGTTTAAAGCTGCTGCAGGAAACATGAGGTTAGGTAGGAAACATTAATGATTCTTCACATTTTAAGAAGAATTAGTCTGTGGTAAGTATATTATGATAAGGAAGTTAAGGACCTTAATTTCCATTCATCATTCATTTGTTTCACCTTGTTTTAAACATATATGTCAGTAGAATTTCAATAGGTGTGTCATATGCTAGAATAAGAAATACAAGCCACATAGTTTGTATTTAAGGTAAAATTTCTCACAAATTTCACCTGTTAGTTCTAGAAAATGGTATCAGAGTTTCTTGTGTTTGTCAAATGTAACTGATCCACAATCAGCCTAATTATTGAGTACTATGACCATCTGTGGCATCAGCTTTCTCAGCAAACATTCAGAATTGAGTCCAGACACAGAAGTTAAGTCATCTGTCCATGGCTAATCAATATTATCAAGGTCAGCTTGCCAGGAAGGAGACTATTATGTTGTTAAGTTAATATTTTTTGTAGTCCCTTTCTCGGGAGAAGGCTCAAACTGTAGGTTTGAATCCAGGAGATCTTGCTCTTTGACCCTGCTCCCTGAAAACAGACTTCATTTTAAATCAGGTCAGTACTTACTATTGATCACAAATCAAAAACTAGAACTAGAAATCAGAGAATCCATTTCTACTGTTGTACAAATAATAAATGGGAAGCCCTGTAACTTCTCACCTAATGACATCGTGAAAGGGCACAGATCAGAAGAGGAGGAGGAGAATAACTTTATGGGGAAAAGTGGAGAAACCTGATCTCAGCCACGTGTTCAAGGTTAACATTGTCAGGCATGTTGGTAGTGTATACCCCAATAGGACATGATGAGGATGTCACTGCACTTCTGTTGTCTTCCTCCCTACAACCTTTCCCCAGTCTTTTGAGAAAAACATCAGACAAATCCCAATGGAGGAATATCTGACAAATGCCACACCAGTATTCCTCAAAGCTGTCAAGGTTGACAAAAACAAGAAGGCTGAGACTGTCAGAGTCAAGGGACACTTATGGAAAAGTGATGATTCTCTTAGCATACTCTGGATGCCACAAGAAAATGCCATGGTATGAATAGCTTACGCAACAGCTTTTTTCTCCCGGTTCTAGAGATGGGAAGGTCCAAGATGAAGGTGCCAGTACATCTGGTTCCTTCTGCAGATCCACTTTCTTGTTTGCAGGTGGCTACCTTCTTATTGTGTCATTGCTTCATGAAGATAAAGAAGGACACTTATTCCAGCACAGTGTCCTGCAATAATAACCTCATATAAACCTGGTTACCTCTCAGAGGTCCTTTCTCCAAATGAGGTCACATTGGAGTTTTGACCTCAACCTATGAATTTGGAGAGGACAAAACATTCAGTCCATAACAAAATACAATGTGGCATCCTTAAATGGCATCCTTGAACAGAAAAGGGCATTAGTTAAAATTAAAGAAACATAACTAAACATAGACTGCAATTAATGTATCAATATTAGTTTATTCATTGTGACAAATACACCCTCCTTATTTGCTAATAACTATGAGTGGAGTTGTGTTCCCCCTACAATTTCATGTATTGAAATCCTAATCTCCAGTATCTCAGCAAGTGACTCTATTTAGACACAATGCCTTTAGGATGTAATAAGGTAAAAGGTGATTATTAGGTAGAGTCTTAATCCAATATAACTGGCGTGCTTACCAAAGGAGGATGTTAGGACACAGACAAAATGCAGACCTAGCAACAATCTTGTGAAGACACGGTGAAGAGGAGGCTATCTATCCGTTCAGGAGGAGGGCTTTAGAATCAACCAACCCTGCCTACCTTCTAGGAGTGTGACACAACAAGTTTCTGTTGTTTAAGCCAAGTATGTGGTAGTTTGTTATGGCAACCCCAGCAAACTAATCTGTAGGGGGAAGTGGCGATCCAGTATGAGGAAACTGCCTGTACTATCTTCCCAATTTGTCTGTTAAATTTCAACTGTTCTAAAACAGATTTACTTTTTTATTTCTTTTTTTTTAATTTAAGGTAAACAAATTTCCAGTAATTCATATATACAAATTTAGGGACACAAGGATACTTCCCACCCAACTCTCCCTCCCGCCCATGCCCCCAACTTTGTTCCTCTTTCCTCTCTTATTACCACTCTTAATTTTTACAATCATCTACTTTCAGTTTACTTTATACTCAATAAGGTTATCCCTTCACTAAGTAAAGAGTTCGACAAATAGTAAGAAGAAAAAAAAAAACACTATTCCTCAACAGTAGAGACAGGGACTATAAACAACCATTGAATCTCAAAATGTGAATTTTATTCCTATACATTGCATGTTTGGTACTCTATTAGTTACCACAGATCAGGGAAAACATTAGTATCTGGTTTATTGGGACTGGCTTATTTCACTAAGTATAATGGTTACCAGTTGCATCCATTTTGTTGCCAAAGATAGGATTTCTTTCTTTTATACACCTGAGTAGTATGTGTGTGTATATATATATGTATATATAGACATATATGTGTATACATATACAAACATATATGCATATTTATACCACAATTTTTTTTCTTTTTTTTCAACTTTTATTTATTAAATATAAATTTCCAAAGTACAACTTTTGGATTATAGTGGCTTTTCCCCACCTAACTTCCCTCCCACCTGCAACCTTCCCATCTCCCACTCCCTCTCCCATGCCATTCTTCATCAAGATTCATTTTCAATTATCTTTATATACAGAAGATCAACTTAGTATATACCAAGCAAAGATTTCAACAGTTTACACCCACACAGATACACAAAGTATAAAGTACTGTTTGAGTAGTAGTTTTACTGTTAATTAGCATAGTAAAACACATTAAGGACAGAAATCCTACATGGGGAGCAGGTGCTCAGTGACTCCAGTTGTTGATTTAACAACTGACACTCTTATTTATGACGTCAGTGATCACCCAAGGCTCTGTCATGAGCTGCCAAGGCTATGGAAGCCTCTTGAGTTCACAAACCCTGACCTTATTTAGACAAGGCCATAGTCAAAGTGGAAGTTCTCTCCTCCCTATAGAGAAAGGTACCTCCTTCTTTGGTGGCCTGTTCTTTCTGCTGGGATCTCACTCACAGAGATCTTTCATTTAGGTCTTTTTTTTTTTTTTTTTTTTGCACCACAATGTCTTGGCTTTCCATGCCTAAGAAATTTTCACAGAATTTTTAGCCGGATCCAAATGCCTTAAGGTTAACTCTGGGGAAACAGAGTCAAAGGTAGGGTTTTTATAATGAGGAAACTAGATAATATTTGTGGATAGACATGAGGGATTAAGGATGATGACATCAGAAAATTTAGGGCACTTACTCTGTGCCAAGATTATCCTAAACCTTTACACAGCTTAACTCATTAACTCACAACAACAGTGACATAGATACTAGTATCATCCTCATTGTATGAATGAAACAGGTGCAGTGAGGTTAAGTAAATAAAACAAACACACCTGATGGATATCAGAATCAGGATTTGAATCAAGCTCACAGAACCAGAATTTATGTTACTAACTTGTACATTTTTTTTCTTTTTTTATTAGACAGGCAGAGTTAGACAGAGAGAGAGAGAGAGAGAGAGAGAGAGAGAAAGGTCTTCCTTCCGTTGGTTCACCCCCCAAAGGCCATTACGGCTGGCGCTGCACCAATCCGAAGCCAGGAGCCAGGTGCTTCCTCCTGGTCTCCCATGCGGGTGCAGGGCCCAAGCACTTGGGCCATCCTCCACTGCCTTCCCAGGCCCCAGCAAAGAGCTAGACTGGAAGAGGAGCAACCGGGACTAGAACCCTCCACCCATATGGGATGCCAGCACCGCAGGCAGAGGATTAACCAAGTGAGCCACGGCGCTGGCCCCAACTTGTACATTTTTCTACAAAGTGGAAGATGTACAGAAATACGGAACAAAGGACTATAATCCCTTGCCCAGAAATTTTGGGGCCAGATATATTTTGAAATTTGAAATTTTTAAGATTGTATAAAGGTTTTTTATACACACACACACACACATACATATTTTTACATCCAGTTGGGTTCTAGGGGTTGCACCTTGAAGCAATCACACTGATAATTGATATTTTTGTAGTAAATATGAATCAACAAAGATTATAAATAACATCCTTTGGGGGTAAGTTCTACTGCATTGTGAGTTGCCAAAAAAAAAAAAAAAGTTCACGTTCAGAGCTGATTGAATTTTGGACTTATTCAAGCAATAGCCAAGCTTGTCTCAGAAGGGAAGAAACACAGCAGATGCTGGTGAAGGGCTGGCCTCGGGAAGGGTTCAGAACACCAGTTCCTTTGTGAAGAGACAAAAAGGGCAAAAATAAAATCAAAAGCATTCAACCCCAGCTCCTCACACCCAGTTCCCACAACTAGCTCTCTTCTGTTTTTCTTATCAATAAATGCCAGAGCATCTCACCTTTCCCATAAAGTAAAGAACAGGATTGCTTTTCCTCTGAAAAGTCAATGCAACTTATTGGGCCACTAATAAATAGCATCTGCTGGTGATGCTTCCTCTTCTTGCCAGGGGTGAGACATAGAATGGAAGAGAAGTGGGGGACAGAGGGTGCTACTAGAGAGATTCTGTTTACATTCTGTTTTCTTTCTGCAACTAGTAGTATTCCCTTTAAACGAAAAAAAAAAAAAAAGCTTGTGTACTAGCCCATGGGGGGAAGTCCCTTAGAAAACACTTAAAGCTGGAGCATGCTTAAGGGACAAGTGAAGCAAAACTGAGAGACTTCATTGTGACCCTTAGAAAGACAGTGTGAGGAGATAGGATGAACAAGCAATGAATCAGGCTGACATGGAAGGGAATGGGAGTCTGAGTGAAACTAATGAAAACTGAGTAGACCTGAACAAGACGCTGTCTTCCAGAACGGCTGTTGCGTCTGCCATGGCGTTTCGCCTTCCCCACCACCGCAGGAGCCCAGATTTCTTTCTTCACAAGTGTGGGACAGGATAACATGGATAGGACAGGGAAAACATAACAATGTTCCTAATGTTCCCAGCAGTGACCTTAATCATCCTTATACGAACAAACACTATTAAACATAGGGCTAGAGGCCAGAGTATTTCTAGTGGTGCTTAAGGTAGATGGTGGACAAAAAGAAAGAAAAGAAAGAAAAGGAAGGAAGAAAGGAAGGAAGGAAGGAAGGAAGGAAGGAAGGAAGGAAGGAAGGAAGGAAGAGAGGAATGTAAGACAGCATTTTGGTTGGCAGATGGTTTCTATTATGCTATTACAATGTTAGGTATCTTAGGAGTTGAAAGTCTTTGGTAGGCTGGCCTGAAAATCTAATACTCATGTAAAATACATTCCAAATAAATTGAATTTTGGAATACAAACCTGTAAGTTGGGGATTGCTTGTTTTGTATTTCTCTTGCCAAAGTTACTAAAATTGGTGGTATAGTAGGGGGGAAAAATCTTGTGACTCAACAGCATGGTAGCATCTTCAAACCCAGAGCTGAATTTTAGAGCCAATACTATTTCCTTGGGCAAAATTGGCAAAATTCATGGAAAAATTCACTTTTCTTTTACAATTAAAATAGCCTCCTGAAGTTTATTGCTGTGAATGGTGACAGATGAGATGCTTACCAAACCCACTGATGTTACGAACTTGAGAGAAATAGCAAATACAGCAGGTAACAGGTAAACACTGTGACCTTCTTCCACTTCTTAAATTTCTACCATCAAAAGTGGTGGCAATTTTGGAGGTTGTGTTTTATATAGAACAGAAAAAAAGAACTGGAATGTTTAGCCTAGAAATGACTTGTTAGTGGTACAGAAGAGGAAAGTCAATAAATAGAAATGGGATTCCTTCTGAGTTGATGTATGGAGGCTCTAGTTGGACACAGTTAAGACCAGTGGTGGTATAATAAGAAAAAGTACAATACAGGAAAGTATAATACAGTATAATACAGAAAGATTATAGAATTGATCAGAAATGAGATAGTAAATATCTCTTTACCATAAATATTAAAGTATAAGTATTATGAAACAGGCACAAGAGATTAATTACACTGGGGAGGGTGTTAAAGAAGATGGTATTTAAGTCCTTCTATTATAATACTTATACCCTCTTTTCTCCCTAAGCAAGATGATATCCTCAAAATTAAAAGCCAACAAGAAAATATTTGTTGATGCTAAGATTCCTGTTGATTATTCATTTATGCAATGAAGTTTTAAGTGTTCTTGATGAAGCTAGCCAACCTGAGATTGACCATTTCCTTAGTCAAGGAGATGTACTTGTGGAAACAAAAATCTGTAGTAGGCAAAAATCAGTCCAAGCCATGTGGCTTTCTAATAGGATGTGATTACAAAAGAGGCAAAATGATTATAGCTCAGAAGGAGAAAAGTCAGCAGAATTTGTATCCGTCTATAACATGTTCTTTGACTCTTCCTTCTACTCAATGGCACGTACTGTTTCTTGGGCAGTCTAGTGGTCAGTGATGTCAGAATAACGTGTCTCTCATTTCCTTTATATTACCTTCAGGAGACAAAGAACCAAGACTCGCCATTCTAATTTCTTTTTTTTTTTTTTAAGATTTTTTATTTATTTATTTGACAGGTAGAGTTACAGACAGAGAGAGAAACAGAGAGAAAGGTCTTCCTTCCATTGGTTCACTCCCAAAATGGCCGCTATGGCCGGCGCACTGCGCCAATCCAAAGCCAGAAGCCAGGTGCTTCCTCCTGGTCTCCCATGTGTGTGCAGGGGCCCAAGCACTTGGGCCATCCTCCACTGCACTCCTGGGCCACAGCAGTGAGCTGGACTGGAAGAGGAGCAACCGGGACTAGAACCCAGCGCTCATATGGAATGCTGGTGCCACAGGCGGAGGATTAACCAAGTGAGCCACAGTGCTGGGCCCCCTAATTTCTTTTCATAATGGTTACTTTTTAAGAAACAAGTTTTTTATTGTTGGAAATCTTTTTTATTGTTGGAAATTCTTTCAAATTCAGCAGTAACTTGTGATTGATCTCTGTACTGCAGTGTGCGTATGCATGCAGTAATTAGGGAAGTCTACTTTTCTCTTTTATAACACCTACCAAGGTGGTAATTATTTGATCAGTGTTGGGTATATGTTTGCAATGCAAATTCTATGAAAGTGTGGATAACTTATCCTTCTTGTTCAGTATTCCACTTCTAGCATCTAGCACAGTATAAGTACTCAAACGATATATATATATTTTTTGACAGGCAGAGTTAGACAGTGAGAGAAAGAGAGACAGAGAGAAAGGTCTTCCTTCCGTTAGTTCACCCCCCAAATGGCTGCTACACTGGCGTGCTGCGCCAATCCGAAGCCAGGAGCCAGGCGCTTCCTCCTGGTCTCCCATGCGGGTGCAGGGCCCAAGCACTTGGGCCATCCTCCACTGCCTTCCCAGGCCACAGCAGAGAGCTGGCCTGGAAGAGGAGCAACTGGGACAGAACCAGCACCCCAACCAGGACTAGAACCCAGGGTGCCAGCGCCTCAGGCGGAGGATTAGCCTAGTGAGCCACGGCGCCGGCCCAAACAATATTTTTTTAAAAATTTATTTACTTATTTGTAAGGTAGAGTTACAGATAGGCAGAGGCAGAGAGAAAGAGAGGTCTTCCATCCACTGGTTCACTCCCCAAATGGCCCTAGTGGCCGGAGCCATTCCCATCTGAAGCCAGGAACTTCTTCCTGGTCTCCCACATAGGTGCAAGGCCCTAAGGACTTGGACCATCTTCTACTGCTTTCCCAGGCACACCAGTAGGGAGCTGGATCAGAAGCAGAGCAGCTGGGACTTGAACCAGTGCCCATGTGGGATGCCGGCACTGCAAGTGATGGCTTTACCAACTATGCCACAGTGTCAACCCCTCAAACAATATTAAACAGAAGGAATAAATCCAGCAAGTAAATGATTGTCTGCTCCCTGCAACGCTCTTCATGTCTCTCACAGCACACATACAAAGTTTTATTAGAACAGTTTCCTAAAAGAATAGAAGCAACCTATCTTTTGTCACAAATTGCAGAAAGAAAGCAGTACTTTCTTGTTTCTTTTTGCTATTATTTTTTCTTTCAGGACTTCAAGCATTTCATTCCATTCTCTCCTGACTTGTAAGATTTTAGTCAAGAAGTCTTTCAATAATCTAATGGAAATTCCCTTACAAGTGACTTTCTGCTTTTCTCTGTCTGTTTTTAGAACTCTGTCTTATTCTTTTTTTGACAGTTTGACTGTAACGTACCTCGGAAAGGACCTTCTCTGGTAGAATTTGTTTGGTGATCCTTTGGGCTTCCTGGACCTGGATGTCTGAATCATTCCCAAGACTTGGAAATTTTTCATCAGTTATTTCATTGAGTATATTTTCATTGTCTTTTCCCTCCTCTTCTTCTGGAGTACTCATAATGCAATACTCTTTTTTAATTGCTTAATGGTGTCCCATAAGTCTTGAAGGCTTTCTTTATTCTTTTTAATTTTTTCCCATTTTTTGGGGGGCTCTGGGTTATTTCTAAAGACCTACCTTTAATTTCAGAAATTATTCTGCATACATGGTCAAGTTTTCCACTGAAGCTTTAATTGTATTTCATTTTATTTATTCAGTTCTTCAGTTCTAAGAATTCTGATTGGTTGCTTTTTATGATCTCTCTTTTGATGAATTTTTCATTCATATTGTGAGTTATCTTCCTAATGTTGTTGAATAGTCAGTATATATTCTCTTGTATCTTCTTAAGTTTCCTTAAATCTATTTTCTGAATTATTTGTTTATTTATTTAAAAGGAGAGAGAGATATCTCCCATTCACTGATTCATTCCCTCAAGTGCCAGAAACTGCTGGACCAGGCCAAAGCCAGGAGCTAACAACTCAGTTGAGGTCTTCCATGTGGGTGTTGAGCCAACACCTACTGCCTCCCAGCGTGTGCATTGACAGGAAGCTAGCACTGGGAGTAAAGCCAGGACTTAAGTCCAGACACTGCAATATGGGATGCAGGCATTCCAAGTGGCATCTTAAGAGCTATAACAAACCCCTGCCCATTCTTTTGAATTATTTTTCAGGAAATTGGTGATCAGTTTCCATTTCTTTGTGGTCCTCTGCTGGAGAGTTATTTTATTCCTTTGGAGGCATCATAGTATCTTGCTTATTTACCCTTCTTTTGCTCCTATTTTTGTTTTTGTGCAACTAGTGGATCAGTTGCTTCTATCAATTTTATAGGATAAATTTAGTAGTAAAAGACTTTCCACTGGTAATATGTCCTGGAATGCTGAGTGGATTTGCTGTGTTGGCTTTAATTCCAGGTAAGTGATTTAGTGTAGTATCTGTTTAGCTTCTGCACATGTAATTAACATTGATGATTTCTGCAGGTGTTTTAGTGGCCTAGGCTGCAGCACTGTGAGGTTGCACCTCCAACTGGGATGCAGCTCCCTTAGCCAGATCAGGTTCACTGACAGTTTGGTGTATGATGCACTCAGATGGGGGTGTGCAGCTCCCATCAGTTTTTGTGAGTATGGGCCTCCCCACAGGCCTACGTGGGCATGGCGGAGTGTATATCATAGCAGGCTGGGGCAGCTGTCAGCGTGTGAGGACTGCATAGAGGCTAGGACACAACAATGTACCCAGATAGGGCACTAAGTGTCTAAGGGCCTGCTGGGACCAACCTGTTCAGGGAGGTCTACCCAGCTGCCTCCCAAGGCCAGGGGTGAATGGATGATGTCCATCACCTGCTTCTCCAGGCTTCAGTGTGCATAGCTTCTGAGAATGGGATGCTCGGCTACTTCCTTGAGCCATTGGAGGATGGGAGAAGCTGCCAGTTGCTTTTTGGGAGCCTTGACAGGCTGAGGCATTCTGCAAAGATGGCTCAGTTGTTTCCTGGGGTCATGGGTGGTTGGCAGGGCTGGTTTTTTTCCTGTGACTCAGTAGGCTGAATCACTCAGGGTTGCTTCTCAGGGCTGAGAGTGCATAGGTAGAGCCACTCAACCTCCTCTGGGGAAGCAGTAAGATGAACAGAGTTGCCCACTGCTTTCCTGAGCAGGCTTAACCACTCTGGGTATGCTGTTCAAGTTCTTCCTGTGGCCAACAGAGGGTGGGCTCGGCCTCCTGGCTGACCTCCCAAGGCAGAGTCTGCAGAAGTGCTAGAAACAACTGCTACATAGGACTCTAGATGGTTGGGGTCTCAAGATGTCTTCAAGCCTGGGTAGGAGAGGGTGCAACATGGGTTGGGCTCCTTCTCCAGGGCAATGCAGAAGTGTGGTATACCAGCAGCTCTCAAACTGAGCTCAGGTCCAGTGAGGGCCTCAGAGTTCTCGAGCAGTAAACATCCCAGGTGCCTGGCCTAAGTGGGGCCTGCTGGGGCGGCCTGCTTTCCCTCTTGGTTTCAGGTTTGATCTAAGAGATACAACAGCAGATGCTACATGCTTTATAAGTCCGTCTCCTTGCTATGCAACTTCTAGTTCTGTGCTTGCTTCCCTGACCCAGTCCCTCAATAGGCGGGATTTTCCTTCACACTGTGCTTTTCCAGGTGGGGAGTTGGATGGCTCAGGAGGCTCAGACAATTTGTATTGGCCTGGGAGGCAGAGCTTGCCAGGCTCTGCTCTCCCCTTCTCCAATTGGGCAGCGTCTCTCTCCTCCTGTGCTGCTTAGAGTTGGTGGAGTAGTGACCTGGGTAACTCCTTACTGACTTCTTCAATATGTCATTATTTTTATTACATTAAAATCAGCCACTACGGTCTCTCACCTGGCTTCCCCAGCTCTTGTAAAGGAAGATTGGTGCGAGAATGACTGCTGAAAATGGTGTCTTTGTGGGAAGAGATTGGTGGAGGATCTTACACAGCTGCCATCTTGCTCTGCTTCCCTCCATCCTTCCAGTGTTTCAGGCAATGTTCCTCTCTGGGAGGCTGAACAAAGGCAGATCACAAGCAACCTGGGAAGTGGGAGGCGAGGAGCTGCCTGGTATTAAACACTGGCCAGCTGTGTCTCTAACACAGGGTGTTCTTAACAATAGAAATATACTGTATACCATTTATGAAATGG
Source organism: Lepus europaeus (assembly GCF_033115175.1). Lineage (NCBI taxonomy): Eukaryota > Metazoa > Chordata > Mammalia > Lagomorpha > Leporidae > Lepus > Lepus europaeus. Next base: position 20,601,922 of record NC_084848.1, read on the forward strand.
TTAACACAGATACTACTTAGTCTTGTCATTCACATCTATGATTCACGTGCAAAAACTTTAGGGTTTAAATGACCAGCTTTTAGGGTTAAAGTGCTACTCCCAGACAAAGCTGGGTTTCTTTACCTCTAGGTGGCAAAGCAACCTGGTGTAGCTATCAAAGAACTAAAGCCCATTTGATCCCAACTCATTTTCTAAATCTATGTGACCTTAGAAAAATCATTTGCATTTTCTGAGATTTAGTTTCTTTCATGATATTTTTAAGCAGGTGTTGCATAAGACATAGACAGATAGAGAGTGGTGGATACTAATGCCTGTGTTTACCTCATGAAATTATTCAGAGGTGAGAAAAACAAAGGTTAAAGAGCTTTGTCAGGTATCATAGAACTGTGAGGTGGTATTCTTTTGATGGGTATTTGGGGGCAGAGAAAGTTTACTCATGTTCCTTTTCTCCTGTGTGATGTTGGTTGACTTCTACAATCTCTCTAAGCCTCAGTTTCCTAATCTATAAAATGGGAACAGAAAACTCTGCATCTTAGTGCCAATGTGGGGATTAAGTGAGATTAATCATGGAAAATGGAAGTTAACTATATGGATAGTAATAGCAGAAATTATAATATCAGGTCTTTTTTTGATAATTGAAGAAACTGAAATTAATGATTTGGTATTGAGGTACTCAGAGAGCTGATGCCAAGGACTTAATAAACCAGGATTAAGAAGCAGATTTGGTGAGTGGGAGCTAGACAAGGAGGAATTTTACCTTTTTCTGTCCATTCTATCACCTCCCCCCACCTCAGCCCACAGGATCAGTTTCTTTGGGATTTGGGAAACACGAGCACTGGAGGACCAAGAGGAATGAGCACAAAAGAGATTTTCCCTCCTCTGTTGCTATAGGAACCCCAAGATACATTAGTCAGGAAACGAGATGTCCAGTGATGCCAGCACAGAAACCCGGACTTTGCCAGTTAAGGGAACAATACTTCTCCCAGACCCGGATCTGAATTGGTGGTGTGTCCCGGCCCATGTGGGTAACTCAAAGTACACTGAAATGAAACCAGTTTGTGTCTCAGTGCATCCCCTGCTGATTAGCTGAAAGCTTAGCATGTCAGAGCAAGCTGGCTCAGAAAAATGTTGCGATCCACGAATCATAGACACCTAGTAGGTCACAGAGGCAAACTTTTAAGAATGAAGTAGAGGGGCCGGCATTGTGGCGTAGCGGGTTAGGCTGCCTCCTGTGATGCTGGCATCCCATACTGGCGCCGGTTTAAGTCCCAGCTGCTTCACTTCCGATCCAGCTTCCTGCTAATGACCTGGGGAAAGCGGTGGAGGACGGCCCAAGTGCCTGGGTCCCTGCACCCACATGGGAGACCTGGGAGAAACCCCTGGCTCCTGGCTTCTGCTTGGCTTAGCTCCAGCTGTTGTGGTCATCTGGGGAGTGAACCAGTAGATGGAACATCTCTCTCTGTCTCTCCCTCTCTCCCAGTAACTCTTTCGAATAAATAAAAAATAAATCTTTTTTAAAAATTGAAAAAACAAAGAATGAAGAAACATAGAATAATATGATATCATGGGTATCATGTCACAGAGTAATTTATTTAAAAGTACTTAAATCTGGGAGGAAAGTGAAGGAGAGACTGCAGAAGCAAAGAGCATTAAAATACTCAAACAAGGATGCTGGGTTTGTGCTGGGACTTTGGGGTTTAATTGAAAGTTTGTCAGAAAAGACTGGAAGTTATTGATCTGGTTCCTGTGATGCATTCATTTAAATTTCTCATCTCAAAGGAATATCAAGCAGTTGCAATTTTGTAAAATGTATTATATTTTTAAAGGAATATCTGTTTTTGAGACTCAAGATAAAAAAATTGGATTAAAGTAAAGCAGGGTTAACAAGAAGTTAACTTTTAAAATTATTTTCAAAAGAAAAAGACTTACAACAAACATATACCTGTATAGGAATTCCAGAAAAAAAGCACTTAATTTTCTTTTTAAAAAAAGTGCTGATTTTGCCCACATTCACAAAGGGAAATGGAAAAACTAAGATTGGTCTGTAGTTCATTCAGATCATAAAAGGTTGAAGTACCAGGTGTTGATTCAGAAGTATTTTAAGCTCCCAAATTGTAGATTGGTATTCTACAAAGCAGGGTGGCCATGAAGATCCATTGGTGTATGAAAACTCTTTAACATTTTTTTTTATTATCTCACACTTTTTGCTTTTATAAACAAGGATAAGATGTGCTAGCAAGTACAGTAGGAAAGTACAAGAGTACTTCAAAAATTTGTGCGAAATAAAATTAAAAGATAAACTTAGAGACAGATGTTAAGACACCAGTTAAAATGTCTCTGTCCCACATCAGCATGCCTGGGTTTGATTCCTGACTCTGACGCCTGATTCTAGCTTCCTGCCGAGGGATACCCTGGGAGGTAGCAGGTGATGGCTCAAGGAGTTGGGTTCCCACCACTCATGAAGGGACCTGGATAGAGTCCCCAGTCCCAGCTGTGGTCTGGCCACACACGGTTATTAGGGGCATTCGGGTAGTGAATCAGCAGATGAGAACTCTCTCCGGCACTCTCCCACTCTATTTCTTTCAGTCTGTCTCTGTCTCTCTGACTCTTGAATTAAAGATAAGATAAGCTCATTTTGGTGCAAATATATTTCAAAATCCATGCATTTTTTTCATAATATGAATATTCCACGAACTTTTTGAAGATCCCTCATATGGAATTTATAAATAAAGATGTATTTTAGGATAACGTGTGCAAGAACTTTACTGATGGGAGGGCATAATTAACTAAATGTGGAGATCATTAATCTAGGCACCTGGATCAATTATAAACTGTACTGGGAAGAGTAGGCATATACTCATAGTTAGATTATTTGCCTGGGTATTGATATGTGAAAAATATTTAGGGCATATGAATTGCTTGCCCATAGCTATGCTAAGCACAGACAGGACTACAATAAATGTCTAAGTCACAGACACTGTGTGACACAATCTCTGCACTTTCTAGAGGAGTCCGTTCCATTGTTGAACAGCTGTTATCTTTAGAACAATTTTTCTATATTAGACAGCTTGTCATTGCTGCAACAAAATACCTGAGAGAAGCTGTTTGAGGAGAAAAGGTTCATAGAGCTTGTAGTTTTGTAGGTTTTAAGTCCAAGATTTGGATTATCATATAGTGAGGACAGCAGGGCGAAGAACAGGTGCAAGGAGATCGCCCAATGAGCCAGGGCACTGAGAGAGAAAGAGGCTAGGCCCCACTCAGGCTTTTAAACCAACTGTCTCCTGAGAATGGGCACACCTCCAGTGAACACAGGACCCCCTAGGAAACTTACATCCTAAATCATAATTGAATTAAGTTTTTACTCTCTTAGTTCCATTAACTATGACTTTGGGTTTGAAACTTTTGCATGAATTTGGGAGCCAGATTTTTTTCCAGCCACAGCACTTCCCATTTGAACCTGAACCTGACCTATGACAATCTAATTTGGGAGTACAGTTTTTATTGGTCAAGTTTTACCCACAGGAGCAACATCAGATAGCTTTTAAATATCTGAAGACAGCTCAAGTCTACATTTTATTTTTCTCTTCCCCAGGGCTCCACTTGGGCTCTTTCAATGCCTTTTAATATGATATGGATGCTGTCTGCCCTTGTGAGTGGCAGTCACCTAGATTTACTCTAGAAAATTTTTTACATGGATCTGCATCATTCCAAGTGCACTGAGACCATTGTTTCCCTTGATTCCCATCATGTCCCGTGATGCCAGGCTATTATTAATAAAACTGATACTGCTATTTTTAGAAACCTAATATCTTTCGTGGTTCTTTTTATGCTTACTGAAGCTCCCAGATGCTTTTGTTAAGAACCCTGGACTAGAGATTTACCATCCTATAATTGTGCATTTTATTATGTAGAGCCAAAAGTAGAGTTTGCATTTATCCTATTTTGATTCGTAGCACAGCCTGCTGAGATTGGTTTTTAGTCTTGCCTCCTTTGGTGAATATTTATTTACTTATTTTTTTATTTGAGAGTTCCCATCCACTGGTTCGCTCCCCCTAAATGTCTACAATAGCCAATGAGGCTGGGTGGCAGGCACTCAACTACCTGAACCATCACCTGTTGCCCGTGAGGGTCTGCATTAGCAGGAAGTTGGAATCTGGAGTGGACCCAAACCCACGTACTATGATGCGGCAAGCAAGTGTCCCAATGGCCATTTAATCTCTAGACCAAATGTACGCCCCACAACATTTATTAAGCACCCATTCAGTGCTAATCCTTGTTTTGGGTTGTGTGGAAAACTAAGTTGTCATTTTTTTAGCATCTCACTTGTCATTGGAGCAACTGGACGGTGTGTATAGTGCAATGAAAATGAAAAGAAGATTTAAATGATCATGAATATTTGTATACTCATTTGGAATTCATGATTAGCTTTCACATGATACTAAAATAGTGCTCACGGATAAATGGTGCTATTCCTCAGTTTGCAGAAAAACTGCAGGCTTAGAGCCTTGAAGTGAGAAATGGCCCAGCAAATATGTATCTTTTGGCCTTTTTCAGAAAACCAGAACAAAGTGATCCTACTGTTCTGAACCTACACAAATTGTGCAAGATCCTCCAGAATTTCCACGTGGTACCCTTAGATGTAGGCTGGAGTGCTTTACATTAATCGAGAGATGCAATCCCTCCAGGCTTGTGAGTTCACGTTTAGCAAATTCTCCAGCACTGTCAGCTGGTCTTGGTCTGCAGTACTCTTTTCAAAGCTTGCAGTCTATGAACAGAACGCCCCTGGGCCTCCTATCCATCTTTAGTTGTTATTTGCCAACTTTATAGTGTCTTCTGGCAGTCAGCTTACCCTTCAGTTACTTCTCCTGTACCCTTAACTCAGCTTTAAAATATCTCCTTTACATTGAATTTTACATTTGAATCCCAGAATTTTCTTTTTCCAGCTGGTCTCCAATATCTCACAGTAAAGTCTGGAAAGAGTAGTCACTTTAATAATAAAATGAAGCAAAGATTCTTGGACTTGTCGCCATAAATTAGTTTCAAAGTTTGGCCTCTCTTTAAAAAAATTTGTTTCTTTATTTCCTCTTTCAAAACAAAGCTGGGTTATTGAATGTCTGGGCTGTAATTTCTGCTGAAGAAAAATATTCAGAGGCTCTTGATGTGTGTCCAAGTTCTTCTTAAGTCTTTTTTTTTTTTTTTTGTAAGTGGGTAAAACCACTTGTTTGAAGAAAAGAATTTTCGCCCCACTTGAGTGTTTTTTGTCATGTGCACTGAAGAAGAACTTTCATCACGGATATGGCTTACACATGAAGACAAGTTAAATGAATGGATTCTTTTGCACTACCATAGGTAATTTAATGGGAAGAGGAGTTTATATGTTAATTATTTATATTTAGTTACCTGAGAGACAGAGCTAGCTCTCCTCTACTGGTTCACTCACAAAATGCATGCAATGGCTGGATCTGGGTTGGGACAAAACCAGGAGTTGAAAATTCATTTCAGGACTCCAATATGGGTGGCAGGAATCCAATTACTTGAGGAACCACTGCTGCCTCCTAGGGTCTGCACTAGCAGGAAGGTGGAATCAGGAACTAGAGCTGGCTGTCAGTGCCAGGCACTCTGATACAGGACACACTTGTCAGCACTGGTATCTTAACTGCTAGGCTATGTGCCTGCCCCTATAAGTCTGTTATTTTTTTTAAAAGATTTATTTATTTACTTGAAACGCAGAGTTATAGAGAGGCAGAGGCAGAGGCAGAGAGAGAGGTCAGTCTTCCATCTGCTGGTTCACTCCCCAAATGGCTACAACGGCCAGAGCTGAGCTGATCTGGAGCCAGGAGCCTGGAACTTCCTCTGGGTCTCCCATACAGGTGCAGGAGCCCAAGGACTTGGGCAATCTTCCACTGCTTTCCCAGGCCATAGCAGAGGCTGGATCAAAGTGGAGCAGCCAGGACTCAAACTGGCACCCATGTAGGATTCCGGCGCTGCAGGCTGGGACTAAAACCTGCTGAACCACAGAGCTGGCCCCAGTGTGGAGTCTTAACATAGGAGAAAACAGTATAATTTGTTGGTCATTAAAGATCACTTATATAATTTCAAATTCAGGAGAGTTGGGCTCTAGATCTGCCCCTACAAGTTGTTAGCTACACTCTACACTTGATCTTAGCCAAAAGGCCAAGAAGCGATAAGTCGTTAGCTGACAATCACAAGTAAACACTGACCTTCTCTCGACCTCACAGGTTTGTTTAAGAGAGGTGCAATCCAAATGCGATGGAACCCAGGGCTTTAGGAATTTGAGGAGCTTTTGTGAAGAATGAGACATTGGAATTGAGCATTGAAGGATTTACAGGATTTTGATAGATAGCTATGAGGCAGATGGGCATTTTAAGCAGGAAAAAAAGTTGGGCAAAGAATGCAAAAGTAAAGTATAATGTATGTTCAGGAGGGCAGTGAGAAGCTCAGTGTGGCTGAAGCAAGGAGCAGATGTGGGCACCTAAATTAAGGAGACAGAGAGTAGAAATGGAAGATCCGGACTGCTATGTTACCAACAATGAGCTCTAACCAGCATTCGTCGACTCAACATAGCTATGGAACCCCTACTAAACGTCACAGTGAGTGAGGAGCTGCTGATACAGAAATAGAGAAGCCCACTTTGCCCTCAAGAGTTCCTCAGAGGGCTTATGAAGAAGTAGGCAGGACAGAAGTAAACCTAGTGTGAGAAATTCTATAACATAACTGGAGCAGAGAGAATGAAAGGGTGGCAAGCCAGGGCTGGTGTTGTGAGGTAGTGGGTAAAGCCGACACCTGCATGACTGGCATCCCATATGAGCTCTAGTTCGAGTCCCAGCTGCTCCTCTTCTGATCCAGCTCTCTGCTGTGGTCTGGGAAAGCAATGGAAGATGACCCAAGTGTTTGGGCTCCTGCACCAGCATGGCAGACCAGGAAGAAGCTCCTGGCTCCTGGCTTTGGATTGACCCAGCTCCTCCTGTCGCTATCATTTGGGGAGTGAACCAGTGGATGGAAGAGCTTTCTCTCTCCCTCTCTGCCTCTGCCTTCTGTTTATGTGACCATGCCTTTCAAATAAATATATAAATCGTTCAGAAAGAAAGTATGGCATATTTCAGAGGTGCAGTAACCTTGATGAGGCAGATGAGGACACAATGACGAGTGACTGTAAGAATGACAGGAAAGAGAAAGGGATGAGCAGTTCTGTTGATAGGAAGGTGAGTTTGTTTTGGATGATGAATCTGAATTTCTCCCAGACAACCAAGTAGAAATGTCTAATGATACAAAAAAATACTGGTCTTTACCTAGACTCAGATATTGGAGCAAAAGATTGAAATATACATTATTCTCTGAGTAACTCATGAGTCTGAAGGGATTATCAAGGAAGAAAATACAGACCAAAAAAAAAAAGATCAAGGATAATGCCTTAGGAAATGTCCACATTAGCTATAAGTAAGTGACATGGCCAAGAAGAGTCAGGTCTGTTCAGGATGTTGGACAATAACTAAAGGATGTCAAAGGAAGAGATAATCTTAAGAAAGACAAGGGGATTGAACTAGGTCAACCCCCAGGCTTGGTGGACTAGACACAACAAAATCAGTTGAAATATGTATTAAAAATATGAATTTGTGTCTGGTTGAATCCAGAAGCAACTGTTAATTAGTGGTTGCCTTAGGGGAAGGAATTTAGGGAAGCTGAAAAAGAAGAGTGGAGAAGAACTTACATCTAGCATTGGTCCTTTATTATTGCTTAGATTTTTAACCACATTCATTATTTTTCTTTTAAAGATTTGATTTATTTATCTCAGGGGAAGAGTTACAGAGTGAGAGAGAAAGAGAGAGAGAGAGACAATGAGCGAGAGAGAGAGAGAGAGAGAGAGAAAGAGAGCTCTTCCATCTGCTAGTTTACTCCCCAAATGGCTACAACGGCCGGAGCTGAGCCAATCTGAAGCCAGGAGCCAGGAGCTTCTTGTGGGTCTCCCACATGGATCCAGGGGCCCAAGCAGTTGGGACATCTTTCACTGCTTTTCCAGACCATTGGCAGGGAGCTGCATGGGGAGTGGAGCAGCCAGAGCACGAACCGGTGCCCATGTGGGATACCAATGCCTCAGAGAGAGGATTAACATACTACACACAGCACCAGCTCCCATGTTCATTGTTTACCTAATTGAATAAATATATTAAAATGCAGATTCCTAACCTCTATACCTATAAAGTGTGAATTTTCAGGAGTAGGACTCAGAGACTAATAGTTTTCATAAATGCCTGACAATCAATCTGGAAGCAAATTTGAAACTCATAGCTTAAATAGATTTTAACAGAATCTATTAACAAGAACTTTCAGTTCTTGGAATATATGTGGTTTGGGAAGGAAAAGGAAAGGGAAGGGCAATATTTTCAAATACTGGAAAATCGTAGAGAAGACTGAAATGTGGCCCAGAATCCACGGCATAGCAAATTTTGGTAGAAGAATGGGGGCAACAGAAGTCAACCTGAAAGGGGATGAGGAATGAATCTAGTAACATGCAGCAGTACCAGTGACGAATACTGGAGTGAAAGGAAGACATTAGAATCAGAGAAGTAAGAACATCAAACAATAATGTTAGCCTGGGCATTATCAGCTAATCGAAGTGCCAGTCTGCCAACCACCAGGAGGGGGCAGTAGAGAGCTTCCAGAGCTGAGTGAGAGGGTTAAGGAATCCCAGAACTGTGTTGTCAATTACAAGTTTGGGATGTAATAAGAAGGTTTTGTTTTTTACTTTTTTAAAAAACTCAGAATGCAGCATATGATTTCAGGCAAAATTAACGGCATAATTAGTATAAGAATACGGAATCAGGCTTGAACTCGTACAGAAATGAGTAAGCAAAAGATCAGGAGAAAGTCAGGTTAGCTAACACTCAAAAATGCAGACACCAGATAAGAGCCGGGGTACTACAACAAATTGCCTCATGCTAAACCAGTATTTTTTTGGAAATTTCATCTGGAAAGCATCAGTATCATTTTGCTTGATTTTTAAAAGAACTTACATATGCACAACGGGTGGACTGAGTAACACATGGCAGAGAGAGGGAATGCTACCTTTAGAAAGTAACAGAACTAGGAGAGCTATTATTATTGTTCATCGTTTTTAAGAATGGGATGTTTGAGAAAATGTAGATGCAAAGAAAAAACACCGAGGAAAAGGAAAGGCTGATAGGGCATGAATGATGGGAAAAATAATGGGTTCATAATTGAATTTTTCATGAAGGCAATGAAAATTCTCAAGTTCCTTCTGAAGCAATTGTGTTAAACAATTGCAGATGGCTTTCAACTAGTAATGGTTCAACTTAATGATTTTTTGACTTTATGATGGTGTGAAAGCAATGTGCATTCCGTAGAAACTGCATCTTGAATTTTGATGACTATGTGGAACAACACTGTCACAATGATGGGATCAGTAGTGAGCCACAGCTCCCAGCCATACAATCAGAAAGGGGAACAACTGATACTCTACCGTGTAATGTGTTGCTTGCATTTTTGGATACAAGTATTCAATAAATTACATGAGATATTTAATACTTTATCATGAAATAGAATTGTGATAGGTGGTTTTTCATAGCTGTAGAGTAATAATGATTTCTGTACGTGTTTAAGGTAGGCTGGTTGAAGCCATGATGTTTGGTAGATTACATGTGTGTTTTTTTTTTTTTTTTTTTTTTTGACAGGCAGAGTGGACAGTGAGAGAGAGAGACAGAGAGAAAGGTCTTCCTTTGCCATTGGTTCACCCTCCAATGGCCGCTGCGGCCCGTGCGCTGTGGCCGGTGTACCGCGCTGATCCGATGGCAGGAGCCAGGTGCTTCTCCTGGTCTCCCATGGGGTGCAGAGCCCAAGCACTTGGGCCATCCTCCACTGCACTCCCAGGCCACAGCAGAGAGCTGGCCTGGAAGAGGGGCAACCGGGACAGAATCCGGCGCCCCGACCGGGACTAGAACCCGTGTGCCGGTGCCGCAGGTGGAGGATTAGCCTATTGAGCCGCGGCGCCAGCCCGGTTACATGTTTTAAATGCAATTTCAGCTTACATTATTTTTCAGCTTACTATGGGGTTATTGGGATATAGCCCTATTGTATTTAAATGAGAACTCTATATTTGTGGTCCTATATTGTGCTATACTTTGTGCAAGGTATTGTGGACTCACTAATTGAGAGAACATTCTTCAACATCTCAGAGCAGCCCATACTCCCAGCTGTGCCCACATTGAATGCCAGCACTACAGACAGAAGCTTAACCTACCACACCACAGTGCCAGCCCATCTCCCTTTCAAATAAATAAATTGTAAAAAAATAAAATAAAATAGTGTGATAAAATGAGGATATATCAATACTGAATTGGAGCTATGTACTGTAGATTTGAGAAACGTTCAGGAAATTTTCCTGGAGAAACTGATGCCTAATCAATATTGTGAAGTGAAGAGTACAGAATCATCTGTTTTTCTTACCAATTTTCCCCAATGCTCAATATGTACCCCCCTTAACAATAAACATTTGTAGAATGAATAATCTAAGAACTGAAAGGTATAGACTTCCTAAAAGTCTAGATAATCTAAAAACCTTCCCACTATGACCTCTTATAAACGCTGGATAAAATACAACAATGCTTTCAAATGAGTAGCTGCATTCTCTGGAATGATGAGGATTCTACAGGTATCAAGAGAGAACCGAGGTTGGCGCCGCGGCTCACTAGGCTAATCCTCCGCCTGTGGTGCCGGCACACGGGGTTCTAGTCCTGGTTGGGGCGCCGGATTCTGTCCCGGTTGCCCCTCTTCCAGGCCAGCTCTCTGCTGTGGCCCGGGAGTGCAGTGGAGGATGGCCCAAGTCCTTGGGCTCTGCACCCGCATGGGAGACCAGGAGAAGCACCTGGCTCCTGGCTTTGGATCAGTGCCGTGCGCCGGCTGCAGTGGCCATTGTGGGGTGAACCAACAGTAAAGGAAGACCTTTCTCTCTGTCTCTCTCTCTCACTGTCCACTCTGCCTGTCAAAAAGAGAGAGAGAGAGAAGAGAGAACTGAAAACAGATTGGTCAGTCTAGTACACACTCTAGGAATAAGAAAGTAAAAGTGAGGAAGGAGTTACCAGTCACAGTAACCTGGAAGACTGACTTTTAATGCTGACACTGGGTCAGGAAAAGAAACCCTGGCACACAGAGTTCAGATATTGCCATAAAATTAGAAATCTCAAAGGGCTACCCATTTAGTAAAAATGTGACTCAAAGAAGATCTGGCCCCCAACCACAGTTTGTATAGCTGTTGTGTATGATCTATTGAGTATCGGGGATCATGGGCTGCTCCAATGATTTGGTGTTTCAGTTGTCATTTAAACTACTACATGGGCCGGCACCACGCCTCAATAGGCTAATCCTCTGCCTGCAGCGCTGGCACCCCAGGTTCTAGTCCCGGTCAGGGCGTCGGATTCTATCCCGGTTGCCCCTCTTCCAGGCCAGCTCTCTGCTATGGCCCATGAGTGCAGTGGAGGATGGCCCAAGTGCTTGGGCCCTGCACCTGCAAGGGAGACCAGGAGAAGCACCTGGCTCCTGCCTTCAGATCAGCGCGCTGCGCTGGCTGCAGTGCGCCAGCCGTGGCGGCCATTGGAGGGTGAACCAATGGCAAAAAGGAAGACCTTTCTCTCTGTCTCTCTCTCTCACTGTCTAACTCTGCCTGTCAAAAATAAAAAAAAAAAAAATTAAAAAAAAGAAATGTAGCACTGACAGATATCATGTTGGTAAACATAAAAGAGAAGTTGCAGGAATGAAAGTTGGATGATCTGACATGCATCAGTAGGATTTATAGAAGAAAAGAAAAAAAAAGTGTAAGAGAACTTTTCACTCCAAGTAGGACAATGAGTTTAAAGCATATAACACAAAATTAATCAGTAACCACAAACATTATAGTAAAAGTGTTGAATACCAAAGAGAGAAAGACCTTAAAAGTGAACAGAAGTCAAAGGCAAAACAATTACCATTAGTGAAATGACAATTGACTGATGGCAAATTTCCTAATATCAACAATAGAGGGAAAAAAGAAACAGAATTGCAACTTGACCAGTGAGTAGGGAGGGAAGGAAAAGCTGGGATAGTGATAGAGGTTTAACTTTTTATAGAACATATTTATTATTTAAATTCAAAAAGTAAAAGATAAAACTGAGTCCAAGAAAGCAAAATGTTAAATTCTGGTTCACTTTTAAAAACATTTTTTTACATTTTTATTTGAAAGGCAGAATGACAGAGAAAGACAAAAAGACAGAAAGATCTTCCATCTGCTGGTTCACTCTCTAAATGACAGTAATATTCAGGGTTGGGTTTAGCCAAAGCCAGGAGCCTGGAACTACATTTGGGTTTCCCACACAGGTGACAGAGGCCCAAGCACTTTCATCATCTCCTGCTACTTTACAAGGTGCGTCATGAGGGAGCTGGATTTTAAGCAGAGCAGCCAGGACTCATTTGAACTGGCACTCAGGTATTGGATGCTAGAGTCGAAGGCGGTGGCTTTGTTGTACCACAAAGGCAGCTTCAAGTTCTATTTACTGTTGATAGTGGTAGCTAGTTATCTCTATTACTATTTTTGTAGATAATAATTATATATTTAATATTTATTTATATATAGTTATTTTTAAAAACAAAGCTGAGTAAGAGTTAACTAGAGGCCGGCGCCGTGGCTTAACAGGCTAATCCTCCGCCTTGCGGTACCGGCACACCGGGTTCTAGTCCCGGTTGGGGTGCCGGATTCTATCCCGGTTGCCCCTCTTCCAGGCCAGCTCTCTGCTGTGGCCTGGGAGTGCAGTGGAGGATGGCCCAAGTCCTTGGGCCCTGCACCCCGCATGGGAGACCAGGAGAAGCACCTGGCTCCTGGCTTCGGATCAGCTAGAGGCGCTGCCCGCAGCGGCCATTGGAGGGTGAACCAACGGCAAAAAGGAAGACCTTTTCTCTGTCTCTCTCTCTCACTATCCACTCTGCCTGTCAAAAAAAAAAAAAAAAAAAAAAAAAAAAAGAGTTAACTAGATACAAAAGAAATGTAGAGAAAGAACATGCCAGTTAAAAAGAACAGCTTGTGCAAACACATAAGTGCTGCTGAGTGTGTGATGCTGTGATGCTTTCTAGGATGTCAAAATAATTCAAAGTGGCTGAATAACCAGAAGTGTCTGAAGCAGAGGGAAACTGGTAAGAGATCTTCTGGAAATGACAAGCAGGGCCAGACCAGGGAAGCTTCATAAACCACAAGAAGGGTTTGAGGTTTCTCCTGAGAGCAGTGGAAGCCAGTAATCTACTTTATACAAGGAACTGAGAATCCCGTCCCAAGTACGCTTCAGGCTGACCACTCTTACTGCTGTGTTTATCAAGAAAAAAACCCTCCATTTACAATGGTTAAGGTAGGAAACAAAATTATAGGAAGGGAATTTGGATGGTGGTAAAATGAATGAATAGGATTAAAGAGAATTTTAAGTTGGCAATGATTGATAATGGATTTAATATCAGGGATGAGTGAGAAGCAAGAATAAAAGATAATACTACATGGTTTTAAGCATCTGGGTAAATGTGTGGATCCATTTGCTGAAATGCAAATAAAAAAGATAGTGACTTTTGGAAAAGCTAAATGTTAAGAGTCTGTAGTGCATCTAAATGGGCAGTTGGATGATAATGATGTAGTATTCAGATAAGAGACATAGCCTAAAGATCTGAAATTGTAATTATTAGAATCTGGTTATATGTATGAATGGAAGTGGATGAGATTGCTGGGGAGGTGTGGCATAAGAAAAGGACTTTAGAAAGCATCATCACTTAAATAATAGGTAGAGAAAGAGAAGCTTGCTCAGAAAGCCAAGGATATGTGTTGTAGTCTGCTTTGTATTCTGTACAGAATACATGATGCTGGGTAATGTACAAGGAAGAGGTTTATTTGGTTCACAATTCTGGTGACTGGAGGGTCCAGACAGCCTGGGCCCACTGTATATAGGCTCATCTAAGAACTGTTTAAGGTATCCCCTAAAAGAAGCTAAAGGAAGAGGAAAAAGAGCTTCATTAATGGACTGGTTGATTTGTATGTAAATGTTGATTCAGTATGTTCACGAAAAATTGACAACACCTGCACTTAGAAGTGGCCTTGCAAGACATCAGGAAGAAAAAAAGATCTTACCAATGGGTCTGTAAGCCAAAGAACTGACCAGCCAGTCAGGAGCCTGGGAAGAAAAAGACTGTTTTTAGAGAAGGAAGTCTGGAATATATGTTATGAGAATGAACATATGGGACTGAGCATGGAATATGATTATTTTGATATCACAAATATACACTACTGAAATCAGTCACCATAGAAAAGGCATTGAATGATCAGACAAAATTACTTGGTCAGTTGAGTGGAGGCAGCCTGTGTCATGGGTCACCCCAGAACTAGCACAATTAGCACATTCACAAGATCACATAAACAAGACTAGTGTCTGCTAATACTAACTGATAGAATTAAAAAGGAGAGAACAATCCAACATGGAAAGCAGGATACACAGCAGACTCATAGAATGGCAGATGCCCTAAACAGCACTCTGGCCTCAGAATCAGCCCTTAAGGCATTTGGATCTGGCTAAAAAACCCATGGGAGTTTCTCAGGCATGGAAAGCCAAGACACTGTGGCAAAAAAAAAAAAATAAATAAATAAATAAAAATTACCTAAATGAAAGATTTCTGTGAGTGAGATCCCAGCAGAAAGAATGGGCCATCAAAGAAGGAAGTACCTTTCTCTGAAGGGAGGAGAGAACTTCCACTTTGATTATGGCCTTTTCTAAATAAGTTCGGAGTTTGTGAACTCAAGAGGCTTCCATAGCATTGGCAGCTCATGACAAGAGCCTCGGGTGATTACTGACGTCATAAATAAGAGTGTCAGTTGTTAAATCGGCAATGGGAATCACTGTACACTTGCTCTCCACGTAGGATCTCTGTCCTTAATGTGTTTTACTATGCCAATTAACAGTAAAACTACTACTCAAACAGTTCTTTATACTTTGTGTATCTGTGTGGGTACAAACTGTTGAAATCCTTACTTAGTATATACCAAGTTGATATTCTGTATATAAAGATAATTGAAAATGAATCTTGATGAAGAATGGGATGGGAGAGGGAGTGGGAGATGGTATGGTTGTGGGTGGGAGGGAGGTTAGGGGGGAAAAGCCACTATAATCCAAAAATTGTACTTTGGAAATTTATGTTTATTAAATAAAAGTTGAAAAACAAACAAAACAAACAAACAAAAATACCAGATTGCTTACAGTGACAGAGATGGAGGTTCCGCCTGAGCCAGTAGCATGGGCTCCCTTTTAGAAAAGCTGCTGTGGTTAACTCTCCTGTTGAAGTCCAACCAGTTAGCAAGAAAGGTCAGTATGGTATTTTCTTTAAAGAGATGACATGGTCACCTAGTGGCAAGATGACTGCATTGAGCCTCTTTATTCTGAAAGGGCTACAGGCTTGTTGTCATAGTGGTGGACACTTATTCTGGGTAACTATTTGTTTTTCTTTCCTATAAAATTTTACTTGTTTAATTGTATGTGAAAAGCAGAGAGAAAGACAGACAGACACACACACACACACACACAGATCAATCTTCCATCTATTGGTTCCCTCCCCAAATGCTCACAATTGCCAGAACCCAGGTAAGCCAAAGCCAAGAACTCAATCCATATTTCCCACATGGGGAGGGGTCAGGAACCCAAGTATTTGAGCCATCACCTGCTGCCTCCCAAAATGTGCATTATCAGGATGTCAAAAAAAAAAAAAAGACAACTAAAAATTTAAAAAGTAAGAAAACAGAGGAGTCAGGATTCAAACTAGGCACTCTGATATATGGTATGTGTTTCAGGCAGCATCTTAACCTATGAGCTATATGCTCATCCTCTAGTTTTTGCCTTTAGAACCCCCAGAAGTTCTGCCATGTGGGGGATTTCAGAGTGTCTGGTACACAGGCATAGACACACCTACAACATAGCATCTGGTTATGAGACGCACTTCAAAGAGAAGGAGATAAAGGGAGTGAGCCTATGATCATAGGAGCCTTTGATAATATCAAGTAGCATGCAATGCAGAAGCACTTGAGTTTACAGAGCATTGTAATAGCCCACAAAAGGCATCACTAAAGTGTCAACTTGCTGGCAATACAATGATAGGGTACTACAGTCCAGAATATATACAGAATTTAAAATCTCTGCTTGAATGTTGGGTCTGGGAACCAAGGGGAAGAAGTATGAGTGGGAGTAGTTGTTATTATATCCAATGTCCCTGTGGAGGACTATTCTATTTCCAGGTGATTCCAGTGTGATTCTATTCCTAGGCTTTGCTGGAAACTATACATGATGATTGCCACCTGGGTCCCTTAAATACAGAGATCAGTATACTAAAGGAGGAGTCAGTATCTTGTTCAAAGTAACTGACTCTGATGAACAGGAAAAGGTATAGCTGCTGTTATACAATTAGGGTAGGGAGGAAAATGTATGGATTTCAGATGATCCACTTGGGTGTTGCTTAGTACTTGTTCAGGTGTGACTATAAATGATCAAGTGCAATTAACTCTAGGCTAAGAAGAGTATGGTAACCATAGGTTCAGAGCCTGCAGGCATGAGAGATTTGACCATCTCACCAGAAAAGACATCAAGACCAGTAGAAGTGAAAGCTGAGGGAGATTTGGAACAAAGTGTGGAAGAGGAAGATGGGCAGTGCCATTAGTGGTCCTGAAACCAGGTGCAGTAACGGGCTAGATTTCATTTCCCTAACCTCTGTCAATTGTTTCCTCTCAGGAAGACAAACCCTCTGGAATCCTGGAGAATCTGTTCCCTAAATGTTTATGGGGAAGTAGATTTACATGGTGCAGTGGGTGGACTTTGGTAGTCATGAAGGTAAGTACTGCATTCAGGATTGCACTTGCTGTCAAAATGCAAGGTGTGCTGTTACATGCCTATTCAGTTCTGTATCTTCCTCATTGTGCAACAGTAGCCAGAGGAGACCAAGGCAGGCAATTAGCAGTGATAAAAGCTACTAAAGCAGGAAAGGATCTAAAAATGGCCATTGGATTTTGCAACAGAGGTTGCTAGTGATTTGGCAAGAGCTTTTTCCGTTGCATAATGGAGGCAAAAGCCAGACTGCACTAAGATACAGCATCCGTGGAAAGTAAAAACAGCAAGAGAGCAACTTGAGGAAACTTAACAACATTTAGTTGAAAACGGAAGGAGGGAGAGAGAGAAGTAGAAGTAAGTGGTAGGTGGACTCAGAAGCGAGAACTACAGAGAAACAAAATTTTGGAGGAAATACACTTGAGTGTGTTTACATAGCAAGTGAAAAAATTTGGAAGAGAAGGAGAGGGAAAAGGTAAAAGTAGCATGAGAAGACCAAGAGAACACGGATGTGCTTAGAGACTGGAGGAGGAAAAGATGAGTGTAGATGCTTTTAAATTCAATATTTGGTTTGTGTTGCTTCATTTGTTTTCACAGTCTAATTCTCTCAAAATTCTTGTATCAAAAATTGATATTCCTGGGGCCGGTGCTGTGGCACAGCGGGTTAACGCCCTGACCTGAAGTTCCAGCATCCCATATGGGCTCTGGTTCTAATCCCGGCTGCTCCTCTTCCCCTCCAGCTCTCTGCTATGGCCTGGGAAAGCAGTAGAAGATGGCCCAAGTCCTTCGGCCCCTGCACCCACGTGGGCAACCCGGAAGAAGCTCCTGGCTCCTGGCTTTGGATTGGCACAGCTCCAGCCATTGCGGCCATCTGGGGAGTGAACCAGCGGATGGAAGACCTTTCTCTTTCTCTCTCTCTCTCTCTCTGCCTCTCCTCTCTTTTTGTAACTCTGAATCTTGAATAAATAAATAAATCTTTAAAAAAAATTGATATTCCTTAAAATATTTGATAAATCATAACCTCTTCTATTCTTGCTTTGCTGAATGCAAAAGATGATCCCTAAACAATGACAAACTCCTTGTACACTGGAATAATGATTTCCTTAATCTTCCCAACAGTTCAGAGAAATAGGACAACGCCAAGCTTTGGTTTTCACTGAACAGATACAGAAAGTAAGACAGACTGATTAAGTGCCTTGCTAAAATGCTCATGAGTTATTGAAGGTCTCCTGACTTAGAATCTCCGTTTCTACCTACCACTCTTACTATACAAGTAGTACTTTCACATAGTCTTATTCCCTATTAGGTGAGAAATGTCCATCCATTGCTCTTCAGCATGACTTTTAGCTGACATAAAATCTGTCATAAAGCAAGATAGGTTCCTTCCCTATTTTGCTGCCATTAATGATGAACATGACACAGGGAAAAAAGAAAACAGAATTCCTCTAAGCCATGTTTTTTTTTTTTTTTTTTGTCATGAGATACATACTTTCTGCAAAGGGCAAAATTTCTTATGAGTCAAAGGAATCCTTTATAAGTACATCAACCCTTCTATTATCACACAGAACTGAATCAGACGGAGCCCTAATGGATTCCTTCATGCTTCGTAGAGCACATTTCAGAGCTCTGGCTTTGTTGTTTTAGATTCCAGGGATTGAGGATGGTTGTGAAATGGCAGTTTGGTTATGCTACACAAGAAGGCCAGTCAGGCAGTAAATACAGGCATCTGGGGGGTTTGGAAATGCTAACAAGCTTTTTTGCCAAACTCTGACATAGAACAAATAAACTCTTCTTATAGATTTATGGGCCCCTTTGGGACTGAGACTTCTACAGTTAAAATTTCAGTCACTTTGTCCTACTAAAGGCAGACTCCCTGGGGATGAATATATCTGGAAGAAAAAGGAACTCTTGTAAATCCTTAAAATGTTATTTTTGCCAAGTGGATAAGTATTTGCTCTTCTTAATAAAGCTACACAACCTTGATGCCAAACAGCTGCTGAATGGTCCCAAGCATGGAAGCTTGCCCTCTACAAATTGATATAATACCCACACACAGGGTTAAATCAGGTCAGATCACCTCGGCTGTCATATCTACTACTGCATTGAAGGTAACAGCTATTCGTGGCATTGGTGGTAACAGGCATATTCGGTTTATCAGGTATTTCACATACATGCTACCAGCATCAGCTTGTGAGCTCCTCACAGACACTCAGTGATATGTATATGGCACACATCTTATAGATCTTACTAGTTTCTTCATCCTGTGTGTCCATGGAAGATTAGAATTGGATTACATGTCTTCTGCCTCCAAATCCAAAGTGCGTTGGAGAGAAATAGCTGCGAAGTAGACCCTAGTAAATATTGGGACAAAAACAATCTCTTTCTCTTATTTCGACTTTAATTTTTAGAAAATTTTCTTTCTTGGCATATTGGCTAAGTTTTTTAAGCAGATGTAAAATAAGATGTAGAAGCCAGTATTATAAGAAACATCAGTAGAAATGAGATATTGTTTGGATTTTTCGCCAGCTTTCCTAGAGCAGTGAAAAGCCCTCTGCATGAGTATAGACTCAAAAGACTTAGGGATAATAGCTCACATGTTGCTATTAGAGTCATCTCTTTCTGGAAGTGCTGCCCAAGATTGCTGTGAGATCCAGAAGGGATAAACGCATGCTGTTTTTCAGCCAACTGGCTATAAACACTCCTTTTCACAAGAGGGGGACTCTTGAAACCTTTTGATGTGGGAAAGTGGCCTTGTAGTTCTAAGCCTCTGAGAACAACTATAAACTTTTTGGTGTTCATATTTTTATATTTAATGTGTAAGACACTGAAACTTGCTGTTGATGGTGCTTTCTACACCACTGTGTTAGACATGAACCTGCCTGTAACATCCCATGTACATCCATTTTCCCACTGGGCCACTTCTCAGCTCACTCACACTCATTTTATCCCTACAGTGTGGATGAAACCTGAAAAAATTATACAAAATGAAAGAAGCCAGACACAAAAGTTCATGTACTATTTTATTTCATTTACATAATATGTCCATAATAGGTAAATCTATAGAGACAGATAAAACAGATTGGAAGTTGCCAAAGGATAGGAGGAGTGCGGAATGACTCTTTAATTTGTACAGAGTCTTCTGTGTATCTTGCTTCCCATGCTGGAGAGAACGATCCAACATGGGAAGTGGGATACACAGCAGACTCATAGAATGGCAGATGTCCTAAACAACACTCTGGCCTCAGAATCAGCCCTTAAGGCATGCAGATCTGGCTGAAAAGCCCATGAGAGCATTTCAGGCATGGAAAGCCAAGACACTCTGGCAAAAAAAAAACAAAAATGACCTAAATGAAAAATCTCCGTGAGTGAGATCCCAGTGGAAAGAACAGGCCATCAAAGAAGAAGGTACCTTTCTCTGAAGGGAGGAGAGAACTTCCACTTTGACTACGACCTTGTCTAAATATGATCAGAGTTGGTGAACTCAAAAGGCTTCCATAGCCTTGGCAACTCGTGATAAGAGCCTAGGGGGATAACTGATGCCATAAACAAGAGTGTCAATTTGTTAAGTCAACAACAGGAGTCACTGTGCACTTACTCCTCATGTAGGATCTCTGTCCTAATGTGCTGTACATTGTGATTTAATGCTATAACTAGTACTCAAACAGTATTTTTCACTTTGTGTTTCTATGTGGGTGCAAACTGTTGAAATCTTTACTTAATATATGCTAAACTGATCTTCTGTATATAAAGAGAATTGAAAATGAATCTTGATGTGAATGGAAGGGGAGAGGGAGCGGGAAAGGGGAGGGTTGTGGGTGGGAAGGAAGTTATGGGAGGGAAGCCATTGTAATCCATAAGCTGTACTTTGGAAATTTATATTCATTAAATAAAAGTTAAAAAAAAATTGTACAGTCTTTTTTTTTTTTTTTACATTACCTTCAAATTAACCACAGGACTCCACCATTCCATACCACCTTCCCTGCAATTAAGCTGGTTCAAGCCACCTTTATCTTTCATCTGATTAACAAACTTAGTGGCCAGGATGATCCTAGTAAAATGTTCATCAGGTCTTGCTTCTTTTTTCTTCTGCTCAAAATCCTTAATAGCATCTTGTCTCATTTAGGAAAACAAAATATATGCCCTTATAATGATCTACCAAGGGTGACATAATCTGACCCCCCCTCACCTTATTGCATACTCTCTCTGTTCCAGCACATTTATTTTCTTGTTATTTCTTTTTTTTTAAAGATTTATTTATTTATTTGAAAATCAGAGTTACACAGAGAGAGAAGGAGAGGCAGAGAGATAGGGATCTTCCATCAGCTGGTTCACTCCTCAGTTAGCTACAATGGCCAGAGCTTCGCCGACCTGAAGCCAGGAGGCAAGAGCTTCTTCTGGGTCTCCCACGTGGGTGTAGGCGCCAGAGCGCAGTGGATAATCCTTCCCCTGAAGCACCGGCATCCCATATGGGTGCCAGTTCTAGTCCTGGCTGCTCCTCTTCCAATCCAGCTCTCTGCCTGGGAAAGCAGTGGAAGATAGCTCAAGTCCTTGGGCCCCTGTACCCGCATGGGAGACCTGGAAGAAGCTCCTGGCTCCTGACTTCAGATCAGCGCAGCTCTGGCCATTGGCCCCATTTGGGGAGTGAACCAACGGAAGGAAGGCCTTTCTCTCTGTCTCTTCCTCTCACTGTCTGTAACTCTACCTCTCAAATAAATAAATAAATCTTAAAAAAAAGAAGATATTAACTTCAAGAATGGCCATAATTGGTGAACTTCTGTGTGAAGAAGGAATTTAAGGGATATGCTAAGTATGAGGCATAAAGAAAGTAATTATGATAATAATGTATTCAGAATAAACATCATCACATTCAAAGGTCAGCCATTTTTGCTTATTTTTAAAATATGTGTTTTAACTCTGGCCTCAGAATCAGCCCTTAAGGCATTCGGATCTGGCGGAAGAGCCCATGAGAGTATAGCAGGCATGGAAAGCCAAGATATCATGGAAAAAAAAAAAAAAGACCTAAATGAATGATCTCTGTGAGTGAGATCCCAGTGGAAAGAACGGGGCCATCAAAGAAGGAGGTACCCTTCTCCGAAGGGAGGAGAGAACTTCCACTTTGACTATGACCCTATCGGAATAAGATCAAAGTCAGCGAACTCTAAAGGCTTCCATAGCCCTGGCAACTCATGACTAGAGCCTAGGGAGATTACTGACGCCATGAACAGGAGTGTCAAATTGTTAAATCAGCAACAGGAGTCACTGTGTACTTACACCCCATGTGGGATCTGTCCCTAATGTGTCGTCTAAAGCCAAGTGATGCTATAACTAGTACTGAAACAGTATTTTTATACTTTGCGTTTCTGTGTGGGCACAAACTGATGAGGTCTTTACTAATTATATACTGAAGTGATCTTCTGTATATAAAGAGAATTGGAAATGAAAAAAAAAAACAACCTGGTGTTAAAATGGAAATGGCATAGAAAATTAATTAATTTGAAAAAAAAATTATGTAGGATCTCTGTCTTTAATGTGCTGTACATTGCTATTTAATGCTATAATTAGTAATCCAATGGTAGTTTTTTCACTTGATGTTGCTATATGGGCAAAATGTTGAAATCTTTACCTAATATATACTAAACTGATCTTCTGTATATAAAGAGAATTGAAAATGAATCTTTACATGAATGGAAGGGGAAAGGGAGCGGGAGGGGGGAGGGTTGCGGGCGGGAGGGAGGTTATGGGAGGGGGGAAGCCATTGTAACCCATAGGCTATACTTTGGAAATTTATATTCATTAAATAAAAGTTTAATAAAAAAATTTTAAAAAAGTGTATTTTGAAAAAAAAATATGTGTTTTAATCATCTTTGTGAGAAGATAAAAGGATTGGGTCACATTGAGAACTAATGTGCACTTACAGCTACTCAAAAATGACAAAATTGTCTAAAGCAAAATTGCTTAACTTTTGGGAGTTGAAAGATACCTTTGAAAATCTAAGGAAAGTTATAGACTCTCTCAGATATGTCCTCCTTGACAAATTTGACATCACTAATTCCCAAGAGCACAACCATGGATTCCTACAAGTCCTTGTTAATATACATTCATTTGGAGGGCAACAAATATACTTTGTACCACCAGGAAATAATCTAATACATCAATTAATGTTAACAATTTTCCATCTCTAGACAGAAAACAACTATTTTGATAAGTTGACACATTTATGATTCATGAACAATATTCATTTAACAAATTCACTTAAAATACATTTTTAGCAAAGTGGATTAGTTTTCTATGTTTGCTGCTTTATCAGAAGTGATAAATAAAATAGATGTAGGGGGCAAGCATTTGGTGCAGGGGTTTACGATTAATGTGTTCCCTGGGAGGCAGCTGGTGATAGCTAAGTGCTTGCATTCCTGCCACCCACATGCGGGACCTGAATTACTGAGTTTTGGGCTTCTGCCTTCAGCCTGGCCCACTACTCCCCACCCCTACCCCATTGTTGCAGGAATTTGAGGAAGTGAACCAGTGGGTAGGAGGACTCTCTCTCTTTCTCTCTAACTTTCAAATGAGTAAAATAAATCATGTGTGCAAGTTACTGGGAAAGAATGGATGGATTCGAAAAACAGAGCATTTGGCACTGCAAAAGGCCAACATCTTTAAACATACACACACACACATTCTCTCTCTCTTTCTCTATAGGTATAAATATAGATAGATATATCTCCCAAATAAAATCAGAGTCAAAATGGAAACAGACTGTGGAGTACCTAATTAAAGTGGACTCTCTCCACCAGGGAAGAGAGTCACCCCCAGGACAAGTTCACTGCTGCACGACCAGTTTGTGAGTGGAGTGAGTGTGCAGATTGCTAGCACAGAACCTCTACCTGGCAGGAAACGAGTCTAGGATTCTTTGGCCCTGGTCTCGTAAGCTGTGTATGTTGATTTGCCAGAAGGAAATATGGAACTCCGTGCTGGATTTGAAACTCCTGAGGATGCTCAAGAACACACAGCAATTAAGAAACTGCTGGAAACTAGAGGGCCTCTCTGGTGATCACAGACATTGGCAGCAGATTTCAGTAGTGAGACAAGCCAAACTTAATCAGCCTTGGGAAAGGAAAAGAGGCACTGAGACACTAATCACCAAAGCTGAAAAAATTAGACAGGCAAAGACTCACCAAGCAAGTAAACACATTAGGTTTTCTGCATTTGATTGAAATTCCTTACAATTCACCTCTTAATATTTCACTGGATGCTTGAGGTACTCTTAGGAAATCCATTCTTCTTATGTTAGTCTGTGTCATCAATGTTTTTCTAAAAGCTACATTTAATTAAAAGAAAAATTTTGTTCCTCAATTTGTAAGACTTTTTTTGAGAGAAGTATATTATATAGCAATGTTTTTAAACATTTTACTTGTTGAAATGATCTGATGTGTCAACCTCAAGTGATTTCGTAAATATTTTTGTTTTGAACATTATAAAAAAAATATAGAAAATAGCTTTAGGCACCAGGATAGCTAGAGGTTTATGCACACAGATGTAAGCAAGCACCAGACCTTCTGCACTGGGCCTCTGAGGTCTTTGATGGAACAGGCTCGGCCTCAGTGGAGCTGGTCTGATTGTTGAGTCTGGGCTATTGGGGGAGGCAACACTGCCTCCCACAATACTTCACTGGCCTCTTAAAGTGCTGTTACACTGAGCATTCAAATCACCTCTTTGGATGAAGTTCCTGGGATAGTTAAAGACAGAGCTACATTTCCTTAAAGGCTCTGATAAATACACTAGGAGGGTATTTATGAAGCCAGATGAAAACCAGTTATTTGATAGAAAACAATTAAAATTCTGAGTCACAGTTTGGAAGTTAAGTTAAAAAAAGAAATAAAATCAGAATCTTGAAGGCATGTCCTGCCTGCTCAGGATGGTTTGTGGGTACTGCTGATGTCCTGGGGGACTTTCCTCTTGCTTAGGAGTAGATTGTATGGAAAGAGCAGAAAGCACTGGTGAAGGTAATAGTTCTTGGAGTGTGCTACCATGGTGTTAGCAGTAATATGAGCTCAAGACCTGACAAGCAGCCAGAGATGTGGAACCCATGCGATACCATTTCGGTCTCTAGAAAGGTAGCATTCTAGATAACTCGGGCAAAAATATTACACAAGGGCAGAATTCTATCTACCTTAGCAGGGCAAGACAACTAAAAGACTTAGAAAAAGAATCACAAAACCATGTGAAAGACTCAGAGGGACAATGTAGAAGTACCTCCAGGATCACTCAGGCATGCAGTCATTCATTCCTCAAACAAATGCTTATTGACCAACTATTTTTGTTTGTTTGTTTGTTTGTTTTGACAGGCAGACTTAGACAGAGAGAGACAGACAGAGAGAAAGGTCTTCCTTCCGTTGGTTCACCCCCCAAGTGGCCGCTATGGCTGGCGCATTGCGCCAATCTGAAGCCAGGAGCCAGGTGCTTTTTCCTGGTCTCCCATGCAGGTGCAGGGCCCAAGCACTTGGGCCATCCTCCACTGCCCTCCTGGGCCACAGCAGAGAGCTGGACTGGCAGAGGAGCAACCTTTTTGATAGAAAACCTTTGTTTTATTTTATATCAAATAACTGGTTTTCCTAACCGGGACTAGAACCTGGAGTGCCGGCACCACAGGCGGAGGATTAGCCTAGTGAGCCACAGCGCCGGCCTTGACCAACTATTTTATACCAAGAGGTTTCTGGCCACTTGGGATATATAACAAAACAAAACAGATAGAAACAAAACATAAAGCTAGGGGACCGGCATTGTGGTATAGTGGGCTGGTATCTCATATGGGTGCCGGTTCAAGTCCTGGATGCTCCACTTCCAATCCAGCTCCCTGCTAATGCTCCTGGGAAGGCAGCAGAGACTATTCCAAGTGCTTGGGCCGCTACACCCACATGGGAGACCAGGAGGAAGCTCCTGGCTCCAGGCTTCGGACAACCAGTTCTGGCCATTGCATCCATTTGGGGAGTGAAATAGTGGATGGAAGATCTCTCTCTGTAACTGCTGCCTTTCAAATAAATAAATACATAAATAAATAAATCTTTTAAAAAACCTAAAAAGCTAGATTTTTTGCTTTTGTGGAGAAAGATATAAATAGGAAACATAAAAACAAGCAAATTATGTAGCATATTGGAAAGTGACAAGTGCTATGGAATGATTTTGTTTTTAAGTCAGGAGTATCTGAGTTTAAATAGAGTGATTAAAAAAGTCTTAATGAGAAGATTAACAAAGGAACAAAATCTCACAGCAAGTGAAGGAATTTGCCATGGAGCTGTTTGGATAAATAACTTTTCCAGTAAAGGGAAGAACCTAAGAAAAGAAATCTGACAAGTGTGAGGCCAGCAAAGAGGATGAGATGAAATCTGAATTACAGGGTGAGAGTAAGAAGAAACAGAATCTAAAGACTGGAGGGCCTTTGAACCACTGTACAGATTTTGGTTTGTATTTTGTGATAACTAGAAAGGTTCTGAGTAGAGGGGGGAAATGACTTGACCTACATCATTCTGGCTGCTGTAAATTGTCAAGAGCAAGAGTGAAGCAGGAGACCAGGTAAGAGGCTCCTGCAATAAACCAGAAGGAAAGACATTTCATGCACAAGCATCTTAAGAGAGTGAAAACCCCACCAAACAAAACTCAGTTCAAGCAGTGTAGGGAATTTGTCATCATCAATGTGCGAGTTGCAGATTTTGAGGTGGTATTGAGAGTTCAATCCTCTTTTTAAGTTACAGATTCCCAGCTGGATTTCATGGAAAAATAAAAATCACTTCTTATAAAACTTAATTTAATATATCCCCTAGAGTTTTCTAAGTACTGGGAAGTTGTCAAACATTCAAGCACTTTAAAATAAAATATATTAAATTTATATTCACTAAAACTAATATCTTATTAAATTATATAGTAATTAACATTAAAGTATTATTGAGTAATAAAATACTCTCCAATGATTACAATTAATTAGATTTGCAAATAAAATAATAAATACAGTAGTCCTCTCTTATCTGTGTTTTACATACTCACATTAACTGTGGTCAAAATATATTAATATTTGTTTTGACTCTTTCAACAGAGAGTGACAGGCCATATTCATGTACCTTAAATTTCTTTTTTTATTTGGGAGGCAGAGATATACTGAGAGACAAACACACAGAGAGAGCTTACATCTACTGGTACACTTCCCAAATGCCTGCAGTGACCAGGGTTGGTCCAGGCCAAAACCAGGAGCCAAGACCCATGCATGTCTCCCACATGGGTAGCAGAAACCCAATAACCTGAGCCATCACCATTGCCTCCCAGGATCTGCATTAGCAGCAAGCTAGAATCAGGAGCCGGAGGCTGGCATCAAACGCAGGCACTCCAATATAGGGATGCAGGCGTCGTAACAGCTAAAATGCCCATCCCTACTTAAGTGTAGTTACAGTATATTGCTATAATTATTCTATTTTATTATTGTTATTTATCTCCTATTGTGTCTCATTTATAAATTTAACTGTATCTTAGGGATGCATGCATACAGAAAAAGCAGTACAAAGTAACACCTTGACAGTACAGACTCCATTTTGGAGCACCTGAGACTCCATCCTGAGAAAGTTCCCCCTCCACCACCCCACTGAGACTCTGGTCTAGAACTGTAACCTAAAACACTCAGACAATAGCAGTCCACTACATCACACTTGGCAACCTGCATCACACTTGGCAAAGCATAGAAACCCCCTAGCATGATCGCTCAAGCTTAGAAATGGATAGGGTGCACCCAGGTTAATGGTAAGATCGTAATTTGTCTATGTCCCACATATGATTTAGGCCAATTCCTGGATTATTGTCAAGATTATAACTGGAATTGTTAAGATTATAATTGATACTAGCTTTGCATAGGCTTTAGGTCAGCTTGACCTGTGAGAATAAAGGGAGACTGCTCTATATGGAAAGCTCAAGAAAAACCTAGGTTTTCATGTGGACGCTAATGAATCCAATAATAGTGCACAAAACCAGTTATCCCCAATAAGTGCTTTGAGGTATGTGTATGTGCACAAAAGTTGCCCCTAAGAGCAGCAACATTTACCTTGATCTGTATTATTTTATAAAGACATAGTAACACATTTTGTTGCCTGTTAATATCTTCATCCCAAGTGAATAAACCAACCCCTAGCTCTCAGAGTTCCTCAAAGCTCTTGGAACATCATTCCCCACCCTCCATATGCTCACTTCCTACAGATCTTCAGGTTCTAATGCAAACCTTCCCTGAACCCCAGTTTCAGTAAAACTCTTAAGTCTACCAAGAATCCACTCAATTCATTAACACAATTATATGTAATTATTTGATTGAGATCCAGCTTCCTCACTAAACTGTTAGATGCCTGAGGACAGGGATAGGCTAGTGGCGTTCTCCATGAAATCTAAGATGAACACAGTGTCAGGGGTGTGGCCTGGACTTACGCAGACATTTGTGGATGAGCAATTTTCAGAGCTTAGCCCTTCTTTGGATGGGAATTCTCCATTGTATGTACACTCTGCTACAACATACCTCCTCCCTCTCCCTACCTCCGGCAGCCTGGGCACACACAGCAGGTAAACAGGCCAGCCATTCATACGCCCCCATACTAGATATCATCCTTTGACTGGCAATTCAAAGAGGAAGAGAAGGTTGAGAAATGGTAGTGCCCTGACAGTCGACTGCATAGGTCCAATGGCTGTGGTTGGCTATTGCCAGTGGAATTGTCCTGACCAGAAGTTGTGCTGTGGCAGTAACTCTCTGGCCTATTTTCAAAGTCTGGTTCTACAGTGATTCTCTGAATGATATGTTGTTCTTATAAAACATTTCTTTCCTCCTTAAGTCTGAGTGGATTTTCTGTTAGCATCAAAAACTTTGGTTGATTTAAGTTTATAGGTATTTTAAATATTTTTTAAAATATGTGTGTACATATTCTATATACAGTCATGCATAACTTAATGGCAACAATATGCTCCAGGAAATGTATCAGTTGAATCTGTCATTGTGTGAACATCACAGAGTGTACTTACATAAATGTCAATGGTGTAGCCTACTACCTCAGCTATATGGTATAGCATTATGTGGTACATGACTCTATATTAAAAGACATACACAGACAGAATATGGAGAGAGAGAGAGAGAGAGAGAGAGAGAGAAGAAGAAGAAGAAGAAGGAGGAGGAGGAGGAGGAGGAGGAGGAGGAGGAGGAGGAGAAAGAAGGGAGGGAGGGAGAAAGGAAAGGGAGGAGAGACAAAGAAAATGAAAGAGAGCCTGGAAACATGAAGCCACTGTTATAAGATGCAAAGCGCTGGACTCTGTTTTAGCAACATGTGAGTGCTGAAGCAGAGGCCTTTTTAGGTTGGAAAGCAATGGTTATTCAGGCATGATCATGATTTTGATTTAAACTAGTGTGAAATATGAGAAACAGGGATGACTTGGAGAACTATATATTATTTTAGGTGGGGTGTCCACATGGCTAAAATATTATTTATTCATATTCTGAGAAAGTAATTTCTTTTTCCAATGTCTTTTAATCTCTCTGAAACTACCAAGGACACGGTGTTAGATTGGTGTCTCTTAAATACTTATCAACAGTGGCTACTCTTTCTTTTTAACAAAGAGAAGGCAACCTTGGACTCAAAGCATTCACAGACAACAGTCTCTTGTTAGAATTTCATTATACTTTTGTTTTTGCTGTGTTTGGTTTTCTGGTTATCTCTTCCTATTTATAGAAATTCATGCTAATTTCTCATGTATAGTCATGAAGCAAGTTTTTCTAAATAAATTTCTTTTAGTTAAAGGAGTGAATCAATTTCAAAATACTGAGTAGATAATAGCACAGATGGGACATAAGGCAAAAATTCTGAGGATGTTTGTCTACAGTTGAGAACATGCTAGATGGATGGGTCATCCATTAGTTAGTGCCACAGATGCAGAATGCCAACCGCTGAAAACAGGCTGTTGACACATCAACAGCAGTATCCTCCAGACACATTTCTGAAGGCACACAGGTGTGTGGTGGAAAAATCATTTACTCCATGGAAACCCAAGACCCTGGACAGCGGAAGAGGAAGAGGGGACAGTTGTTGCCAAAGCGGGACTAGAAACCAAATAGGTTACAAAGATAAGGCAAGGTCAGTGAGCCCTTTCTTGAGGAATAATCCACCAAAACCAGAATGATTATTGAATCAAATCCTTTCTTCCTCAATCAGAAAAGGGGTGGTTTTCTTATGCACAAAGGCAGCAAATGGCAACTTTCTGAGCGATAGAAAGTGATAGGTCAGTATTGCCTTTCTTGGTTTTGAAGTAACATGCTCTGTAATTATATGCTAAAGTTTAAACTTTTTATTTTATTTTAGTGGTTCATTTAAGTTTCCTCAACTCAATGATTCTCAATTAAGGAGACAATTTTTCCCCCCAGACTACTTGCATGTTAAAGATTCTAGAATGTTCCATGAGGGAAGAGTGGGAGAGGGATACCAGCTCTCTCTCATCTCCCACTCAGCTAAAGCTACCATTTTATTGAGAGTGTACCATACTCCTCTGGAGGAGACAAACGAGGAAAGATTCAGAACTACTTCTTTAGTGACAGCTACAAAGTCAACTGTCTTCCATGGGACCACAGCACAGGTATACAAGTGGTACAGAAAAGGAGGACATTTGTTTACTTTTCAGCATCATTAATGGATGGGGAAAAGTTATGGTTTAGGAAGAACTGTTCTCAGCTCCGTAACAATTCATAAAATAGCCATGTTAGAGGTTATAGGGCGTCTTCATGAAAGGGAAAGAGGTCAAAGGCCTTATACCATAAACCAATGAGGACTCTCTGAAAACTTTAAAAGAAGTATGATATGAATAATAAAAAACCTTGTAAGAGCACATACCTCAACCATGGATCCTAGGTAATTTAGGTAGAATCATAAAAGGAGTTACCCCTCAAAACAGCTTTTTAGGCACAAAGCTTCATTTCAGCAAAGAATGGATGTTTTCTGTTACAGAGAGGCAGTCTTTCTTTTCCTCCCTGCCTTCCTCTGTCCCTTCCATCCTGCCTTTCTTTTCCCCTCTGACTTCCTCTTTTCTAAGTTCTTGCCTCCCTCCCAACCCACAGCCACTAAGGGTGATGAGGTTTACAGGGCATCACTGGTTTTCACACTGCTTTTTTCCAAAGATTCATGACTGTGCTGGGGCAAAGCTGGCAAACCAAGACCCACTTTCATCTCATAGTGGTGGTTAAGGGTACAGATTCTTCAGTTGACCGTGATATTGCAAATTCTGGCCTTTTCACTTCTAACATTGCATAACATCGAGCAAATAGCTTCATTTGTATGTGTGCCTTCCCTGCATCTTGTGGGGATTCAATGGATGAGTATATGCTAAGTTCTGAGAACAGTGCCCCACATAATTAAAACAATGTAATTGTTAGCTTTACATATTTGGCCTTATCCATAAGTGTTTCTTTGACAAAAGAGTTCTACTGCCTGCCCCCTAAAATCTGAAAATAATTTTGCTACTATTGCAGATGTTTGTAGTCATTATTTAAATGAGGATACCATATCATTTTACTCATACTTTTCATCTGTTTTCTCTTTTCCATCTCAAAATAGCTTCATTCTTCAGAATATAGTACATTGCTTCCCCATAATACGCTAGGTCACATCATTTTTGCTTCTTTTTCCAACCGTTCTGTGATTCACTGGCTTCTCGTAGACTCCTCTCATTAGCATCCCAACATCAGAAAGCAAACTTTATCTTTTACCCAGAAGCAAACGTGAATTCTTCCCAATGAGTGATCTTACTCAGCTTCAATTTCTTGCTCTCCAACCTTACCCTTTCCCAATATATTTTAGAATTTTAAACAGGATGATCTTGAGCTCCTACCATGAGACCCACACCCCTTTTAAAAGACTCTTAAGGGGGCCAGGGCTGTGACATAGCTGGTAAAGCCCTGGCCTGCAGCGCTGGCATCCCATATGGGTGCCTTTTGAGTCCCAGCTGCTCCACTTCTGATCCAGCTCTCTGCTGTGGCCTGGGAAAATAGTAGAGGAAGGCCCAAGTCCTTGGGCCTCTGTGCCCATGTGGGAAACCTGGAAGAAGCTCCTGGTTCCTGGCTTCAGATTGGCCCAGCTCCGGCCATTGCAGCCATTTGGAGAGTAAACCAGTGGATGGAAGACTTTTCTCTGTCTCTTTGTCTCTCTGCCTCTGCCTCTCGTAACTCTGCCTTTCAAATAAATAAATAAATCTTAAAAAAAAAAAAGTATTCTTGACATTCTGCCACCTGTTAAGTCTTTGAAGAGAGGATGTCTTTGGGCTCCACTTTTCCCACCACACAGTGGACTTCTGAAACTAGTATATTCATTTCTTCATTCATTCACTAAAGCTTTTTTTGAGTCTCTCTATAGTTTCAGGCCTTGTGCTGGGTTTGAGGAATTATAGGTTTAATGCCAGGTTGTTAAATCACAGGACAGTACACAGTGTGTGAGGGCTAGCGTCAGGCTCACACCCAGAGTGTTGGCCAGGAGGGTGGCTCACCCAGACTAGACATCATGGGTCAGGAGAGGCTTCCTGATCTGGATCTTCAGGTTTCAGCTTGAAGATACAGGGAAAGTTCTAGGCAGAGGCCAGACCAGGGCAGCTGTGAAAGCAGTGAACTTTGTGGAAATGTCAGTTCTGTTCAGTAGGGGTGAGACGTCAGAGAAATTAGCAATGGCTGCGTCTTGAAGGGTGCTGTGGGCTGTGCAAAAGCATTTCATTGTGGAGGCCACCAGGAACCCCTGGAGAGGTTTCATGAAGAAGGTGGTAAGAGCACATTTTAGTCTGCAGTGGCAGCATGGAGAATGAAGTCCTGCAATTAGCCCAGGGGAAATAAGAAAGCAGGGTCTCTCCGAGGGACGGAAACACGCCCCCGTGCCGAAATGTGCTCTCCGTCTTGGTGGCAGCAGCCACTGGCTGAATGGCTGAGGAGCCCTTGAAGTACAATCGCTGCTGCTTCATCCACGTTTTCTTCATGGCCTGCACTCCCTTACCTGGGTTTAAGTAGTCTAGGTTGTTTTATCATTTTTTCCTTCTGCCCTGTTTTTAACCTTTTCACTTCCCTTGGTCTTTTCTGTAATTATTCTTCCAATGATTATTGATTTAAATTTGTCAAGAAGTGTAACAGGTTAAATTTGTGTGTGTGTGTGTGTTTGAGAGAGAAAGAGAGAACGAGCGAGCAAGCAAGAGAGAGAGAGAGAGAGAGATTTAACACCAGGTTTCCAGTTTGGTAACTTTTAATATGCAGATAAAAGTGTATTCCATGAAATTTCATCTATCTATACCTATACCATGTTTATCACAAAGGAAATTTCCAAGTGCGCTTTTTTGGTGGGTGAGCTCCTCACAATTAAGTCACTATACACATTACCCAAAGGGTTGAGAAGGACCTATAATTAAATTTTGGTCAACTATTTGATCAATCAGCAGACCTGCCAAGAGAGTTTCTCACGTAGAAAGACTAAAAAGAGAAATGCTTTTTTGAGGCCATTTTTTTTATTATTATTACCACAGAGCAAACAACTCCGTTCTTGGGTTGCCATTCATCTTACTCATATCTGAAGAGAAACTAAGATTCGGGGAAGACCAGGAGTACGCAAAGTGCAGGGCAGGAGCTCACTGCCATCGCCTAAAGCTGTTCTGTTACCTTCTGCGCTGGGACGAGCCAAGGCTCCGGCAGCTGCGCCTTCCCGGGAGCGCGCGCACCCCGCCGGCCCCCCGCCCCACCTCTGCAGGGGCCCTGGGCCCCTCTCCCCTCCCGGACACTCACAGAGTCAGCGTGCTGGACGGCAGGCTGGGGATGCGGTGGATGTCTTTGCAGGTGACTCTGAAGTCGTCCTCCTGGTGGCACTCGCACGTCGGAGCCGGGCATTCCCTTCCCCGCGGGCTGCTGGGCAGGGCGAGCAGCAGCGCGAGCTGCAGCAGGGGCTGCGGCCTCATTTTCCGAGGGCCCCCGGGGCTCCCTCTTCACTCGTGCGCTATCCTCGCATTCTCAGTCCTCCGCGCCCCGCGAGTTGGGGAGCTGGGAAGGGGGAGGGCGGGTTCGCAGGGGCTGTGACCTCACCGCCGGAGAGGAGCTGGAGAGGGGAAGAAGAGGCTCTTCAGCGCTCCGCGTGCCTGGGCAGCTCTCCACCCAACAAGCTTCTGCGCTTCGCTGGCCCTGGCCGGAGCCAGTCCGCCCGCTCTGTGCGTCCCGATACCCAACACCGGTCCGGGCGGTCCCCTCTGTTCCAGCCCGCCCCACGCGTTCCTCTGCTTAGTTCTCTCCAAAGCCTGATTCAGCCTTTCCTGTTCCCTGTCTCTAAACCCTAAGAACCGCCTTTGCCCAAGGGTGGCCTCGTCCTAAAAGCGCCACCCGCCCGGGAGTCACCTGCACGCGCAGTGGAACTGTCCCGGGGGCGCATCAACGTCCCGCAGAACTTCAGCTCCTGCCGTCCGAGGCGGCCGCGCAGCCCTGGCCAACCTGGGGGCCGGCCAACTGCGACGCGGGGCACCGCTGGCGGGTCCTCTTTGCTCCTCAACTTCAGCGGCTACCTGGACTGCTCAGGGCCGGAGAACCGCTGGCCTGTCCCACACGCAGCCGGCGGGCTTCGCGAGCGAGTCAGCTGGGCTCTGGCGCCACCTGCTGTGCAGGACCCGGGCCGCAGAAGCAGCGCCTGGTACCTCGAGTGCATCAAGGTGTGTCCAGGAATTTTATTGAGCCATATTTTCCCCCGAGGTGGGACGAACAAGAACATTTAAGTGACACACTATTAGCTACTTGTTCTTTACATAGAACCCAAAAAGATAATTAAATCGGCAGGCTTTTCGCCCAGTGCTTAAGAGGCAGGCTAGGACACTCCTATCCCGTTATCTGCTGCCCCACTTCCAGCTTCCTGGTAATGCACACCCTGGGATGCAGCAGGTGATGCTCAAGTGCTTTGGTCCCTGTCACTCACTTGGGAGACCCGGATTGAGGTTCTGACTCCTGGCTTCACCAAATGTGGACATCTGGGAAGTAAATCTCTCTCTCTCTTTCAAACAGTTTTTTTTTTTAACTTTTATTTAATGAATATAAATTCCCATTGTACAGCTTATGGATTACAATGGCTTCCCCCTCCCATAACTTCCCTCCCACCCACAACCTTCCCCTCTCCCGCTCCCTCTCCCCTTCCATTTGCATCAAGATTCAAACAGTTTTTTAAAAGGTAATTACAACAGTAAATCTGTAATTTGCTTCTTAAGAGGTTCCAATTGTTTGATAACTTCTCTTGATGTTACAGGAATATCAACTCCTTACTTGATGGCATTATTCCTTTCATGTGAACCTTCAGGACAAGGAGAAAGCTATGGTGATGGAGACCAAAATAAAGACTTTAGAGATTGACTTGAAAAACACAGGCAGGAACATACAGGAATTCTATGTTTTAATTAGGTTGACACTTGTAAAAATTCATCAGACTATTTAAAGCATGTGCATTCCAATGATTAGAGAGGCTTTGTTTGTAATCATTGCAATCTGGAAGCTAAGTAAATGTTCCTCAACTAGGTAATAGACAAACACTGATACAGCCACAGGATGAAATACCACTCTAGTAAGAATGAGTGAACTGTTGATACCTCCACATGCTCACATCATGAATGCATAATGTTAGGTGAACGAAGTCAAACTCCACAAATTACGTATTTATATCTAATCATTCATAGAAATGATCTTGTTTATTTGACATTCTCAGAAAAACAAAACTATGGGGGACAGGAAACAGATGAGTATTTGCAAAGGTTGGGGGTTCAGAGGAGAGGTTGATTGCAAACAAACGCTAGGGAACTTTCTAGATGATGACACTGTTGTAAATCTTGATTGTGGTGCTAATTCTATGGTAGAAGCTGATCATGGTGATTACTTTTTGAATGCTAAAACTACCTTGCATGCATTGTATGAGTAAGTAAGCCCCACCTGGTCATAATGTGTTTATAATTTTATATACATATAATATCTCCTAGGATTAAATCTGCTGAAATGCTGTTTGGAAGTTTTTCCTAGATAATAACAAGGAGTGGTCTGTTAATTAATTAATTTAGTTTTGACATCAAGGTAATTAATTCCTTCATCACAAAATTAGTTGGGAATACTCCCTCCTCTAGAGTTTGTGTAGAAGAGGCATTTTTATTTCTCTAATTATTTGGTAGAAGCTGTCTGGACCTTGAGTTTTCCTTTTTTTGGAATGTCTGCAATTTCAGTATCTAAAAATAGATGTAGGGCTAGTCTGGCTTTTCATTCCTGAAGCAGGACCCTTCTGAGTACTCTACCCGGAGGCCCATGAATTAGGAGGCATTTCAGACTGACTGATGGCAACAGTCACTATTCCCCGGGCTGTGTGAGCTAATGCTGTTTTCCTTCTTGTTAGATGCTTCCTTCTTCCAGCCTGTTTCATCACATGGGTGTAATGGTTAGTATTCTGCTGCATATTCAGCAGAGACTCCTTGTAATTGTCTGGAGTTTTTCACTCTGCATAATTCTCTTCTCTCCTATAGAGTCTATCCCACAAACTCCAGATCCCTTCATCTTCCCAAACTCCCAGCTTTATCTCCTCAGCCCAGAGCTGGGCTCTGCCTGGGTTCCTTCTCTTTGCACCATGACCTGGAAACTCTCCCAAGGACTTAAATATGGCAATCATAAGGCTTGCCTTATTTGCTTCCTGTCTCTCAGGGATCACCACCCTACCTTGTGTGACATCTACTCTCTTGGAAAGTATTGTGTCATATATTTACATTTTTGGGGGGGAAGGACTTTGGTTTCAGTGAAAAAGTAAATCTGATCTCTGTTACCATGTATTTGCTGGGAACAAAAATTATATGATGAAATCTGTAGTATTGCAAATCATTTCAACAGCATGAGATTAGCTTAGTGAAGATCATAATGTAGATAATATCTCCTATGCCTACCAGTTTCAATTAAGTAAATTGGAACAAGACTTCAAGACAATCATGTTCTAATAGCCTATTCAGCAAACAGGTAAGAAAACTAAGCAGGCAGTTTTCTTTCCTAGCATAATTTTTTAACTGGGGAAGAAAAACACTTGAAATGGATGATAAATCAATTTAAATAAAAAGTATTTGTACTCATATCCATTGATCCCCCCCACTCCTCCCTAAACACCCTTTTAAATGTAACCAATGAATGAGAATTGCTATATAATGACATTTTCCTCATTGCAAAAGAATCATTAATATGATCCAATTACCAGAAATTAGTATTTGACAATTAATTCATTGGAGTGTTTCATCTTTTTTTTAAAAAGGTGTGTATTAGAGAAGCACAACGTTTACATTAATTAGCTACAATGGAAATGTTGTCCAAGTTTAGTTCAATACATTAATATTTGTATATTTTGACCTGAGTGCATAGAAATTGCTGTGTTTCCTATTTGGAATGCTCTTCCTCATGATAGCAATCCATAATTAGTAAGTGTATGGCTGAAACAAGTGCTACGGAATCAACAGTGCTTCTACACAGTGAATGGCTGGAGATGATTCTTTGAGTTGTGAGTATTATCATCATTGCAGCATTTTGCCTTTTGTTTGGGCTTTTCTTAGAATTGTATTTAGTTTGAAAACTTGATGTCAAAAGAGTGAACAACCACTTAGGATTGTTTCCTGTTGGTATAAAGACAGTGGCTTTCACTACTACCTTGGCTTAGAGATAAAATTTGAGTCATTCTGTTCAGTCTCAACAAATTGGGATATTAGAGATTTCTCTTTTATCTTACCTATAGTACAGTACTTGGAGTCTTGGTGTACAATCTTTTTTGTTATGACTTGTAATTGTCCTGTTTTATTTTATGTGATCTACCTAGCCATCTGCAGTGGTTAGATAAAACCTACAAAGCCTAGTGACACAGCGAAGGTACAATCATTTTGCTGCACTGTTCACTAAATGGCTTGGTCTACTTGCTATATTTGAATAGCAAAGACTGGATGATTTATAAGTAATATAGGTTAATTTTTATCTCATTATCTAGAAGGCTGTGAAGTCCAAAAGCATGGCATTAGTATCTACTCATTGTCTAGTTTGGGCCTCATGGCAGAATTCATTGTGTGGGGAGACAGCAGACATGTTAGTTTAGGCTTCTAAGCTGGCATCATGGCACAGTGGGTTAAGCCACAGCCTGTGAGACCAGTACCCCATATGAGCACTGATTCAAATTCCAGCTGCTCCACTTCTAACCCAGCTTCCAAGTACTTGGGTCCCTGCCAGCCACTTGGGAAACCTGGATGGAGTTCCTGGCTGCTGATAGTTGCAGCCATTTGAGGAGTAACCAATGGGTGGAGGATTTCTCTGTCTCTCCCCCGTTCTCTGTAACTCTGCCTTTCACATAAATAAATTCTTTTTTAGAAAAACCTCATGGGGACCCTACCCCCTTTGATCTCATATCGTCCTAATCATCTCCCAAAGGCTCTACCTCCAAATATCAGTAATGTATGAATTTGGGGATTAAGGTTCCAACACATAAACTTTTGGAGGACACCTTCAAATCATAACACAGGCAAAAAGTAAGCTGCTTTTGCAGGCACATCATACCCTGATGCCAATGGGCAGGACAGCTGTGCTCAGTCTATGAATGGTGCTTGCTTGATTAGAGCCTTGACTCTGTATAGATATGGACTTTATCCCTACACCTGCAGGTCTGACCCCCAACTTCCTATCCCCCACTCCAGAAGCCCTTACTCCCCTGTTTCTAATCACATTTCCAGTCAGGAATCTTAATGCAGGAACTTTTGCTTACATGATGACGCCTCTATGGTAACAGAACTGGCCTCATGGATGTGTGACCAGTGCAATCACATGAGGCCCTATATTCAGAAGGGCCAGGTGCTTGGTTTAATGCTGTGCTGTTGCCATTTTGACATTCTTAAATCTGTTATGAACAAGGGTCTCACATTTTCATTTTTCAATGGCCCCACACATCCTATGGCAGCCCTGTCTGAGTCTTTATGTTTAATGCCCAAAACCCAGAAGGAGATGACTTCTTTTTTTCTCTTCTTCCATTGCCTCCTTTCCCTTTCTACCTTTGTAGGAGACTGCTTAGCAGGTGAAAATGGAAGAGGAGGAGAGCCAAGGAGAAAAAAAGTGAATATTTGTGGATCATTTGGGTTAGTACTTCAGATACATTTTTCTGTCACTGGACAGAATTCATCTATTATCATTGCTTCACGGTAGTATGAGTTTGCAGGGTATTGATGAAGCACACTTTTTGTCACTTCTGCTTGAAATAGCATGACCGCTATCAGCAACACAGTACCTTTGTATATGGCAGTTGTCTTCCCTTCTGTACTCTCACCCTTTCTAGATGAGGTGGGTTATCACAATCATGTCAGTGCTTAGAATAGCTCCACTCCAGAGTCTCTGTAAGGATTATCCTGTCTAGGTGTTTAATGTTTGGTATGACTCAAGTGTTTCTAATGAAACTACTCTAGAAAGTAGATGTGAAATTAGTACCTTAGATCTTAAAAGTTGGACAGTTAAGTTTCACCAGTGAAATCATAGTTAAGACTCCTTGGATTTCAGTCAATGGAACTTGAGCTTCAAAAGAGAAATCATTAGAAGGCAGCAAATACATTTTTTGTTCTAAGGATCTAGACAGAAGAATGAAGTCTAAATTTTTGTGGAATTAATATTTTAAGTATCACAGTATAGATCAGCTAACACTGAGAATTTACTAGGGGCTAGGCCCTGGACTGAGTACTTCACACATTAATTTATTCTATCATCAGAACACCTCAACACATGAGGGACTATACTTAGTGTCCACATTTATAAGAGGAATGATTAAATAAGTAGCTTAGGATACTAGCTGATGGATATTACAGCTAAGGTTTGAATCCAAATGGTCTTGGTTAAAGCTGTGTATTTAACTACCTCCAGATACCTTTAGCATACGATAGAAAACAGGTGTGTACAAGAAAAACAAGTGAGAATGATAAGGGACTGAAGTCAGGAATTTGGAAGTTGTCAGGAATGAGGGATGTAGTCTCATAGACTTTGGTGAATGCATAGTCTACTCTTGGTGCTTTACTCATTATTTCTCTCTGTCTCTCTTCTGTCTTCCTCTCTCTTCCTCTCCCTCCTATCAACCCTCCTTCCTCCCTTCCCCCACTTCCTGCTTCCTTCCTTTCACCTCTCCCTCTTTCTCTCCTCTCCAAATTAGATTTTTCACGTTCTTCAGGAATATAGATGAACATAGCCATCTTACAGCAACAACCTCACAGTTTTTAACTGCAACCCAAAATAATTCAGGTAGCAAATTGGAAACTTGAGTCCCGATTTTAAACTCCCAGGTGCTAAGGAATCTGATTGGCTAAAATTGTTTCAGGTGTTCTACTTGTCTAATAAACCATGATTAGAGGAGTAGGGGCTTTCTATAATATAAGTAAAGCTGTAGGAGCTCAATGCTGTAGGTAGAGTCCTTCTCAGTTGAGGGCAATGTGGTTGAGGTGTGTGAAAAATAGCTGCCCCATCTACCTCTGTTAAAGTCTGGTGCAGTGGGAAGTGACTGGTGACACTAATCCTGAAAGATGCAGTCTGGGTGATACCACTTGTTATGCACTGAATTATATCCTCACGAATCCATTTGTTGAAACCCTTACTCATGTGCTTATATTTGGAGGGAAGGCCGTCAAGGAGGTAAATAAGGTTAAATGAAGTGATAAAACTGGAGCCCTAAATTCAGAATAACTGGAGTCTTTCTAAGAAGAGAGACAACTCTGCTTACATAGAGAAAAGGCCATTTGAGCAATGAGAGAGAGAAGTTGGATATTTGCAAGTCTAGGAGAGAGGCCTCAGGAGAACTCTAAAAGCTGATCTTGAATTTTGGATTTCCAGCTTTCAGAACTGTGAGGAATAAATTTCTGTTGCTTAAGCCACCTCTTCTGTGGTATTTTGTTATGGCCGTCCTAGTAAACTAATAGGTCACATAACTTCCATATGCACCTATTTACATGTTTGCAAAAGAAAGGTACTGCAAATGGAAATCCTTGAGGGTTTCTTAAACCGAAAATTCAGATGACACACCTTAACTGTGGTGTTAGGATCGAATGACATGCACCTGCTATATTAGCTGAAAGTGGTAGATATCAGTTAAGTGTTATATGACAATTTTATATAAAATTGATTTTGATGGCTTAAATTTATTTTGTTGAATAAGTAAAGGAAAAAGATTCTAAGACTTCTTCATTGCATTTTTTTTTCTGAAAGTCAGATCTGTTGATTGAGTTACCTTATAATAAACAGTTGCCATGAATTTAATGTTTTTAAAAATTTCTTGGTCATAATGAACTCAAATCTGATTTTGGCCTTTGGTTCTAGTTGTCTCTTCTGGTTTACGTTTGTTTAGTTAATATCACTTTAAAAATGGGGGGGTGTCTCTAGAATTGGATCAAACTCTTTCAAGATGTTTGGACCAGCAGATTATGGTTACATTAGCTTTTTTAGTCGTCATTTTTCCACAGTTGATCAAATATAATTTCCTTAGGAAGTTTATGTATCATGCTTTTCCATAGAAACCTATGCAATGTTCTATTATCCAACTTTGCAATAACTTATTTGTTGGTCTGTTTTTTTACTTGACTATGCTGAGCAACTTGTGGGCAAGCACTATGTTGTTTATTTCCTCGTTATCATTGCTTGTTCAGCGTCTAAACCAAAGTCTGAATTCTAGAAAGATCCAGCATATGATGCAGAATTAGGTGAACAATTTAATTGTTTTGAAAAAATTAAAATGTTAACAAACAGATTATTATGCTTTTGCATGCATACGGGGGAAATTTTATAGCTATTCTGAATTCTCTTAATTTCTCTCAGGTGGAGTGTATTCTTGAGTTACAATTTTGAGCAAGCAACTTGAAGACAGATGCAATATGTAGGTAGGTCTTTAGAATACTTATGTTCAGTCCATATAAGGAAATAGCCTTTACCTCTCAGTGTAACAGAAAAAAATATTTGATAGTTTTGCCGCAGCAAATTTGTGTACTGACTACTTGGGTTGTGAAAGAGAGAGGGAGGGAAGAATAGAAGGGAGGCAGAGGGAGAAGTTTGAGGGAGAGATGAAAAGGAAAAATTTTGGAAGTTCAGGTTCCTTTGTCTAAAGGGCTAAAAAAGGAGGACCAGTTGGGCAGTGGTCATTTCAGTACAGAATTGATGGAATAGGGAACCTGTGTCATGTACATGATCTAACTCTTCTTGAGGCAGACAGGGACTATTCACAGACAAGGAAAATTTGATTTTAGCGTGGAGGAGGGTAGGATCAGTGCTGTCTTACCCTCCTGCCCAGAGTGGAGGGAGGGCGCATCTATGTTGAGGTTTTTATTCCCTCTTCCTGCCTGAGACTGACACCTCTGAGGGGAAAATATTTCTACTTTGTTGTAGAAGGAGTGAGGAGAAGACGCCATAGGCTGAAGGTAGCCGCAGTAATGAGTTGACAGCCTCATACCCTACTTTTGGTTTGCCATGAATGAGTTACATGATCTTAGGCACTTACCCTTTCTAGATCTAAAATGTTTGACTAGAGAATCTTCCCTGGTCCTTTCCAGTTCTCAGAACTTGGGAGCTTTTGGAACCTCATATTCCAGGGTTTTTCATATTTCCCTGTACTCCGCTGCATAAAATTACAAGCAGGGACAAGACAGCATTCTAATTCACTTTCTGTTTGGAATCTGCCTGTTACACAGGGCACTGGCCCTTTAAAAAAAAAATAGCGCAGGGCAAGAGGGCGCGGCCCAGGACCCTGGAGTCCGCTAATCCAGCTTCTTCCGGGAAAGTCACCTGAAGGCCACGCACATGGTTTCCTGGGACGTGTAGTTTCTCTTAGGCCACTCTCTCTTGGTATCTCGTTGCCCTTTGGAGGAGATGGACTACAATTCCCAGAGGGCTAAGCGGCAGCAGCGGGGTTCCCGCACTCTCTCAGCGGCTGGGCGGCTAGTTCAAGTTGCCATAGCGGCGAGTCTGGGGAGGGTAGAGTCGGTTGCGCCGCTGTGTTTGGTCAGTTGCACCTTCTAGGTCACTGGAAGCGGCGGGAACTGGGTAGGGCCTCGGCGATGAAAGGGCGTTAAGGACCCGGAGTCAGCCCCTGTCTCAGGTACCTGCCCTCGCCGCCCCTTGGCTTCTTCTCTACCACTTCCCTGTCTTGCTGGAGACGTTTTAAGTCCGTCTTCCTGGTGTCTCCCGCGTGGGAATACCGGCGCTTCGCGGATGTCTGGGGTGGGGCCAGGGACGGGTGGCCGGGTACGGGAGGCCCCCTCGTCGGCGCAGGTGTGCATTGTCGGGTCCTGGCCAATTTTCCGGTGAATTTGGGCTGTGTGGTGCTCCCTTGGAGGGCGCTTGCCCTGCCGCCGCCACCTGTGGAGGTTTTGCTTCCTTTTGGACTCGAATTGTGGGTCCTCCAGAGCACCGTCTGGCGTTTGCTGGCCTGTCTTGGGGTACAGCTTGGTTTCTGTGTACCTGTGATGGAGTGACAAAGTTT
Organism: Lepus europaeus; assembly: GCF_033115175.1. Lineage (NCBI taxonomy): Eukaryota > Metazoa > Chordata > Mammalia > Lagomorpha > Leporidae > Lepus > Lepus europaeus. The sequence goes on from NC_084848.1 coordinate 20,645,351, forward strand.
GCTGGGCTCGGGGATCTGGTTTCAGGGACCTGCTTGTCTCCTGTGCCAGCAAGAGAGTTAGGCCAAAGCCTAGCTGTTATCAGGCACTTCAGTGGTTTCTTAAGAACACCTGCCTTTTCAAGCACAGCTGCGTGCTTCGTTGGTTTTGATGGCCCCGGTGTCAGGCCGACCTCTGATGAAAGCTGAGGATTAACTGAAGGGTCTAGCACAGGGCGAGGGCTCAGTGTTTGTTATTTGTTTTCGTTAATTATGCAGAACAGTGTTGTCCTTCGGAAATATAATGTGGGCCACACAGGTAGTTTTAAATTTGGTAGTAGCTACATTAAAAAGAAGTGAAAGGAAACTGTTTGACTCAATGTTAATCATTTATCTAGAAGAACACATCAAAACTTAACATGTAGTACATATAAAATGTATTGATATATTTTACTTTCTTTTTAAAAGAATGTTGGTAAGTCCTGGGAAACTGGTGTGCCATTTACAGCAAATGCCCATTTCAGGTGTCCAGATTTCTCCAGCTCTGTAGCCACATGGGGCGAGGGACTTCCGTATTACATAGCACGTACTGGAAGTTTCACATTGGTGTGGAGAACTTTGGTTGTGCCAGTGACTCATCTCGTGGGGTGACGGTAGCTGCTTTGTTGGAAGAGTGACGTGTGTACCACACTTGCGTCTTTTCAGCGTGTCTTTTCTGGATCACTTCGAACTGTCTTCCAAAAGTTATTTTTGTTAACTTTTCCAGAATCTTCTCTTTTTTTTCTTGAAATGGCTTGTGTATGTATTCCCAGATTTACTTTTTATGTGGAGAACTACCAATTCTCTAGATCACTGTGTGGATTCTTACAGCCAAGTCACAAAGAGTGGAAAATATTACTGTTTATAGCTCTTTTCTGTGACCAAAGATATTTTACTTCCATTTATTTATTTGCAAAGACTAAGTATGGTATGGACTGGGCAGCTTATATTTCCTATAGGAGGGTTAAACGGGCTTAGAAATACAACTGGGCCACCAGATTCAGAAGTAACATGTTGATTTCATTACCTGACTTCATTTATCAACTGGCAGATAGGGTCAGGGACAGTAATTTTGACCTACCTTGGGCTGCACTTCACACCGAGGCAGGATTTCACCAGCCCAGTGAGTGGTTAGGCATGGATAGAAGTCACCACGAAGAATATGCAGGCCAGGCTCTGAGATGTGACCTAGTCTGGTGAGGTCACATGTGTAGCTAACCCTGGGCTCATTTTTCTTGTTATGTGATGTGCACCATAGTCTGTGCACAAGGGAGGTGATCTAATTTTTCTATTTTATTGGTGAAACAACTCAAAGCTGAGGGTGTGTTTTACCCCCTTGTTTCATTTATCTGTAGGTGGTTTGGGGAAAGTGTAGGGGCGACCCAAGATCATCTACTTGACTAGGCCTTTTGCCTTGAACCTCATGAAGAGATGATAGGAGGCAGACATGTGTGCCTCAGAAGAGCACTGAGCTCAGAGGAGAGCAACACGGAGTTTTGGGGGTGTGCTTTGTAAGTATGCTTTCTCCCCAAGTTTCTGGGATAATGTTTTTTTCATATTTATAGCAGAAAAGTGTATTCAACACATAGACTTATGGGGTCAAGAGGCCCCTTTCTAATATGTAATAGAAAAATAAAGTATGGTTGTGTATGCATGTTAGAAAAATCCAGGTGAGCAAAATAGTTGTTGAGTGCCTTTTATAAACCTAACAAAAGCAACAATGATGTACTAGTTACTGTTAGACCAGTGCTTTTTTTTAAATTTATGTATTTGAAAGGCAGAGAGAAAAGGAGAGACAAGGGGCGGGAAAAGAGAGAGAGATCCTCCATCAGCTGGTTCACTCTTCAGATGCTTGAATGGCCAGGCCGAAGTCAGGAGCCAAGAGTTTCATCTAGGTCTTCCAAGTGAGTGCAAAAGCCCACGTACTTGGGCCATCTTCCACTGCTTTCCCAGGCACATTAGCAGGGAGGTGGAACGGCTGAGACTTGAACTGGTGCCCATGTGGATGCTGATGTGGGAATGCCACAACACCAGCCCCTAGACTGGTATTTGAGAACCTCTTTTGTACCGGGCACTGTGTTAGGTATCTTTTACAGGTGTTATATTTATTTCTTTCGTTATGCTTATCTTAATTTTACAGAGGAGGCTGTTGAGGCCCAAGTATATTATTTGATTTGCCTGGGATTCTGGACTTGTAAGTATATATATATATTTATATATAAATGTTTACATACATTTATATATATTTTAGTTTATTTTCATTTTATTTGAACGACAGAGAGAGAGACAGAGGGAGGGAGATCTTCCATCCGCTTGTTCACTCACTAAATATCTACAACAACAAAGCTGCAACAGCCAGGCCAGGCCAAAATCTGGAGCCCAGAACTCTACCTGGTTCTTTCTGGCTAGACTGGAAGCAGAGTAGCCTGGACCAAAACATCTTAAGGGATACGGAACCTTTATGCCATAAGTCTGCGCCCAAAAAGGTGGTCTTTATTCCTGGGTTTTTTAACTCCAATCCCAGTCTCACCCACTGTGGGGTGGGGCTTATTGCTGTTTGTTATTGGCTTGTATTGGGATTTGATTTACACTTAGCATTTTTTTTTCCAAGATATTATGGTTCTTAGTTCTTATGTTATTATTGAGGTAAGAGTTTGTAATAAAATGAGCATGTTCAACGTGAATTGTCATTAATAATCAAGCATGTAGTGTTAGAAATTTAAATTTTGCAACACATTTAAAATCTGGATGTATTTTTATTTTGTATTTTGATAGATAAAAAAGTACTCATGTGTCTGGGAAATATGTACTGGAATCTTGACATACACTGTGTTCATGATCTATGGTATACAGAATTCTTAGGATTAAAGAATTTCAGAGGTTGGGGGTCCTAATAGGATAATATGATCTAGACACATTTTGAAATAATATAGAATATAAATATAAATTTATAAAATATAAGTATAAAATAATATGCATAATATAAATATGTAAGTATATATAAATAATATAAGAATCTAGATTCGCTATTATCCATGTAATAATAATGTCACTAGGTTGATTCTAATAGGAAATGATTTCAGTATATGAGGGGACTTCAAAAAGCTGTTGGACAGATGGGATTAAAAGATAAGCTTGTTTTGGTGTAAGTAATTATTAAAATATGTGCCTTTTTTCATAATAATTTTTGATGAACTTTCTGATGACCCCTGGTACATTGTTACTATTCTGCAGTATAGTTTTCTTTCTTGTAATGATGTAGTCACCTTGTTACCTGTCAGCATGTAAAGTTCTCTGTTGTCTCTTTTACCTGATATACTGTAGCACAGTGATTAGATACGTTTAATATATTCTTTATCAGTGCATTTGTGTCTCTCTCTTCTTAATTTACTTTTAAAGATTTTTTTTTTAAAGGCAGAGTTACAGAGAGAAAGGGAGACACAGAGAGAGAGATCTTCTATCTGTTGGTTTACTCTCCGAATGTCCCCAGAGGCCAGAGCTGGGCCAGGCTGAAGCCAGGAGCCTCGAACTCCATCTGGGTCTTGCATGGGGGTATAGGGGCCCAAGTACTTAAGCTATCTTTCACTGCTTTCTCAGTCACATTAGTAGGGAGCTGGATCAAAAGTGGAGCAGTTAGATTTGAACTGGTACCCATATGGGGCGCTGGCATTGCAGGTGGTGGCTTAACCGCCTGTGTCACAATGCTGACACCTCTTAATTTTCTTATAAGTATAAATAATTATACAATGAAATTCTTAAACCTACTTCTACATATAAGATGTAATCATATATCTTTTGTTCCTTGGATAATATTCATAAAAGTAGAATTTCTAGGTCAAATTGTATTTATATTACTTTTTTTACTTCACTTGTATTGTCAGATTGTTCCCCAGAAAAGCTTTTTTTATTTTTTATGTTAATACCCTGTGACAAAGCAGGCCCTTGCCAACCCTGTGGTGAGACCCTTTTTTCATCTGTATGAAACAGATAAGCAAGAATATTATTTTATGATCTTAATTGGCAGTTCTTTGAAATAAACTGTTTATATGTTTTTTGGGCCATTTGTATCCTGTGAATTGCCTGTTAATCTGCCCTTTGTGCCTTTTATTACTGAACTGTTCTTTTGCTTGTGTTTTTTAGAGAGCTGATTAATCTTTTGATTCCCATATACTGCAGATATTTTTACAAGTTTTTCCTTTAGATTTTTAACCTTGTTTATAGTTAAAAATTATGAATGACTCTAAGAGGCTTATCAAGTCTATATCAGATATACATGCCTTTCTGAGATTTGTATAGCCCTTAACGTAGATCTGTATATTGCTGATACTTGGAGTGTTTGGTAGTTGAGAGTATTTATGGTTATAGTAATGTATTTAGGTATTCAAAAGTCTCCCTTGTGCACATGGTTTGCCATGAAGCAGATGCTGAATGAATAAGAGTGCATGCTTGAGAATGACTATGTTAATGGATGAGTAGATGAGTGAATTTTTTTGAAAGATTTATTTATTTATGAAAGGCAGATCTACAGAGAGGCAGAAGCAGAGAGAGAGAGAAAGAGAGAGAGAGAAATTGATTGATCCTCCATCTGCTGGTTTACTTCTCAGATGGCCACAACTGCGGGAGCTGAGCCAAGCTGAAGCCCGGAACCAGGAGCTTCTTCCGTGTCTCCCACGTGGGTGCAGGGCCATCTTCTACTGCTATCCCAGGCCATAGCAGAGAGAGAGAGAACTTGGGCCATCTTCTACTGCTATCCCAGGCCATAGCAGAGAGCTGGATCAGAAGAGGAGCAGCCGGGGACTAGAACTGGCGCCCATATAGGATGTCAGCACTGCTGGTGGTGGCTTTATGTGCTATGCCACAGCGTTGGCCCCTAGATGAGTGAATTAAAGCTAAGCCCGAGCTGAGCTCTTGTGAATGAAGAGAGGCATCATGAAAGAAGTGCATTGTGACTATTATTTTAAAGGATGAATTGACAGGCAATTTTACAGATTATATAAAGAGGAGAAAGCTTGGTGAGAGTAAAGCTTTAAAATGGTAAAAGTGTGTTTGCATATGAACAGCAGTTGGTACATTGAAACAGTACAGAGAATGGGCCCAGATGATAAGGTGCCTAGGTAATTTGGAGTTTAGAGCTTGATAGTACAGATAAACAATTAGAGAAATACTGGTGGTTGCAAATGATGATCATAAATAAAATGCTTCACTATAACTCACGTAAACCTCCTAGGCTTGATTCATTTGTTAGTAATTTTAACGAATGTATTAAAATGAATTTGCAATATTTACCTTTGTTTATTATAGGAATTATCAAATATTCACATTTATACTATTTTGCAGCTCAATCCATGTTGTTTGACAACTTAAAATAATTAATCTAGGTCATTTACCACAAGAATTTCCTCATTCAATAATTTTTAAATGTGTACTTGATATTTGTAAAGCCCTACATATACTTTGAAATTTGTTTCTGGGTTAATTAGACAAGATAATCAGGAAAATTTAATTGTAAATTAATTTAAAAGTCTGTTACATGCGAGACTCTATGCTATGTGTTGAAATGAACCATGAACAAAATAGACAGACTCTCCAATGAGATTTTAGAGTCTAGTAAGGGAGACAGGCAAGTAAACAGCCAGTTAGCAATCTGCAGGCTGTGATAAGGTCATATCCACTGTAGGAACACAGCAGAGGGTACTTGGACCAGAGCTGGGGGCAGAAGTGAAGGAGGGCTTTCTGGGGGAAATTTCCTTTGAGGTAAGTCTTGAAGGAGCAATAGAAGTTAGTCAAGGGAAAGGGAGATAAAATAATGTTTGAGGCAGCAATTCCAGCATATAAGCTTGAATGTGAGATGGGTGACATCTTTGAGAAATCAAAAAACATTCCAGGGCACAAATCATTACATTTCATGGACAAGTTTAATAACTGTCATGCTACAGTCATAGAGTTTTAAGAATGCAGAAATGCAGAGGGAGGAAAGATAGTTCTGGCTGAAAACAGATGGCTTCATTGAGATTTTCTTATTTAAGCTGTGTGTGGAAGGTTGCATAGAATTTTAAGTAGGTGGCAGTAGTTAAGCAGGAATATGCTCGGCGCCGTCCTCGTCCAGCAAGAGACAGAGACCGAACACTTTGCACGGGGTTCCTTTATTGCTCGGCAAGCAGGAGATCCAGCTTCGATCTCTTCTGGGCAGGAACTTCCCTTACACCCGCGTAGCAAGGGTTTATATGCACAATACACGTCACAAATCAGGTGATAGGCTAGAAGCGCGGGGATAGGACAATCTCGTGGCAAGGCGGGAAGGAGCGAGCTAGAGCGGGAAATCTAAGGCGGGAAGGAGCGAGCAAGAGCGGGAACTCCCTGAGATGAGGAAGAACCCGGAAGCAGGGAGTCGGCGCCATCTTAGGGGCACGGTTCCTCCGGTCTGGTTCCCTACATCTCCCTCCTTTTGTTTTTGCACAAATCACATCCCCGACGGCCCTGGCTCATGAGGGCCGGGAGAATATTTACTAGGCAGAGAGTAGAGGTGCATACCCAGCGTGCTTGTGATCCGTTAGTTACGGAACTTCAAGGGCCTGGCCACAACCCCTGATGTCTCCGTTAGGGATCAGTTTTTATTCCCTTTTGCTGGGGCAGGCTGGGAATTGAACCTGCATGCATATGCATATGCTCTCCCAGGACCCCCGGAACCCCCGGGTGGACTCCTGCTGCAGTACCTTTGGTCTCGCATACCCAGTTTTCGCTCCCCGTCAGGGATGGGTGATACAGCCCAATGAATGAGAGGGGGAACAAGACAACTCGAGGAAGGTGTGTGCCTGATGGAGGCATTGTCCATATGTGAGGCGTGAGTAGGGATGGGGGGACGAGGGTTTTAATCGCTTTGTTAGCTGTTGGTGGCGGAGCTGGTCCTGTGGGCCTCCGCCATCAGAGATATGCACGGGTGCCGTAGTGCGCCAGCACGCCCACTGTCCAGGCGTACCAACACAGGGGGCTGAGAGGTAGGGGGATGAATGGACTACCTGTGGCAAATGGTCAGGACTAGAGGACCTGCGAGTACTTTGTAACTGGGTGGCATAGTACGACTGACCGCCAGAAGTGCATTGGAAGTATGAGGAATCGCAAGAGCTGTGCATGGATTCTTGAAAGGTCAAGCAAGGACAGGAGTGGTTTTTGCTATGGGGATCAGAAACGCGGGGTTTGGGCACACATATGTAGCCGCGTGGTAGGCCGGGGATCCCCTGGAGGGGCAGATATGCAGTTTTGTCCCCACAATCAGCTGTGGCGATGTGAGTACGCTGCAGTACGGTGTTGCTGGTCCCCCCCTTGCAGTCGCAAGGGTTGCCTACGTTCTGCAGTAAAGCAGTGGGGTTGGAGTTAAAGCCCGCATAAGAGCCAGGGAGCAAAGCCGCTGCCAGTATGAAGAAGCGGAAGGGGTGCATCTCACGTCTCGTTGTTTTGTTGCAATTTGTCGTCCTGTGAGAGCGTGGTAATCTCGGTTATCTCGGGGGAGATGTCGTCCGTAGGTGATAGAGGTGTATCTTGTGGCGGCGGGGCTGTTTTTCTGACCAATCTTTCCGGTATCCAGAGAGGTTCTCTTCCAGATTCCTGTGGGAAGACACAGACCGCGCCTCGGTTCCAGCATAATACCGGATCCGGGCCGTACCACTTTCCCGTGAGGACATCTTTCCAACGGACATAGCCTCGTGAAGATGGCTCCTTTAACATGTGTCTCTCAGCGGGGGACATAGAATGATCTGTCAAATTCAAAAAGTTTATAGTAAACAGTGCAAGGGAGAGGCGCATTCGAGGGGTTTTGCCCGTGGCAATTCCCTCCTTTTGTTTTAAGAGAAAAGCCTTGAGGGTTCGATGAGCCCTTTCAATTATGGCCTGTCCCTGAGGGTTATAAGGGATTCCAGTTTTATGTTGTACCTGCATACGGGTGCAGAAATCTTGGAATGATTTACTTGTGTATGCAGGACCATTATCTGTTTTTAAAGTTTTTGGTTTGCCCCAGGCTGCCCATGCAGCAAGGCAGTGATTAATGACATGGGTGGTACGCTCACCCGTCTCCAGAGAAGCAAAAATTACTTGGGAACAGGTGTCAACTGACACATGAACATACTTTAAGGTCCCAAACTCGGATATGTGGGTGACATCCATCTGCCAGATATGTCCTGGTAGTAATCCTCGGGGATTAACCCCCACCGAAGGCACAGGGGTTAAAGTAGGGCATGCGGCACAATGGCGAACAATATCGCGAGCGGCAGCACGAGAAAGACCGAATTTGGCGGCAAGGGTTTTTGCGTTTACATGGAACTCTGAATGAAACTGGATAGCCTGCTCTTCTGGGGAAGAAAATTGGAGTATCCAAATGGGGCGTGTGGCTTGATCAGCTATAGCATTGCCTGTGGTCATGGGTCCAGGTAAGGAAGAATGAGCTCTAATATGAGTAATAAAGAAAGGAGCAGACCGATTCCAAATAGATTTTTGCAGGGTGAGGAAAACTGTCGCTACGGAGGATGAAGAATTGACTAGTCCTGCGGCCTCAAGGATAGACACAGAATTAACCACATAGCGTGAATCAGACACAATATTGACAGGTCCGGGGAAATCAGAGAAGACTTGGTTAACTATAAGAAGTTCAGTTACCTGGGGGGAGTTAGTAGCGAATTGGAATGTTTTTGGCACAGATCCTGAAACAACATATGCACCGACTCCTGTTTTAGAACCGTCGGTATACACTACTGGGGCTCCCTGTAAGGGCTTTTGGGATGTGGACTTTGGAAAAATAACTGGGTGAGACTGAACAAAGGTTAGCAAAGGATCAGAGGGTGTTCTGTTTGTAATAGTTGCGGAAGTGGAGCAGACTAAAACCGCCCAAGCATCAGTACAAGCGATTAGCACACGTACCTGTTCCATGGAATAGGGGACAACAATGGTGGATGGTTCGCGTCCAAAATGTTGGATAGCCCTCTGAATGGCTAGGAGAGTTATCTCCGCCACTGCCACGGGATAGTAACTAATAGATCTAGTAGATGACATTGAGGGATGGATCCAGAGGAGAGGCCCATCCTGCCATAGGACCGCGGTGGGCTGTTTAAGGGTGTCGAGGACCCAAAGAGTAAGGTCTCCCGCAGGGTCCCAACGTTTTAGGGCAGCTTTACTAAGGGCATCGTTGACAATTGACAGTGCTTGTTTGGCCTCAGAGGTGAAGGTTCGGGGGGAAGCAAGATCCGGGTCTCCTTTAAGTATATTAAAGAGGGGCTGCAATGCAGCATTAGGAATGTTAAGGTAGTGCCTAATCCAATTGATATCCCCTAAAAGTTTTTGTAAGTCATTTAGAGTGGAGATAGCATTGATTTTTATTTGAATTTTTTGAGGTCTAATTTGAGTAGGGGCGACTATAGCCCCAAGATAAGAAACTACAGACGACAATTGCACCTTATTAGGTGCAATATGCAGCCCTGCCCCTTCCAGCACTTGTTGGAGTGTACTGTATAAGGCCAGGAGCCTCTCTGCTGTGGGGGCTGCACACAGTAGGTCGTCCATATAATGTAGGCACCTGCAGTCGGAATATCGGTCTCTAAGAGGTTTTAGTACTTGGGCTACATAGACTTGACACATGGTGGGGCTATTAGTCATACCCTGAGGCAAGACTGTCCACTCCCAACGCTTGTCCGGTTGTTCCTGGTTCTGGGTGGGGACAGTAAAAGCAAAACGTGGGGTATCCTTTTTGTCCAATGGAATGGAAAAGAAACAATCCTTAAGATCTATTACAATAACAGGCCATTGGTTGGGAAGTGCCGAAAGCAGAGGAAGACCACGTTGCACAGGGCCCATAGGCTGCATCTGTGCGTTGACTGCCCTAAGATCATGTAAGAGTCTCCATTGACCTAATTTTTTGCGGATGGCAAAAATAGGCGTATTCCATGGAGAGGTGGATGGGATCAAATGACCAGCGTTGACCTGCTCCAAGACCAGAGTGTTGACTGCCTCCAGTTTCTCCTGAGATAGGGGCCACTGTGGAACCCAGACGGGTACGTCCGTTAGCCACGAGATGGGTAAAGGCTCCACTGGTTTAGGAGGCGAAACAGTGACCCCTAGGAAAAACCCAGGCCAACTTTACTTGGTCTTTGTTTTGGTTCAATGGGGGAAGGGTGGCCCTGGAGCTGGACACCGAGTCCCTTGCCTGGGACGTAACCCATATTTTGTAGCATAGATCGTACTGCAGGGGAAGTGGTGACCAAAGCAACATCCATTTCTGCCAGGACGTCTCTCCCCCAAAGGGAAATGGGTAGAGGTAAAATGAATGGAGAAAACTGTCCTCTATGACCCTCGCTATCCTGCCATGACAACAAGGCTGCACTGATTTTTGGGAAATGAGCAAAACCAAGTCCTTGCAAGGTTTGTTCCGCCACATTTGTAGGCCATGTACTAGGCCAGTCCTTTGTTGCTATAATGGATTTGTCGGCTCCTGTGTCTAAAAGTCCCTTAATGTCCTTGCCATTAATCTGCAACACTAAAGTGGGACGTTCATTTAAAAGCATATGTAAGCCGGTAAAATTAATGCCAGAGGACCCAAAGTTACCAGCGCCGCGAACGTGGTTTTTAGCTGGGATTAAAGAGTGAAGACTGGGCAGTAATAACATTTGTGCGATACGGTCTCCAGGATTGATTACTAAAGGTCCCTGAGGGGCCTGAACCATGATCTTTACTTTACCAGTGAAATCAGAGTCAACTACCCCGGGGATCACAGCTAGCCCTCGGAGGGCGGCGGAGGACCGACCCAACACTAATCCAACCGAATCCGGGGGCAGAGGACCGGAGCAGTCGCTCTCCACTAATTGTACCCCCATCTCCGGAGTTAAGAGGAGAGGGGAGGTGGCGCGGAGGTCCAGGCCTGCGGACCCGTGAGTGGCACGGGCTGAGGGTGCACTGGGTGTAGCGCAGACACGGGAGGTGGAACCTGAGAGTAGATTTGATTTTGGGGGCTCCTCGCTGGGTTGGGGAGCCCCCTCTGGCCGTTTTTTGGCCCCTGGGCGCTACCTGTAAGTGGGTTGCCATCGATATCGAAAGCAGAACGGCATACCTCTGCCCTATGAGGGCCCTTGCGGCAACGGCGACAAGGCTCTATGCCTGAAGGCTGTGCCGTGGAATACCCATGGCTGAGATTGGGGCAATCGCGTTTTCTGTGACCCGGTTGATGACATTGGAAGCAAAGTCCTGAAGATATGGGGGGTCGGGTCGATTTAGATTTTGGACTGTTTTCTTTGACTTTTGCCAGCATCGCAGCTAGGCCCGCATTAGTAAGTGGCCCACCGGTATCTCTGCAGTATTTTAACCAGGAGTCCAGAGATTTATGTCTATATTGTCGAAGAATGTTTTTGCACTCTTTATTAGCCTGCTCAAAAATAATTTGTTTGACCAGTGGCTGAACGTCAACCTCGGAAGGGAAAATACGCGACGCAGCCTCAAGTATGCGAGCGACAAAATCAGCGAAGGGTTCGGCCATGCCCTGAACGATCTTGGTGAGGTGGCTAGCTGAGTCACTTGGATTGGACGCCTGCCTCCACGCACGTTGGGCACAGTTGGAAATTTGCCTGTATACTTGTCTAGGGAATTGGGTCTGGTCAGCCTGATAAGGTCCACGCCCTAAAAGCATATCAGCATTCCACGTAGGGTGGCCGTCCTCAGCATTTTCATCTGCCTGGTCATGACAGCACTCTGTATTCATAGATTGCCACAAAAGAAAGCCGCCTGGACTTAAACAGGCCCGAGCCAATTGGGTCCAGTCGCTAGGTGTTAAAATGGACTGGCCGACTGATTCAAGGAGTGACAATGTGAATGGGGCTGTGGGTCCATAGTCATGGACCGCAGCCTTAAGTTGTTTTAATACTGTCATGTCCAATGGTTCGTGCCGGGCCTCTCGCGTGCCCAAAGCCAAAACAGGGTAAGCCTGAGCGGGGGCAGCGGGAGCGCCAGTTCGCAACTGTTTCCAGGCTTGTTGATGAAACTGTCTGCCTGAAAAAGGTGGCACATTTGGGACGTTTAATGGCCATGGCGGCACGGGTGTTAGATGGGGCTGAGGCACGCCTACATGACCGCCAGTAGGAGGCGCTGCGTCTTTAATCTGATGGGCGGGCACGACATCGATAGGAGGAGCCGTAGGCACTAGAGGGCGTAAACAGGCATCTTTTAACTTTTGCCGCAGCTGCGCATACGTAGGAGGCGGGGATTTAGGATCGCCGTCCCCTTCCCCCTCAGACTCAGAGGAGGCGGAGCCACATTCGGAGCCTGAGGCCAGTGAGGAAGTCTGGCATCCCGTGTCCTTAAATTGTATGAGGTCCCGGGCGCCGTCCGAGCTCTGAGAACGAACTTCCTCGAGAGCCTCGCGAACCGCCGTAAGAGTCGGGCGGTCCGCTCCCACCGACCTCTCCTCTTGGAGGCACGCCCGCAGTAGTTCCCATAAGGGGAGAACAACGGGGTCGATATCGGGTTCCTGGGGATCGTTAACTGTGCGCCGGAGATCCTTTCCTAATTTCTCCCAAGACTCAAGAGTTATTTGGCCCTCGTGGGTGAGCCACGGCGCAAAGAAATCAACACTTCCAAGGAACCTGACAAGTGTGGTCTTAGAAACCTTAATCCCTTTGCTACGCAATAATGCTTTTAACGGATTAAGCAACATTGAATGGCTAGATGAATTTCCCATTTTCAGTTTAAAGCGGGAAGACACGTCCGCTATCTTATTTTCAGTTTAAAGCGGGGAAACACGTCCGCTATCTTAGGGTGCGTCCACCCTCCAACCACGAGATATACCTCACTCGCGGGGCCCAGACGGTAAGACTGACCTCGCTTACCTTCTACTTACCGGGCAACGTAGAGGAAGCTCCCCGTACGGGCCACCAGCTGCTCGGCGCCGTCCTCGTCCAGCAAGAGACAGAGACCGAACACTTTGCACGGGGTTCCTTTATTGCTCGGCAAGCAGGAGATCCAGCTTCGATCTCTTCTGGGCAGGAACTTCCCTTACACCCGCGTAGCAAGGGTTTATATGCACAATACACGTCACAAATCAGGTGATAGGCTAGAAGCGCGGGGATAGGACAATCTCGTGGCAAGGCGGGAAGGAGCGAGCTAGAGCGGGAAATCTAAGGCGGGAAGGAGCGAGCAAGAGCGGGAACTCCCTGAGATGAGGAAGAACCCGGAAGCAGGGAGTCGGCGCCATCTTAGGGGCACGGTTCCTCCGGTCTGGTTCCCTACAGGAATAGGCATTTGGACATCAGTGAGGAGTAGGAGTTATAGGAGAATAGCTTGTTAGCAACAGAATGTGTGTTTTAAGTTTTCTCTGGTCTTTTGTTGAGGTGAAGGATGACTGGTGACCTGGGATCTCAGATTAATTTGAGAGCCTCAACACAGTCATGTGAGCAGCAGAATGTGAGTGAAGGTTGGAATGGATAGGAGAAGATTCAAGTGGGTAGGCATTTTGGTGGCTTAGAATGAATTAGGAGACGGCATGAATTTTGGGTGGTTAGGAACTTGGGGTGTGGAGAATGATTCAAGACTCAGAACTGCCTCTTGGTAGTTGTGTAATCTTGGGTATCTTTTCTCATGTACATATTATTTTCTGTGTACAACATGATTTTTGAAAGCTTTTATAGTTGGGGTTCTTAACTGAGTTCTACTTCATGTATCCCAGTAATGAAGTTTTTAAATATAATTGATTTTGTGTTTTATTGAACTGCATTACTTTGGATTCCTTTATAATTCCTTGCATTAAAAAGTTTAGGGCCAGTGCTGTGGCACAGCAGGTTAAAACCCTGGCCTGAAGCGCCGGCATCCTATATGGGCGCCGGTTCTAGTTCCGGATGCTCTTCTTCGGATCCAGCTACCTGCTATGGCTTGGGATAGCAGTAGAAGATGGCCCAAGTCCTTGGGCCCCTACACCCACGTGAGAGACCCAGAAGAAACTCCCGGCTCCTGGCTTCGGATCGGCGCAGCTCCGGCTGTTGTGGGCATCTGGAGAGTGAACCAGTGGATGGAAGACCTCTCTCTCTGTCTCAACCTCTCTCTGTAACTCTGTATTTCAAATAAATAAAATAAATCTTAAAAAAAATTAGTTTGTATATTTAAAACAGTTGTGGGGAGAGGGTAATGGTACAGTCAAGGATATGACCTTAATTATAAAATTCCGAAGTGTTATATTTGGGAAGAAAACATACACATTCTTCTATTTACCCACTTTTACATTTTATAATAAACAGAATGTTTCAATAGTCATATCAATAACTACAGTAAGAATATATTCCAGTTCTTAATTCTAGAAGCATTCAGGAAAAGAGGCAAAGATAGAATGTCAAGGAGGAATGAGGGAATAAAGTGATACAGGGATGGAGAAGAATGGGAGAAAAAGAGAAACAAAAATATATATATGCCAAAAACAAATTGCCATTTTTAAAATTTAAACTTTTAAAATTTGTTTTAATTTATATAAAAGGCAAAGAGATAGAGAGACAGACAGCTTGATTCTCTATTTGCTGGTTCACTACCCAGTTACCAGCAATTGCTGGTGCAGGGTCAGGCTGAAGTCAAGCACCCAGAACTTAGTCCAGGTCTCCTGTGTGAATGGGTGATACCCACGTACTTAGCCATCACTGGCTGCCTCCTAGGGTGTGGTTAAACAATAAGCTGGTTTTGGAAGTGGTTTTGGTGCTTGAGCTCAGTGAGCATCCCAGGTGGTGTCTTGCTTTTTTTTTTTTTTTTTTTTACTGTAACGTAAATTTATTTATTTTTTTATTAAACTTTTATTTAATAAGTATAAATTTCCAAAGTACAGCTTATGGGTTACAATGGCTTCCCCCTCCCAAAACTTCCCTCCCACCCACAACCCTCCCCTTTCTCGCTCCCTCTCCCCTTCCAATCACATCATGATTCATTTTCAATTCTCTTTATATACAGAAGATCACTTTAGTATATATTAGGTAATGATTTCAACAGTTTGCCCCCATATAGCAACACAAAGTGAAAAAAAATACTGTTGGAGTACTAGTTATAGCATTAAATAAGAGTGTACAGCACATTAAAGACAGAGATCCTACATAATATTTTTTTAAAAAAATTAATTTTCTATGCCATTTCCAATTTAACACCAGGTTTTTTTTTTTTTCATTTCCAATTATCTTTATATACAGAAGATCGATTCAGTATATAATTAGCAAAGATCTCATCAGCTTGTACCCACGCAGAAGATTATTTTATTCATTTGAAAGGCAGAGTTAACATAGAGGGAAAGACACACAGAGAGATCTTCCACCCTCTGGTTTACTCCCCAAATGGCCTTAATAGTCAGGGATGGGTCAGGCTGAAGCCAGGAGCCAGGAGCTTCATCTGAGTCACCCACATGGGTAGCAGGGGCCCAGGTGCACTGGCAGTGAGTTGGATTAGAAATGGAGCAGCAGCCGGCGCCGTGGCTCAACAGGCTAATCCTCCACCTTGCGGTGCCGGCACACTGGGTTCTAGTCCCGGTCGGGGCACTGGATTCTGTCCCGGTTGCCCCTCTTCCAGGCCAGCTCTCTGCTGTGGCCAGGGAGTGCAGTGGAGGATGGCCCAAGTCCTTGGGCCCTGCACCCCATGGGAGACCAGGAGAAGCACCTGGCTCCTGCCTTCAGATCAGCGCGATGCACAGGCCGCAGCGCGCCGGCTGCGGTGGCCATTGGAGGGTGAACCAATGGCAAAGGAAGACCTTTCTGTCTCTCTCACTGTCCACTCTGCCTGTAAAAACAAAACAAAACAAAACAAAAAACAAACAAACAAACAAAAAAAACAAACAGCCAGGACTTGAAACAGTGCCCACATAAGATGCCAGTGTTGCAGGCTGATGCTTTACCTGCTATACCACGACACTCCCCCCCACCAATGGTGTCTTTTTTTTTTTTTAGATTTATTTATTTATCCGTTTGAAAGGCAGAGTTACGGAGCTTCTTCTGGGTCTCCCACATAGGTGTAGGGGCTCAAGCACTTGGGTCATCTTCTGCTGCTTCCCCAGACCATAGCGGAGAGCTGTATTGGAAATGGAGCAGCTGGGACTAGAACCAGTGCCCACAAGGGATGCCTGCAATGTGGGCGGCAGCTTTGCCCACTACACCACAGCACTGGCCTCAACAATGGTGTCTTAATTGCTGTACCAAATGCCTGCCACCAGAACACCATTTTTTTTTTTTTTAACTTTAAGGTCTTAGGATATGATTTTTGAAAAAAATAGGGACATTTTTCTGCCTGAAAGATGTTGTATTTATTCTTAGTAAGAAAAAGTATTATTTTAAAGACCTTTAAAATAACTATAGGAAATCATATTTATAGCAGATTTATGTATTTAATATATTATAGTCATTTTATAAACCTTCAGTTCTAAGTCAATAAGTACATAAAGGATTTGTATTCCTTAAATGCATTTCTGGATACTGGCTATGAGGGGTGGATCATGAGAGAGATGGGAGGGAAGAACAAAGGAAACATTTCAGTGATTGGGCAGTGTACTCAGAATTTGTTCTTTAGTGTTTCAAATGCAGTGAGGAAAGTACACTGGTTCATAGATACAGGATTTTTATTTATTTATTTGAAAGAGTTACGGAAAGAGAGGGAGAAATAGAGAGAAATTCTTGCATCGCTGGTTCACCCCTGAGATGACTGCAGTACTTGAGGCTGGGCTAGACTGAAGACAGGAGCCAGGAGCTTCTTCAGGTCTCCCACATGAATAACAAGGGCCTAAGCACTTAGGCCATTTTTCACCACTTTCCCAGACCATTAGCAGAGAGCTGGATCAGAGGTGAAGCAGATGGGGCATGAACCAGCACCCTTATGGGATGCTGCCATCGCAGGCTGCAGCTTTAGCCGCTACACCATGACACTAGTCCCAGATACAAGATTGGAGTCCTAGCTTTGTTACTGCAATTTTTAAACAAATATTCAGCAAATTATTTGACAAATAATTTATTCAAATTTTAATTTTCCTTTAGTAGCAAAACTGAAGTTGTGATTATGTCAAACTTACAGGGTTGAAATAAAGACCATATGAAAAACATGATAGTGGAAATGCTTTGTAAGTTGTAAAGTAGGTGGCAAATTTAAGGGATCAATGGCAATACAAAATACTTCCCTGTCTTAAAATGGTCAGTGTTTCATTTACTAGGGAACTCAAGAAGAGTTCCTGATTTCTTCATAAAGTAGGAGGAAGAAAACAACTATGCTTTATGATATAGTTAAGAAATAGCTTTTTTCTTAGAAGAACTGAAATTATTATGGGAACAAATAAATAGCTTCAACTGCCGTTTATGATTGCTTTGATTTTTTTCCCCCCAAACTGCTAGCCTCTTATTCATACTACTGCTTATGTTTATTTTCTGCATCCTAACTTGTATTTGTCCTTTTTTTCTTCTACCGTTAGAAGACCGTCACATGTCTGCATTCTAAAACTATTTACTCAAGGAGAGTAGGATTGAGAGGAAATTTCAGCAAATTATCTTTTGAACCAAATAAAATTATTTGTTAAGAAATCATGGACAAATGTAACAGCTCTTAGTTTTATTTATTTTTAAGATTTTTATTTATTTTGTTCAAGAGGCTAAGAGAGAGAAAGATTGACAGAGAGAAAGCTCCCATATGCTAGCTCACTCCTCATATGTGTACAATGCCCAGGCTGACGCTGGAAGCCAGGAACTCAGTGTGTGGGTAGCAGGGACCCAGCTGTACTTGGGCTGTCACTCACTGTCTTCCCGTGTCTGCACCAGCAGAGAGCTGGAATTGAGAATAGAGCAGGCAGTCTTACTGTCATGGCTAGACTCATTCACTTGTTTGAGGCCAGCTGGTATATCTGCTCATCTAAGCTGGAAGACACTAGGGCATCCATGTATCCCGCACCTTTCACAGGCTGGCATCTGCACGTCTTCACACCCAGGAAGAGTTGGAGCAGAGCAAGATGGAAAAGATGCTAAGAGTTGCAGGAGAAAAAGTTCAGTGCATAATTCTATTTCAGGCCTGTATTTGTGCTGTGCCAACTAAAAATCTCATGGGGGAGCAAGTCAGATAGCTGAGTCCAGAGTCAAGGGCCTGGGGGGATAACTCTACTGGTAGGAGGGAAGTGCAAGTAGGGAGGGATGAAGAATTTGGGACAAATTATGCAGTGTACTGTATGTGTTTTTCTGAATTTAGTTTCTGATAAACACAATAATGGGTCAACTTCATAGTTTGCCTGAAGTCATCCCATTTACTCAGTAGTAGTATTTTTTCCTTTTTTTTTTTTTTTTAAGTCTCTAGGCTTGTTTAGTACAGAAACTCTTATCAGAGATCCGTCTTAATATTCTGTCTTACCCAGTCTTTCTTCTTATTTACATAGGGGAGTACCTATTGTGGGCATTTATTCCTGGTTAATTCTCCCCAGTTGAGCTGCTCATTTTCAACTGGACAGTGAGGCTGGTAAACTTTCTTTGACTTTATATAAAATAGAGTCGCAATTCAGCTACTAAGTGGGGCCAGTCTGAAGTTGAGTGACACTGTGTGGAATGGGCCAGTGGGGATTAGGGCAAACAGGATTGTGCATGCCTTATTTATATACATGTTGCCATGGGAAAATGCAGCTCCAATATTGCTAGATTTTTCAATTTTTCCAAGAGAAACTGTAAATTAGAATTTTAAAGTGAAGTTTCCCTGTTTTTAAATAAAATTTTAAAATAATGTATTGTTATTTTAAAATACATGTTGGCTCAGTTCTACAGTCCTCTAGTTTTCATTGTCTAATTTAAACATAATGGTATCATCCATTTTGAGAACTTTTGTAAATATCTTGAAAGTTGGGGGTCCAACTGCGTCTTTGTCTATGCTGATCTCTTGTTTAGTCTGGAGCAGATTGGACAGTTGGAAGAAGTTGCGTGCAAGGGTTGGCAATTGTGTTGCAGCTGGTTGAGTCACCACTTAGCACTTCTGTATCCCATGTCGGGGTACCGGTTTGAATCCTGGCTACTCTGAGCTTCCTGTTTAGCTTCCTTGTGCAACTGGGAGGCACCAGAGGCACGAGTATATGGTTCCTGCTGCCCATGTGGGAGACCCAAGTGGAATTCTTGACTCCTGGCTTTACCCTTGCCCAGTCCTAGCTGTTGTGGGCATTTAGGGAGTGAATCAGCAGATGGAAGATCTCTTCCTCCATCTTTCCCTCTTTCTGTAACTCTGCCTTTCAAATAAAATAAATAAATTTTTTTTGAAGAGGTTATCTGTCCTTCAGAGGGCTTAATTCTTGTTTACTGTTTGGGGAACATTGTATATATTTATTTTTTTATCAGCAAATCCAAGGGTGTAATTCCAGCAGTCAAAACAAGACTTAAATTCATCTTAGGGGTTTATTAGTTGCCGTTTTTCTGTAACTTTTCTTTCTCTTTTGCTTTGAGCTTTTCTTTCTTTTTTGAAATCTTGACCTGTTTTAATTTTGTGAACTGCCTCATTTATTTTGGGAGTGTTGTGGTTGTGTGAGTCCAAAATATCTTTGTCATTCTGCTGTGGGACAGGGAGGGGGCTATTAAGTAACTTTATTTCCTTTTGATACTGTACAGATTGTTGACATTGTAATCATCTGAGCAACCACTAGTTTTGGTTTTGCCATGTGTGAATAAGCAGTTATTTTATATGCTGCACGGCCTTTCCTAGCAAACGTGACAGCACACCTCCGGCTTTGTGGGCTCAAGTCCATGTGATTCTGTCTTGATGAGAAGGGAGCAAAAATAGAGCCTGGGGATTGAGACTGCCAGGCTTCTTCCATGGGATAGCTCTCTTTCTCTCTCTTTCTCTTTCCCCCTCCCCTACTCCCTCTGTCTCTTTGTTTCTGTCTCTCTCTCTCTCTCTGTGTATGTATGGCTCTGTGAAAGAAGTATTCTATTTCTTCCTAGCTGTATGAGTTTGGGCAAGTTAATTTTCTGAAGTTCGGTTTCCTTACCTGTAAAATGGATTATGGCAGTATTTACTTTGTAAGGCTGTTGTTGGGAGTTAATATGTGTAAAGTGTTTACAGCAGGATTTGACATTGAGTGAGGGCCATATAAATGTTGGTGATCACTGTTATTGCTTATTTTGGCTTCTACATGATGACCACCATCACCACTGCCACCATTATTGTTATATCTTTTTTTTTTTTAAATGTGTTTATTTCGCTCAAGCTAGTTCATGAGTTCTCTGTTTTATTGGGATTCAGAGCCTTGATTAAAATAGTAAATACTCTGTTCTTACTAGCTCATTGTAGTTTTAAAGAAGAGTACTTTTTCTCATGGTCATGAAATTGGAAGTAACCCCCTAAAATCTATACAAAAATGTGGCTCTTTAGAGTTCCCCAGAAGTGCTATCTGGGGTGCCACACATGCTACTGGAATTTGGGGTGCCATATGATATCACTATATGCTCATTAATCCCCAATATTAATAAGCCCAAGAGGGTTCTTGCCTAATATTTAGAGAAGAATTCTAAGTACCAGCATAGATAAACAAGGCAGCATGGTACATTTTAGGCTTTTATTTAGTGCGAAAGGTGCATAGGAAAGTGAGGGCTTTAGTTCAAAGAGAGGGGAAAATCTGGAGACTAGGGTAGTGTCCATACCAAGCAGAGAGCAGGGCAAAAGCCACGTGCAGCAAGCGCCTTGAGCTGCTATCCACCTCTTATCTCGGGCAGCAAAGCAGAGGCAGAGAGCCTTTTGGGATGCTCCTTGCCTTTTATATATTTTTCACAGGGGAGTGGCTTGTGGGCAAGTGGGCGCTCAGGTATGGTCAGGTAGAGCTTGGTGAGGGTATCAGGTAGGGTGTGAGGTTACACAGGGGCGTGGCGAAGGCGTGGTCTTCCAGCTCACAAACCTAGTTGGTTTTAGCCTGTTTACTTCAGTCATACCTGTTTTTTGTATTTTTCCTTCTCTTGGCTAACACTTGCATGCAATAGCATAGTGATGAAAAGGCTGCCCTTTGGAGACAGCCTTCTTGCTCGGATTTGGATCCTGATTCTGCCACTTACTAAGTTACTTTACTTCTGTAAGCCTTATTTTTTTCTATAAAATAGAATAATATTTGATGAGGATTAAATGATAGTGCACATAAAGCTCTTGGAACAGATATTAGTTCATAGAATAAATCGATGGGAATTATTGCAGTAAAGTAGAAGAGGATTATGCCTTTGTATAAATGTAAGCAAGTAATACTGTACAATTTATATTGTTATAATTTTTCAGGAAAGAAAGCTAAAAATTTAGTCTTTATTTATTTTTAAAGATTTATTTATTTACTTGAAAGTCAGAGTTACACAGAGAGAGGAGGAGAGGCAAAAAAAAAGAGAGAGAGAGAGGTCTTCTATTCACTGGTTCACTCCCTAGCTGGCCACAATGGCCGGAACTGTGCTGATCCGAAGCCAGGTTATAGGAGCTTCTTCCAGGGGTCTAAGTACTTGAGCCATCTTCTACTGCTTTCCTAGGCCAAAGCAGAGAGCTGGATCAGAAGAGGAGTAGCAGGGACTTGAACTGGCGCCCATTTGGGATGTTGGCACTGCAGGTGGTGGCTTTTCCGGCTACACAGTGCTGCCCCTAGTCTTTATTTTTATATTATATGTTTCAAGTTGTAGGATCTTCTATTTGTTTAGAATGTTGTTTGATGATTATCATTTGAATACAGGCTCTGCCAGCCTAACTATTGGGAGCCTTAGTGTCTCTCTCTCTCTCTCTCTCTCTCTCTCTCTCTGGTAAAAAGAGAAAGTGTTTAGTTAACAAATAAATATCAGATGTGCCAGACACTGCTCTAGGGACTGAGAATAGAGTAGTAAGCAAGATAAAGTCTTTGGTCTCAGCAAGGCTACAAATCTTGCCTTGCAAGGTTGGCCTGAGAATAAGTCAACCTTTACTGAGGCACTTAGCTAGGTGCTCAATAAATGGTGGTTTTTATGTTTATACTTCATATACTGTGACTTCCAACTATATGCTCCAGTTGTTAGATGCACTATTTCTTTGCTTTATCAATATGTTTTAAAAAAACCTTTTCTATTGACCCTTAATTTTTTTAAAATTTATTTATTTTTTTATTTTTGACAGGCAGAGTGGACAGTGAGAGAGAGACAGAGAGAAAGGTCTTCCTTTTTTGCCGTTGGTTCACCTTCCAATGGCCGCCGTGGTAGGCGCGCTGCGGCCGGCGCACCGCACTGATCCGATGGCAGGAGCGACCCTTAATTTTAACATTTGCTTATTATTCTTTTACCAAAGATCCAACTTTGAGTTCTTGAGTGAGAACGTCATTTTCTTTTCCCTGATCCTTAAAATTGGCCAGGCAGCAGTTGGCCAGATCATGTGGTACTGTAATTTGAGTAATTTCAGGATGAAGACCATTATTTGCATAACTTATTAAGACAGGAGGCTTGAAAGCTAGGAACTAATTCCAGAGGGCGAGGGAAATTGGCCATAATGCTTGCCTGAAAGAAATGTAGCCAATTCCTCAGCTGGTATTTCACAGCACTCTGGACAGCAAATGGTTTGCTCGCGCAGATCCTAGCAGTCGGTACTTACTGTCTGAAGTCTATGGTCTTGTCTGTTGGATCTGCTTTGTGTCACAGTTCCAGATGTTTTGCTTTATGAGGCTTATATGCCATGAATAAATCTCTTTCTAGTTAATATTTCATCTCTTTCTTCACACATCCACAAGGCGTAATTTATACCTTTTGCTTCTGCTCCTTTACCTCCCGTGTGTTACTGTAACGGCCATCTTCCTCATTAATGCTGTTTTACCAAGACTGCTTTTGATATGTTCACTGACAATTCCAAAAGATGCTTTCTAATCGTTTTCTTACTTGACTTGTCTGTTGAATTTGTATGTCACAGCCCAATCAGTGTTTCTCTCAAGGGAGATAGCCACTGTTATAAAATGAGGAAGGTTCACTTCCTCTTACTCCCCATCATGCTCTGTGATGTCATTTTTCTGAGAGGAAAAAAATCTTATGAATGGCCGATAACAGGCAGGACAAATTGCTTGAATCTGTCCTCCCCAACCGGCTGGGAATTTGAGGAAGCTTTATGGATTAGGTATTAAGAGGGAGTGAGTATTCAGGCTGGCGCCGTGGCTCCATAGGCTAGTCCTCCGCACTGGGTTCTAGTCCCGGTCGGGGCACCAGATTCTGTCCTGGTTGCTCCTCTTCCAGGCCAGCTCTCTGCTATGGCCTGGGAGTGCAGTGGAGGATGGCCCAAGTCCTTGGGCCCTGCACCTGCAAGGGAGACCAGGAGAAGCACCTGGCTCCTGGCTTCAGATCAGCGCGATGCGCAGGCCGCAGCGTGCCGGCCGCAGCGGCCCTTGGAGGGTGAACCAACGGCAAAAGGAAGACCTTTCTCTCTGTCTCTCTCTTTCTCACTGTCCACTCTACCTGTCAAAAAAAAAAAATTAAAAAAAAGAATGATTTGTCTCTTATTAAAAAAAAAAAAAAAAGAGGGAGTGAGTATTCAGAAAACCTGGTGAGTTAAGTTCTGATTGGAGGGACTTGCAATCACTCAGGCCAGGATAGTTACCCTGTTGAGTAATCTTCTTGAGAAAGCAGAAACTTAAAGGGGCAGTCCAATGTCAACAGCCCACAGTAATTTGACAGAGAAAGTTAAACATAAAGCAAGAGGTGGCAAGCTATGTCCCATGGGCCAGATTCCTCCCACCACAAGGCAAATCAAGCTACTCCAGTTTGTTTACATATTATATGTGGGTGTATTTTGCTATGGTAGCAAGAAACTCTCCTTTCCATAATTTGTGATGTCATTTCTCCTAGTTTTCTACCTGCTTCTCATGTTTACTCAGTCTCGTTACTACTTTCTTCTTCTTATTTTTTTTAAAAAAATTTATTTATTTATTTGAGAGGTAGATTTACAGACAGTGAGAGGTAGAGACACAGAGAGAGGTCTTCCTTCCGTTGGATCACTCCCCAGATGGCTGTAATGGCTGGAGCTGCGCCGATCTGAAATCAGGAGTCAGGAGCTTCTTCCTGGTCTCCCATGCAGGTGCAAGGGCCCAAGGACTTGGGCCATCTTCTACTGGTTGATGTACTGGACAACTGAGTTTTTTTTTTTTTTTTTAATTTATTTGACAGAGTTAGACAGTGAGAGAGAGACAGAGAGAAAGGTCTTCCTTCTGTTGGTTCATCCCCCAAATGGCCGCTACGGCCGGTGCTGTGCCGATCCGAAGCCAGGAGCCAGGTGCTTCATCCTGGTCTCCCACGCGGGTACAGAGGCCCAAGCACTTGGGGCATCCTCCACTGCCTTCCCGGGCCACAGCAGAGAGCTGGACTGGAAGAGGAGCTACCAGGACTATAACCCAGTGCACATATGGGATGCTGGCGCTGCAGGCGGAGGATTAACCAAGTGAGCCATGGTGCCGGCCCCTGGACAATTGATTTTAATATGTGATTTTACCAAAAGGGTTTGAGATGAAGTTACAGAAGAGCATTCATGTAAAGAGGACAGGCATATTTGATGACTGGTTTCCACATGGTAATGTTTGCTAGCTTGTTAACTTTTTCACTTGAAGGGTGAGGCAAAGCTTTCAAGGCCTATAGCTATTGGAACAATTGAAAATGCATTCTAAAATATGAACTTGGTTAATGATTAAGCTTAAAGTATATATCTCTCCTGTATGCTTCAGCATCATTACCTTGAACATCTTTGAGGACAGTTGCCTTGGACAGGGATTGCTGAGGCACTTGGAGGCCATAGAAGCAATCACCTACTTAGCATGCACCAGTCAGCCTTTGTGAAATGTCATCCCTGATGCTAGGTGCTTATCTTTTATGGAACAGCTTGCAAATCCTAATTGTTTTAAACTGACTCTGAGGAAAAGAGATTTGAGAATCAATAAATTACAGCTCTCATACATACAAATGTGCATGATTATAATGAAGACAATCTGATGGCTCTTTAGGTCAAATAACAAAAGAGATGGACTTGAGTTGGAAGGCTTATTGCCTGCCAATCCTCTTACTAAGGGTTTGGATGCAGTTTTATTCTCTCTGGTCACAGTGTTCAGGTTTGCATGTGAGCATTTGTTTTCGATGGAGAGTTTCTCAGTGGGAGTGAACTGATGAGAGTTCATTACTTGTTCTATTGGCTGTGAGTCTTCTTCATATGGTTCAGTAAGGCAGAAATAGCAATATTTACATCTTTAAGTACTGGTTTGTTGGGAGCAGCTAAACAAACTATTCTGAGAAATGTACCATCCATTTTTCAAACCCAGAGCTTTCCTTAGATTCTAGGGACTTCGACCCAATGACATTCTCTCGTCTCAGTCCTCTCTAGATTCTTAGAAAAAGCCCGTGGTCTGAGAAGCAGACAGCACAAATACTATTGCTTTCTCCTTATTGAGAAATTTTGTTGCATTGGTAGGTAGTAGTGAGCTGCAGAAGAGTATTTATTGCTTTTTCTCTAATTGAAGGAAATAACTTTCTCACCTTTCACTAAAAGTGTTTCTTTAAATTATTTTTCAAGAGTGTAGTCATTGTTCAAATTTAGCAGTTCCTTCATTTCTTTCATCAAGTGTCATGCTAAAATTTGTTATGATAACGAAAATAGATTTCTCATCCAGTTTAATTTTTTTCTTTTAAATCTTTAAAAATAATGATGGAAATTTTCCTTGAGCATGCATGGATGTTTTTCTACTTAATTCTTCTTTGGTCTTAAGGTTGTAATATTGATTATGATAATGAACTATTTTGAATTTATTTTCAAAATACAATTTGGTTATATAAGCAAGGTAAACATACGTTAATATATTTTTACATAATACTTTAATTCTTTTTTCTTTTTTCAACTTTTATTTAATAAATATAAATTTCCAAAGTACAACTTTTGAATTATAGCAGCTTTTCTCCCCATAACCTCCCTCTCCCCTGCAACCATCCCATCTCCTGTTCCCTCTCACATCCCATTCTTCATCAAGATTCATTTTCAATTATCTTTATATACAGAAGATCAACTCAGTATATACTAAGTAAAGATTTCAACAGACTGCACCCACACAGACACACAAAGTATGTAACATTTTTATGTAATTTGATTTCATACTTTCATCCCTTGCTTTACAAGTATTCTTTTTTTTTTTTTTTTTTTTTTTTTTTTGACAGGCAGAGTGGATAGTGAGAGAGAGAGAGACAGAGAGGAAGGTCTTCCTTTTTGCCGTTGGTTCACCCTCCAATGGCCGCTGCGGCCAGCGCATCTCGCTGATCCGAAGCCAGGAGCCAGGTGCTTCTCCTGGTCTCCCATGCGGGTGCAGGACCCAAGCACTTGGGCCATCCTCCACTGCCTTCCCGGGCCATAGCAGAGAGCTGGCCTGGAAGAGGGGCAACCGGGATAGAATCCGGCGCCCCAACCGGGATTAGAACCCGGTGTGCCGGCGCCGCAAGGCGGAGGATTAGCCTGTTAAGCCACTGCGCCGGCCTACAAGTATTCTTTAAGGA
The DNA here is from genome assembly GCF_033115175.1 of Lepus europaeus. Taxonomy (NCBI): domain Eukaryota; kingdom Metazoa; phylum Chordata; class Mammalia; order Lagomorpha; family Leporidae; genus Lepus; species Lepus europaeus. The sequence goes on from NC_084848.1 coordinate 20,671,837, forward strand.
CAAGGTTTTTATTTTAAAAATATTGCTTATTTATTTTTAAAAAATTGGTTCACTCTTATGATTGGAACATCTGGGACAGGGCCAGGCTTCTGAAATCTGTAGCTAAGAACTCAGTCTGGATCTCCCATATGGATTTCAAGGACCCAGGTTATTGATTGATTACCTGCTGCTTCCCAGGGTCTGCATTAGCAGGAATGCTAGAATCAGTAGTGGAGCTGGGACTAGAACTCAAAAACTTTGAAATGTGGTGTGGGTATCTCAAACGGCATCTTACTGTTACATGAAATGCCCACACCCAAAACAGGGTTTTTATTGTTCGTGTACTTTTTCATTTTATGCACATGTACTGTATTTTACAATTTAAGTTGTTTTTATTTCCCTTCTGTAGCTTTACAGTGAATATCCTTATATATAATTTTTTTTTCAGATTTATTTATTTTGTCTGAAAGTCGGAGTTACAGAGAGAGAATGAGAGACAGAGACAGACGGAGAGAGAGAGAGAGAGAGAGAGAGGTCTTCCATCCACTGGTTCACTTCCCAGTTGGCCACAGCAGCTGGAGCAGTGCTGTCCTGAAGCCAGGTCTCCCATGAGGGTGCAGGGGCCCAAGGACTTGGGCCATCTTCTACTGCTTTCCCAGGCCATAGCAGAGAGCTGGATCAGAAGTGGAGCAGTTGGGGCTCGAACTGGTGCTCACATGGGATGCCTACACTGCAGGCGTAGACTTTACCTGCTACACCACAGTGCCAGCCCCTACATATAAATTTTTGTATGTATTTCAGGTGTTCATGTTAGGGGAAATTCTTGGAAAGGTAATTAATTACTTGATGGAAGGTACAAACTGTGCTTGCTGCCTGCTGTCTCCTGACATCCAGATGAGTTACATCAATTTACATATTCCCATTAAGAGAGGACAGAATGCTTTTTCCCCTATAACTTCGCTAACCATAGACATTATTATTTAAAATAAAACAATAGATGGGAAGACATCTCATTTTTTTTTTACATTTTTTAGATTATTAGGCTGCACATTTTTTTCATGTCCATGCATATTAATTTACTTATGTGACCACTCTCAGGATAGGTTTGATTAATGTGGGATGAATCTAATATATTACATATAGTATCATTGGAGAGATGATTTTCAAAAGCCTGGTTAAATTTTCATTAATGATAAATGATGTTAGGATTCATCATACTTTTGTAAAATTAATTTTTAAATTGTAGTATAAAATAATAGATTGTTAATAATTCATGCATAATGAATAATTGACACTAACAGCATTGTAGTTTTCCTATCGAATCAGTTATATTAAGGGGCTCTCAGGAACTATTTTCCTGATGCTCCATGCATTCTACCCCTAGGTTCTGATTATGTGGTGTAAGCATCTTACCAAGGTCACTGGCCACTCCATTCTTACTTGTTCCTCTCTCCCTCTGTCAACTTCATATCTGAGGAACAGTGAGGTGGTTAAGGATAGACTGGCAACTTTGGTAAGACTGCTGCTTTGTCATTATAGCTTCTTCTCGATATATAAGTTTAGGCCTTATCTCATTCATGTGAATCATATTTGACCTTTTGAATGGTTAGTGATAGTTGAAAAAAGTCTGAAGTTTCGATTAACCATGAAAATAATATATTTCTGTTTTTTATTCTTCAATTTTCATTAGTTTACCATTTATGGAACTTATGTAATTAAAATCCTTGATGGTTGCTGAATTCTCAAAAAAAAAGCCATGTAAATTTCTTAGATGTACCACACTGTAAATCTGCTCTCTCTGCTGAAGCTCCATCAGATATAGGAGTTTATTTTATTGCTCAAAATAATAGAAATTAGGGTTGAGACTAGACACATAGGCCATGACCTGCTTTATTTTTTTAAAGCAATTTTCATTAAGATTATTCAATCAGTATGTCACAGACTGTAGAGCCCAGCGAAATGAAATGAACAGCACTGAAGGCAGAGACTGCAGGTTGAGTCCTGAGTCTGCTACTTACGGGGTTGTTATATTACTTCACATCTCATAGCCTCAGTAAAAATTAGGGGTTAATGGTGTTCACTTTAATACATTGTTTAGAGAATAAAATTTTATTGTCTGTGTAAATGTCCATATAGTACCTGGCATAAAAGCAGGTTTTCAGAAAATGTTGGTTTTTCCTGCTTTCACTAGTTGGAAAATACTGGAACACAGAGTAACAGTTTTTAGATCATGTGGCCTATGTTTATGAGACACACAGCAAGTAATTTCCTTTAAAAGATGGTCTGTGTATTTGAGATTATTTTCTTCTTAACTTCATTCTTTAGGCCTTAAACAGTTGTGAGTTAGGAAATGCAATGCGAGACTTTTAGTTTCTTCTTTGTGTATTTCCTTCCAGAGGAGATAGGTGCAGAATAAAGTAGAGAGCCGTGGGCAGAGAAGTGTAGGTGTTGGATAGGATATTCTCTAGCCCTGTCTCCGCTAGTGTGAAGTTGAATAGCTTGTTGATTCTTTTTCCAAAATGACAAGGACAGATTGTATTTTGATTTGAAAGACCTAAGCTCACAGTGAGAATCCTTGCTTGTTTATTTTTGTTAATTTTGTTAAATACTTTAAAAATCATATTGCTTTATTAAATGTTCTGGGGTCTATACATTTAGAAAAATCTGGTTATTTTCTTTTAAGGGAAAATATACTTATGTTTTTCTCAGATGCAATCAAAATAAGGATCCTTGCGGTCCAGAATAATTTGTCATTAAAGAAAAGTTTCATCACACTGAAATTAATTAGAAAAAACAGTCATAGATTTTAGGAAGATCTTAACGATTAATGTTAAAGATGAAGTTTTCCCCACATAAAGTAGAAAATGGAAGTATTGGAATACTCAATAAATGTTTATTTTTAATCCATGATTTTTCTCTGATGTTTCTTTGTTTTTAGGTGTTTCAATAAAGTTTTCTGAAACTTTGGGCTTTTTTTGCATGAAATAATTTTCTTATGCATTAATAGGTAATTGAGGTAAAGATGAGAGAAAAAAAAAAGTACTTAGAGAATTTTCTACTTTTGAAATTACACCCAAGATATTTGCCCCTCTATTTTGGTGGAGATGTTAAAGATGCTGTCTTCTACCATATTCATATAATAGAATCTGTGCCTCTCTTATTTTTTTTTTCAAAAGATTTAATTCTATATTTTAAATGAAGATGCATGGGATTTTTCACCATACATAGGATTCTTTTATAGTATGTGCTGTGTTTGTTGTATTTTTATTTTTTGAAGATAAATATGTTCTTATAGCTTAGTAGACTTTGCTCTGAATTTATTTTTGAGGACTTATGTACATCAATGGCAGAATCGTCCAGTGATTCAGACCGCTTCCACTGTCGTGACCGATTGAGTCGATGGGCTGCCAGGTCAACTCACAGGGGAATTCGAAGTCATCCTGCAGTAGACGTCACCGAGAAGGTCAACACTATCACCAGTACTTTACAGGTTAGTAAACAGTGATTGCATTTCGTAAATTTTCAGTAGCTTGAGCTGAGTAAGTTTCAGAGAGTGTATTAATTTTCTTGTTGCTATAATAAATTACCAAAAAACTGGGGTCTTAAAATAGCAAAATTTATTATCTTATGGGTCTGTAAGTCAGAAGTCTGCCATTGGTCTTAAAATAAAAACTAGGAGATTTGGAGAACTGCATTTCTTTCCAGAGACTTGAGGGGACAATCTGATCCTGGTCTTCTCCAGTTTTTAGGTTACCCAACTTATCTTGTGGCCCCTTCCTTCTTCTTTAGAGCCAGCAAGGGTGGGTTGACTTCTTCTCACATTACATCACTCCACCTTCCCTATTTCCCTTTTCTTCTTCAAAGGATGCTTGGGGCTTCTTTGGTCCTCCAGTTAATCCAGGAGAATCTTCCCATCTCTAGGTTTTATATTTAGTCCCACCTGTGAAACCCCCTTTGCTATGTAAAGTGTGTTTTTACAAGTTCCAGGGATTGGGTCTTAGAAATATTTGAGGGCCAGGCCGGCACCGTGGCTCAGTAGGCTAATCCTCCGCCTTGCGGTGCCGGCACACCGGGTTCTAGTCCCGGTCAGGGCACTGATCCTGTCCCGGTTGCCCCTCTTCCAGGCCAGCTCTCTGCTGTGGCCAGGGAGTGCAGTGGAGGATGGCCCAAGTGCTTGGGCTCTGCACCCCATGGGAGACCAGGAGAAGCACCTGGCTCCTGCCATCGGAACAGCGCGGTGGCCATTGGAGCGTGAACCAACGGCAAAAGGAAGACCTTTCTCTCTGTCTCCCTCTACTGTCCACTCTGCCTGTCAAAAATTAAAAAAAAAAAAAAAAAAGAAATATTTGAGGACCATTATTCTCCCTTCTGCAGTCAAAAAAGATAAGTTGTGGGAGAGTATTTAGAGATAAAGCAGTATTTCCAAATAAAATATTGTGGGAATAATACTTTGAGATTACCATAGTTGAGCTTCTTATGGACATGCGGCTTTAGAGAAGGTGTTCATGTTTTAGTGGAGTAGTTTATTTATGGATGAGTAATATAGAGATAGCATTTTTATTTAGAGGCTAACATTTGACAGTAGTTGGGAGTTTGAGTGGAGACAGTTGGCATGCCTTCTTGGGAAAAGATGTGGGAGGACAGTAGAGTCACCCTGGAAAAAAGCAAAATTTAGAAATAGAATTTTTTTCCTATTTATTGATCCCTTTTGCCTTAGTCTAGATAAGCATGGATTTTGGTTTTTATTGCTTTGGGCTTATATGTTGAGATAAAAAGAGGATGATTTCTGGGATAGAAGCCGTAACTCGGTTTAAAAAGTAAGAAGGAGATGGGCATTTGGCATAAGATGCCACCTGGGCCACCTGAGCATCCCATATTGGAGTGCATGGGTTTGAGTTTGAACTCTGCTTCTGTTACTACCTTCCTGTTAATGCATATATCAGGAGGTGGCAGGTGATAGCTCAAATGTTTGTATCCCTGCCACTCACATGGGAAACCTGAACTGAGGTCCTGGCTCCTGGCTTTGGTTTGGCTCAGTCCAATCCTGACTGTTGTAGAGATCTGGGGAGTAAACTAGTGAATAGTGGATATCTCTTGTTCTCTCTCTCTCCCTCTCTTTCTCTTTCTCTCTCTCTCTCTACCTTATCAAAGACCTATTCATTTTTCAACTATTCAAACTAATATAAAATTGGAATTTTAGATGATGAACCTTTATAATTTCTCACCAGTTAGACACATTAGTAAGTGGATATTTTTGAAATACTTTGATTAGTTTCTCAAGTGGAACCTACCATATTTAGGTGGGATAATTTTTGTTGAGATAAGAGCTAAATTTGTTGATTATAGCTAAATATTAAAGGATACTTTTTTTTGGTTTCTCTTAATGAGGTTTTGAGGTGAAGTAATGATTGAAATAGTATTGCTCCCAATGATTTGCTTCTTTGTACACAGTCTACCAGATTTCCTCTTTCAGGATTTCTTTTCTTTAAAGTGGGTCTGAATTAGCAGAGGTACACAAATGAGATAATGCAGATTCTTTTCCATTTATGCTTTAGTTGCCAATTTATTATGGAACCTTAGATAAAGATTTAAATTATGTGCTTTGTATTTCACAAAAGTAAATTGCAGATAGTTTTAAGTTGCTCTTTCATTGGTGTTAAGATTTACTTGATAGTTCTAAAATACATTGGTATCCAATTTAATTATGATATAAATTAAATGTTTTACAAATTTTTGACTTAGCCATTTGATGTACTACCAGAATTGATTGGGTAAAACAGTGTTTGAGACAATTAGTAATTAGTCCATTATCTTTCTCAAGGACACCAGTCGAAACCTGAGACAAGTGGACCAGATGCTTGGACGATACCGAGAATATAGTAATGGACAGGCTGGTGCTATAGAACAAGTGAGAATATTTCCCTGCATTTTTTTTCTTAACTGCCTTTTTGGGAATATGCTTTTTGGGGAGTGCACGTGTGAGATAAATGAGATAATCATTGTGAACAGCTTTAGTTTTTAAACTATTTTACTATATTATAGTTTAAAATTAGAATAGCTTATCAGATGGATTGCTCACTAGCTTATGTAGATTAGATTCTGTTGAGTTGAAAAGCTGCAGGTTAGAGACAGAAGAATTCAGGTCATGAATTAGACACTAATTAAATTTGGACAATGGATACCTTCATGGGGAGATAAGGATTTTAAGATGGTTTATTTTAAAGTGATATGTGCTCATTATATTTTAAAATAAAGCTATTCTCAGTTCCAATCCAAAGAGATAACAATTTTGACAGTTTCTTCCCTCTTCCAAACATTTTCTGTGCGTATACAAGCATATATTTGATTGCCTTAAAGGTGGGATAATATAAAATGTTTGGTAACTTTTTTCCCTTTAATTATATCATTTCCATAGGACTCGATATAACTCTACTTCATGCTTTTGAACAATATATATATTCTTTTGCATCTTTATGTTAAACTTCATAGTATGCATGTATCCAGTTTCTTCTTTTGTTAAGTGTGAACAATGTAGCATTTATTATATTATTATATACATATTTACATACATATTTTTATGTAATCCTGCAGAATTATTGGAAGTGGAATTGCTGATTTAAAAGATACACACACTTGAGAAAATTTGCTACATATTTTGGCCGGCGCCATGGCTTAACAGGCTAATCCTCCACCTTGCGGCTCCGGCACACAGGGTTCTAGTCCCGGTTGGGGCGCCGGATTCTATCCCAGTTGCCCCTCTTCCAGGCCAGCTCTCTGCTATGGCCCGGGAAGGCAGTGGAGGATGGCCCAAGTGCTTGGGCCCTGCACCTGCAAGGGAGACCAGGAGAAGCACCTGGCTCCTGCCTTCGGATCAGCGAAATGCGCTGTCCACAGCAGCCATTGGAGGGTGAACCAATGGCAAAAAGGAAGACCTTTCTGTCTCTCTCTCTCACTATCTACTCTGCCTGTCAAAAAAAAAAAAAAAAAAAAAAATAGAAAAGAAAATTTGCTACATATTTCAAAGTTCTTTCAGGGAAATGGCAGTTTAGCTTACTTGACAAAGGGATGTAAGAGGTAAAGATACTCAGAGTCCCAGCTGCTACACATCTGATCCAGCTCCCTGCTGATGTTCCTGGGAAAGCAGTGGAGAATGGCCCAAGTCCTTGGACCCCATACTGGAGACCTAGAGGAAGCTCCTGGCTCCTGGCTTTGGCTTGGCTAGCCCTGGTCATTACAGCCATTTGCGAAGTGAACTGGTGGGTAGAAGATCTCTCTTTCTTTCTCTCTGTCTCACCTCTCTCTCTGTATCTTTGCCTTTCAAATAAATAAATATTTTTTTAAGAAGTAAAGATACTACAGAATTCTGGAAGAAAATGATTAATTTTTATTACTGTTTCATTCTATTTTTACTTCCTTTGGAATTCATTGACTCATCTTCAGTAAACTCTTGGAAAACCAGTTAAGTGTGTTCCTTTGTGAGGCAGGCAATTTGCATAGCAGCTTGGGACACCTGTATCCCATATTGGAGTGCCTGGTTCAGTTCTCAGCCTGGCTTCCAATTCCATCTTTCTGTCAATATGCAGCTGGTGACGACTCAAAAATTGGATCCCTGACATCCATGTGGTAGACCAGGATTGGATTCTTGGCTTCTGTCTTCGGTTTTGTGCATTTCAGCTGTTGCTGGCATTTAAGGAGTTAAACAGTAGATGGAAACTCTCTATGTATTTATCTTCTCTCCTTTAAATTTATTTTTATGAAGTGGTATTGTGGAGTAGTGAGTAAAGCAATCGTCTGTGATGCTGGCATCTCATATGGGTGCCAGTTCATGTCCTGGCTGCTCCACTTCTGATCTATCTAGCTCCCTGCTAATGTGCGTGGAAAGGCATCAGAAGATGGCACAAGTCCCTGGGCCCCTGGACCCACATGGCTGACCCTGATGAAGCTCCTGGCTCCTGGGTTTGGTCTGGCCTAGCCCTAGCCATTGCAGTGAATTGGAGAGGGAACCATTTTATGGAAGATGTCTCTCTCTGTCTCTCCTTCTCTCTCTGTGTACTTGTGCCTTTTAAAAGATAAAATTTAAAAAAAAATTTTTTACTTTACTTCAAACTTAGAGAAACAGAGGGAGACAGAGACAGAGACAAAGGGAAGTAAAAGAGAGCCAGAGGAGAGGAGTGAGGGAGTGTGAGAGACCAAGATAAAGAGATGTTCTGTTTACTGGTTCACCCCCGCAAATGGCTGCAGGAGCCTAGGACTAAATATGGGTCTCCCATGTGGGTGGCAGGGATGCTAGTTCTTGAGGCATCACCTGCTGCCTCCCAGAATGCACGTTATCATGATTGGAAGTGGAATTAGGATCTCAAGCTCTCTGATAGGGGACATGGCATCTGAGGCCTGCTGCAGCAATTGCCTGCTCCTCTCTGTTCTTCAAATACAAATAAATAAATAAAAAATTAAATTAATTTGTTCATGATTCAAGTGTTGAATATATTCTGTAATAAGAATATTACATTTGTACTATAATTGTTTATTTTTTTGGGCTCTGAATTGTCATATAACTCCCAAATTATAATAGGTTCCTTGTTGTTTTCTTCTTATGAAACAGAAGTATAGTCATGATTCTTGTTTGTAATTGGAAGCTCGTTGCTTGATTGCAGGGAAATGTATCTTCTATAATAAAGGTTTCTATTTTAGTTAGAAAAAAATAGATGTTTTTGCACTTACTGGATTTTAATGATTTTTGCTGTACTGGACGGATGGAGCTATAGACTTTGTGTGTATTGGGTAGCGCATGGAATTGTTTAAGTTAATTACCTTAATAATAATAATTAATTTTTTTGCTTTTGAGTTTATTAGAAAAATTGGAAACGTTTTTAACTAGCAGCAGAGAACAATCCTACTTTGTCTAGCTTGATATTAGCTCCTTAGTTACGGTAGCAAATTTACTTTAAATAAGGCATTTGGGAAATGAAATTATATATTAGAGAAATTTCTGTACAGATAAGTATTTAAAACACTAAACATGTTCTACTATGGCATTACGTCTGTGGTAGGCCTAAAGTTCAATAATGTTAAACTCTCTAGGCGAGTGGTTTTATTATGGACAGTAAATGAACTCAACAGGTATTTTGATCTGAGTTGTAAGTATATAGAATATGAAGTTACTCATACAAAATAAGGCATGGGAGAGCAATTTTTTTTTTTTTTTTGAGATAGGGCTTTCTCCTACTGTTAGGCTGCCCTAGATCTACCTCCTTAGTTTGTCCAGATTTTTGTCCTATTAAAACCATTGATTCTTGATGGCTTTTCCATCCATGATAGCAAAAGATGTCACTTATTGCATTATACATATATTTTTAACTTTATTTAATAAATATAAATTTCCAAAGTACAGCTTTTGGATTACAGTGGCTTTTTCCCCTATAACCTCCCTCCCACCCACAACCATCCCATCTCCCACTCCCTCTCCCATCCCATTCATATCAAGACTCATTTTCAATTATCTTTATATACAGAAGATCAGTTTAGCATATGTTAAATAAAGATTTCAACAGTTTGCACCCACACAGAAACACAAAGTGTAAAGTACTGTTTGAGTACTAGTTATACCATTAATTCACATAGTACAACACATTAAGGACAGAGATCCTACACGGGGAGTAAGTGCACAGTGACTCCTGTTGTTGATTTAACAATGGACACTCTTGTTTATGGCGTCAGTAATCACCCAAGGCTCTTGTCATGAGTTGCCAAGACTATGGAAGCCTCTTGAGTTCGCCAACTCCGCTCTTATTTAGACAAGGTCATAGTCAAAGTGGAAGTTCTTTCCTCCCTTCAGAGAAAGGTACCTCCTTCTTTGATGGCCCGTTCTTTCTTCTGGGATCTCACTCACAGAGATCTCACAGAGATCTTTCATTTAGGTCTTCTTTTTTTTTTTTTTTTTTCCAGAGTGTCTTGGCTTTCCATGCATGAAACACTCTCATGGACTTTTTAGCCAGATCCGAATGTCTGAAGGGCTGATTCTGAGGCCAGAGTGCTGTTTAGGATATCTGCCATTCTATGAGTCTGCTTTGTATCCCGCTTCCCATGTTGGATCATTCTCTGCTTTTTAATTCGATCAGTTATTATTAGCAGACACTAGTCTTGTTTATGTGATCCCTTTGACTCTTAATCTTATCATTATGATCAATTGTAAACTGAAACTGATCACTTTGACTGGTGAGATGGCATTGGTACATGCCACCTTGATGGGATTGATGTTAAGGATTAAGAGCCTATGAATAAGAAATTTTAACCAGACAGATTCTGGTAATAACTCTTTTTGTACAAATAGATCTTGAGACTGATGTTCCTAAAGTCTCTTATTAAATTTTATTCCAAGTTTCTCTTGAAACAATTGGACAGGAAAATTTTTGTAGAATTTTGCATTGAGACTGATGGAAAAAAATGTAGACTTTTGAATCAAGAATTCAAATTGACGGCCAGCGCCGTGGCTCACTAGGCTAATCCTTCGCCTGTGGCGCTGGCACACCGGGTTCTAGTCCCGGTCGAGGCACCGGATTCTGTCCTGGTTGCCCCTCTTCCAGGCCAGCTCTCTGCTGTGGCCCAGGAGTGCAGTGGAGGATGGCCCAAGTGCTTGGGCCCTGCACCCCATGGGAGACAAGGTTAAGCACCTGACTCCTGCCTTCGGATCAGTGCAATGCGCCGGCCACAGCGCGCCAGCCATGGCGGCCATTGGAGGGTGAACCAATGGCAAAGGAAGACCTTTCTCTCTGTCTCTCTCTCACTGTCCACTCTGCCTGTCAAAAAAAAAAAAAAAAAAAAAAACAAGTTGAATCCTGATTTTTTTTTTTCCATTAGAAACTATTGCAGTGACTTTGGGCAAGTTATTAAGTGTTTCTGAAATAAGTTTCATCATTTGAAAAATGGATGTTATGAATACCTTGTTATAATATTTATTTAATTATGCATGCTGTTTTAGACACTTGAAAAGTATTTATCTTTAATGTCTTTAATTTATCTGATCTCCACCATGGAGCATTTGCTAAGTTTTTTTTGTATATATAATTGATAACTAGTATGTTATAGGTACTCAGTACAACTTACTTTTTTTTCTTACAATTCATTAGGCCTGACTTGATTTGCATGTATGCATCACTGTTGATATAAATAATATTATTTGTTGAACTCACAGTAATAGGTCTATCTAATTATATTGACCTCAGAGTATATGATAAATTAGGCCACATACATAATAATGTTTCCAGCCCCTTATATTTGTGAGTATAGTATATGCATTTTTTCTTTTAAACTTATTCATGTCTTTATTTCAGAGGTAGGGAGACAGAGAGCTCCGATCTGATCTGCTGATTCACTCCCCATATGCCTGTAAGAGCCTGAGATGGGGGTGAAACCTGGAGCTTGGAATTCAATCCAGTTCTCCCATGTAAATGGCAGGAATTCAATTACTTGAGCCATCGTTGCTGTCCCCCAGGGTCTGCATTGGCAGGAGGCTAGAGTTAGGAACTTGAGGTAGACACCCCACCCAGGTACTCCAGTGCAGGGTGTGACTGTCATAACTGGTATCTTCAGTGATAGGACACCCTGGGAGTACAGTATATGTTACCTGTATACCTAACCTGCACTAATGCACTGCTGGTAAAAGTTCCTTCCACTCTCCATGACTGCTCAGTTATTGACATTTGAAATATACGGAAATATTAAAAATCTTGCATTGTAGTTATGTTTTTAAAAAATTTATTTATTTGAAATGCAAAGTTAGAGAGTGAGAGAGACACCTTCCATCCACTGGTTTACTCTCCAGATGGCCTCAAGGAATGGGGCTGGGCCAGGCCAAAACCAGGAGCTACATTCAAGTGTCCCTGTGGGTACAGGGATCCAAGCACTTGGGCCATTTTCTGTTGCTTTCCCTGCTATATCAAATGCTGGCCCATAGAATACCATTAAAGTAAAAGTTACATAAATAGAAACAGCATATTACTTGAGAGGAAATTTCTAAATTTCAGAAATATGATTATGGGCTTAAATTTCTTTAAACTAGTTATAGAGATCTAAGGCACAGCAGTGGAAACTAGTGATCTCTTGATAAATAAAAAGTAGCAGCAGCCATTTAATCCATCAATGGTGGCACTAGAATGGTATACAAACCATAAATTTGCATTCATTCTCCTTATTTAAACAGTAAAAGTAGATAGAATGAAGGAACCAAAAATACTGACAAAATTACCTCTGTAACCAATCTATTTGGCAGTCTGCTGTGAGATCCACCTTTGCATTCTGTAGAAAGAGGCAGAGAGAGAAAGCCAAGCATAAAGTACTTACATATTAAAGTGCCCAGGAATGACTGTATTATTCTGGAGGACAGATTTATTTTTAAAGATTTATTTATTGATTTAAAAGGCAGAGTTTCAAAGAGGCAGAGTCAGAGAGAGAGAGAGAGGGAGAGGAAGGGGGAGAGGGAGAGGGAGAGAGAGAGAGAGAGAGTCAGAGAGTCTTCTATCTGCTGGTTCACTCCCTAAATGGCTGCAATAGCTGGAGCTAGGCCAATCCGAAGCCAGGAGCCAGAAGCTTCTTCCAAGTCTCTGATGTAGGTGGAGGGGCCCAAGCGCTTGAGCCATCTTCTGCTTTCCCAGGCCACAGCAGAGAGCTGGATCAGAAGTGGAGCAGCCAGGACTCGAACCGGTGTTCATATGGGATGCTGGCACTGCAGGCAGCAGCTTTACCCGCTATGCCACAGTTCCGGCCCCCTGAACAGAATTTTTAAGATGACTTCTTTTCTGCCTCTAGTTGTATGCCCTGAAATTGCCAACCTACCATAAGGTTTGTTTATTGAAATACTTAACATTTTATGTTGACATTATAGATATAGTTAAACCTACAGTATAAACTTCTTCATGGTCACTAATGCTGTATGTATTATGAACGTTTGCTAAATAATGATTCTTTAATGTTACCTGAAAGCAAAACTGAATGGTTAGATAAAAGATTTTGATGTTTCCAGTTTCTGCTCAACTGTACAGCTAAGTGAATGCAATTATCTGTACATGACCAAATTTTCGCATGTAATCTGTATTGTGTTATGGTATGTATTTTCTTCGTATGAAAATAAAGGAGGCGATGTTGTGGTGTAGAGGGTTAAGCCTCCATCTGTGACATCATATTCCAAATGGTTACTGGTTCGGTTGCCGGCTGCTCTTGCTTCTGACCCATTTCCCTGCTAATGGCCTGGGAAAAGCAGCAGAACATGGCCTGTTTGGACCCCTGCCAACAAGGTGGGAAACCTGGATGAAGCTGCTAGTTCCCACATAGAAGACCAGGATGAAGCTCCTGGCTCCTGGCTTTGGCCTGGTCCAGCATTGGCCATTGTAGTCATCTGGGGAGTGAACTAGCAGATGGAACATCTATCTGTCTCTGTGTAACTCTGACTTTCAAATAATTAGTTAAGTAAATTTAAAAAAAAAAAACCTACTCAAAAGTGTTTGAGGAAACCAAATGGAATTTTTAAATGGTTTCCAGAATTCAGGGCTACTTTTAAATCACAACATCTAGGGGCCAGTGCTGTGGCACAGTGAGGTAAGCCCTGGCCAGCAATGCCTATATACCATATGGGCACCAGTTTGAGTCCTGGCTATTCCACTTCTGATCCAGATCCCTGCTAATGTGCCTGGGAAAGCAGCAGAGGATGACCCAAGTCCTTGGGCCCCTCTATCCCATGTGGGAGACTTGGAGAAGCTCCTGGCTCCTGGTTTCAGATCGGCTCAGCTCTAGCTGTTGCATCCATTTAGGGAGTGAGCCAGTGGATGGAAGACCTCTCTCTCTCTCCCACTGTGTCTCTACCTTTCCCTGTAACTAGGTATTTCAAATAAATAAAGAATCTTAAAAAAATAGATTACAGCATCTAGGTTTTTTTTTTTTTTTACAAGATTATGCTTTTTTTAAAATTTAAGTTGTGTTTTTCATTTGTGAGAAGCTAATTTAGTGAATATTTCATAGTGACTTTGTTTATATGTAAGTAATCACTGGATATGGTTTATTTTTATTATGGTCTCTTTCTGGAAGTAATTTAACACATTTTTCAGGAATATCCTAATGAATAATTTTAATGTGATTTTTTTCCTCTCCTCAAATAAGCTTACCTCAAGGATGACTTTAGTTTTGTTGAGAATTTCAATATGTGAAACACTGATTTTCAGTGGAAAAGTTTCTGATACTGTGTATTGGTGAAGGAAGTTTGTGTATGTATTTATTGCTTATTTTTAATTTTACCTTTATTGCAACCGAATTATATAAAGTGATTGATTTGTTAGTTTTCTTGATACTTTTTGTGCAGGTAAATCCTAGATTCATACTTGTTTATTATTGCTTGGGAACTTCCTAGGGACTGGCTAGGAAGCTGATGCTTATGAACTTTAGAAAGTCATTGTTAAAAAATCATAAAACTTGCTATTTGTCATTATATTGCAATGAAGCTGAAGAAAAAACAAAATTCCACTTCCAGGTAAGATCTGGTTAGCTCACTCTTGCACTTAAAGGGGCTATAAAACCTCTAGCAAAAGCATAGAGCAGCTATTTAAGGACTCTATAAAGTAAGTGCAGACAGTCCTTGTCCCATGGTTTTGATGTGCGTGACATTCATTACTTTAGTTGAATAACGCTTATCCTTAAGCAATACAGTTCAAATTTCAGTTACCATGATGTAATTACTGTAAGTAACTGCACAGACCACAAATGTTGCTGCTAGTTCTTCAGACCACACGTTAATATGTTAATCACACTGTACCTCTTTTGCAGGCTTTTGATGATTGGTTACAGTGAAATGTGCAATTTGTTACCTCCTTTCTTCCCAATGATAAATTCACATATTACTTATAAAACAGTGACTTAGTTTCAGCAAAATAGCATCATCTCTCATAGAAAATTAACATTAAGGGGCCTGCATTGTGGCACAGTGGATAAAGCTGCCATTGGTGACCTTTGACATCTTTATGGGTGCTGGTTCTTGTCCTTGCTGCTCCACTTCTGATCCAGCTCCCTGCTAATGGCCTCCCACTTGGGAGACCCAGATGAAGTTCCTGGCTTCAGCCCGGCCGTTGTAGCCATTTGAAGAGTGAAGCAGCAGATGGAAGATTCTGTCTCTCTTTCTCTCTGTAACTCTGACTTTGAATTTTTTTTTTCTTTTGTGGTAGGGAATGTCTGTATGCATGTGTGTCTGTAAAATTAATTTTAACTAACTTTTAGTTATAGTTTAGGATTTGTTAGCAAATAAGCCCCCATAAAAAGGATGCCTACAAGTGCTGCCTTTGGCATTGACAGATGAAGTTATTCTGGATCAACTTTCTTACTGAGAGCAAGTAGAAAGGAAGAATAATATACAAAATACTATTATGAACACATCAGGGAACTACTAAGGCGGCAAGGAATTTTGTAGACAGGATATGTCAAGAAAAGGAAATCCAGAAGGATAAGCCCTGTTTTTGGTACTTTTTTCCTCTATCAAGATAGTAGCTGATTCCAGAAGAGGTGGCTTAGAAGCAGACTTGGATCAGAGCTGTGTTTGAAGTCCAGAGACAAGGAGGACTGAGACTGGAGTTCAGGAACTCTCCAGCTTTCAGCTGAGACCCAGAGGATGACAGTCACTGAGAAATGATGAATTGAAAATAGGAGAAACAGTAAAATGAAAATAGACCTATCCTCAAAGGAAGAGAAGTCCATCTTTGAATATCTCAGTTCTTAACTAGTTGAGGTTATGTGGGATTGGTAGGGCCTCTAGCCAGAAGCAAAATCAAATCCCTTCTGAAGGAAGATGTCGTCCACCAGAGTTTTAAATTACCTTTGCAGCTTTCAATTCAATGTCTGTCTATGAGAAATGTTTGGGCATAAGAGAATACAAAACGTGACTGAGAGGGGAAAAGCAGACAATAAAAACATGTGGGAACACAAAGTAGATGTGAATAACATGTTCAAGAAGCTAAAGATAAGATTGAGAATTTTGGTGAGGAGTTCAAAACTAAATAGAATTTTCAAAACTGAAAAATAATATAAATGGGTGGAAATATTTAGCTGAGCATGTAAGAGGCCAGGTATGACACCCGTGTTCCAAGTCAGAGCAGTTGGGTTAGATACCTGGCTCTGGCTCCTGAATCCAGCTTCCTGCGAATGTGCACCTTGGGAGGCAGCAGGTAACAGCTCAAGTAGTTGGGTTCCTGCCATCTATTGGGGAGAACTTGATTGAGATCCTGGTTTGGTTCTGTACCAGCTTTGAGTGTTGTGGGTATTCGGGGATGTGTACCACCAGGTGGGAGCTTGTTCTCTTTTTAGTGCTCAAATAAATAGATCAAGGATGCCAAGGAAACTGCAAATGGGACTCAAATTTTGATAGATTTATAGCAAGATAATTTTTAAAAAATTTTATTGACCGTACAAGAGACTTTTTTTTTGTAAAGATTTTTTTATTTACTTGAATTTCGGAGAGTTACACAGAGAAGGAGAGGCAGAGACAGAGAGGGTGGGAGGAGATGTTCACCCACTGGTTCATTCCCCAGCTGGCCGCAACAGCCAGAGCTGTGCTGATCTGAAGCCAGGAACCAGGAGTCTCCTCTGAGTCTATCACATGGGTGCAGGGGCCCAAGGACTTGGGCCATCTTCTACTGCTTTCCCATGCCATAGCAGAGAGCTGGATCGGAAGTGGAGCAGCTAGGACTTGAACCTGTGCCCATATGGGATGCTGGCATTGCAGGCAGCAGCTTTACCTGCTACACCACAGCACCAGCCCTGCGAGATAATTTTTAAGTTGATAATTTTGTATGGCCTGTGAATGATGTTATAAATATCCATATGACCTTTGGCAGAAAAAAGATTCCTACTCCTGAAATAGGTGATAGTAAATTGTAATCTACCCACCGTAGGTGGATATACAATAGCTTGTGTGTAGTTGAGAAAATAATTAATGAGTTCAAAGATAGGCCAGCATAAGATATTCAAAAAGAACGGAAGAGTGAAAAATAGAGAAAATGTAGGACATAAAGGATTTGGTAAAATGGAGTAAATTAACTGCAATTAGATTTTCAGTGGGGAGGGGGAGAGAAAATAGTGCAGAAACATATGGTTGAAGGAATGATGATGGCTGAGAATTTACAATAGGTGAAAGATACCAACCTATATATTCTATGATTTTTTTTTTTTTTGATAGGCAGAGTGGACAGAGAGAGAGACAGAGAGAAAGGTCCTCCTTTACCATTGGTTCACCCTCCAATAGCTGCCGCAGCAGGCGCACCGCGCTGATCCGAAGCCAGGAGCCAGGTGCTTCTCCTGGTCTCCCATGCATATGCAGGGCCCAAGGACCTGGGCCATCCTCCACTGCACTCCCAGGCCACAGCAGAGAGCTGGCCTGGAAGAGGGGCAACCGGGACAGAATCTGGCACCCCAACTGGGACTAGAACCCAGTGTGCCGGCGCCGCAGGCGGAGGATTAGCCTATTGAGCCATGGCGCCAGCCTATATTCTATGATTTCTTTGGGTCACAAATGGGATAAACACAAATTAAACTACATAATTTATCATACTGAAGCTGCGGGCAAAGAGTAACACATAAAACAAGTGACAATCTAAAAAAGGCAAATTACCTTCAAAAGAGGAGCAATGGAAGGAAATGACAGCTGACTTTGGTTTCAGAAGCAAACTGAAATTAGTCTTAGTTTGAAAGCTGGGAATATTTTAGGAAAAGTTAAGAGAGCTTATTTTATATTTTTGTTTCGTCAGTATTTCCTGCGATCTACAGTCACTTTACATTTATAGACCTTTCTTCATGTTTACAATTAGCTATAAGCTCATTAGTTTTCATGTGGTTTAATTTTATTCTGACCATTTTGTTATAAATAGTTGCTGTACTGCCTTGGGTTCACTAGATAAAACTTCTGGTCTACTTACATCATTTTATTCATATGTAAATTACCTTCAAGTTAAATCTTGCTTCTCCTGGTTGGTTCTCAACTGTGTGTTTCTGCAGATTCATAGACTAGGTCCTACAGCTATTGAATAATTAGGACGCTGTTGCACATATCTTAACCTTGGGAAGCAGAGGACAGAAGGATGTGAAAATATTAGCCTTTAAATTTTTTTTTTTTTTTTTTTTTTTTTAGCAGAGATGAGAGCAACAAAAGAGGTAGATTCTTGAAATTCTAACTCTAACACTTTTAATCCAGATTGTTTTGGCTTTGGTTCTGTAGAACAGCTAAATCCAAATAGCTAAAATGAAAAAGGATTTACTTCATTTGGGATTCATATTTTCTTTCATCTGTTTGCCTATTAGCTGAGACTGCTTTATTTCTGCACATTTCCCAAGGTACACTAGCATGTTATCTTTATAAATGATGTTTTTCCTTTTAACCCTTGGCTGAATTTAGGCAACTCTGTCTTTATCAATTGTTTTGTTTTGACTTTAATTTTAACAGTTGTGGATAACTTGTTGTATGGATCAATGCATTAATTTTTCAGTAATTATTTTTTCTCATTCCTGCATAAAACTTAGACCTAAAGCTCTTAGCAATTCAGAGTCTGTGGATTTTCCCATATTTACTCTTTGTTCCCTTGGATTTTAGTTGAATCCTCATCTTAGATCTCTAACTTTAAGCTCTCTATGTTATTCCCTATATTTAATGTATTTTTTATTGAAGGCAGCTCCTTAGGTTTAAAAAGGTGTTTTCTTTTGTCTCCTGCTGTCTGACTTCCTAAAATCAGACGGGATGGTTTAGAAAATTGTACTCTGTAGTAAATATTGGCAGACTGATAGTCTGACAGTATATATCTGGCTCCAGTTTTCTGGGATGATCAAAGTAGTATTCTGATACAGAGCTAGGCAGTGTACATTCTTTCAGCAGCAGTGACAGCTGTTCAGTTTCCTGCTTGTTGCATACCTGGGATTTCTGAGGGAATGTTTAAGAGCAAGCAAGGCTGTCTCTTGCTTTCAGAAGTGTTGATTTTGTTTCTCTGTGTGGGTGGTGCATCCATTAGACGTTTCAGTCTGGTTTCATAAGCCCTTAGATAGTAGTTAGCTTTACCAAATTCTGACAGTAGAAATATGGGGTAGGTAGTAACAGATGCTATCGAAACCTGATGATAGCATTAGTTCTTAAAATATTTGTGTGCACTGTTTTGAGATTTTCTAACATAGTTCAGAATTTTCTCTAAGTTTTCTTTGGGAAGCCAGATATTTCAGAAGTAGCCTTTAAAATATGTAGTCAATTTATATTTGGAAGTTTTTAAAAAAGAATAACTCTCCCTTCATTATGTTCTTGAATTTAGTTAAAAGAAAGCTTGGAACATTCAGTAGGTCAACTACGGAGTCAGCGTTTATTGAGAAACTCAGGAGCAAGAAGTATTTCTGTTACAAGTCTGAGTGCCAGTGACTTTGATGGTGACACTGTGACAGGTAAACTCTTCAAATGTTCTGAAAAGCCTTTTTCATTTTAAAGGTATTTCTGAAGTACATGTTGAATACATATTTAGTCACTGGAGAAATACAGCCATACAGAACATCATTTGGATTAGGTGTTAGAATATGCTTTCTTTTCTTTTTTTTTTTTTTTAAGATTTTATTTATTTATTTGACAGGAAGAGTTACAGACAGTGAGAGACAGAGAGAAAGGTCTTCCTTCCGTTGGTTCACGCCTCAGATGGCCACAGTGGCCGGAGCTGCGCCGATCCGAAGCCAGGAACAAGATGCCTCTTCCTGGTCTCCCCATGCAGGTGTGGGGGCCCAAGTACTTGAGCCATCTTCCATTGCTATCCCAAGCCATAGCAGTGAGCTGGACTGGAAGAGGAGCAACCGGGTCTAGAACTGGTGCCCATATGGGATGCTGGCGCTGCAGGCGGAGGATTAACCTAGTGTGCCACGATGCTGGCCCCAAAATATGCTTTCTTTAAAGATTTTGTAGTACATAGTTTGAAATATATTAAGGGATCTTTGAATTTTTTTTTTAAAGGTTTATTTCTTTGAAAAACAGAGTTAGAGAGAGAGAGAGAGACAGAGAGAGACAGAGAGAGACCTTCCATCTACTGATTCACTCCCCAAATGGCCACAATGACCATGGCTGGGCCAGATTGAAGCCAAGAGTTTCTTCCTGCTGTCCTGTTGTGGATGCAGGGACCCAAGCATTTGAGCAGTTTTCTGCTGCTTTCTCAGGCACATTAGCAGGAAGCTGGATTGAATTGGAGCAGCTGGGAATTGGAACTGGCTTTACCTGCTACCGGGACGAACTGGGCTGGCTTTATCTGCTACCTTACAATGCGAGCCCCTGTTTTAATCTTCAGTTCTATTTTTCTCAGTCTTTGTAGACTACCTACAAATAATTAATCATACTTAAAGCTTTCTATTGCTGTTAATCATGATAATCATGATTAAAAATTGGACATGGCCATCTGATCTTTTTATGTAGTTTGCTTTTATGTATTTTTGTATACTGATCAGATTTTAGATTTTATATTTGAAAAATTCTGTTTTATTAGTATTGTATTTTAGAGATTCATGAAAGTTTTTGTTTATTAATTTATGTATAAGGAAATATTTTGTTGCTTTTTTGGAAAGTATAGCAAAGCTGAGCTTTCGGAATGTTCTATTTCCAGACTCTTTCTTTTTTTTCATTTTTATCTGCTTAAAGACCAAGGTCTCTACCAATTTTGTGGAACTTTATGGCCACAGCAAGATACTTAGGAAATAGTCTGGGTTAAGTGCATGTGTGAATAACCATGTCTGGTATACATTTACTCAGGGACATTTTAGATTGTTTTTTCTCATGCAGTGTTTTAATCCTCTTCTTTTTCTTTCAATTTTAAAGAAAGCCACCACATTCCACCTACCTCACCTCTCAAGGACTATGGGGATTCCCAGGGCATTAAACGAATTAGGTCCAAAACTGGTGTCCGGTTTGTTCAGGAGGCTGAAGATGTGGCCCAGGTATCTTGTGCCATTCAGTGATTTGTGTGCAGAATTTCCGTATATTTCTGTATAAATTATTAATGCTTGAGCTTTATGGCTGTAGTTTAGCCAAGAGTTTGGTCATTAGTCACTTTGTTCTGGTCTTTTTTTTTTTTTCTTTTTAAGCGAGTAAACTTTTTTTCTTTAAATATGTGAATTGTTACCGTACATTATTTTCAAATTTTGTTATGGAGAATTATATTTTGCAAAACATTTAACAGTGAGTTTAATTTGCCATGATTTGTTTCCTTCCTTGTTCAGGTGGTTCACTCTTCTCTAAGCCCAGTTAGGTCAGCTGCTTTCTCTTTTGCTAAGTTTGGTTTGGCATGAACAAGTTCGTCCTTGTGTAGTTGACCTCTTGTTTTTTACACCATTGGTTTTTTACTGATCCTTGAAATCATTGAATGGAACCATGTACATTAAGCAAGACGTTTCATACTAAAGTGTTTGTTTTATGTATATATTTTTTTCCTGCTTCTTTGAAATTCTCCACAGAGCCGAAAGGATTCCTTTTATTATCTTAGGTAGCTAGATTAATTAGAAGAGGCCTAGAGGAAGTTTCTGATTCTTAGATTTTTGTTTTGATAATTTTAGGATTGGGTCTCAAAGTTTATCTGAAATCCAGTGCATTAGAAAATGCCTTATACATTTTTCCTTGTCTGTGTTATTTTTTGATAAATGGAACTTGCTAGCCATGGGCTGTATTATTAAACCTAGAGCAGAGAAGATTATCTTACCATCACTCATTTACTTTTTCATTCTTTTTATTTAGTGCCTCTATTGTTGGGACAGTGCTTATGCTTGGAGATGATGAGCAAAATCCTTGCCTTTTCAGTGAGTTTATAAGCTGGATGGGGAGTTAGATATTAATCAAATAAGTACATAAATACACAGTTATGAACTGAGATGCATGCTATAATGAAAAGAAGCGTAGGACCATGGGAGTGTACAGTTGAGGGACCTGCCCAGGCTTTCCTGAAGAAAGACTGAGCTGAGGTCTCAAAGTACAGTGAGAGTCTTTCTACTAGAATAAAAACCTTGGCAGGAGGGAAGATAGCAGCCGTGAGCAGTTTAAAGAAGGCTATAGGGCTAAGGAAGCATGAAGAGATGAGATCATGGAGAGCCTTAAAAGGGGCTGGCAGAAGTATTCTGAAACGATCACTCTGGCTCTAGTGTAGAAAGTAGAATAAATGTGGGCATATTAATTAGGATATTGATCTACTATGGGTGTGAATTGATGGTCACTTGGAGTAGGATAATTGGAGTCAGATAAAAAGGGGTAGGTTTAAAAGCTGTTGAGTGGATTAAGTTGAATGTTCTTAAAGGCCAGATAGCCATATGGTGGGAATGAGTGGAAAGGAAGTGTGGAGGATGAGTCCTAGGATTCTGGTTTGTAAAACATGAAAAACATCCTGTTGATCTCCTATACTACCTACACTTTTTTATTTCTGTTGCTCTTCATTTTAAGTCCTTTTCCTTAAGATTGCCCCTAGCTGTACTTGATTGTATATTTTCTTAATGCCCCAGTGAAAATTTGTGTGTGTTTTAAACCCATCAGTCTTTCATGTTAGATTGTGAGCTGTTTGTTTCCCAGCATGGTAGCTGGCATTGATTAGTTGTTCCATGTGCTTTTATTGAAATGAATAGATTGGTTGTTCTTGCAAGTATGTATAAACTTAAAATGTTTTATTATAAATTATAGCTTATGCATACATATACAGTATTTCTATATACAGTTAAAGGTACAATAATTATATGGTATACAAGGTGCCTACCACCCAGGCCAAGAAATACAGCATTATTATTCTCTGAAGCACCTGTGTTCCTTCTTTCCCTCGGGGTGTCCACTAACCTAGCTTTTATTTTTATCATTCTTTTTTTTTTTAAGTCATTTTTACTACTTACATTTTATTTATTGCCTAGCTTTAAACTTAATATAAATGAATTGCTACTGATGCTGTTTTTTTAAAATTTACTTTTTCATTTGGTGTTATATTTTTGACATTCCCCCTTGGCTAATGTAGGTAGATTTGATTGTTTAACTCCCGTGCTGTAGAATACTCCACTGGAAAAATATGTCACAGTTTATTTATCTCTGTTCCATTGTAAATGGACTTTTGGCTTGTTTTTAGTGTTTTCATGATGAATAATGTGGCTTCATACTTTCTTGTATGTGATTCCCGGTGTTTGTGGGGAGGGATTTCCCAGTAGCAGGAGTTGGCAAAGGAGAGCATGTGGGCTGATAAAGTAAAGTTGTGTTAAAATACAGCCATGTTCATTGGTGTATGGCAGCTTTTGCAGCATGGTTGCCAGACTTGAGTAATTGTGACAGAGATGATATAGGTGCCTGACATATTTGTTACTGGGGCATTTACAGAAAAAGTTTGTTCACGCTTTCTTGAGGGTATGTACAAGGTATAAAATTACTCTGTTATAGAGAGAGTGATGATTAATGTTTATACATGTAGGTGTGTAAGAAACACTTTTCTTTGCAAAACAAATTTCTTTCTGAATAGGCAATTTTTAAAAGATTTATTCATTTATTTGAAAGGTAGAGTTACATAGAGAAAGGTAGACTTACACACATACACACACAGAGAGAGAGAGGGAGCGTGAGAGAGAGAGAGAGAGAGAGAGAGAGAGAGATGGGGAGAGACACAGAGAAAGGTTTTCCATCTGCTAGTTCACTCCCTAAATGGCTGCAATGGGCCAGGGCTGGGCAAGGCTGAAGACAAGAGCCAAGAGTCTCTTTTGGGTCTCCCACATGGGTGCAGGAGCCCAAGCACTTGGATTATCCTCCACTGCTTTCCCAGGCTCACCAGCAGGGAGCTGAATGAGAAGAGAGCATCAGGGACTCAAACTGGCACTCATAAGGAATACTGGAGCCGCAGGAGGAGGCTCTACCTGCTATGCCACAACATCAGCCTCCACTGTTTTATTCTTTCTTAATAACTTTATATAACTTGCTTGTATTGCAAAGAACAAGATCTTATTCTCAACCTAAGTGGATCTTTGGAAGAATGTAGCAAAATCTTAAATGAGTCATTGTGTTTTGTCTTTGGTAGCTTCATGCTTTTCATCAGTCCCTCCGAGACCTCAGCAGTGAACAGATTCGCCTTGGAGAGGATTTCAACAGGGAACTTTCCAGAAGAAGCCGGTAAAAGTAGAATATGGTTTTCATGGGAGGTGTGAGTTAATAGACAAATAAATTAGCTCCTGTAATTGACATATCTACATAGATTTAAGACATAGTGCTGTGTTTTCATGCAAGTGTCTTAAAAGTGATTAACAATTCAAAACACCTTGATTTTAGAGTATCATTCAACATTAGAGAAATTAATTTAATATTTCTCAAATGTTTTTAATTAGTACAATAGAATGTTGATATTAGTAAAAAGATAACATTGTAGCAAAGAGGTTGATTTGCAAATGCATTGGAGAGAGGCAGAGTGAGTCAGAGGAGATTGGCTGAACTGACTGACTCCTGGGGTTGTAAGAAAAAAAGTATAATGTTGTGTTTGTCAGTGGACATGAACAATTTTAGAATCAGATATTTTAGGTTTTAGTTGTAATCATTGAAAATTACTGGTTAACATTTGCCCTGTCTTTGAAATTTTGTCGAATCTGGATAGCCGCTGGAACCATCACTTAATTTAAAACTTACTTGTGCTTTTCACTTTTATCCTCAGCAGTGGCAGGTGGATTTCTTTTAGAGGCCATAGTTTTCTAGTAACAAATATTTAACTTTTTTTTTTTTTTTTTGACAGGGAGAGTGGACAGTGAGAGAGAGAGACAGAGAGAAAGGTCTTCCTTTTTGCCATTGGTTCACCCTCCAATGGCTGCTGTGGACAGCGCATCTCGCTGATCCGAAGGCAGGAGCCAGGTGCTTCTCCTGGTCTCCCTTGCAGGTGCAGGGCCCAAGCACTTGGGCCATCCTCCACTGCCTTCCCGGGCCATAGCAGAGAGCTGGCCTGGAAGAGGGGCAACCGGGACAGAATCCGGTGCCCCGACCGGGACTAGAACCGGTGTGCCGGCGCCGCAAGGAGGAGGATTAGCCTGTTGAGCCGCGGCGCCGGCCAAATATTTAACTTCTTAAGAGTTAGAATTTTTATGCAGCAAAAATTAGGAAACAACAAAACTGAATTGAAATTCCGTTACCATGTTCATTTGCTAACTCTAGCTACTTAAATCATACCATTCATAAGTCTGTGTGCCGCAACAAAAAAGTGTCAGACTATAAAAGCTGCATCTATGAATCTGAATAATCTGAGTCTGCATAGCTTAGCTTCTGTTCAAGAGGAAGGCAGGAAAATTAGTAGTAACAGTAAAAGTTTCTGCTAATGTTATTACTAGTACCATTAGCTCATATTGTTGAGCACTTATTTCATCCCAGATGGTTTTAAATTTAATTATTGGAATAACCCTATTAGGTATTCATTTGTATTTTTTCCATTTCATGAATCAGGAAACAGTCACATAGGGATACAGTAACTCAGCTTACTAGAAAACAAATGAGAGGGTTGTAATAGAGTCAGAATTCAAATCTAGACAGTAAGGTCCCAAAGTCTCTGTTCTTTGCCACTTACAGTTTTCTGTGGTTCAGGATTATGTTCACATGTAGCTTATATCTTTAAAGAACTTAAATTCCTAAATTGTGAACTACACTGTTGAGCTATACTATTAATCTGTTAAACTGGTAGGATTTAATTTAATATTTAGTTTTATTAAAAATGCTAAAATTAACAAAATGACATCAACATTCTAATATAATGTGTTCTTAGTTTTGAATAGTTTTTATTATGTAACTTTTATACATTTAAAGGGAAGGTAATTTTAAGCCATAAGAACAGAAGTTTCAGGAAATAGTTGTCCTGTAAGAAGATGTAGGAGAAGTTGCTGGGATGATTTAGTTGATTGGTTTAAATGATCTTCTTAAAGTGCGCTGTTGAACTGGGACTCTTCTGATCTATTGGCTGGTACCATCTTGTAATAGTCTGTATGATCTAAAGGTATATGTGAGGCAGAGAAACTGTAACTTACAGTAGGAGTCAAAATTAAAATGTAAGAGATGACCTCATGTCATGACTGAGTAAAATTTTAGGAACCAATTCTGCTTTACTTTTCCACCAACTGTCAATTCATGTTTATAAAATATTGGGTAGGAACTTAGAAGGTTTAATTGGAATTTTTTATTTGATTTAGGATGGTTGATATTCTTGTTATGATATCAATTTTATGTTTTTGAAACATTACAAAAAGTACTTGATAATAAAAGAACACGGGAAAGCAAATTTTTCGAAGGATTAAATAAAATTTAATTCAGAACTCACATGCTTTGGATGCCATGTGGAGAACTGATTTGAGGAAAGTGAGTTAAGTCTATTGCAACAGCACATGTGAGCTGGTGATATCTTGACCAGGATTAGAACAAAAGGAAGAGAAAGAGAGAGAAAGAGACATGGATGGGTCATGTTTCCAGAAATGTGTTTGGAGGTCCAAAAGGTTGCACTTGGTAGAGGAATGGCTGAAGGAGAATAAACCAAGGATGACTCTCAGATTTCCCATTGGAGGAATTGGGTAGATGGTAATTCTTCTTGATATGTGGAAGTCTGTGCCAGGTGAGGTATAGCAGTTAAAAGTCTGGCCTTGGATCTGTTAGTTTTGAGATGCCTGTGAGATATTCAAATGGAAAGGTAAATATATAGCTAGATATTTACTCTGGAACTCAAAGGAAAAGCTGCTGTCTGAGATACATATTTAACAGTTCTCAGCCTGTGGAAGTGGTTTTTGGTACCAGGGAAATGGATGATACAAAGAGAAAAACTATAAGGAGAGTATCCAGGACAAGGCTGTGTACAAGGGAGTTTTGACATCTGGAAAGCTTACACACAGGGAGGAACTGGCCTAAGAAAGAACAGCTAGTGATATGTTGGAAATCCAGGAGAGCATGGAACTACAAAAGCCAAGGAAGAGGCAAAAATAAAGACATTTTCAGTGATTTAAAACTTTGAAAGTTTACTTTTTAAACATATTTCTTTCTGAAAAAAATACTTAAGGATATATATATAAGTAAAATAATACTGTAATTAAGGGAGAAGAAGATATAGATTATAAGAAATAGAAAAACAAACCTTCAAATTCTGTGAAAATAACACAGAATGATAGCCTTGTAACAGACTTAGGCAGCATTATGTATACTGTAAATTAGAGCAGGAAGATAAGTGTCCTTGAGAAAAATGTACAGTGAATGAAGAGGATTTTTCATAGATGATTCATCGAGAAGTTTGAGGGAAATATCAATGGGTATAAATAAGGCCCAAATAAGGCTGAATTAGGGAAAAACTCTAGAAAAAACAAAAGCAAACTTATTATTTCATCATTTGTGAGCTGATGAAAATGTGAGCTTGGTAGAATATGAGGAAAAAACCATCCATGTATATATACATAAAATTACATAGGTAACCAATGGAAGAACTAAAAATAGTAATAAATTTATCCAGAATTGGAAAGGAATGTGAATGCGTTAAATATTTCAAAATAGGTCAATAAAAAATGCATAGAGTTGAAGATGATGAAGGTAACCAGCAAAAGAATTAAGAACAAGAATGTCCATGGTTGCCAGTAGGCACTGCAACAAGAGGTAAGGAAGTGTGAGTGAGAAAGGCTTTTTCTTTTAAGTCTTTCTGTACTCTTTGTTTGTTATGTGTGTTACTCATTTGATGAGAAAAAGTGATAATGGGGTATAAGTTAGGAGGAAGTTTGTGTATCACACTCTGATCTAATTTGATTATGAATTGCAAGAATGAGAGTATGAGGTGAAGAATTTTGTCTTTCCTCTCCTTTTCCTTCCTTCTTTTCTTTCTTATAAATAGGAAATGGAGATAGTGCAGCATGCTTGTTGATTGAAGATTATGTTCCAGTACAGTGATTCTCAAAGTTTGATCCCTAAAATTACTGCATCATTATCACCTGGGATTGTGTAGAAATGCACATTCTTGGGCTTCATCCCAGATTTACTGCTTCAGAAATTTGGAGAATGGGTTCCAGTGATCTGTTTTAATAAGCCCTCTAGGTGTTTACATGTTTACATTTGAGAACATTGCAAAAGAGTGATATATAAGTGTTACATTGCAAATTTCATCAGCTCTGTGGATTTTTTCTGTTATCCAAGTTAAAATCATTTTCTTTATTTGCTTAGGTCAGATGCTGAAACAAAAAGGGTTTTGGAAGAATTGACTGAAAAACTTAATGAAGCCCAGAAACAAGAAGTGGTAAGAATTGTGTTTATAAAAAGTTGTATTTTGAATGGAGATGGTGGGA
This sequence comes from Lepus europaeus, assembly GCF_033115175.1. Taxonomy (NCBI): domain Eukaryota; kingdom Metazoa; phylum Chordata; class Mammalia; order Lagomorpha; family Leporidae; genus Lepus; species Lepus europaeus. The sequence continues at coordinate 20,700,124 of NC_084848.1, forward strand.
GGGTGTGGGGCTGGTTATTATCATGATGAAGCTTTTAGAGTTTAACCTTCTGGGGATGAATGTGTGTTTAAAAATATGTTCTTGGGGCTGGTGCCGTGGCTCACTTTGTTAACCCTCCACCTGTGGCGCTGGCATCCCATATGTGCGCCGGGTTCTCATCCCGGTTGCTCCTCTTCCAGTCCAGCTCTCTGCTATGGCCCGGGAAGGCAGTGGAGGATGGCCCAAGTGCTTGGGCCCTGCACCCGCATGGGAGACCAGGAGGAAGCACCTGGCTCCTGGCTTTGGATCGGTGCAGTGCCGGCCATAGCGGCCATTTGGGGGATGAACCAACGGAAGGAAGACCTTTCTCTCTTGTCTCTCTCTCTCACTGATTATAACTCTACCTGTTAAATAAATAAAAAAATAAAAATATGTTCTTGTATGTTTCTGTACCTCTTATAAAATGTCCATGAATTTTTGTATATTAAAGTTGGAAGTATCATAACAGTGGTATGAATATATTTCGAGACATTCATGAAAAGTATAATTAAAAGTTTATTTTGGTGGAAACTTTCTTACTTTTTTGATAATATGCATTTTGCAGACCTTGTATGCATGAATTTCAAATTTTTTGTGTATCTTGTAGTTTTTGTGTTGTAGTTGCCTTGAGGCTTATCTAAAGCAGAATAATACTATTTAAGCAGATGATAACTTCTGTTGCACATATAAGCTTATATTCCCTTCAACAGTTTGTTTTTGATGTCACAATTGGCATGTTTTTAATATTGTGTGTCCTTTAATAACTTATTATAGCTTTAGTTGTTTACCATTTTGACTTTTGGCTTTGTTCTAGAGATATTTATAATTTATACACCATCATTACAGTATTGGGGTGTTATGAACTTAATTAGATGATTTACCTCTACCAGTGAGTTTTATGTTTTCATATGTATTCATGATGATGATGATTGTCCTTTTGTTTGTGTTTGATGGACTTTTTTTTTTTTTTTAAGATTTATTTATTTAAGAGACAGCGCTATAGTCAGAGAGAGGGAGAGACAGAGAAAGAGGTCTTCCATCCATCGGTTCATTCCTTAAATGGCCACAATGGCCAGAGCTGGGCAATCAGGAGCCAGGAATTTCTTCTGGGTCTCCTATGTCGGTTTAGGGGCCCTAGCACTTAGGCCATCCTCCACTGCTTTCCCAGGCCACCAGCAGAGAGCGGGGTCAGAAGAGGAGCACAATGAATTTTTTTTTTTAAAGATTTATTTATTTACTTGAAAGTCAGAGTTACACAGAGAGAAGGAGAGGCAGATAGAGAGAGAGGTCTTCCATCTGATGGTTCACTCCCCATTTGGCCGCAACGGCCGGAACTGCGCCGATTCAAAGCCAGGAGCCAGGAGCTTCTTCCAGGCTTCCCACATGGGTGTAGGGGCCCAAGGACTTGGGCCATGTTTTACTGCTTTCCCAGGCCACAGCAGAGAGCTGGATCAGAAGTGGTGCAGCCAGGATTAGAACCAGTGCCCATATGGGGTGCCGGTGCTTCATGCCAGGGCGTTAACCCACTGTGCCACAGCGCCAGCCCCCCAATGAACTTTCTTACAATGTTTCTTGTAAGGCACATCTAGTGGTAATGGATTCCCCCACTTTTTGCTTATTTGTGAAATACTTTATTTCTCATTTTTGAAAGACAACTTTTTTGAGTATAGTAGTCTTGGCTGGAAACTAACTTTTGTTTTTTAACACTTTGAATGTATCATCTTATTCTCTCCTGGCTTGTAAGATTTCTCCAAAGAAATCTGCTGGTAGTGTACAGAAGATAACTTTATATATAAATTGATGCTTTTTATTTATTTGCTGCTTTTAAAATTTTCTCTTGGTCTTTGACTTTTTATTAAAGATTTATTTATTTATTTGAAAGACAGAGTTACAGAGAGGCAGAGGCAGAGAGAGAGAGAGTTGTTCTATCCGCTGGTTCACTTTCCAGATGGCTGCAATAGCCAGAGCTGTGCTGATCTCAAGCCAGGAGCCAGGAGCTTTTTCCAGGTCTCCCACATGGGTATGGGGCACAAGCACTTGGACCGTCTTCTGCTTTCCCAGGCCATAGCAGAGAGCTGAATAGGAAGTAGAGCAGCCAGGACTCAGACCAGTGCCCATGTGGGATGTCAGCACTGCAGGCAGCAGCTTTACCCTCTTTGCCACAGCTCTGGCCCAGTCTTTGACTTTTGACAATTTGATTATAATGTATCTTGGATAGTACCTCTTTGGGTTGAATCTTTTGGGGATTTTTGAATATCATGGATCCAGATGTCTGTACTTCTCCTAAGACTTCAGATTTTAGCAATTATTTCATTAAATAAGTTTTTTGCCCCTGTTTTCCACATCTTTTCTTTCTGGGACTCACATAGCGTAAATGTTTGTTGTGGCCAGCGTTGGCATGCAGCTGGTTAAGCCTTGCCTGCAATGCTGGCATCTCATTTTGGAGTATTGATTGGAGTTCTTGCTGCCCCACTGCCTTTCCAGCTCCCTGCTAATGTGCCTAGAAAAGCAGCGGAAGATGGCCCATGTAGATGGAGATCCAGACAGAATTTCTAGCTCCTGGCTTTGGCCTGGCCCAGCCCTGGCCAAGTAGGCAAATGGGAAGTGAACTAGCAAATGAAAGATCTCCCCCCCCCCCTTTTTTTTTTTTCTGTAGATTTATTTTATTTGAAAGAGTTACACAGAGAAGGAGAGGCATAGACAGAGAGGTCTTCTACCTGCTGGTTCACTCCTCAGTTGGCCACAATGGCTGAAGCTGCGCTGATATGAAGCCAGGAGCCGGGAACTTCTTCCAATTCTCCTATGCGAGTACAGGGGCCCAAGGACTTGGGTCATCTTCCACTGCTTTCTGAGGCCATAGCAGAGAGCTGGGTTGGAAGTGGAGCAGCTGGGACTAGAACCGGCACCCTCTCCCTCTGTCTTTCCATCTCTTTATTAACTCTGCCCATCAAATAAATGAAATAAATCTTAAAAAATACCCGCTTGTTTGCTTTATGGTGTTCCATGATTTCCATTGGCTGCCTTTACCCTTTTTCACTCTCTCCTCATATTATTGAATCATTTCATAAGACCTATCTTCAAGTTCATAGATCCCTTCTTTTGCTTGATAAAGTCTGCTATTGAAGTTCTCAATTGTATATTAAAATTCACTTGTTGAATTTTTAATTCCATTAGTTATATTTAGTTCTTCATTACATATCTGTTATATTTCTCAGCAAATTGTTTTCCTGATTTCATTGAGTTATGTATTTGTATTCTTTTGCATCTTGCTGAATTTCCTTACAATCGTTTTGAAAGCTTTTTCAGGCAATCCCCAAATTTCTCTTTCACTGTTTTAGCTACTGGAGAAATGTTATGTTCCTTTGACAGTGTCATGTTTCCTTATATTTTTATGTTTCGTGTAACTTTCCTAGAAGACTTTTACCTGCAGACTAGCCTGAGGATGCTTGAAGGGCTGTATGTGGTAGCTTTGATTCTGTGTGGGTTCAGTGATGTAGTTCCAGTTTCAGCTGTGATCAACAGTATCAATGTTACATTTGCCTCAGCAGCCTAGGCTACTGGAATTTGTGATGTTGATGGTAGCTATGTAGATTATTAGAGAGAGGCTTTGGTATCCTCTTGTTCTTATCACAGTGAGAAGTGTATGCTGGGGGGAATCTCTCTTGTTGTTGGATCTGATATGGATCACAGGCAGCTACAGAGGCACTAGGATGCATGCACAGATGCTTGAAGTGATTATGGAGCCAGGTTCCTAAGCTCAGGATCTTGCAAATCCTATGTAGCATCAGAAACTTGAGGCAGAGTTTCAATTTCCAAGCCATGATTGGATGCAGTTATCCTAATAAACTGAGATCTTCTCTGATTCTCTGAGACACATTGCAGCAGCTCATGCCCAGGGGACTTGGGATGTAGCTTTGATTCCCACTGTGGGGAAAAGAACTGGGCACTCTCATAGCTCAGGGGAGGAAAGGGTACTTCGGAGGCTTGGGCCTTAGAGAGCTGGGCACAGCTAAATTTTTTTTTTTTTTTTTTTGACAGGCAGAGTGGATAGTGAGAGAGAGAGAGACAGAGAGAAAGGTCTTCCTTTTTGCCGTTGGTTCACCCTCCAATGGCTGCTGCGGCCGGCTCATCACGCTGATCCGAAGCCAGGAGCCAGGTGCTTCTCCTGGTCTCCCATGCGGGTGCAGGGCCCAAGGACCTGGGCCATCCTCCACTGCCTTCCTGGGCCATAGCAGAGAGCTGGCCTGGAAGAGGGGCAACCGGGATAGAATTTAGTTGAAAGAGTTAGAGGGGCATTGTGGGGGTGGGGAGAGAATATCTTTCATCCACTGATTCATTCCTCAAATGTCTATAATGCTGGGGCCAGGACAGGTTGAAGGCAGGAGCCTGGAACTCCATTCAGGGACCCAAGCCCTTGGACCATCTTCTGCTGCTTTCCCGGGAACATTAGCAGAGAGCTGGATCAGAAGTGGTGCAGTCAAGACTTGAACCAGTGCCCATATGGGATGCTGACTCACAGGAGGCGGCTTAACCTGCTGCACCCCAATTCTAGCCCCTCACAGCTGTATTTTTGTGACCCCGAGCCAACAGAAACAGTGGTAGCTTGGACTCCAGGGAATGAGGTGCCAGGCAATGATGACTGCAGACACTAGGATGCTGGTACATGACAGTGGCCCAGGCCCTGTAAGATCAGGTGCTACAGCAGCAAGGACCTAGGAGTGGCAAAATGCTGCTGTTACTTGGGCCCTGTGGGGTGGGGAGTAGTACAGTGATGATTTCAGTCCTTGGACAGTTATGATTCCTCAGCAGCTTAGACTGAGGAAGTACTAAGTTTGGATGTGCTTAATCCCCCAAGGGTTCATGTATGGGAAGCTTCTTCCCCATTGTGATGATGTTAAGAGGTGAGGGGACCTTTAAGAGGTAGAGCCTAATGGGAGGTTGATAGGTCATTGGAAATATTGCCCTGGGAAGGGTTTAGGGTAGTTGTTTTGGGACCCTGGTTAGTTCTCATGGGTGTTTTTATAAAAGAGCAAGGCTGGCCCCTTCCCAATCTCTGGCTTCCTGTCCTCCTGTCTTACTTGCACGTATGCTCCTGCCATTGTGATGCCATCACTGTGAGGCCCTCATTACAGCAGAGATGTTGGCACCATGCTCTTGAACCTCCAAAATTGTGAGCTAAATAGATCTCTTTTCTTTATATATTACCCAGTTTGAGATATTTTGTGATAACTATGGAAAATAGAATAACACAGGGAGTTTTGTTTAGTTTCAGTTAAATGTGGGCCTGTGACTGTTTGGTCTGGTAGGCAGGGTGGCACAGCTCAACCAAAGTTCTGATTCCATGTAGTGTGAGATGTTGTGCCTGCTCAGCTTCAAAAAGTGTTGGCATATGGGTCAGTGGAGCCCGTGGACCCCTGGGGATTGAGTACTATGCCAACTGGATACTAGAAAGTGTAGTGGGTTGTGGCTACTCTGATAGGGGCCTAGGATTTTACTATTTATGAGAATACATAAGAGGGTATTTCAAGAAATACGTGGAAAATTAAATTAAAATATGTTTATTTTGGTGTAAAAATCCACTTATACAAGTGGTCTATGGAAAGTAAATAGAAATGTGTATTCTAAAAATATGTTTATATTTCAAATTTTTCTTTTACAGCAATATAAACCCATTTTTTTAAAAAAATATTTATTTATTTGAAAGAGTTACACAGAGAGAGAAGGAGAGGCATAGACAGAGAGAGAGGTCTTCTACCTGCTGGTTCACTTCTCAGTAGGCTGCAATGGCCGAAGCTGTGTCTATCTGAAGCCAAGATCCAGGAGCTTTTTCCTGGTCTCCCTTGCGGGTTCAGGGGCCTAAGGACTTGGGCCATCTTCTACTGCTTTCCCAGGCCATAGCTGAGAGCTGGATCGGAAATGTTGCAGCCGGGACTCGAACCGACGCCCATATGGGATGCCAGCATTGCAGGTGGCGGCTTTACCTTCTGCGCCACAGCATCGGCCTCTAAACCCATTTTTAGATTGCATTTTTCAGAAATATTTTAAGTACCTATGTGTATTTGCTTATTGTTATATACTATGGCTAATAGCAATCTTGGATTATTTTATTGTTTTGTTGAGATAATTTAAGAGTTGAACTATTTAAGTATTTCTGGCTTATCCTTAATTGCTGGCCCTTTAGGATTCTAGTCCAAAGGCTGCTAGGGAGGAAGATGGTTAACCAGGGTTCCTTTCCTTGAAAGGTTCTAAACTCCCAAATTTTTGCCTTTAACCCCACAGTCTCTAAAAACTTGAACTTCTCAGTGTTTGAACTCGCTGGTTTGAACTAGGGCTTTTAATTGACTGAAAGACAGACCAACCTCTCAGAGTTTGTTTCTTTTCCTGTATTTTATTCTCATATGTCCTTATTCCTTTTTTTTTTTTAGCTTTCTTGTGCCTTAAAATACATTTTTATTTAAAATACTTGTCTATTTTATCTGAATTATCTAGGCTACTATTTTTGGAAGTGAAACTTCCTGGATTTTTTTTGTATGTATTAGATTCTGTTACTATATTTGCTATTATTAATGCACAAAATTTAGCTAAGCTTTTTTATGATTTATTTTATTTACTTGGAAGGCAGAGAAAGAGGAGGGAAAAGGGGGAGAGAAAAGGAAAGAAGGAAGGGGAGTATGAGACACACACACAGACACACAGACAGAGAGGGAGGGGGAGAGAGAGAATCTTCTATTCACAGGTTTATTCTTTAAACGGCTGCAACATTCAAGGCTGGGCCAGAGTGAAGCTAGGAGCCAAGAACTCTATTCTGATGTCCCATCTGCCTTTCCAGGCACATTAGCAGGAAGGAAGCTGGATTGGAAGAACAGTAGCTGGGACTCAAACTAACATTCTGATACGGTATGCCAGCATTGTAAGCATCTGCTTAATCCTCTGTGCCACTATGCTGGCCATGTAACTAAATTTTTCACTGTAAAAATTTGATTTGCTTGTTAAATTGATATACAACTTGTGAATATTACTGTAAAAGAGCTTTGGTCCAAACTTTGTTGTCCCTTGTATTCTGCTGAGCTCTTTCTAGACCTGAGTGAGTGATATTCACATCTGGCTATATTGTCATGCTATTTTTTTGAAATTGCTAGATAGGTTGGTTGATTTGAATTTATGACTTGATAATAATAATTTGCCTAATATACATCACATTTTGTTAAGTTTCACTTTTTACCATGTGACAAGAGAACTAATAATGAAGTTATTTCATTTGACTTTTTTCACATAGCAAATAAAACTACCAAGTTTTATCTTACATATATTCTGTAGTTTACTGTGTGTTTAAAGTGTAACCACTGAGCAAAAAGCAGTTAGCTGAATTCAAAGGAAGCCAAACTCTTTCCTAAGATTATTGCCATACATCAAGATTTAGTCTACATCAGATAAAGCTGTGATTGACTGACTAGATACCATATTCACTGCTTTTCAACTGATTGGTACAGTTGCTCAATACAGTTTGCCTGTTAAACCAACTGTCCAGTGTATCCAGTTGATTAGGGCACAGCCTTTTATATTGTCTAAACGCAGAATATTGTACACACCAAGTTGTGAACTTGGTTGAATTGTTTGTGTGCCATTTCCTCTGAGCAAGTTGTTCTGATACAGCTTGTTTCGTGCTTTTGATAATTTGTTGTCTAAATAGGGTTGTCTCATAATACACCATGAGTGAATTCATGGGTAGTACTGATTAAGAACAGTTGTTGGGGGCCAGCACTGGGGCTTTCTTGGTTAATCCTCTGCCTGTGGCGCTGCATCCCATATGTGCATTGGGTTCTAGTCCCGGTTGCTCCTCTTTCAGTCCAGCTCTCTGCTGGGGCCAGGGAGGGCAGTGGAGGATGGCCCAAGTGCTTGGGCCCCTGCACCTGCATGGGAGACCAGGAGGAAGCACCTCGCTCCTGGCTTCGGATTGGTGTAGCTCCGGCCGTAGCGGCCATTTGTGGGATGAACCAATGGAAGGAAGACCTTTCTCTCTGTCTCTCTCACTGTCTAACTCTATCTGTCAAATAAATTAAAAACAAAAACAAAAACAAAACAGTTGTCTTGGGGCCAGTACTGTGGCTCAGTGGGGTAAAGCCCAGTCTGTAGTGCTGGCATCCCATATGGGCGCTGGTTCGAGTCCTGGCTGCTCCACTTCCGATCCAGCTCTCTGCTATGGCATGGGAAAGCAGTAGAAGATGGCTCAAGTTCTTGGGCCCCTGCCCCCATGGAAGAAGTTTCTAACTCCTAACTTTGGATCAGCTCGGCTCTGGCTGTTGATATCATCTGGGGAGTGAACCAGTGGATGGAAGACCTCTCTTTCTCACTCTCTCTGGCTTTACCTCTCTCTGTAACTCTTTCAAATAAATAAAATAAATCTTTTTTTTTTAAAGAAACAGTTGTCTAATATAAAATTTAAAAACAATATTGTTTAAGTTTACAAGGTTTTATGAAGGCCACATGATGTTTGCTTCTAGTGATTATAAGGCTTAATACAGATTTGTGACTCATTTATTGCAATTGAATTCAACATTTACATTTTATAACTGACATACTGTGTTGTATTTCTTAATTCATGCTAGCATGTTGAGAGAAAAGATGTAGTTTGTTATTTGTGTGTTAAGCTTTTCAGAGGCAGCAGCTGTTCCCCTGCTCCAGATTTAAGTTGAAATGAAATTACCAATCTTATGCTCGTTTGCTGTGGAAAACTTTCAAATATTGTACAAATACATAAAGTAAAAATAAGTGACTGTCACGGTCTCCCCCCAGTTTCACTTTGTAGTGGCACCTGCTGGCAGTCATGTTTACCATGTCTTGTTCTGATGCTACAATTGTTTATCGTGCGTGTTGGTCTCAGTGACTAAAATATATCATGAAAGCTTATGGAGTACATTTTTCTTTGAGAGAAAAAAGTATTGGTTGCTGTCACACATGCCAAGATCTGATTTGTTAATTCTTTGTGAATCATAATTGTTTGTTTAAAATTGCGCTTTGGATGGCAAAGTTACTATTGATAGCATAATGTTATGAAAAATATTTTTAACACTTGTGATAAACAATTAATATTGTGTCGGCTACATGCCTTAGGGAAAATTTCAGTTCATTGGTTGTCTAGATTTTACCCAGTTGAGTGTGATATGACTGCATATTAAGTTTGATTATTTGTGGAGAAAATAGTCTATTTTATTTTTCTATAGACAGGTTATTAAAAATAAAAATATAAGAATGGATCCTGCTGTTTTTAGAAGCATTTATTATTAATAAATTCTATAGTTTTCTCAATAGCACATTTAGGATAACATAGTTATTGTATAGGCTAAAATAACAGAATATATAAAATACACTTAAATAAATTTTAAACTTCAGATACTCATAGAGTTAAAGATGTTGAGGTATTAAGATGTTGAAAAGTCATAATACAATCCCATGAGAAGAATGTTTTTGCTTTTGTATGTTTCAGTTCCTTTCATTAAATGTAATATATTTGAAAGCCATTATTTTTATTTATCTATAAATTTCCTGTTTTATAACAGTATGGAGATTTAGGATGTTTTGATGTCTTAATAATATAAATGATAAAGGATTCAGATAAAATGAATTCTTTTATAATGAATTACATATTTATGTTTTTCTTTTAGGTTTTTTTTAATGTTGAACACCTTTGTACTCTTTTTTTTTTTTTAAGATTTATTTTATTTGTTTGAAAGGCAGAGTCACAGGGAAAGGGAGAGACAGAGAGATCTTCCATCTGCTGGTTCACTCCTTAAATGGTTGGGCCAGGCTCAAGCCAGGAGTTGATTCTGGATCTCCCACGTGGGTGCAGGAGCCCAAGCACTTGGGTCATCTTCTGCTGCTTTCCTAGGGTAATTAGATGGGAGCTAGATTGGAGAGGAGCAGCTGGGACTCAAACTGGCACCCATATGGGATGCCAGGATTGCAGGCAGTGGCTTTACTACTGTGTCACGATGCTGGCCCTTAGGTTTTAGAGATAGAAAAATAAAGAAGTTTTAATAAATGAATTCTTTAAAATAATTCCTACTGGGAGTTATAGCATCACTCCAAAGATATATGTCTATGATATATCATCATTGGAGGCCACATCATTCTTCACTGTTTTTACTTGCTCTCACTTCGATCTTCCTTGTCCCAGGGAGTGGCATCACTTGTATCCACTGGCACAGGTAATCACCTACAGTTACCCTGGATCCTTTCCTGCACACCATACTTTCAATCCTTCACAGAATGTCCTCTTAATTTCTGAAATTTTTACTGCTTTTCATACTTTTATTTTTTTAGAAAAAATATTTGATTTATTTGAGAGGCAGAGAAACAGAGAAGGAGTCAGAGAGATGGAGATCTCCTACCCACTGATTCACTCTCTAAATGCCTGTAGTAGCTTCTGTTTGGGATGAAGTCAGGATCCTGGAACCCAGTCTCTCATATGGCTGGTGGGTACCCAGCTACTTGAGCCATCACCTGCTGCTGCAGTGTGCATTATCAGAAAGCTGGAATTGAGAATGGAGCTGGGACTCTAACTCGGGCACACTGATAAGGGATGAGAGCATTCCAAGCTATGTCTTAACTAACTATGCCAAATGCTGACTACCTTCTAATACTTATGTTCAACCAGTATTTTTTCTCAGTGATTCCCTGCAGTGGCCTCCATGGCATTAGTTTTTCTACTCTTCTACTTGCCCCATCTGTGCTTTTCATGGCAGCCAAGTTATTTTCAAAAATTATCATCATACTGAATTATTTTTTAGCTTTTAAAAAATTCTACCTGGGCTGCCTCTCCATATTCCTTACCATGGCTAATGGTCATATATTCTCTGGAATTCTCTATATCCCTTGATTTGCTAAATTCATTTCTACATTAGGATCTTTTTTTTTTTTCTAAGATTTTATTTATTTACTTTTTAGTCAGAGAGGCAGAGGCAGAGAGAGGAGGTCAGTCTTCCATCCGTTGGTTCACTCCCTAGATGGCTGCAGCTGCTGGAGCTGCGCCAATCCGAAGCCAGGAGCCAGGAGCTCCCATATATAGGTCTCCCATGCGGGTGCAGGGTCCCAAGACTTAGCCTGTCTTCCAGTGCTTTCCTGGGCCATAGCAGAGAGCTGGATTGGAAGTGGAGCAACCAGGACTCAAACTGGCACCCGTATAGGATGCCGGCACTGCAGGTGATGGCTTTACCCACTGTGCCACAGTGCCAGCCCCTGCATTAGGATCTTTAAACTTGTTTTCTTTTGTTAAATTTTTACATGATGATCTCTCTTGTCATTTAGGTCACCAGTGAAATTCACTCCTTAATAGGACTTTCCTGCCTCCCCTTTTCAGTCATGTAATTTATACCACGTACCATACTAAATGTATGGCTCTATGTATCGCCTTTATAATTAATATATTTTTGAGATTTGAGATTTAGATGTTGTACTTGCTTAGCATTTTGCAGTTCACTAAGTGCTTACTCTTTCTATCAGTTAAGATTGGTTGCAACCATGAATGACAGAAAATCCCAAATAACTGTGGCTTTTTGGAAAATAAAAGGTATTTCTCTCTTGTGGGAAAATCTCAGTCTGGCATTACAAGTTCTCTGAAATTCTCCATATTGACTAACAGTGTATTAGGGACTCTGGCTTTTTCTCTCGTGCTGTTTTTTTCTACTCGTATGGTCTCAACTTCATGATGTATGATGGCAGTGTCTAGATAGCAGAATGGAGAAAGAGTTGAGTAAGGAAACAAAATATGCCCATATGCTATCTATTGTGGTATGTTTTTATTTCTTGAAGTTGTCACCTGACACTTAAACACATTTGTCAGAATTTAATCACATGGCCGCCTAGCAGCTGAGAAGAAAATGTATTGTTCGTATTTGACAGCTGCTTGTCTAGTAGTAAATTCTCTTAGTAGAGAGGAAAGGAGATGGGAAACACAGATACTGTAGAACAGCTCTCATTTTCAGCCTCATCGTTTATTTGTGTTTGTGTGTGCATATTTATATGTATACACACACATACATATATATTTGTTTATTTTGTTTTAAAGGTAGAGTGACAAAGAGAAAAGGATAAACACAGAGAGAAAGAAGTCTGCTGGTTTACTCCCCAAATGGCTGGAATGGCTGGGGCTGGTCCAGGCCAAAGCCAGGAGCCTGGAACCCGTCCTTGTCTCCCACATGCGTGGCAGGGTCCCCTATAGTTGGGCCTCTTTTGCTGCCTTCCTAGGTGCCTTAGCAGGAAGTTGGATTGGAAGCAGAGCAGCTGGAACTTGAACTGGTGCTCTGATATGAGATGCTGACATTGCTAGCAGTTTAACCCTCTGTGTCAGAACACTGATGCTTCATTTGTATTTTTCTTTTCAGTACTGGGTACTTTTACACCACGCCAGTCTGAACGGCTAGCAGGGCAAGTTCCATCGTTCTTATTTTATAGATGATGACATTTATTTCTAGAGAATTTAAATTACTTGAATAGCTTAAATAATGTGTGCTTCATTTAGAAGGCTACTCAGAAGGCCAGTACATGGCAGGGCTGGAAGTAAAGTTGTGGTTATTGGGGCCAGCGTTGTGTTGTAATGGGTAAAGCTGCCACCTGCAATGGCAACATCCCATATGGATGCCCATTTGAGTTCTGGCTGCTCCACTTCCAATCAAGCTCCCTGCTACTGTGCCTGAGAAAGCAACAGAAAATGGTCCAAGTACACCTGCCACCTAGGGGAGAGATCCCGAAGAAGCTCCTGGCTTCAGCCTGGTCCAGCCCTGGCTTTGGCAGCAATCTGGGCAGTGAACCAGTAGAACGAAGATCTCTCTATATATACTGTCCTTCTCTGTCTACATCTGCCTTTGAAATAAGTAAAATAAATCTTTAAAAACAAAAGATGTGGTCCTGTATCACTGAATTATAGAGATGCCCATTACTTATGTAAATTGTAGTGTTTTGAGTTGAAGGATAAATTTCTATGGAATAGTTGGAAATTTTTTGGATGCAGTGGAGAATATATACGTTATTTCTTTATCAGACTCTCCAGCTTATTTTCTGGATTAGGGTTTATTTGAAAACAGGTAAAAACATTGTATTATCTGTTGCTTTGTAGTGTGTTTACCCAAACTTGCTAGCTTAAAACACCAGTTATTATCTGGCACTTGCAGGGGATTAGGAGTCCAAATGTGGCTTAGTGGGCACCGGTGGCCATGGTTTTCTCACTGCAGTTTTCTGCTGGATCTACTGAATTGGGTCTGCTCCCTGAATCATCATGCGATTGTGTTTAGGATCCATTTCTTTATGTGTCATTGGACTTGAGGAATCAGTTTGTCATGACATGTTGTTCAGAGACCTCTCCTTTTCTTTGACAAATGATATCTCTGTGGAGGATCTGAAACCATGATAGTGTGCTCAATCAGATCATGCAAATGAGCAAATGCTAGCAAGTTGGAGTCATTCTTGTTACCTAATCCTGTTACTTTTGCTTTGATTTCTCTTTATCAGAAATTTCTAGCGCCATCCAGCATTCAAAGGTAGGGTATATAGAAAGTACATGAGTACCAGAAAGTGGGGATCATTGGAACCTATGTCAGAAGCTGCATAATGCAAACATTTTTATCAAAATTAAAAATGCAACTAATTTATGATCCAGCAATCCCACTTCTGGGTGTACATATGTCCAAAGGAAATGAAATCAGTATCTCAAAATTAAATCAGTATCCGCATTTGTTGACCCCTAAATGTTTAAAAGAAATTGTAGAAATATGAGGAGTCTGCAGAAGTTCCTGGAAAATGCCTATTATGAAAAAAACCATGGATTTTTAAAAAGATATTTATTTGTTTTATGTGAAAATCAGAGTTACACAGAGAGAGGATAGGCAGAGAGATAGAGGTCTTTCTATGCTGGTTCACTCCCCAACTGGTTGCGGTGGTCGGAGCTGTGCCAACCCAAAGCCAGGAGCCTAGAGCTTCTTCCGGGTCTCCCATGTGGATGCAGGGACCCAAGTTCTTGGGACATTTTCTACTGCTTTCCTAGGCTGTAGCAGAGAGCTGGATCGGATGTGTTGCATCCGGGATGCAAACCAACACCCATATGGGATACCAGCACTTTACCTGCTATGCCACAGCTCCAGCCCCAAAAGAACCATGGATTTAAAAAATGTTCTTTTTGCATCAAACTAAACATACTTTAACTTTATCTTTCTGTGAACTTTTTAAAGTACATCCATATGCTGTAGACTGTTATTCAGCCTTCAGAAGGAAACCCAGTCACCTGTAACGACATGGATGAACCTGGAGGACATGATGCTAAGTGAAAGAGACAAGCGCAAAAAGATACATACTGCATGATTTCACTTACATGTGAAATCTAAAAAAAGGTCTCTCATAAAAGAATAGAAAGGTGGTTTCTGGGCAGGGGGAGTTTGGGGGATGGGGAAAATGGAGAGATGTAGGTCACGGGGAATGAAGAGTCAGTTATGTAGGATGGATAAGTTCAGGATATGTAATGTACGGCTTGGTGACTATAGTTAATAATGTTGCATTGTGTACTTGAAATTTGCTGAGAGTGGATCTTAGTTCTCATCCACAAAAAAATGGTCTTCCGTAGTGGCTGCCCAATTTTCCATTTCCATCAGCAGTGCTCCAGGGTTGGTTTCTCCACATCCTCTCTAGTGCTTGTTATTTTTGCTTATTTATTTATATTAAATTTTTATTTATTTGAAAGAGAGAGACAGAAACAAAGGGAAATCTTCCATCTGTTGGTGTATTCCCCAAATGCCCACATCAACCAAGACTGGTCCAGGCTGAAGTCAGGAGACTAGGACTCAATGTTGGTCTCCCATGTGGGTGTCTGGGACCCAACAACTTGAGCCATCATCTGCTGCCTCCTAAGGTGCACATGAGTAAGAAGCTGGAATTGGGAGCAGAGTTGGGATTCAGACCTTTTCACTTTGATATTGGATGTAGTCATCTCAAGATGTCTTAACAGCTCTGCCAAATGCTTGCCACTCTGTTTTTGACTTGGTAAAAATTAAATGGAGGGGTTGACGCTGTGGCGTAGTGGGTGAGGCCGCTGCCTGCAGTGCTGGCACAACATATGGGCACTGGTTCGAGTCCTGGCTGCTCCACTTCCAATCCAGCTCTCTGCTATGGCCTGGGAATGCAGTACAAGATGACCCAAGTCCTTGGGCCCCCACGTCCATATGGGAGACCCAGAAGAAGCTCCTGGCTCCTGGCTTCTAATCAGCGTAGCTCCAACTGTTTTGGCCATTTGGGGAGTGAACCAGCAGATTTAAGACCTCTCTCTCTCCCCTTCTCTCTCTGTCTCTGCTTCTCTGTAACTCTGCCTTTCAAATGAATAAATAAATATTAAAAAAGATGAAATGGATTGGTGGCTTTTTCTTATCATTCAATATTGTTTTTTGTGATAGCAGGTGCTATATTCATTTTTTGATGCAATAGTAAGTTAGCTAAGGATATTAAGGTTGATTACCAGAGTGAATTAGGAGCTTGTTGCTTAAAGAATGTTTCAAGTTTCTGAGAAAATACTGGATATTATAGTAAATATCTTTATTAATTTTAAGTACTAGAGGATATCTATGTAAGTCTTACCAGTCTTAGTAAGTACAAATTTTTTTTGAAAGATTTTGTTTATTTGAGAGGTAGAGTTAGGGACAGAGAGAGGGAGAGACAGAAAGGTCTGTCATCCGCTAGTTCACTCCCCATAGGGCCACAACCACCAGAGGTGGGCTGGTCCGAAGCCAGGAGCCAGGAGGTTCCTCCAGGTCTCCCACTCCTGTGCAGGAGCCCAAGCACTTGGGCCGTCCTCTACTGCCTTTCCATAGCAGAGAGCTGGATTGGATCAGAAGCAGCCAGGGGTGCCCATCTGGGATGCTGGTGCTGCAGGCAGAAGCTTCATCTACTACACCATAGAACAGGCCCCATAAGCTAAATTTTTCATAGACTGCTTTTGCTCATCCTTTATTGACTAATTGAACATGTTTATTTACATCTTTCTAAAAAATAATTTAAGCTATAAATTACAGTGAAATTAATCTGTTTTACATGTACAACTCAGTGATTTTTAGTAGATTTACTAGTAAACTCGATAGTAAATTTTTGCATCTTTCACCATAATCTAGTTGAGGACATTTCCCAATAAGGTCCCTCCTGACCTGCACCTTTCTTGACTGTCAAACACAGAATTGGTAGCAAAAATTTTTATACAACAGGGCTATGGTTCATTGCTTCTTTTAAATGAATGCAAAATGTTTTCTATTCTGTGTGCTTCTGTTCCAAATATATACATTGTTGCATAGTATAAATTATACTTAGGGGTTGTTATAATAATGTATATATGAAATGTGTTTGAATTTGTACAACTTTTAGTAAGGAAAATCTTGACAAAATTTTTCATGTTTATTTTAGAGTATCAATTAAACATTTTTCACTTTGACTTTAGTTTTTGATCTTTTACAGCTTATTTATTTTTAGCAGATCAAGTAGAAAAGATAATTTAATAAAAAGCCCTTTTAGTTATTTGCTTGACATCAATATCAACATCTTCCTAGGCAGGTAATGTTCATGGGTAACAAAAATGGAAAAGAATTACGTAGATAGGTCATTTTTAAAAGATTTATTTATTTATTTGAAAGATAGAATGAAAGAGAGAGAAAGGGAAATCTTCATCTACTGGATCACTCCCAAATGGCCACAGCAGCCATGACTGGGCCAGGCTGAAGCCAGGATCCAGGACCTCCATCCTGAATCATGCGTAGCAGAGGCCCAAGTTCTTGGACCATCATTCCCTTGTCTTCTCAGACATTAGCAGAAAACCTGATTGGAAGTAGAGCAGCTGAGACTCAAACTCATAGACTGATATGGGGCACTGGACTCATTAGCAGGAGCTTCCTGTGCTACAACAGCACCCCCTGCTCCCCTAGTTTAACATTTTTTAGGTAATAAGTACAGTTGTTGACAAAATTGTTATTTTCCTGCTGTCTCACCAGATGGCATTCTTTGCTAGTGTATTATGTTTATCTCTGAACTATCAAATTATAATATTGTGGTTTTAAAAATTGGAGGCTATCATTGGGACCCAGGAATGGATTATTTGGAGACTAATGATTACTTTCTTTTGTTAACTTTTAACTAATTTCTGTCAGCTGTTTTAAGTATCATAAGAACGGTCTGTACAGCTAAGTCAGTGTTAAATGCTTTAGGTAGTGACATATTTGGCTTAAAATATCTCCTTAGTTTAGTCTTTTCCTGGCTGGATAATGTCATTGTTTTCCTTTATTCCGATGAAGGTTTCAGATCGGGTGGAGCGGAGGCTTCGGGAAATAGAAAGAGAGATGCGCACAGAAAGAGAGCTGGTGGAAAGGCGTCAGGATCAACTGGGTCTTATGTCCTTGCAGCTACAGGAGGTTTGTGAAAAATGCTTTTTTGGAACATAGATATTTAACTTGGCTAGTTGTTTAGTCTCTGTCAATATGGTTATAATTCCATAGTTGCTGCATGTAATAATTCAACCCTGGTGAGAAAAAGTATAGAAAATTTGTTACGATTCAGTGTACATAATCAGATCTTCCTGGTTTGACCTTTTTGCCCTCTGTTTGACCTGGACAAATTCTCTGACTTCTCTGGGTACTCTGGGAAATGGAGGTAACAGTATTGTCTACCTAATCAGATTGGTGTGAGTTAATGCCACTACAGTGCTTAACATAGTGTCTGGCATGTGTTCAGAAAATGTTAACTACAGGTATAATTGCTCCAATTAATTTTTCTGCACACAAATTAAACCAGGGGTCCTCAAATTATGGCTCACTGACTATTTTTGTAACTGAATTTTTATTGGACCACAGTTCCTGATTTTGACTGGGAACCACAAAAGCTATCAGCTGAAATAAACCTCCTTACTTCCTAAGAACATTTCTCAGATATTTTAGTTGTAGCATCAAAAACTGACTAATACAGTATCAGATCAGAAGGTAGGTCCATTTGTTATTGTACTGTTGAAAACTGAACATTTGTTGTGTTACCTGCCAGGTTCCTCCAGTATAAAGTTATTACTATTCCACTTTAATTATTTGTTTTATGGGGAGACTTTTTGAGACTTGAAAATACCCTGGTTTTTATCATTGTCTCACCCTCTAATTTTAGTATCTATTACTGATTCTTGTCTGAAACAATTACTACTAAAATTGGTGCCAAAGGTGATTTAAAAAAAAAAAAAATCCTTGTTCATTTAGAGTCCTTTTGTAAAGAAGTACTTTCTTCTTCTTTGTGTTGACGAAGACTCAAAGATTCTTATTTTATTAAATTTAAAATTTGTTACGTCACTTTAGAAAATTTGTTGAAATTCCCTTTAAATAGTTTTTAGATCTGTATATGAACTACAACAATTAGAAGCAAGAAAACCAAAAGATTAAAAAGAAATGGAGAATATATTTCTGTCACAAAATGCTTTTCCTAAAAATTCTGAAAATATATTTATGTGCTTGCATATAATTCATTTTTATTAATTGATAGTTTTTTTAACATTAGGAGATATTGCCAGTTGAAATTTATATACAAAATTACAACCCTGAAATTACAATGGAAGCTGATAGAAAAATCTTTTTTAATTTCTAAAATTTCATTTTTCTCTGTTTCACAAAAGGAAACATACCCTTGTTAGGTGGTAATTACTTTCAAGAGGATACTTTGTTGAATAATTAGATACAGCCTCTGGGTATCCTTTTTTCCCCTTAACCTTGATTTTTATATATTTGTTCTCAAAGCAAATTGCGTCTGGTGAGCATAAGAATAGTACTGAAGAGACAATTTTCTTTTTTGCAAGAGAAAATTAGAGAAATTTTCTGTACTTATTTTCTTTGCTCCTTGCAGAATGCACAAAATTACAAAGAAAGGAAGATTGCTTCCCACCCCTGTTCTTGAGAAACCAGAGCCTGAGTATTTGCATTGTAATTGTCAATTTGACTAAAAGCTTGAGCTGTGATTAGGAATTCCATCTCAGACAGTAGATACAGGATCCAGTAGAGGAATACTATTGATAAGAAATGTTTAATTTCATTTTTTGTCACTTTTTTTTTTAAAGATTTTATTTATTTGACAGTGAGAGGGAGAGACAGAGAGAAAGGTCTTCCGTGCGTTGGCTCACTCTCTAAATGGCTGCAACAACCGGAGCTGTGCTGATCCAAAGCTAGGAGTTAGGAGCTTCTTCTGGGTCTCCCACATGGGTGCAGGGGCCAAAGGACTTGGGCCATCTTCTACTGCTATCCAGGCCATAGCAGAGAGCTGGATCAGAAGTGGAGCAGCCAGGACTATAACCTGGGCGCTGGTGCTGCAGGTGGAGGATTAATTAACCTAATGCGCCATGGTGCCAGCCCTATTTTGTCACTTTAATATAAGCAGTGACCTATATATATTTTTAAAAGATTTATTTATTTATTTGGAAGTCAGTTACAGAGAGAGAGAGAGAGAGGGAGGGAGGGAGGGAGGGAGGGAGAGTGGGAGAGAGGGAGGAAGGAAGAGAGAGGGAGAGAGGGAGGGAGGGAGGGAGGGAGAGGCAGAGAAAGAGAGAGGTTCTCCATTCGCTGGTTCACTTCCCAGTTGGCTGCAACAGCCAGAGCTGCACTGATCTGAAGCCAGGAGCCAGGAGCTTCTTCCAGGTCTCCCATGCCCAAGGACTTGGGCCATCTTGTACTGCTTTCCCAGGCCATAGCAGAGAGCTGGATTGGAAGTGGAACAGCCAGGACTTGAACTGGCACCCATATGGGATGCCGGGACTGCAGGTGGCGGTTTCTCCCGCTAAGCCACAGCACCAGCCCCCTATATGTTTTTTTTTTTTTTTGGACAGGCAGAGTGGACAGTGAGAGAGAGAGAGAGAAAGGTCTTCCTTTTCCGTTGGTTCACCCCCCCCAATGGCTGCTGTGGCCAGCGCACCACGCTGATCCAAAGCCAGGAGCCAGGTGCTTCTCCTGGTCTCCCATGCGGGTGCAGGGCCCAAGGACCTGGGCCATCCTCCATTGTCCTCCTGGGCCACAGCAGAGAGCTGGACTGGAAGAGGAGCAACCAGGACAGAATCCGGTGTCCCGACCGGGACTAGAACCCAGTGTGGCGGTGCCACATGTGGAGAGTTAGCCTATTGAGCCATGGTGCCGGCCACCCCTATGTTTTTAAAAGTTGATTTTAGATTATAAATCATGCAGTGGAAACTGCAAAAAGGTTAATTTGGGCTGATATACTTTCCTGCTTCTAAGTTAAATAGCATAGACTGTTCTGGAAAGGTCATGTTTAAGTAGAGTCAGCACTTTGATTTTTTTGATATTAAAAATACTTTGGCAGTTCCTGTACTGCATGATAATAGTAATTGATTTTTTTTCTGTTGCTATAATGAGGTATTGAATCTATATATTAGAAAATGGGCCTGAAGTCTTAGTCACCATGCTTTTCTGACTCTTTATATTGTGTAAATCAATGTAAGTGAAAATTAGGACGCTTAAAAGTTGCTAAAGATTAGGAATATTCATTAAAACTTTCAGGAAATCAGACACTTCTGGACATAATGTCATGTTATAGGGAGGCAATTTGTGGTGTTGGTTAAAACCTGTTGCTTTTTAGTGACCTAATGATATTCTTAGCTCCTGGGAACTTTATTCCCATTTAACGGACAACAGTGGAAATGGAGAACTGGAAATCAGTTGTGGGAAAGCTACTCTCCTTTTCTTTTGCAGAATATTTAAGAAATTGTTTACTGTTTTCTGTTTCTTCTGCTCTGAGGAAAAAAGGCCATCTTGCCCTGCAATCTATTTTCTCTTTTGTGTCTCAACTGCTCAGGTGCTACTGAAGGCACATTAATACCAGATTTTCTTTACTTAGTAAGGACCTTCACATAATTATATATATAAAACCCATTTATATATATTATATATATATATATATAGCTATATATATGTATAATTTTATATACATATATATCCCAGTAGAAGTCTCTTCTTTAGGAAAGGTATTTTTTTAGTTGTGCAATAACATTATTTTCATATCTTCTTAATTTTGTGTGGTTGTGAGACATGGAGGCAGGGGGAGCAGTGGTGCCACCTGGTGGTAGTTCCCATTATCTCCAGGCCTATAGAATATGAATTTGGTTACTCTAGCTCTGAAGACAGCTTCCTTGTCTGGACCAGATTTATATCAGTGTAGGGGGCCAAGTTCTGACTTATTATATTCTTCTTGCAATACATTAGTATGCTAAATGACATACCTACAAGGCACAATTACAGGAAACATCAGACCATGTAAGGAGCAAGAAGGGGCAATAGGTAGATTCTGGGAAATCTAATCTACTTCCCAAAAAGGATGTTCCTCCTGTTTATTAGAACGTACCTCCCCTTTCATTAAACAACCCTGATAGAGTTCAGCACAGTTCAGAGTATTTCCTGCTAAGTGAGCCTTCACTCTGTGGAGTGTGTACTTTCCCAATAAAATATTTGCTGCTTGTGATTGTCTGATTTGTTCTTGAATTCTTCCTTGAGATGAAGTCAAGACTCTGGGTATCAGACAGCACTTGCTCAGTGTCCAGCATCAGTTGTTCTAATACTTTGACCTTTTACTGATCAGATTCAAATACTATTAAGTGTATAACCATTAGCCTTTACATGTTGAACTGTTAGGCAAACCATAAAACATTTGTTTAACATAGGGCACATTATCGTATTACAAACTCCTTTCGATCAGTTGCTTGGGGGAATGTAACTTTGATTAAATTGTGTGGGGATGGGAGGTAGGGATGGTGTGAGCTGATGTCAGGAAAGAAGTTCTCACAGTGTAAGCACAAGTCAAAACTCTTTTTGCAAATTCAAATTTCACGTTAAAAGCTTAGATAAAATTTTCTAGATCTTGAGAATTACTTTTTTTTCCCACTACCTATTTCTTGTATATTGAATGTTATTTTGTCTTCAGTTGCGTTAACTTAAAATGAAAAACATGAGCTAATGGTGTTTCAATATTTGTGCTTTTCAGAGCACTTCATAGTATACTATGTTGTTAGTTCTCATGTTGATCCCCATTAATAATATGTCATGCTTGGATGACCTAGGATGATGCTGGTACCTTAAAATTGAAAGACACTTGAGGGGAAGGTCAGTGGGGCAGGTAGTTAAAGAACTAGAATCTTTTTTTTTTTTTGACAGGCAGAGTGTACAGTGAGAGAGAGACAGAGAGAAAGGTCTTCCTTTTTCCGTTGGTTCACCCCTCAATGGCCACTGTGGCTGGTGCACTGTGGCTGGTGCACCACGCTGATCCGAAGCCAGAAGCCAGGTGCTTCTCCTGGTCTCCCATGCGGTGCAGGGCCCAGGGACTTGGGCCATCCTCCACTGCCCTCCCTGGCCACAGCAGAGAGCTGGACTGGAAGAGGGGCAAACGGGACAGAATCCGGCACCCCGACCGGGACTAGAACCCGGTGTGGTGGCACTGCAGGCGGAGGATTAGCCTATTGAGCCACGGTGCTGGCCAAGAACTAGAATCTTAATAGAAGATGGGAAGATTAAGTGAGAGACTGTTAGTTGTTTAAGGTGAGAGTTCTCACCAGTCTTTCAGTCTGTTCCAATGGAAAACCAGATTATGTGAGCTTCATCAATTTTGCCATCTGCAGAAAAAAGTTAAGTAACTGAGAAATTAAAAAAAATATTTTTCTTCATCTTTTGGCATTTGTACCAATGTGAAAAATCTAATGAAGTAGTAGTATTTATTTCTGCCTAGAAAAGTATTTGTGGCTTCAATTTTGACCTAGTTCTGTTATTAATTTCTTGGTAAGTGCTACAGAGTAAAAAAAAATTTTGTTTTATTTTAAATGTAGAATTTTAACACACACACAAATTTTGAAGGACAAGTTTACAAATTCTTTTTGTTCTTCATATTCTTATTAAATATATCTGCCTAAAATCTCTCATTATAATAAGGATTGTCAATTTCTCTCTGTAATTTTGTCAGTTTTGCTTTATTTATTTTGTTCTTGTGGTTCCTTGTATATAATCTAATTTACTTCATTGTGAATTATTTTTAAAAACCATTGTATAGTGTAGAGTGTTTGGGATTACTGGTTCCATGGTATATCATTTTTCATCCTTGTTTGAATTCTTCCTCTATAGTTTTATTTTTCTATATTTCATGTAAACAGTTTCTAGTGATGTTAAGAAAACCTCATCTGACAAATTATGTCTTTTAATAACTGTAAGTTTATGTGTACTGTGATAATTGATAAATTTGGAAATGTTTTTATCATCTTATTTGTGTTTATAATTTTTCCTCTTTGTTTTTTCCCTCTTACTTCTGTTGTATTGAAATGTGTGATATACTCATTTTTGTACTTTCTGACAGCTTTGAAGTTTTAGATTATGTTTCCATTGTTTTGTTGGCTTTTCTAAAATTTTAAATATTGTAGTATATTTCAAAATGATGTTAATTCTGATCCAAAATTTTAATTCATTTTTTCATAATGTATTCTATGAAATTTTTGAGGACTCTTGAGATAAGCAATTTCAATTTATTTGTGTACCCCAAAAAACTTAGTTTTTGATTCCATTCTCCATGAATATTTGAGGTACCTTCATACTTAATTACAAATTATTCTAAGAAAAATGTGTTCTAGCTACAGAAGTTTCTGTTCAGTATCTTACTGGAACTTTTTTTCTTCTGTTTTAGCACAATTTACCCCTTCTCATTTTTCAGGCGTACTTGCTGCTGCTTTAGAGAGAACATTCCTACCCCTCTCGTCTCTTGTTCACTGTCATATCCTACTACTTCTTAAAAAATAGCACTCATCACACTTTATGATGATTGTTTTTTAACTTATGTTATTATATGTCTTCTCCACTAGAATGTAAACTCCATTGGAAGGGACTTTTTTCCTGTTCATCCCTGTTTCTGGAACATGCAGTTAAGTGGTGATGACTGTTGAGTGAATACTTGCTGACAGTATGAGTGTTTGTAAATCCAAATGACTTTTGAGCTACATAAAACATTTTTACCTTTCTACTCAAAATTTTTACACATTGTATTTTTCTGTTGCTCTTATTTTTACAGAGAAGAAAGTGAAAGTTAATGAATTTTCACTTTCTTGACATTTAATATGTAGCTGTTTAGATGATATCAAATTTCATATGCATTAATCAAGAATTTCTAAAAAATGGAACAGAAGTCAATTTTATAATATTTTTGGAGAGAATCCAAGGAGGTGGAATATGGAGGGAGCTTACTGCTCTAGGTGAAGAAGAAAATTAAAAAAAAAAGAGGACTATCAGGGAAGAGTTAGGGAGAAAACTGCAGTGGAAACTCCACAGAAGGAAGAGGGGCACTGTGGCTCTATGTGGAGGGTTTGGACACACAGCACAAGCACTGGCACAACACAGGATCCCAGTAGCTGAGAGACTCAGCACCAGCTTTGGAGAGTGAGGTGAGACTAGACGACAGCAGCCCAAGCCACTGGAGGTACAACTGCAGGGAGAGCCTGGCATGAATCTGGCCTGAAGCTGTGTCAGGGATAGGGTACCTGCCAACCTAGAGGATAGAAAGGGCATGTATCTCTCTCCCTATTTCTTTGACAATGGCACCATGCAACTGGCTGAGTGAGGGTGGGCACCATTTTGGACATATATAACAGCTGCATTAACTTGTGTCTGCTGTGCCCCAGCAACCAGCTGAGAGGAGACACCTGAGTCTGGCTGGGAGGCTTGACAGGAAGCTAGAACCCATGAAGGACTGTGAGGTGCCTTCAGCCTCCCAATATGTCATGGTATCTGGGCTTCAAACTGCCTAGGCAGAGCACCCACAGGGAGCTGGCTCTGGAAGCATCTCTGCCTTTCTGTGGATGGAGTGGACTGGCAGGCCTGAGTAGATCCCTAGTACCCCATGACTATGGGAGCTTTGTATACTGAGACTGTGGAAATACTGTGGCTACATGGGAGGGCACAGGGCGAGGCTGGGTCTCTGGGCAGTTGCTGTGGGCAGCTCCACTTGCTCAGGGCTCCCTAATTGCCTAGGATAGGTCGTTGTGGTGGGATCTGTGCTCATACTGAAGACTGCACAGATCCTTTGTGTGGTTTTTATGGCAGTGTGGGTGAATATTGTACCCACTGGGGCTAGTGCCCAGACTCTGATTACCTTGGAAGAGAGGAGGTGAGGGTGAGACTATGCCAAGGGAGCTGATCAAATCCTCCCCTGTGATAAAAAATGAGGAGATAATACCAGGCCCAACTTGGGTGTCACCCTGGATTCCCCCCACCCCCCCAAACCCTGTAGCACTTAACAGAGCTCCCTGGCCACAACGAGCACACACCTCTGGGTATTCACTGAAAGAGCAGACACTCCATTAAGTTACAGAGGAAGAATCCAAAGATAAAAGCCATCAGAGGGGAAAATAATCTTCATAAATGCCTAAAAATAAAAACAGAGATTCAAGGAACAAGAATAAGGAAGACAACATGATGCCCCAAAAGGAACACAACACTTCCATACTAGAATGTGAAGATGAAGAAATCGATGCAATATCAGAAACAGAATTCAAAAGATTAATCATAGTAGTACTTAGAAGCAGTCAGAGCAAATACATGTATTAAAGAAATCCATACATGACATGAATGAAAATGTTTCCCATGAAATTGAGATTTTAAAGATATATGAAAATGAAATACTAGAAATGAATAACTCAATATATCAAATAAAAAATGTGGTGGAAGCCATAACAAAAGATTCAGGCATAAGAAAGAATATTTGAGTTAAAAGACAAACCTCTGGAAATTTTACAGTCAAACTGAAAAAAGGAAAGATTAGAAATAAATTAAAAAAAAAGTGTTGGACGTTTCTGGGGTACCATTAAACAACCAACATACCATCTTAGGAGTTCCTGAAGGCATGGAAATAGAGAATGGATTAGAAGGCCTATTTAGGAGTCTATGCACCAGTGCTGGAAGGCGAGGTGAGACAGGGCAGCCGACACCACTGCAGCTGCCACCGCCCCCCCCCCCCCCGGGATGGGCAGGTGAGACACGCACGCACGACTGAGTGGGGGAGGAAATCGAAAACAAAACAAAGTGAATAGCGCCTGTGGGAAGAGGGCGTGATCCAGTGGGATGAACTGAGGGATTGAACACGGGATCCTTTGGTGTCTCTGCCCTCCCCCCAATCAGAGCTGCAGTGGGTGGAAAGCAGCCATCTTATTTGTTTACATTCAGGCATAAAGGAGAATAGCCTCTGCTTCCACACTCCAAAGGAGGAAACTTCAGGGGCGGAGTCCAAAGGTGGTCTGGAGCTACTCGGCATTCCCCGTGCAGGGGGCGCAGCCAGGGAGAGTGGCTGACCAACAAACTCCAGGCACAGATACGTCAAGGCGAACAAAGGAACAGGGAAACCGGGCCCAAGGGGCAGAGATTGGCATGTCAAAGCCCCGACACCAGCCCACTCAAGTTACCAAGAAAAAAAAATAATAAATAAACAAATAAATAAACTCTAGAAGGTAGAGCTGCCTGCTTACACTGGATATTGGTACAGACCCACAGCAGCCCATAGCAGAGGGAAATCAACCTGAAAATCGAGCCAAACGGAAATGCCAAAAACAAAGGAAAAATCCAGAATAAGAATATAGAAGAACTTATAAACTCACCAGTGGAACAGGCTAAACCATCCATAATAGAGGCTGAAGAAGAAGAATTTGAAACCATGCCAGAAAAAGAATTTAGAAAATTAATAATCAGACTACTTAGAAATAATGAGAAACAATATTCAAGATCTGAATGAAAAGCAAGCCCAAGGATTAGAGATACTAAAGAGAAGCCAGAATGAAATACTGGAAATGAAAAACTCAATTGACTATATAAAAAACACTGTGGAATCCCTCAGAAATCAACAGATGAAATAGAAGAGCAAATAACAGAATTTGAAGACAGACTTCCAGAAATAATACAGTCAGTTCCAACACAGGAAGAAGAAATTAGAAAATAAAAAATATGTTCGGAGACCTACAAGATTCAATCAAGCATTGTAATGTTCGGATAATAGGAGTCCTTGAGGGTGTGGAAAGAGAATGGATTGGAAGGCGTTTTCAATGAAATAATATCAGAAAACTCCCAACAGAGGCAAATGGATAATAGGCAAATTCAACAAATAGCCAGGAGCCCCAACAGGTTACGCCAGAAGAGAAATTCACCATGACACATTGTGGCAACACTCAGCTCAGTGACACACAAAGAACAAATCCTAAAATGTGCCAGAGAGAAACAACAAATCACATTCAGAGGTAAGTTAATCAGACTCACCCCAGACTTCTCATCGCAAACACTACAGGCAAGGAGACAATGGCATGATATATTCCAAGTTTTAAAAGACAAACAATGCCAACCTAGAATACTATACCCTGCAAAGCTATCATTTATGAATGAAGGGGAAATAAAGATCTTCCACGACAAACAGAAACTGAAAGAATTTGTATCCTTGCGTCCAGCCCTACAACACTGGCTCAAAGACGTGCTACACACAGAAATACAAAACCAAGAACTTCACTACAAAAAAAAAGCAAATGTAGAGTAAGCTACAAACAAAGTTCAAAATACATAAACAGCTAATTTCAGGAAACATGACTGGGAAAAGACAGTACTTAACAGTAGTCACACTGAATGTGAATGGCCTTAACTCTACTACCAAGATGCACAGACTAGCTGATTGGATCAAGAAAGAGAATCCATGTATATGCTGCCTTCAGGAAACACACCTTATCAGCAAAGATGCACGCAGACTGAAAGTGAAAGGATAGAAAAAGATACTCCAAGCTAACAGAAATCAAAAAAGAGCTGGTGTGGCCATCCTAATATCAGACAAAATAGACCTTAACATAAACACTATTAAAAGAAACAGAGAAGGGCACTATATAATGATTAAAGGATCTATCCAACATGAAGACATTACTATTATAAATGTATACACACCTAATGACAGGGCGCCTGGCTACTTGAAAGATTTACCAAAGGACTTAAAGGGAGATATAGATTCAAATACAATAGTAACAGCGGACTTCAACACCCCACTCTCACCAATGGACAGATCAACCAGAAAGAAAATCAACAAGGAAAAAACAGAGCTAATTGACACTATAGACCAAATAGACCTAGTAGATATCTTCAGAACCTTACACCCCATAGCCACAGAGTTCACATATTTCTCCCCAGTACATGGAACGTACTCTAGGATTGACCATATGCTAGGCCATAAAGGGAGCCACAACAAATTCAAAAAATTGAAACTATACCATGCATCTTCTCAGACCATAGTGCAGTGAAACTTGAAATCAACAACCCAAGAATCTCTATACCATATGCGAACATATGGAGAATGGATAATATGATTCTGAATCAACAGCGGGTCATCAAAGAAATCAAAAGAGAAATCAAAAGATTTCTAGAAACAAATAAAAATGATAACGTATCAAAACCTGTGGAATACAGCAAAAGCAGTGCTAAGAGGAAAGCTTATAGTTATTGGTACCTATATAAAGAATCTGGAAAGGAACCAAATGAACTCTACATGCACCTCAAGGATTTAGAAAAACAGCAGCAAATCAAACCCAAACCCCAGCAGAAGGAAAGAAATACTAAAGATTAGAGAAGAAATAAACAGAATTGAAGCAAAAAGAAAAAAATACAAAAGATCAACAAAACCAAGAGCTGGTTCTTTGAAAAAATAAAATCGACACACCATTGGCCCAACTAACCAAAAAAAGTAGAGAGAAGACCCAAATCCGTAAAATCTAAGATAGTAATGGAAATGTAACAACAGACACAACAGAAATAAAAAATCATCAGAAACCACTACAAAAAGAAGTATGCTAACAAATTGGGGAACCTGGAAGAAATGTATAGATTCCTGGACACATACAACCTTCCTAAACTGAGCCATGAAGATACAGAAAATCTGAATAGATCCATAACCATGAAAGAAATTGAATCAGTAATAAACGCACTACCAAAATAGAAGAGCCCAGGACCGGATGGCTTCACTGCTGAATTCTACCAGACATTTAAAGAACAACTAACTCCAGTTCTTATCAAATTATTCAAAACAATTGAAAGGGAGGGAATCCTCCTAAATTCTTTCTATGAAGCCAATATTACCTTAATTCCTAAGCCTGGAAAAGACACAACAGAGAAAGAAAACTACAGACCTATCTCCCTGATGAACATAGATGCAAAAATAACAAAATTCTGGCAAACCGAATCCAACTGCACATCAGAAAGATCATTTACCCGGACCAAGTGGGATTTATCCCTGGTATGCAGGGATGGTTCAATATTCAAAAGTCAATCAATGTGATACATCACATTAACAAATTGAGAAACAAAAATCATATGATTATCTCAATAGATGCAGAGAAAGCATTTGACAAAATACAACACCCTTTCATGATGAAAACCCTAAGCAAATTGGGGTTAGAAGGGACATTCCTCAACACAATTAAGGCAATTTATGATAAACCAATGGCCAGCATCATATTGAGTGGGGAAAAGTTGGAAGCATTTCCATTGAAAACTGACACCAGACAGGGATGCCCACTCTCACCATTGCTATTCAAGATAGTACTAGAAGTGTTAGCCAGAGCCATCAGGCAAGAAAAAGAAATTAAAGGGATACAAACGGGAAAGGAGGAAGTTAAACTATTCTTATTTGCAGATGACATGATCCTATACATAGGGGATCCAATAAATTCCTGTAAGAGACTATTGGAACTCATAGAAGAGTTTAGAAAAGTAGCAGGATACAAAGTTAACGCTCAGAAATCAACAGCCTTTGTATACACAGACAATGCTGTGGCCAAGGAAGAATATCTAAGATCAATCCCATTCACAATAGCCACAAAAACAATCAAGTACCTGGGAATAAATTTAAGCAAGGATGTCAAAGACCTCTATGATGAAAATTATAAAACACTAAAGAAAGAAATAGAAGATGACACAAAAATTGGAAAAACCTGCCATGTTCATGGATTGGAAGAATCAATATCATCAAAATGTCCATTCTCCCAAAATCAATTTACAAGTTCAATGCAATACCAATCAAATTACCAAAGTCATTCTTCAAAGACCTAGAAAAAATGATGCTGAAATTTATATGGAGAAACAGGAGACCGCAAATAGCTAAAGCAATCCTTTACGATAAAAGCAAAGCCGGAGGCATCATAATTCCAAACTTCAAGACATACTACAGGGCAGTTATAATTAAAACAGCATAGTACTGGTACAAAAACAGATAGACCAATGGAACAGAATAGAAACACCAGAGATCAATCCAAACATCTATTAGCAACTCATATTCGACAAAGGACCTAAAACCAACCCCTGGAACAAGGATAGCCTCTTCAACAAATGGTGCTGGGAAAACTGGATGTCTACATGTCGAAGTATGAAGCAAGACCCCTACCTTACACCGTATACAAAAATCCACTCAACATGAATCAAAGAACTAGAGATGTGCCACGACACTATGAAACTAATTGAGAGCATAGGGGAAACCCTTCAAGACATTGGAACAGGCGAAGAATTCCTGGAGAAGACCCCAAAGGCATGGGTAATCAAAGATAAAATAAACAAATGGGATTACCTCAAATTGAAAAGTTTCTTTACAGCAAAAGAAACAGAAGGTGAAGAGGCAACCAACAGAATAGGAGACATTATTCCCAAACTACACAACTGATAAAGGATTAACAACTAGAATCTATAAAATGATCAAGAAACTCCACAGAAACAAAACAACCCCCAAAAAAAGATGGGCCAAGTACCTGAACAGACATTTTTCAAAAGAGGAAATCCAAATGACCAACAGACACATGAAAAAATGCTCAGGATCCCTAGCCATCAGGGAAATGCAGATCAAAACCACAATGAGGTTTCACCTCACCCCAGTCAGAATGGCTTACATACATAAATCAACAAACAACAGATGCTGGCAAGGATGTGGGGAAAAAGGCACACTACACTAATCCACTGTGGGTGGGAATGCAAACTGGTAAAGTCACTATGGAAGACAGTTTGGAGATACCTCAGAAATCTGAATATAACCCTACCACACTACCTAGCCATCCCACTCCTTGGAATTTACCCAAATGGAATTAAATAGGGGAAAAAAGCTGTTTGCTCCTCAATGTTTGTTGCAGCTCAATTCACAATAGCTAAGACATGGAATCAACCTAAATGCCCATCAATGGATTACTGGATAAAGAAATTATGGGATATGTACTCTATGGAACTCTATACAGCAGTAAAAAACAATGAAATATGGTCATTTGCAACAAAATGGAGGAATCTGGAAAATATGCTGAGTGAAATAAGCCTGTCCCAAAGGGACAAATATCATATGTTCTCCCTGATCGATGACAACTAAATGAGCATCTAAAAGGAAACCCATTGAAGTGAAATGGACACTATGAGAAACAATGACATGATCGGCCCTTGTCTTGACTGTTGAGGAGCAACTTACTATTTTATTCCTTTTAGTATTTTGTTGTTGTTGTTCTTGTTCTACTTAATACCACTGGTTGAACACAATTATTCTTAGGCATTTAAAATTAACAGAAAAGTGATCTCTGTTAAATATAAGAGTGGGAGTAAGAGAGGGAGGAGATATATAGGTCGGTACATGCTTACTCGGACTTACCTCCAATGGTAGAGCTAGAAATGTGCCAGGGGATTCCAATTCAGTCTTATCAAGGAGGCATGTACTAATGTCAGCGCACTTGTTAAAGTGATAAGTTTAAGTACATAGTTGATCAAAAAGATATGGTAAGTGCCAAAGAGATTTCACAAATAAGACCAGTGTCTGCAAATAATGAAGGATAGAATTAAAAGGGAGAGAATGATCCTGCAGGGGAAGCGGGACACACAGCAGACTCATAGAATGGCAAATGTCTTAAACAGCACTCCGGCCTCAGAATCAACCCTTGGGGCATTCGGATCTGGCTAAAAGGCCCATGAGAGTCTCACAGGCATGGAAAGCCAAGACACTGTGGCAAAAACAACCTAAATGAAAGACCTTGGTGAACAAGACCCCAGCAGAAAGAACAGGCCATCAAAGGAGGAGACACCTTTCTCTGAAGGGACGAAGGAACTTCTACTGTGATATGGCCTTGACCAAACAAGTTCAGAGTTGTTGAACTCAAGAGGCTTCCATAGCCTTGACAGCTCATGGCAAGAGCCTGACGTCATAAATAAGAGTGCCAATTATTAAATCAACAATGGTAGTCACTGGGTACATGCTCCCCACGTAGGATCTCTGTCCTTAATGTGTTTTACTATGAGAGTTAAAGATAACACTATTAGTTAAACAATATATCTTGTGCGGTTGTGTAGGTGCAGTCTGTTGAAATCTTTGCTTAGTATATACTAAGTTGATCTTCTGTATATAAAGATAATTGAAAATGAAACTCTAAGAGTGGGATGGGAGAGGGAGTGGTAGATGAGAGGGCTGCGGGAGGGAGTGAGGTTGGTGGGGGGAAGCCACAACAATGCAAAACTTGTACCTTGTAAATTCACATTTATTAAATAAAAAAAAAAAGGAAAAAAAAGGCCTATTTAGTGAAGTAATTACAGAAAACTTCCCCAGTTTAGAGAAATAAAGGGATGCCCAAGTACAGGAAGCATATAGAACTCCTTATAGACATAACCAGAAGAGATCTTCTCCATGTGACACATTGTAGTCAAACTTTCCACATTAAAACATAAAGATTTTAAAATGTACATGAGAGAAATGCCAAGTTACTTTCAGAAGATTACTCATAGCTGACTTCTCATCAGAAACCCTATAGAGTAGGAGAGAATGGCAAGATATAGTCCAAATATTAAGAGAAAAAAACTGTCAACCCAGAATATTGTATCCTGTGAAGTTCTCACTTAATGAAGGTGAAATAAGACCTTTCATAACAAACAGAAGTTGAAAGAATTTGTCACTAGTCATCCAGCATTACAAAAGATGCTTAAGGATGTGCTGCACATAGAAACATAGTCATCGCTAATAAGAATGTGAAGGCAAAAAAATCTCCCAGTAAAAGTACAAAGAAAATCCAAAGTAAACAACAGGAATGTTGGCAGAAAAATGATAGGGCCACATCATTACTTATCAATAGTCCGCTTGAATGTAAATAGCCTCAACTCTCCAGTTAAAAGACAGAGTGGCTGAATGGATTAAAAATCAAGACCCATGTATTAGCTGCCTATAGGTAACACATCTCATTAACGAACTCAACAACTCCTGGGAATTTACCCAAAGGAAATAAAATAAACAAATTAAAGAGTTATCTGTACCCCCATGTTAACTGCAGCTCAATTCACAATAGCTGGAATCAACCCAGATGTCTGTCAGCCAAAGATTGGATAAAGAAATCATGCTATATGTCAACACCATGGAACACTACATAGCGGTTAAAAAAAATGATATTCTGTCTTTTGCAACAAAATGATCTGTGGTAACTAATACTTAAAAGATAATATATAGAAGTGAAATTGACGCTTTGAGATGGGATGATATTGAAGAGCCCTTGTCTCAACAGTTGAGGAACAAATTTTTTTCATACTATTTGTTGAGCTCTGTACTCAGTGTAGGGTTAATCTTATGTGTATAAAGTTAACTGAAAATAAATATCTAAAAAATGAGAATGGGGATAGGAGGGAGAGGAGGAAGAAGGGTGGCAGTGAGGGCGGGCAGGAGGGTAGGGTGAGAAAAATCGCTATGTTCCTAAATTTGTATTTATGAAATGCATAAAGTTTGCATACCTTAAGTAAGTGGTTTATAGGTAAAAAAAGAAAGGTTGCTGCTTTTCAAATTGTATTACAAACTAAAAAACAGCAGGATTTCTGGTACTCTAGTGTCTAACAAAGTTAGAAAGATTTGAAATCAAGTTGCTCCAATAACTGAATTCTAAAAGTAAGATTCCTTTGAAATACTGGCTATGAATTTCTAAAAGAATGTTAATTGAGCTATATGAATGCCACTTTATAGAATTGATTCTTTTATGGGTCAGCAGCAAATGCTGACGACTTTTGTTTTTGGATATAACAAATAATGAATATAAAAGACTTTTAAAGAGACTTTGTAGGAGTAATCTTTTCCTCTGTGTTTTTCTAAATGTTTGAGTTGAATGTCTTGAGTTTTTCACAAAATTTGTTTGAAATGTTTCAAATTTAGTTGAAAGTCTGATACTTAATAGTTATTACATATTTTGACCACTAGTCGTCAGTATTGAACCATCAGTGGCAGCCTAGAAGGCTTTGTTTATTAAAGTTGCCAGACTTTGTTGAAATATACTTCTTTATAAAATATGTATTTTTAGCTCTGAGAGCTTCCTGGAAGCTTCCTTGGCACAAATGTTGCAGCTGAAAAAAAACCCAATTATTTAACTATTCTCAAATTTATGTTTGAAATTATATGCTTTCTACTGTTGAAAAATATAGTATATTGAGTACTACATATTAAGACATTTTCTATATTTAAAACTAAAACTATCATTTCTGTGCTTGCTTGTTACAGTTTTTATTTTTTAAACCTCTTCAGGGTTATGGTTCCTTCTCTATTTCCCTCCCTTAACTCAATCCATTTTTCTCTCCCTCCATCTCTCCTGTTGAAGAAACTTTACACACACACATGCATGCACACACACACACTCACGTATTATAATATGGAATCATATATATTTTATATACCTTTTCACTTTTCTTATTTGTATATAAGTATCCCAAAGATACTTTCTCTGAATTTTTATCTTCTAAAGACCTAAAACTCTTTTCTTTTAATTATCATTTTTTCATAATAACTACTATCTTTTCCACCCTGTTGCCGTTCCACCCCACTTATAATCATTTTCTATTCATGTTCTAATGCTATTTATTTATCCTTTGGTTAATCTTGTATCTATTTTATAATTTACTTGGTGGAATACCATTTTTATAGTTATTTTATGATGTATTGTAATTCTAGTTAATTTATATTTATATTAAGTACCCTGAATCCTTTTTATAAAAATAGTGATAGTATTGGTAATTATTTGTTACTCAAGAAATAAGAAAATAGTTTAGGTTACTTCTGTTATATCATTGTCTATAATGTTGCCCATTATTAGAACAATATTTAGAGCTATAACTTTGTCATCTAGGTATTTAAATTTAAAAAATATTTGAGAGAGAGTGCAAGAGAGAGAGGGAGAGAGAGTGAGGGAGAGCAAGCCAAATAGACAGAGAAAGAGCCTATAGACAGACAGAGCTCCCATCCACTGGCTCACTTTCTGAGAGAGTGCAATAACTGGGAGTGAGGTCTAGGAACTCGATTTATGTCTCTCTTGTGGGTGGCAGGAACCTGGTTACTTGAGGAATCACTGCTACCTCCCGTTGACTGCATTAGCAGGAAGCTGCGAGGTTGGAGCTGTGAGTTGAAGGACACTTGGAGTTGTAGCTGGAACTACAAGGCTGGAGCTACAAGGCCCTTTGACCTGGTTCTCACATTCTTCTTACTTTAATTTTCTATTGTTCTTCTTGTCAACTCTAGGCCAACTACACATAACTTCTTGTTATTCGATGGTCATGTCAGGAACCTCTTACTCCTAGATATTTCTTCTTTCTTATCCCAGAGCCAGAAATTTTTGACTCTTGAGCAGTTACATGGCTTGCACTCTTGTGTATTCTGGACTGTGCTTTCAGAAATCCCTTATTAATTGTCCTAGGTAAAAATACCTCTTCTTCATTCTTGATCCTCTTACACTGCCATCTTTTATTCTTCTTAACACTTGTCATTTAAGAGTCTCTCTGACCAGAATTCAGGCTTTAGGAAGGGAGTTGCTGTTCATTGCTCCACCACATAGCCCAGTGGCTGACACCGAGTAGGGTCCTGGTAAGTGTGTCGTGAATGAATGAATGAATGAATGAATGTTGCAAACAATCACAAGTGTATATAGCAAGGTATTCATTTGCCCAGTGTTGTCCTATACTACTGTATGCCAGATGCAATGCTGGGATTAGAGATTTTTTTAAAAAGATTTATTTTATTTATTTGAAAGACAGAGTTACAGAGAGAGGTAGAGACAGAGAGAGGTCTTCCATCTACTGGTTCACTCCCCAGATGGCTGCAACAGCCGGAGTTGTGCTGATCTGAAGCCTGGAGCCAGGAGCTTCTTCCGGGTCTCTCACATGGGTACAGGGGCCCAAGGACTTGGGCCATCTTCTACTGCTTTCCCATG
Source organism: Lepus europaeus (assembly GCF_033115175.1). Classification (NCBI taxonomy): domain Eukaryota; kingdom Metazoa; phylum Chordata; class Mammalia; order Lagomorpha; family Leporidae; genus Lepus; species Lepus europaeus. The sequence continues at coordinate 20,736,401 of NC_084848.1, forward strand.
CCATAGCAGAGAGCTAGATGGGAAGAGGAGCAGCCGGGACTATAACCGGCGCCCATATGGGATGCTGGCACTGCAGGCAGCAGCTTTACCAGCTATGCCACAGCACCGGCTTAGATTTAAATGTGCCTAAAGCATTGTATTGTCTTTTCAGTTCTCTGGAATTATTTGATGAAATAGATATTAACAGTCATTGTAATTCATTGTCATTCCCAAGTTGCATAGGCTCCAGTGGAGTCTCTAGGTGAAATAGTTACATTTTTACTGAGATTTTGCATTTTCAAAGCATTTTAGGAAATTCTTTTGTAATTGTTATCCTGTCCCATTGCTGATTGCTAAATGTTAAACATTTTACCAATCAATGACTGAAACACTTAAGTTCTGAGTTATTACAGTTTTGATTTACACTATTGCTTTTTGTCTTACCTTTTTATCCCATTGTAGTAATTTTCTTCTCCTTTTTTGTGTTTGTTACCTGTGGATTATTTTCTTCTTTGCAAAGATGAAGTAAACAGTATTCTCTTCAAGATTGTGAAAGTATCATTAATATCAACAAGTGGATAAAAGAGAGAGTGGATGGAAAAGAATGATTGCCTCTATGGGACTTATCTTTCCAGAGTGCTTATTTTTCATTTTTTCATTTATTTTTGACAGGCAGAGTGGACAGTGAGAGAGAGACAGAAAGGTCTTCCTTTTGCCATTGGTTCACCCTCCAATGGCCGCCGCGGTAGCGCGCTGCGGCCTGCGCACCGCGCTGATCTGATGGCAGGAGCCAGGGGCTTATCCTGGTCTCCCATGGGGTGCAGGACCCAAGCACTTGGGCCATCCTCCACTGCACTCCCTGGCCACAGCAGAGAGCTGGCCTGGAAGAGGGGCAACCGGGATAGGATCGGTGCCCCGACCGGGACTAGAACCCGGTGTGCCGGCGCCGCAAGGTGGAGGATTAGCCTAGTGAGCCGCGGCGCCGGCCTCCAGAGTGTTTTTGAACACTGTTTGGCACAGCTGGAAAGGTGCTGGTCAAGATATATCCTGTTTTGTAGTCTTCTTCCTTAATTTTTTTTCTTGATTTCCCTACTTGCCTCCCACTTCTCTTCTTTAACCTGTACTCTAGTTTCTTGGATTTTATTGCAGATGATGTTAAAATGCTTCTAATTTTTTTTTCAGAAAAAAAAAAAATCCTCTCTAGAAGAGAAGTTGGAAGACATTTTGAAGGATGTCTCTTTCAACTTTATACTTAATATGTGAATTTCTACTTATATAGCTAACTTCTTGGATGTTTAATTGATCATGGGAATAGTCTTCACAAGCCATATTATCTTTCTGATATTAGGAAATAGCTCTCTGGGTTAAAGAATATTCCATTTTAATAGTATGAGGGTATTTCAAAAAGTTGGTGAAAAAATGGAGTTCTTATAAGTATTATTTTGGTGCAAAAATTTGGAATTTTTTTTTTTTACAATGTGCATTTTCTATTAACTTTTTGAAGTATTTTTGTGTATTTCAGGGGCCTGGTATTTAATAATGATAAGTCAAAGTTGGAAGTTTAGAAATGTATTCTGCATCATACATGAAGTAGCACATCACTTTGTTAGTCTTTGGATTCCTTTGAAGGGTGCAGTTTTATGAGATGATGTATAGATGTAAGTTGTCCTGAAATTCTTATAATCTTATTTCTGTATAATTAACACTTATGTCATGTCTTCTGAGGCTTTTTATTTTATTAAGAAAATATTACAGCTTTTAATTAAATGCTGGCTGTACACTATGTGACCTTTATTTCAGCTGTATACTAACTTAAACTTTCTTATTATTGAAGTATTTTTGACAAATATGTTTTCTTCCAGTGTGTCTTCTTGGGTTTGATTAGCTTCTTTTAGTTTGCTTATCCAAATTAGAGTTAGTCCTCATCTGGTTTTTCTGTCTCCTTTTTTTCCCGCCATCACTATTCTTACTACATGTGATCTCCAGGTTCTTGAAAAGTCTTTTCTTGCTCTATTGTGTTCTCTCACTGCTTTATTTATCTTGTCTGTCCTTCAGGCATATGTGGGGGTGTTATAGAATGCATAAAATTTGTTTGGAGATAGTGTAGGTTTACATTATAAATAAATGCTCTTTTTTTAAGAAAATTATTTATTAATTCTCAAATCCCTGAAACAGCTAGGGCTGGGCCAGGCCGAAGCTGGGAGTCAAATAGGATCCGAGTTTCTCATTTGGGTATCAAGAACTGAATTACTTGAACCATCACGGCTCTCCCAGTGTCTTCGTTAACAGGAAGCTGTAATCAGGAGTTGGAGCTAAGTATCAAGCCCAGTGAGTTACTTTGAAGTGGCATGCAGGCATCCTAACCAGCATCTGATCTGCCTCATAATTAAATACTCTTAATGCTAGCGTACATTATGTTTAAGTTGGGCTTATATTTTATGGTCATCTAATGTATAACTTGACCTCCAAGTATTGTTTAATTGCATTTATTTTGCTAGGCATACTTATTTTTTCTTGGCAGTATTGTCATTACAAATTACATCAAGGCTAGCATGAATATATGTGAGTCCCTTTGTGTAGCCACATATGCAAATAGACATTTATTGCTGTTAATGCTATGATGATGATGAAAGATTTCTGCTCATCTTGTTGACTGAACAACTGCCCAACAATAGTCTGAGATTTTTTTGTGTGCTGGAGTTGTTTAATTTCTATGTTATGCTTTTCTTGAAGAGTGGAATGTTTCTATCTACATTTTCAGTGAATTTATGCTAGACCATCTGTTTATAAAGTCCTTTTCCATCATTATCAATTAATATTTATTGGACTACTACTGAGTGCATAGTAATATTGTGCAAACAAAGACCACTCAGCTACAGATAGATTTATTCATTGACTTAGTACTGTTTTATTTTTATTAGAATATAGGGGAAAAAAAACCCCACTCAACTGAAAGACATAAAATAACATCCTCTAACTCTGAACAATGAAAGATGTTGTGTATTTACAAGGCTTTCTGTTCAAAGACTTATAAAACTGGAGAAATTTTAAATTAAATTTCCATAATTATCTGTGATCCTCTGTTTGTCAACAATTCTAACTCAGTGGTCCTGCATTTAGAAAGTCAAATGAAGTATCATATTGCTCTGGATTTCTAATAAAAGTATGCAACTCATTTTTGAGAGGAAACTGCTTGGACAAAAACAGACCCTCCACTAAGAGCATTTGCTCTTTGATTTTGAAGGAAATCCTGGAAAGTACATTTATCACTCTCACATTTAACTTCACTTGTGAGAATTTTTATTAAGTAAAAAATTGCATAAAAGTGTAATGTGTTCCAGTAATGGCAGTGGCATTTAGGGGAATAATACCATTGTTACTTTTCAGTTAAAAAAGTTAAATGACTTGTATGTGTTTTCAGCATATCAAATTTTTATGTAGTAATTAAGGTTTTGTCTTGTATATTGACAAACTTAATAGCCTTTGAAAAATGAAATCCTGACACTAATCACAGGGGTTTTACTTTTGAGTTATTTTACAGTCATGGTAGCAATTTTTGCTGATTCATCTAGGGTATCTGGCCTAGTTAGTCTTCCATGTGGTCTTTGGCTAACGTTTAGTGTAACGATTATGGCCATGGAACAGAGCAAAGGAAATTGGCTGTCGCGATGATTGAACTCATGACCTTGTTTGGCTTCATTGGCACCAAGTGCCCTAAATATTCACAGACTCCATAAATACAGACATAATGGAACCAAAAGGTTTGCTCATTCATGGGGAAAATAGGTCAGTAATAAGTGTCTTTCTATCGTACTTCAGTAATTCCTCTAGGAGCTCTTTTGGATTCCTGAAATAATAAACATGTTATCATAAGATGAGGCAGGAAAAAAGGAAAAGAAAAGAAAAGAACATTTAGGCTGTTCACAAAGAAAAACTTTGCAAACTTGAAATGTCTTTAAAGAACATTATTAAGGGATTTAATTACTACAAAAATAATACTGATACATCCTACAGAACTACAAAATACTGAATATTACCATACTCTTTGAAAAACAGGAATGGATGCATCTTGTGACTGGACTCATTAAATGCTTTCCACTTCCATCTGGAAAACATACTTAGTTCAACTGGCAGCAAGTTTTTAAAATTTCTCTCTTACTTTGATATCCCAAAAGCTCATATGGTGTCAAAATAGTATTAATATTGGATTCCTTTTAGAATTGTATCATGTGGTTCTATTTCACTTACTAAAGTATTTTTTCTTTTGTTTGTTGTTTAAATTGTAGCTGTTGGTATAGAATTTTTTTCCTTGGTCATGGCTGAAAAATAAATTTCCTTGAACAATTTAAGTAAAACCTACCTATTTGTTTTTGTGTTAGATATTGGTCTAGGGTTTTAGAATATGAATGCATTGTTTTCTGCCTTGAAAAGAAACTTAAGTTTTGGTTTTTGTTTTTGTTGGCACAGATAATCCCCAATTGGATGAACTTAAAGGCTAAAACTTTCCATGACTGTAGCTGGTTCTCATGGGGGAAGAATTCCTAACTTTATTTAGGAAAAAACAGAATTTATAAATTCACAGAACTTGGTAAACATAAAATCTGTTAGTTTAAATGAGTATTACTAATTCTAAGTAATAAAATCCTGCTATATTATGCACACATACTCCTTTCTGAAATATACTAATTCTGCTGATTTTAGAACTGTGGGTATGTTTTTAAAGACACTTTTTGGAGATATTTCCATTGAAATAAAATTGCTGTTATAGTGTTTATACATACTAAACCTTAACAAAAATTTTGCTTGAGCTGAAATATAACATACGTACATAAAGGTATTTAAATTTAATACACAAAAATATAAACAACTTACAATTTTGATTTGATTTGTGATCTAATTTGAGCTAGAGTCTTAGTATATTCTTTGAGGCTTGAAATATTGAGTTTTATTTTATACCTACAGGAAGATATGATTATGAAAATATAGTTAGAATTATTAGTTTTTAAATTTTCAGTGATATAACTTCTTTATTTTTTATTGTTATTGGGCAGAAAGTTCTGACTTGATCATTTGTACCTTGAGGTATGATGATACTGACCCACTATTTGATAAGAGTATGGACTTGTTTTTCTGTGGTCTTGTTGGTTTACTAGTGAATCATGTACGTGTCCTTGTCCTTGTGACCAAAGGCATACAATTGTAGCACTGCTGAGTGATTATGATCTGTCGGGATAGTTTATGTTCATAATTTTTCTCTGGAAATTTCAGTGGCCTGTGTGGGAGTTTACATGTGATCTTTATTTTATTCTAGTGCCATCATTCTTAACCAAGTTTGCTGGCCCATTTAAAGCAAACAAAAGGCCTTTAATTCTCTATTTGTTCTACATCTTTGAGTGTATTATCTGTTAGAGCCTCTTGATAAACAACCCTATTATCAAATTGTAATACTTTTTTTATGGTTAGATGAAATGTCTATAAACATTTTCCTTTGTCCCCTTCCCCTACTCTGAAAGGAAAGGTTGCAGTTTTGGATATTATGTAGAATCATGAGAGTTCAGAATCATCTAACTCAAGAACTGCAGTAAGATATTCAATAAGTTAGTCTTTTTTAATTGAAATAGGCACATGAAAAGAAGAAAAATTGTTATTAAAGATTTAAATGGGCACCCAGGGACCCTATAGTAAGGCTCACTGGTGTTGCTGTGATGTTAAAAGTGTAAAAAACAATCTGAATTCTGGAGCAGGGTACATGATAGCTTTAAAATTAAACTACCGCTAAAAAAAAAAAAAAAAAAAAAAAAAAAGAAGCTTTAAAGGGCAAAATAACATAGTAATAGAAGTTCATTGGCATGTAATTTTTTTTCTTCCTTTTATTTGGTCAGTTTTAATGTAATTCTGAGTTGCTTGTTCCTAAGTCAAGTGGGAAAGAAACGCAGTGCAGGCATACATCCTTAAAAATGGCAGTAAATGGGTTAAAGTGTATAATAAAGGAATGGCTTATAGTTTTGATTTGGTTCAGTTGTACTATATTTTTTTTGGCTATTATCTGTCTCTTCAGAAGTTTAAAGTGTGTTTAGTGTATATTTACTAGAGTTGGATTTTCCTTCTTTGTCTTTCATAATGTAGAAAAATTGGTTAAGTATTCTCAGCTGGGATATTACATCTGTGATTACTTGTTTACTGACTTGTGGTGCATAGAATGTAGAGATAGTGTTGAAACTTAATGGCATATTTGCATGATATGGTGGAAGTGGAGTGATTTGTTTTGGGTTACTCCTTAAATATTTCACTTTTGCTCCTCTACTGAAAAATAATAGAGTTTAGGTTTTCATTAACTGTATTTTCTATGAATTGCATATCTTTAGAGTAATAGAGACATTAAAAGAGGAGTATTAAATAAATTTTGAAGCAGCAAGTAGAACTAAAACAGAAAATATCATTTGGAAAGGCAATATTATATATAACTGGTAAGATGTTGAAGGTGATAAGTGAGGAAGAAAGGGGGTAATGTAACATTATTTTAGCAAATTCCTTGTGTCCAAGAGAATTAGAGGTTTTTTATTCAATCAGCCTATATTTGAAATGTTGAATTTTTAAAAACATACAGTTGACTTTCGGAAGAATTGTATTTTTATCAACTATAATTCCATGTACTAGACAACACAATTTGACAAAGTTCATCTTACTTATATTCCTTTAACATCAAATAAAATTATTTATATTAATTGTGAGAGTTGAAGATTGGAATAATCTTCCATTGAGTATGAGGATAATTATTTCCTATATTATCCTTTAAAGGGAATGGGTCCTGGTAACGGATGAGTTTTTATAGGGTTGGAGGAGTAGTTGGGATGTTAGGTGTGGTCATGAGTTGAGGTCTTGAAAACTGAGAACTGACATAGAGGCAAATTGCTCTGCGGAAGTCAAGGGGGATTTACAAGCTTGTGGAGAAGCTCCTCCAGAAACTGCAAAATGAATCAGCAGCCAATTTTGCGGGAACAGGATGAAGGAGAATTTCTGGTTGGTGGAGTGATGTAGAAGAATGAAGAGAGCAAGCAAGTTAATGGAGCTTTGATGAGTATACTCTAACTATGTCATGTAATTCTGGATCACTCATTAATATTTTTGCTATGAGCAGATTATTTTGGGATGAACATAAAGAGGCTAACATTCTACTTAATATAAGCATCATCCTGTGAATAAACTTAGTAGAAATATGACTTGCATTAGACTGTAAGGTCTGATGGAAATTTTTTTTGGTCAAAAAAATAAAGTAGCTGCTATAATGAACTATGGGTCTGACTCTGAGCTAAAATTGGTAGGTGAAACTTTAATTATAGCCGGCGCCGTGGCTTAACAGGCTAATCCTCCGCCTTGCGGCGCCGGCACACTGGGTTCTAGTCCCGGTCGGGGCACCGGATTCTATCCCGGTTGCCCCTCTTCCAGGCCAGCTCTCTGCTATGGCCCGGGAAGGCAGTGGAGGATGGCCCAAGTGCTTTGGCCCTGCACGCGTATGGGAGAGCAGGAGAAGCACCTGGCTCCTGGCTTCTGATCAGCGAGATGCGCCGGCCGCAGTGGCCATTGGAGGGTGAACCAATGGCAAAAAGGAAGACCTTTCTCTCTGTCTCTCTCTCTCACTATCCACTCCTCCTGTCAAAAAAAAAAAAAAAAAAAAAAAAAAAGCTTTAATTATAATCAGATAGTCTCAACATATCTCCCAAAATGTTTGTAAATCACTTTGGTGGTTTTAATGTATTTCACCACATTATTTGATACTGTCTTTCTGGAAGATGGAGCTTAATTCTTCTCCCATTGAGGGTGGGGTAGGCTTAGTGACTTTCTTCTAATAGATAAGAGTATGGGAAGGGAGAAAATGAAGCATTAAGGTTAGGAGCACCAGTTGTGAATTACGTTGACATCCTGTACACTAGAATGTGAAGCAATGAGAAGGACGTTTTACCTCTGTGCTGCTGTTCTAAATTTATAAGCTTTGTCTGATCTCACAAGACACCAAATAAACCCAATCCAAGAGACATCCTATGAAGTACCTGACTAGTATTCTTGAAAAAATGCTGAGATTATAAAAGACAAAGCCTGAGAAACTTTAACATATAGGAGACCAAGGAAGCAAGACAGCTAAATGCAATGTAGTATCCTGGGACTGGATCTTGGGGAAAAAAATGGATGTTAGTAGAAAACTAATGATATTTGAGTGAAATCTATAGCTTAATTGTTTAATAAAATGTTAGTGTTTTAGTTTTGGTCAGTGTACCACAGTTCTATAAGGCATTACTTTTAGGGAAAGCTGAGTTAAAGTTTTGTGGGAACTCTGAGCCATCTTTTGTGAGCTTTAATTATTTTAAAGTAAAAGGATTTGAAACCCATTCATGAGATTGTTTTTTAAAGAAAAGACAAAATGGTAAGTTCTTCAGAAGGAAAAGGTTATTATATCTTTTACTTTAACACAAAAATATTTATTTAAAAGACATTCATTTGAAAGTGTGACAGAAAAGGAGAGAGGGAGATTGTCTATATGCTGTTTTTTTTTTTTTTTAAATTTATTTATTCACTTGAAAGTAATAGTTACAGAGAGGCAGAGGCAGAGAGAGAGAGAGGTCTTCTATCCTATGCAGGTGCAGGGTCCCAAGGACTTGGACCATCTTCTACTGCTTTCCCATGCCGTATCAGAGAGCTGGATTGGAAATGGAGCAGCTGGGACTTGAACCGCAGCCCATATGGGGTGCTGGCACTGCAGGCAGCAGCTTTGCCCGCTATTCCACAGCACTGGCCTCATATTTGCTGGTTTACTCTCCAAATGGCCACAACAGGCAGAACTGGGCCAGATTGAAGCCAGGAGCCTTGAATTTCTTTCAGATCTCCCATATGTGTTCAGGGGCCTAATAAGCACTTCTGCTGCTTTCCCAAGTGCATTAGCAGGGAGATGAATCAAAAGTGGAGCAGCTGGGACTTGAACCTGTGCCCATATGGGATGCCAGGGTTGCAGGTGACAGCTTTACCTGCTATACCAAAAAGCTGTCTCCTCAAATATTTATTTTTCATTGTCACTACTCCCTGATAATAGTTTTCCAAGAAAGAAAACTTAATGCTTGAAAAAATATGGCAATGAAAAAAAGATGGAAGAAATCTGGAAAGCCAGTTAGTATATAAAGTACATAGTTGGCCAGTGGCAAAGTGAAGTTTTTAGATTATAAGGACATATTATCTGTATATTCAGTAGCATATGTTTACCACTGAACTTACGTGAGATCTTTGGCTTCTTGAGACTTATGGCGTACCAACATGAGAACTTTTGTGTTTTTCTTTGGATATGTAAACCTCTTGATAAATGAAGATTATTTTGATTCAAATAAAATGTTGAATGATTATTTTGAATGTCTATGTAAGTAAAAATAAGTAAAATATATACAAAGTAAGTAAACACTTGGAATTGTTAACATCTTATTCTTCAATGTAAAATGTTTTAAAATTTAATTTTTTAAAATATTGAGAAAAGAGCAGAAATAGATTAATTTTAGTTGTTGGAAAATTATTTTCACTGGAGAATTTTTAGGGTTTAAACTTCGAAATAGTCAAACTCGGAGTCTTAGCATAAGATTAAATGAAGTTGAACAGCTTAGAGATGATGGCGCCTCCTTCCCTTTTATCAGTAAGCAGAGGCCATAGGAGGAAACAATCTGGAACATGAAGAGATAAAATTAATCACATCACAGTGACCACTGCTTCTTGGCAGTTATGGTTGATGGTTGCACAGTCTTCCAATTTACACTTTGAACTCTGCTTTGGAAGGGAGTGGATCTTGCATTTGGAAAAGCCTTTTTTTGGATTAGTTTACTCCTCAGCCTCAAATGCCCTTACCTAACTTCGGTTGAGTCTTTACTGCATACTCCTTTGGAAAGGCTTCTTCCTAGGAGTTTGAATCCAGAAGTGGAGATTGATAATTGTTTGCTGAAACTGGTCAACTATCTGAAGAAATCTTTCTCCCAATAACACCTCTATGGAAAATCGCAGGCTGGTTTTACTCTAATGAAAAAGTCTTGAAAAGAAAGATAAATGATTGAAGTTAGTTCCTAATAAACAAAGTTGATCTAGGTTGGGATGATCATGTTGTAGATTCAGAAGTTCAAAACTTAATAGAATGAATTGATTACATAATGTTGTAGCAACTTATTTGTATATGATTTTTCTATTTCCCTTCCTCCCTGCCTCTAATAAACACACATACATGCACACACTGGGTCACTGCCTGGTGAAGGATCCAGGAAGCCTGGAGGGAATAAACATGTGAGCAGTAATTTTGAGGTTTCTAGAATGATTTTGTTAACAAAAAATTATAAACATATTCCACCAGCCAAATTAAATATCAATTATGCAAAGAGAATTAAACAGTATTATAAATCTCATTTGCCCTAAAATAAAGAACATACCAAATATCGAAGTCATTTGATAATCACTTGAAAGGCATTATGTTTTTTAACACTTTGTCAATGTCAGTAACACAGTAATAATAATAGTTGTCTTTTACTTACATTTGTTATGTCCGAGGTATTGTCCTATGAACTTTAAAAGTGTCAAACTATTTAGTCTTTACCGTTATCCTCTATGCTTTTCATACTGCTTCAACATGGAAAACCCATGCTTCCTGGTTGTTGAGAGGCAAGCAACTTGAATCCATATGCTGTCTCTGTTGCTAACTAGTTATCCAACTCTTGTGTCCCCCAGTCTTCCTTTTAATAAAAACACATGGAGTTATCATGAAGGTCAAATGTATGCATTTTATACATAAATAATGCCTGGATAGAATAAACAATATAAAATAAAAATTGTACTCAGAACTAGTTTTCATTTTGATGATGATTATTCATCTTTTCATTCAATCACTGTTTTCCTGATGAGATTAACAACAATGCCAAAGAATGGAGGCCATATGCATTTTATTTACTCATGTATTATTAGTTTCTAGCATAGTGTTTGACACATGATAAATGAATTCAGGAGATATTTGGAATATTTAAGTTAATGAAATTGATTATGATTGAGTATGCTTGCATCAAAGCAGTTTTTTAAACATATTTTGCTGTTTGCCTAAAAATCGTTTTTCTATTGATCTTGTTGGAAAAAACTTCTGGCAGTTTGTATTTTCTCAATTTGGCCTTTTCACATACACTTTGGTAAGTCTAATTGCTAAAACTGTCAAAAAGATTTTAAACACGTGGAATGCCTTTTAGATGTTATGAAATATTGCTCCAAGTATAATTTTCCCCAAGTATAATTTTGTTTTAACATAGGTACAAACCAAAACAAACACTTTGGTGGTTAACTTTTGAAATTTCTATTTCCTTAATTTCTTTTTTTCCCCTTATTAAAGAGAGGAAACTGTAGAAAAGAATGCTTTCTTTTCTGTATGTGACATGTCATTTGGAGAGCCAGTTACAATTTGTGATAAATTGTCTTATATGTAATGATGGTGCAGGAATTATATTTTTATCTTGTATATAGTAGTTTTCAGAATTTGAAAAACTAGAGCAGTAGTTTTGGTATTATGTTTAAATAGTTGAGTAGATCATATAATTTTTTTTTTTTTTGACAGGCAGAGTTAGACAGAGAGAGAGAGACAGAGAGAAAGGTCTTCCCTTTTCCATTGGTTCACCCCCCAGATGGCTGCTAGGGCCGGTGCGCTGCGCTGATCCAAAGCCAGGAGCCAGGTGCTTCTCCTGGTCTCCCATGCGGGTGCAGGCGCCCAAGTACTTGGGCCATCCTCCACTGCCCTCCTGGGCCACAGCAGAGAGCTGGACTGGAAGAGGAGCAACTGGGACAGAATCTGGCACCCCACCCGGGACTAGAACCTGGGTGCCAGTGCCGCAGGCAGAGGATTAGCCAAGTGAGCTGCGGCGCTGGCCACGGATCATATAATTCTTAAACACTATTATCTTAGCAGGCAGTGAACTTTCTGCTGAGAAAGTTGTTAGTCATCTAGGCTCATCAAATATATAACAAGATTCCTAAAATAGGAAAAAAATGAAACTAAGTGGAAATTGATTTGTAAGATCAGGAAGCTCCTTGTATTTGCTTCCAACTGAAATGTTCTTAGGGTTGTAGTGAATAAGCAGGTTTTAATTCATATGTTGATTTTGTGTAACTTATAACAATATTCTCTTTTGTCTTATATTAAATCCTTATTATAATTTCCAGTTTTATATATATTTTGGAATAATATCTGTTTTTCCACCTATTTCATTGTAGGCCCTGAAGAAACAAGAAGTTAAAGCAGATGAGAATGAGGGTGTAATCAAAAATAAGCTAAGACAAACTGAAAATGAGAAGAGTCAAGTAAGATTTTGAAAATTTTCTGTCTAAGGATATGGTAGTTTCTGGCAAGTGATGTTTGTTGAGTGCCTTGCAAACTGTCCCTGAGATTGCTCATATACCATGAAGTCTTTGTGTTTTGATGTGGAGACACTTGGTTGGATGACTTTGATCTTTGGTACTCTCCTTGGTCTTAAAAACATGCATCCCAGGGGCCGGCACTGTGGCATAGTGCGTAAAGCCGCCGCCTGCAGTGCCAGCATCCCATATGGGTACTGGTTTGAGTTCTGTCTGCTCCACTTCCAATCCAGAGCTCTCTGCTGTGGCCTGGGAAAGCAATGGAAGATGGCTCAAGTCCTTGGGCTCCTACACGCATGTGGGAGACCTGGAAGAAGCTCCTGGCTGCTGGCTTTGGATCGGCACAGCTCCGGCTGTTGTGACCACTTCGGGAGTGAACCAGCAGATGGAAGACCTGTCTTTCTGCTTCTCCTCTCTCTGTGTAACTTTCAAATAAATAAATAAATCTTTAAAAAAAATACATCCTAATACTGATCACTTTTTAAAAAATTTTTATTTATTTAAAAGGTAGAGATAGAGATACAGAGAGAGAGAATAATAATGAGAGAGAGAGAAAGAGAAAGAGAATGAGAATCGTCTATCTGCTGGTTCTGTCCCTCAATGGCCATAACAGCTGGAACTGGGCTGGTCTGAAGCCAGGAGCCAGGAACCTCTTCCAGGTCTCCCACATAGGCACAAGGTCCCAAGTACTTGGGCCATCTTCTGGCACATTAGCCGGGAGCTGGGTTGGAAGTGGAGCAGCAGGACTTGAACCAACGCCCACACGGGATGCCGGCACTGCAGGTAGAAGCTTTGTCTATGCCACAGCACTGGCCCCTCTTTATTATTATTATTATTATTATTTTTTAAGATTTATTTATTTATTTGAAAGAGTTACCTAGAGAGAGGAAGAGACAGAGAGATCTTCCATCTGTTGGTTCACTCCCCAAATGGCTGCAGTGGCTAGCTTGGGGCCAGGAGTCAGGAGCTTCTTTCAGATCTCCTGGATGAGTGTAGGAACCCAAGTACTTGGGCCATCTTCCACTGCTTTCCCAAGCACATTAGCAGGGAGCTGGATGGGAAGAACAGCCAGGACTTGAACCTGTGCCCATTTGGGATGCCAGTGTTGCAGATGGGGGCATAACCTGTGCCACAGTGCTGGCCCTACAGGTTACTTTCTACCTTGTCATCTGTAGGCTGCTTCCATTTTTCTTTTTTTAAGGATTTGTTTTATTTACTTGAAACAGTTACAGAGAGAGGTAGAGACAGAGAGAGAGAGGTCTTCCATCTGCTGGTTCACTCCCCAGATGGCCACCACAACGGCCGGAGCTGTGCTGATCCGAAGGAGCCAGGAGTTTCTTCCCAGTCTCCCACAAGGGTACTGGGGCCCAAGCAGTTGGACCATCTTGTACTGCTTTCCCAGGCCATAGCAGAGAGCTGGATTGGAAGAGGAGCAGCCGGGACTAGAACTGGCACCCATATGGGATGCCGGCGCTTCAGGGCAGGTCCTCAACCTGCTGCACCACAGTGCCGGCCCTGGCTGCTTTGATTTTTCAAGACAAATTAAACTTAAGCTTTCCTTGCTGGTGAACATTTAAACAACTATACTTTGTTTCATGGTTCAGAAAGAGCTGTTGTTTGAAAGCTGGATTAATTGGATATATTAATTTCGATTATAGAAGAAAGAAATGAACAATCTTGTTACAAAAACATTTTTTGTTCTCAGCAAATATTAAAGACCTTTGAAGCATCATATTCCCACACTGGGCCTAGCACTTTAGAGTTAAAAATAATTCAGAGACCAAACAATCCCCCCCGGTTTACAAATGAGTAGATTTAAGGATGAGTCCAAGAGTCCAAGTAACTTCTGATGGAGTAAAAGTTTGCTCCTGTTTGTTACCTCATACTGCTTTTTTTTTTTTTTTTTGACAGAGTTAGACAGTGAGAGAGAGAGAGACAGAGAAAGGTCTCCCTTTTTCCATTGATTCACCCCCGAAGTGGCCGCTATGGCCGGTGCGTTGCGGCCGGCTTGCTGCGCCTGGCGTGAGCTGGACTGGAAGAGGAGCAACTGGGATAGAATCCAGCGCCCCGTCCGGGACTAGAACCCAGGGTGCTGGCCGGCACCGCAGGCAGGAGGATTAGCCTAGTGAGCCGCAGCACCGGCTGCTTTTTTTTTTTAGCCTGCCACTGCCTCCTTTGGTTCACCGTCCTGTGTGAAGTGAAATAATGCTTTCATGCTACCTTCATGATAAGCAAATTATGTCAGCTCATCAAATTTGCCCTGGGGAAATTTAATCTGCTAATGTTACACAAGGTTTATGAACAGTTTGGGGCATTGTACCATTTTGACTGAAGTATGATTTCATCCCTCTATTTCTTTACAGAAATGAGAGAACAGGTTGAACAATGTTTTATGTGGATTTTCTGATACCATGTTCATTTTTCTTTAATGTGACATTGATTTTGAAAACTGTATAATTTTAAAAATAATTGTATAACCCCATTAAAAATTTATTTTCAATAATTACAGATAAGTTGGATGTTGTTAAAGAAAACAGAGAGAGGTCTCAGATACTCTATGCCCAATTTCCTTTAGTGGTATCATTGTATGTAATTGCAACTCATTATCAAACCAGGATACTGACAGTGGTACTTTCCACAGAGTTTATGTAGATTTCATCAGGTTGTGTGCACTTACTTGAGTGTTGTGTGTGTGTTGTTCAGTCCATTTTTATCTGGTGTAGATTAATCACCAGCAGCACTACCCATACATAAAACTATCCTGTTACCACAAACCTCTGTCATGCTCCTTGATAGGCATACCTAGCACATGTACAGAATTTATAGAACTGATAAATAGCTATTTAAATTGAAATGAAAATTTAGGATAACTATAAATCTAAACACATAAACATGATAATACAGAATTTCATTTTATAAAACAGTTTCCATTGTAAAATGCTAACAACTCTAGCATACATAAGCTATGTATTTTTTTTTTTTGACAGGCAGAGTTAGTGAGAGAGAAAGAGAGAAAGGTCTTCCTTCTGTTGGTTCACCCCCCAGATGGCTGCTATGGCCGGCGCGCTGCGCCGATCTGGAGCCAAGAGACAGGTACTTCTTCCTGGTCTTCCATGTGGGTGCAGGCGCCCAAGCACTTGAACCATCCTCCACTGCCTTCCCAGGCTACAGCAGAGAGCTGGACTGGAAGAGGAGCAACCGGGATAGAATCCGATGCCCTGACTGGGACTAGAACCCTGGGTGCCGGCACCGCAGGTGGAGGATTAGCCTAGTGAGCCACGGCGCTGGCCTACCTATGCGTTTTTAACTAACATAGGTTCTCATTACATTTTTCAACTTGAAATAAACCAGCATAGTCAGACTTTGTAGGGAATTTAGCCATTTAACTGTCCACATTATCCATGGATGCTTATCTGTTGGAAATATTAATAGTGAAAACTTAAATATATTACTTGGAATTTAGAACTTGAACAATTTTAGAGTAAATTTTGAATATTTGGAATATAAGAAACCATGTTAGATGAAATATACTTTTAGTTATTAAGTTCCTGCTGCTTTAATTCTAATTTCATTCATTTGACACCACATGTTATAATTTTAAAGAACAAAGTACTTTACAATTGAGAATAAAATGACTTACAATTGGAAGGGATCTGAGACTTAGATAAAATTCTTAATTTAGAGATGAGAGAATGGAGGCCTAGGGAAAAAAGATTTAAGCAGCATCACAGTTGAAATGGAACTGACTAGATCTGAGACATCCAGGGTACTTGGTCTAGTTCACTTATGTTATGTAATCCATATTATTTTGATTAAAGTTTTGATATATGCTTATACAACTTCAAAAAGTCCATGGAAATTGTGTTTGATAATATATTTGGGGTTTCCCTATATGGCCTGAATGATAGGTGCTCAGTGATTCTCAAGATAAAGCATTCCATCCTCACCATCAAATTAAGTCTATATACCAAAAATGAACTTATTTTAAAACTTCCATTTTCCACAGACTCTTTGAAGTACCCTCCATATCTGTTTATACATTTATCCTTTCATATTAGCTGTAAATATCTTCTGACAACTTTGCTACTTTTTCTCCTCTTAGATTGTGCCATAGTAATTTAGTTATTTTTCTGTCTCATTTGAAATATTTCTTTATCCTTTGTTGAAACCCTAGCTGGAACAGGAATTGGAGCTATCTCGAAGGTTACTGAATCAGTCAGAAGGCAACAGAGAAACACTTCTGCATCAGGTAAGTCTATGCAAGCCATGATAATCTGCTTTTACATTAAGTCAGGACTGAGTCTCCTTCTCTATTAACTGTCTTTGTGAAAGAGAAAAAGAAAGTAGGTCTAGGAAAATCTTTTCCTAAGGATTGTATGTTAGCATACCTAAGCATAAGATGAAATCCTTTCAGGAAGACTGAGAAAAAGCCAGTACAAAACAGTAGCAGAAGTTCCCACTGTGACAGTGTATCTTGCTGATTGCTGCTCCAACTTACTACTTATCTCTCTTAGCATGAGCACTGTAAATGTAAGACTGTTTGCATAAGATAACATTTTCTCAGGTGCTTAATTTTATTCAAGGAGTCCTTGGAGAATATAGGTGGAAGTAAAACACATAAAATAGACCTTTGCATTTTCAGGTTACTTTGAGTATATTTTTATCTTTTATTCATATTTTCATGATACTACCTGGCCCTTTTTAATCAAAGATAAGGTTTAAATTTTAAAAATAATATTTTTCGGTCCTTTAGTCTATAATGAGACTTTGGTGCTTTTGATATTTAAAGTTTGCTTTAAATAGCCATCTTATATATACCTATTGGATAGGGGCAGATGAGTTTCTAACTGCCTCACTAATAACTGTATTTAATATAAATCACACATTGTACCTTGCTCTGTTTTGAGGTGTGTATATATAACTTTGCTACTTAATGTACTAGGTAGGCACACATATCAGGCTTCATAGACATTTAGAAGTATTACATTTTGACAGTTGGTGTTGAAAATACACTGTAGCACCTGTTTTATAAAACCTTCCAGAATGTTTCTTGACTTTGTTCTGCAGCCAGTGGTCACATAGCATTAATGTTTGCAAAGTTGATACTTTTGTTGTTAGGAAGTTTATATTTGTATTAGTTACCAATCTGATTATTTCTAGAACTCTGATTTGTAATCTATAATTTCAGTTTTTGAAGCAAGAGATTTTGTTTAGATTGTCGTCATGACTTTAGCCGATTTTTTTTGGCCACTGCTCACTTGTTTAGTGGTATTATGTGTTATGCAGTTTACAGATATCAAGATGAATAAAATAGTTCCTGACTTCAAGAGTTTATAGTTTATGCAAAGGTATTTATTGGTTATTTATTTTGAGCACTTTTTTGGTATAATGATATGATGAGTCATAATATTTTCACTTAACAACCAATGGATCAGATTTCCATCAAAGAAAAGACATGAAAAATAGACATAAAAACATAATACTTCATTGGAGGTGGTTTGTGTTAATAGTACTATAGTAGACTGAGTCAAGATAAGGAATTTTAAGAAATATAGTCAATTTATTTGTCCCAGTGGATATAGAGAAGGAAAACACATTTTTTGAGGAAGAACTGAAACAATGAAGAATAGAGCGAGAGACTGTTTCACCATTCTTGGTATATAGCAAGGAGATTAACTTAGCTATAACCTGTGTTTACAGTAACCTGTTAGAAGTAAAATTTATACCCAGGGAAGTAACAGTTTTTGAGCTGAATTATTTTCTTCCTGTTTTTGAAAACTGATAAAAGTTTAATTTTTGACTAAATGTATTTAGGTACAAGAACTGCGAACACAACTAACAAAAGCAGAAGGTGATCGAAAGGGTCTACAACTTCAAGCATCTCCAATTACCAGGCAACAGTCAAACCATCAGGATGAACAAGGGGATGACTGGAAGTTTAGAAGAGGTAGAATTCTCACTTATAAATATGTAGATTTCTCATTCTCAGAGTTGTGTTCCTTGTGTTAATGCTTATATCATCTTATTTCTTGATGCACTACAGGGTTTCCCAACAGGTTGATCTCAATTTAGCATCCAGTTTTAAGGCTGTGTGTGCTTGATTTCAAAACTCATTTTAGTTGTTAGACTTCTTTATCTCTTAGGACTTTATTTTTAAGAAAGCACCTGCAAAGGTAGTAGTGGAAATTTTTCCCGTTTCCCATGTCTTCCAGTTGAGTGTGCTTGTTTGTACTTGTCCATGTATTTAACAGGGGCCAGCGCTGTGGCGTAGCAGGTAAAGCCGCTGCCTGCAGTGCTGGCATCCCATATGGGTGCCAGTTTAAGTCCAAGCTATACATCTTCAGATCCAGCTCTCTGCAATGGCCTGGGAAAGCAGTGGAAGATGGCACAAATGCTTGAGCCCCTGAACCTGCACGAGAGACCCAGAGGTTTCGGATCAGTGCTGCTCTGATCATTGCAGCCATTTGGGAAGTGAACCAGTGGATGGAAGTCTCTCTCTCTCTCTCTCTCTCTCTCTCTCTCTCTGCCTCTGCCTCTGCCTCTGCCTCTGCCTCTATGTGACTCTGCCTTTCAAATAAATAAAACAAAAATTTTAAACATAGTTCCATTTTTCATTTTGTTTTGTCCTAGTTTTCTTTCTTTCTTTTTTTTTTTTTTTTCTTTAAGGATTTCATTTATTTATTTGAGAGATAGAGTTATGGTCAGAGAGAGGGAGAGACAGAGAGAAAGGTCCTTCCTCCGCTGGTTCACTCTCCAAATGGTCACAGTGGCTGGAACTGAGCTGATCTAAAGCCAGGATCCAGGAGCTTCTTCTTGGTCTCCCATGCACAGGTGCAGGGGCCCAAGTGCTTGGGCCATCATCCACTGCGTTTCCTGGCCATAGCAGAGCTAGATCAGAAGAGGAGCAGCCAGGACTGAAACTGGCGCCCATATGGGATGCCAGTGCCACAGGCAGAGGATTAACATACTGCGCCACAGCACCAGCCCCTTGTCCAAGTTTTCAATATATGAGCAATTAAATTCAGTTCAAAATTAAAAAAAAAATTGTTCATTTGAAAGGAGGAGTTAGAGACAGAGGGAGGGATTGAGGGAGAGGAGAGAGAGAGAAGAGAGAAGAGAGAAGAGAGAAGAGACAGAGATAGAATGTTATCTTCCATCTGCTGGTTCACTCCCCAAATGGCTACAATGGCAATGGTGTATCTGGGTCAGGCCCAAGTCAGGAGCAGGGAACTCTATTTGGGTCTCCCACATGGAAGGCAGGAACTCAAGCGCTTGAACCATCACCTGCTGCCTCCCAGGGTGCATTACTAAGAAACTGGATTAGAAGCATGTAATAGCCAGGACTCGAAATGGCACTCTGATGTGGGATGCGGGCATCCCAAATTGTGACTTAACCTGCTGTACTATAACACCTGTCCCTCAATTAATTTTAATGAACTAGTATAGTTGAAATATCCCTTGATATCAAATATCATTTATTTATAAAAGAAGACTCTAAGCTGTTAGTTTATTCATCAGATTTTCACAGATACATATTGGAATTCTCATTTTGTTGGCAAATACTAGCACATTTGTTACATGTATTGATAATTCTTAAATATAGTTATTTTTGGCATGTAAGTCTTTTAGGACTAGAAAAATCAAACTTATCAGATTAATCAGACTTTCCAGTGGCTTTTTAAAATGTGATAATGGACTTTTTTACCTTCTTTTATCAGTTCTAGGATTTTTTCATCTTTAGAGAATACTTTCAGTAATTAAAGACAAGTAGATTTTTCTCCTGATGACTACAAAATGAGTTCAAACCATAGAGAGACCCAAACCTTTTCTACAACAAACTTGAGCTCTCAGTTGCTGTAATGACCCAAGCATTCTTGATTATATGAGACAGTCCTTTGGATGTGGCATGAGAGCATTTGTAATATCGTTTGTATTTTAATCCAAATTTTGGGAAAAGTGTCATTATATATGTGTGTTTCTATGTATAAATGCATTTATAGATAAATAAGCATATATTTATCCATACTAATATTTTACATGTGTATGTATTTATAAAACATATAAAAATATTTTGTCTCTGTGCTAAATATATATACATCTATAAAGTGAACATATGTATACACATTTGTGCCTCATTTGTATCATTTAATATTTATATTTATATATATTTCATGTCTTTTTTTGAGATTTATTTATTTGAAAGAGAGATCTTTGATCTGCTGGTTCACTCCCTAAATGGATGAAATTGCCAGGGTTGGACCAAACCAAATCCAGGAACCAGGAATTTGAAATGGGTCTCCCATGTGGGTGGCAGTGGCCCAAGTATGTGATCCATCTTCTGCTGCTCTCCCAGATGCATTAGCAGGGTGTTAGTTTAGAAGTAGAGCAGCTGGGACTCGAATCAGCACTCATAAGTGGCAGTAACCTGTTGTACCATAATACTGACCCTTTTGTATTTTTTATAT
This sequence comes from Lepus europaeus, assembly GCF_033115175.1. Classification (NCBI taxonomy): domain Eukaryota; kingdom Metazoa; phylum Chordata; class Mammalia; order Lagomorpha; family Leporidae; genus Lepus; species Lepus europaeus. Next base: position 20,757,247 of record NC_084848.1, read on the forward strand.
ATATCTATGAAAATGTTTTATATATATATATATATATATATAATGAAGCATGTGTATCTGTTTATGCTATTGAGATGTGTAAGCATGCACATAGAGTATATATATTTATACATTTATAAAATAACCAAATACATGTGTTTATAAACTCAATACATACATTTCCACATAAACAACTAAATGTATATTTAATTTGGAGACGTAGTGTGAGTAGGTAAGTAGGAACAATGGACCAAATGCAGACTTTTGCCTGTTTTTGAAAATAAACTTTATTGGAAGACAGCTAGTCCCTTTGTTTGGTCTACTTTCACAATACAGTAGCAGAATTGAGTAGTTGTGACATAGATCATATAGCTGAAGTATTTATTATCTGACCCTTTATAGAATATAAAATCTGTAGGATAAATTGAAAGTTCTCTAGCAACACACAGTCCCTGCCCACTCTTCCTACCTGCATGCTCTGTGCGTTCACTGTGTAGAACTACTGGGTGTGTATTACCTGGAAATTAAATTCAGTTTTGCACCCTTATGTGTTATGCTATTTCCTTTCCCTAAATTAACATCTGAACTCCATCTCCTTTGTTTGGAGAAATTTTACATTATTCAAATATAACTTAGTTTCCAATTCTTCAGTCCTTATTTCTGACCAAGATACAGTTAATTATTTTTGTTAATTATTCTCTTTATAATGCTCATGCCTGTTGGTGTTTTATCATGCTATTGAAATGCCTATTTTATGACTTCCTTTCTAGTGTGTATAATTTTGATCACTTTAAATATTTCTGGCACTGGGATATATTTTATGAATGATGAATAAATTTGGTTTAGTGTTTTCTTTTTCCCACCTTCCTTTTTTGGGAAGGAATCTCCTAGAGAAAATATGGTCTTAAATTGATAATATATATTCCAGTTGTTGACATTCTCTTGTCAAGGAAGGACTTTATCTTTATGTCTTGTCTGTTTTTAGAAAGCAAGCTCTCTGAGGATGGCTTAGTTACTCACCTTTGTATTGAAGGGCATGGTAATAATGTGCCCTGTGCATCATAGAGCAAGTACTTCATGTTAAATTATTTTGTTCAGTGATCTCATTTTAGGCAGTAGTCTCCAGAATTAGTAAATTGGTGTTTCTACACAGTCAGAAATTGATCAGTATCTTTTGTTGGTTATTTTGCAAGAAAAGCATTTCATTGTGAAGTCCCTAGACTCTTTGGTCAGAGGGAGTAGTTTAGTTGAAAATTTTTTAGTATTTTTGTTTTACAGTTTGGTGGTAACATAGAGATGCGAGCAAAATTTAATGTGTGTGTAGGATTTTCCTGAAATAAATTTACTAGAAATCAGATAGATTATAATCTCAATGTAGAATTGGATGACATAGCAACATATATATTTTTGAAAACTTTGTGATACTTGAAACAATGGACTGCCAAAGTCTGAAAAGATTATTGAATGACAGTATCAAGTGGATTATGTTGGCTAGAATATTAAAACACAGCTCAGTATCATTTGAAAATGCATTTTCATTTGATAAAAGATAACCATTGAGCTTCATATTTTCCTTTTAAGGGGTAGAGCGGGAAAAACAGGATCTGGAGAAGCAGATGACAGATTTGAGAGTGCAACTGAACTTCAGTACAATGGCATCCGAATTAGAGGAAGTAAAGCGGTGCATGGAGCGTAAAGACAAGGAGAAAGCACATTTGTCAGCACAAATACAGGTGAGTTTGCTATTTTTAAGTGTGTTTGGAAGTTTAACTTTGTTAGAACTGCTTATTTCTTTTATTTGGAACCCTAATGCCAGGAACTTGGATTTTTCTCCTGTGTCATAGTGAAATCCTTGTCTATTATTAAACTACAAAATATTTTTTTGTTCTGGTAACAATTAAGCCCTTCCTTCGGAAGAGGGACCTTTCTTTGCTAAGAGTGAGAACAGTGAATTACCATTTATTTTTGGAGGTGGTACTGGCAGAAGCTATAGTAAAAAGGTATTACTGATATTTCTTTTTTGGAACTATAAAGGTTTTTGAGTCTTTAGCTCTTTTGCGTGAGTTAGTGTTGTGATGCCTTCATTAACTTAGAATTGTATAGTTATCACAAATGATATGGAAACCACAAATGATATGTAAGTAGGCAGCTACCATTTCTGCTTGCCTTTTGTCTAGCATGGATGAAGTAATTATCAAAATATCTTAAAAATCAAAGGACAGGATCTCATTAAAGGAAATGGCTTTATTCCAATTATAATTATGCAAATTAGATCAAACATGGGTGACACATTTGGAAATAAATATGTATCAATCCTCCCCTGTATCTGTTTTTATTAGTACACTTGTATTCTAAATGTAATAAGTTGGAGCATTTGAAGGATTTTCAAAAATTGTAATGAAAGGTAGAAAATTGGTGTTAAAAGCACTTAATTTTATTTAACCCAGAGGAAATATTTAATGTTACTCCAGTCTGAGTTTCTCTTTCATCTTATCAGCATGTCAGTAGAAAATATCTTTTAGATTCGTTCAAAGTTTAGATTATAAAGATAATGAAATATGGGCATACTCTTTACAAAGCCCTTTACACGTTTAGAAAATACTTATCAGAAACAGTCTCGTTGCAATGGTATTTATATGACTTTTAAAGTTTTCTTCATGGGTATTATTTTGTCCTTTGATCTCGCTAATAAATGTGATAAATATGTTTTGCTGAAGTTAAGTCTTCAATTTTAAAGCTATGCTAATAAACATAAAAGGTAGATAAGCCCTTTTGCTAGCTGTTCATATTATCTGTTGGTCCTGTCTGCCTCCTTCTCTCCCTTCTTTACTTCCTTCCCATTGTTTCTTCTCATTTAGGTATAAAGTGAAAAGAAGAAAATGATCTCAAGTCTGTGGGCAGTTAAATATGTGGCTTGGAGCAGCCCAATAGCGCTCTCATTCAAGGGCTTTTCTGCTTGTCCTTAATTAATAGTCTTGTTACATTTTACATAAGTTAGGGAAGAGTTTGAGTTTTCGTGGGTCAATTTGGACTATTTGTATAGGATTTGAGAATGAAAAACAATTGGAAAGAGAGGTTTTTATTCATACACCCAATATTATGGAGTATTTTTATGTGTCAGGCACTGTTCTACATGCAGTATAGCAGTGAACAAAAACTCAGACAATTTCCTACCTCTTGCAGTTGACATTGTGTAGTTAATACAGAAAGTTGTATCTCACTTCTAAGAACAAATTCCTTTTGTATAAAGAAAGAGTTTTTTTCCTTCTCCAGTTGCCATTGAAGAAGAAATCACAAAAAGCATTCATTCCTGGCAGAGATTACCATTAACTAGTCTAGTGTTTTTTTTGTTTGTTTGTTTGTTTTTGTTTTTTAATATTTGTTAGAGAGAGAGAGAGAGAATGAGCTTCCATCCACAGATCTACTCCTCAAATGCCCATGGTGGCCAGGACTGGGCCAGCCTGAAGCTAGGAGCCCGGAACTTAATTGGGAATGGAGACAAAACTAAAACCTATGCACTCTGATGTGGGATGCGGGCATCTGAACTGCTACACCAAATGCTGCCTCCATTAACCAGTTTCATTTCTTCATATTTTCTTATTGTTAGAAATAAAATAACTTGGGACTGGTGCTGTGGCACAGCGGGTTAAAACCCTGGCCTGAAGTGCCAGCATCCCATATGGGTGCCGGTTCTAGTCCCAGCTACTCTTCTTCCAATCCAGCTCTCTGCTATGGCCTGGGAGAACAGTAGAAGATGGTCCAAGTCCTTGGGCCCCTGAACCCGAATGGGAGACCCGGAAGAAGCTCCTGGCTTCTGGCTTTGGAGTGGCGCAGCTCCGGCCATTGTGGCCAATTGGGGGAGTGAACGAGTGGATGGAAGACCTCTTTCTCTTTCTCTACCTCTCTGTAACTCTTTCAAATAAATAAATAACAAAAAAGAAGTAAAATAACTAAAAATTAAACAAAAAAAAGAAAAAAGAAAGAAATGCCCATGTGTATTGGTATCAATGCAAATATAGTTTTGTGAAGTAATGGCTTTTTCCTTTGTCAAACCAATGACTAAGAATGTTATACTAATAGTTTTAATAATCTGTGATTATTAACTAACTTGATTAAATGCACATCAGTTGTTTTAGATGTAGTAGCAGTTCTGATTATGCCTGGTTTTTCAGACTTTGTAGAGGCTTTTTGAATATTTTTATTCCCCAAGTTTTCTCAAAGTGATTTGTAGGGCAGAGTTTATAAGAGATACAAGTCAGAAACTGCTCAATTATAACCTCTAATGGCTCAGGATTTTATTGAAGTTTAATTCAATACCATTTAGTTTCTGGCTTCTTTTCAGAAAATGTCAGATAGTATGGAGTTTTTGCCTTATACATTATATAAAAATTGAAGAATAATCTATTTCAGTTGCTTTCTAGAGACCAAGTATGAATTTTAAAGATGCATGAAAATGAGATTATTGGTTAGGTCAAAGAATGTTGGTATAAATAGCTCTTATGATTTGTTTAATCATATCTTTATTTAGTTTTTATAAAAGATCTTTCTTTTCCTTTTTAAAAGATTTATTTACTTATTTGAAAGGCAGAGATTTGAGCATGGGGGTGGAGGAAGGGAGGGAAGGAGTGAGAGAGAGAGATCTATCTTCCATCCCCTCATTCACTCCCTAAATGACTACAATGGCATAGGCTGAGCCAGACTGAAACCAGGAGTCAGGAGTTTCATCTGGGTTTCTGAAGTGGGTTCAGGGGGAAAAAGTACTTGGGCCATCTTCTGCAGCTTTCTCAGGTCTTTCAGTAGGGAGCTGGATCAGAAGTAAAATAGGCAAGACAGCAACTGGCGCTCACATGGATTGGTGGCACTTCAGGCAGCTGTGCCATAACACTGTCCCCATATCATTATTTTAAAGCTAGATTTTCTGACAGCTGTTATTTAGAACTTCATATATAATCTTAAGAAGTAATTCATTTTTTCTAAAATTTCTCAAGTCATTTCTATTTATTTTGGCTTTTGTTCCAGTTGTTCTGTTTCTGTAATATCTTTTCTTTTTGTAGAATCCTAAACTGTTTGTTCTCTGAAATCTTTGTGGGTTACATTAGCTGAAAGTGATTTCCTTTTTCCTTTTGTCTATATCACTAACTTTCTTGTGACATCTAACTCAGACTATCTTAAAGTAATCTTAGTGTATGCCTTTAAAATTTAAAAGTAGGTAAAAATAAAGTAGCAAAGGCAATGTTGGAGAAAGCCAGCTACCCTGTTCCCAAGACAAACTTGACTTTTATGTCCTTACCATAATTAAAACATGTTTCAATATCTTGTTGTTACATACGAAAACTATTGTTTTCTGTGTTTTAGAGTTAATGTAACCCAAGGGACTGGCTTATAATAACAGTTAAACCCACAAGAAAGCAGTATTTGAGTGCCAGTTATTGACTTACCCCATAAGCATCCTGTATAGATACTAAAACACTGTTTTCTTGTGCTTGGTGCTAGTCTCCCAATTTGCATACCCAGGTTTTAGAATTAATAGCCAAATAATGTCTTGGTGAACACAGAAATAGAGAATAATGGTGTCTAAAGAGCTGCTTGTTCATGGCGATAGTAAGGCTCCCCAGCTTTCCAACTCTGTTAAACATAGTCCTTATTTACTTCAGTGAGATTCTCTCTATTCCTGGAGTGTGTTCAACTGACATCTGTTATCTTTTTAACAGTCTTCTCTAGTGCTCCCATTCTGCTGTTCAACCTTACATTTATTTTTTCTTTCAATATGTTGCTGTGCTCAGATGTTGCTCTGGGTCATTTGACAGTTTGCATTGATATTATAATTGTAACTTGTGACCTGCTAAGAGCCACTAAGGAATTAATTAAAGGCTTCTGTTCCCTTTTTCGGATCCCAAGTGGACATGAGATGAAAGCCAGGTGTTGTCTGGTGTGTCCCACTGTGTTCCTGCATAATATGATACCCATACTAGGTACTTAATTAATATGATTATTATTTTTAAGTGCTTATTATTGCCATTTACACAAGAGAGGAGAGGGAGAGGGAGGAGAGAGAAGAGAGAAAAGAGAGATTTTCCATATGCTGGTTCACTCTCCAAATACCCACAATAACCAGTGCAGGACCAGGCCAAAGCCAGGAGCCAGAAACTTCAGCTGTGTCTTTCACATGGGCATCAGAACCCCAAGTACTTGATCTGTCACCTGTTTCTTCCCAGGTTGCATTAGCAGGAAGCTGAATCAGAAATGGAGGAACCAGCCCTTGGACGTGGATGTAGGCATCCCAATAAGCAGCTTAACCCGCTGAGCCACAATGCACACTCCTTTGATTATTTTTTAAAGCTAGTTTGTGGTTTCAGGCATTTATTAAAAACACATTTACTTCTGAAAGAGTTGTAATATACAAGGAGTCCTTTACTCTGTATCACTAATTGTGTTAAATTTTGTTTATCCAGAATATTTATTTTAAGCTGTGTTTTACACTGGGGAAAAACACTACAAATAGTTAGAAACTCAAATGGAAGTAATCTACGATTTAGTTTGCATGATTTACCTTTCAAATTGTACCAAAAACCTTAAATCTGTGTATGTATAGAAAATCTTAAGTGCATTTTGCCCTTTTTCTAAACTCAATTTGAACCTCATTAACCTCGATAGGCTATTTGTATTCATAAGAATTGCAAGCATCCTTGATCACAAATTCCCCCTGATTTAATCTCTGTCTCCATCTTCCATCAACTTACTCTTCTTCTAAAAATTTTTTTTTGACTTTTAAATTCAACAAACTTCAAAGAGAGAGAAAAAACCCTGAAATATTGAACATAATTTGGAGTAAATGTGATAATTGAGTGACAACTGACATGATTATTCATTAGCAGAAGCTTGGGACTATAATGCTAGAATTTACTTTTGAAAAATGAAAAGCTAGTAGGAAAAAGAAATGATAATAACTTTTAAAAGAAGATTTTTTTGAAAATAAGTTAGAGGTTAGAGAGGAAAGACAGAGAGAAAGATTTTCCTTTGCTGATTCACCCTCCAGATGGCTAAAACAGCCAGCACTGGGCCAGGTTGAAGCCAGGAGCCAGGACCTTCATCCAAGTCTCTCACATAAGTGGTAGGAGCCCAAACAGTTGGGCCATCTTCTTTTGCTTTTCCTAAGCCAGTAGCAGGAAGCTGGATTGGAAATGGAGCAGCCATGACACCACTGGACATCCATATGGGATGTAGCCATTACAGGTGGCAGCTTTACCTGCTATACCACAATGCTGGCCCTGTTAACTTTTTTTTAATGATTAGTAGAGTAGAAACAAAAGGTATTCTAAGGTATTCAATTTTTTTTGTAGGTATTGTGAATGTGATTGCACCTAGAAATTCTTTCTCAGCCATGACATTGTCTTTGTATACAAAGGCTACTTTTTGTGTTAATTTTATATCCTGCCATTTTACCAAACTCTTAGGAGTTCCAATAGTGTCTCAGTGGAGTCTTTTGGTTCTCCTATATATAGAACCATGTCATCCACAAATAAGGATAATTTGACTTTCTCCTTTCCAATTTATGTCTCTTTAATTCCTTTTTCTTGCGTAATGGCTCTGGCAACAGCTTCCAGGACCATACTGAATAATAATACTGAGAGTGGACATCCTTTTCTGGTTCTGAATCTTATTGAGTATGCTTCCAACTTGTCCCTATTCAATAAGATGCTGGCCATGGGTTTAAGTTGCCTTGATTGTGTTGAGGAATGTTCCTTCGATACCCAGTTTGCTTAAGTTTTCATCATGAAAGGGTGTTGTATTTTATCTAATGCTTTCTTCACATCTGTTGAGATAATCATATGGTTTTTGTTCTTCAGTTTGTTAATCTGATCTATCACATTTATTGTTTTGAGAATCCTGAACCATCCCTGCATACCAGGAATAAATCTCACTTGGTCCAGGTGAATGATTTCTGATGGACCTAATTGGCTAGTATTTTGCTGAGAATTTTTGCCTCTATGTTAATAAGGAAAATTGGTCTTTAGTTCTCTTTCTCTGTTTTATCTTTTTCTGGGTTAGGAATTAAGGTGATGCTGGCATCATAAAAGGAATTTGTTAGGATTTTCCCTTTCAGTTGTTTTGAATAGATTGAGAAGAATGAGTTTTTTTTTTTAAATGTCTGGTAGACTTCAGCAGTGAAGCCCTCCAGACCTGGGCTTTTCTTTGTTGGGAGAGTCATTATTACTGATTCAATTTCTGTCTTGGTTATTGGTCTGTTTAGGTGTTGTGTGTCTTCATGGCTCAATTTAAGTAGGTTGTGTGTCCAGGAATCTTTCTATTTCTACTAGATTTCCCAATTTGTTGGCATACAGTTCTTTGTAGTAATTACTGATGTTTCTTTAGTGGTAACTGTTGTTACATTTCCTTTTTCATTTCTGATTCTATTGATTTGGGTCTTCTCCCACTTTTTTTTTTCTTTTGGTTAGTTGGGCCAATGGTGTATCAGTTTCATTTATTTATTAAAAAAAAACAACTCTTCTTTTCACTGATCTTTTGCTTTTTTTAAATTTTGATTATTATTTAATTTTTATTATTTCTTTTCTCCTACTAATTTGGGGTTTGGTTTGGTTTTTTTATAGGTCCTTGAGATGCAATGATAGCTCATTTATTTGGTGCCTTTCTAATTTCTTGATATAGGCAGTAGTTTCTATAAATGTCCTTCTTAACACTGCTTTTGCTGTATCTCAAAAGTTTTGATATAATGAATTATTATCTACATTTGTTTCCAGAATTTTTTTTATTTCGTTTGATTTCTTTGATCCACTCACTGTTCATATTGTTAAATATCCATGTGTTTGTATATATTCTAGAGATTCTTGAGTTGCCAGATTAATTCCAGTGTGATCAGAAAAGATGCATGGTATGATTTTGGTTTTTTGAATTTGCTGAAACTTGCTTTATGGCCTAACATATGGTCTGTCCTAGAGAAAATTCCATGTACTGATGAAAAGAATATGTATTCTGCAACTGTGGGTTGAAAGGTTCTGTAGATATCAGTTAGATCCATTTGGTCCATTGTGAAGATTAGTTCTGTTGTTTCTTTGTTGATTTTCTGTGTGATTAATCTGTACGCTGGAGAAAGTGGGGTGTTGAAGTGTCCCATTACTATGGTAGTGGAGTCTATGTCTCCCTTTAGATCTGTTAACATTCCTTTTAAATAACCAGGCACCCTGTAATTTTGTGCATAAACATTTATTATAGTCACATCTTCCTCTTGAATTGGTATCTCATCATTACTGCATCTGTGTCCTTCTTTGTTGTTTTTAACAGGTTTTGTGTTTGTCTCTTTTGTCTGATACTAGGATAGCTACATCTACAGGTGCTCTTTTTCCTTTCCACTAGCATTGACTATCATTTTGCATCCTTTCACTTTCAGTCGGTGTGTATCTTTGTTGGTGAAGTATGTTTCTTCTAGGCAGCAAATAGATGGGTCTTGTTTTTTAATCCATCTAGCCAGACTGTATCTCTTAATTGGAGAATTTTTTATTCCCAAAGAAACCTTTTATTTAATGAGTACATATTTCATAAGTACAACTTTAGGAATATAGTGATTCTTTACGCCATACCCGCCCACCCACCCCCTCTCTTAAACCATCTCCTCCTCCCTTTCCCATTCCCAGTCCCATTCTCCATTGAGATTCATTTTCAATTAACTTTACACATAGAAGACCAACTCTATACTAAGTAAAGATTTCCACTATTTGCACACACAGGTGTTTGGCCAGCCATAGCGGCCATTTGAGGGGTGAACCAATGAAAGGAAGACCTTTCTCTCTGCCTTTCTCTCTCTAGCTCTGCCTGTCAAAAAAAAAAAAAAAAGGAAAAAAAAGAGCATATATATTTTTTGTTATTACTCTAAGGAATTCTGTGAGAACTTTGTATGTATGTATGCTTAGATTATATCGTTTAATATGTGGTTTCATTTCAAATTTCTGTTTTTTCTTCTATTGATAAAGAGAAAAATAATTTATTCAGCTTTTCATTCAATATCCCTATTAGGGATCTAATGCTAGGTTTTACTGCAGGGGTAGGAAATGTCTGTCTAGCCCACAAAATCATTTGGTCTGGTCCTCCCAGGATGACCACAGATGAGACTGGAAATTCAATAAATCTATAGAAGTCTAATTTTAAAGTGATCATTTTATATAGCTAGTGACTGATGTTATAAATATCCACGTGGCCTTTGGTAGAAAAATGATTCCCCACTCTGTTAGAAGTACACAAATTAAATCCAGATAATCCTTGTCAATAAAGTGACATTGAACTGATATGTAGCACTGAATTGTTGGTTGAGTGGGAAGGAAGTACTTCCTAAGCATCCATGGTGGCAGTATTATATACCATGTATATAGCCCCATCCCCCAGATTCATATGTTAAGAGCTAATCCCCACTGTGATGATATTTGAAGGTGGAGACTTCAGAAAGTAATTAGGTCTTGAGACTGGAATTCTCATGAGTAGGACTGGTGTACTTTAGAAGAGGCCAGGGAGCTGGCTGGCTGGCTGGCTGACTTTCTTTTTTAAAATTCATTTGAAAGGCAGAGCTACAGAGAGATGGAGAGACAGAGATCTTCCTTCTGCTGGTTCACTCCCCAAATGACAACAATGGAACAGATAGGGCTGGGCCAAGCCAAAACCAGGAGCCAGGAGTTTCTTCCTGGTCTCCCGTGTGGATGAAGGGGCCCAGGAATTTGGATCATCTTCTGCTTTTCCAGGCACATTAGCAGGGAGCTAGATAGGAAGTGGAGCAGCTGGGTCTCTAACTGGTGCCCATATGGGATGCCTTACCTTCTAACAGGTGCCCATATGGGATGCCTTACCTTCTATACAACAGTGCCAGCCCCTGGCTTGCTTTCTTTGTTTCCTGTGGGGTGGTCCAGGAAAGTTGGGATTCTGCAACCCAGAAGAAGGCCTGCATCAGAACCTGACCTTGTTTCATCCTAATCTTTGACTTCCAGCTTTCAGAATGAAAAATATGAATAAATTTTTGTAGTTTATAATCTACCCAATCTGTGGTGCTTTGTTACAGCAGCCTGGATTAACTAAGACAGGTAAACTCATAGACTTGGAATGGAGGTGGGGGAATTGGAGTATGAATATTAGAAATTAACCTCTTATGTTTCTGTTACACTACAATAGCTCCAGCTGTCCTGGGACAGAACAATATATCATATCAAAGACAAAATACCAGCCATTTCATTTTCTAGAAGTTATTATTTTCAGATTAAAATTCTAAAACAGTAGTTTTATGGTTGTGCATTTTTAATTGTTCTGTTACTATGTCACATCAATCAGACATATTTGTTTATCCTTTCTGTGTTGCATGAAACTAAGGCACACTCAAATGGATCTTAAATTTAAGGGAGACAAAATATCTTGACAGTTGTCCTGCTGGGCTTCATGGGGAGATCAAATGTCACACATGCTACCACACTGACTCTACTAAAAATCTGAGCCATCTCTAGAAAACTGTCTTGGGTTTAGTCATTAACTCATTTGTCTAGTCTTCACTGGCCAGGACAATGGAATCACAGGGGTCTACTGTCACTTTGGCTTTTCATATGAATTTGAATTATCATTGTGATTCATCCTGAACAACCCATTTAGTATTTCTTGTAAGGGTGGTCTGCTAGCAACAAATCTCTCAGTTTTTAATTATATGGGAATGTATTTGGTCATCTTCATTTAAAAACATAGTTTTTCTGATTTTCAGGCTTTGATTTGCCTTTCTTTAGCCCAAAGAGTATGTCATACTAATGCCTCCTAGTCTCCATTGTTTCTCTTGAATCCAGATCTTAATCTTACTGGGTTCTCTCACACATAAGTCACTTTTCTCTTGTTGTGTTCAAGACTGTTTATCGTCTTTTTCATTCAGCATATCAGCTATCAAACTTCTAGGTATCAATTTTTTTTTGTATTTTTCCTACTTGGAGTTCATTAAACTTCTTTGATGTATAAATTAATGATTTTCTTCAAATTTGAAAAAATTTTAGCTATTATGTCTATCAGTAGTTTTGTGATAATTTCTCTCATGCCCTTCTTTCTGATATATTTATATATATGAATTATATATTATATATATAGGCATCTCACAGTTATCTGGTAATGTGTTCATTTTTATTTTTTCTGTCTTCTTTAAATGACATAATACACATTAGTCTTTTCTTCTGGCTTGTGTATTATTTCCTGTCTAACGGAAATTTACCATTGAGGCTTTCAAGTGAATTTTTCATGTCATTTATTATATTTTCTAGTTCTAGAACTTTAATTTTTTAAAAATTGTTTCCCTTTACTAATATCAGTATTTGATGGGACATCACTAAGATACTTCATAAAAACAAAGTATTTCCTTTAGTTCTTTGAACATGTTTATATTAGCTGATTTGAAGTCTTTGTCTGCAAAGTTGTCAGCATCTGAGCACCTACAAAGGCTCTTTTTATTATCTGATTTTTTTTCATTTTTTTTGTTACACTTTCTTAATTCTTTGCATATCTTGTAATATTGGTTGAAATTGAAAATTTTAGTTAATATTGGTATAGTCTTTGGATACTTAGTCCTCACCTTCTGGAGTTCTTCATTGTTGTTGTTGGCTTTTTTTTTTTTTTTTTTTTTATTAGTTTAGTGGATTGGCTTCACATAGTTCAGTGAATCCTTTTTTTTTCCTGCAGTATGCGGACTCTTTTAACTTTGTGTTCACAGTCTCTGACCAGTTGGGTATAACTATGGCTTTACCTGGATTCTCTTTGGCTGTATACTTGTCTGATCTCATCAAAATTTTTCTCATCTCTGTTGCTATCTTACACAGCTTTTAGATTCAGTAACTGCTGCTTGACTGCTTCCTTACATTTTTCACAGTGCCCTGGATCATAAATTGTTCTGTAGCCTCACCCAGTTAAATGTTTGTATCTCTTTTCTCATGGGTAGAATATTCTCAATCTTTTTTCTGTTTTGCACACTGCTATTTAACTGTTTATGAGGAAAATGTTGATTTCTTCATTTAAGATATCAGACCCTAAGAGAACTCTTCTTAGCTTTCCGTCCTTGATATTCTGTTAAACTTATTAATATATTTTGTTAAAAATATTGTTTCACTTAATGCTATTAATATTATGGACTTACCAGTTCGTAATTGATCACCTTTAAGAGCTCAACTGTTTTTTGATGATGTCCTTTGACAGAAATTTCCATTCTTTGTGCAAAATAAAGTCATCCCCCTTTGGCAGAGCTGTGGATCTCTGTTCGTATGGCCCTGATCTCAGCGGAATGTCACTGGTGTACCAGAGCTGGTGGTATGGAATTTAGCTTACTTCCCTTCAGAGTAATGATTCTGCTTTTCAAATGGGCTGATACATGGGGATGATAGCCTAAGATAATCCCAGCTTGGCCCTCTGTTACAGAGCTTTCACTGTCTGTGTAAATCAGGGTGGGGCAATTGGGTCAGCTGCTCTTCACCTGCTATACTCTCTGCCCTACAAGTGTCCATTGTCTATCTGGAATAGAGCTTCTGCACACTGAGCTGGTGGTCTTTCTCTCTGCAGGTGAGTCTGGGGGCTGGGTTGCGAGGAAGCCATGTCTTCTTGCTGTACTTTCCTGGAACAGGGCTTCAACCAGCTGAGCTCTGAAGAAGATGGATAGAGGTTGTGGCTCAGATGCTACAGATATCCTTATTTTTCCTAATATTTAGTAGATTTTCTTAATTCTCCATTTTGTCTGTGCCCTTAGGACAATTTCCAAATACTTTGTTTGGTTTTTATTTTTTAACAATAATTTTTGCTGGTCAAATGGTTATTTTGTTAAGAAGATCTGTTGAATTTCTTAAGCTGCTATTCTGGAAGTCCTGCTCCTTGAGAGAAATAGTGTACTGGTTAGAAGAAAATTCCACTGCAAAACAAAGCGCTGAATATATAACTGCCAAGTTTGTTTAATAAAATGAAATAAATTATTTCTTTTTTTAAAATATATTTTGTTTATTTGAAAGGTAGAGTTAAAAAGGGGGAGAGAGGGAGAGAAACAGAGAAAGATCTTCTATCCACTGGTTTACTCCCCAGATGGCCACAATGGCTGGGACTGGGCCATGCTGAAGCCAGGAGCCTGAAACTTCTTCCAGGTCTCCCATGTAGGTTCAGGGCCCCAAGCTCTTGGGCCATCCTCCGCTGTTTTCCCAGGCACATTAGCAGGGAATTGGATTGGAAGTAGAGCAGCTGGGAATTGAACTGTTGCCCATGTGGGTTGCTGGTTCTTCAGACAGTGGCTTAACCTGCTACACTACAATGCCAACCCCTAAATTATTTCTGAAAATAGAAAATCTTCAAATAATAATTGAAGAGGAGCCAGCCAGTGCTGTGGCATAGTAGGTTAAGCCTCCACCTGTGGTGCTGGCATCCCATATGGCTGCTGGCTCCTATTCCGGCTGTTCTTTTTCTGATCCAGCTCTCTGTGAATGGCCCTGGAAAAGCAGTGGAAGATGGCACAAGTGCTTGGGATCCCACATTCACGTGGGAGACCCGGAAGAAGCTCCTGGCTCTTGGCTTTGGATCACCCAGATCCAGCCCTTGTGGCCATTTGGGGAATGAGTCAGCAAATGGAAGATCTCTCTATATATCTTTCCCTCTCTCTGTCTATAAGTCTGCCTCTCAAATAACTAAATAAATAATCTTTTTTTTTTAAATTAAACTTTTATTTAATGAATATAAATTTCCAAAGTACTGCTTATGGGTTACAATGGCTTCCCCCTCCCAAAACTTCCCTCCCACCCGCAACCCTCCCCTTTCCCGCTCCCTCTCCCCTTCCAATCACATCATGATTCATTTTCAATTCTCTTTATATACAGAAGATCAGTTTAGTATATATTAGGTAACGATTTCAACAGTTTGCCCCCATATAGCAACACATAGTGAAAAAAAAAAATACTGTTGGAGTACTAGTTATAGCATTAAATAAGAGTGTACAGCACATTAAAGACAGAGATCCTACATAATATTTTTTTTAAAAAAATTAATTTTCTATGCCATTTCCAATTTAACACCAGGTTTTTTTTTTTTTTCATTTCCAATTATCTTTATATACAGAAGATCGATTCAGTATATAATTAGTAAAGATCACATCAGTTTGTACCCACGCAGAAACAAAAAGTGTAAAAATACTGTTTCAGTACTAGTTATAGCATCACTGCACATTAGATAACACATTAAGGACAGATCCCACATGGGATGTAAGTACACAGTGACTCCTGTTGCTGACTTAACAATTTGACACTCCTGTTCATGGCGTCAGTAATCTCCCTAGGCTCTAGTCATGAGTTGCCAGGGCTATGGAAGCCTTTAGAGTTCGCTGACTTTGATCTTATTCCGATAGGGTCATAGTCAAAGTGGAAGTTCTCTCCTCCCTTCAGAGAAAGGTACTTCCTTCTTTGATGGCCCCGTTCTTTCCACTGGGATCTAACTCACAGAGATCTTTCATTTAGGTCTTCTTCTTCTTTTTTTTTTTTTTTCTTTTCCATGGTGTCTTGGCTTTCCATGCCTACAATACTCTCATGGGCTCTTCAGCCAGAACTGAATGCCTTAAGGGCTGATTCTGAGGCCAGAGTGTTGTTTAGGACGCCTGCCATTCTATGAGTCTGCTGTGTATCCCATTTCCCATGTTGGATCTTTCTCTCCCTTTTTGATTCTATCAGTTAGTATTAGCAGACACTTGTCTTGTTTGTGTGATCCCTTTGATTCTTAGACCTATCAGAGCCATCGATTGTGAACTGAAATTAATCACTTGGACTAGTGAGATGGCATTGGTACATGCCACCTTGATGGGATTGTATTGGAATCCCCTGGTACATTTCTAACTCCATCATTTGCGGCAAGTCAGATTGTGCATATCCCAAATTGTACATCTCCTCCCTTTCTTATTCCCACTCTTATATTTAACAGGGATCACTTTTCAGTTAAAATTTAAACACCTAAGAATAATTGTGTGTTAATTACAGAGTTCAACCACTAGTACTAGAACAACAAGAACAACAACAACAACAAATACTAAAAAGGATAAAGTATTACATTGTACATCTAGAGCCAGGACAAGAGCTGGTCAGGTCATAGTTTCTTATATTGTCCATTTCACTTCCACAGGTTACCCTTTGGTGCTCAGTTGTCGCCGATCAGGGATAACAAATGAAATTTGTCTCTTTGGGACTGGCTTAATTCACTCAGCATGATGTTTTCCAGATTGCTCCATCTTGTTGCAAATGACTGGGTTTCATTGTTTTTGACAGCTGTATAGTATTCTATGGAGTACATGTCCCATAATTTCTTTATCCAGTCTACTGTTGATGGGCATTTGGGTTGGTTCCAGGTCTTAGCTATTGTGAATTGAGCTGCAATAAACATTAATGTGCAGATGGCTTTTTTTTTATTAGCCAAATTAATTTCCTTTGGGTAAATTCCAAGGAGTGAGATGGCTGGGTTGTATGGTAGGGTTATGTTCAGGTTTCTGAGGAATCTCCAGACTGACTTCCATAGTGGCTAACTCCAATTCTTCTCAAACTATTCAAAACAATCGAAAAAGAGGGAATCCTCCCAAATTCTTTCTATGAAGCCAGCATCACCTTAATTCCTAAGCCGGAAAAAGAAGCAGCATTGAAAGAGAATTACAGACCAATATCCCTGATGAACATAGATGCAAAAATATTCAATAAAATTCTGGCCAATAGAATGCAACAACACATCAGAAAGATCATCCACCCAGACCAAGTGGGATTTATCCCTGGTATGCATCAATGGTTCAACGTTCGCAAAACAATCAATGTAATACACTACATTAACAGACTGCAGAAGAAAAACCATATGATTCTCTCAATAGATGCAGAGAAAGCATTTGATAAAATACAACACCCTTTCATGATGAAAACTCTAAGCAAACTGGGTATGGAAGGAACATTCCTCAATACAATCAAAGCAATATATGAAAAACCCACGGCCAACATCCTATTGAATGGGGAAAAGTTAGAAGCATTTCCGCTGAGATCTGGTACCAGACAGGGATGCCCACTTTCACCACTGCTCTTCAATATAGTTCTGGAAGTTCTAGCCAGAGATATTAGGCAAGAAAAAGAAATTAAAGGGATACAAATTGGAAAGGGAGAACTCAAACTATCCCTCTTTGCAGATGATATGATTCTTTATTTAGGGGACCCAAAGAACTCTACTAAGAGACTACTGGAACTCATAGAAGAGTTTGGAAAAGTAGCAGGATATAAAATCAATGCACAAAAATCAACAGCCTTTGTATACACAGGCAATGCCACGGCTGAGGAAGAACTTCTAAGATCAATCCCATTCACAATAGCTACAAAAACAATCAAATACCTTGGAATAAACTTAACTAAGGATGTTAAAGATCTCTACGATGAAAACTACAAAACCTTAAAGAAAGAAATAGAAGAGGATACCAAAAAATGGAGAAATCTTCCATGCTCATGGATTGGAAGAATCAATATCATCAAAATGTCTATTCTCCCAAAAGCAATTTATACATTCAATGCAATACCAATCAAGATACCAAAGACCTTCTTCTCAGATCTGGAAAAAATGATGCTGAAATTCATATGGAGACACAGAAGACCTCGAATAGCCAAAGCAATCTTGTACAACAAAAACAAAGCCGGAGGCATCACAATACCAGATTTCAGGAGATACTACAGGGCAATTGTTATCAAAACAGCATGGTACTGGTACAGAAACAGAAGGATAGACCAATGGAACAGAATAGAAACACCAGAAATCAATCCAAACATCTACAGCCAACTTATATTTGATCAAAGATTCAAAACTAATCCCTGGAATAAGGACAGCCTATTCAATAAATGGTGCTGGGAAAATTGGATTTCCACGTGCAGAAGCTTGAAGCAAGACCCATGCCTTTCACCTTACACAAAAATTCACTCAACATGGATTAAAGACTTAAATCTACGAACTGAAACCATCAAATTATTAGAGAGCATTGGAGAAATAGGTACACGCAAGATATAGGTACACGCAAAGACTTCTTGGAAAAAAACCCAGGAGCACAGGCAGTAAAAACCAAAATTAACATTTGGGATTGCATCAAATTGAGAAGTTTCTGTACTTCAAAAGAAACAGTCAGGAAAGTGAAGAGACAACCGACAGAATGGGAAAAAATATTTGCAAACTATACTACAGATAAAGGGTTGATAACCAGAATCTAC
This sequence comes from Lepus europaeus, assembly GCF_033115175.1. Classification (NCBI taxonomy): domain Eukaryota; kingdom Metazoa; phylum Chordata; class Mammalia; order Lagomorpha; family Leporidae; genus Lepus; species Lepus europaeus. The sequence continues at coordinate 20,775,471 of NC_084848.1, forward strand.
ATAGAAATTAAGAAAATCCACAACAACAGAACAAACAACCCACTGAAGAGGTGGGCCAAGGACCTCAATAGTCATTTTTCAAAAGAGGAAATCCAAATGGCCAACAGACACATGAAAAAATGTTCAAGATCACTAGCCATCAGAGAAATGCAAATCAAAACCACAATGAGGTTTCACCTCACCCCGGTGAGAATGGCTCACATTCAGAAATCTACCAACAACAGATGCTGGAGAAGATGTGGGGAAAAAGGGACACTAACCCACTGTTGGTGGGAATGCAAACGGGTTAAATAAATAATCTTTAAAAAAAAGAGTAAATGAAGATTGCTAGGGTACCAAAATATAACATAAATGAAAGAAATTTTTAAATTAGTTTATATACTTGAAAGGCAGAGAGTTACAGGGAGAGGGGGAAAGATAGAATGAGGGAGAGAGGTCTTCTACCTGCAGGTTCATACTTCAATGGAGGCAATGGCCAGGACTGGGCCAGGCCCAGGGCAGGAGCTTGGAACTCCATCTGGGTGTCCCACGTGGGAGGCAAGGGCCCAAGCATTTGAGCCATCTTCCACTTCTTTCCCAGGCACATTAACAGGGAGCTGGATCACAAGTGAAGCAGTAGGAACCTGAACCAGGTTTCATATCTGATGTTGACGTCACTGGCAGCCACTAAGCCAGCTCCATCACCATGATAGTCTTAATCAAAGAAATTTAATACTGCTACAAAGTTAATAAATGTTGCTCCTTGTAGGTGTCACTGGGAAAATAGGGTGGAAAAAGCCATGCTTGGAGAAAATATTCACAACACATATGCCTGACAAAGGACTGGTGTGATTAGTACATACATTTGTGTGTCTGGTTCAATCTAAGAGTACCTGGTTGACTTTACTCTAGTAAATTGATCAATAGAGTTGAAAAGTCATATTATCTCAATAGGTAGTAATAAAGCACTTGTGAAATTTCAATATCATTACTTAGGAAAACTCTTAGAGGAAAAGACAATAGGGAAACTTTATGACACTAAAGTGTACTCAAAACCCACGACAGGCACCATACTTAACAATGTGGGCGATGTGATGCAAGCAGTATTGATTGTAAATGAAGCAAGGATGCCTGTCCTATTCAGTAGCATACTGCTGCTCCTAGTCTGTACAATACGGAAGGAAACAGAAAGGTACCTACTTAAGAAGGAATTAATAGCGCTGTAACTGTTCCCAGTTATGCTCATTTATGTTACTCCCTCTAAACATACTGTCTCACATGTTTATTTTTAATGGAAACAAAGTCTTTTCACTTTATGGTAAAAGTTATGTATTCTGAAGTAAAAATGAGAATACACATATCAATTATATATAAAGCTCTAGATTAGCATTGTCCAGTAGCACTTTCAGCAGTCATGGGAATATTTTATATCCTTGCTGTCCAATGTAGGTATATATTGAGCACTTGAAGTTAGTATGCCAGAATTTCTAATTTTAATTTAAAAGTTTTTTTTTTTAAATGGAACACACACACACACACACAGAGAGAGAGAGAGAGAGAGAGAGAGAGAGAACACTCTTATCTGCTAGTTTATTCCACACATGCTCACAATGGCTGGGGCTGAACCAAGCTGAATCTGAGAGCCAGGAATTCAACCCAGGTCTCCTACTGTGGATGGAAGGAACCTAGTTAGTTGAGCCATCACCACTGGCTCTGAAGGTTTCAATCAGTAGGACGCTGGAGTTGGGAGCCAGAAGCAGATAGCAAACCCAGGCATTCCAATCATGGGACATGGTGTCCTAACTGGCATCCTAACTGGTAGGCCAAATGCTTGTTCCTAATATTAATATTTAGTTTGGCTTAATTTTCATTTAAATATAGGTAGTGCTTTTTATTTTTAAAGATTTACTTATTTATTTGAAAGTCAGAATTACAGAGAGAAGGACAGGCCAGAGAGAGAGAGAGAGAGAGAGCGAGCTTTCATCCGCTCGTTCACTCCCCAATTGGCTGCAACTGCTGGAGCTGCGCTGATCCAAAGCCAGGAGCCAGGAGCTTCCTCTGGGTCTCCCACATGGGTGCAGGGGCCCAAGGACTAGGGCCATCTTCCACTGGTTTCCCAGGCCATAGAAGAAAGCTGGATCGGAAGAGGAGCAGCCGGGACTCGAACCAACACCCATATGGGATGCCGGCACTGCAGGTGGCAGCTTCACCCGATAGACCACAGCACTGGCCCCTATAGGTGGTGCCTTTAATAGGTTGCAGGGTGATTGGATGATATGAAGTTGTGTTAGGATCCATATTTTGAATTCTGTGAGGCATAGTAAGCATACTGATTTTATTTTTGTCTTTTCAAATTTGCAAATCAGAGAGGGGGGCAGAGCGAGAGATCTTCCATATGCTAGTTTGTTACTTAATAACTGAGGCTGGGTCAAGCTGATGCCAAAAGCCACCAACTTAATCCAAGTCTCCCACTTTGGAGGCAGAGACCTAACTTCTTGAATCATCACCTGCTCCCTCCTAGGGATGTATTAGCAGGAAACTGGAAAGAAGATTGGAGCCCAGGTACTTTGATATGTGTTGCAATATCCCAAGAAGTGACATAAGCTATGCCAAACACCCACCCTCTGATTTTACTTTGACCATTGGGTGACTGTGTGGGGGCCATGTTGATGAACTTTTTGAGGGTAGACTTAGACATCTTCCATATTCATCCCTTTATTTGTTTACTGGAGTAAAAAGCAATTACTATTTCTGTTTGAAATGATATTTGTTTTTAAAAACGAGGAAAGAGAAGATTCTGGAAAATGGCAGATTAGGGAGAGGCACATTTCACAGGCCTAGAAGAAACAGCAAGGAGAATAGTGTAGGAGGTAACTGCTTGGCCAGAGCAGTGGAGAGAAAATCACCTGGGAAGCTTCACGGGAGTTTGGGAAGCAGCTGGAACCTGCGTGGTGGGTGCTGATGCGTACCCAGAGAATGTGGAGAACTAGGGCCACAGAGAGCAGGAGCCAGTGGTAATTTTGAGACTAGGGAGATCGAACTCTACGAATCTGTGGGGATAGAGCTGGAGAGAGAGCATGGCACTGGTCTGGACTGGAGCCCGGGGAGATGGCAATTGCTGATGGTCGCCTGTGGTCCTAGTTGAAGTGGAAGGGAGTGGTCGATACAAACCAAACTCTCCAAAGTAGAACCCGCTATCCTGGCTGAGAGAAGGCAGGCACCATTTTAAAACAAGACTGGAACTCCGGAAGCATGCAGGCATGAGAAAGGACACCTAAACTGAGCTCTGACAGCAGCGGTGGGCAGGTGTCAGGCCAATGACTCTAGTGTTTGCAAGTGATCCAGAGATATGAGCAGAGGGAACAGCCTGCAGCCCTCTACTGACTCAGAGCTCTGCAGGAAGGTGGCTGGGCAGCCATGTGGGAGAGTGGTAACCACACCAGCAGTGCCCACTGGATGACTCAGCGACTGTGGGAGCCCTATGTGCTGAAACCTTGGGGCCTCAGTGGCTACATGAAAAGGTGTAGGGCATAGCTGGGTTTTGAGATCTACCACACCCCACTTGGGTGTTACTGGAAATTCACCCCAACCTAGAGCATTGACCAGGGCCCCCTGGCCACTCCCATCTCACACCTCCTGGTATTTACTGAAAGAGCAGACATTCCACAAAGCCACATAAGCATAGCCCCAAAAATAAAAGCCAACAGGAGAAAAAATAAAAAATCAACTCCACAAGTGCCAAAAATAATAGCCGAAATTCGAGAAACAAGAATAAGGAAGGCACCATGACCCCCATGCCCGTAGAGGAACTCAACATTTCAGTTCTAGACTGTGAAGATGAAGAGACTGAAAAAATACAAGAAATGCAATTTACAAAATTAATCATAGGATTACTAAAAAAAAAAATGAAAAATCCACAAACGAAAAAAACTGTAGATGACATGAACAAAAATTTTTCCCAGGAAATTGAAAATATACAGAGAAAATGAAATTTAGAAATGAAGAATCAGTGGATCAAGTAAAAAGTCTTCTTTTGGATTTGGAAATTATATATTTTATTATTTATATATTCCTGCCCTCCTGTATTTTTTATAGAAAGCTTTTATTTAATATAAATTTCATAAATTTAACTTTTGGATTATAGTGGTTCTTCCCCCCATATCTGCCCTCCCACTCCCAGACCATACTACCTCCTACTCCCTCTCCCATCCCATTCTTCATTAAGATTCATTTTTAATTATCTATATATACAGAAGATCAACTCTATACTAAGTAAAGATTTCAACAGTTTGCACCCACACAGACAACAAAGTATAAAGTACTCTTTAAAGACTAGTTTTACCGTTAATTCTCATAGTACAACATTAAGGACAGAGATCCTACATGGGGAGTAAGTGCACAGTAACTCCTGTTGTTGATTTAACAATTGACACCTGAGTCTCTTGTCATGAGCTGCCAAGGCTATGGAAGCCTATTGAGTTCACAAACTCTGACCTTATTTAGTCAAAGCCATAATCAAAGTGGAAGTTCTCTCTTCCCTTCAGAGAAAGGTACCTCCTTCTTTGATGGCTCCTTCTTTCCGCCAGATCTCATTCACAGTGATTTTTGATTTAGGTCTTTTTTGCCACAGTGTCTTGGCTTTCCATGCATGAGAAACTCTCATGGGCTCTTTAGCCAGATCCTAATGCCTTATAGGGCTGATTCTGAGGCCAGAGTGCTGTTTAGGGCATTTGCCATTTTATGATTCTGTTGTGTATTCCACTTCCCATGTTGGATTGTTCTCTCCTTTTGAATTCTATAATTATTATCAGCAGACACTAGTCTCATTTATGTGATCCATTTGACTCTTATTCTTATCATTATGATCAATTATGAACTTAAACTGATCACTTTAATAAAATGACATTGGTACCTGCCAACTCAATGGGATTTGGAGTTCATAGCACGTTTCTAGCTTTACCCTTAGGGGTAAGTCCAAGTGAATGTGTCCTGAACTGTACATACTCCCTCTCTTATTCCCACTCTTATTTTTAACAGGGATCAATTTTCAATTGTATTAAACTCCTAAGAATAATTGTGTTAATTAAAGAGTTCAACAATTGGTATTAAGTAGAAAGAAAAAAATACTAAAAAGAATAAAATACTAAGCTGTTCCTCGACAGTCAGGACAAGGGCTGATCAAGTCATTGTTTCTCATAGTGTCCATTTCACTTCAACAGGTTTCCTTTTAGGTGCTCAGTTAGTTGTCACAGATCAGGGAGAACATATGATATTTGTTCCTGTAGGCCTGGCTTATTTCACTCAGCATGATGATGTTTTCCAGATTCCTCTATTTTGTTGCAAATGACTGGATTTCTTGTTTCTTTTTTTCTTTCTTTCTTTCTTTTTTTTTTTTTACCGCTGTCTAGTATTCTATAGAGTACATATCCCATAATTTCTCTATACAGTCTTCTGTTGATGAGCATTCAGGTTGATTCCATGTCTTAGCTATTGTGAATTGAGCTGCAATAAACATTGAGGTGCAGATAGCTCTTTTATTTGCCAATTTAATTTCCCTTGGGTAAATTCTGAGGTGTAGGATGCTGGGTCATATGGTAAGGCTATATTCAGTTTTCTGAGGAATCTCCAAGCTGTCTTTCTTTGTGGCTTTATCAGTTTCATTCCCACCCACAGTGGATTAGTGTGCCTTTTCTTCCACATCCTTGGCAGCATCTGTTGTTAGTTGATTTCTGTAAGAAAGCCATTCTAACAGGCGTGAGGTGAAACCTCATTGTGGTTTTGATTTGTATTTCCTTGGTGGCTAGTGATCCTGAACATTTTTTCAAGTGTCTGCTGGCCGTTTGGATTTCCTCTTTTGAAAAATGTCTGTGTAGGTCCTTGGCCCATCTCTAAACTGGATTTTTGTTTTGCTGTGATAGAATTTCTTGATGTATTTGTAGATTCTGGTTATTAATCCTTTATCAGTTGCATAATCTGCAATTATTTTCTCTCATTCTGTTAGTTGCCTCTTCACTTTCCTGACTCTTTTGCAGTACAGAAACTTCTCAATTTGATGGAATCCCAATTATTAATTTTGGCTTTGGCTGCCTGTGCCTCTGGGGTCTTTTCCAAGAAGTCTTTGCCTGTGCCTCTATCTTGCAGGGTTTCTCCGATGGTCTCTAATAATTTGATGATGTCAGGTAGATTTTTGTATGAGGTATAGGGTAGGGGTATTGCTTCATACTTCTTCATGTGGAACTCTAGTTTTCTCAGCACCATTTGTTGAATAGACTGTCCTTGCTCCAGGAATTGGTTTTAGCTCCTTGATCAAATATAAGTTGGTTGTAGATGTTTGGATTGATTTCTGGCATTTCTACTCAGCTTCATTGGTCTATCCATCTGTTTTTGTACCAGTATCAGACTGTTTTGATTATAACTGTTCTGTAGTATGCCCAGGAAATCTGGTATTTTGATGCCTCTGGCTCTGTTTTTGTTGTATAAGATTGCTTTAGCTATCTGAGGTCTCCTGTGCCTCCATATGTATTTCAGCATCGTTTTTTCCAGATCTGAGAAGAATGTCTTTGATATTTTGATTGTTATCACATTGAATCTGTAAATTGCTTTTGGGAGAATGGACATTTTGATGATATTGATTCTTCCATTCTATGAACATTGAAGGTTTCTCCTTTTTTTGTATCTTCTTCTTTTTATTTCTTTAAAGTTTTGTAATTCTTATTGTAGAGATCTTTGCCATCCTTTGTTAAGTTCATTCCAAGGTGTTTGATTATTTTCTTTTGTATTGATGACCATTATTTTTTTTTTCTGTGTATAACACATCTTTAAGCATCTTTTGCAGGGCTGGATGAGTGCTTACAAATTCTTTCAATATCTCTTTGCTATGAAAGGTCTTTATTTCACCTTCATTCACAAAAGAGAGCTTTGTAAAGTATAATATTCTGGGAAGATAGTTTTTTTCTCTTAGCACTTGGGCCATATCTCGCCATTCCCTCCTAGCCTATATGGTTTCTGATGAAAAGTCTGCTGTGAGTCTAGTTGGAGATCCTCTTAAAGTAATCTGACGTTTCTCTCTTGCACATTTTAGAATCTTCTCTTCATGTTTCATTGTGGTGACTTTGATTACAAATTGTCATGTTGATGATCTTTTCTGGGCATGTCTATTGGGAGTTCTGTGTGCTTCCTGTAATGGATGTCTCTTTCTCCAAACCCAGGAAGTTTTCTGTTACTATTTCACTAAAAAGGCTTTCTAGTTCTTTCTCTTTCTTTATGTCTTCAGGAACTCCTAGACCTGAATGTTGGGTTTTCTTATACTATCCTGTAGAATCCCAGCAGTGTTTTTGAGATTTCTAATTTCCTCTTCTTATCTTTGGTTTGACTGTATAGTTTCCTGTGCTCTGTTTTCTAAGTCTAATATTCTCTCTTCTGCCTCACTGATTCTGTTTTTAAGGCTCTCTGCTGCATTTTTTATGGGTTCTATTGAATTCTTCATTTCATTTTGATTTCTCTTTAAGGTCTCAATTTCATGTTATATTGAATTCTTCATTTCATTTTAATTCCCTCTTAAGATTTCAATTTCATGGGAGAGATTTTCTTTCATGTACTACATGGATTTCAGTATCCTTAATTGTAGATGACATGCTCCTATATATAGGATATCCAAAAAACTCCACTGACTATTGCAACTCATAAAAGTGTTAGGAAAGTGGCAGGATATAAAATAAACACAGAAAAGTCAATAGTCATTATATGCACAGATAATGTTACAGTTGAGGAAGAACCTGTAAATCAGTCTACTCACAATAACTCCAAAAAGAGTCAGGTACCTTGGAATAAATTTAACCAAGAACTTAAAAATAAATAAATAAATTTAACCAAGAATGTCAGAGACTTCTTTGATGAAAATTACAAGACACTAATGAAAGAACTAGAAGAAGACATTAAAAAGTGGAAAAATATTCCATGTTCATGGATTACAAGAATCAATATCATCAAAATGTCCATACTACCAAAAACAGTTTACAGATTCAGTATGATCCCAACCAACATACCAATGACATTCTTTGCAGATCTAGAGAAAAGTATGCTGAAATTCATATGGCAACAAAAGAGACCTCGAATAGCTAAAACAGTCTTATACAGCAAAAATCAAGCTGGAGGCATCACAATACATGATTTCAAGACATACTACAGGACAGTTACAATCAAAACAGCCTGGTACTGGTACAAAAACGGATGGATAGACCAATGAAGCCGAGTAGAAATGCCAGAAATCAATCCAAGCATCTATAACCAACTTATCTTTGACAAAGGAGCTAAACTGAATCCCTGGAGCAAGGACAGTCTCTTCAACAAATGGTGCTGGAAAAACTAGATTGGCACATGCAGAAGTGTGAAATTAGACTCCTGCCTTTCACCCTACACAAAAATCCACTCAAAATGGTCAAGGTCTTAAGTCTATGACCTGATACCATCAAATTATTAGACAATATGGGGTAACTCTACATGACATTGGCATAGCCAAAGACTTCTTGGAAAAGACCCCAGAAGCACAGATAATCAAAGCCAAAAAAAAAAAAAAAAAAAAAAAAAAGGGATTACATCAAGACAAGAAGCTTCTGCAATGCAAAAAGAACACTCAGCAAAATGAAGTGGCAACCAAATAATGGGAGAAATTATTTGCCAACTGTGAAACTGATGAAGGGTTAACATCCAGAATATATAAAGAGCTCAAGAAACTGAACAACAAAACAAACAATCCGGTAAACAAATGGGCCAGGAGTTCAACAGGCATTTTTTCAGCAGAGGAAATTCAAATGGCCAACAAATACTTGTGAAAATGCTCAGGTTCACTAGCCATCAGGGAAATGCAAATCACCTCATTCCAGTTCAAATGTCTAGCATACAGAGATCAACAAACAACAAATGGTGGTGAGGATATGGGGAAAAAGGTACTTTGATCTTTTGTATGTTGGAATGTAAACTGGTGCAACCACTATGGATTATAGTATGGAGATACTTCAGAAATCTGAATATAGAACTACCATATGATACAGCCATTTCACTCCTGAGAATTTACCCAAACCAAGAGATCTGTATATGAAAGAGATATCTGTACCCCCATGTTAACTACAGCACAATTCACAATAGTGAAGATATGGAATCAACGCAGATGTCTATCAACTAGTGACTGGATAAAGAAATTATGGTATATATACACTACAGAGTACTACTGAGCAATAAAAAACAAAATACTGCCTTTTGTACCAATATGGTCACAACTAGAAACCATTATACTCATTGAAATAAGCATATTCTGAAAAGACAGATTTTTTTTAAAAAGATTTATTTATTTATTTGAAAGAGTTACACACAGAGAGAAGGAGAGAGAAATATTGCCTTTTGCAACAAGATGGTCACAACTGGAAACCAGTCCCAAAAAGACAAATATCTTTTTTTAAAAAAAAATTTTATTTATTTGAATGAGTTACACATATTGAGAGAAAGGGAAAGAGAGAGAGAGAGAGATAGAGAGGTAGAGGTAGAGAGAGAGACGTGTCTTCCATCTGCTGGTTCACTTCCCAGTTGGCCGCAATGGCCGGAGCTAGGAGCCTGGTCTTCTTCTGGGTCTCCCACAGGGGTACAGGGGCCCAAGGACTTGGGCCATCTTCTACTGCTTTCCCAGGCCATAGCAGAGAGTGGGATTGGAAGTGGAGCAGGCAGGACTTGCACCGGCACCTATATGGGATGTTGGCACTGCTGGCGGCGGCTTTACCTGCTACGCCACAGAGTCTGCCCCAAAGACAAATATATGTTTTCCCTGATCCAATGCAACTAATAGAATATGTGAAAAGTAATGTATTCATACAAGATAGACATTAGAGAATGGATGCTTGTTTATAGCCCTTATCTCTTCTATTGAGGAGTAATCTTTGGTTTAATTTTGCTTTATTTGTTTTGCTCATTCTCTTCGTATACTGGCTGAACTTCTCTACTTAGAGTAGGGCTAATTACAAGATCCCTAAGTAAACTGATAGTAGATCATTGTAAAAGTTCAGAATCGGAGTCCAGAGCAGGGTGGAGGAAGGTTGGAATGTGGTTGGGAGGGAAGGGAAACCTCACTTTGTTCCGAAATCTGTGTATATGAAATGTATGAAACTTGTTCAAGTTAAATAAATAAACTAGAAAAGAATTGCTTATCTCATATAGCCTTCCTTAGCTTCTTTTTCATCCTTATGTCTAAAATTCATTTGTCTAGACACATAAGATTATTCTCTTATGTAAGACAATGTGCTTTATCTGTTTAAAATAAGGCATAATGTTTTGTCTTATAATACATAAGGTAATAATATTAGATTGAGTTTAGCTTTCCTTCAATATATGTACATCATATAATTAGGAATAAAATAACTTTTCTTTTGTTGGGGTATGTAATTTATCTTAATAATCTCTGCTGCCATATTAATGTTGATAATATATAGCAGATGTTTTTCTTTGATACCTGTTTGACCTGTTGTATGTCATAGCAAATGTGTAACTAGGCTGTGCTACCTCCATCAAAATCAGTCCCAACCCTACCATACAACCCAGCCATCCCATTCCTTGGAATTTACTCAGAGGAAATTAAATTGGCAAACAAAAAAGCCATCTGCACATTAATGTTTATTGCAGCTCAATTCACAATAGCTAAGACCTGGAATCAACCTAAATGCCCATCAACAGTAGACTGGATAAAGAAATTATGGGACATGTACTCTATAAAATACTATACAGCAGTAAAAAACAATGAAATCCGGTCATTTGCAAAAAATGGAGGAATCTGGAAAACATCATGCTGAGTGAATTAAGCCAGTCCCAAAGAGACAAATATCATATGTTCTCCCTGACTGGTGACAACTAACCGAGCACCAAAAAGGAAACCTGTTAAAGTGAAATGGACACTATGAGAAATGGTGACTTGATCAGCCCTTGTCCTGACTGTTGATGAACAACTTAATACTTTATCACTTTTAGTATTTCTCTTGTTTGTTCTACTTAATACTATTGGTTGAATTCTGTAATTAATACACAGTTATTCTTAAGTGTTGAAACTTAACTGAAAAGTGATCCCTGTTAAATATAAGAGTGGGAACAAGAGAGGGAGGAGATGTACAGTTTGGGACATGCTCAATCGGACTTGCCCCAAATGGTAGAGTTAGAAACATACCACGGGATTTCAATTCAATCCCATCAAGGTGGCATGTACCAATGCCATCTCACTAGTCCAAGTGATCAATTTCTGTTCACAATTGATCATAATGATAGGACTAAGAGTCAAAGGGATCACATAAACAAGACTAGTGTCTGAAAATACTAACCGATAGAATAAAAAAGGGAGAGAACGATCCAACAAGGGAAGCAGGATACACAGCAGACTCATAGAATGGTGGATGTCCTAAATAGCACTCTGGCCTCAGAATCAACCCTTAAGGCATTTGGATCCACTGAAAAGCCCATGAGAGTATTTCAGGCAGGGAAAGCCAAGACACTCTGGCAAAAGAAAAAAAAATGACCTAAATGAAAGATCTCCATGAGTGAGATCCCAGTGGAAAAAGGAAAGAACAGGACATCAAAGAAGGAGGTACCTTTCTCTGAAGGGAGGAGAGAACTTCCACTTTGACTATGACCTTGTCTAAATATGATCAGAGTCAGCGAACTGAAAAGGCTTCCATAGCCTTGGCAACTCATGACAAGAGCCTGGGGTGATTACTAATGCCATAAACAAGAGTGTCAATTTGTTAAGTCAACAACAGGAGTCACTGTGCACTTACTCCTCATGTAGGATTTCTGTCCTTAATGTGTTGTACATTGTGATTTAATGCTATAACTAGTACTCAAACAGTATTTTTCACTTTGTGTTTCTATGTGGGTGCAAACTGTTGAAATCTTTACTTAATATATACTCAACTGATCTTCTATATAAAAAGAGAATAGAAAATGAGAATCTTGATTTGAATGGAAGAGGAGAGATAGTAGGAGAGGGGAGGGTTGTGGGTGGGAGGGAAGTTATGGGAGGGGGGAAGCCATTGTAATCCATAAGCTGTACTATGGAAATTTATATTCTTTAAATAAAAGTTAAAAAATAAGACAATTGGAAACAGAAAAAAAAAATCAGTCCCAAATAGCAATCTGCTTAAAACAAAAGTTTTATCATATATATATATATATGTGTGTGTGTGTGTGTGTATAAATCCATATATATTCTTCCAAAGTGCCTATTTTAGTTAAACATCAGAGTTGTAGAGTTAAAATTATCATTATAATAGAATATGAGAAAAATTAAGAAAATACAAATGTATTTTTGGATATGTATGCCAGGGTCAGATTTTCCCTTAGGTGTTGTGGCGGCCTAGATGTTAGTTGTATGCCCTCTTGTGTTTTAAATTAAACCCTCTGGAGAAATGTGTATTTAATATCTTCTATGTATTAAACATCATGACTAATGAAACAGAAGTTAATATTTTATTTCTTCACAAGAAGATGAATGTATTTAATTAATTGAACATTATTTTTTATACTTTACTGAAGCTTAGTATCATGTTTCATTAAAATGTACAAGTAGTTGTGTGAAGCAGTATGTTCTCATAGGATTTGTGGAGAAATAATTATTTTTAATCACAAAGACTGAGAAACCTATTACTTGGGATTAATGTCCTTTGTGTGTCTCTGCTCTTTTTGCCAAAAAGAAAATGATAACAGTATATGTAATCAAAAGTGCTATGATAAGGTAATGTTTATAAAGAAAAAGTATCTGTGACATGTTTTCTGCTGTTTCATGTATCTGTTCTTTAACTCATTAAAAGTTTGAATTAGTTTTTAAAAATTGTTGATGATGTATTTTGCTTGAGTTTAGAAAAATTGACAGAAATTTTAAATATATGTTCTGCTTTCAACCAACTGCTGCTTAAAATGTTTAAATATTATGATCTCAATGAGTAACAGCTTAATTTAGCTTCATAAGTATATTATGGGTCTTTCAGATTTGCTTGCTTGATTTGTTTTGTTCAGAGACTGGCCTAGTTCTCCTGACTATGGAAAAGTGATTAGTTATCTTCTCAGTATCAATTCAGAAAACGTCTAAAGTATGCCAAAATGAATGAGTTCATTAGGAGATGCAAGAATATGTTAGGCTAATTTTCCAGTGGTTTTGAATGGAGCATGGCTTAGTTAAGAATCTAAGAATTTCATGGCCGGCGCCGTGGCTCAATAGGCTAATCCTCTGCCTTGCGGCGCTGGCACACTGGGTTCTAGTCCCGGTCGGGGCACCGATCCTCTTCCAGGCCAGCTCTCTGCTGTGGCCCGGGAGTGCAGTGGAGGATGGCCCAAGTGCTTGGGCCCTGCACCCCATGGGAGACCAGGAGAAGCACCTGGCTCCTGCCATCGGAACAGCGCGGTGCGCTGGCCCCAGCGTGCCTACCATGGCAACCATTGGAGGGTGAACCAACGGCAAAAAGGAAGACCTTTCTCTCTATCTCTCTCTCTCACTGTCCACTCTGCCTGTCAAAAAAAAATTTTTTTTTTCATGTGCAATTCTATTGAATCACTTAGCTCCTTTGTTTATTCAGTGAAGATCAAGTTTTATATTATCATTGGAGATTTATTGCTTCTTGGCTTGCCATCTGATTCTCCTTCTGCACTTGTTCAATCATCTACCACTTTCTTCAGATACCAGGAAAATGAGCCACCTGATCCTAGACTGTGAACCTCCAAAACCATAAGCAAAAAGAAGCCATTTTCTTTACAAGTTAGCTGTTTCAGGTATTTTCCTTGTAGTAAAGAAAAACTGACTAGCATAGGAAACCTCCTGACTAGCCCAAAGTTACAGATTGATAACAGAAACTTAGGTGTCTGTGCCCTTGCAGGAGAGTCGCAAAGAGTCAAAATAGCAAGAAACTGTTCCCAACTTCACTCCAGTGTTCCAAATATCTCTATATTGCATCTAACTATCTGGCCCTAATGCATCCCAAAATCCTAGCTCAAGAGAATGCTGCATATAGAGTTTTGTAGCCTTCAGACAATAGTTGATTAGCAGGAGATGATGATGGAAGCTGGGTGCAACTGGATCATATGTAGCAATGCCAGTCATCAGGTTTTCTTTAGTTGAGGAAGAGGGCCTTACCTTATATCTTTCATAGCTTTCAAGACTATCCTTCTGTCCGTAGTTGGTGCTCAGTGTCATAGTTGGTGGTATTAATTTTAATTCTAATATCACATCAATAAATACATGTCTATATATCAATAATAATACATTCAAGCTGTACTTTCTTTTTATAAGAGATATAAAATTTTATTGTTAAGAACTCCATGTATTTGATGATAATATTAAAGCAGTTTAGTTTCATGACCTGAGAGATTCTTTCCACTTAACAAGAATGAGTCATTTTTAAAATACTTCTGAAAGTTCAAGTAGTTGGAGAAACAAAATTTGATGTGACTATTCCAAACTGTTTACAAGTTATGAATTCTCTACATTTTAGTTGCACACAGGATCATGTCTTAGGTTTATTGCAGCTTAGTTCATATGATTTTCCATTCCACCTTCAACCTGTACCTTCTTTGGATGACTTTTTTTTTTTTTCCAAAGCTTCCTATAGCTTTTAGTTTAGTTAAAACTAAATAGTGTATACATACAATTTATTGTCATTTGGAAACTGTACGGTTTTTTTAATGTGCTAGAAGATAATTTCAGTAAATAAAACACACAAATGTAATTTTAGCATTCTTCCCTGAACTCAAGTCAGTCAGCCATTTTCCTCTCTGTTTGGGGTATTTTCATCTCATTTTGGATAATCATTCCTATTTTCACCAATCAATATTTTCATCTTGTTGCATCTTTTAGGAAGTTATGTTTTCAGAAGGGTTTTGCCTAATCTTTGTCCACAGAGTCAGCATTAGAGATATTGACATATATTTTCTCTGATGATGTGTCTCTGAAATGTAAGCACCAGAGATAATTAATTGAGATATATTCTGTGTGAGGCTTGTCTACACTTAATTAATTATAAAACATTACTATGTTGCCTTGTAAAGAACCCAGCTTTATGTATGCCTCTGTTTGAAATATCATGTATGTTTCAGTGTATCACTTTGGCACATTCAGATAATTGCTGCTTTTCGTTGTTCTGGCCTCCTGGAAACTGTATTGTGAAACAGATCATTCTTTTTTGGTTTGTGTGTTTTTATGTGAAATTTGTATTCCCACCAAGGATTTGTAACCACAGTATTTATGCTTTAAATTAATTTGTCATTAATACAAGCATATAAAAACTCTTAATCTCTCTAGAAATAAAAAAATTCTTTATGTTCTATAAAATGAATGTAATATAAATTTCCCCATAATTTTATAGTATGTGTGTTTATTCTTGTGTACTAAAAATGTGTGTGTGCCTACAAGTGTCAGTATCAATCTGTAATTGTTGTGTCATACGTTTTATGTATCCATAACTGACAGGCTATTTATTACAAACAATCAAACAGAAAATTGTTGTTAATTATATTGTACTAGAATTTAGAATGGGGTTTCTTAGATATTCTGAAATTTTGTGGAAAAGTTGATCAAACTGAACAAATGACTTTTTGTTTTCACTCATTTTTCAGTGATTGAGGCTTTATTAGTGATAATGTTTTCATTTGGAATGCCCCTAATGTTGGTATGATCCTTTATAAATGTTGTTGAATGAAATCAGTAAGGCTTTGTTTAGGAATATTTGGGAGAGGTGTCTTTTCAGTCTTATTTACTTACTGATTTTTTTTTTTACCTCTTTCTGTTCTCTGCTCAAACCCTTTCCCCTTACTAACACCACCTTTAAGGCAAGTTTGATTATGAAAGACACTAAAGGAAAAAGAGAGGACAGGGGTACTAGGAACACTCCTTGCCTTAGTAGTGTTGGAAGCAGAGTTCTGGGATTGGTTGGTATGAGTATTAATTTTTCTCTAACTCTATTCCCTGGTGCCACCCTCCCCTACCCTCCCCAACTTTTGCTGTCTTGCTGTAGCAGCTGTTGAGTTGTCTCCTTTTATTCTAGTTGTCATCAACTGATGTGAGCTCACAGTGAAACTGGGGACTGGGAACCCAACTCAGGTCTCACATGTGGGTGATAGGAACCGAACTATTTGAGCCATCACCTTCTGTCTCCCAGGTGCACATTAGCAGTAAGCTGTATCAGGAACAGAGTCAGGACTTGGAAAATAGTCACTCTTATAAGGTCTGTGGGTTTCTTCACCTGTGTGCTAATTGCTAGGTCAAATGCCTGCTCTGGAAAATGTTAGCCTGTAGACTTACCAGTTTTCCTTATGGACAAGAGAAATAGAAAAAAACTGGATAGATTTTATAGAGCTGATTGATTTATTTTATATTTGCTTCATTGTTCTGCTGTTTTGTACAGCCTTTCAATTGTTGATAAATATCTTTTGGTAACCAACATATGTATAATTGCGACCTTGAATGTGTGATGGAAGTTGAATTTTTGTGGTGAACTCTACCCATCATATGATTATTTTTTATGGAATATCTCTTTCTCATTTTTTGTCTCTTTTTCCCCATGTCTTATTCATATAAGTGGGCTTTGTAGCTTTCTGGGAATGTGAGTACCACCACTACTGAAATTAGAAAGAGAGCCAGCGGCATTCCAAGGCCATCACTTTTAAAGGGAGAGAGTTCTTTTCTAACACCTTGTAAATGCATCGTTTTTCAAGTATTGCTTAGGAGTTAATGGCTTTTTGAATTAAATTCCTTAGGCCTTATTAGTTTCTGTTTTCTTTTTCCTGTTCTTTGGCCACTTTGTTTTTTTAATTTTTGACTTTTAATTATTTTTTAGTAGATTCAATGTGCTTTGTATATTCGTTTCTAAGAACATAGGGATAGTCCCTTCCTCTCTTCATCCCTTCCCTCCTTCTCTCTTTCCTCATCTTTCCCTCCTACCATCTTTCCTTTTCCTTTTCTTTCACTTGTTTTTTTTAGTTTTTGAGATAATTTATTTTATTTTATTTTTTTAAAGATTTATGTATTTATTTGAAAGTCAGAGTTACACACACACACACACAGAGAGAGAGAGAGAGAGAGAGAGAGAGAGACAGAGAGAGGTCTTCCATCCTCTGATTCACTCCCCAATTGACTGAAACATCTGGAGCTGCACTGATCCAAATCAGGAGCCAGGAGCTTCTTCTGGGTCTCCCACGTGGGTGCAGGGGCCCAAGGACTTGGGCCATCTTCCAACTGCTTTCCCAGGCCATAGCAGAGAGCTAGATCGGAAGAGGAGCATCTGGACTAGAACTGGCACCACAAGGGATGCTGACACTGCAGGCAGCAGTGGTTACTGATTATATCTCCTTTGTTAGTGAGTTTGATATTGTCATGTGTTTTATGATTTTTACTTTTTTTTAAAGATTTACTTATTTTTTTTCAAAGTCAGAGTTACACACAGAAAGAAGGAGAGGCAGGGAGAGAGAGAGAGAGAGAGAGGTCTTCCATCTGCTGGTTCACTCCCCAGATGGCTGCAACAGTTGGAGCTGCGCCAATCCAAAGCCAGGAGCTAGGAGCCAGGAGCTTCTTCCAGGTCTCCCATGTGGGGGCCCAAGGACATGGGCCATTTTCTACTGCTTTCCCAGGCTACAGCAGATAACTGGATCATAAGTGGAGCAACCGGGACTCTAACCGGTGCCCAAATGGTGGCTTTACCTGCTATGCCACTGTGCTGGCCCCATTGTGTTTACTTCTAATGTAGGACTCAGTTCAGAATTTCTTGTAAGGCTGGTTTGGTGGAAGTGAGTTCTCTCAGTTTTTACTTATGTGGGAAATACCTTATTTTTCCTTCACTTCCAAAGGATAGCTTCACTGAATTTAATATTCTTGGTTGGAAATTTTTTTTCATTTAAGATGTTGAATATATCTTCCCCCTCTGTTCTGGCCTATAGTATTTCTGCTGCAAAGTCTGCTGTTAGTCTATTAAATTTTCCTTTTTACGTAACTTCACCTTTTTCTCTTGCTATCTTTGGAATTCTCCCATTGTCCTTAGCTTTTGAAAATTTTACTACAATATGCCTTGGAGAAGCTCTTTATTGGTTGAGTCTGCTTGGGGTCCTTTGTACTTTTGGTATCTAGATGTCCATGTATCCTTTGGGATCTGGGAAATTTTCAGATATAATTTCATTTAGCAGGTTCTCAATGCTTTTTTCCTTCCCTTCTCTTTCAGGATTCCTATATTATGAATATTTGGTCATTTAATGATATCCCACGTTTCATACAAACTTTATTCGTTGTTTTTAATTCTTTTCTCTTTATTATTGTCTGATTAACTTATTTTGAGTATCTTGACTTCCAAATTAGAAATTCTTTCCTCCACTATGTCTATCATACTGTTGTAGCTGTCATATTTTTTATTTAATTGATTGCTGTTTTCATCTTCAGAATCTCTGTTTTCTTGAGATTTACCTATTTATTTGAAAGGCGGAGTTAAACAGAGAGAAGAGGCAGAAAGGGAGAGAAAGAGAAAGAAGTGTCTTCCAATCTTCTGGTTTACTTCCCAAGTGGCTGCAACAATCAGGGCTCGGCCAGGCAGAAGCCAGGAACTTGAAACTCCATCAGGTCTCCCGTGTGGGTGGCAAGCGCCGAAGCACTGGGGTTATTTTCTGCTGCTTTTCCAGGCATGTTAGCAGGTAGCTAGATTGGAAGTGGAGCATCTGGGACTGGAGCAAGCTCTCCTAGCTCTCCTTCAGGATGCCAGTGTATCATGCTGTAGCCTAACCTGCTGAACCACGATGCTGGCCCCTGTTTGGTTCTTCTTAATGATTTCTGTCTCCTTTGTGAATTTTTAATTCATGTCACCTATTGATTTCTTATTGCATTCAGTCTGCTGACAATCATTTTGAATTCTGTTTCTGGCATTTCATAGATTTCCTTCAGATTGGGATCTAATTGTGAATTGTTGTGTTATTTTGGAGCTGTCCTGCTACCTTTCTTCTTCATGTTTCCTGTGTCCCTATGTTGACATATGCACATCTGTGTAATAGTCCATTCTTCTTTATGGAGTAGGTTTTATTGGAAAAGAATTATGATTTAGATGGAATGCAGGATATCTTGTGGCTTCTTGCTATGGCTTTGGTTCTATGTGAGCCCAGAAATGTAACCCCTGAGTGATTTCTTTTGCTTTAGTCAGTGTCAATTCTGGTATAAGTGACGCACTGTTCTAGTTTGCAGAAGTTCATAGGGGTAGAAGTGTGACTTTGAGGTGAGTGTGGGCTTCCTAAGTGTGTTCTTCAGTCCTCCAAGAGTTTAGTGTTAGTTACAGTAGGAATTGTGATGGCCAGTGCTATGTTCTTTGTGCTCAGGGCACAAAATGGACTGTCTCCTTGAGCCATTGGCAAGCTTGTGTGATGCTTGTAGCACCAATAAATGTGACTCAAGGACTATGTGATGTGGATGGGCCCTTCTTCAGATCCTGCTGGGAGAGTACAGTTGGTGCTGGGGTTTATAACGCCAACAGCCCTAGTCCTAGGACTGGGGGGTGTGAACTGAACTCTGCTCTGTTCCTATCAGGTGACTACAAAGTATACAGTAGATTTTTACACTTTTAGATATGGATCCAGAGAGTTGGAATGCAGACAGGTTTTTTCCTAGGTTGTCCTGGGTAGACTCCAGTGGGTTGGAGGAAATCAGTACTGTTTGCTACAGTCCTGGCATTGCAGGGACAGTGAGATCATTGCCCAGGTCGCCCAGGGTCGGAGCCAGGTGTTGGGGATAGTGGTGGTCACTTGTCTGAAGTAGAGCCAGTGCAGATAGAGCACTCCTGATACTGTGGATGAGTGTGAATTACTCCAGAGATTGTAATACAAATATCAATGGCCCTAGTTCTGCAAGACAAAAGAAATTGCCCCCAGTTTTCATAAGGCATGCTGTGATTTGTGCCTGGTGATCTCAGCACTGTGAGCTAAGAGATATGAAGGAGTTTCTTTAGGTTGAGTCCAGATTTTTTTATGGACTGCTGCTGGGGATAGCTCTAAGAAGCTGAAGGGAACTCCTCTGGATAATGTAAAGTGAATGAGCACGGCTCTGGAGCTTATCCCCCAACTCATACAGTTGCAGGATGCAAGGGCTCTGTAGTTATTACGCTGACTCTGAGTCTACTCACTTCTTGTATTAGAACAGAGATCAGCTGCACAGTTCTACACAACCATCTGAGTCGGTGCTCTGTGAGGGTCAGAAAGGAAAGAAAGCAAGGTGACTTCTGTTTCCTGAGCCAAATAGTTGCTCAGTCCCCAGTCTGCTCTCCAGGGTAGAATTAAAGCCAGTGAGAGGTAGGACATGGAGTTCTTCCTCAGTTACAGCTGCTAATAGTGAAGTATGTGGCAACTTCTCCCTGTCTTGACTTGGGAAGATGGTGACTCCCAACCATAGCAGCATCTGTCCCCTTTTATCACCATCCCACAGGTCTCTGTTCTGTCGTTTCTACACTGAAGACTTCTGTCCCCCAATCTCTTGGAAACATGGTCCTTCCTTTGTTTTGTAGGTATTTTCTGCTCTGAGGTCTGTGCAGCTGCTCATTATTCAACCATGTTGGATCCCTTCATTGCACTTAATTCTATTTACCTTTTCCCTTTGCAGATTTTGCTTTCTGTCTTTTCACTTTAATAAATCTTACTGTAGCTATACAATTCTAAATCCTTTGAATCCTTTAAGCTATCACCAAATCTGAGACCCTGAACGCAACTACCCATTGACATTTTTTCCACACTTGAAAAGAGAAAGACAAATGAAATGGAACTCAGATGTGAAAAATTTGATGTTTGGGGCTTTTATAAACCTTTTGATAATGTATAGGAAGGGACTGTTGGTTAAAAGGAGATTTCTATGTTTTTTGATGTTTTTCCCCATCTTATCAGTGCTGAGAAATATAATGGACTTAATTGATAGGAATTTTGACCATCCTACTTTTTAGCAGCTGAGATAATTTTACATAATCTAAATGTAAAGTATTCTTGAAGGTACATGATACCTCCAGAAATGTATGACAGTAATAAGAGAACTGAAAAACATTATAATGGAATACATAAGGAAAATGATTTTTTAATTTAGCATTTCTTATATAGTACATAAGGAAGGTACTATTTACTATTTGTTCCTTAATATTTACTGTAAATACCCTGAAGGCATTTATCCATGGATAAGTGGTGATTGTACACGTGCATATTCTGTTTATATATGTGTGTGTATGTACACCTGTGTGTGTGTATAGCTCATTATTATGAAGGTTCAGCATTATAATCCTTTGATGGGAAAGAAATGTTTATTATAGTTGGATGTTTTTGATTAGTTATTTGAGGAAGATGGATTAAAGGATGTGACAAAACAATGGTTGGATAAGATCCATAGCAGAAGAATATAGGAAGGAAGTCTTGACAGATTTCACCTGAGGCAAAATACAGTCTGGATAGTAGCAAAATAATGGCTACCTGCATTTTCCATTCTTAGAGCAATTAGAGACAGTGTTCATCCAGTTCAAATTCAAACCTGCTTTTCCATCAGTAGTGAAACCACAGTTATTTCCAATAAGATCCACACCCTTGTCTGTTGATTTATACTCACATACCTAATTAATGACATGATGTGTTCAAATATTATTTTAAGAAATTTATTGTGTGTTGCATGTTATTGTGAAAGTCTGCAGTTTTTAAATGTGGAAACAAAAGAGTATACATGCTTTAGTTTTGGGCTTGTGTATATTAATCCTTTGCTAATTTTTCTGTAATTTCTGAAGGATAATTAATGCTGAACTTGTTTTGCTTCTGAGTTCAAAGCAGTTGTTAGGGAGATCTAAATAGTTTTATACATTCTTGGGTCCATGATAAATTTGAAATTATCTAACTTGAACCTTATATCTGTTGATCATCTTTAAAAAAATCCACCTTGTCTTCACATTTGCTCCTTCCCTTCAGTAATAATTTTAGACCTTCTCACTATGTAAATACATAATTCTCTCTCTCACTTCTGTCTTCCTTCATTAGAGACTTTACTGACATTTTAGTAGCACCATCTTTTAGTTAGGAGTTGAGCATCTGTTAGTTCAATTTTTTTTTGATATGTGATATTATGATGCCTATGGGATATTTAAGTGTACAAAGTCATTATGTAATTTGACATTCAAAACTCTGTTAGCAATTCAGTTCTTAATTAGGAGTCACTTACATCTCTGTCTGCTTACCCACTTTGTTACCTACCTACCAAGGATATTATGTAGATGGGGTAATATGTAATACTAGAACTTTTTAGAGTTTAATATATTTAAAGATTAAATAAGATAAGAGGCCCAGGAAAGGATATTATCAAAGAACAGGAAGTATCATGGAGAACAAGTGAAAAGTAGTGTTATGAAAGTCAAGAGAGAAGAGAGGCTGGCGCCATGGCTCACTTGGCTAATCCTCCACCTGTGGTGCCAGCACCCCGGGTTCTAATCCCGGTTGTGGTGCCGGGTACTAGTCCTGGTTGCTCCTATTCCAGTCCAGCTCTCTGCTGTGGCCCAGGAGGGCAGTGGAGGATGACCCAAGTGCTTGGGTCCCTGCACCTGCATGGGAGACCAGGAGGAAGCACCTGCCTCCTGGCTTCGGATCGGGGCAGCACCTGCCGTAGCGGCCATTAGGGGAGTGAACCAGTAGAAGGAAGACCTATTTTATGTCTCTCTCACTGTCTATAACTCTACCTGTCAAATAAAAATTAAAAAAAAATTGCTTAAAAAAAAGAAAGACAAGAGAGAAGAGATGTAAGAATTAACAAGAAAGAATAAAATTTTTTACATTTTACATGAAACTAGGTGAAGAAAAATTTTTGAAATGTCTATTTTATTTAGATATAGATTGGGTATCTTGGTGAGAACTATTTAATATAATAGGAATAGCGACCAGTTACAGTAAACAGTGGATTAGAAGTAAGGCTATAGGACATGAAGTATAGACTGCTCTTTATAGGAGTTGTGGTTAAAAGAAGAAAGAGTACAGGGTATTGCTTAGAAGATAATGTAGGACTGAGTTAAGTTTTGTTTTGATACAGTTTTGTTTTCTATTCATTACTGTTATTTTTTTTTTTAAGTTGGGAAAGTAGAGCAGAATGATCCAGTTGGGAAAGAGAGGTTCAAGACATGGAAGAGAGAGTTTTATTGATTTAGGTAGTAAGCTCTTGGTGGATGTAGAATGAAATAATAAAGTTAGGCTAATTTGTCAAAGGAGGAAGGATCCCTTTTTCTCAGAGGGTCAATAAAAGGAGAGAGTCATCACTGGTAAATTTCAGGTTGGGACAAGTAGGACATTTTGGGGAGTCCAGCACTGTTTCCATTTTGCTTCTGCAGGAAGATCTATGTTAAAAGTGAGAGACAACAGAGACAATACATTTTGTAATTAATGACTATTGTATGAGTTGCACAAAGGCATATAGAAGAACCTCTGAGATGCCTGTCAATGTGAAGTCATCAGCTGTTACTCCTGTGTGACTTTCTCTGGAAGAAATCCAAGGATAATATGATGTAGGAATTAGGAATTCCTTAGTTTAACCAGAGTTTGTGGTTTTACTTTTTAATGGATGGAATGAAAGAGAGAAAGAGAAAGTGAGAGAGAGGTGGAGGTGGAGGAAGATGAGGTAGAAGTAGAAATAGTGGTGGAGATTTTGATTTGCTATATAAACACAAGTGACTAACGCGAAAGAACATGGAGTTTAGGTTAGAGAGCCAAAATGTTAAAGCCAGCAGAAAGGAATGTTGAGGAAGCAAGTTTTTGTGTTGGCAGTGAGGGATAAGTGTAGCAGAAGGAAGGAAGTATAAAAACTGGTTAGATGGATGGTTAAAGCTGGAAGTGGGGGAACAAAGGAGAGGAACTTCTTGCTTCAAACGTTGCAGTATGATAAAAATTACCAAGATGGGATCATGGAAGTTGGTGACTGAAGAGACATGGAATCAGGGTCTTCTGAGAATCTGGAAACTTAGCAAAGGATTGAAAACATTAACTCTGGGTCCAAATCCCCATACCTTCATTTATTATCTGTGTGATTATTTAACTGCACCAGTGTTGATTACTTATCACTTAAGTGAGGAAGAGTAATACTAGTAATAGTCTTAATACTTTATTTCTGTGGTGGGATTGAATGAATGCTTAATTTTTATTAAGCATTTGTTCAGTCTCTGGCACAATCCAGGTGTTCCATAAATTTCCATAATAGTCATGGGTATTTTATTATTATTGCTAGCTTATTTTCGTTTAGATCTTAGCTCATACATTACCTCTCTAAGAGACTCATTCTAAGCACAGTGTGCAGTCCAAGCATCTTTGAGGTACCTCTGTATTGTACTACCACTTGGTCCTATCCACCATTGAAATCTGGCTGCTGGTATGACTACTTGACACCCTTATTTCAATTAGATTGTTACTGTCTTTGTTATTGAAACCATCCCATTGATCTTTGTATAAACCATGTACCAACACAAAGAAGGTATAACCATTCTTCCTCAAGGTATTTATTGTAAAAACAAAATGTTGATTTCTGGTTCTCTTACTCTTTTGATACAAAATCACTTGATTAGTGCTCGTTGATACAGTTGATTTCAAGCATATTGGTAAAACTTTCAGAATAAAGGCAAAAAACCACAATCACTAGGGTTTTCTGATCTTGCTTCAGAATTTTCCACACAAACAAGTGCATAGTTCTCAACTTACTGTTTTGTTTGGGTGATTGAGGGAGTGACTAATCTCTTCCAGGCTGTGTTGATTTTAGCAAATTGAGCAAATGCAAACCTACTACTTAGAAAACAAACTTGTTTTTTGAGCATCATTTTATTTTTTTACATTTGCCTTAATGTCAAACAAGACTTTACTCATGGGGGACATTATATTTATCTTTATTTGAGCCATAGATAATGGCTTTTGGAATCTAGACCTGAGAATTTTGTTGTTAGGGCCAGGGAACTTGGTAAATGTTTTTAAAGATTTATTTATTTAGAAAGTCAGAGTTACACTGAGAGAGGAGAGGCAGAGAGAGAGAGAGAGAGGTCTTCTGTCCCATGGGTCACTCCCCAATAGGCCGCAACGCCTGGAACTGCACCGATCCGAAGCCAGGAGCCAGGAGCTTCTTCCAGGTCTCCCACATAGGTGCAGGGGCCCAAGGACTTGGGCCATCTTCTGCTGCTTTCCGAGGCCACAGCAGAGAGCTAGATCGGAAGTGGAGCATCCATATCTCAAACTGGTGCCTGTATGGGATGCCAGCACTTCAGGCCAGGGCGTTAACCCACTGCGCCATAGCACCGGCCCCTTGGTAAATGTTTTTAGCCTTCATATGTCAGTGGCTTAGTACAAAGTAGGTGATACGTATTATTTATCTAACTCACAGAGTGATCTAAGCTTCTTTTTTTATTTGAAAGGCACAGAGACAGAAAGGCAGAGTAACAGAGATCTTCCATCTGCTGCTACCCAAATGCCTGCAACAGCTAGAGCTGGGGCCAAGTAGAATCAGGAGCCCAGAGCCCAGTCTGGGTTCCCCATGTGGAAGACAGGGACTCTCAAGTACTTGGGTCATCACCTGCTGCCTCCCAGGATAAACATTAGTAGGAACCTGGAATCTGGAGGAGAATTGGAATTCAAACTCAGGCACTTTGATATAGGATATGAACATCCCAACTAGTGTCTTAACTGCTGTGCCAAATGCCTGGCCCCACCTTAGTGTCTTGGGCTCTTCTCATTTGGAACATAACCTTCTAAATATCTTTAAAAATGTATTTTAATTTATTTGAAAGGCAAAGCAAGGGGTGTTGGGGAGAGAGAGAGAGAGATTGCCTGTCTGCTGATTTAGTTCCCAAGTGCCTACAGCAGTGTGGCTGGGACACGTGGAAGCCAGGAACTGTCATATGGGTGCCAGAGACCCAAGAACTCAGGCCATCTTCTGCGGTTAGGGTACTCATCAGTGGAAAGTTAGAATGAGGAGCATAGAAGGGATTCAAACCCAGGCACTCTGATACAGGATGTGGCTATCCCAGGAGGTATCATCAAACTATGCCAAACACTTAGCCCTGATGCATGGAGTTGTAAGGTCACTTTTTTTTTTTTTTTTTGACAGGCAGAGTGGACAGTGAGAGAGAGAGACAGAGAGAAAGGTCTTCCTTTTTCCGTTGGATCACCCCCCCAATGGCGTGCTGTGGCCGGTGCACCGCACTGATCAGAAGCCAGGAGCCAGGTGCTTCTCCTGGTCTCCCATGCCAGTGCAGGGCCCAAGCACTTGGGCCATCCTCCACTGCACTCCCGGGCCACAGCAGAGAGCTGGCCTGGAAGAGGGGCAACCGGGACAGAATCTGGCGCCCCGACCGGGACTAGAACCCGGTGTGCCAGCGCCGCAAGGTGGAGGATTAGCCTATTGAGCTGCAGTGCTGGCCAAGGTCACTTTTATTATACCTGTTTGGAAACTAAGACTCAGGAGGGATAGCTCATGTGACACATTGTAAACATAATTTCTGAATTTGTCACTTCCGTACAGAGCTTTGTGAGTGTGGCTCAGTGTTGATGATAATATTCACTCATATTTGCACTTAAATAGATATCTACTTATTCTCAATTAAAATATGTATTAATCATGATGATTCTGTATAATTTCCAAATATATTAGTGACCCCATCCTTTATTTAGAGGAGCTAGACTTCAAGACTGTTTTCTGGATTAGAGAGATATTCCAAATAAATTTTAAGTCTTTTTCCAAAAAACTGTACTATACTGATTCATGTCAGCTTGAGAAAAGTGCTTCATCTTAAAACATTTGTTGGTTTAGCTGGAAAAAACCTATCTACAAACACTTTACTAGGGCCTTTTAAATAAACTTTCAAATAGAATGTTATCTGTACTGATGTTTTGGTTTTTGATGCTCATTCTATTGTTACTGATTTTCTCTTTATTGTGATAAAATATTATCTGCTGCCAGAAGGTAGGATGTTACATATTATTGCTGCTAATGTTTATCTGGTGATACAACAAATTTTAGAGCACTGACATTTCTTCAGTTGGACAAAACACTCTGTTCTTACTAAAATAATGTACTTTGTTTTTCTCAACATTACCTTCCATTTTAGTGACAGCCAATTTAAAATACATATGCTTTCCCTTTTTGTATAATAAAGTAGTCTAAAAAGAGGTAATACATCTGTAAAAAATTATTCCCAACTAATGTGATTATAAAATACACAGAAAAGGATTCATGTTTTCTAAATTGATTGCTAATGAAATTTGGTACGGTTGATTTCCATTTCTGTGACATTTGAGATTGTTGTTTGATGAAATGTTACACATTTAGTTTTGACGAGAAATTTTTTCCTAATGTTTCATATGCTTTATTCCTAGAATTTAACACATGAATTGGAGAGCAGAGAAAAACAACAGCTGCACATGTTGGATCAACTAAAGGAGATCCAGAATCACTTTGAGACGTGTGAGGCCGAACGCAAGCGCGCTGACCTCCAGATCTCAGAACTGACGCACCACGCAGAGGATGCCACCAAGCAGGCCGAGCGGTACCTCAGTGAGTTGCAACGGTCGGAGGCCCTGAGAGAGGAGGCGGAGAAGAGGCGAGAAGACCTGAAACTGAAAGCTCAAGAATCCATTAGGCAGTGGAAGCTTAAGCATAAGAAATTAGAGCGAGCATTGGAGAAACAGTCTGAAACTCTTGATGAACTGACAGAAAAGAACAATCAGGTATAGATGCCACATTCCTGAGGAGCAGCTTTTGCTCCAGTCTTTCAACAACCAGTTGAACACTAGGCTGTGCATACAGTCTATCAATATGTCTTTGATAGAAGTGTCTTTATGTCTTGACTATTTCAAGGTAAAAAGCGATTTATTTTTTAAAAGCCTTTTTAATGTTTTGTTATTCTATGGCTTTTCTGTTGTCCCTTTAAATGACTCACACCTTCCCCCTCTTCAACTTTAAGTCTCTTTAAATTGAATTATTCATTAGTATCCTAATATTAAATAGAAAAAAATCACTGTCTCTGTTAATATCACATGAATTTTCCCCAGTACATCTTACTTGCTTTTTAAAATCTTATTTAAAAAAATTTTTTTTTGTTTATAAATTTCAGAGTAGTTATTAGTTAGAAAGAAGCACTTAAAAAATACAATAGTTACTACTGGTTTATTTTCCAGCCACAAATGTAATAGGCTTAGTTAAATGAGTGACATGAATTATCTAACTCAGCAGTGTTACCAGATCATAAGCCTCTTTGAGACTCTGCTTTTATGCCCTTTTGATAGCAACAGAAAGCACTTTACCGGTCTGTGTATGCTTGTCACATTATCTTTTCTCTTGTATAATCAGTTACTTCAGATAGATTTTATGCTCCTGTGTTGGTTGAGCTATATCTTTGGGTTGAATTAAACCCAGATGTTTTACAAGATAATATGCAGGAAAGTCATGATTGATTTTCATCCATGTTTCATCTTGGTTTATCATTTGAGCCTTTGTCATTTGTCACTTTTGAAGAACTCTGAACATTCTAGAAGAATAATCATTTTGATAAGTTGATTTTCTTTCAGAAGAAAACAAAATGTAGTGCAATTACATTTTTTAAATCAAGTGTCAGCACTTAGGAGTGACAGATACTTATTTGCGATGAGCTGTCATAGAAAGGATGCTTTACCTTTTGCATGGGAATTTCTCAGACATACAGAAAATGAAGGAAGGACTGCACTCACTGTGGAGTACTTTTGTCTTTAAAATATTTATTCTTTTTTTTTTTTTTTTAATTTTTGACAGGCAGAGTGGACAGTGAGAGAGAGACAGAGAGAAAGGTCTTCCTTTTGCCGTTGGTTCACCCTCCAATGGCCGCCGCGGTAGCGCGCTGCGGCCGGCGCATCGCACTGATCCGATGGCAGGAGCCAGGTGCTTCTCCTGGTCTCCCATGCCAGTGCAGGGCCCAAGCACTTGGGCCATCCTCCACTGCACTCCCTGGCCACAGCAGAGAGCTGGCCTGGAAGAGGGGCAACCGGGACAGGATCGGTGCCCCGACCAGGACTAGAACCCGGTGTGCCGGCGCCGCTAGGCGGAGGATTAGCCTAGTGAGCCGCGGCACCAGCTATAATATTTATTCACTTTTTATAAAAGAAAAAAGACCTTGGTTTAGCAGGAATATAGTTAAGGAATATAAACAATAGTCAATTGGAAAGGTGACCACCCATATACCGTAAATTTTAAAGAATCAAAGGTCTTTTGAATTGTAGTAATATAACATTCTTCTTCTACTTTTTAAAGACTTATTTGTTGATTTGAAAGTTAGAGTTACAGAGAGAGGGAGAGACAGAAAGAGATCTTCCAGCTGCTGGTTCACTCCCCAAATGGCAGCAATGGCCAGTTCTGGGCTGGGATGAAGCCAGGAGTTTCTTCCATGGCTGTCACATGGATATTGGTTTGACAGAGGCATAAAACAGACTTTGACAAATCTATTTGCAGCAATACTGCTACATACAAGCATTTCTCTTATTGTTTTTTTAAAAATTTTTAATGCTTTTCTTTTTTAAATTGAAAGAGTTTTTTACTTGAAAGAGTTACACAGAGAGAGAAGGAGAGGCAGAGAGAGAGAGAGGTCTTCCATCTGATGATTCACTCCCTAGTTGGCTGCAATGGTTGGAGCTGTGCTGTTCTGTAGCCAGGAGCAAGGACTTCTTCTGGGTCTCCCATGCGGATGCGTATTTGTTGGCCAGGTGGCATGCTTTTCATTGTAACCAACTTGACACATACTGGATGGCTTGTTGCCTTGAGTAAAAACTTAAGTCTAACTTGACTGTGTACTAATTTGAGCCCTGCAAATTGCTTTACCTTTAATTTTCTCTTGTCAGCCTGGTCTGGCAGCTGGTTCCGTGAGTCTGGCTTTAAGGGAATTAGCTGCAGAGACGAGTAGTTGAGGACATTGATTGATTGAGAATGGTGTTGGAATTTTTCTTAATTAGAGGAAATTTAGAAAAATCTGTATCATCAGACAGTATCCCAACCTATAGTGCTGAGAGTTTTCTAGATTGAATTTTCAGAATATTAAAAATTGTTAAACAATCATTTCTCAGAATGCTTCTAATATAATTACTTTTATCACTTACCATTGCTAATGATAAGCAAAGAAGTAGTTTTAAGTGATTGCTACAGTTAAGATAGTATCACATTATCACAGCAGGCATTGTAATTTCTCTTTTAAAAGCCTTAAAAATTAATGCAGCATGTCACAGTTAGAGCAGTGGTTAATCAAGGAGGAAGGGATAAGAAGTGTTTCGCAGCAAATTCAAGTGTCCAGTAAATCTGTTGAGAAAAGAGTATTTAAAAAAAAAAAATCTTAGTATTACAGGTAAGGAATATTTAATTCTTAGTAAAATACAAGTCCTCCTTAAGCTAATAGTAATATTGTATACTTGCTTTTTTTTAATTACTTATTTATTTACAAGGCAGAATTACAGAGAGGCAGAGACAGAGAGAGGGAAATGTCTTCCATATGCTGGTTTACTTCCCAAATGGCCGCAACTGGGCTGATCTGAAGCCAGGTGCCTGGAGCTTCTTCCAGGCCTCCCATGTGGGTGTAGGGGCCCAAGCACTTGGGCCATCTTCTACTGCTTTCCCAGGCCATAGCAGAGAGCTGGATCGGAAGTGGAGCAGCCGAGTCTCAAACTGGTGCCCACATGGGATGCTGGCATTGCAGAAGGTGGCTTTACCCACTACACCACAGTGCTGGCCCCTATACTTGCTTTTTTGTTTGTTTTTTTAGGACTAATTACTTGCAAAAAGTGACTTGGGGGTATATTTGAAAGTTTATTAAAATAAAAATTGGTTTGGTTAGGACGCCTGCTTCTTATATTGGAGTATTTGAGTTTGATACATGGCTCCGTTCCTTACTCCAGCTTCCTCTTAATGCAGTAATTGAGTTCTTGTCATCCACATGTGATACTTAGATTGAATTCCTGGCTCTTGGCTTTGGGCCATGTTGGGACTGTTGTGGGGATTTGTGGAGTGAACCAGCAGATGGAAGTGCTCTCTCTTTCTCTGTGTTTCAATCACTTTGAAATAAACAATAAATAAAATAAAATAATTTTTAAAAAGTAAAAATAATACATTCATATTGTGACTTAAGAAACAATATTAAATAAATAGCCTTCTTGAACAATCCTGAATGCTCAACTGATACCTTTGTATTTGCAAAGTGATTCTGTGCATACTTCCACTTTGCTTTTCTTAGTATAATTTATTTTTATATTAAATATTATATATTTATATATATTCTCAAAGATATTTTAAAAGGCCAAGACTTTATCTTGTTCTAATTTATTCCTTTTCTTCTTACTGTATACATTTCTGACATCTTGGTAAGATTATCATATATATATATATTTATCTATATATATAGATAAAATATTACAGAATTAATTACTGAAGGATATATAATAATACACAATTATCATATTATTGCAGAAAATACTCCAGAAGTATCACATTCTGTACTTTCCTTAAAAGACAATGACATGGATATTTACATAGGAAATCATGATGTGCTTTAGCAATATTGTAGAACATATATTGGGAGAACTAAAACTCTGTCAGTAAAAGTAATCTCGTCATATATTGTAATATTTTTGTCTTTTTTTTTTTTTTTTGACAGGCAGAGTGGACAGTGAGAGAGAGACAGAGAGAAAGGTCTTCCTTTTGCCATTGGTTCACCCTCCAATGGCCGCCGCGGTAGCGCGCTGCGGCCGGCGCACCGCACTGTTCCGATGGCAGGAGCCAGGTGCTTTTCCTGGTCTCCCATGGGGTGCAGGGCCCAAGCACTTGGGCCATCCTCCACTGCACTCCCTGGCCACAGCAGAGAGCTGGCCTGGAAGCAGGGCAACCGGGACAGGATCGGTGCCCCAACCGGGACTAGAACCCGGTGTGCCGGCGCCGCAAGGCGGAGGATTAGCCTGTTGAGCTACGGCGCCGGCCTATTTTTGTCTTTCTTTTAAATGACTGAGATCATTATTTTTATATGTGCTCTGGAAATGATAAAGGAAAAATTTTAAAATTGTATTCTGACAATAGTGTATGATTTTTTGATTGTTTCCAAACTTTCATATTATTTTCTGGTATGGATAATGGGAGTGTTTCCTAGGTTTTCTTTTTTTTTTGTTTCTCTTG
The DNA here is from genome assembly GCF_033115175.1 of Lepus europaeus. Lineage (NCBI taxonomy): Eukaryota > Metazoa > Chordata > Mammalia > Lagomorpha > Leporidae > Lepus > Lepus europaeus. The sequence goes on from NC_084848.1 coordinate 20,807,635, forward strand.
CTGAATGAGCAGAATAATTGCCTTGCCTATATATTGGACTTTTTGCTTGATAGTATTTGACTTCAAGAATCTTAAATTGCCTTCTTTTCCTTCGGTGTATTTCCCTCCTGCTGGGAAAACAGTTCCATGTAATATTTGCTGTCTTGTAAAATCTGATTTTTTAAAATGGTTTCAAGTAAGAAGGATCAGTGCTGAAGTGCACCACCTGTGAACTGTGTATGTATTCTTACCAGGTACAATTTAGGAAAGCTATAGAACTGACCTGTTAGTATAATTCAGCAATATGCTTGCATTTTCTTCACATGCAAAAAATAAAAGTTTTAGAAAAAAAATTCCCAAAAATTCCCCCATCTATCTTTTAGTTAGATTAAAAAATACTTTATATACTCTGGGTCAGGCCATTTAGGAATTGGCTAATATTCCCATAAACATCATAGTTTAAAGCAGTATCATCCTTTTGATTTCATATAGCTTTTTTCAAGACTTTTTTTCTGTTATCTTGCCTTTTGTCCCTTCTTTGGAAGCTGAGTTTGCTAGTTAAGAACACTGTTTTTCCAGTCTTCCTCATGACTGGCAGTTATTCATCCATTACCCCTCCGCAATTCTCAAGGATTTTGGCACCTGGCTTTCATTACTTGTAATTCTTGCCCTCATCCTTAGTGACTACAGAGTTCAAGTCAGCAACCCATTGAATTTTGTGTCCTTATAGTTTACTAATTTCCTATTTATAATGACTTTGAAATCAATCGGCTTCAACTAATTTCTGTGGTTGAAGTTTGTCGCCACGTGTTATACTATGTTCAAGCTGTCAGTTCCAAAATCTGTCTCTGATCCGTCACAGTTGTTTTATCCCTTTTTCTTTTTTAACCATTAACAATCGATTTTGATCTTTCCACATTCTTTGGTTGACCAGCCATTTCTTGGGTTCAGTTTTTTCTATCAGAATGAACTTTTTTAAAAGCTACTTTGATAACATACTCACCAACCTCTTCAATTTCTTCTTCAACTCACAGATTCTACTGATCGCTATGCTAGAATCAACCCTACTGTCTACTTTTTCCCATTAATTCTCTTGAGTAGTATCAGAAAACTCAGTATAGAGATATCATTCGTTTTGGTATTGGTCATGATTATTTCCTCCTCCTCCATCTATTCCAGTCAGTAATTAATGTTAGTCCTTAGGCATACTACTGACCTGATCAATGAGGTATGAAGTATGAAGTTTGCTAGTTAACTTCTGGCACATATTTACTCATTTTAAAGATGGTATACAGGAAGAGAGATTTTTCTCCTTCCACTGTATATTGCTATTTCTGGGTAGTTTGACTGGAATGGCTGAAGCTATCTTATTACTGTCCTGAGAATAAGGCTAAGAGGTACATATTGCTTGGAGAATTGTAGAAGTGTGGCTAGTTCTTGGATATACTGCCTTGGTCAGTTCTGCCTGAAATGGTAAGGCGTTTCCTTGTGGTTTAAGCCAGTTTGGAGTTTTCTCTTCCTGTCATTTGAAGAAATTCAGGTTGTTATTAAGTTAGATTCTGTGAGGGCCAGTGTTTTTTAGCAGGTAAAGCCAGCGCCTGCAATGCCAGTATCCCATTTGGGTACCAGCTAATGACCTAGGAAAAGCAATGGAAGATGGCCCAAGTGTTTGGACCTTTGCACCCATGTGGAAGACCTGGATGAAACTCCTGACTCCTGGCTTTGGCCAGATTTAGCGCTGTCTTTTGTGGCCATCTGCGGAGTGAACCAGTTCTTGGAACATGTCTCTTCATGTCTCTCCCTCTCTCTCTGTAGTTCTGACTTTCAAATAAATAAATAAGTAAATCTTAAAAAAATTGAAGTCTTGGAGTTAGAAGCTGTAAATAAAAGAAACTAAATTGTATGATAGTAGTGAGGAAGGGGGATCCTCGAGGGGCAAGATCATGCTATTCTAAAGGGAAATTTGAGGAACTTTGCTATACAGTTGGAAGTGGTTGGTTATAACATGTATTAGTTATCTTTTTGTTACTACAACAGCATACCTAAGAGTAGCTAACTTATAACAGAAAAGTTTTATTTAGCTCATAGTTTTAGGTTTCAAAGTCTAAGATCAGGTAGTACCTATTGGCTTAGCATCTGGAGATGGTGTTCTTGCTGAGAGAGTCCCCAGATGGCACACAGCATCACTTGGCATGAGAGAGCATGTGTATCTGTGTCTCTCTCTGTAAAGCTACCATGATTCAGGGACAGGTGCTCTGCACTGATAAGTCCGTCCCATCCAGTTACTTCTAAAAGACCACACCTCTATAGACTGTAATTGGATTTTCTTCTCTCTTGAGTACCGTTAAAGTTAGGTTTTGAACATCAAGCCTGTTAGCACATATGTCTTTAGAAAACACTAAAACTAATATTCAACCATAACACATAGAACTTTGGGGCATTGATGCTGAGAATCAAGAGTACTGGTATGACCAGTATGAAATCTATAGGTTGTTGTAATATGTTGTGTTGTGTACCTATTTCAGCCTTCTGATTTATCTAAAATATATAGAGAGAGGGTTTTGTTTTTTGGGCAAGGAACCCGAAGGCTGCAATCTTGAATCTCACTGTCCGATCTGAGTCTGATAATTTAGAGCCTTTTAGTGTTGGAACAAGCTTTTACTCAGGGCTTTCTCAAGCTTTCCTGACCAGACAAAAGGGATCCAAGTCCATTATTTTGAATTGTCTCAAGACAAGGGCTGTTCAGCTGAGAGCCCCTGGGACTGTCTAGAATATTGAGATTTTAACATTTTCAAACCCAAAGACAATGTCTAGATAAAACTTTGGCTTCTGGTGCCTAGCCATACAATACAGTACCAAATAATGGAGTTTATGATCTGTATTGCCAAACAGATTTCAAACTTGGCTAACATATTCTATGTCTGCCTTAAGACGATCATTTTTGTGAAAAATTGATGTGATGGTTGGAACACTGGGAATGATAGAGTAGCAGAGCCTGAGCTTTGAAGGACTCTGCTTGAACTACCCTAGTCTAGGTTTCTTATTATGTGAGAAAAGTAAATATCCTTGCTGTTAAAACTGATTTTAGGAAGATGTAATATTTTGTAATCACATTCTAGAGCTTCATCATGAAAATATGATTTTAATCTTTAGATCTGTCTGGGAATGCCCTAGTTCATGGCCAAGGAGTTATATTATCTGTTCCAAATGTTAATTACTGTGTTTAAGCCACCTCCCTTCACTCTTATTCTGACCCCTCCCATGTTATTCTTGCAGCTACACTTGGGTCTATCAATTTGTGTCTTTTCTAATGTGTTGAGTAGAATTCTTGGAATCTGTAACAATAACTTCCATGATTATGTTGACACAATTAACTTTTAGGAGTTTATCTGTATGGACTTAAGTTTTTTTTTGGCTGTTGAATGTAGGGGGAGTCAGACTGAAGCAGGATAGTTCATTGTATCGTTGCTGAAGGTGGGACAGTGCATGAACCAAGGAATATGAGGTGACTTCTAGAGGATCAGCATAACCCCTGGCCAAAAGATAGCAAGGAAATAGGGACCCAAGTCCTAACAACTCTGTGAACTATATTTTGCCAGCACTTCAATGAACTTGAAAATGGATTCTCCTCCAAAGCCTCCAGATAAGATTCCAGGCCATCTGATATCCTGATTTTAGCCTTTGTGAACCCTTTCAGAATACTTGCCTGCCCTTTTGACCTTCCTAAAACAGAGGAATAATAAATAAATATTGTTTTAAGTCACCAAGTTTGTTGGAAATTGTTATATGGTTGTAACAAAATTATATATCTGCCCTTAGGCTCACCTGTATTCTTCACCATTTTTCCTGTGTTGCATTCATTGAAAAATGAACTCTTTGATCTGTGTTCTATAGTACCTCTGCTTCAGGGCTGATGCTCTGTCAGTTATCCCCTCTTTACATCGTTTTTAGATATACCCCTGAGACCTTTCTTCGTTGCTCTTAAATCTCACCCCATGTTTTGTTTCTCCTTCCACATTAATCTTTGTCATTATCTCTGGGATGATAAAGCATTTCTTTAACATCATATAACTATTCATGGCTGGTCTGAGAATCAAATTCAGTTCTCTTTGGTCTAAACTTAATAGTTTAATGAACTCTTTTTAATACTTCTCAGTTTACTTTGTCCGTTGTGTTAAACTAAGAGGGATTTGAGGAAACTTTGTGTGGAGGGAGTGACTCATAACATTGTATCATAAATTGTTTCACACTGAAGTGTAAGTGTAGAAGTGCCTCAGAAATATTTTGCATTTTAACTCATTATTTCTAATTCTGAAATGGATGTTATTTTTTTTCCTGGTTGAAGACATGGTGGCATCCGTAAACAGGCAGAGACATTATACTTGGTACCAGTGTTGTAGAGAAGAAATTCATGGCTCCCTTGGCTATCTACATTTCCGTTTGCAGTGATTGAATGAGAGAGAATGAAAGGCTATGAAGATTAATGATTGACTTCTATCCTTCAGTGTAATCTGGTAGCCATGTGGTCCCTTGACTTGTCTCCTCAGTGCCTTCCCAACCTCTCCTCATCTTAAATGAATTGTATTTGTACCTTCAACTATCTCATTTGCATATTGCTATGTTTCTTGTAATTACTGATGATATTTTATTAATATTGTGTTATTTTACTATAATCTTTACTGGTATTTGCGTACTGCCCAATATTGTTTTCCATCTATTTTGAGTTTCTTCTTTTAAAGTGTTTCATTAGAATGAACATCGTTGTTACTTTATGTAAAATATTATTTCAACTTCAGTAAACTATCTTTAACAATAGAAATCTTTTTATTTCCTCTATTTCTTTGAATAATTTTATCTTACATTTAATTATTTAAAATCATGGATTGACAAGGTTTTGGTGATAAAAATCAGAAATACATTTCAATGTGGTACTGATTTATTCATTTTAATATACAAAATATTGTTCATTAGAAAATGGAAAAATATAAAGCATTATTTAATGATTTTTTTTCACTTTGTGGATTCAATTATATTTTGTTACCTGGCAGTCCATGTTGAATAACTTGTTGGTAACTTTTTTTGTATTATGTTTTTAACTTGATAGATTCTGAAAGAAAAGGATGAATTGAAAAACCAGCTTTATGCAGCATTACAACAAATAGAGAGTCTTAGAAAGGAGTTGAATGACGTCTTAACCAAGCGTGCCCTTCAAGAGGAGGAGCTTCACTCTAAGGAAAAGAAACTGAGTGATGTTAAGTCTCATCAAACTGAACTTGAGCTAGAAGTCAAGAATTCCCTGGATAACATCCATAGACTGGAAAGTGAATTGAAAAAGCATAGTAAGATTCAAAGCCAGATGAAAGTTGAGAAAGCTCACCTGGAGGAAGAAATCACAGAGCTAAGAAAGAGCCAGGCTCAGGACAAAGCTAAGCTTCTTGAGATGCAAGAGTCCATTAAGGACTTGAGTGCAATTCGAGCAGATCTTGCTAATAGATTGGCTGAGGAAGAGCGAGCCAAGAAAGCGGTCCTCAAGGACCTTGCTGACCTCACAACACAGGCAAAGTCCAAGGATGAAGAGACAGCGACAGTCATCACACAATTAAAGCTGGAGCGAGATGTTCACCAGAGGGAGCTGGAAGATCTCACATCCTCATTGCAGAGTGTGAAAACGAAGCATGAACAGAATATCCAGGAGCTGATGAAGCACTTTAAGAAAGAAAAGACTGAAGCTGAGAATCACATTAGGACCTTGAAGGTACCTGTGCTGAATTAACCTAATGATATTGAAGGAGTTTTTCTGGTGGCACAAAAAGTTAATAAAGCGTAAACTTTTAGAGATCATTTCTGTATTCCTAAGCACTGACGGGGAGATAAAGTCAAGAGTAAAGAAGTTTATTCATGCTTGTTTGGCCAGGTTGAAATGACTTGTAGCAGCCACCTGGGAGCACCTGTTTCAGAGCATTGAAACCATTTAAAAAGAACATTTAGCTATTTGAGGAGGTCAGGAAAGTTAGAGGTGGCAGTAAGGTGTGGACTTGAAATGTGCCCTCATTCAGCATTTATGACCTCCTGATATATAAGAGGCAAAGACTTGTCAAGGCCACAAAAGTCATAACCACAGTCCTTATTAGTTTGGTAACTAAAGTGGATCAGTTTATGGACTGTGTAAACCTGAGGTTTTTTTTGTTTTGTTTTGTTTTGTTTTTTAGTGGGAGGTAAAACAGCAAGGTTTATTAGGAAGGAACATCTGTAAGGACGGATGGGCACCTCTCCAGACAGAGCCTGAGAGACCGGGGGGGGGGGGGGGGGAGGAAGGAGGGAGGTTACAGGTTACATGTTGAGTGGAGAGATTACACCTGACCAGGCCAGGTGGGCAACTCAGCAAAGATGCAGAGAGCTGAGTGCACAGTCCAGTTGAGGCTGGGGGTTTTTAAGGAGATGGGTCTTGCTTCCCCACCTCTGCTCCTCTTGGAACAAAGGGCTTTTTGGATGCAAAATAGAAAAACTTCTCTTAAAGGTCTGAAACAAAGGACTTTATGGATGCAAATGTTATCAGACAGGAGGAAGGGAGCAGGGTGTTTGAGATGCAGATACTAGGCTGCACCAGGGAGATTGTGGAAGATTGTCAGGCAGAAGGGGTGGGGACCTCCACCTGGCAGGTTATCAGGTAGAATGGGCAGGGCAGGATTCGAGGGCCAGGCTGCCCCTGAAACATTATCGGGATGACTTTGAGATGCAGATGCATATGCTGGACATAGATGTCTTCTCTTTAGGCCTGTTACACACACATAAGCTCATAACTGACTTCCTACCTAACATTCCCCCCTCAAGAGGTAATACCCAAAATTCTTTTTGAGATTATGGATGGAGTTCCATCTTCTGTAACTTCTTCAAAGCTGGCATGTGGGCGTCGAGGGAGATTTGGGTATTTTCCTCTTGCTATCTGTCTTATGGTGTGCAACAGTGGCCTTGGAAAGACTGTCCTGCTCGGTCCAGAGGGCTGCTCAGGTTGTCCAATGGAATGGGCTGGAAGCCTTGTCTGACGACCATTTGGAGTTTGACAGCCTTTAGTCTGTTAGAGACAAAAGGAACAAGGGCATTAAAAACACAAAGTCCAAAGAGAAGCAGCAAAATTACAGACTTTATTGGGCCAAGGAGAGGAAATAGTCAGGATTTCCATGACCAGATGTCAGGCCAGAAATCCCTGCCCTGCTTGGCTTGGTCCTGGAGCTGTTTGGAATTGTCCAGTAAAAGTACAAATTTGGGTTTGTACCTGTCCAGTCTGATTGATCCAGAGACAACATTCTTCCTGGAGCATGGCACAGATACCTTTCGGAGCAGCAGTTAGCATGTCCAGTATTTCTTTTATAACCTTTTGTGACTTCCACACACCCTCTTCAACTTACTTTAAACATTTCACCATTTCCATTCCAGTCTAGAGTAAACTAGCCATCAGGATAAAGTCATTCTTACAAACCATGAAGTTTTTGAGATTTATCTCCTCTTTGCCAAATCAAAGTGCTGAGTGAATGCCTAATTGAGAAATGCATTTGGGGAACTATTTCTAAGGTATAATGGTATCAGCATTAGTGTGCGATGGAATCATTTCATACTGTGATTCTCATTAGTGTGATAAATCTACGCTTTATCATATGACATAGATTACACATGATAAGTTTATTTTTTAATCATTGTTAAAATGAAAATCCCGAAAGGACTTAGATTTGAGTTGCTTTTGTTTATAGCCATATATCAAGTGCTTAGAACAGTTTCTCAAATGTAGTAGATATCTGTTAAGTGGGGAGATAAATGGACAGATCTTCAAAGGTTATTTATAATTCTTTTGTTTCCCAAAAGTTCTTGAAATGCAACAGCTATTTTAAGAATGTTTATGATAAAAGAAGAAATCATATTGAAAAATTGACATTTGTAGATGCTATACCTGTTTTATGAATTCTTCCTTAGTCTTACATTGCCTCTGGTAGTAGTGGATTTGGGGTCAAGTATTGAAGTAGACAAGTCAGAATGAAGACTAGAGGAGTAGGTGAGGGACATTTACTATAATTAATTGAACCTAAAGCGGGTTGCTAATCAGTTGGTAGCTGAATCATTGTTGTGTGGTATTAAGAAAATATATTGTCGGTGGCGCCGTGGCTCACTAGGCTAATCCTCTGCCTGCGGCACCAGCACACTGGGTCCTAGTCCTGGTTGGGGCGCCGGATTCTGTTCTGGTTGCTCCTCTTCCAGTCCAGCTCTCTGCTGTGGCCCGGGAAGGCAGTTGAAGGATGGCCCAAGTGCTTGGGCCCTGCACCCGCATGGGAGGCCAGGAGAGGCACCTGGCTCCTGGCTTTGAATCAGCACGGTGCGCCTGCTGCAGCGCGCCAGCCACAGCAGCCATTGCAGTGCGCCGGCCACAGCAGCCATTGGGGGGATGAACCAATGGAAAAGGAAGACCTTTCTCTCTGTCTCTCTCTCTCACTGTCCACTCTGCCTGTCAAAAAAGAAAAAAAAAAATGGAAACAAGTTGCAATGTTAAAAAAAAAAGAAAAAATATTGTCTCTTGCATTAGAAACTATGATATGCTACCCACTGTAAAATAGCATTTCAAGTTAGAGATGATAAAATGTGAAAAATTATAGATGGAATAATTATCCTTCGGAATAGGTGAGTACACACACAAAAGTAAAGATACTAATGTCAAAGAATATATATATATACACACATATATATTTCATGCTGATTGATTGGTTATGACATCAATACTACTAATAACAAACATATTTTCAACACTTTGTGCTGGTCATGCCATAAGAACTTAACATATATTAATCATTTAACATTCACATTGTCCTGTGTATTGTTTTTGAGGATTTAAGACACAGGAGGTTAAGTAGGTTGCCCAAAGTATTACAGCTAGAGACAGTGGTTAGGATACGAGCCCAGGTAATCAAGTGACTTTGTTCTTAAATACTTTGCTGTTCTGGAAAATGTTTAGGATCAAGAATGACTAAGTAATAACTTGGGTGACAAGGTGGCTAATGATGTTACAAGCCAAAATAGAGAAAACAGAGCAACATATTTGGATAAAATGGTGGTAAATTTAGTCTTTTTAATATGTTGAGAAGGACCTTAAACTTAACTATCAATGTATTAGAGTACTTCAGTACATAATGGGTCAGGAGTTGAGGAAGAAATTGAGGTTCGTGTGAAATATTTGGGAGTCAGTAACTCCTAGGTGGTATTGAAATCATGGAGTTTGGATGATATTGTACTTGGAAGATAAGGGGATGAAACTTTAGAACATTAATGTTTAAGGGAAGAATTGAAAAAGAGATTCTAGAAAATAATGATAATTATTATAAATAGAGCCATCTAAGGGACAGAATGAGAATCAGAAGAGAATGGTATCTTAGAAACCTAAGAAGGATGTTTCAAAAAAGATATAATTGGGAGTATTAAATGCAGCAGACAAATTAAAAGAGGAAGTGGAAAAGTGTTTACTCTATTTGGCCAAAAGTATTGGAGAAGACCTATGAGAAAAGGTGAGAGGTCTGGAGCAAAATAGAATGAGTGTAGAACATTCAACAGGAAATGTGGCATCTCTTCCTCTGACATTTGGTCAACCAGAAAGATTGATAGGTGAGGTTTGGGGGAGTAGATGTGAATTTTAACTGCTAATATCTTCCCTCTGAAGTAGAGTAGGAAGCAGTATGATAAGAAATTTGAGTGCTGAAGAGGTAAACTGCTGTGTAGACTGGTACAGACTGAAAGATGTACAGTACTGCCATGTGCTGACAATGAAGAGTGTGTATGACGGACAAAGGAGACAGTTGAGGGTTAAGAATCTATGGCCGGCCGGCGCCGCGGCTCAACAGGCTAATCCTCCGCCTCGCGGCGCCGGCACACCGGGTTCTAGTCCCAGTCGGGGCACCGATCCTGTCCCGGTTGCCCCTCTTCCAGGCCAGCTCTCTGCTGTGGCCAGGGAGTGCAGTGGAGGATGGCCCAAGTGCTTGGGCCCTGCACCCCATGGGAGACCAGGAAAAGCACCTGGCTCCTGCCATCGGATCAGCGCGGTGCGCCGGCCGCAGCGCGCCTACCGCGGTGGCCATTGGAGGGTGAACCAACGGCAAAAGGAAGACCTTTCTCTCTGTCTCTCTCTCTCACTGTCCACTCTGCCTGTAAAAAAAAAAAAAAAGAATCTATGGCTATATGTTGCTTATTTAGGCAAACATTCTTATGTTGTAGTGTAAATTTTCAGTTATAGTCCAAAGTGTCATCATTTATTTCATTGCTTTTGTAGATATCAGTGAAGGTAGTTGGAATAGAACAGGTCAAATATGTTGAAGTTACTCATTGGGTAGACATTTGAGTATGTCTGATACTGTCTTAAAGCCATTAGCTGACCACATGACAAAAACTTCACTGACAGAGTGACTGGTCAGTCAGCTGTTGCCACAAGGAAGAAAGGATTTGATGAGGAATAGTGTGAACCTCGAAAGGAAAGCAAGGGTCTGTATAATGACAAGCATGTGTTAGCTTTGGTGGGCATGTCCATAAAAGATCATTATTCTTTTCAAGAAGGTGATAGTTTTCTTGAGAGTGTTGTTTAAACCAAAACCTCCTTTCCTTCTCATAACTACTGATGTTTTGTCACTGTTATTTAGGTTGTGTGATAACCTACACAATTCCAAGAGTTAGGAATAATTTATTCAATAAGGTAGGCTCAAGATCATCTCCATAAGAATATCATTCTTCCATTTATACTCTCTTGAGTAAGAGATACAGTAACAGAGGTACAGCCTGCTTGACAAGAATTGCATTTGCTCATGGATACACTGGTGTATGAAGAAATACATCATGTATCAGTAGTAACAGGATGTAGGCTGCTAATTTGGACTACTTTACCATGCTTCAAGTAGCTTTTCTACCTTCCCCCTCATTTCTCAAGCCTTCAGATCCTACCTGATTTCCTTCCCAGCACACATTACCTGAGTGTGTCGCTTACTGATTGATTATTTATTTCCTCTGGGACGAAGTCTCACTCCAATCCAGCCCTCTTCAATGTGGCCCCACCTTACCTGTGCACATTAAAGAATGTCTTTGTTGTACTCCCAACATTTTTATATAAATCCACTTCTGACGCATACTTATCACTGTTGTGTATTGACCTTTCCCCAGTCTGAAGGAGGAAAAACCCTCCTAATCCTTCAAGGCCTAATTAATTTTTTACCTCTTCTATGGAGCTACTGAAATTTGAATGACTCTCAGCTGAAGCTGGAATAAATATCAATTGAAGTTAGTTTAAATCTCACCCCTTTCTGTTTCCATAACTCTGTGTTGATATCTCTAGTGCAGCACACTTTGGTTGCCTTGTACTTCAGTTTGTTGTCTGTTCTTAAAAGAGGGACAGGTATCACATCTTGGCCATTTTTGTATCCTCTCAGAGTATCTAGAATAATGTTCTAGATGTGCAGAACTTGCTCAGTGGATATTGAGTTGAAATGCTTAACAAGCTGGAAATCAAAGGACTTGCTTTGTGATGTTTAGTTTGGATTTCTCCATGTAATGTTGAAAATTGATTTTCTTGTGCTTTAAGATGTGATTTTAATTTAATTATAGTGAGATGACAATAACGCTTTCTGTAATTACCTGTGTTTAAAAAATTATTCCTGAGGCTGGTGCCATGGCATAGCCAGTTAAGCCACCACCTGCAGTGCCACAACCCATCTGGGTGACAGTTCAATTCTCAGCTGCTCCACTTCTGATCCAGCTCCCTGCTAATGTGCTGGGAAAGCAATGGTGGATGGCCTGAGTGCTTGGTCTCCTGATTTCTGTCTGGCCCAGGTTGGGAGTAAACCAACTGATAGAAGATTTTCTCTCTCTCTCCCTTTCTCTGTAAACTCTGCCTTTCAAATGAAATAAATAATAATAATAATAAATTGTTACTAATATCTGTTGAATCTTCTGAAACCTTTAGGCCTTTTCCTTTTTGAATTTGAAGAACTGATTTGTTAGAATTGGGTTGCAGATATTTTAATGTAGTACAGCAATGGCACAAATGCAGCAGTAGCAGAAGAGCTGAGGGGAGAACCAGAGATTGTTGAGAGCCCAGTAGTTTCCTTTTTTATTTTTACTTTTTTGAAGATTTATTTCTTTGCTTGAAAGACAGAGTTACAGAGAGGCAGTGGCAGAGGCAGAGGGAGAGAGAGAGAGGTCTTCCATCCACTGGTTCACTCCCCAGATGGCCGCAGCAGCTGGAGCTGTGCTGATCTGAAGCCAGGTGCCAGGAGCTTCTTCTGGGTCTCCCACATGGGTGCAGGGGCCCAAGGACTTGGACCATCTTTTACTGCTTTCCTAGGCCATATCAGAGAGCTGGATTGGAAGTGGAGCTGCTGGGACTCAAACCGGTACTCATATAGGATGCTGGTGCTGCAGGTGGCACATCACAGTGCCGGCCCCAGTAGTTTCCTTTTAAAGCAAATAAATTAGCTTTTATCTTAATATTATGCATTTTGTTATCATAATCCTATAATTTTGCTTATTTTTGTTAATTTAAAAGTTGTTAACTGGTCCTGATAGGAGATTTACTATACTGACTATGCACAGTGGGGTTTTGGAGCAGTAGCTTTATGCATGTTGCAGCTTCATTATCACGGGTTCACTACATTTTCTGAGTTTGGATGCATCGTGTGTGTGTATGTGTGTGTGTGTGTGTGTGTTTATTTGAGTAATGGGGGGAGAGAGAGAGAGAGAGAGAGAGACCAACCGACCGACTGACCTTCCATCTGCTGGTTTATTCCCCAAACGCCTGCAACAGTCAGAAGCCAGGAATTCTTTCTTGGTCTCCCACGTGGATGGCAGAGGCCCAAGAAATGAAGCCTTCTTCCTCTGCCTTCCCAGGTCCATGCATAGGAAGCTGGGTTGGAAATAGAGTAGCCAGGACTTGAACCAGCATTCTGATTCGGGATGCCAGTGTGCCCAGTGGCAACTTAGCTCTCTGCACCACAATGCCAGCCCTCACCCATATATTTTTCTTTGTACAAATTAGGCATACTTTTTTGCCATTTAGAATCATTCTTCTCTACCGATATTTAAATTTAAAAAATTTTATTCTCATTCTGTAGCTTGACTAATATTTACAGGGTATCTAGCTGTTGTCTCATTGTAATTTCTACAAAATCATTTTGTAAAGCCTTTCGTTGTAATCAGAGGTGGAGGAATGGAATTATATACTTTGTTCACTTGCTGGCCAAGTAATCTTGGTCAGATTAATTTAGCTTTTTATGCTTCATGAATAACGTAGGGAGAAGAGTATCTTTTGTTGTGAATACAGCATCACTTTGTAGTCCTTAACATAAAATGTAATTGTAATAAAAGTCAGAGGAGTAAATAAATTTTTAATCAAACTTAGGGAATGGTGTGCTGATACATATTTAACAGAAGACTCCCACATAGAAAAACTTCTCTGACATAGAATATTTGCTAGGTTTAGTGGTATAAAGGTGCCCATCCTGGCTGATTTCAGGCTATCAAATGAGACCACTGTAGAGGAATGAAGCTGGTCAGAGTGGATGGTATCAGCTTTCAAGATTCCCTGTGAGCTGGCTCGAGCACTCTGCTGACCTTACAGGGAAATCTGATTTACCTGAGCTTTTTATAGGATAGAGAAGTTAAAGCATTCTACTGAAAACATTGTAATTGGCCAGTTTTCCTGGTGAGAGACCTTATTCTGTAAACTTATTTGGGGGCTGTGAATACAGGATTGCTCATAAAGGAAAATCAGTTCCTTTGTTAGTTCTAAATGGCATCGTCTCATAGGTATTTTCCCACTATATACCCTTGGGCAAGTAATTAGCTTCTCTTTGTATCAGTTTCAACAAAGATGTGGTAAGGCCATAATACTGCCTTTCTGGACAGGTTGTTGTGAGGATGAGATGAAGAAAAACTGAACACCAAAAGGTCTTAGACCAGTGTCTGACACAAAGTATTTCTGTTTCTGTTGTCATTTGAAATTTCTTTATCATATATCTGACAAATCTTCATTGAATCTCATATACAGAATTGATTATTCCAAATGTTCATTTGTTAAAGGTTGTTTCTGATTATATTCTACATACTATTGATAAACAGTACTTTATGACGTTATTGATGCTGAAATAATCACTGATAAACTGTTTCATATTAAGTCTGTAGTTTCTTGGCTGTTAAAATTCATACTCTTTTTAGCCCCAATAATTATATTACATAAAAAGAACTTAATTTGCTTGTAAAAAAAAATCATGATTTAGGTAGCAGAGGAATGAGGAACTCTCCTCCCTGTAGATGAGGAAGCTGATTAGTCAGTGATATGCTCTCGTAGTACATCCCGTGGGGACACTCCTCTAATGATTCCTTCTTCCCCTTTTAGCAGAATTGGTGTGTCTGCATTGCCAGACTACTCGCCTTACACTTTAAGCACTTCTTATTCATTGCTCTCAGATGGATTTGTCCTGTTTACTGTTCGTATCTTTTAGCTTTGCACCTGGTCCAGCACTTGTCACTTAGTAAATGCTTGCTCAGTGCCGGTCAGTGATTGAATAAATGAAAAAATAATTTACTTGGTGTTTATTTTAATTTTTATGGAATAATTTGAAGAAGGTAAAATCTTCACATATTTTCCCATTGATAAAATGTATAATTTGCTTGGTATAATTTGGCTGTTGTCAGTAGACCTTTTCTTTTTTCCTTTTTCTCAGGCCGAAAGTGTAGAAGATAAGAATATAGCTAAAGTCCATCGTTGTCAGCTAGAGAAGCTGAAGTCACAGTGTGAGAGACTGACAGAGGAGTTAAGCCAGAATGAAAATGAGAACAAAAAGTTGAAGCTAAAATATCAGTGTTTGAAGGACCAGCTAGAAGAAAAGGTAAAAATTTGAATTTTAATTTAAAAGACTTGTTTCAGTTTTCTAATCCTTCTAGGACATATTATATATATATAAATGAATGCTAATTGTAGTTTTTCATAGGAAAGTATATTGGTGCCAGAAAAATGATAATTTATTAGAGCACTGTGAATTTTATTCTTTTATACAATCAGTACCATCTAATATATTTGATTTTAAGTTTCTTCTATGTCTTAAAATAGGAATTTAGTGGCTAGGTGAAAAATAAAGGAGTAATGATTTATTGAGGACCTACTATATGTCAGGAATTGAAGATTTCCACGTGTCTGCTAATTTACTTCGTGCAACTTTTTGGGTTAGTGTCTTACTTTGTTAGAGCTACTGTGACACACTGAATGGCTTAAAAGCAACAGAAGTGTTTTTTTTTTTTTTTTTTTTTTTATCAGAGTCTTGAAGGTTGGTAAGTTCAAGATCAAGGTGCTGGAAGATTCAGTTGGTGGGGGCCCACTTTCAGGTTCATAGATGATACCTTCTTGTTCTGTCCTCACATTGCAGAAGGGACCAGGGAGCTCTCTGAGATCTCTGTAATAATGACATTCAACCCATTCATGAGGGCTCCACCTTCATAAACCAATCACCTGCAAATATCAAGCACTGGAGATTAGGTATCAACATTGAAATTCTGGAGGGACATAAGCATTCATACTATGACAGATTTTATTGATTTCCTTGAATCTTTGAAGAAAATCAGGCTCAAAATAAAAGTTAATGGTTAAGTGTTCATTATATGCTAGGCACTGTAACTTTTAATCCTATTAGCTTATTTTTGTTTTTTTTTTATTGAACCTATTATCCTCTCTTTGATAGTTGCAGAGTGAAGGTTAAGAAGGTTGTAACTTTGGTTCTCCCCTACCAAGCTCATTGCCTTCTTTTAACATTTTGAGTGATTGCCATATATCATGTGATGGGTAGAGTACTAGGGATTTTTAGAAGTTACTACATTTGAGATTCTTTTATGATAACAAGTCATCTAAGAATAGAAGACAGTGTATTTAAATTTTCTTTCTGTGTCTTCTACCAATTTCATAAAACAATTTGCAGTGGAGTGTGACAAGTCAAATGCAAAAAAAGAATATTAAAGTAGTGACAATAGGGGAAGGCGGTATAGCCAGGGGCCAAATGAGTGCCCTACTTGAGCAGTGTTCCTAGCATCTATGGTGGGGAAACTGTCATGAGATGGGCTGTCATAAAAGTGTTCATAGACTTCTGGGAAGATGCTTTCGTAATACTTTATATACCTTTCCTGTTTGATTGTAAAGTTTAACCCTCACGTTTACATCTAAATAAAACTACTAATTATTAAAACCAAGGAAATATGTTATTTTGTAGCTTTAATGACTAAATTTTGGCCTGTAGTGACAATGGCTGTGATTTTGTTTTTATGTAATGTTTTGTTTTGATTGTGTGTGAGGTTCACAATATGTAATTTATCTGTTGCCAGGGTACCATTGCCATGGATATAATTTTTTAGATATGGAAAAGATAACTTTTCCATAAGTAAATTTTAGTCAGAAAATTGCCTTAACATGTTTTAGATTTCCTTATCTGCATTTAAGAAACAGTGTTGCAAATTTTGATACATCGAAAATAAAGTTTTCTTTGCATTGCTTGATTAAATGTTTTGTCACTGATTCTGTTTGTGATGTTCCAGATGTTTGTGTTATTACACATTCATATAAATGGAACATTCACCTCAGAACAGTTCTAAGAGTTCATCATTTGGGGCCGGCACTGTGGCGCAGTGGGTTAAAGCTCCAGCCTGCAGCACTGGCATCCCATATGGGCACTGGTTCGTGTCCTGATTGCTCCACTTCTGATACAGCTTTCTGCTATTGCCTGGGAAAGTAGTAGAAGATTACCCAAGTCCTTGGGTCCCTGCACCCATGTGGGAGACCCAGAAGAGACTGCTGGCTCTTGGCTTTGGATCAGTTCAGCTTTGACCCATGCAGTCATTTGTGGAGTGAACCAGTGGGTGGAAGACTTTTCTCTCTCTGGTTCTACCTTTCTCTGTAACTCTGTCTTTCAAATAAATAAATAAATAAATAAATAAATCTTTAATAAAAACAGAGTTCATCATTTTATTTCATTGATATATATTGAGCATCTGTGTGGCAGTCCTTGTGTGGAATCCTGAGCATAAGTTCTAGATGGGCTACAGGTCTGTAGTTGGGCAGCACATAGTGGGGTCATTAGCAATACAGTCCCTTTTAGTTGTAAAAGCTGTAGGAAGAGGGTAGGCATTTGGTGAAATGCTTAAGTTGCTGCCTGGGATGTATTAGTGTCAGAGTGCCTGGGTTTGAGTTCTGGCTCTGTTCTGTATTGTAGCTTCTTACTATTTATTGTGTATCCTGGGATGCAGTGAGAGATGATGCAAATTGTTGGGTCCCAGCCACCCAAATGGGAAAGCCAAATTGAGTTCCAGCCTCCTGACTTTGGCATGCACCAGCCTTGGCTCTTGTGGACATTTGGAGAGTGAACCAGCAGATGGGAGGTATCTCTGTCTTAGTGCCTCTGTCTGTCATCTCAGTGTGTTTCAAAAAAAGATTAAAATTGAAAAAAATAAATTAAACTTTAAGAGGATAATTCAAAAAGGTCATGGAAAATGGAATTAAAAGATAAGTTTATTTTGGTGCAATAAACTGTTGAAACCTATGCCTAGCTTGTACTTAATATGTGTTTTCCATGAACTTTTTGAAGATCCCTTATATAATCAAGTTCTGACAGTGGATGCCAAGGCAGGGAAAAGATGATCTCTGTAACCTAAATGGTCTGATTCGTAGACCATCTCAGGTTGTTGGTTCCAGGAGCCCAATAGATACTAAGATCCAAAGATGCTCAAGCCCATTGTTTTTTACATTTACACATCCTCCCATATACTTTAAATAATTTCCAGATTACTGGTGATACCTAATGTAATGTAAATGCTATGTAGTTATTGTATTGCTTAGGGAATAATGGCAAGAAAGAAAAGTTTGTATGTGTTCAGTGCAGAAGAACTTTTTCCGATTATTTTCAGTCTATGGCTGGTTGAATATACAGATAGAGAAGCCCAACTGTTAAGCTTATATACTTTTTTCATATTTATTTTGGGTATATATGATTGTTATGTACTTTTGATTGATTTGATCGTATGCTTTTTAGTATTTTAAAATTTTAATTAGTTTTTTAACATTCAGTGTCATTTGTAGATGTAATTCTTTTTTTTAAATATTTATGTATTTGAAAGGCAGAGTTACACAGAGAAGTAGAGGCGGGGGGGGTGGGGGGCTTCCATCTGCTAGTTCACACCCCAATTGGCCTCAACGACTTGAGCTGCGCCAATCTGAAGCCAGGAGCCAGGAACCTCCTCCGGGTCTCCCACGTGGGTGCAGGGACCCAAGGACTTGGGCCATCTTGTACTGCTTTCTTAGGCCATAGCAGAGAGCTGGATCGGAAGTGGAGCAGCTGGGATACGAACTGGCGGCAGCTTTACCCGGTATGCCACAACACTGGCCTCTTGTAGATGCAATTCTAAGAGCATATTGATGGTCTCTTCCTCCCTCCCTCTCCCTCTATCTCGCTCAGTATCCTTCCTTCTCCTGGTTTTTTTTTTTTTTTTTTTTTTTTTTTTTTTTTTTTTGGTTGTTGTTGTTGTTTTTTGTTTTAGTTTTTGAGATAACATTTTAAAGATGCATTATAGTAAAAAGGCTTAATACTTCACCAGATAAGTTATTGACTCATTCTTAAGTACAGTTTACTGTGAATCAAAATTTCCTTGGGTTGAGCCACATACATGTAAGATCTTTCTCTCTAAGAGGTAGTATAGCATTGGTGGTTCTGGGCAAAACATCAGGTTTGAATCCTTTTCTAGATTTGTGGCTTTAGGTGAGTTTCTTAAATTCAAATACATGCTTTATTATGGGACTAAGTATGAAAAATAAATTTAAAATTATTGGCAAAATGGTTGGTAGCAAATAATATCCTACTTAATAGTAGCTGCCCTTATTTTGTTACTGTTTTTAAATATATGGACATTAGTCTTCTAACCAAGTAGGCAACCAGTCAGCAAATAATGATTGACCACATATGTTCTGCCTAATGATCTGTTAATAATAATAATGTAACTAAGATCTCCCAAATAATAAAGCTACAGATCTATGTTGATTGGAGATCTGGAGCCAGATTATGTTGACTCATTTAAGACAGATGGTCCACAAAGAGAGTACATGTGAAAAGAGCTGGTATTTCTATCAATAAGTAATTGAAGTCATGTGTGTTACACAAACTAACGGGTGGGCAGTTTATAATTATGATTGTTTTTGAAGAGAAGAATCACTTTTTTTCATGTTTTCACCTCTAAGATGAGACACTGAACCTGCATAATTTATAAGTAAACTGTGGAGGAAGAGTACAGCAGAGAGGACATGGGAAAGTAGAATTCAAAGATAAGTATTTTGGTATAAACAGTTTTTGAAACTCTGCCTAGTTTTTTCATAATATGTATTTTCCATGAACTTTTTTGAAGACTTTTTTGAAGATCTGGTGTACATACACATATCCAGGTATATAAGATCTGAGGAAAATAAGAAAATCAAAACAAATGAATGCATTGCCAATGAAGGAAAATGTGATGACTACCATCCCAGAGATTACTCTTCAAGCCATGCAGTGAACTTAATAAATGGAGCATTTGATTGAAGGCAGTTTGTCTAATGCATCTCTGCTCTTCTAAGAAGGAAGACTTTTCTTGTTTCCTTAGCAAAGTGGTATTTCTGCATACTCATCCCAAATGTAATATTGTGATGCTGCTTAAGCAATTGGTGTACCTGTCTGTAAGAAAAAAACTTGTTATTATTTTGACTGTGTTTTGTGTTAGGTTGTATTTCTTGTCATGTTATTAGTTGATAAACTAAGAAATGTTATAGCTGCATCAAAAGTCATAATACATTAACACTAGTGGTAACATTAATTGGTGAGAGAAGATTGCTGTTCCTGTATATGCACAGAATAAATAACTTCGGCATATTTTCCTCATGTATTCAGTAGAGATATGTGGTAATTAAATGCATTGTTTCCAACATCTGATTTTGCTTTGTCAAATGTTACTTTTCAATTTTACATGAGAAAGAGAACAAGTATTATGCAGCCCACAGAATTTTTATATATGGATTTGAGATTTTATCATGAGCATCTTCCTTAGCATAATGCTTTCTTGAAATGTTACAGGAAGATTTTTTATTACTACTTTTGCTTAAATTTCATAGAAAAATATGTGGTTTCCTTTTGTTTCTAAAAGATCTTGTGATATTACTTTAAAATTTTTCCTGTCATTTCTCTAGAAATGCAAAATAATTATTATATCAAGTATATTTTTATTGAATTTACAGGAATCTGCAAATCAAGTTAATGGATAATTGAATCATTTTGTTCAGCTAGTCACTATCAAAATTTACATCATGTAGGTTTCAAATATCTGATCTATATAGATCTGTATCTGATATAATTTTAAAAAGTTTTTCATATTCAGCTAGGTATAAATTATCTTCCTGCTGCATTGGTGAGGACCGTTTTTTCCAAGGACCATTTGGATATTGGTAACATCATTTGTGGGCCATACAAAGTTGTCAACTTAAAAAGTGGCCTGCTCTAGTTGTATTGAATTCTGGGTCCCACCTGTGGACAAACCAAATAGCTTCATGGGCCTTATACTCTCTGTGAGCTACATGTTCCCCACCTCTCCTAGAGATTTCAAGTAATTTTGTAGTAAATATATTTTTACATGTTGGTTAATTTTGAATATGCTTATATATTCCATTAATAGCTAGTGCCCAAAATTTAGAAAATATTATTTTGTTGACATTCTGTTTGTACTGTACGTATTCTCTTTGTCCTCATGTTTTATAGGCATGGATATATTATCAAAATATATAGTGTATTTTATGGAGATATCCACATATGCAGTGACAAAAATGGTATGATAGAAATATTCTGAGATTATTTTCATGAAATAATTGTATTTTCCAGTATAACTAAAAGAACAACGTAGTTTTCTAATTCTTCATTTTAAATTCACAAGAAAATAAGAAATTGTATTGAGAATACAAGAGCTCTTCACCAATTTGTGGAAAATGATATTAAAAGATATATTTGTTGGGGCCAGCATCTGTAGTGCCGAAATCCCCTATGAGCTCTGGTTCTGGTCCCAGCTGCTTTTCTTCCAATCCAGCTCTTTGCTATGGCCTGGGAAAGCAATAGAAGATTATCCAAGTTCTTGGGCTTCTTCCACCGATGTGGGAGACCTGAAAGAAGCTCCTGGCTTCTGGTTTCTGATAGGTCTTGCTCCAGCCATTAGGGCCATTTAGGGAGTGAACCAGCAGATGGAAGAACTTTCTCTGTCTCTCTCCCTCTCTCTCTCTGTAACTCTGCCTTTCAAATAAATAAATAAAATATTAAAAAAGATATATTTCTTTTGGTGCAAAATTTTTTTGAAATTCATACATGTGAATGGTCTTCAAAATCTTATTGGAAACTGTATTGTAAATGTAGATGAAATTCAAATTTGTTTTGCATCAAAATACCCTTAGGTTTTAATTACACTTTCTACAACTTTTTTGAAGTATCCTTTTATGTTGGTCTTGTTTATTCTAATCAGCATTATAAAAATTATCTTCTTGCTACTGGAAGAGAACAGAAGTCCTTGCCACCCTCACTTTAATTTTCTTCTTTAATGCCACCATTATTTTATCCACATGTGAAACTTTCTCTGTCATAGGAAATATTGTCTTCTGGTTGCCATACTTTTTAGATATCTGGCCTTGACTATGTTGGAACATCTTTAGTAGTTTCTCAGTTTTTCTCCCTTGAAAAATGTCTGTGTTAGCTTTTCTTTAACATACTAAAACATTCAGAGTTTTCAAGGTAGCTCTCAGTAGAGGATAGTCTGCTATTTTCAAAAACACTTGGTGTCAGTGTATGACCGTGCATCCCTTAACACTAGTGATACATGTTGAGAAATGCATCTTTTGGTGATTTCATCATGATGAGAGCATCTGTGAGTGTACTTACACAAACTAAAATGA
Source organism: Lepus europaeus (assembly GCF_033115175.1). NCBI lineage: Eukaryota > Metazoa > Chordata > Mammalia > Lagomorpha > Leporidae > Lepus > Lepus europaeus. Next base: position 20,829,611 of record NC_084848.1, read on the forward strand.
CCATGTTATCACTCAGCAGTATATGATCTTATGGGACCACTATCATAAACATGATGTGTTATTAACCACATGTTGCTTTGTGGCACATAACTGTAATTATAAGGTATAAAGGAAGCTTAAGTATTGCCATCTCCCAAAAATTCATTTGAAGGATGAGGTTCTGGCCCAGAGAGTAAATTAATTTGCCCAAGAACTCCCAGCTATCCTTTGGTTTACATAGAAATAGGACTTAGAGTTACCAATCCAATTTTTCCAGTGTGTCAGAATTGGTAAAAAAAAAAAAAAAAAATTCTGGCCATTAGAAAGCTTATGTAGTTTATTTGAGAGATTTAGTTATCTCAGTTTTTACTTATTTATTTCAATAATTATATATAACTCTTTAGAGGACATTGTTTTCTGTTAATAATTTTTTAAAAGAGTAACTGATGAAACAGGAGATACCTTAAGACTACAGATTGTGAGAAATCTATGGTTAAAGCAGTTCTTAGAAACCTAAGTATTAGATAGATCAGGAGTCATAGAAATATATTTTTTTCCCTATACCATGAAATGCTTTTTTAAAATGATTTGTGAAGTGATACCATGTAACCCACTTAAAAACTTTGGCTATATTGGATAAAACCATTTAAAATAGTGTTTCATACAAAATGCAGATCTTTAAAAAATGATAGTTATACTTCACATTTCCAAGTGTAATTATGATACCCATATATACAGATGGTAGAAGCTGAAGTTGAGAGAACATCATTACTTACTTTATGCTGCATAGAAACATGGTATAAATTGGATATGACCATAAATTCATTGTGTTTTTCTCCTTAATGCCAGCAAAAGGACCCACATTTGTGTTTTTTGTTATTGTTGGACTGTTGGCATTACATTTAAATTTAGGGTAATTTAAGAGATTATTTAAGAAATTTAAGAGATTATTACCACATGCTCTTTTATATTTTAGTCTGACACAGATTTTAGAATGGAAGTCATCAGTGATTTTGTTTAATTAAAACCTTAAATTTCTACCTAAAAATATTTGTCAGGGGAGAAAAAAATAAATTTTATGTTCTGTGTTTCAGAAGTATAGAGAGAGTGGATGTTAAGTGTTCTCACTGAAAAGTGATAACCATGTGAGATTGTGGATTTGTTAAGTAGCTAGCCATTTATATAATCTACTATAAATATTTGATATTTTGAATTCTTTCTACCTATCTACCTCCTACCTCCCTTACCCCTACTTACCTTCCTACGTATCATGGACATCTTGTCATACACAATAAAAATATGCAGTGTTATCTGTCAGTTTTTAAAAAATTTTGTTTTGGTTCTAAATTGACCTATTTAGGACTGCTATTTTTGATTGTATAGAAGAATATATGATTCTTAGTTTTGTATGTTCTTTAAAGTATTTATTACTTTGCAAAATCAGATTCCCACTTTTTTTTTTTTTTTTTTTTTTTGGACAGGCAGAGTTAGACGGTGAGAGAGAGAGAGACAGAGAGAAAGGGCTTCCTTTTTCTGTTGGTTCACCCCCCAGTGGCCGCCATGGCTGGTGTGCTGTGGCTGGCGTGCTGCACTGATCCGAAGCCAAGAGCCAGGTGCTTCCTCCTGGTCTCCCATGTGGGTGCAGGGCCCAAGCACTTGGGCTATCCTCCACTGCCTTCCCGGGCCACAGCAGAGAGCTGGACTGGAAGAGGAGCAACTGGGACAGAATCCGGCGCCCCAACTGGGACTAGAACCCAGTGTGCCAGCACCACAGGCAGAGGATTAGCCTAGTGAGCCGTGGCGCTGGCAAGATTCCCACATTTTTACTAAGAACTATTTGATAGCAGAATTCTTTGATTTCCAGTTTTTCTATAATAATGAGAAAGAAATAGAAGCAAATGAGCTGTTAATACTTAGCATTTACTTTAATATTTACACTTTAGACATTTCTGGACAGACTGAGCTCTTTCTATAGTGCTTTGTCTACTTAAAGTTCTGTGTGCACAATATAGCTGTAGCCACCACACATTAATTTGTAGGTAAATTAAAACCAGACACTGTAATTAAGCACCAACTAGCATGTTAGGAGTTATTTCCTGTCAGATTCCTCTTAAACACAATAAAACAATTCAAATGGTCACGTTAAATGTAAAATGATAAATTTTGCAATTCTCCTTTATCAAGTGCTTTTAATGAAGTTATTTTTAGTCATTAAGTCCAGAGTACTCCTTGACTTTTACAGAGGTTGACTGAAACAATGTATTGATTCCTGTGTATGAAACACTGTCAGGTATTGAGAAAACTGTGTAGAATGCAAAAGTGAAATGAATAAACAATGAACGCAGGAGGACACAGTTAAATATTTAGCTATGGTAGTAAGAGGAGCAAGAAATAAAGGTGGATAAAAGCACATCTTGTCTGCGCCATTTTCTTTCTTTCCTTTTTTTTTTTAAAGATTTATTTATTTGAAAGGCAGAGTTAGAGAGGGACACACATACAGAGAGAGAGAGAGAGCGAGCGAGCTTCCATCCACTGGTTCACTCTCCAAATGGGTACAATGGCCAGAACTGGGCCAATCTGAAGCCAGGAGCCAGGAGCTTTTTCTAGGTCTCCCATATGGGTGCAGGGGCCCAAGGACTTGGCCATCTTCTGCTACTTTTCCAGGTGCAATAGCAGGGAGCAGGATCAGAAGTGGAGCAAGTGGAACTTGAACTGGTGCCCATAAGGGATGCTGACACCACAGGCATTGGCTTTACCCATTATGCTATAGCACCAGCCTCCTGTCGTTTTCTAACTATTCCTTTGGTAGTGATTTCTCTGCCAGCCATTTACAACCATAGAGGTTGGTTTTCATTGCTCTGGAAGTGAAGTTGGTCGGCCAGCCTTACTGGTTCATGACCTCAGCTTCTTCTGGAGTACTGCAATTTAATCCTTAACTCACTGATTATTTGACACTAGGACGGTAAGAAAATAAACTATCATATTGGGCACTTCCGTTAAATCCTGTACTGTTATTTAGATTTATTATATCTGTAGTTCTAGTTGATACCATTATAAAAAGGTATTAGACTGAATAACAGTAACATTGGTTGCCATAAGGGAAATCAGAGTTAATAGGCCGATGAAAGGTTCTGGATCATCTGTTTCAGTGCTTTGCTTGAAGTTAAGCAATCTTAGCTTGCATTAGTGGATTCTAACAGGTAATATAAAATGAATGTCCAGGTTTATTTCTAATGAACTTTTCTTACCATTTGAATTCTTATTGACTAAATTTCTTTTTTTTTTTTTTTAAGATTTATTCATTTATTTTAAAGACAGATAGCAAAGGAGAGACAGAGAGAGATCTTCCATATGCTGATTCATTCCCCAGGTGGCTGGGCTGGCGAAAGTCAGGAACCAGGAGCTTTATTTGGGTTTCCTTCATGGGTAGGAGCGCCAAACACTTGGGCCATCTTCCACTTTTTTCCAGACCATTGCCAGGGAGCTGGATCAGAAGTGGAACAGCTGGAACACTAACTGGCAATCATATGGGTGCCAACTTTACGCACCATGTCACAATGCTGGCCTCTCAATTTCATTTTAGTATTTAATGTTCAACAAACAATATTCTATAAATTTTAGGAAAAAAATCATGAATTAGTTGAATTTTACTTTTAAGCTGTTTTCCATTTTTTTAAAAAGATTTTATTTATTTATTTGAAAGGTAGAGTTATAGACAGAAGGAGAGACAGAGAGAAAGGTCTTCCTTCCATTGGTTCACTCCCCAGATGGCTGCAATGGCCGGAGCTGCGCCAATCCAAAGCCAGGAGCCAGGTGCTTCATCCTGGTCTCCCAGGTGGATGCAGGGGTCCAAGCACTTGATCCATCTTCTACTGCTTTCCCAGGCCATAGCAGAGAGCTGAATGGGAAGAGGGGCAGCCGGGACTAGAGCCGGTGCCCATATGGGATGCCAGCACTGCAGACAGAGGATTAACCTACTGTGACCCAGAGCCGGCCTCCACATATGCTCTCATAAGAATACATGCATGGGTAGATAATAAAAAAGAGAAAACCGATTTTTTTAGAAGTTTTATTTATTTGAAAGTTAAAATCATAGTGTAAGAGAGTCAGAGAGAGGTCTTCCATCTGCTGGTTTTCTTCCCACATGGCTGCAACTGCCAGGACCGGGTCTTCACATGAGTAACAAGGGCCCAAACATTTGGTCCATCTTCTACTGTTTTCCCCAGACTATTAGCAGGGAGCTGGATTGGGAGTGGAGCAGCTGGGACATGAACTGGTACCCATATGGGATGCTGGCATCACAGGTGGCAGCTTTACTTGCTACACTTTTTTTAATTTTTAAGAAAGATTTATTTATTTGAAAGAGTCACAGAGAGAGAGGAGATTTTCCACCTGCTGGTTCCCTCCCTAGATAGTCACAACTGGGGCTGAGACAGGCTGAAGCCAGGAGCTTCATTTGAGTCTCCCACATGAGTGACAGGGGCCCCAACACCTGGGCCATCTTCTGCTGCTCTTCTCGGTCTATTAACAGGGAGGTGGATTGGAGGTAGAACAACCAGAACTTGAACTGGCACCCATATGGAATGCTGGCATTGCAGGTAGTGGCTTTCCCTGCCTCGCCACAATGCTGGGCTGATATATTGATTGTTTTTAAATTTGGTGTAAGCTTCCAACATTTTTCTTCAGATGAATGATAATTATTTTATTTTGAAAATTATGCAACATGCATTTCCAAATGCATAATTTCAAAGCCTGGTTGTTTGTTTCCTTGACCATATTTTGTTTCAGACATAGAAATGCATCAAAAGTGACTGATTTAAATAATTAATGTGATTTCTGTTACCAGGTATTTGACATAGAAAAATATATAATAATTACAAAATTGCCCCATAACTTAAGGAATACATTAAATGCCCTTTAGCATGTATTTTTATTTCTGACTTTGAGTATTAACTTTTAGGAGTTTATATATCCTACCACCTTTTGCTGCTACTAATCTTTGTGTTGCTCAGTATTGCCATAGAATAAGATAATAAAAAGCCTGAGGCAAGAATAATTACCTTAAAAATGGGGTTAAAAGTTTACATTTGATTTTCCTTTTTTTATGTTTTATGGGTAATTTCAGTAAGCCTGTCTAAGACTAGTTAATGTACTTGGAAATCATTCACACCGAAGTTTTAACATGCTTTCAAATCATTCAGCCAGTGTTTTTTATTTTTATTTTTTTGACAGCATGGACAGTGAGAAAGAGACAGAGAGAAAGGTCTTTCTTTTCCGTTGGTTCACCCCCCAATGGCTGCTGCGCTGCGGCCAGCACACCGCGCTGATCCAAAGCCAGGAGCCAGGTGCTTCTCCTGGTCTCCCATGCGGGTGCAGGGCCCAAGGACCTGGGCCATCCTCCACTGCACTCCCGGGCCACAGCAAAGAGCTGGACAGGAAGAGGAGCGACCGGGACAGAATCCGGCACCCTGGCTGGAACTAGAACCCTGTGTGCTGGCACCGCAGGCAGTGGATTAGCCTAGTGAGCCGCGGCGCCGGCCGATTAATCATCTACTTCTCCAAAGGAAATAATGTAAAAGAGAAGGAAGAGAGTATATTTTGTTTTAGAAAACCAGTCTTCTAATGCTTGTTCAGTATCTCTAAAGAACTGAGCCATTCTCCCACACGCGGACCCGACCCTACTCAGCTCATAAAGCAGATCTTACTGGCTGTATGTTTAACATTGATTCTGCATCTGATTATTTTTTAACACTGCTAGAGCTTTCACTTTTGTGACATTAGCTTGTCTTGACAGTGTCAACAGATTTCTATTTCTAAAAATTAGTCTGTGGGGGCTGGTATTGTGGCTTAGCAGGTAAAGCTGCCACCTGTGGTGCTGGAATGCCATATTCGATCCTCAAAAGTGTATAGGGAAGTAAGATCCCATGCTTGAGTCCTGGCTGCTGCACTTCCTATCCAGCTCCCTGCTGATGCATCTGGGAATGCAGTGGAGGATGGCCCGAGTGCATGGGCTCCTGCACCCGCATGGAAGACCTAGAGGCCATTTGGGGACTGAACTAGTGAATGGAAGATCTCTCTCTCTCCCTCTCTCTCCTCTGTAAGTCTGCTTTTGAAATAAATAAAAATAAATCTTAAAAAAATTCATCTATAACAAAGCAAACTTTATAGAACACCAGATTCTATTTAGGTTCAGAGTTTGTATTCTTTTCATCTTTTCATTATTATATAGTGGGGGGTCTGTTATGCTTGATACATGGAGGATACACACAAAAAAACTTGTGAATGAGTAGAATATGAAAGGATATTTATATTCCAGAAAGACATTATTGATTAACTGCTATGTGAGACACTCTAGTAGGCAGAGGAATAAGATCCTGTCTCACAGGCTATTACATTCTCTTCAGGAGACAGACATTAAGAGATACATGTGGTAGTAGGTAATGTAGTAGAAACTTGCGTGAGGTGTCATAGGGAACGCAGAAGTAGCACCTCAGATTTCTGAGCGCTCAGGTTGTCTGTTGCCAGTACAAAAGCTGTATACAATAGACATGCAGGGGAGGAAGGAGTTTCATGTTACTGAACTTTTGTGAGTGGAGAACTGTTAATAGCTTGCCCTTGTCCTCTTTATTTCTGAGTACTGTTAGTCTCATATAAGGCAAAGCATATATGAAGACTGAATCTCTGAAGATTTATTCAAAATTATCTGAACTCTTGAGTTCAAACTTGCCATTGCTTTATAATGCTTTGATTTTGTTGTTGTTGTTGTTTATTTTTGATAATGAGCTGTGTTCTTTTTTTCCCCCCAGAAACCTTTTATTTTGAACTTCATACATTTTATAATTACAGCTTTAGTCACATGGTGATTCTTGCCACTGTAAACGCCCTCCCACCCACTCTCCCATGCAACTTCCTCCTCCCTCTCCTATTTCCATTCTTATTTTTTTACTAAGATCTATTTTCAATTAACTTTATACACATATTACTAACTCTATGTTAAGGAAAGAGTTCAATAAATAGTATATAAAAAAACTATGCCTCAACAGTTGAAACAAGGGTTGTTCAAAGTCATTGCTTCTCAAAGTGTCAATTTCACCTTTTATAGATTTAGGTCTGAGCTATGTTCTTAACGTATATCTGTACTTGGAATATAAGAAATTCACCATTAGATATCTTTTTTAAAAAGATTTATTTATTTGTTTGAAAGATATAGTTACAGAAAACAAGGGAGAGGCAGACAGAGAAATTTTCCATTTGGTGATTCACTCCCCAAATGGACACAATGATAGGGTTGGGCCAGGCCAAAGCAAAGAGCCAGGAGCTTCATTGGGCCTTCCATGTGTATGCAAGGGTTCAGGTATTTAGGCCATCTTCTGCTGCTGTCCCAGGCACATTAGCAGGGAGCTGGATCAGAAGTAGAGCAGCCAGGACTGAACCAGAGCCCAAATGGGATGCTGGCACTGCAGGAGATAGCTTAATCAACTGTGCTATAGCAGTGGCCCCAAAATCTGTCTTTAAGAAAAGAGTTTGATAAAAAGCTTTATGAGATGTGATCAGTGCTAAATGTATTATTATTTTTTGGGGGAGGGGAGCATTTCACAAGACAATTGGAACCTCACTGTGGTAGTTTTCCATATTAAGTTCTTAACAATTTTCTATAATCTCCATAGCAAATCCCCTCTGTTTCAATTGTGCTGTAGTTTCTTCTCTGGTTGGTTTCAAATTACATCTTAACTTTTTACAAGTAAGTCAACTATTGGTGTAAGAAGTATGAGCCATATTTAGAGATTCAGGCAAACGACTTCCAGAAAGATCCAGTTTTTGTTAAGGAAAGTTTAATGATTTAGGGCCTTAGATTTAGAGCTCAGATATGGAAGTTGTCTTGAGCTACAGATACATTCTTCCTGAAAACTTTTTAGGTGGTGCATGCATGTCTACAGTTTCAACTAGCTACCATTTGAATAACTGAATGAATTTTTATTAGTTTTAATTCTGACCTTTAATATTATTTATTCTCTCTCTTTCTCTACTTTTTAATCTTATCTCTCTCCCACCTGTAACTGATGTATTAAACATGGCCTGAGGCTGAAACATTGTTATGTTATCCAATTTAGTTTTCAGTAATGGGAAAATATTCTTTGTGTGAATTAATTATTTGTTTAGTCCTTGTGAGTGTGCCTTACTTAATGTGATTTTTTTAAAGGTGTTTAAAGAACTGTTTTCATTCAGTGTAATAACCATTTCGAATATAAAGTGCCACTTCTGGAACTCTTTAAGACATTGAAGGAATTACATAAATTTTTACTAAGGACGTATTTTGGACATGCTCTACTTTTATTGAAATTGTCCTATTTTCTTTAGGATCTTTTTCCCTGTAAGCTTTTAAAAAAAGATTTATTTTATTTATTTGAAAGAGTTACAAAAATAGGTAGAGACAGAGAGAGAAGTCTTCCATCTGCTGGTTTATCTCCCAAATGGCTGAATTCAATGGCTGGAGCTGAGCCTATCCAAAACCAGGAATCAGGAGCCTCTTCCAGGTCTCTCACATGCGTGCAGGGGCTCAAGGACTTGGGCCATCCTTACTGCTTTGCTAGGCACGTTAACAGGGAGCTGGATAGGAAGTGGAGCAACTGATACTCGAACTGGCACCCATATGGGATGCTGATGCTGCAGGCCAGGGCTTTAACCTGCCACACCACAGCACCGACCCTCCCTATAAACTTTTGAGGATCTGAGTCTGTTCTGAATTGTAGAGGACATACTGAAAGTTAAATGTAATTAGATCTGCATTTCTTACCCTTTGAATTACAGATCAGTTGACCAAGCTAGTCAATAGTGTGTGTGTGTGTGTGTGTATTTATTATGAGATTGTGAGTAGTCTTTGCTTTTATTTTCTTTATAGATGAATGCGAACAATATATGATTTCTTTTTCAAAGTGGAAGCTTTATAAAACCTCTGCTGTCGGACAATAGAATTGCTTTGTGTATTATTACTATACTTTTTAACTAAAATTGGCCAAGAGCAGATTTTACATATATATATATATATATATATATGCATCTCCAGTGTAGGTGAGTCAGAGAATTATGGCTGTAGGTTATACACTCTTTGCCTTTCGTCAAGTTATTTTGTTTGGTTTTGGGCGTTTCTTTACTGAGTTGTAAAATTAAGTGCTGAGTTTGTTCATTAAGATTTTTTTCTCAAGCTCTGGCATTGTCGAGGATGTCTCTCTTCTGGGATTCCCTCTACTGATGCAGTCTGCTTCATTTATCTCCCTCCTTCCCTACCTCTAGGGAGGCTCCTTATATTCCTCAGCCTCAAGCATCTGTTTCCACTTGCCCTGAAATATTGAAATTAGACTGTGTTTTCCACATTTCTAAATAGTCTCCAAAATACCTGTATCTTACCTCTGGTTCTCCAGACATATGGTAGTTTTTTGTTAGTCTTGTTGCAAGATGCTGTAATAATGTCCTCTCTGAATTCACAAGAAGAACAGAGAATTCAAAATAATGCCTAAATTATCATCTGCCCATATTTATTCATATGTTCCCAAATCGGCAGCAAGTTTGGATTATTTTCAGCCGATTTGCTGCCCCACTCCTCCCCTAGAATTAGCTGTGCTTGCTCAGTTGCTACAGCTGTTACATGAAACTAGAAGAAAGAACTAATTCATTTGATTCTGTCATTAGTGTCCAAATACATATTCCCAAGCTAGGAGAATAGGACAGAACACAGTGAAAAAAAAAATTTTTTTTAAGGATTTATTTGAAAGGCAGAATTATAGAAAAAGAGAGAGAGAGAGAGAGAGAAAATCCTCCATCTGCTGGTTTGCTCCCCAGATGGCTGCCGTGTTGGGGCTGTGCCAGGCCAAAGCCAGAAACGCAGAACTCTATCCAGTTCTGCCGCGTGGATAGCAGAGCCCCAGGCACGTGGGCCCTCTTCCGCCACCTTCCCACTTGCATTAGCAGAGATCTGGATCAGAAGTAGAGCAGCCTGGAATTGAACCAGGACTCATGGGATGCTAGCATTGCAGGCCCTCTGCACCACAGTGCTGGTCTCACAAGCTAAAGTTTTATGGGGATATTTGTTGACTCTGTGAAGGCAGGAGCCTTGTTTATCTTGCTTACTCTTTGTGATGCACAGAATAATGTATTGTTAAGGTCTTCACAAATATTTGTGAATGAATGAATGAATGAAATTCTAGCTGTTAAATACAGAATTGAAGGACTTAAAACTCTTAGATTTGGGAGCTTGGAGCACATGCAGAGGATGGATACAGTGTGGTGTTGTGATTGGAATCTAGTTAAAAAAAAAAAAAACGGAAAACATCAGAAATCTTTACCTGGAGGTCAGAAGCTTTAGTAGGGATGGAAAATTCATTTCTTTAATTCTTAAGTCCCGCATATACACGAATGCTATGATTTTTACAGCTTTGTCAGCCAGGTGCTCTGTTCCTTAAAACTTGAGATGCTCAATAGAAGTGTCAAGGAAGAGGTTCCTGAAAGAACAGATAGTTGAATCTACTGTCCTGTAAGGTTCAAGATTGCCCATGTTCCAGTGAGTTTTACTTCAAAGGGAGATTGGATATTGTATGCTAATTATCTCACAGAGGATAGTGGAGTATGTCATGACATTTTCTGTCTTTGCTAAAAATTGAATTTATAGATTTTTTTTAACAATATCAACATTCTTAAAAATAATGAAAGATGGAAATAGTTTTATTAAAAAGAGACAAGTAATGGGGTCCACAGTAAAGTGATACTGGATATAAGAGAGGCTATGAGGGAAGCAAGAGAAGAAAGGTGAATTAAAACAGCTTTGAGAATTGCTTGGATTTAGAATATTGGCAATCTTCGAATACATCGGTAATCCCTGGAAGAGTATTTTCTTTATTAGCATCATACTAATGAGAACACTGCAGCCTTTGTAGGTCTTAAATATGTAGAGGGCAAAACCTCCTCACACAACATCAGTAGTCTCTGAGAGCAGGGAAATGAATGGTAGTTAATGAAATCCTCTGCATTGTGTTGAATTTGAGTGTCCAAAAGATGTTGAAATCACTTATACAGAAAAGTCAGGGGTGGAAGTTTAAATGATTGTAAGCATGTTTTATGGCCTCCTGAAATTAGTTTATTGAGGACACAAATGTACAAACAATTGTATTGCAACCTGAAATTTTTTTTTTTTTTAAATCATGACTAAAATACTGTGCGAGTGGTCTGCTTTGGAAGATCAGGAAAAAAAAGGAGTGAGTTTGAAGCATAACTTTGAGAGATGAGAAATATGGGAAACAGGTGCCGAGGAACAATCCATAGGTGCTTTAGCCTTTAGTGGTGGTGGTGGTTGTTATAATACAATATCTATCACTGGCTACTTTAGAAGAAAAGAGGTTTATTTAGCTCACGGTTCTGGAGGCTGAAAGTCCAGGGTTTGGTGACCCCATTCTGGAGGCTGAAAGTCCAGGGTTTGGTGACCCCATTCGTTTAGCCTTTGGGAAGGGCCTCAAGGCAGATGCTATCACAATGGCAGAGCTACAGAAGAAGTCATATGGTGAGATAGGAAGCCGGAGGGATTCAGAGACTGGGCTTACTCTTTTCACAATAACTGACTTGAGAGAGAGCTAACCTGGTTCCTGCAAGAACTACACTGATCTCTTCTGAGGGCAGCACCTCCGATGACCTAGTCGCCTTCCATTAGGCTCCACCTCTTAAGGTTTCCACTACCTCTCAACATCATCACACTGGGACCAGAGTTTTCAGTACAGAGACCTTAGAGGGATCCACTCAAATCACATCCAAACCATAGCAGCAAGTGTCTTCCCTTAGGGACCTGACAGTAAGGTTGTTTCCTCCTAAGTAAAGTATAAAATTACCAAATATTCTTTGGAACCAGGCTGTTAATTTTTTTGGAAAGGCTGCTAGATAAGGACAAGACTTGGTGAAAATGTCAATAGAAATTATGTGTTAAGCTGGAAGGAGAGTTTTAACAGACAAAGCTGAAAGTTAAGGAGCTAGACCTTAGTACCTTCATCCAGAGGCTACCCAGAAGAGTGGAATGCTACCACTGTTGTGGTTTCTAAATCCCTGATCTGTGACTGGACATGGTAGAATGGTGTTAACCTGATGTCATCTAAGTATTTGTTCATAAAATGAATTCTCTTTTCTCTGATTTCTTGTTGATGCAACAATATTCTGATTAGAATTTGATTTCCCTTCTTGATGAATCTATAGGAAGACAATGTGCTGGTTATGCTGACACAAACAGCTATAATTCTCATCATAAATTGGTAACTAAATGTTGTTCTAGTTTAAGCATTAGGCTTTTGCAGGCTTAATGCTGGCTGCTGACAGATGGTTCAATTCTGAGGCTGACATGATGGCTCTGTGTGTTAAGCCACTGTTTGTGATGTCTGCATTCCATACTGGAGTGCTGTTTTGATTTCTGGCTACTCTGCTCCCAGTCCAGCTCCCTGCTAATGTACCTAGGAAATAACAGATGATGGTTGGAGTACTTGAGTCCTTGCCACCCATGTGGGAGACCTGGATGGAGTTCCTGACTTGGCCAAGCCCCAGCCCCAATAGCTGTTCTGGGTGTTTGGGGAGTGAACCAGTGGATAGAAGAAATCTCTCTCTTTCCCTTTAAAAAAAAAAAAAAAAAAACTTTTTTTTTTTTTTTAAATCATCCCATTCTGAGTACCTTGAAGGTAAATGCTGATTCTTGGCTGCACACCCCACTTTGAAGTAGTTGTAGCTCAGGCAGCATTATATACATCATTCCATATACATCATTTGTGGTCAGGGGGAGACTACGTAGGCATTTCTGAGAAGCTGCAAATAGTAAAAATATGAGAGACTGAAAGGGAAGATAAGCCTGGACAGAAGGTGCAAGACAAGTTATGAAATCTTTGCTTTGGGCTGGAAGTTCCATTCATTAATTTTTTTAAAAAAATTATTTGAAAGGTATGGACAGAAAGAGAATGAGAATGAATGAATGACTGTATCTCCTGCTTACTGCTTTATTCCCTAAATGGCCACAACAGCCAGAGCTCAGCCAGGCTTCAGCCAAGAGCTGGCAACTCAATCCAAGTACCTCATGTGGTTGTCAGGAACCCAAGTACTTGAGCTACTGTCACGGTGCACATTTGCAGGAAGTTACAATCAGGAGCAGAGCCACAAATCTAAAGCAGGCATTTCTATATGGGATGTGGGCATCTGAAGTAGCATCTTAATCACTAAGCCAAATGCCTGCCTCTTATTTTGATTATTTTTTAAAGATTTTTTAAGAGGTAGAGTTTAAGAGTTTAAGAGGTAGAGTTACAGACAGTGAGAGGGAGAGACAGAGAGAAAAGTCTTCCTTCTGTTGGTTCACTCCCGAGATGGCTGCAACGGAGCTGTGCCGATCTGAAGTCAGGAGCCAGGAGCTTCTGCCTGGTCTCCCACGTGGGTGCAAGGGTCCAAGCACTTGGGCCATCTTCCACTGCTTTCTCAGGCCACAGCAGAGAGCTGGATTGGAAGGGGAGCCGCCGGGACTAGAACTGGTGCCCATATAGGATGCCAGTGCCACAGGCAGAGGATTAACCTACTGCGCCAGGGCACCAGCCTCTATTTTGATTATTATTTTAACATAAGTTAAAAGAAAATATCATTTGTGTTTCTTGTTCTAAAACGTCATTTTACCTTTCATGATTAATTTTCAGTGTGTGGATCTTGTGATGTTTTGAGGAATTCAAGCTGGGTTTGTTGTATTTAGTGGATTTAAGTTGATTAGGCTACCCTATAATGAGTAAAGGCACATTAGCCAGCTCTTTATGATTTTGACGCACTGTTCACACATGCAATTCTAGAGAATGCTATTTTGACATAAGCCCTGTACAGTAGCACTTTGAATTTCTCTAGCAGTGAAATTTTATAATGATAGTGATTGAGAATTGTTTTGCCTAGACAAGTTCCCTGAATCTTTGTAAATCTCTTACAGGGCTCCTTAGAAACCCTTTTTCATTAAATAGATTTAATTACTTGGAAACTACTTCTATCTTTTACAAATTTTTATGAATCAAGGAGATTTATATAATATGACTGCTCTTGAAAACTTAGTCTTTTTCTCAAGCTATGTTGTGATGTGATGATGGTTGTGAAATTTTTTTCCAAACGAGGAGACTTAGCGGCTTCATATTTGTTAGTTTAGATTTTTTACTTTTTGCTAATGTTTAGTGAAAGCTGTAAGTTCATTTGTGATATCAGCTTTTACTCTGATCCATCATGCTGTTAAAATGGTAAAGGATTTTTTTTTCAGTTTCTTTTTGTTTGTTGGTTATAGAACTGTCATAATTTTATTTGCCATGTATCTTCTTAACAGTTTTGAAACTACAGTACATCTGAACTCTCTACAATTTTTCCTTGGATAATAAGTAAGATGTTTTATTTTAGTAAAGGGATTGATGGGGTCTAATCTGTTTTTCAACCTGGTTCTTTTGTTTATTATGTAGCTATTACAAGTATTTCTTGTCTCCACTTTATAATCAACTTCTGCTTTATTTCTTATTAATGCATTAGGAGAAACATATAAGCAAAGAAGAAGAGCACTTAAGAAGAATGGAAGAGGCCAGACTGCAGCTCAAGGATCAACTGCTTTGTCTGGAGACTGAACAGGAATCCATTCTTGGGGTGATAGGGAAGGAAATTGATGCAGCTTGCAAAACATTCTCTAGGGACTCCATGGAAAAATTGAAAGTAATTATGAGTTCTCATTGTGCCATAATTTTCAGTTTGTTTCCTTGTATATAATTATAGATTTTAATCTGTAGTTACATGGTAGTCATATTTTTATTCCATCCAGAAAGGTTTAGGAAACAATATTACTTCTTTCACTTTTTTAGAATGAAGCACTGTATCTAGTCCACAATCATGGTGAGAGAAATATGGTGTTATTCCAGTGAATTGCCTGTTTTTTACTCAGTTAAAGAAAATGTCTTAGGAGAGAGGCAGCAGTTCTGGCTAAAGAAAATAACCTTGGAGTCAGGAGCCCTGGATTTTGAATTTTTCATCATGATAGGCTATTTTTGTTGCTGTTTGTATGTTACTTGCAACCAACTATTGAGTGTATATTACAATTTCTGTGAGAAGTACAGTAAATGCATTCTCTTTCTTTACCCCTAAAGCTACCCTTCCTTTAGGTACTTTGATTAATTTCACCATAGAGAAGATAAAGTGAGGTTTAGAGGGGTTCAGTAACTAGTGACAGGCCATACATCTCATTAAATGCTAACCTAGGACTTCAAACCTTAGGAGTCTGGAATCTATACAAGTAACCAGTATGTTCCCTGCCTTCCCATTTGAAAAACTTATATTTAATTTGGTTTTCCTATTTTTAAAGTGGAGTGTTACTATTTATTTTTTTTAAATTTTACTTAAGAAAATCGTATGAAGGGTGCTTTGAATTGCTTGAAAGTAAGCACCTCTTTCAAGTGCAGGTTCTGATACTGCTGTGTTACATACAGAGAGCACTATGTTGCTTTGATATTGTCAAACCATAACACACTGTAACACGACTCTTACCTCTGTATGACAGCACTCCTACTATGGTATTATGCTTTTTCCGTTTCAGATGTTTCTTCATTTATTTGTCTTTCTCTAGAAGGATTTTCCCTTAAACTAGTATGTTCTGTGTTTCCCTCTTTTTCCTGTTCTTCCACATCTTCCCCCTACTTTTCTCTTTTATGGTATTTAAAAGAAAAAAATAATTCTTTTCTTATAATCAACAGTTTCTTAGTATTAAACTAAAATGAGAGATTTCAACTGGTAGAGTTTGGTAAAGTGGTGGAATATTTTTCTAAATACATTTTTTAAAAAGGTCAAATTTCATCTTGAAAAGACTGTGAGCCTAATATGGAAATAATTTGCTTTAGGTAGAATATCAACTCTTTTAGATCTGTTACTGGGCCTGTTATTATTTTTAGTTTATTCTTTTGCCTATCTAATGCTGATTTTTTTTTAGTTTTAAATTTGCTCATACAGAGTTGGTGCTGTAGCTCATTGGTTAAGCTGCTGCCTGAAACACTGGCATCCCTTATGGGCACCAGTTCAAGTCCTGGCTGCTCCACTTCTGACCCATCTCCTTGTTAATAATGTGCCTAGGAAAGCAGCAAAAAATGGCCTAAATGCAGAGGACCCTGCCACCCTCCTAGAAGACCTGGATAGAGTGCCAGATTCCTGGCTTCAGCCTGAACCAGTCCCAGCATTTGGGATGTGAACCTGCAGATGGAAGATTCTTTTTCTCTTTCTCCCTATCTGTCTCTTTTCTTCTTTCTGTAACTGCTCTATAACTCTGCCTTTCAAGTAAATGTGTGGCCTAGAAAATCCTAATTGATCTGGAAGTTCATATTAACAATATAATATTTATTCTGAATTTTAAAAATTTATATTTTATTTCTTTTTAAAAAAGATTTATTTATTTATTTGAAAGGCATAGTTACAGAGAGGCAGAGGCATAGAGTGAAAGAGAGAGAGAGGCCTTCCATTTGCTGGTTCACTCTCCAAATGGCTACAACCGCCAGAGCTGGGCAATGCAAAACCAGGAGCCAGGAGCCTCTTCTGGGTCTCCCAACGCTTGTGCAGGGGCCCAAGGACTCGGGAGCCATCCTCCGCTGCTTTCCCAGTCATAGCAGAGAGCTGGATCGGAAGTGGAGCAGCTGGGACTCGAACTGGCGCCCATGTGAGATGCCGCCACTGCAGGCATTGGCATTACCCGCTATACCACAGTGCCAGCCCCTGGTCTACATATTTTTTATTGTGAATATTTTCCATTAGTAACTTTTGTTTGCTCCTGTATACTTAAAAAAGATGGATAGACTGAAGTGCTTAACATTTGCTGTCACCTCAAGAAACCACTAAGGATTTGTTAAAGATAAAATTGATTCTTTGCTTTGTAGTTGATAGTTGTACAGGAAGGTGGCAGGAGAATCTTGAAAATGTTTCCTAAAAAGAATTAATTCAAGGTATTCTTTGTAATTTCTTAAATTTTGAAATGCTGCTGGTGAAATTTTCTGCTATTTTGCATAGAGACTTTTATGGAATGGGTTTGATCAGAAAAATGAAGCAAATGAGCTTGAGAAAAGTTCTGGGGAATGGTGTTATTATTTCTAACTTTTGGTTTTCTGGTAGCTATATTTGTATGTAGTCAATTTTAGTAAACTCATACATGTAAACTGTCACCATTATCAAACAATTAGGAGAGTGTTTTTATTAAGATACATCATTAACATTGGCCAACCTTTGATGATTCAAGAGCTTAACTGACTAGAATAAATCTATATCCTATGCTGATTTTGCTCTCTCTTCCCATAACACTGGCCTTGGTATTCATTGTGTGACAGCACATGGGCTTTGGATCAATACAGATAGGTTCAAATTGTGTCTCCTGTAAGTTTTGGTTGAATATTCTGGCATAAACTTTCTTCTTTTTTTAACTCCTTAAAGTTGAGGCTTAAACTTTTTGATGGTATAATGAATAATTTAATTTTAGAGAAAATATATTTCTAATACTCTTTATTCTTATCGTAGGTTTTTTCATCTAGTCCTGATGTACATTATGACCCACATCGCTGGTTAGCAGAAAGCAAGGTAATTAATCTTTCGATTCTAAAGTTTTTATACTTATGATCTTCAAGGAATCCTATTTGGCTTTATATTTTGGTTATATTTATTATATATATTTATATATATTTATTTTGGTTATATTTTGTCATATAACTCTTCTTTTGAAGGTATATTTCTGCATTGCAGGATAAGACATCACTGTAGTGCATTTACGAAACTTCCATGTTTCGTATTTTAACATTTATAATTTAGTGAAAATATGTAGGCAAACAATGAGAGAATTAAGGAAGGAAAAATTGTGAAATATCAGGAATCAGACCATTGGAGAGAGAGATTTTTCTTCTTAGAATAGGCAATGTCTCTGAAAGTATGCAAATGTCAGAGTGACTGGAACTAATCATTGTGCACATATATACTTAATAAATTTAGGTTCATGAGGGTAGACTCAAAGCCTGTGAACTACATGTGGCTCAAGCAAATCCTTACACCATTCTCGGTGTCTTTTACAAAATTTCAGGGTAAACAAGGCCGGTGCCACGGCTTACTAGGCTAATCCTCTTCCTGCGGCGCTGGTACCCCAGGTTCTAGTCCCGGTTGGGGCACTGGTTCTGTCCCGGTTGCTCCTCTTCCAGTCCAGCTCTCTGCTGTGGCCCAGGAAGGCAGTGGAGGATGGCCCAAGTCCTTGGGCCCTGCACCCCATGGGAGACCAGGAGGAAGCACCTGGCTCTTAGCTTTGGATCAGTGCAGTGTGCCAGCCATGGCAGCCATTTGAGGGGTGAACCAACGGAAGGAAGACCTTTCTGTCTGTCTCTCTCACTGTCTAACTCTGCCTGTCAACAACAACAACAAAAAATTACAGGATAAACTTGATATTCTGAGAATAGTTTCCTGCTTTGTGGTTCTTTGACATTATGATTTAAATTTAGTGGGAGCTAAGCAAAAAATAAAAAAAAAAATTTTTTCAATTTTACTTTTTTTTTTTTTTTTTTGACAGGCAGAGTGGACAGTGAGAGAGAGACAGAGAGAAAGGTCTTCCTTTTGCTGTTGGTTCACCCTCCAATGGCCGCCGCGGTTGGCACGCTGCGGCCGGCGCACCGCGCTGATCCGATGGCAGGAGCCAGGTGCTTCTCCTGGTCTCCCATGGGGTGCAGGGCCCAAGGACTTGGGCCATCCTCCTCTGCACTCCCTGGCCACAGCAGAGAGCTGGCCTGGAAGAGGGGCAACCGGGACAGGATCGGTGCCCCGACAGGGACTAGAACCCGGTGTGCCGGCGCCGCAAGGTGGAGGATTAGCTTAGTGAGCCGCGACGCCGGCTTCAATTTTACTTCTTTTTTAAAAAAGATTTATTTATTTATTTGAAAGAGTTACAGGTAGTGGGGAGGAAGAGAGGGAGAGAGAGAGATATCTCCTATCTGCTGGTTCACTCCCTAAATGGCTGCAGTGGCCAGGGTGGGCTAGGCGGAACGCAGCAGCCAAGAGTTTCATCTGGATGAAGTGGCCCAAACACGTGGACCATCTTTCACTGCTTTCATTTTTAGACTAGTTTCCTCAGCTTTAAAATACTAAAATGGCGGATCTTTCATGTCACTTGAATGCCAGTTTAGTCCTCCCCCACTTTTTTATTATTGTTGTTTTAACAAGAAGGAAGCTTTAACTTTTGTCTTTTGGAAAAATAAGAAAAAAAATATGAACTTTCAAAGAAGGAAAGTGACTTGTCGATGCCGTGTAAAGAGTGGAAAGCAGACTGAGTGTGTGCACTGTCTGAAACATTGTGCATGTTGCCATCCAGCTGTCTCAGTTCATTCAGTCAAAAATAGTGATTGTGTACTCATGGATTTCACACACTGTGTGTGGAATTAATGCTTAGCAAGTCATGAATTTTCATTTCATGTTCAAAGTCCAAAAGAGAAAATTTAGATTTAAACAAATTCTAAAAATCTTTGAAATACGTTATATTGTTGTAGATACATGCAAACATTAGCCAGGGAACATAGGAAAAGAACAATTACCCTGGTGTTTGTGCTGGGAGGGTGGCAGGATATGGTGGTGCCAGCCATTCATATAAAGCAACTTCCAAAAAGCAACATATAAGCTTATTTTTGACAATAACAACAAAAATCGAAGTTCTCCAGTTGGTTAAATATGGATAAAACACTAGGAAGAAGTACAAAATGTGTGAGTGAGCACAGAAAATGCACTGTGATAGGTGACTAAGGTAAAGTGGGAGATGTAGGCAAGAACAGGCCCACCTTCGAAGGCCAACTGTGAAGACGAGAAATCTCTTCCTGATCATAAAATATTGTGATTGAGCATTAGAATTTACCTTAGCTTATGGGTTTTCCTGTGTCCTACTTTAAGTATGGCAGTCCTTTGCCTTCCTAAACGTTTCTGACAAACAAATACAATTTTTTTATTTATGCCACCTGCATAGGAAATTCAGAATATACATATTTTTGCTATCTCAGAATTTTTTGCCCAGAAACTTCTGTGGAGCATTAATACAACAGTTCTTTTTTTTCTTTTGCCCAACTGCAGAGTTCTGACAACAAGAGCAATGTACTTGGAATTTTCTTACAAGTTGAAATCTTTATCATTTCTGAACAGAAAGCTTTCACTGCTTTGGTTCAGTTAAATTATGAGAGCCAGAGATGACTCTTAATCATAGCTCTTTAATTTGGGAGCTTGGTGAGCAGTTTTCCCTTATCATTTAATGGGGTTGAACTTCTGATCAGGCCAGTTTTAATACTGCATGAGACAACTGTTCTTCTACAGTGTAAAAGGGTTGTGATAAAAAATATCATGCTGACCAACTGACTAAGGAGGAATTGAATCTATTTACCAGAAAGATGGCTTAGGTTATTGATGGGCTACAATACTGTAATTCCCATGAACTATGACTGGATGGCTCTATAAGTATTGAAGATAAGATCTGAAATCAGAGAACAAAAGCTGTATGGAAAATAGAATTGCTGTTCTGGTAGTCTGTGGTGACATCTTGCAGTATTAGAAGGACCTCTGAGGGCATTTAGTAATTGTTTTCATAAATCTGCCAAATGAATTTCTTCTGTTAGTGTTAATTCTAGAAAAATAGAGGACTGGGTGGGGATTGTATCACAGTTGTGTTGTTGGTCATGAGGCATAACATAAACAGGAAGTCCAACTGAGTGTTGAACCAGATTCCCAGATAAAATAACCAATGAATGATAAGAGTAAGACATTACAGGAAGGAAGAGGGTTTATGGTCACTTAAGAATTGGCGGGCAAGGAGTTCTCGTGGATTATGGGTTTTGTTTTTTTGTTATAAAGTCTGACAAGGCATGAACTCTCCAAATTTCATTAAGCTTGATAGCAAACTTACTGGATAAGTAGATCCTAGATGCTGTGTTACATACTGTGAACTTAACAGCAAACAAGAAAAAAATGGTCTTGCTTCTTAAGTAAACTCTGTTTTTCAAAAAATATACCTATGTTGATACTTTCAGAATTATATATTATTATAATAAAAATATGTAGAAGCTACCATGGAGGCTGATGCCTGAGATGAATCTTGAAGCTAATCAGGTAAAGAAAAAGAAGACTACATATTGAGAAACCTAGGAATGACACAGAAGAGAAACAACATGATAAATGCAAAGAAATGCCAAGTGCCTGTGCAAAACAGATTATAAAATAGTAAGTCAGAAAATGGGAGGGATGAGGCCCCAGTCAGAGGCAGTGATTAGGTGCATCAGGAAGGACACTGTAAGCCAGGCCTTTGAGAGCAGCATGTCATTCAAAAAGAGCATT
Source organism: Lepus europaeus (assembly GCF_033115175.1). Lineage (NCBI taxonomy): Eukaryota > Metazoa > Chordata > Mammalia > Lagomorpha > Leporidae > Lepus > Lepus europaeus. The sequence goes on from NC_084848.1 coordinate 20,850,968, forward strand.
GTGTGCCATTTTGAGGAGCTTGGATTCAGGTAGGCATTTAGTGAATCATGAAGAAATTTGAACAACACAGGCACATGCTTGTATTTTAGAAACATCACTCTGATAGAGATGTGAAAGTTGCATTAAAAGTAGTAAGGTGGAAGGCAAGGAGACCAGTTAGGTTTTTCCTGTCTGGTTGTGACAGTCGGAACTGAGGAAGTTGTTTATTGCTTCAGAAGTAAGGAAAGATTGGATTTATATTTTGGTGATGATATTTAAATCATTCTTAATTATGTGTCAGATTGTGTGGGAGAAGATGTTTAGTGTTTTCAAGCCCAACTGGAAGATTCCAGTCAATCTTCGTTGGAATAAATGGGCATGCAGAATTCCAGATAGGCAAGCTAGCAAAAATATTGAAAGTTTCCATTACAGGGATTGATATCCAGAAAGTTCTGTTTGGATAGGAAAGTGCAAAGAGAAGTGTAGATACAGACAAATTGGGAAGTAGCAGAGCTGTTCACCGTGAGAATGAGGATGACTTCCCAAATCTAGAGCAAACACTCTGAGGATGGAACCATTGACTGGTGATTATCATGATTGATCATGGATCTTATGTCATCATTTTGTGATGGTGTGTAAAGAAAAGCTGACGTCAGCTGTTCCTCAGCTAAAGGAAGGATTTCTGAGGGTGCTGTTTAGAGAATACATTTCATTTTGGAGTCCAGTATAAATTATTCCCTTCAGAGGCAAAGAAATGAATTTATATACTTCTTTGATCATAGAAAACTGCTCTTTTCTTCTTGGCCTTTATCTCACTGTACTGAAATTATCCACTTTTCTTTTTCTTTAGTCATTAAGCCTTATGAGGGAAGAAATGTGTCTGTCCATTGCTCATTACATCTTTTTTTTTAAGTTTTTTTTTTTTAATTATTTATTTGAAAGAGTTAGAAGATGCACAAGGAGAGGGAGGGAGGAAGAGAGAGAGAGAGAGAGAGAGAGAATGAATGAATGGGTCTTCCATCTGCTTGATCACACTCCAAATGGTCGCAATGGCCAGGCCGAAGCAGGAGTCAGGAACTTCTTCCATGTCTCCCATGTGGGTGCAGGGGCCCAAACACTTGGGCCATCTTCCGCTGCTTTCTCAGACACATTAGCAGGGAGATGGTTTGGAAGTGGAGCAGCTGAGTCTCAAACCGACGTCCATATGGGATGCCAGAGTCACAAGTCGTGACTTTACTCCCTTTGCCAAAACACCAGCCCTGCTCATTACATCTTTAACATTTGTCACAATGCCTGGTTAATGTTCAGTACATTTCTTTAAAAGAATCATTATATTGAATTTGATGTATTTTTCCCGTTCTAGGAACTTTCTCAGCTTAAATACTAGAAAAGAATGAATGATTAGCAGAAGAGATTTCAGTAAATATGTGAAATGTATTCATCAGCCTTTTGTTACTTTAATTAAAATACCTGGGAGGAATGATGTAGGAAGGGATAAACTTTATTTCAGCGAACAGTTTGAAGGTTCACAGTCCAAGGTGGGGCAGGTTTATTAATGTGGCATCTAATGAGGTTAGGGGATCGCTGAGTGATGATCACTGGTAAGCCAGGAAGCAGAGAGTGACAGGAAGCACCCGACGCTTATATAACCAACCTTCTGCTGAGATTGCTCTCTCAAGGGTAAGCCCCTAATAACCCAAAGAATCCCCACTAGGTCCACCTCCAGAAACCATAATGAGATCAAGTCTCCACCCATAATCCATCAACCATCAACATTAATTCATTAACTGTTAAGATAAGACTTTGGTGTTTATCTGTAAATTTAGGGAAGCAAATCATGTTTGAATCATAACACCAAATATTGGTTTTATTTGATCAGAGCTGTAAACCTTAAATTTATCTGGTAAGAAAAATGCACTTTCAAGTTATTTGGAGATTTTTGTTTATTGTCCTATTAGGTATCATCCCAAAGAGTTACACTGTCACAGTGTGTTCTTGGTGCTGACAAGCATTTACTCTCCCTGACTGCAGTAGCTTTAGAGATCCTGTAATTTGACTTTCTCCTTTTGCAGAGGTGGAAGCTAAGGCCTGAAGAGTTTTGTTTTACCTAGGAATGTAGAGCTCGTTAGTTGCTGAGGAGGGTTTAGAATTCAGGTCTCTGAACTTTGTGCTACTGTTTGTCTCCATTCATTTTGTAACCTACACTTGAGTACAAACCTTGTGTCGATTGTTTTACAATAGTCATTGTGTGAGAAATATTAGATACAGCATGTTTAATTTTTATTTAAGGATGTAAATAATCTAGTATTTTATATTTTTGCTATAGAAATGAAAATGTTACACTTAATATTTTGAGTGAGTTTTTGGAAATAATTTTTAAATTATATACTTAGAATACTTTCAGTGTAATTGGAGAAAGGTATTCTATATTTTAAAATATGTATTATGGGGATACTTTTGTTTTCTTTTTGGCTATATTCATAACTAAGAAATGTGTAGAAATTATTACAGGAAAAAATCATGCTTTTAGGTTGGCTTGGATTTGAATTTTGTAGTTCTGATTTAATTCTTGTTTTGGCGACCTAGCATATTTCAAAATATTGCCATCCTCTTCCTTTATTTTTGGTTTTTATGCTAACATTTCTTTTCAAAATTGTTTTTAGAGTTTTGCCAAAGGAAGCACGGTAGTTCAGCAAAATTATGGGTCCTAATATTATTGCTAACTTTATAAGCCATAATCTTTTATTCACATTTTCTGTTTTCCTTGGTTTTTAGCTTTGAGTCATTCCTCTTTTTTTTTTTTTTTTTTAAAGATTTTATTTATTTGTAAGTCAGTTACAGAGAGAGAGTAGGAGAGACAGAGATCTTCTACCCGCTGGCTCACTCCCTATATGGCCACAACAGCCAGTTGTTGGGCCAGGCCAAAGCTAGGATCTTCATTCTGGCATGCCACGTGGGTGGCAGGGGCCCAAGTGTTTGGGCCACCTCCCCCTGCTTTTCCCAGGTCATTATCAGGGAGCTGGATCAGAAACGGAGTAGCAGGAACATGAACCAGTGCACATATAGGATGCTGGCGTCTCAGGCAGTGGCTTTGCCTGCTACTCTGCTATGCCGGCCCTTTGAATTATTCCTTAGTTACTTTACTGTATTATTTTGCTAAATCCCAGTAGAAGATTCTTACAGATAGAAAAGATCCATCCATCTTGACAGTTTTACTAGATACCTATGAATATTTTTACCTAAATGCAAGCTGGTAACTTTGAAGGTAAAAGATGATTTATTTTAAAATTCTTTCTCTATTTTGGCTTATTTAGCAATGCTTATTGATATATTTAAATAAGTGAGTCTATCATGTAACTTGCAAATGCTCTTGTGAGTACTTAATAGAATGATTTTTGCTCTGTGATTAATAGCCTTGTCAGTTAATTATTACTTGGAATTGTTAAAGTTATACTGTGTTCCAAGCTGCTTCCACAAGATACTTGATGAGTATATTGTGAATTTATGTAACAAACACTGATTCTCAACTGATTGTTGGTTGATTGGATTTCTCTCATTTTGTATTTTGTAGGATTAATAATATATTCTACATAGATATTAAATTTGTGTTGGGCACTAACCGTAGCCTGTTTTTCATTTTGTTTGACAATGGAATAAAGGCTTCGTAGCAATAAACTATAGCCATAGGTCATATTGTATTAGATCTGCTGGGACTGCCGTAACAAAATCCCAAACCCTGGGTGGCTTCAACAGCAGTCATGTTTTCTCACAGTTCTGGAGTCTGAAAGTCCAAGATCCAAGTACACATTTCCTGGCTTGTGGGGGATCCCTTTGCCATATGTGGTCTTCTGTGTTTGCCTGACATCTCTTCTTTTTCTTATAAGGACACTAGCCCTGTAGGATCAAGGCACATCCTTATGTACCCATTTATTATTTGTTATTTCCCTAAAGGCCCTGTCTCTAAATAAAGCCATCTTTGGACTGTGCTTCAGCAGAATGAATTTTGGGAGGACATGGTTCAATCACTGATGTATATTAATGCTAATTAAGCCTCATACTTTGTTTTGAGGCTTTTACTGTTTAATTTTTTTTTCAAGATTTATTTTATTTATTTGAATGACACAGTTACATAAAGAGGTAGAGAGGGGAAGAAAGGGAGGGAGACAGGGAAGAGAGAGAGAGAGATCTACCATCTGTTGATTCACTCACCAAATGGCTGCAAAGCCTGGAGCTGAGCGGAACTGAAGCCAGGAACCAGGAGCTTCTTCGGGGTTTCACACATGGGGGCAGGGGCTCAAGGACCTGGGCCATCCTCTGTTGCTTTCCCAGGAGCATTAGCAGGGAGGTGGATCAGAAGTGGAACAGCCGGGACTCAAACTGGTGCCCATATAGGATGCTGGTGTTGCAGGCCAGGGCTTTTAACTTGCTGCACCACAGTGCCAGCCCCTATTGTTTGTTTATTATTGCTTTGTTTGTAGAACTGATTGGATTATTGTTAGGACAAAAGAGATTTGTTGTTTCTCCTTTATCACTTAGAAATGATAGTGACCATGGGCAGTGAAAAAAGGTCAAGATGGTATGGAGTACATAGGAAGCATGAAAGAAACAAATGCAAGGTTATTTTCCGAATTTGCCTCTAAATTGCTGCTTAAGAAGAGATTAAATTGGAGGATTGAAACTGGGGACCCATTTTGTTTAGGCAAAATGGATTTCAAGAAACTGAATTGGTAACAGACACTTTACAAAAAAATCAGACAACTGCAGAATTATGACATGGAATTTGTTTTCCTTTTGAGATACGGGAAGATTTGAGAACCTAAGAGCTTACCACTTTGGAAAGGGCATCTGCACTGTAGTTTGACATAGTCCCTGTCATTCTTTATTGACGTACAACATGAAGTAGCAGTGTCACTTGCTTTTTATCATTACGCTTGCAGTTGCTTTTCATAAAGTAGATTTAAGAGAAATGAACATATTTTTTATATCCATGTGAAGTTTAGAAAGGTAAAAAAATAGCCTGGGTGGCACATTTTAAGGATGATTATAATTTCTATGGACTCCTTTTATTGATATTTCCTACCTGGAAAATGTAACTATGTTTGCCATCTCTGATACAAACCAACCAAATTAAGCCCTGCATTATTATTTAATAATGACTTGTTTCTACAATGCTTTATATTGAAAGGAGATGGAAAAGCTGACTTCGTTATTGCTTTTCTCACAATTCTCTCATGTGGTCTGTAGTATATTGTGAAATTCATACTTTTTATCAATCCATATTCAATTTGATATATTTTAAAAGTATATTTCTTCAGATTTCTCTGTTTTAAATTTCATCCTGTACATACATATTTCTTCTGTTTACCACTGTTATTTAATTTTATTCTCTGTTAAAAGATGGTAATTACCTCCATCATACTAATAATTTAATTCTCTGACATCTAATCATTGGTGATAATATTAAATGACAGCTAATCTCAGGCAAATCCTTGGAAGATTTATCTGAGCATATTTCTGGCAGTGATTAAATAGTTTTGAAAATGTACTTGAATCTCCAGGTGCTTCAGTTTTCAAATATGAATACGAGAGTTCTAGGTTTTGCTTTTCTCCCAGTTTCCTCAATTTGTGAAGTACAGTGGTTAATATCTGGATCCTTGGAGCTACTTGATGAAGTAATTTATAAGTATAAAAGTGGTTGAACAGAATCAGAGCCTGTTACTTTACACATGCCACCTGAAAGTGTTTGTTTAGGACCGTGCCTCCATGATGTAGATTTACTTGGGCTGGCATATGGACGTTGTACCAGCCTTTCTTCTTTGTGCTTATGCTTGTGTAGTCCAATGGCTAGTGTTCATATTCTCAGTGTGTTACTTTTAAATGTCCACTAAACTTTATTAATATAGTAATACTAAAAAAGTAGACTTTTTTTTTAAGATACTGCCTTCTTTTTTTATCCTATTATTTAAATACAAATTGCTACCTCTTTGTAAGAAATTAAACATCTCATTTTTCATGGAGTTGCATGCGTCAGATGCATACTGTGTATAGAACAGTGTACTCAGTAATGTATCCATGTGTTTATGTTTGTGAATTAATACCCACTCCCATGGAGTTTTTCACTGAAGAGTTTTGTAACTTTCTTGGAGAAAGTCTTGAGGATTTAGTTCACTAAATTTCTTTATTCCTTTATTCAAAATTCTCATATTCTTTAATGTACGAGAATAAAGGTGTATGTGTGTTTGGGGTGAAATATAGCAGAATTCTTTTCTGACAGTACGTGTTTTCCAGAATCTTGACCTAACCTTTTCTCATACATCAGATCCATAATAAACTGATCGTTGGAGCTTTTCTGTTTTTTTTTTTTTTTTTTTTTTTTTAAGGTAAGTTACAGAGAAAGGGAGAGATGGGATGAGAGATATCTTCCAAGTGGCTGGGGGCCAGGCTGAAATCAGGAGCCTGAAATTCCATCTGGGTCCCATGTGGGTGGCAGGGGCCCAAGCGCATGGGGCATCATCCACTGCTTTCTCAGGTGCGTTATCAGGGAGTTAAATCAGAAGCAGAGGATCTGAGATTCCAATTAGGGTTCACATGGGATGTTGGCTTCACAGGTGGTGGCTTAAGCCACTGTGCCACAATGCCAGCTCCCATGCAGTGTTTTTTGTTTGTTTATATTTTAAGATTTTATTTGGGCCAGCACTGTGGCATAGTAGGCTAAGCCTGAGCCATTAGTGCCAGCATCCCATATGGGCACTGGTTTGTGTCCCAGCTTCTCCACTTCCAGTATAGCTCCCTGCTGATAGCCTGGGAAAGCAGTGGAAGATAGCCCAAGTACTTGGGCCCCTACATGCATGTAGGAGACCCTGAAGAGGCTCCCAGCTTTGGATCGCCTCAGCTCCAGCTGTTTTGGCCATTTGGGGAGTGAACCAGCAGATGGAATACCTCTCTCTCTGTCTCTCTATCTGTCTGTGACTCTGCATCTCAAATACCTCTCTCTGTCTCTCCCTCTCTCTCCATCTGTGACCCTGTCTCTCAAATAGGCAGTCACAGACGGAGAGGGAGAGAGGGAGAGATCTTCCATCTTCTGGTTCACTTCCCAAATGGTCCCAGTGGCTAGAGCTGGTCCAATCTGAAGCCAGGAGCCTGGAGCTTCTTCCAGGTCTCCAACATGGGTGCAGGGTCCCAAATATTTGGGCCATCTTCCACTGCTTTCCCAGGCCATCAGCAGAGAGCTGGATAAGAAGAGAAGAAGCCGGGACACAAAATGATGCCTGTATGGGATGTTGGTGCCACAGGTAGAGGCTTAGCCTACTATTCCACAGCGTCAGCTCCAACGCAGTGGTTTTAATATGGAAGTAGGCAGTGTTAGCATAGGTATTCTCTTATTTTTCTTGGTTGATATAAGTTAATAAATTAATGACAATAATAATGTTTTCGAATAGTTTTCCAATTGTTCCATATCTAAAATTACTAAATTGTCTAGAATATATATATACACACATATATATATATATATTTAAAGTTTTATATTTATTTGAAAGTCCGAGTTACACAGAGAAGGCGAGGCAGAGGCAGAAAGAGCGGACTTCCACCCGCTTGTTCACTCCTCAGTTGCCCGCAATGACTAGAGTTGTGCTGATCCAAAGCCAGGAGCCAGAAACTTCTTCTGGGTCTCCCACATGGGTGCAGGGGCCCAAGGATTTGGGCCATCTTCTGCTTTCCCAGGCCATAGCAGAGAGTTGAATCAGAAGCAGGGCAGCTGGGTCTTGAACTTGCACCCATATGGGATGCTGGCACTGCAGGTGGGAGCCTAATCTGCTATACCACATCGTTGAACCCTATAGAATAGATTAAATACATGATACATTGAGTGCATTCACATTTTAACGGCTCTAGCAATACTGAAGTAATCAGAATAAATTTTGAATGCCATAATTTTTTGTGTTTCTACTTCTCTTTTTAGTAAATATAGTCATCATAAGTAGTTTAGCATTTCATATATTCAGTCTGTTTATATACGATGGAGTGAGCTGTAGTTACTTTTGATAGGATTCTTTTATATTTTGGGTATCCGTCTTTTTGCAGTACTTCCTTTCACCCTAGGTGAGGTTTTCCTCCAACCTTTCCAGCCATTTCTTTTTAGTGTTGTTTTCAGGAGTCTCTCTATTTCTTTTAAAGCCTCTTATTGTCTCTAGTCATCCTCAATGGGCTTCTTGTCTATTCCCAGGCTCTGCATGGTGGTGGTCCCTTACTCTGTGTCTTTTGTCCAGTTCTCTTGAACTTTAGACCCATATATCCAACTAGTCATCTATATTCCTTCATTTCTTAGGGCCAACCACTTCAGCATTTTCCAATGTGATATTAATTTGTTTGTCTTATGTTTTTCACAGTTTCATAAAGCTAGAAACCTGGCCATTATCTGTGATTCCTGTGTCTGCCTTATCTATAACATGACAAGGATTGTAGAATCTCTAATTTGCATACTTTGATCCATCCCTTATGGTTTTCACTTGCTCTTGATTTCCAACCTCCTGTGTATGTTCCACTCTGTATGTATAGTATGTTTTCTTTCTTTTTTTAAAAATATTTTTATTTATTTATTTTACAAGTAGAGTTACAGATAGTGAGAGAGAGAGAGAGATGGAGAGAAAGGTCTTCCTTCCGTTGGTTCACTCCCCAAATGGCTGCAACGTTAGAAGCTACACCGAAATTTCTGCAATAATAATTTGGGGGTTTGTAAATATATCCAGTTATTTCTAGATTAGACAGATTGTATAGGTTGTGTAGCATGTACTAAAGTTGGGTCTCATCTACCTGAGAGCTGTATTTTAGTTTCATTTTTGCTCTACCATCTTACTTTCTACTTTCTTTTTTGTATGAAAATTAGCTTCACTGAAATACTATTCATACCTGTGTAGTTTTCCCCCTCAGTGGTTTCTAGTATAGCCATACAGTTAGTTGTGTAGCCATCAGCAGAATGAATTTTACAACATTTACGTAACCCCAAGAAGAAAATCAGGAACCTTAGCCACTACCTATCATTCTATCTCAATCTCCATATCCAGTGTTGTGCTAACCTTGATAACTCTTTCTCTATAGATTTGCTTGTTTTGTGTATTTTATATAAATGGACTTACAGAATCTGTGGATTTTTGATTGACTTTTTATATTTAGCACAATACTTTGAAGATTATCAATATTACATTGTTTGAATATACTTCAATTTATTCAACCATTATCATTTTGAGGACATTTGGGTTACTCCCATTTTTTTAAATTAAGATTTATTTATTTGTTTTAAAATCAGAGTTAGAGAGAGGGAGACAGAGAGACAGACACAGAGTTCTTTCATTCACTGTTTTACTCTCCAGATGGCTGCAACAACCAGGCCTGGGCCAGGCCAAAGCCAGGAGTTTCATCCAGATCTGCCACATATGTGGCAGGGGCCAAGCACTTGGGTCATATTCTGCTGCTTTTACTAGGCCGTTAGCAGGAAGCTGGATCAGAACTGGAGCAGCTGGGACACGAACAGCACCCATATGCAATGCTAATGTTGCGGAAGGCGGCTTTATCTGCTGTGCCACAGCACCCGCCCTAGTTGTTTCCGTCTTTGGCTCCCATGAATTATGCTGCTGTGGTCATTCCTTCATGCCTTTTTTACATGGACGTGTTGTCATTTCTTTTAGGTAAATACCTAGGAGAGGAATTGTTCGGTTATATGGTAACTTTATTTTATCCCTTTGAAGGTCTACCAGATTGTTTTTCTTTTCTTTAATTTTTTTTATTAAGAGAACAGATTTCATGCATTCCATAGGTGTGTTTCCAAGAAAACAGCCACACTTCTCTCCCTCCCTGCCTCCCCACCAGTCCCCCTCCCTCCCTTTGCCTCTCTTCCTTTCATCAGTTTTTACAAAAACATAATTTTAATCCGCTCTGTATTCCGAGGCTTAACTCACCACTAACCATAATATTCAACATGTAAAAAGTAGAAAGACCACAGTTCCCCTGGAGTATAAACAAGGCCTAAAAATGACAATCATATCAGAAAATATCCATTTCATCTCTTTGGTTTTTGTTTTTATTCCATATTAACCACTGTGTATCAGAGAAAACAAATATTTGTCTTTTTGAGACAGGCTTATTTCACCAAGTATAATCGTTTCCACTTGCATCCATTTTGTTGCAAAAGACAGGATTTCATTCTTTTTTATGTCTGAGTAGTATTCCATGGTATGTTTGCTTTAACCTGTCATCAGTTGATGGACATCTGGATTGATTCTATATCTTAGTGTGAATTGAACAGCAGTAAACACGAGGGTTGTCTTCATGGCAGCTGCACCATTGAACATTCCTCTATCAGTGTGTCAGAGTTCCAAGTTTTCCACCTCCAAAACAGCAGTTATTAACTGTCTTGTTGATTATAGCTACCTTACTAGTTGCGCAGTAGAATCTCATTTTGGTATTTTGATTTGCATTATCCTGATGGCTGAGGATGTTGAGCATATTTTCATGTGTTTATTGGCCATTTGTTTGGAGAAGTGTCTCTTTAGATCTCTTGTGAGTTTTCACAGTTCCATCATTTATCTTTCTATTATTTAATTCTTTTTTTTAAGATGTATTTATTTATAAGTCAGAGTTACACAGAGAGAGAAGGAGATGCAGAGAGAGAGAGAGAGAGAGAGAGAGAGAGAGAGGAAGAGAGAGAGAAAAAGAGAAATATTCCATCCTTTGGTTCACTCCCCAATTGGCCACAATGGCCAGAGCTTTAGCTGCTACACCACAGTGCCAGCCTCTGTATTAATTATTAATGTATCCTAGATGCAAGGCCATCTCAGAAACATGACTTGCAAATATCTTCTGCCATTTAGCAAGCTGTATTTTCTTTTTGGTGATAGTTATCTTTGAGGCCCAACACTTTTAATTTTGATTAATTCCGATTTGTCAACTTTTTGCTTTGGTGGTTTGTGCCTTGATACATATAAGAAATCATTTCCAAATCAAAATCACAAAGACCTATACGTATGTTTTTTTCTAAATCTCTTACATTTTCAGCTCCTTACATTTAGATCTTGATCCATTAGGCTTAATTTTATTTATGGTATGAAGTAGGGATTCAACTTCACTCTTCCCAGAAGCTTTTATTAGCTGTTCTGTGTCCCTTGAAGATCCATATGAAAGTTAGGATCAGCTTGTTCATTTTTCAAAAGAAGCCACCTGGGATTATGGTAGGGATTATATTGAATCTGTAAATCAGTTTTGGGTGTGTTGCTACATGAATAATATTAAATTTTCTGATTTATGTACATGGGATGACTTTTCACTCAGTATTTTTAATTTTTTTCAACATTGTCTTCTAGTTTTCAGTGGATAGGTTTTATAACTTTTTTTTAAAAATTGCTACTGTTTTGTTCTTTAGTTGCTAGTGCAATTGAATTGTCTTTGTTTTATTTTTTGACTGCTCATTGCAAGTGTACACAAATATAATTTTAAGAGATTTTATATATGCAACCTGCTGAATTCTTTTATTAGATCTAATATATTTTTAAATGAAATCATTTGGATTGTCTTATACAGAGGCATGCCATCTGCAAATAAAGAAATGTTTGCTTCTTTTTAAAAAATACAGATATTTTATTATATGTTTTGTTTTCTTATATAATTGCTCAATCTTAACTTTCTAATACAATGTTGTATAGAGATGCTAAGAGATGACACCTTTTTCTTATTTCCAACCTTGGGAGGAAAGCATTCTCTCTTTTGCCATTAAGTATAATAATAGCTGCAGGTTTCCTATAGATGACATTTTTCAGTTTGGGGAAGTTCTTCTCTACTACTGTTTCTTTGAATTTCAGTCATGAAAGAGTATTGAATTTCATCATGCTGTTTCTGTATCTTTTGATATAATCCTGTAACTTTTGGCCTTAATTCTATTAAAATGTTAAATCACATTAATGATCTTTAGACTGTAACCAACCTTGCATTCCTGTAATATATATCAGTTTATTTTTTTAAAGATTTATTTATTTTTATTTTGCTTGAAAGTCAGAGTTACACAGAGAGAGGAAAGGCACAGAGAGAAGGAGAGAGAGAGGGAGAGGGAGGTCTTCCTTCTGCTGGTTCACTCCCCAGATGGCCGCAATGGCCAGAGCTGCGCCGATGCAAAGCCAGGAGCCTCTTCTGGGTCTCCCACATGAGTGTAGGGGCCCAAGGACTTGGGCCATCTTCCACTGCTTTCCTATGGCATAGTAGAGAGTGGGATCGGAAGTGGAGCAGCCAGGTCTCGAACCAGCGCCCATATGGCCACAGCTAGGCCGCAGCGCTGGCCCCTAACAGTTTATTTTGAGAAGAAAACCTTTTCTATATGTAGTTAGATTTTTTGAGGGTTTGTACAAATCTATATTCAAGAGTCATGTTTATAACAACCATCTAATTAGAAGTAATCTGGGGAAATAGCTCTTGAGGCCCAATATCTCAGCTTAGTGTGCCTGAGTTAAACTACTTTATTACTGTGGAATTGGAAGCAGAGATTTCACACATCTGGCAACATTTTCCAGGAATGTAGCCTGTGCAAACCAGTGCAAAGTAGATGAAAAATCCTGGTCACCTGCCCTTTCAATGAGATCCCATGTACCTTGCCTGTGAACTAAGGGAAGAGGAATTCCTATTTTCTTGGTAACATCCTTCTGGAATAAGGACTAGAGCTTTGTCACTATAAATCTGGGAAGGAGAGAGTCTTTTCTCAAGTGGCACTCACCATTGCAAGTCCTATCACAATTTAATAGAATTTCCTGAATAAATATTTTTTATTTCTTGAGATTTGATTTTTTAAAAAATAATTTTCAGAGCAGGAGTTTGGGCTGTTAGACTGCTGCTTAGAACACCTGCTTTCTGTATCAGAGTTCTTGGGTGTGAGTCCCTGCTTCCCTTTCCATCCCCACTTCCTGTCATGTAATTCTGGGAGGCAGCAGGTGATGGCTCAAGAAGTTGGTTCTCTGCCACCCATATGAGAGACCCAGATTGTTGTTCTAGCTCCTTTTAGCTTGGAATAGCCCTGTCTGTGGGAGACATTTGGAGAGTAAACTAGCAGATGGGAGATCTCTCTGTCTCTTTCTTTCTCTCTGCCTTTCAGAATAAATGCACAAATAAATAAATGAGTAAAAATTCTCCAAAAGGTAAGTCTATTTAAGAAAAATTTTTAAAGGTTCACTTTATTTATTTGAAGTGCAGAATGTGGAGAGAGAGAGAGAGAGATTTTTCCATCCTCTGGTTCACTTCCAAAATGCTCACAATGGTCCAGGCTAGCCAACCAAAGCCAGGAACTTGAACTCTGTTCTCATCTCCTATGTGGTGGCAGAGGCTCAAGAATTTGGGACATCTTCTGCCTTCTCCAGCATATCAGCAGGGAGTTGGAACATAAGTGGAGCATGGGCCAGTAGGGTAGCCTGGTAAATGTTGCCACATGCAATGCTGGCATCCCATATGGGTGCTGGTTTGAGTCCTGGCTGCTCCACTTCCGATCTAGTTCTCTGCTATGGCCTGGGAAAGCAGTAGAAGATGGCCCAAGTGCTTGGGCCCCTGCACCCACATGGGATACCTGGAAGAAGCTCCAGGCAGCTGACTTCTGATCGGCCCAGTTTTGGCCATTTGGAAAGTAAGCCGACGGATGGAAGGCATTTCTCTCTCTCTCTGCCTCTGCCTCTCTGTAACTCTGCCTTTCAAATAAATAAGTAAATCTTTAAAAAAAAAAAAAAAAGTGGAACAGCCAGAATGTCAACCAGTTGTCCACTATGGGATGCTGATTTTGCAGGCATTTGCTTAACCTGTTGTGCCACAGTGTTGCCTCTTAAGAAAATTGTTTTCAGCATTTATGAGTATTTCATTGAAGTCCAATTCTGCAGGATTCCTCAGACCAGTATTCTAGAAGATGAACTGCTTTGTGATACCCCCTTTCTTTCAATTAGAGTTTATACTAATGATTTAGGTTTTGCCTTTAATAGCATGAATTTTCTTTGGCCAATGCATTCACATTAAATTCCAAAATTATTATGTAATTTTTCCCAGAATTTGACTAGTGATTATTTTAGTTCTACATCACAGAGACATTGTTTGCTGGATAGTCCTTTGGCCCAAGGGTCAATGCCTTTACTTCAGTACTGGGGATGTTTAAACGTTGATGCATGTGGGGAGCCCCTAGTCTGGGGGCCTTAGCCCAGTCCCATTTCATCACAGGTTGAGCTATTTGACTCACTGTGGCTTGTCCTGAGCACATCCTGGACTTCTGGAGGACAACAGCTTTCTTGCTTATGATGTGTCCCTTAGCCTGATTTTGCCTTCTCATCTATTGTTTCCTTGTTTTACTGCTTACTGCTGTAAGGACTATACAGATTGTTCCAAATCAACTAGGGATTTTAGCCTTACTTGGCAAAACACTGAAAATTGACTGAAATCATTTTGTATTGGACATAAAAAATATTTTTACCATTGCTGCTTTATTTTTTTAAAGATTCATTTATTTTATTTGAAAGAGTTACACAGGGAGGCAGAAAGAGAGAGGTCTTCCATCCGCTGGTTCACTCCCCATATGGCCACAATGGTCAGAGCTGCGCCAATCCGAATACAGGAGCCAGGAACTTCTTCCTGTCTTCCGCGTGGGTGTAGGGGCTCAAACACTTGGGTCATCTTCTACTGCTTTCCCAGGCCATAGCAAATAGCTGGACTGAAAATGGAGCATCCGGGACTAGAACCAGTGTCCATATGGGATGCCAGCACTGCTGGTGGTGGCTTTACCCGCTATGCCTCAGCGCAGGCCCCACATTCCTGCTTACAGGAATATTAAATATTAAAGATAGGAGAGCTTATAGTCTATGAAAAGGAGTTGCCTGGATTGCAAGCAAGTGTTATTTATTTTCCCTAGCCTATGTAGTATCTCTCCAACCATGATTAGGTGGATTCATGGGGATATGTGTTTTTATGTGTCAAAAGTAGGGGTTTTATTTTATTGTTTTGTTCTTTGAATTAAAATTCCCCTTTCTAATATGTCTGTCATTGTCATTCTATACTGGGATGTTTCTTATTTTCAAGCAGTTGCACTAGACTGCCTTGTATATCAAATCAGGAGACTAATTGCATTATGTTTAGGGATATAATGGGTCAAACTCTTCTGTGGTATTTTCTTTCTAAAGATAATAGAATATAGCAAATATTTTATAAAAATACATGAATAGTGTGGCTTAATTTCCAAACAGACTTTTAGCTTATATAAACCATTATGTGAATTAAAATGAATATTTTAAAAATTGCTGAAATTTGGTTGTTATTGCCTGTGTTCAGGTTATTACGCCTGTATGCGTTCAGATTTAATGTGGTAATTTTTCCTCATGTTTTGAAATGCTCTTTGTTGGATTTTTAAAAATTAAATATACATGTCATTTTTAGACTAAACTTCAGTGGCTCTGTGAAGAACTGAAAGAAAGAGAAAACAGAGAGAAAAATCTGCGACACCAGCTGATGCTCTGCAGACAACAACTCAGGGACCTGACTGTCAACAAGGAATCTGAGCTCCAGTGCCTCTTTGAACAGATAGAAAGGCAGGAGCAGCTGCTGGAAGAAATCCATCAGGAGAAGAGAGGTGTGTGCTGCCTACTCTTTTGTTTGTTTGTTTGTGTTCATGGAAGCCTAGAATTAAGGGGGGGAAAAAAAACACCTCTACCTCCATGTTGGACTACTTTGAAATCTATCTCCTTTCCTTGTTTTTGTTTCCTTTTCTTCATTTCTGGTTCTAGAAGAGAAAACTCTTCAGCCCTGAGTTTTTCTTTCAGCCTCAGCTTCCCTCCTGTGTGCACAGCCCTTGCTGTTTGCAGATGTTAATTTGGTTAAGAGGTGCTTGTTCTCTGCTGGTTAAGTGCCAGAGCTGACATTTCACTTCCGTGGAATATCCATTATTTCATTCAACAAGTATTTATTTTTTTGCCTATTTTGCATTTTTTGCTCTTCTAAGTGCTCAGGATACATCAGTGAATAAAGGAGAAACGAAAAACTGATTTAGCTTATGTTATAGTGGGTGAGATGACGATTCTAATAGATTGGTTAACTGTATAATATATTAGAAGGTTGTAAATAAAATGCTGAAAGTAGTAGAGTAAGGGAAAGAGTTTGAGAGAGCAGGTGGTAGGGTTTTATATGTAGGTATTATCTGTTTTTTAAAAGTTGGATGAACGACTTGGAAAACCACTTTTTTGTCCTGTTACACGAGTGATACATCATGATGGGAAGAAGAAAAGCAGCAGTTATGTATTGGAGTCATGGGCATTGTTACATTTTGTTGGCCATAGCCATTGTTTTGTTGGTTTGCTTTATTAATTGAAGAACCACAGAGGATCTTTATTAAGAACCTAAGAAAAGTTTAGAATATCCACTATAAAATCTAAGTATTAATACATAATAATGCTTTTGAAAATAAGTTCTTTGTTTTTCATCAGGATTATTTTTGTCAAATCTGCCATTTAGTAATTGTTTATTACTGAACTGCAGTGATTCTCAGACTTTTTTGGTATCAAGACCATTTAAGGATCCAAAGAGCTTTTATTAATGTGGTTATATGCAGTTTTTATTATATATTCATTTAAACAATAATATAAACCCATTAAATGTTAATATAAGAATATAAAAAATATAAAAGTGCTATTGTTTTTCATTTCTTAAGATCTTTTTAATTGCTAGCATGAAAGAAAACAAGCTGTATTTTCATTTTTGCTTCCCTATTTAATGTATTGTATATTATATGTCATGGAATCTTTGGAAAGAGTGTATTTTATATTCCTGAGAAGTTTCATGTTAGAAAGACAAGCTCTATTTTAGTGTAATTATTATTAAGGGGTCATAAACTATTTTCAGATTACACATTGAGAACTTGCTGTAGTGCAATGAAAACATGTAAACTGCATCAGCAATAAATGTCAGAGGATGCTCTTGCATTTTTTTTAAAGATTTATTTAAAACTCTGCTTTATTAAAGCAGAGTTACAGAGAGGCAGAGGGAGGGAGGAAGAGAGGGAGAGAGGGAGAGAGGGAGAAAGGGAGAGAGAGAGAGAGAGAGAGATCTTCTATACACTGGTGCAAGGCTGGAGCTAGGCCGATCTGAAGAGAGAGAGAGAGAGAGAGAGAGAGAGAGAGATCTTCCATACACTGGTGCATGGCTGGAGCTAGGCCGATCTGAAGAGAGAGAGAGAGAGAGAGATCTTCCATACACTGGTGCAAGGCTGGAGCTAGGCCAATCTGAAACCAGGAGCCAGGAGCTTCTTCTGGATCTCCTAGGCAGGTGTAGGGGCCCAAGGACCTGGGCCGTCTTTCACTGCTTTCCCAGGCCATAGTAGAGAACTGAATCGGAAGTGGAGCATCTGGGACTCAAACCAGTACCCATATGGGATGCTGGTGCTGTAGGTGGTGACTTTACCTGCTATACCACAGTGCTCCATCTTATTTTTTTATTAAAGTCCGATAACATCTAATTATAGAACTTATATACAAAGATTTATTTATTTATTTGAATGGTAGAGTTAGAGAGGGAGAGACAGAAAAGTCTTCCAACTGCGGGTTTACTCCCCAGTTGTGGGCCAGGCTGAAGCCAGGAGCTTCTTCTGGTCTCCTGTGTTGGTGGCAGGGACCCAAGTACTTGGGCTGTCTTCTGCTGTTTTCCCAGATGCATCATCAGGGAGTTGGATCAGAAAGTGGTGCCCGTGTGGGATGCTGGCACCACAGGTGGCGGCTTAACTGCTACGTACAACACCAGTCCCCAGGATTTCTACATAAAAGTTTAATGCTCTCTATACAGGTTATGGACTATTTCCTAATTAACAAGTTACAATTTATTTTTATTTTTAGTAAATATTAATATTGTCCCCTGTAAATCATTTCACTGTAAGAAGGAAATTCATAAAGCTCATGGAAAACTGGAATTCACAGAAGTTTGTAACACAAAAAATTTGGAAATCCATACACTGATTTTTCATAATGTACATTTTCCATGAACATTTTGGAGACCTCTAGTATGCATGGTTTTCAAAAATTTTTTGAACTGAAATGAGCTACTCTTTTAGTTCCATTTTGCACAAACTTTTTGTAGTACCCTAGTGTAAAGATTAATGTGGCAATGTGTTACAGACACATAAAACTGTCAATGGGGATAAATCTAAGAGTCAAATTTTAGATAATTATAGTCAAGTTTTCAAATTTTCATAAATAAGCCTATGAAGTTCATTATCTCTCACTGTGATTGCTTTTATTTCTACTTTTTGAATTTAATGCTGATTTTTTTTCTAGCTTTGTATCCTTAGAGCATTTTTTTTTATTCCTTTCACATCTTAGAATCAGCTTGTCAACTTTCTCTAATAACCTACTGGTGTTTTGATAGGATTGTGTTGAATATATAGATTAATTTGAAGGGAGTGGATATATTGATAATTGGCTTTTCAGCCCATGTATATGAAACTTTTTGTCCTTTTATTTAGGTCATCTTTAAATTTTCTCATAAATCTTTTGTTGCATTCAGCAAAGAAGTCTTACACATCTTTTTTAGACATATTTCTAAGTTTCTGTGATTTTTTTATGATATAATAACTGATATTTTATAACTTCAGATTCCAAAGTTCATGTCTAATATGTGGAAATACAATTGATCTTTTAAAATTTTAACATTGCATTTTGCTACCATACTAAGTTAATTAGTTCTAGTAGCTTTTTGTTGTTGATGGTTCTTTAGCACTTAGTGTTTTTCTGGTGCATAGACACATAATCTACAAATAAAGACAGTTTGGTCCTTTGAC
This sequence comes from Lepus europaeus, assembly GCF_033115175.1. Taxonomy (NCBI): domain Eukaryota; kingdom Metazoa; phylum Chordata; class Mammalia; order Lagomorpha; family Leporidae; genus Lepus; species Lepus europaeus. The sequence goes on from NC_084848.1 coordinate 20,869,764, forward strand.
TAGAAAGTGGACTTAACAAAGAGGGATGCTTACAAAAAGGATAGCTTTTTTTATATTCCTGTTGTTGGTAATTTGCTTTTTTCCTTTTTGTTTTTGATAAATATTACTGTGGATTTAAGTGATTTTATTAATATTTTCAAGAAATACTTTTTTATTTTTATTTTTTTCTATTGATTACCTTTTTATGTTTTATTCTTTTTTTGTACTTCATAGAATATACTCTTTTTCTTAAGTTAGAGTCTTTATTTTAATTCTTTTCATTTATAAGTTTCCATCTTAACAGATAGTTTAAATGAATTTCCCATTTTGGTATGTTGTGTCTTCATAGTCATTTTATTTAAAGTAGAAAAATGTTTCCCTGTGATTTATTCTTTGACTTACGGGTATTTGAAATGTAAGTGGTCTGATTTTCACATACTAGTATGTTGAAAGTTCTAGATATTTTATTATTTTTGTTTTCTTACTTAATATTCTTGTAGTCATAAAATGTATTTTTTATGTTTTTCATTCCTTAAACTTTATTGAAATTTATTTTTATAGCTCCAAATCTGGTCTGTCTTGGTGAATTTCCTATGTGCACTTAAAAAATAAACTATAATCGGCATTTATTATGAAATGTTCTATAAATGCCACATGGAAAATTGTTTTGTAATTCTATCTCTAGTGATTTTTTTAGTTTAAAACTGTAAGTATCTGAGAGAAGATTGTTAAAATTTCCAGTTATCACTTTGAATTCACCTGTTTGTTTCATGTGTTTTGAAATTATATCTTTTTATTGATTTTCGGAATGATTCTAGTTATGGATCTATTATAATTGTCTCTGTTAAGAGGAAAAGGACATTGGTAGTGGAATTGAAAGACAAGCAACACATGTGAACGACAGTACGGAAGACTGAGTACAAGTCTAAACAGTGTACATGATTTGGGGAGGACACTCATGAGGCTTGGAAGTCTTAATGGTTTTGACACTGTGAGAGATGGGTAGTCAGGAAGCAGGGACTCATTTGGTGGGAGACAAAGAAAGCTGTGAAAAAAAAAAAAGTCCTGTTAAGGCTCAAACTTCTATAACAGAGAACTCATGTACTAATGCCTTGCCTTAATGTGTGCATGATGTCATTTTAGGTGCTTTCTGTTTGATTCAGAAATGAGGAGGCTACCATGTGACTGTTACTGTTTTTCTGGAGACTTCTAAACATGTTATGTGCCAGATGAAGTAAATGGTATTAGAAATGTAAGCAGCATGTACCTGGTAAAAGAGGAGTATTGATTACTTTTTTGAGGTCCATGTAGGAACTTTTTTTGTAGAGCACATTACCTGATTTGGATCTTGAAGAATGACTCAGTATTTCCTTAAAAAGAGAGATTCTCTGTATGAGTTACCTGCAGAATCATGTCTCCCCGTGAACTTAAGGCATTTGCTTACTCCTGTGCATGTAGAGGACATGAAGCATAACCCAACTTATCATTGTTTACTTATTTCTTAAGTGTCAAATTATGGAGATTAATTTGATTCCCGTCACCATCTTAGAAACATATTTATTAGGGTAACCTATCTGTGAACGTATAAGCTGAAAAAAACTGGAATTAAGGCCTTCTCAAAACTAACGTCTTAGCGTCTGATTTAGTGTTATATTAAATGATGTGTATGTGCCAGGTTAACTGAGGCCCAGGACGTAGAGTGTTATAAGTGAGTGCTGCTAGATTTTATATCTCAGTTGACTGCTGATTGCTGGGCTATTCTGGGCCTGTGGTTTGGTCTAGAGTAGTTCACAGTAGAAGAAATCTATTTAGGCTTTAATGTCATGGACCTCTCAGAAGTTCAGTCATTATTGACTGAAAAATTCCTCATTGGTATGAGTGACAACAAAGGCAGGAATACAGAGATGTAAGCCACAGCTGGAAAGTGTTAGTATAATGTAAGAATATTTGCTGGGGCCAGTGCTGTGGCATAGTGGATAAAGCTGCTACCTGCAATGCCGGCATCCCATATGAGCACAGGTTTGAATCCTGGCTGCTCCGCTCCTGATCCAGCTCTCTGCTATGGCCTGGGAAAGCCGTAGAAGATGGCCTACATCCTTGGCTCTGCACCCGCATGAGAGACCCAGAAGAAGCTCCTGGCTCCTGGCTTTGGATCGGCCCAGCTCTGGCCACTGTGGCCATCTGGGGAGTGAACCAGCGGATTGAAGACCTCTCTCTCTGCCTCTGCCTCTGCTTCTCTGTAACTGTGCTATTTTTTTTTAAAGATTTATTTTATTTATTTGAAAGAGTTACAGAGAGAGGTAGAGATAGAGAGAAAGAGGTCTTCCATCTGCTGGTTCACTCCCCAATTGGCCACAACCGAAGCCAGGATCCAGGAGCTTCTTCTGGGTCTCCCACATGGGCACAAGGGCCCAAGGACTTGGGCCATATTCCAGGCCATAGCAGAGAGCTGGATCCGAAGAGGAGCAGCCAGGACTAGAACCGGCACCCATATGGGATGCCAGCGCGTCAGGCCAGGGCTTTTACTCACTGTGCCACAGCGCCAGCCCCAAACTCTGCTTTTCAAATAAATAAATAAATCTTTTTTTAAAAGAATATTTGCAAACTCCAAACTTTACTGAAAAGTAAAATTTATGTGTAACTTGCAAGGATTTGTTTTTTCAAAGGTTTTAAGAAAGAAGTGCATCTTTATAGTATAGTTGAATTTTTAATGTATGAAATGATAATGATTAAGAACAAATATAGAAGGCAGTATTACTAACTTATTTTTCCTTAAATCGAAGCTGTAGAATTTTTTTAACAAGGGACTAGTCTTGCTTCCAAGGTGCTGTGTGGTTTTGGCTATGGCTGCTTAATGAAGGTAATATTTTTTTGGAGTAATTAGAAATTGACATTGCCTCTGAAATTCCTTCACCTTAAGGATAAATTTTTAAAAAATTAGATTTATTTGAGAGGTAGAGAGAGAGAGAGAAGAGAGTGAGAGCTCAAGAGAGAAACAGAATTCTCATCTACTGGTGGCCTGAGGCTGAACTAAGAGGAAAGGACTAGGAAGTAGGACCAATTTCTTGAGTCATCTCTGTTCTCTCTCAGGTTCACATTAGTAGCAAGCTGGAATCAGGATGCCCAGTTTCACATCTCATCCAGATCTGATATTGGTTGCAAGCATCTTAACCGCTAGGTGATATGACTGCTTCTTAAGGATGAAATGTAATTATTTTAATCAATTTCCACTTTGGAGTGGCTGTTAAATGCGTTCAGTAAGCTTTGATTAAGAGAAACCATCACCAGTTCCCCACTGTTCTAATACTGTGAGTATAACGTATAAAAACAGTGATTCCTGGCCGGCATTGTGGCATAGTGGGTAAAGCTGCCACCTGTGACACCAGTATGCCATGTGGGCACTGGTTTGAATTTCAGCTGCTTCCCTTCTGATCCAGGTCTCTGCTAACATGCCTGGGAAAGCAGTGGAGGATCGCCAAAGTGTTTGGGCCTCTGCACCCGTGCGGGAGACCTGGAGGAAGCTCCTGATTCCTGGCTTCTGCTTGGCCTGGCCCTGGCCGTTTGGGGAATGAACCAGTGGATGGAATATCTCTTTTCTCTCTGTCTGTCTACCCCTATAAAGCCCCCCTCCCTGCTCTGTTAACTCTGCCTTTCAAGTAATTAAAATAAATATTTAAAAAAAAATGATTCTTATCAATGTGTACTTTATCCAGGCTTCCTATATCCATCTCTTTCATATATTTACTGGGAATGTCTAGCTAAAGATAAAAATAAGCCCTTGTCAAGCTTTGTTAGGCAGTCCTATATCTTGAACAACTGTAAAAGGAAAAAAGTACTAATAGAATATGGTAGAAGAGAAACAGTTTTCCAGCCACTTTATTTATTTATTTTTTTTTAGAAATGGTACTATATTTAGTTTATTGGCAAACTAAATAAATATTAATTCCCTTGACCTCTTTCTCTTTTTCTTCTTCTTCTTTTTTTTTTTTTATTAAACTTTTATTTAATGAATATAAATTTCCAAAGTATAGCTTATGGGTCCAGCCACTTTAGAAAATAATATCTCTGCGGCAGAGGCTTACTTTCCTGTTTGTTTTTTGTTTGTTTGTTTGTTTACATCTGTGTCTAAGCCAAGGTGTAGACATTAGAGGAAATATGCCTTATCTCCCAACCTCCTAGTTTTTTTTTTTCTTCAAGTTAACAAAACTTTTTTATAATAACAATAGCTGTGGGTGTGGCAAGCATTCAGAAACCTGACCTGGCTCAGAAGCATCTTATTTCTTACCTCCATGAATTTTTAGTAGATAAACAATTGAAAACTGTGTTTAGGTATATGTACACATTAGAATAGATGTTCCAGGAAGGCATTTATTCTTAAATGTCTTGTTCAATGCTATATTTCTGGTGTCTAGAAAGAACATGGTATCCAGAAGCAATGTTGATATTTTTTAAGTAAATGAGCAAATATGTGAAAGGACATTAATATAGGAGCAGTGATACTAATTTTTCATGGATAAAAATCACAGTTTCAAAAGGAAGAATAAGTCTCCCAAATTTTAGATTTAGGAAGACAGATATTATATCTGGCCATTGACACAAATATCTTCCCTTCTTGAAGTTTACTTGGGTACTTATTAAACTCTGCCAGAAAAATGAAAGGTAAATCAGCAAATATTTGGCAGAATGTGATTAAGTAATTTACGTGGAGTAGTTTACATTTGTTTATGATTCTGTGGGGTTAGGTAACAATATTTGTCTTTCCTGGTATTTCAGTTATGTATTACATTTTACAGTAGCAGTATTTAAATGATTTATGTTTTTATTCATTCCATCAAAATATTCTCTTTGCACTCCTAGATTCATTTAGGGACACTATAACATTGTTAATGGTAATTCTAGTCCCAGTTTGTAGTAAAGTCTCAGTTACTTCTATAGTCTAACATGAGGAAATTTCTAAATTCCTAAATATTAGAAATGCAAATGAGGAGTATTCACACTCTGTGAGGGTTTATAATAGTCTCAGTTCTTACTGGTAGAATGGATATAAAACTTTTAGAGTATTTTTTATATGAAGGATTATAGAAAGCTTGAGCATGATTATAAATATTGAGTAGAAAGAGCCAGGAATGGCAAAGATTGAATGGCTGAAACAAAGTTTAGTTGGTATAACATGATCCCCAAAGATAGCAGTGTGAATGGGGTGAAGAGTGAAATTAGAGAAATGAATCTTGGAAAACAAAAAAGCAATAGTTAGGGATTTCTTTCTCCATGGGTGTTTGAACCCTTTAAATAAATTACTGTTCCTGGCAGACACACTAATCACAGTAATTTGTGTAACGGTTTCCTTTATTTTGACTTTTTGCTTCTCATCGTATGTGATTAGATCTAACCAATCTTTTCCTTCTATAATAAGCTCAAAAAGAGGATGAACATTTTGGAGAAAAGGAGACAAGAAATGACAGGTAGCCAGTGGATTTGCCATGTAAGATTTTTGAGTGACCTGTTTTGATAGAGATCATGGGGTTTTCAGGAGAGATTGTAGAATACTTTCCTGACCATAGCTTTTTGCAGCCTTTCCCCAGAGGATAATACTTGTCACGTGATGGATATGCAAGGCACAGAGCCAGTTTAGCGATGATTCTGATATGCTATGTCCACTTATTATTTTGGTTTCATGCCTGTCCCTGAGGATATCGTACAATATAAAAGAGAGATAACCTGAGCTTTTTTCCTCTCCATGTTTTAAAATGGCCGTGCTATTCAAGGCACTGATTTTTACAAAGCTGTCTGTAATTCCAAAGATTGCTGTCTCCCTAGCTTATCTCGATCTACCAATGATATCTTCACTTTTTAATGAATTTTTTTCCCTTTAGTTTTACTCTTCTGTGTTCTGAGAAACTCTTTTCAGCTGATGTCACTGTATCATTTATGCAGTTGATGGCTGAGGAGAAAATCTGAATTTCTGAGAATTCATTTGTGGAACAGAAACAAAGGAGAAAATTGCAAACCATCAGCATCTTCCTTAACATGTAGATGAGGCTAGGGATTGTGCTGCTTATGTTTTGTTTATATGATGGTTATTCATTGGTTTTCCTAGCCACCTACTCACTTATTCATCTATTGCTTATTCTCCAAATTATTTCAAACAGTTTTTCACATTTGTATTTTTGAAAGAATAATATATAATCATGGAAATTAACAGAAGTACTAGTCATTTGTTAAGCCCACAAACCAGAAGAAGCAGTTTTTTTCCTACTCTATATTGAACTGTTTATACTTTGTGAAATTGATTTAAGGGATGATTTCTAAGTGTAATATAATTTATTTGGATGTATGTTAATCAAAATTATTTTGCATTTCATTTTTGTGTTTTCAACAGTTTGTTCAAAATTTTATTGATGATCATTAGATATAAAAATTATTTAAATTGATAAATTGAGAGTACTGCATAAACTTATAGAGTATTGTATTGTTCAGTTTGATATCTGCCTGCTGCTCCTTTTTATTTTCAGGTTTTCTTCCTAATTGTTTTTTGAAAAACAATTGAGAAGCACTAGCTATTGTTTCAAATTATTCAAACTAGTAAAGTCAGAATTTTAAAAAAAAAGCTTTGATGTTTGTCTATGACTTTGCTAGTATGTGTTTCATTTCAGTAATTTTATTTCTTGTATGTTTTGTGTTATGATTTGAAATTCAGCCCAGGTCAACAAGGATTGAGATTAAACCTCATTGGTTGAATATTCCTGGGACCAGAATTAAGTAAATTAATGATATAAATGGAGATATGAAATACAGATATGTGCAGGTGTCAGAGTCGATTGAAAGTGAAAACAGCATTCATATTGTTAGTGAGTAGATGGGAAGTGGAAAGTTATGGCTTATTATTCTTTAGTTAAATGTAAGTATCTCTGAGATGTCCCCCGTTGCCCCATCCATGTAATGAACCCAATGTTTATAACTCTGGTATTTTCAAAACTTAATTTTAGACATATTTTCATTGCCTCCAATAGTATACTCAGCTGACAACAGGTCAGTGATTCAGTTTAGATACTTAATTTTTCCTGTTCAAAAATATTTGAGGTATGTGTGTGTGTACTTGGAAATATTCTGGAAAATTCAGAAGTGCTAAATACATTACGTAAGTCAATTCTTAGATCTTTCTTATTTCGGCTGGTGCCGCGGCTCACTTAGCTAATCCTCCACCTGTGGTGCCGCATCCTGGGTTCTAGTCCCAGATGGGGTGCTGGTTCTGTCCCGGTTGCTCCTCTTCTAGTCCAGCTCTCTGCTGTGGCCCGGGAAGGCAGTGAGGGTGGCCCTGGTCCTTGGGCCCTGCACCCGCATGGGACACCAGGAGGAAGCACCTGGCTCCTGGCTACAGATTGGCGCATTTCCGGCCATGGTGGCCATTTTGGGGGGTGAACCAATGGAAGGAAGACCTTATATGTTTTATTTGAACTCGAATCATGAACACACTTGGTAAGAAATATGGGCAAAATTCCATGTGTTAAAATAGATTAGATGTGAGGTTTTAGATTAGTAAGTTTCACCATTTTAAAAACATATCTTTACTGTATTTGGTTTCATTTAAATTTAGGAGTTACCTAAAGTAATTTTAGAAGAAAAATCTGTATATTTTAAGTATTTATTGACAGAAATGAATTCCTGATAGAAAATTTCTTCTTTGGTAAATGTTATAATGAACGGTATTCAACTTTTCTGTTGTGTTATATACAGAATAATGACAACCTGTGCCACCCTCCCAAGTCAGTGAAATCTGAAACCATTTTAATATGTTATTTTACATGGCAAAAGGGATTTTGTAGTTGTGAATAAAGTCCTTGAGATGAGGAGATTCTCCTGAATTATCAGTGTGGGCCCAATCACAGGGCAATTTAAAGAGAAAGCGGGAAACCAAGTGATCCATTGTGAAGATGACTGAGCTCCAATGCTGGCTTTGAAGATGGTGGGAAGGGTAGGTACCATGAACCATGGAATGTGGGCAGCCCCCAGAAGCTAGAAAAGGAAAGGAAATGAAGTCTTTACCTTAAAGTCTCCCAAAAAGGAACGTAGCCTTGTTAGCACTTTGACTTCAGCCCAGAGAGACCTTTCAGATCTTTTAACCTGTGGAACTGTAACATGGAATTTGCATTATTTGAAGGCAGTATCCACAGGAATCCATCCACAGATCTTGAAATTAGCGACTGGTAATGGTTTCTCTGCTACTTGATTCCTTGTATATCAAATAATTCTCCAGCTTGCTTGAACCTCTTTGGGTAAGTATGCCCATCTTTGAACATTTGTCAAAAAGTTGAGAATATACATGAATGATTTCTAGTTTACTGAAAGTACCCTTAAAATCCAGTAGATAATTCTTAAAATATGTGAAATTTGGTATTTTTAGAATGAATGTATTTTCCTTATATGTATGTATTTGATACTTATTTAAATATGCAAGAAAATGCAGATAATTTACATGGATCATGAGTGTACTCAAAATATAGGTAGTTCTTAGTCTAGCTTAGACTGTGGTAAGGCCTTTTATCGTATATGGTCATATTTTCAAAACTTTTCTTCTATTTTGAGTTATAGTGTGGTATCAAAATGCATATAAATGGGACTTTTAAAATAAAATTACAGAAAAAAACTAGGTGAGAGAGACAGTTTTTCAGGCACCTTGAGGGAATTATTGTAGTTTATTATTTAGCTGTGATTTTTCTAATATCTAAGATGAGGGATACATTGGATTACATGCTCAACTTAAAGGGACAGTAAAAACTCTTTAAAAGAAGCAAGCTTATTTTTAAAACTGTACTCAAAAGGAATGTATTATATAGATCTTCCTTCAAGTAATATAACAATGAGTGTTTCTAATTACTGTTGTAGACACTAATAATAGCCAAAAGTTGTAACAGTTTGTCAGATACTGTTCACGTTTTTAGGCGATTCATTATTTAATTTTCAGGTAGATATTCTCATCCAACTTGAAAAACAAAAATCGGGATTTTATTCCTTAGTAGAAAGACCAGGGCTTCATTATTACTTTGATAGTCCAAAGGCTTTTTTTTTCCTGGGATCTTTCTTTGGTAAAAATATTAAAATTTTTGATCATATTAGTATGAAGATATATATTATCTATGCTAAGTGTATTTTTATATATTCATTGTTAAATCCATTTTTTCTTCTGAATTTAAATCAGTACAATTTTATTGGGTATAGACACTGTGTCTTCTAGAGAAATTTAACCTTGGCTGTAACAGTCTATCTGGATGAAAGAGCATTTGGAAGATCTGACTTCAGTGGAGAAAGGGAGACACTGAGAAGGTCAGGGTTTCCTTTGAAAATGGTGTTAGCCAGGTGAATTGTGGTGGGCGGAGCTAGCCCTGTAGGAAGAACAACATTTGTGACAGGCTGAAGTGCAAAGACCAGGCCTGGAAAATGATAAGGAAGTTAAAGTATAAACAAAAAGGATTGATTGTCTAATTCTGTATACGGAATAAATTTAATAAAATATTCTCTGCTATCAGAGACTAAATTTTCTGGTAATTAATGTACTTTCCATAGCACTAAACTTTAATGACTGAATTCTTAAATATTTGATATGTGATTATTCTTAATTGTTGATGACATTGGGATTGAGAATGATTTAGAAGCCAGATGTGATTGCAAATACAATTATATACTTGTCATGAAATATAAAATGAAAATTTTTAAATAGAGGATAATAATATATTATATATAAAGCCTATATTGCTTGAACTATGAAACTCCCCTTTAAGCTCTTGGAAAACTTCCTTAATGTATTAATTTTAATGTTTCCTGAGAGCATTCAGTACCTATCCTTACACTTATGATATAAAAGAATGACTACATTATCCCACTTCCTTGTCCACTACAGTTACTGACTTTACAAAGTCTTCCTTGTTTTTTTCTCACATATTTATTCCTCTCTCCTAATAGGATGCATGCGTTTGTGTGAATTATAAAAAATATATATGTATATTTATACTACATTTGTGTGTATTTGAATGGTGAAATGTCATGAAGTTTGTGGAAAGTGAAATTAAAAGATAAATTTATTTTGGTGCAAGAAAGTTTTGAAATCCTTGCATACTTTTTTTATAATATGCTATTTGCATGAAATTTTGAAGACCCATTGTATTATTGAATTTCAAGGATTTTTTTTCACCAAAATAAACTTATCTTTAAATTTCACTTTCTGTGAACTATTTTAAAGTACACTTGTATATTGCAGGGAGTTGGTTTATTATGTGATGGAGGTTGGGAATTCCCAAGATTCAGAAAGCAGTAAACGGGAAACCCAAGGGAGCTGATAGTATAGTTCCAGTCCAAGTTCAAAGGCCTGAGAGAACCAGGACTGGGGATGGTGTCAGCCTGAGTTCCAGATTGAGGGCAGGATATTGATGCCCCAACTTGCAGAGAGTCAGAAAGAGCAAATTCTTTACACAGCATTTTTTCACTACGCGTGCTTTCAGCGATTTTGTGAGGCCCACTCCTACTGGTGAGGGCAGTCTGTTATAGTTAGTCTGCTGATTCCAGTGTTAGTTTCATCTAGACATATCCTCACAGGCTCATCCAAAATAATGTTTAATTGAATGAATATCTCTGGCCCATTAGGTTGACACATAAAATTAACCATTACATCACCTCTGTCTCATTTAGCTCTTTTTTACTTCATACCTACACGGATTGCAGAAGCTTCTTAATTGCAAGATCATCTTACCCTGTAGTCCCTGCCTTCCTCTGGACTGGTCTTCACCCATGTGACTGCTAGAGCCCAAGACCGATGACTTTCCAGGCAGCACACTCCTGTGGGTGTTTTCAAGGTCACACTGTTTCCTAGGCTTCAGCTAACTGGTTCGTCACCGTTTCTCTGCTGTTTAATAAAGTATTTGGTAAGAGTTGACATGTTAAGGAAGTATCCTTGAATATGCTCAAATTAACACACAAAGGATATAATTCAAACTTTGGTTTTATAATTTTAATTTTTTTGTAATAGCTTATCTTTAATACACCCACAATTGACTTCTAGCTAACAGTGTTTTATTAGATAAACCAAACCAAGCACACATACACACTTACAACACGCTGCTGTTCTAATCAGTTCTGCCAGATGAATCTTCATTACAGCTTTGATTCCTTGACTTCCTGGCTCAGAAACCTTGAGTGATTTTCCTACACCTGAACAAATAATGTTTATGATGTTAGAAGGAACTTCATCATGTTTTGCCCTATTTTCCTATGTAAACTGTACCCTTTTATAAAAAATCATACTTCCTAGTGGAAATTTTTCCTTTTACTACTCCATTGGTATTACAACTTTTGGTTACAATCACATAAAACTTTCTGCAAGTATCTATTGCTGTTTCCTCTCTAGATATTTGCACATACGTATTTTATATTGGCTTTAATACCTTGTTTTTATAGATTCTTATTTTGCTGTTATATCTGGAACCTAGCTTTATATTCAAATACAAATTTTCATTATAAACATACTTAAACATATTTAATAGCTGTATGGGTGGGTGTGTGGAAAGTTCACAGTTGTGTGGATAGATAGGATAGAGGGATAAATGTATAGTACAGATTTAGCCTATTTTGCCCATCTATTATGGTATGTTCAACAAAAGTTTCATTGTCTTTTTGCCTCCATATGAGACGCTTAGCCCCGTTCTGCCAATTAAAGAAACACATCAATAGTGATCCATTCTTATTTCTCCCTCTAGTCAAAAGACCAAATATGAATTACTGGACAAAAGCTCTGAATTGTCCCAACAAATTATTCTGATAATATACTTTATTAGTTTAGCTGTTTTCACTTTGTCTTTTGAAATGAGGATACCTGATAGTAAGAGATTCCTTCTCCTATTTATCTTTTCAAAGTAAAGTCCTTTAAATTCTCTCTGATAGCATTTGGAGAGACTTTAATACAAATATCCTCCCTCCTAGCTCTGATAAAGCAGTTCATCGCATTAATCATGAGACTATAGATTTGCTTTTTTTCCTATTGAAACTTACTGATCTTGGATTGTGGGTATTTAAAATAGAGGATAGCAATGTAAAACCTTGAAAAAGTTGCTAATCACAAGTGATGTTAGATTTTTTTGTTCACCTGTTTACTCTTTTTCTCCTTGAGGGAAGGAAGTAGTGTAATATTCCTTGAGAACTTGTAAATATGCAAAATTTCTATGAATTGTCTCACTTAATCTTTTTTTTAAAAGATTAATTTATTTGGAAGTCCAAGTTACACAGAAAGAAGGAGAGGCAGAGTGAGAGAGAGGGAGAGAGAGGTCTTCTATATGCTGGTTCACTCCCCAGTTGGCCGCAATGGTCAGAGCTGCACCGATCTGAAGTCAGGAGCCAGGAGCTTCCTCCAAGTCTCCCACATGAGTACAAGGGCCCAAGGACTTGGGCCATCTTCTACTGCTTTCCTAGGCCATAGCAGAGAGCTGGATTGGAAGTTGACCAGCTGGGACTCTAACCAACACCCAGATGGAATGCTGGAACTGCAGGCGGTAGCTATACCTGCTACACCACAGTGCGGACCACTATCTCACTTAATTTTTTTTTATTAAACTTTTATTTAATGAATATAAATTTCCAAAGTACAGCTTATGGGTTACAATGGCTTCCCCCTCCCAAAACTTCCCTCCCACCCGCAACCCTCCCCTTTCCCACTCCCTCTCCCCTTCCAATCACATCATGATTCATTTTCAATTCTCTTTATATACAGAAGATCAGTTTAGTATATATTAGGTAATGATTTCAACAGTTTGCCCCCATATAGCAACACAAAGTGAAAAAAAATACTGTTGGAGTACTAGTTATAGCATTAAATAAGAGTGTACAGCACATTAAAGACAGAGATCCTACATAATATTTTTTTAATTAATTAATTTTCTATGCCATTTCCAATTTAACACCAGGTTTTTTTTTTTTTCATTTCCAATTATCTTGATATACAGAAGATCGATTCAGTATATAATTAGTAAAGATCTCATCAGTTTGTACCCACGCAGAAACACAAAGTGTAAAAATACTGTTTCAGTACTAGTTATAGCATCACTGCACATTAGACAACACATTAAGGACAGATCCCACATGGGATGTAAGTACACAGTGACTTCTTTTGCTGACTTAACAATTTGACACTCCTGTTCATGGCGTCAGTAATCTCCCTAGGCTCTAGTCATGAGTTGCCAGGGCTATGGAAGCCTTTAGAGTTCGCTGACTTTGATCTTATTCCGATAGGGTCATAGTCAAAGTGGAAGTTCTCTCCTCCCTTCAGAGAAAGGTACCTCCTTCTTTGATGGCCCTGTTCTTTCCACTGGGATCTCACTCACAGAGATCTTTCATTTAGGTCTTCTTCTTCTTCTTTTTTTTTTTTTTTCTTTTTCATGGTATCTTGGCTTTCCATGCTTAAAATACTCTCATGGGCTCTTCAGCCAGAACTGAATGCCTTAAGGGCTGATTCTGAGGCCAGAGTGTTGTTTAGGACATCTGCCATTCTATGAGTCTGCTGTGTATTCCACTTCCCATGTTGGATCTTTCTCTCCCTTTTTAATTCTATCAGTTAGTATTAGCTGACACTTGTCTTGTTTGTGTGATCCCTTTGACTCTTAGACCTATCAGACTCATAGAATATCTCACTTAATTTTTAAACAACCTTGTGAGAGTGTTAATCCCACTTTATAGTTGTGGTAGCTGAGGCTGAGAGTTAAGAGGTATAACTTATTTCTGCAAGTTTAGAAAGTGATTTCTTGATGGGAAATGGTTTTATGAAACTCAAACTTGTGTACATTTTATCACCTAACATACCAAAATGAACTAGCAGTATTCATTTTTTTTTTCCAAGATATTTATTTATTTGAGAGGTAGAGTTACAGAGAGAGGAAGAGACAGAGCTAAAGGTCTTCCATCTGCTGGTTCACTCCCCAGATGGCCGCAATGGCCAGAGCTGAGCCAATCTGAAGCCAGGAGCCAGGAGTTTCTTCCAGGTCTCCCACACAGTTGCAGGGGCCCAGGCACTTGGGCCATCTTCCCCTGCTTTCCCAGGCCACAGCAGAGAGCTGGATCAGAAGAGAAGCAGCTGGGAGTTGAACTGGCACCCGTATGGGATTCTGGTGCTTCAGGCAGAGGCTTAGCCCACTATGCTACAGCGCTGGCCTCCAGCAATACTCTTATTAACTTAAACTGGAGCCAACTTGTCTTTCCTTATTTTGTTGAATTTATAAAGAGATCAGGTTTTAGGTAAAGATAAAAGAAAGCAAATGACCTTGTGAAAATCTGAGTCATTTTGGCTGTCATAATGATTAAACCAGTAGAAATGCTTATTCAGAAAAATTTTGTTGTTAGATATTAACTAATATTTTTGGTAAGAGCTGTAGTAATTTTTGTGCCAATATTTATTTATTTTTACTTATTTCGGGCAGGGGAGAGATTTGACCCACTGCTTCACTCCCTAAGTGGTTGCAACTGGTCCAGGCAGAGCCAGACTGAAGCTAGAAGCTAGGAACTCAATCCAGATCTCTCACATTGTTAGCAAGCACCCAACTACTTGAACCATCACCTGTTAATTCCCAAGGTACACATCAACAGGAAGCTGGGCTTGAGAGCAAAGCTGGATCTCAAATTCAGACACTTCTGGGATGAGGGTGTCTTAACCCCTAGACCAAATGCTTGGCCTTCTAGACTATTTCTAATAATTTCTTTCATGTCATTTCAGTATCTGATAGTGTACTAATTTCTTGAATAATTCACTGGAAAATCAAGTCTGAAGGCCCAATTAATGAAGTAATTCTAATGATTTGGTATACTACCTTTCTCTACCATTAACAGGAAACTAAGAGCTAGCCTGTTCTCATAAATATCTTCACCATGAAAATGATAATAACCTCCTAATCAGTTACCCAGTTACCTTTCTGTTGTGTTCTTAAAATTCAGACTGATTGGGGCCAGCGTTGTAGTGTAGTGTGTAAAGCCACCACTTGATATGTTGGCATCCCATTTGAGCACTCATTCATGTCTTGGCTGCCCCACTTTCAGTTCAGCTCCCTGCTGGTGGCCTGGAAAAGCAGCAGATGATGGCCCAAGTACTTGGGCCCCTGCCATCCAGTTGGGAGACCTGAAATAATCTCCTGGCTCTTGGCTTTGGCCTGGCCTAGCTCCATCCATTATGGCCATCTGGTTGTAAGATATCTCTTCAGTCTTTCTCTTTTTGTCTCTTCCTTTCTCTCTGTACTTATATCTTTCAATATAATAATATAATAATTCAATATAATAATATAATACTTTCAATATAAGTAGAGCTTTAAAAAAATTGATGCTGATTAACACTATAGTTTTTAGGACTACCAATTAGATTGCATAGTCATGTACATAAACTCCATGCAACAGCTATGAGATTTTTTTTTTTAAAGTTTATGGAAAATGTATAATGAAAAAGCTACTCATGGATTTCAAACGTTTTTTGTACAAAAACGAACTAATTCCATTTTCCATTAACTTTATGAATCCTTTGTATTTTCAAGAACTTTTCAGTCTGTAACTTACACTTTTGTGGTTATGAGAAATATGGCTTTCTGAAAAGCTTTCAAAGGATATTGGGGTCAGAATACGTCTATCTGATTTTGTGTTCCATAGTTTCTTCTTCGTTTTCACCTTTAAAACAGTCATATCTCCCACTAGGACTTCAACTATGTCTGACAGTATTATAGCAGTTGCCCTAAGGTTAACATCTCTCTCTACCTTCTTGTGTTCCAAGTGTAGAATAATCCAACGTACTTTAACAAAGAAATACTTTGATCTTTGGAAAAGAGATCTGAAATTCAGCTGGGACCTAAGAATTCTTTGAAACTGTGAGGCTACTAGAAACTAAAATGTCTATGGCAGTTGGAAGGATTCCTTTCTTCAAATGTATTTGGAAGGGGAAACATCTTATATGGAATAATTTAGTAGGAAGGAAATACTAATTGTTAAGAATAAAGAACTTTTCTTATTTTTTTCTTAGTCTGGAACGGTAAATTCTTCAATATGGGACCAGTCTTGCTTTCCAGGTGTTATAAGATTGCCTATTTAATGGATATACTCCAATAAGGTATCTGTCTCTTGTTCTTCAACATCAAGGAGGTTTCTGTTGGGTACTTTTTAATATTTGCCTCATTGTTCATGCTGAGGTTAAGATCATTTTAAGGATAGTACAAGGAAGAGAAAATGACTACTGGTGTATTATGTCTTCTGAGATACTCCCTGAACACACCAGTCCTCATAGTATTTCACTAAATAAGTTTACTGTAATGGTGTTTGGTGAGGGAGGAGAGGAGATGCAAATGCAGTTTCATGAAAGATCTATTTTTAAGCAAAGATTTTTCATGTAAATGTTAGTTTGAAGGTATATTTGAAGAACCATACAGGAAAAATAAATGTATCTTTTTCTTCCAAAGTAAAATCAGCCCATCTTGGGACTGGAACAGAACCTGCTATAAGCATTTAAGAGTAATCAAGAACACAAGTGATGTGCTCTCAGTGATGGGTTTAATTGACAGGACACAGAATTCACTTGAAGATTCTTTGGCTTAATGTTGGTGGCAGGATATGCCCAAAACTACCGTTGAAAGACAATAAAAGTAACTACTTAATATGCAGTTAAATTCCAGTTCGAAAATGCAACCAGATCCTAGTATATTTATACTGTTCTGGAATAATTATACGTGCATATACATTTATGTTGATTTTCTATATAAATCTAAAAATTACCACTTTTTGTCCTTTTAATTCATAAAATAAACTCAACTATTAAGAGAATAAAGCTTTGGTTACATACATTGGGAGTTCATAATTAATAACTTGGAATATTTTTCTGCCACAAGTATGAATTCAGTATTAATGCCTTTACCACTGTTTGCAAAGACATACATACCTGTATGTTTTTTCCTCCTCTGTTTTCTGATCTGTGGAGCAATCATTTAAAATGTATTTTCTGGCAAATGGTTGCTTAACAATTTGTTCTTTCCACCCCCAAGTAGCTGCCTCTGACACTTGGTATGAACTGGGATGGATGTCTGTATTTCCTGCTGAGGCTTCTGTACACAGGAATTTTATATTTACTTATTGATTTTATTTTCATTTTACTGTAAATTGACCTGTATTTCATCTTATTCTAAAATGCCTTGTTGCTTAACTTCTTTGACTCCCCTCCACACACACATACCCAGGTTGAACTATAATCTTATTTTTGTGTAAATCCTGGTGTAAGGTTGGTGTTGGACAAGACGTAAATGTTATTTGGCTTCAGGTACTTGTCTCCATGTAAGCCAATCTGAACTCCTTCACAGTGGCATTGCATGGGTTCTTTCAATCTCCATACCTCCATAACCATGTTCAGGTGACTAAGCATCTCATTACTTTTCCACAGCTTTAGTTCCATTATAATGTCTAGTTTATTTTTCATTTGCAATTTTATGCAGCTTTTTGTCAAGTGAATTTTCTTCCAGGAACACCATGAAGTGCACTCTTCCTGCTTTTAAAATTTCTAGTTCTCAAATATTTTATTTGCCTTCCTTCTTCTTGATTTTAAGTCTATTTTTCTTTTATAGTTGAGTAGTAATTAATCTATACTCATTTTCTTTCTTGCTTATTCTCTTTGTAATGTCCATTTATTCATATTCCTACCTGGACAAAAGCTTTAATGAGATCCATGGCCATATAAAGCACATTTGGCTGTATGGTTTACATTTTTTTCCCCTCAGGTTCATTTTCTGCTATTGAAAGTACTTGTCTTGCTCAGGCAGTCTATGGGCAAGCCAAAAGTTACTCATTACCTCTGAGGACTTATTAGTGTTTTTGGAGTATGTGATGTTACATTGAATTCTATATGTGAAAGAGATATACTCTTTGCTCTTAGGGAATCTAAAGTTCTAATTCAGGTTAGATAAATATTTATGCAAAAATTTACCTATAGAGCTGTGAAAATTATTGTACAGTGTGACCACATGTTTTACGTAAGGGCAGTGGAATGGCTATAGTTCTTTGTGAAATTGTTTGGGTTTTTTTGGTGTGTTTTTTTTAAATGCAGATTTGTTCCTTGCAAAATAACCTCTGAAGGAATCTTTCCTTCTGTCTCTTGAGATTATGAAATGCTATAAATGCCCTGAGGGAATATATATTGTAGGTTATAGGAGCCCTCATGAAGAAAACATTTCCTTTGTGCTTTATGGTGGTAGGAAGTTTCTCTACCAATAAAATGTTGTAACCTCCCATGTGTCTTGGTGAAATCAGATTCATCTGGGGTGTATTGTTAATAGAAGATAGTTGAAGTATGTTGGTTTCTGAACCTCAGGGGAAAAGGGGGACACCTCCATTTTGGGGGATTTGTAAATTATGTGAGAAAATAGGAGATGTGTGGTGGTTGCCTACCAGAAGAATCTTAAAGGAGTTTTTTTATGTTTCTGGATAGTACCTCATTTTACTTCTTTTCCTTTCTTATTTCAGGGGATGTAATGGAGTAAGTGAATGGTTAGAGCATTTACTGAGGAAGAGTTGTTTTGGGGAATAACAAGCCTTTTCAGATCTCTTTTGCCCTATTCAGTTTCTAAGAGAGTTGCAAATGTAGCTGAACCATACCAATATCTGACCATTCCATTTAATTATTTGAAATTAGTATCATTTAAGATTTTCTGTTTTTTTCTCCATATTTTCTCCAGAAGATTTTCCTCTGAGGTTTTAGCTTTGTGAGTTATATATTCTTTGACTAATAAGAAGTTCTTGTATCAAATTTCAGCATTTATAATTCTTGGAATCAGAAAACTTTTCCTGCTTGTACATTGAATTTTCATCAATTGTGGATTATTCTTGATGGGTATAAGTTGAAATAAGGGGACTTGTGTTCTGGAATAGATAGTAGAGGTAAAGGAGGCATAAATTTTCTGTGATAAGAAGCCTTGGAAAAATAAGAATGAGATAAGCTAAAGTTAAGAATTGAATTCCAACGGCCAAGAGACAAAACTAACAAAGCAACAAAACGCCTTTGATGTGTAATAGAGGCAAGTGGAAGCAGAATTTAATAACAGGTGCCTTAGTTATTTTTGTCTTCAGAAAGTGACATACAGTAGGTGCTTGGTAAATAGTTGTTGAGTAAAGTAATGAGGATAAAGAAGGAGGGTAGGGGAGTTAAAGTACACAGTCGTAAAGGATGATTGCATGGGGAGCAGTCTTGGGTGGATGTGGGGTGAAGGCATTAAGCTTCTCAGTGCACTTTTTAAAATTTATAAGTATCCTATTGAAATTTTAGGAAGAGTTTCTGAACTTTTGGTTGAAATTAAATGGTATATCAAAGTCAGTTGTAAGGCCTCACTGTTAACCACAAATATGTAAAATGTCATTCAGTATCTTTTTTCATGATGTGTCTTTATTGTTAATGTGAATATAAAATATTTTACATTATATCTAGGTTAATTTTGGATCTTTAACTTTTCTTTTTAGGTATAATTGTAAATTTTATGAGTAAAAGGTAGCCTCTTTTGATTTAGATACCTTACACTAGTGATTAGACTTGATGATAAAGGAATTAAGCTGTTTAAAATTATTCCAGGTGGCCTTGTTGCCTACCTCGAGCAGTGGTCGGCCTCTCCGCATAGAACTCGGGAGTGGGAGATTCAGAATCCAGTCTCTTCTCCCTCCCCCTCCTGGTTACAAATCACTTGAAATTTATAAGTTAGTGGAACTTTGCTTGAGTGAGATTTTTTTGATCCTCAGCTACATTTTTCGGCTTTGTGAAGAACCTAGCATCAAATGCAATGGCAAGCAATGTTACCAACAAGACAGATCCTTGCTCCATGAACTCCCATGTATTCTTTGGGAATCTCAACTCTTGTGGTCAAGAAGTCTGATGTAGAAGCAATCTCCTCGAAGTATGGCAAAACTGGGGCTGCTCTGTTCACAAGGGCTTTGCCTTTGTTCAGTGTGTTAATGAGAGAAATGCCCGAGCTGCAGCAGCAGGAGAGGATGGCAGAGTGATTGCCGGCCAGGTTTTAGATCTTAATCCGGCTGCAGAGCCTAAAGTGAACCGAGGAAAAGCAGGTGTGAAACGATGTGCAGTGGAGATGTACGGCTCCTCTTGACCTGGACTATGACTTTCAGCGGGATTATGATGACAGGATGTACAGCTACCCAGCACGTGTTCCTCCTCCTCCTCCTATTCCCCGGGCTGTGGTACCCTCTAAACGCCAGCGTGTATCAGGAAACACCTCAAGAAGGGGAAAAAGTGGTTTCAGTTCTAAGAGTGGACAACGAGGATCTTCTTCCAAGTCTGGAAAGTTGAAAGGAGATGACCTCCAGGCCATTAAGAAGGAGTTGACCCAGATAAAACAAAAAGTGGATTCTCTGCTGGAAAGCCTGGAAAAAATTGAAAAGGAGCAGAGCAAACAAGGAGTAGAGATGAAGAATGCTAAGTCAGAAGAGGAGCAGAGCAGCAGCTCCCTGAAGAAAGAGGAGACTAATGTGAAGCTGGAGTCTGAGGGGGGTGCAGATGACTGCTGAGGAGGGGGACCTGCTGGATAATGATGACAATGAAGATGGGCATGACCAGCTGGAGTTGATCAAGGATGATGAAAAAGTCTGAGGAAGGAGAGGATGACTCTTAAGCATATAGTGGGGTTTAGGAATCTTATCCCACTATTTCTTTACCTAGGCGCTTGTCTAAGATAAAAATTTTCACCAGAGCCTCTCCCCTAGTATCTTCAGCACATGCTCACTGTTCGCCCCATCCTTGTCCTTCCCATGTTCATTAATTCATATTGCCCTGCGCCTAGTCCCATTTTCACTTCCTTTGATGTTCCTAGTAGCTTTGTTAAGTCTTGCCCTGTACTTTTTGCTTTTAATTTTGATACCTCTTTATGATTTAACAATAAAAAGGATGTATGGTTTTTATCAGCTGTCTCCAAAATAAGCTCTTGTTAATGCAGGGAGTACAGTTCTTCCCATTCATGTGCTCAGTAGTTGCTTCCCTAACTGCAAAAGCCATCTCATTTAGTTGAGTAGCACCTGCGAGCGGCTTTGAGTTAGACGTGTGTGCTGCCCCATATATGAGTGCTGTGTGGGGCTGTTCAACACAACTGTAACAATGTATTTTTGTGAATGAGAGTTGGCATGTCAAATGCATCCTCTAGAAAAAAAAGTAGTGTAATAATCTTAATATTTGTTTTCTCAAGTTGATACTGTGGGTTATTTTTGTGAACAGCCTGATGTTGGGACCTTTTTCTCAAAATAAACAAGTCCTTATTAAACCAGGAATTTGGAGGAAAAAATAAAATTATTACAAATTATCTGTTCTTATAATGTATGCATATTGAGTTATATGTATGCATTATCAAGTATTGGCTTGCTTGTGGAACACAACAGTTTTATTCTGTGTCTTAAGTGGCATTGTCACATAATACACCACAGTATTGGATTGATAAATGGATACATGAATGAGTGAATTAGTTTTCATCTTTGCAAATGGAAAAGTAGACTGGGGGTTCAATAGTACCAAATGAACAAAATATGTTAGTAAGTAGCAACCTTCTTAAGTTATGAACACATGATTCTTGGAACTTAGAGGTTATAGGAGATAAAACAGTATATTTGAAACTGACAGGAGCACATCACAGTACCAGTCATGGTATCCAATCTCCATAAAAGTTGTTCAGGCTTTTTATGATATTCAATTATTAAGTGCAGATAACCATTTTTGTGTGCAAATTGTTCTGTTTTCTACAAACTAACTTCAACTCCTTTGCGTTCTGTATTATGATGATGGATGGTGTTTCATTCCATTACTGTTTGGCAAAACTTCCCAGAACACTGTGTAAGATTTCAGCAATAGCTTCCAGTTAGCTCTTCATCTGTTCTCAAGTGACCTGGCAGTCTTGCCCCTCTCTGTGAAGTGGGCTTTGTATGGTCTCCCATTGCCTCAGCCAATTAAGGCCTTAAAATTAGGCTTTGAGGAACCCTGCCCATGCTTCCAGGAACATAATAGTGCCACTTTTCATTGAAGGAGATGAGAAGTGTTTAAGTTTGGCCAACGAACAAAGCAAGGACAAAAACAAGTGCTAAAATCATAATTAGCCCTGTATATTTTAATGCAAAAAGGGTATCAGTTTTTGGACACTATTTCATTATTATGCTAGATTTCCCTCCATAATTTATGGATCAAAGTTTTTTTTTCACTTCTTATAGGGGCAATTAAGTTAGGTAGTAAGACAGTTTGAAAATCCTAGATTTAAGCATGGATTAAAACAGTTCTGTTGTCTCAGGCCTGAAAAAGATTCTAATATCTGAGTTCTTCAACAGGTTTTTCTATGATTTGAGTAAGAAAAAGCAGGTTTGATCCTGATTCATGACATTTGTATGAGTTTCACACATTCTTTAAAATTATCATTGTCAGATAGTGGATACCTTAATTTCTTTTTGTAGTAGTTTGACTCATGTTCCCTTCAAGGATTGACAAAATCTTTTGCTCACCTTACCAATATTGTTTGTACTGTTTAGAAGGAATATGACCTGTCTATTGCCAAATGATGCAATGATTTCCTCCTCCTCCTTCTCTCTTCTCTCTTCTCTCTTTTTGCTTGTTAGTTGGGAACCCGATAAAAATGGCAAGGGTGATATTCCTGTTTCAGTAACTAAAGTATTTGAAAGTGAAAACATTCAAATATTTGTTTCATATAGGAAATTGCTCTTTCATAACTATCAAATATGTCATGTAGCTCATTATTTTCCTTGCTTGAACTGATAATGGACAATATTAACACATGTGTATGTGATATGTTTGTTTCACAAACGTGTGTGACATGTTTTGTGTGTATATATATATATATATGTATTTTGTACACCAAAGAGTAAATACTATATAATCTTATGTTGATTACACTCTTAGAATGTGGTTCTAGAGTATTTTGTGAGTTTCTGGAATCACTTCAATGTTCAGGAACCAGTGACACAAAATAATTAATATGATTTTCTTTTTTTAAAAGGAGATTTATTTTACTTATTTGAAAGGCAAAGTGGCAGAGAGAGAAGGGGAGACAGAAAGAAAGAGCTCATCTATCTGCTGTTTCACTTCTCAAAGGACTGGGCCATTGTGAGGCTACGAGCTTAGAACTTCATTCGAGTCTCCCACAGGATGACAGGAGCCCAAGCACTTGAGGCATTTTCCTCTGCTTTCCCAGGCAAATTAGCAGGGAGCGATAATGGAAGCAGAACAGCCAGGATGCAAAATGGCACTCAGTGTGGCATACTGTTACTGCTGGTGGTGCCTTAACTGGCTGTGCCACAACATGTGCCCCACTAAACAGTTTTCAGAAGAATCATAATGGGAGACACTAAAGTGAGCTACATATATAATTTTGAATTTTCTTATAGCCACACTAAAAAAGATAAAAAATCTGAAATTAGTTTAATATATTTATATAACCTATCAAATCCCAAGTTTTCCTCAACCTGTAATCAGTATGAAAAACTATTGTAATATTTTATATTCTTTTTCCTTAATGAGCCTTCAAACTCTACTGTATCTTAGACTTTTATTCAATCCCAACCAAGCATATTTCATATACTACGAGCCACGCATGCTCATGGACTGGATCTTTTCTTTTGGCCATCATTCTGTCCCATCATTCTTTTCATGAGAGAATCATCTGTAATTTGATTGCAGAATTGTTGAGAACTCTTGAGGAGGTCCAAGATAATGAATGTAAACTGAACTTATATATTGTTAATATTCATTCTATTTATGAAAAGTGTACTTTACATCTAAAAATTACTTAAAATCATCTCACAATATAGACAGTTCATAGCCACAGTATAGTATATAAGAATCGAATCAAAGATATATGATTATGAATTGAGTAGTTTCTTTCACTTTTCTGATTTTCTATATTTTTTATAAAGTAGAGAATAACACATTTATCCACCTGGGTAGTAAATGAAGATAATTTGGGAAACTCAGAGGGAAGAACATTTCAAGCACATTTATTTACCTTTATATTTTGTCTGTGACATGTATTTTATGGCAGAGAAACTGGATATTTGAAGTTTCTTCCTTGGAGTACACAGGTTTTAGTTACAGTATAGAGGGATATTTTGATCAGCTCAAGGTTATTTTTCATTTACACTGTGTTGTTTATATTGCTCATTGCTTAGGCACTTTGTTTTCATTGCCTGGAGTAAGGTGTTTGATTCACATTGTATTTTTTTAAAAGTTTAGCACCTGTTAATGATTTTAGAAGAATTTTTATTAGCTACACAAGAAATAAATGAAAAGGGACCTATTATTTCCTGGGAGCCTACTATATTCCAAGCATTGTGTTAGACACATTAACAATTTTCCGGACTATCCTCCATTTCAGATAGATATTTTCATTCCTGAGTTAGTAGTTTGGAAGTTGAAACTCATAGAGCTAAAGGAACAAAGCTATAGCTTCCTGGGTAATGAAGAAGAGAGTTGTTCATGGAATGTAGTGTGGCTGGATGTGCAGGATATGACTCTGATCCTTACTCACCTTAAACTATGGCCTCTTGCTGACATTCACCACTTAGTAGCTTAGGATAGTTCCCAATCCTTTAATACCCCATGTACTTAGGAAAAATAAGTCAAGTTCTTTTCTTTTTTTTTTTTCCCAAAGAAACCTTTTATTTAACTAGTCTAGTACAGATTTCATAAGTACAACTTTAAGAATATAGTGATTCTTTCCACCATACCTGCCCCCCACCCCCACTCTCACCCTACTTACTCCTCCCTCTCCCATTCCCAGTCCCATAATACATTAAAAAGAAACAAAACAAAACAAAAAAACCTGTTCCTCGACAGTCAAGACAAGCGCTGTTCAAGTCGTTGCTTCTCCAAGTGTCAATTTCACTTCTACAGATTTCCTTTTAGGTGTGCTAATACTTATCACAGATCAGGGAGAACATAGGGTATTTGTTCCTTTGGGACAGGCTTGTTTCCCTAAGTATGATGATTTGAAGATTCATCCATTTTGTTGCAAATGGCTGGATTTCATTTTTTTTTTACCGCTGTGTAGTATTCCATAGTGTACATATCCCATACTTTCTTTATCCAGTCTTCAGTTGACAGGCGTTTAGGTTGATTCCATGTCTTAATTATTGTAAATTGAGCTGCAGTAACATGGGGGTACAGATAACTCTTTTATTTGTTGATTTCATTTCCTTGGTGTAAATTCCCAGGAGTGGGATGGCTCGGTCGTATGGTAGGTCTATATTCAGATTTCTGAAGTATCTCCAAACTGATTTCCATAGTGGTTTTATCAGTTTACATTCCCACCAGCAGTGGATTAGGGGACCTTTTTCCCCACATCCTCACCAGCATTTGTTGTTTATCGATTTCTGTATGAAAGCCATTTTAACTGGAGTGACATGAAACCTCATTCTGCTTTTGATTTGTATTTCTCTGATGGCTGCTGATTCTGAGCATTTTTTCATGTGTCTCTTAGCCATTTGGATTTCCTCTTTTGAAAAATATCTCAGTCCTTGGCCCATTTCTTAACTGGGTTGTTTGTTTTGTTGTTGTGGAGTTTCTTGATCTCTTTGTAGATTCTGATTATTAATCCTTTATCAGTCGCATAGTTTACAAATAATTTCTCCCATTTAATCAGTTGCCTCTTCATTTTCCTGAGTGTTCCTTTTGCAGTACAGAAGCTTCTCAGTTTGGTGTAATCCCAGTTGTTAATTTGGCTTTGACTGCCTGTGCCTCTGGGGTCATTTCCAAGAACTCTTTGCCTGTGCCAATATCTTGCAGGGTTTCCCCAATGTTCTCTAATAACTTGATGGTATCAGGTCATAGATTTAGGTGTTTAATCCATTTTGAATGTATTTTTGTGTAAGGTGTAAGGTAGGGGTCCTGTTTCATACTTCTATATGTAGAAATCCAGTTTTCCCAGCAGCATTTGTTCAAGAGACTGTCCTTGCTCCAGGAATTGATTTTAGCTCCTTGGTTGAATATAAGTCGATTGTAGATGCTTGGATTGATTTCTGGCATGTCTGTTCTGTTCCATTGGTCTATCTATCTGTTTTTGTACCAGTACCAGGCTGTTTAGATTATAAATGCCCTATAGTATATCTTGAAATCCAGTATTGTGATGGGCTAGGCTTTTTTGTTTTTTGTTATATAAGATTTCTTTAGCTATTCGGCGTCTCCTGTGTTCCCATATGAATTTCAACATTCTTTGGTATTTTGATTGGTATCACGTTGAATTTGTAAATTGCTTTCAGAAGAATGACCATTTTGATGATTTTGATTCTTCCAATCCATGAACTTGGAAGATTTTCCCATTGTTTCGTATCTTGTATTTCTTTATTCAGTGTTTTGTAACTCTAATTGTTGGAAAACCTTGACATTCTTTAAGTTTATTCCAAGGTATTTGATTTTTTTTTTTTTTTGGAGCTATTGTGAGTGAGATCTATCTTAGATGTTCTCTTTCAGTCATGACATTGTGTATACAAAAGCTGTTGATTTTTTGTGTAATGATTTTATATCTGCTGCTTTACCAAACTCTTCTTTGAGTTCTAATAGTCTCTTAGTGAAGTCTTTTGGATCCTCTATATGTAGAATCATGTCATCTGCAAAAAGGGAGAATTTGACTTACTTTTTCCCAATATGAATCCCTTTGGTTTCTTTTTGTTGCCTAATGGCTTTGGCTAAAACTTCCAAGACGATATTGAATAACATTGGCTAGAAGATCCAGATCTTTGTCTGGTTCCAAATCTCAGTGTGAATGTTTCTAACTTTTCCCCATTCAATAGGAAACTGGCCGTGGGTTTGTCATAAATTGCCTTGATTGTGTTGAGAAATGTTCCTTTTATACCCAATTTGCTTAGAGTTTTCATCATGAAAAGGTGTTTTATTTTATCAAATGTTTCCTCTGCTTCTGTTGAGATAATTATATGGATTTTGTTTTTCAGTTTGTTAATGTAGTGTATCACATTGATTCATGAATGCTGAACCATCTGTGCATACCAGGGATAAATCCCACTTGGTCTAGGTGAATGATCTTTCAGATGTGTTGCTGGATTCCATTGTCTAGAATTTTCTTGAGGAATTTTGCATCTATGTTCATCAGGGAAATATATCTGTAGTTATCTTTTTCTGTTGTGTCCTTTTCTTAGGAATTAAAGTGATGCTGGCTTCATAGAAAGAATTTGGGAGGATTCCCTCCCTTTCAACTGTTTTGAATACTTGAGAAGAAGTGGAGTTTGTTCTTTAAATGTCTGGTAGAATCCAGCAGAGAAGCCATCTGGTCCTGGGCTTTTCTTTGTTGGGAGTTTCTTTATTTCTGATTCAGTTTCCGTCTTGGTAATGGGTCTGTTTAGGTTTTCTATGTCTTCATTGCTCAGTTTATTAGGTAAGTTTTATGTGTCCAGGAATCTATCCATTTCTTCTAGGTTTCCCAGTTTGTTGGCATACAGCTCTATGTAGTAATTTCTGATGATTCTTTTTATTTTTGTGGTATCTGTTGTTACTTCTTTAATATCTTATGTTATTGATTTGAGTCTTCTTTTTTTTGGTTATTTGGGCCAGTGGTGTGACAATTTTATTTATTTTTTCAAAAAACCAGCCATTCGTTTTCCTTATCTTTTGTATTTTTTGTTTCAATTTTTTAATTTCTTCTCTAATTTTAATTATTTCTTTTCTCCTACTAGTTTGGGTTTGGTTTGCTGTTGTTTTCCTAGATCCTTGAGATGCATAGATTGCTCATTTATTTGGTGTCTTTCCAATTTCTTGATGTAGGCCCCAATTGCTATAAACTTTCTCTTTAGCACTGCTTTTACTTTATCCCATAAGTTTTGATATGTTACATTTTCATCTTCATTTGTTTCCAGAAATTCTTTTGATTTCTCTTTTGATTTTTTCTGTGGCCCCCTGTTCATTCAAGAGCATGTTGTTCAGTCTCCATGTGTTTGTATATGTTCTAGAGTTGTTGGTTTCTGGCTTCACTGCATTGTGGTCCAAGAATCTGTATTGGTATGATTTCAGGTTTTTTTTTTTTTTTTTTTTTTTTGTATTTGCTGAGACTCGTTTTATGGCCTAACATGTGCTCAATCCTAGAGCAGGTTCCATGCACTGGTGAGAACCATTTTGATTCATCAACTATAGGATGAAAAGTTCTGTAGATACCTATTTGGTTCATTTGGTCTATAGTGTTGATTAACTCTGCTCTATCCATGCTGATTTTCTACTGGTTGATCTGTCAGTTACTGAATGTGGGGTATTGAAATCCTCCATTAGTATTGTGTTGGAGTCTGTGTCTCCCCTTAGATTCGTTGTGGCTCAATAGGCTAATCCTCTGCCTTGTGGCGCCGGCACACCAGGTTCTAGTCCCGGTTGGGGCACCGATTCTGTCCCGGTTGCCCCTCTTCCAGGCCAGCTCTCTGCTGTGGCCAGGGAGTGCAGTGGAGGATGGCCCAAGTCCTTGGGCCCTGCACCCCATGGGAGACCAGGAGAAGCACCTGGCTCCTGCCATCAGATCAGCGTGGTGCGCCAGCCGCAGCGTGCCAGCCGCGGCGGCCATTGGAGGGTGAACCAACGGCAAAAAGGAAGACCTTTCTCTCTGTCTCTTTCTCTCACTGTCCACTCTGCCTGTCAAAAAAAAATCTGTAGATTCGTTAATATTTCTTTTAAATAGCAAGGTGCCCTGTAATTAGTTGTATATACATTTATAATAGTTAAATCTTCCTCTTGAATTGATCCTTTAAACATTAGATAGTACTCTTCTTTGTCTATTTTAACAGTTTTTGTGTTAAAGTGTATTTTGTCTGATATTAGGATAGTTATACCAGCTCTATTTTGGTTTCTGTTAGCATGGAGTATCTTTTTCCATCCTTTTACTTTCAAACTCTGTGCATCTTTGTTGGGAAGATGTGTTTCTTGTAGGCAGCAAATTGATAGGTTTTGTTTTTTAATCCATTTGGCCAGTCTATGTTTTTTAACTGGAGAGTTGAGGCCATTTATATTCAAGGTGACTATTGATAAGTTACGACTTTGCCCTGCCATTTTTCCATAAATAGTCCTATCTTTTACTTTGGATTTCCTTTGCTTTTTTCCTTTGGAGATTTCCTTCCTTTACCTTCTTCCATAGTGATGACCATGTTTCTGTGTTTCTGTGTGCAGCACATCCTTAAGCATCTTCTGCAGGGCTGGATGGGTGGTGACAAATTCTTTCAGTTTCTGTTCATCATGAGAGGTCTTTATTCACCTTTGATCATAAATGAGAGCTTTGCAGGGTATAGTTTGCAGGGTATAGTTTTCTGGGTTGAAAGCTCTTTTCTTTTAAGACTTGGACTATATCTCACCAGTCTCTTCTAGCCTGTATGGTTTCTGATGATAAGTCTGCTGTGAGTCTAATTGGAGAGCCTCTGAAAGTATTCTGGCATTTCTCTCGTGTACATTTTAGAATCTTTTCTTTATATTTTACTGTGCAGAGTTTGATTAATGTGCTGTGGTGAAGATATTTTCTTTTCATGTCTATTAAGGGTTCTATATGCTCCCTGTACTTGCATGTCCCTTTATTTCTCCAAGTTGGGGAAATTTTCTGTTACTATTTCACTAAAAAGGCCTTCTCATCCTTTCTTTCTTTCTACACCTTCAGGAACTCCTAGATCCCCTATGTTGGGTCATTTGATAGTATCCTGTAGGTTCCTAGCAGTGTTTTTTAGTTTTGTAATTTCTTCTTGTGTTTGGTCTGACTGTATAATTTCCTGTGCTTTGTCTTCTATGTCAGGTATTCTTTCTTCTGCTTCTCTGATTCTGTTGTTAAGGCTTTCCACAGTGTTTTTAGTTGTTTTATTGAGTTTTTCATTGACAAGATTTCATTTTGATTTCTCTTTAAGATCTCAATTTTGTGGGTGAAATTTTCTTTCATGTCATATATGGATTTCATTAGTTTGTCCATTTGCTTCTGATTACTTCTAAGTAATCCTATGATGAGTTTTTTGAATTCCATTTCTGGCATTTCTTCAATCTCATCATCTTCACAGTCTCGTATTGTGTGCTTTTTTGTGGGTGTCATGTTGTCTTCCTTATTCTTGTTTTTTGAATTGGTGCATTTGTTATTTGGCATTTGTGGAGATACTCATCGGTTTCCTTTTTTTTTTTTTTTTTCTGTATGGCTTTTATCTTTAGACTATGTCTGAGTGGATTAATGGGGTGTCTGCTTTCAGTGAATATCTAGAGGCCTGTATTGGTTTTGGCCAGGTAGCTCTGTTCAGTGCTGCAGGGTGAAGGATGTCTGAGGTGACACATCTAGATTTGGCATGGTAAATCTCCTTTTTTTAAATTTTTATCTTGCCTGTTGGTATAGACTCAGCTGAGGTCCTCTCCTTGAAGGAGATCAGTGCCTGGATGCTAGCCCTGGTGAGTATACTGTTTGTCCACTCTGCCCCAAAGACCACACGAAGAATCTGTGCAGTCCTCAGTATAAGTTTAGATTCCCCAGCAGTGTCCCTCACTGGTAACCAGGGAGCCCTGATCATGTGGAGACTCCCACACTAACTGCCCAGTATCCTGCCACACCCTGAGTCCTTCCATGCAGCCTCAATATTATTCACAGTCCTGGGTCACATGCCTCCCACAGTCCCAAGTGCCTAGCCCCCTATCCTCCCCACCAGACTCAGGAGTATTTGCTTGGTTGGTTGCTTGGCCTTGACACAAGCTGATGCAGCTGTTACATATGTCCAAAATGGCACCTGCTCTCTGTCAGCTTGTTACAGGATACCTTTGCCGGGTGATCAGTGAGAGAGAAATCGTGCCCCTTTGTTTTCTCTCCTCTAGTTTAGTAGGTACACTATACCTCACAAGGCTCCAAGCCGGATCCCTCTAGGCTCTTCCTGCAGCTTTTTCACCAGTGGCCTGTGCTGCTGCAGTCTGGAACCTCACTCTGCAACGCTGGTACGGAGGCTCTTGGCTGCTGGGGTCCTAAGTTGTGTGTGTCCTTGCCCTCCATATAGGTTCCCTGTGTTCCTCCAATTTGTGTAGTTTCCTCTGCTGTTTTTTTCCTAACTCTTCTCTGAGACTTCACTTCTTCCACTTTTTAAAAACTGTCTTTTCCTAGACTCGAGCAGCAAGCTCCCTCCCTACATTCATGTTCTTTTCTATGATTCACAATATCCCTCTGGATTTAGCTCTTTACTACTCTCTGGTTTCATCCGTATCCCTTCTTAACTTGAGCATGAAGTTTTAGACACACCTTGATGCTGGTCTTACTTTTGTTCTCCACATATATGCCAAACTGATTACTGCTTCATGACTTTCATACCTATTTTATCTCTACCTCATACCTTCTGCTTCCGTAATCCCCTGCATGTGACTTTATGCTCCTCCTCTTTGGGGTCTCAGTTTAAATGTCACCTCAGAGAAACTGCTGTATCACCCTGAGTTGGTCCTTTCTTGTGTTCCCATCATTGCAACCTTAATATTAATTTACTCCCGAATGTTCTCATTGTATTTGCATATAAACTCATATATTCATTTATAAGTTGTCTGTCTTTTCCATTAGACTGTAAATCCCCTAAGGCCAATGACCCTTGCTGTGGTAGAGTCATAGTAAATGTTTGTTGAAAACATTTATTTGTTTTTAATGTCCGTATTGCCACAACTGCCCCCTAAAATCTTCCTGACTTTATCTTCTCACTCGTCTGTTTCATCTGCTAATGTTGCCCATTTGTACTAGATGCTAATTGTTGTGACTTTCCAGTTTGGTCTCTCTTTGATCTCAATAATGTTTCCTTGTTCACGTGATCGACTATGTAACCTGGTCTGATCTGGCCAGGTCCCTCACTCCTCTTCACCTCAGGGACTGCTCTGAGAGTTGTGTTGCAGTTAAGGCTATTCTGATTTCCTCTTGACTGAAAATTTCAAACTCAGTGTAAAAGAGAGAATCTCTCTTTACATCTTGGTCACAGGACTGAAAGGATACATAGCATGTTGTCAGAGGCCATATCCCTTGTAGAAAGAGGAAACCATCTGTGAGAGTGGAGAAATCCGCACATACTCAGAAGGCAGCAAGGATGTGTGCAGGCAGCCCATTGCTGATGCCCAGCCCTTGCTTCTATTTCTCTTTTCTTATGCCTGTGCCTTACTTGATTGTATGCCTCATGTCTTTCCTTCCTCTTTGGCTTTAATTAGTGAGACTTTGCTCTCCCTCCTTTATAAGTTGAGTCTTGGCAGATTTGTGCTCTTGACCACATTGTAGGCTGCACACAGTGGGGACTGTCAGGGTTCATTTTGTTTTCCTTTTCTAAATTAAAAGAGAGTTCTTGGTATCACTGCAAGATTGTGTTAAACTAAGTTTGTCATTTGAAAAGGTTGGTTCTGCTTTTTCTTGGACTGGATATTCTGTGTTTAGAATTCTCATTCTTAATCCTTCAACTTCTTTCTTTTTAATGAGATTTTTAGGAGGGATTTATTTGAAAGGCAGAATGACAGAGAGAAGGGATGAGAGGGAAAGAAGAAGGGAGATATAGGGGGAGAAGGAGAGGGAGAAAGATAACACTCTTTCATCCACTGGTTCAACTCCTTAAATAGCTATAATCGCTGGGGCTGGGTCAGACTGAAGCCAGGGGCCCAGAACTCCACCCAGTTCTCCCATGTGGGTGGCAGGGTCCTAGGTACTTAGATCATCTTCTGTTTGCTGTTTGTTCCCCAGGCACATTAGCAGGGAGCTGAATCAGAAATGGTATAGCCAGGACTTGAGCTGATGGTCTGATATGGGATTCCAGTGTCATAAGCTGAGGTTTAACTCACTGAGCCACCATGCTGCCCTCTACCACTTCAATTTCTGAAAGTATTGAGAGGTAAAATTCTTATTTGTATTATGGATATAATATGAAATGAGTACTTACATGTTACTCATATGATTGTATTGCCCATATTATTGTCTTTTTTGCTGCCATATAAATGTTGGGTCTATTGGGTTCATCATTGAAACTAGTTGTCTACATTTAAAAAAAATATTTATTTATGTGAAAGAGTTAGAGAGAGGGAGACACACACACACACACACACAGATCTTCTGTCAGCTGTTTCACTTCCTTGATGTCGACAATAGCCGGGGTCAGGTCAGACTGAAACCAGGAGCTAGGATCTTCATCCATGTTTCTCAAGTGTGTTGGCAGGGGTCCAAACACATGGACCATCTCCTGTTGCTTTTCCCAGGCCATCAGCAGGGAGCTGGATGAGTAGTGGAGCAGCTGCGATACGAGCTGATAGCCATATGGGATGCCACTGTTGAAGGGCACTGTCTTTACCTGTTATGCCACAACACTTTCCCTACATTTTTTTTTTTGATTCAGCACATTTTTAGTAGTATTTAGAAGCAGTTATTATGTAACTTTCCTTCTGTTAGAAACAAGAAGGTGATATAGTACCAACTAATGTGAAATCATTTCTATACTAGAGTTAATGAGTTTGCTTTGATAATTTGTATAGACTTTAATTTATGCTAGTAAAGTCGTTGCTACTGATTATGTAAGACTCGGTGATATTATTCCAGCCTGATTCGTACCCTCAACTACACTGAAAAGAAATAGGTTCACCATCTTATTAAATTACACGGAAATGATGAAGACTCTGAGAAGGTGCATATGAAATGACATACTAAGCTACATAATGATCCATTTAGCCTAATATTCTGATGCTGCTAGTAGCACAAAATAGTTGTTTTGGAAGAATCCGAGGCCTTGAGTTTTCTTTGATCATGTTGTGATGTTAAGGGTATACTCTGAGGTTTTCTTTTTTTTTTTTAATTAACCATTTATTTTAAAAATTGTTTTTAATTGTTTAATTTTCAAAATATATAAATTAAAATATGTTTTATTTATATTTTTTAAATATATGAACTTTCTTGGGGATGGTACCCTGTCACAGAAGTCACTGTTCTCCATTTCTGATGCTCATAACAGACATTACTAAGTTTTTCTGGGTCAGATACAGCTTCAGTGTCCCCCTCCAATCATTCACCCAGGTAGCTGTACCAGCTGATTTGAATTGACCCTTGAAGTGAAATTTAGTTAATCTCTGTAGGAAATGAGTTTTAAATGTTAAAGCCTTCTCTCTGAATTAGAAGTAATGGCACTTCTTGCTTTGAGCATTTTATTCTTAGTATTTTTATATATTCTTTATAATATTTGAATTCCAATTCTTCATGTCACTGTGCAGGGCACAAGTATCATTGAAAGTGAGTCTTGGCCTTTAGGCGCTTACAAATTTTGTGAACCACTATAGCATACAAAATTTGACTCTTTTGCAATTAACCTTGCCTTTGTTAAGGTATTTTGTTTCCTGTCTCATTGATGACATGACAAAGAAACCAGTCAAAAATGGTGAAAAGGTCTAAATAGTTCTCCTAAGCAGATATAAAGTGGCTAATGAGCATATTCATTAAATAGTTCTATTATCTGTGCTTCTAAACTGTATTCCAAATCTGTCTCATTGAGTAATCTTGGTGCTAATTCATTTTTTTGTCTGGATGGTGTTATAGTGGCCTCCTAGCTAGCTGGACTCCTTGTATCCATTCTTACATTCATGCTATCGTTTAATTCATCTGCTTGCCATAGTGATTATTTTTGGCTGGTGGTGATATACAGTAGTACCCACTTACTTGAGTTAGGCTTTCTGTGGTTTTAGTTATGGTCAAAAATATTAAGTAAAAAAAAATTCCAAAAATAAACGATTCATAAATTTTAAATAACTTGTACTGATCATATTATTATAATTAGTTATTTTATTGTTAGTGATTGTTCTCTTTCTGTGCCTAATTTATAAATTAAAATTTATCATAGGCAAGGATGTATAGGAAAAAAAATAGCACACACAATAAAGGATTCAGTACTAGCGGTGGCTTTAGGCATCTACTGAATGTTTTAGAATGTACACTCTGCAGATAAGGATAATGCTACTATGCATAGTATTAATGCTAATAAAATAATAGTTAACACATATTTCATAATTTACTGTGCCAAGTACTATTCCGAGTACTAAAGTGTTAACTTATTTTGTCCTTACCACAGCTATGTGAGCTATTACTAACCCTATTTTGCAGATAAAGAAATGGGTACAAAGATGTTAAATAATTGACTCAGATCACACAATATGTAAATGTCACATAAAAAGGTCAAGGGGTCCCCTGCAAAGTTTCCGGTGACTTCCTCTCACTTGTTTGTCCCTTTCTTAACTGATTTTCCTTCAGTCATTCTTATTTTTCCTTGTATCATTTGTACTTGTTCCTTCTGTTTGGAAACCTTTTTACCTGGAATATTCCTTCTTTCTGTCATTCTTAGTTTCATTGTCAGAGCAGCTTTCTTCAGTAACTCCAACTTGCTCCCACATTGTCATGAATTTTCATTGCATTTATCAATGTTTAAAATTATCTTACTTAAAACTTTGTAAGTATATTTACTTTCATCCCATAATTTAATAGGGCAATGTTTGATGAGGAGTAAGAGTGCAAGAAAATTTGTGGTTACCAATTGATTGAATTGTTGGAGGGGAATACAACATTGTATATTTTTCAAATATGGTTGAGGTTTTTTTAAAAGGACTGAATATATGTAAAAATATTCATTTCTAGTGTTTCATATTGTCTTTATTAAGATCATTGATTGTTTTTAAAAATGAATCATCTGTGTGTAAGAGTTAGGGTTTTTCTTTTCTTCAACAGTATAACTTTCTGTGTATGCCTAAAATTTTTTGGCACTTTGGTTAAATAGGTAACTGCTGTTTTACAGTGAAACCAACAAAAAGTATATTTTTATAATCTATTATAATTGTCTAAAGAGTATTTTTGTGCTTGTCAGATTTCATTACAATTACTTTAAAGAAAACTAAATTATATGATATATTTGATACCTTTCCAAGTGTCATGTTGGTTTTAGTTGGTGTAAGGTGGAATGGGCCTTTTGATAAAATGATATTTGACTGACTTGACAGTATTGTTAATTCTAATTATTTTTCTTTTTTAAGAAGTCTTTATCTGTTGCTTCCAGGGTGTAGTTTTATTATTCCAAAGTCTGGGGTTGGGGGGTGGGGAGAATAGAGTGTTAAGTATGGGGAGAGTAGTTCTTGGCTGTTGGTTTCACAGTAAGGCTGTGAAGTGATAAAGCTGTAGTTAGAAGGGAGGAAATATGCGAGGTTTAAGATTTGCCTAGTAGAAACCTTGGGTACTTTTCTAGACCTATTTTTATTTGATATTAGTTGATTCTAAGCGCTGAGAAGTCCTGCTACATCATCACGCCTGCTTTCTCTTAGTTGGGCACACACACATCTGGTGTTCACATGTGCATTTTCAAGTGAACGGAAGCACACCTGGGTGCTTTATTTACACAATGACCTTTCTGCAGTAGCCTCTCCTCTGTTACTGTTCTGTTGTCTTTCCCAGCACAGAATGGTGCTGTTTATATTCCAAATGAGACTGATAACCTTGAGTGTTTTCATCTGTGTATGTGTATTGCTCCTTGAATGTGTGATAGAACTTTTGTGGACTTGTGAAGGAATTTTAAAATTCTTTTGGATACTCACATCCTGAAGGAAACATGGGCTTGTTTAGGGGGAAGTATGCCCTACAATTAAATGTCTGAAGATTACATCTTGATAATATTCTTGCCTCTGCTATAAAGAATAAATATTCAGTATATCCTTACAAGTAGATTGATTTTTTCAGAATATTAAAATTGGATCCCATGTGCATTTTAGAGAATAGGATTCTCTCAACTTTTCACTGCTCAGAAGAATGAAAGAAACTTTAGATGTTGAAAAAGAAAATAGGGAACTACAGCATTAAATGACTAGGCTCCAGTTGCTTTTACATAATTTCTAATAACTAAGATTTCCATGCAATTGACCTTTGATATTTTGTATGCAAAGAAGCTATTGTTGTGATAAATACAGTTAACATAAAATTAAAATCATGAATGTTTTCAATCTTACATAATACTTATAGTGATGTTACACAGAAGTTACTATATTTGAAAACATTTTATTTTTTAAATACATGCACAACAGTAAGCCTACTATGTGAAAGACAGAAGAGGTACAAAAGACTAATAAGACATTGTCCCTCCTCTAGAGGAAATTATAATCCAATAACATATATTTATTTTAGCTTACCTCTGTATGTGATATTGTAGATATCAGATTGGTATTGGATTATGAAATGTTTTATATGAACTGCCAGATGTTTCCCAATGGGTGACTGAATGTGATCATTCATTTTATTTGAAGAAAATAACAGGGAAACTGCTTCTGACCTGGAATGCAACTTGATTTTATGCCTTTATCTGCCTTGATTGCCATATGATAGCATTACATTTAACTTTGGTCTTCTTTCCAGATCAGGGCATTATCTGTCAAAAGGTGAAATTAGTTCAACCTCACATTTTAGAGATTGGAGTTAGTAGACATAGGACATTTGGAAATAGATTGCTGTTCCAGCCAGAGTGGGATCTAATGGGGAATGCAAGGCTCAGGAAAAATACCACCATTGCTGCTGACTTGATTATTTGTCACTTCAGGGTATTCACAGTAGAATAGATGATATGTTTCTGATTGAGATAGTTTGATTGCTAGCAATTCAAGCAGGTTTCTAGATGAGTAAGTAAGGAAGTCCTGGTGATACTGTTCCCTGTTTCATTTTTGAGGAGGGATTCAGAGTACCTGCCTTAAGTCTTACACTTTACTTTTACAGTTTGAAGAACACATGGAGCCATAGATCCATGGCTCCTACTGATAGCCACTATTTCTGGCTTTATTTCTTTCTTTGTTAAAATGTATTTATTGAGGGGCCAGTGCTGTAGTGTAGCGGATAAAGCCGCCGCTTGCAGTGTCGGCATCCCATATGGGCACTGGTTTGAGTCTCAGCTGCTCTACTTCCAATC
The DNA here is from genome assembly GCF_033115175.1 of Lepus europaeus. Lineage (NCBI taxonomy): Eukaryota > Metazoa > Chordata > Mammalia > Lagomorpha > Leporidae > Lepus > Lepus europaeus. The sequence goes on from NC_084848.1 coordinate 20,907,681, forward strand.
CGGCTCACTGCTATGGCCTGGGAAAGCAGTAGGAGATGGCCCAAGTGCTTGAGCCCCTGCACCCATGTGGGAGACCCAGAAGATGTCCTGGCTCCTGACTTCTGGCTCCTAGCTTCGGATCGGTGGAGCTCCAGCCATGGTGGCCATCTGGGCAGTGAACCAGTGGATAGAAGATATCTCTCTCTCTCTCTGCCTCTGCCTCTGCCTTTTCCTCTCTGTAACTCTTCCTTTCAAATAAATAAATAAATCTTTAAAAATATATTTATTGATGTATTAGAAAGGTAGAGTGACAGAGGAAAAAAAGGAGAAATGAAGGGAGAGATCTTTTGTCTGCTGGTTCACTCCTCATATTGCTGCAATAGCTGGGTCTGGATAAAGCCAAAGTTGGGAGCCAGGAACTCCATCTGGGTTTTTCATGTAGGTGGCATGGTCCCAAGTTCTTGGGCTATCATTTGCTGCCTTCCCAAGCACATTAGCAGGAAGCTGGATCAGAAGTGTAGAGTTAGCAGGACTCAAGCCATCACTCCAATATGGAATGCCAGCAGTGCAAGCAGCAGCTGAACCCACTGTGCCGTGATGCTTGCTCTAGTCTCTGGTTTTTCTGAGCCATGCTTTGGATACTCAAAATGCCAGAATGCCCTGTGAAAACTTCAGGAGTCCTTCTTGTAGGAAAAACCTGAGCCCTTTCCTTAGTTCTATCCTTGTGAGGGTGGTGTGAAAGCATCTGGACTCCAACGCAGAAGAGTAGCTGTTTGAAGGAGCAACAGTGGATCAGATGCGTGTGGTGCTTTGTATACTCAGTTACTGAGCTGCTCATGGGGCTGGATAGAGTCTGGTGTGGCAAGAGAAGGCGATAGGCTGTGGGGCTTCCTTTTCCACCCCTGAAAATTTTCAGAATAACCTGCCTCAGTCTGACTTGGTTATTTGGGAATGTAGAAGTTGAAATGCTTAAGAAGTTCTGATACAGAACTCTGGAGAATGAATGTGCTACCTTGATTTGCCACTGTCTGTCCCTACCTCCTTTTAGTATTGGAGGCAGATCCTAATATTAGTGTTCATATTTTCAAATTTTGCTGCCCTCTTATATTAAATTCTAAAAATAAGCACCAGTGCTGTGGCGTAGCGGGTAAGGTACCTCCTGTGATGCTGGCATCCCATATGGGCACATGTTCATGTCCCGGGTGCTCCACTTCTGATTCAGCTCCTGTGTAATGGCTTGGGAAAAGGAGTAGAAGATCGCCCAAGTGTCAGGGCCCCTGCTATCCATGTGCGAGAGCTGGTTAGGTGAATCTCCTGTCTCCTGGCTTTTGCCTGGCTCAACTATGGCCATTGTGGCCATCTTGGGAGTGAACTAGTGGATAGAAGATCGATCTCTGTCTGTAACTCTTTCAAAATAAATAAGTAAATCCTTAAACATTTCCAAAAATAATTCAACTAAAATTGTTTCTAAAAAGATTACTGAATTAAGATATTATGTATAGACATTGAAATTAGAAGTAATTTATTTCCTTTGCTTGTGTTCTGTGGTACAGTAAGCTAATCAAAAGTGAGTTGAGGAGTAGGAATTTCTTGCACAGTTAAGTTGCCAACTGGGATGCCCGCATCACATATTAGAATGCCTGGTTTGATTCTCAACTCCTCTACTTCTGATCCAGCTTCCTGCTAAAATGCATCACAAGCAGCAGGTGATGACTCAAGTACTTGGTCTCTGCTGTCCACCTGGGAGACCTACTTTGAGTTCAGGGGCTCCTGTCATCAGCCTGGCCCAGCCCCGGCCCCAGTTATTTTGTATGTTTAATGAGTGAACCCATGGGTGGAAGATGTCTTTTTATCTCTCTTTCCCTGTGTCTTTTGGCCTTTTGAAAAACATGTAAGTAAATAAAGAAAAACATTTAAAAATTTAACTGAGAGGCAGTTAGACCTAATATTTATGACATCTCTTGCTGGGGTGCCTGGTTTCAATACCTGACTATAATTTCTGACTCCAGCTTCCCACAAATGCAAACCCCAGACAGCAACTATGATGGCTGCAGTAGTTGAGTCCCTACCATCCGTAAAGGAAATCTGAATTGAGTTCCTAATTCCTGACTGTAGCTCAGGCTCAGGCTCTGGCTCTGGCCCAGGCCCAGACCTAGCCATTGCAGTCATTAAGGTGAGCCTCTTTAAACAAAAAAGATTAGATATACAAATAGTTAAAAAAGTAAATATCATTATGTCTGTAAAATTGTTTTCAGTCCATTTTAGAAAACAAAGTACTACTATTGCAATTTCATGTTTTTATCTTATGCTAGTATCCTGCTTTTGCTTCTTTGAAAAGGAATTGTTTGTTTTTAGCTATAATATGATGAAATACAAGTATCATATTAATGTGGTAAAATACATGCACATACATATACACACACACACACATACACATACTGCTCGCATGCATGCAGCGTGGTCTCTTGTGTCAGTCTTCAGACCATACTCCAGAGAGTGTTCTTTTGTCTTCATTAGTAAGAAAAAGTGTTGGCAATAAAGGATTGATTTAGAATAGTTACAAAAAAAGGTCTCCGAAGAGAACTCATTGGTTTTACATCGTCTCAGCCCAACATTTAACTCAATCAACAGAAACAATGAAAATTATTTCTTCAGAGCAGAAAAATACACCAAATTAGGTAGTGTCTCATGTTAAGCTATTTTGATTTTAGCTGCCATACTTTGTTTCTCTAAAGAGGATGGATGTTCATTGTATGTTACCACGATTTACTTTAATGCACCAGACCGCAAGTTAATTATTTTAGCCTATAATTCTTTGTATCATTTTAAAGAAATCCACTGGACAATTTAGATATCAGATAGTTTATTTCCAAAATCATATTATAGTCTTGAAATTGTTCTGGGTAAATGTTTTGTTGGAGTTTGCACTTTGTCAGTTCCTGTTACTCTAAATTACTTTTGATGTTTTTATTCTGTTCAAGAAAATATCCAATTGAAGTCAATAGAATATAATACTAAACAATTTCTGACTATTTAGATTGCTTGTACAGGTTGATGTATGGATCAAACATGGAGTTAATTTGATTTTTTTTTAATTTTAAGTTGTAAGTGATTTGCTTTGTTTTATATTCAGTTGCATCATACTAATAAAAGTATTTAGGTGTAAGTATTTATGGAGTGGGCATTTGGTGCAGTAGTGAACTCACCCTTGGGACACCCACATGTAGTATTGGAGTGTCTGTTTTAAGTCCCAGCTACTCTGCTTCTGATCCAGCTTCCTGCTGATATATGCCCTAGCAACTGTCAGATGATGGTGCAAGTACTTGAGTTTTCTCATCCACGTGGCAGAGTCAGATTGAGTTCTTGGTTACTGGTTTTGGCCTGGCAGTAGATGGAAAAATCAATCTCTCTCTCTCTCTCTCTCTCTCTCTCTCTCTGCCTTTCAAGTAAATGAAATGAAAAAATAAAGGGAATTCTTCAGTATAATATTTCAACATAACCCCTGTTAAAGTAAGAAATTTGGTTTTATGATATTGTTACTATTATTTTTGACAACACTATATTGTTATTATGTTTATATAGAATATAGAGCCATTTATGAATCCAGTAGACATTGATGTGTAGATGGTAATAGATATATTTTCTTTCATTTTTGAATGTTCAATCAGAATTTCCTTTCTTTTCTCCCATATTCAATATGATATACTGATTTAATCCTATATGGGATCTTTCATGAGAAAACAGTTGATTAACTTTGTTATCTTGTAACAAAGCATCAGTCACTACATATACAAACATCACACAGATTTTTCAGCCTGTGTTTAAACTCTTGGGTTATGGGATTTATGTTTGTACCCACTTAAGGCCTAATTTCATCATTCTGTCCATACTCACCTTAAGAAATACCTGTATTTTGCAATTAATTAAAGGTATAGAACATCTGTTTCTGTACTGCAAAGGTCTAATGTTATAAAATAATTATTAGTCCAGAACTAATTGTTGTGCTATTTTTTTTTAAAGAAAATTCCTTTTGCTTTTTTTTTTTTAAGATTTTTTTTTTTTTTAAGATTTGTTTTATTTATTTGAAAGAGTTACAGAGAGGCAGAGAAAGTGAGAGCGAGAGAGAGGTCTTCCATCTGCTGGTTCACTCCCAGATGGCTGTAAAGGCTGGAGCTGCCCCAGTCTGAAGCCAGGAGCCAGGAGCCTCTTCTGGGTCTCCCACGCGTGTGTAGGGGCCCAAGGGCATGTACCATCTTCCACTGCTGTCCCAGGCCACATCAGAGAGCTGGATTGGAAAAGGAACATCCAGGACTAGAACCAGCGCCCATATGGATTGCTGACACTTCAGGCCAGGGTTAAGTTTATTCCAAGGTATTTGAATGTTTTTGTGGCTATTGTGAATGGGATTGATCTTAGCAGTTCTTTCTCAGCCGTGGCATTGCCTGTGTATACAAAGCTGTTGATTTTGTGCATTGATTTTATATCCTGCTACTTTTCCAAACTCTTCTATGAGTTCGAATAGTCTCTTAGTAGAGTTCTTTGGACCCCCTAAATAAAGAATCATATCATCTGCAAAGAGGTTTGAGTTCTTCCTTCCCAATTTGTATCCCTTTAATTTCTTTTTCTTGCCTAATAGCTCTGGCTAAAACTTCCAGAACTGTATTGAATAGCAGTGGTGAGAGTGGGCATCCCTGTCTGGTACCAGATCTCAGTGGAAATGCTTCCAACTTTTCCCCATTCAATAGGATGCTGGCCGTGGGTTTTTCATATATTGCTTTGATTGTATTGAGTTATGTTCCTTCTCTACCCAATTTGTTTAGAGTTTTCATCATGAAACGGTGTTGTATTTGATCAAATGCTTTCTCTGCGTCTATTGAGATAGTCATATTGATTTTCTTCTACAGTCTGTTAATGTGGTGTATCACGTTGATTGTTTTGTGAATGTTGAACCATCCCTGCATATCAGGGATAAATCCCACTTGGTCTGGGTGGATGATCTTTCCGAAGTGTTGTTGCATTCTATTGGCCAGAATTTTATTGAGGATTTTTGCGTCTATGTTCATCAGGGAAATTAGTCTGTAATTCTCTTTCAATGTTGCATCTTTCTCTGGCTTAGGGATTAAGGTGATGCTGGCTTCATAGAAAGAATTTGGGAGGATTCCCTCTTTTTCGATTGTTCTGAATAGTTTGAGAAGAATTGGAGTTAGTTCTTCTCTAAATGTCTGGTAGAATTCAGCAGTGAATCCATCTGGTCCTGGGCTTTTCTTTGTTGGGAGGGCCTTTATTACTGTTTCAATTTCTGTCTCAGTTATGGGTCTGTTTAGGTTTTCTATGTCTTCATGCTTCGATTTTGGTAGGTTTTATGTGTCCAGGAATCTATCCATTTCTGATAGATTTCCCTGTTTGCTGGCATACAAGTCCTTGTAGTAATTTCTGATGATTCTTTTTATTTCTGTGGTGTCTGTTGTTACCTTCCCTCCTTCATCCCGGATTTTATTGATTTGGGTCTCTTTTTTTAGTTAGTTGAGCCAATGGGGTGTCAATTTTGTTTATTTTTTCAAAAAACCAGCTCCTCGTTTGGCTGATCTTTTGTAATGTTTTTTTTTTTATTCAATCCTGTTGATTTCTTCTCTAATTTTAATTATTTCTCTTCTCCTGCTAGATGTGGATCTGGTTTGCTACAGTTTTTCTAGATCCTTGAGATGCATTGAAAGCTCATTTATTTGGTGCCTTTCCAAATTCTTGATATAGGCACCTATTGCTATAAACTTTCCTCTTAACACTGCTTTTGCTGTATCCCCTAAGTTTTGATATGTTGTGTTGTTATCCTCATTTCCAGAAAGTTTTTTATTTCTCTTTTGATTTCTTCTGTGACCCACTGTTCATTCAGGAGCATGTTGTTCAATCTCCATGTGTTTGTATATGCTCTAGGGCTTCCTGAGTTGCTAATTTTGAGCTTCATTCCATCTTACACAAAAATCCACTCAACATGGATTAAAGATCTAAATCTACGACCCAACACCATCAAATTATTAGAGAACATTGGGGAAACCCTGCAAGATATAGACACAGGCAAAAACTTCTTTGAAAAGACCCCAGAGGCACAGGCAGTCAAAGCCAAAATTAACAATTAGGATTACATCAAATTGAGAAGTTTCTGTACTGCAAAAGAAACAGGAAAGTGAAGAGGCAAACCATAGGATGGGAAAAAAAATTTGCAAACTATGCAACCGATAAAGGATTAATAATCAGAATCTACAAAGAGATCAAGAAATTCCACAACAACAAAACAAACAACCCACTTAAGAAATGGGCCAAGGACCTCAATAGACATTTTTCAAAAGAGGAAATCCAAATGACTAGCAGACACATGAAAAAATGTTCAGGATCACTAGCAATCAGGGAAATGCAAATCAAAACCACAATGAGGTTTCACCTCACCCTGGTTATAATGGCTCACATACAGAAATCTACCAACAACAAATGCTGGCGAGGATGTGGGGAAAAAGGGACACTAACCCACCGTTGGTGGAAATGCAAACTGGTAAAGCTACTGTGGAAGTCAGTCTGAAGATTCCTCAGAAACCTGAACATAACCCTACCATACAATCCAGCCATCCCACTCCTTGGATTTTACCCAAAGGAAATTAAATTGGCAAATAAAAGAGCCATTTGCACCTCAATGTTTATTGCAGCTCAATTCACAATAGCTAAGACCTGGAATCAACCTAAATGCCTATCAACAGTAGACTGGATAAAGAAATTATGGGACATGTACTCTATAGACTACTATACAGCTGTCAAAAACAATGAAATCCAGTCATTTGCAACAAAATGGAGAAATCTGGAAAACATTATGCTGAGTGATATAAGCCAGTCCCAAAGGGACAAATATATGTTCTCCCTGATCGCTGACAACTAACTGAGCACCTAAAAGGAAACCTGTTGAAATGAAATGGACACTATGAGAAACAATGACTTGATCAGCCCTTGTCCTTACTGTCAAGAAACCACTTACTACTTTATTTCTTTTAGTATTTTTTTGTTCTACTTAATACTATTGGTTGAACTTTTTAATTAGCACACAATTATTCTTAGGTGTTTAAATTTAACAGAAAAGTGATCTCTGTTAAATATAAGAGTGGGAATAAGAGAGGGATGAGATGTACAGTTCGGCACATGCTCAATCGGACTAACCTCTAATGGTAGAGTTAGAAATGTACCAGATAATTGCAATTCAGTTGCATCAAGGTGGCATGTACCAATCCCATCTCACTAGTCCAAGTGATCAATTTCTGTTCACCATTGATCATAATGATAGGACTAAGAGTCAAAGGGATCACATAAAGAAGACTAGTGTCTGCTAATACTAGCTGATATAATTAAATAGGAGAGAACAATCCAACATAGGAAACGGGATACACAGCAGACTCATAGAATGGCAGATGTCCTAAATAGCACTCTAGCCTCAGAATCAGCCCTTAAGGCATTCAGATCTGGCTGAAAAGCCCATGAGAGTATTTCAGGCATGTAATGCCACTACCCCCTGGGGGAAAAAAATGACCTAAATGAAAGATCTCTGTGAGTGTGGTCCCAGTAGGAAGAATGGGCCATCAAAGAAGGAGGTACCTTTCTCTGAAGGGAGGAGAGAACTTCCACTTTGACTATGACCTTGTCTAAATAAGAACCTAGTTGGTGAACTCAAGAGGCTTCCATAGCCTTGGCAACTCATATAAGAGCCTTGGGTGATTACTGATGCCCTAAAAAAGAGCGTAAATTGTTAAATCGACAACAGGAGTCACTGTGCACTTACTCCCCATGTAGGATCTCTGTCCTTAATGTGTTGTACTATGTGAATTAACGGTATAACTAATACTCAAACAGTACTTTATACTTTGCGTTTCTATGTGGGTGCAAACTGTTGAAATCTTTACTTAATATATACTAAATTGATCTTCTGTATATAAAGATAATTGAAAATGAATTTTGATGTGAATGGATGGGAGAGGAAGTGGGAAATGGGATGGATGCAGATGGGAGGGTGAGTATGGGTGGGATAAAACCGCTAAAATCCAAAAACTGTACTTTGGAAATTTATATTTACTAAATAAAAGTTTAAGAATAATATGTAATAATGTGAGTACTAGAAAAAGCATGAGCTAGTGCCTTGATAACCTGACTATTGGCAAAACTTACCCAAGTACTAGCTAAAATTCAGAGGAGTTAAAGGAGAAATGACTGACAAATTTTGTTGCATAGAATTTTTGTAAATGATCTCAGAATAAGCAAATAAGATAAATGATAAACTGAGGAAACATTTACATGTCCTGTTGCAGACACAAGGTGATATCCCAAGTATATAAGTGACCTTTAAAAAAATTCAACTGTCAGCCGGCGCCGCGGCTCACCAAGCTAATCCTCCACCTTGCAGCGCCGGCACACCGGGTTCTAGTCCCGGTTGGGGCGCCGGATTCTGTCCCGGTTGCCCCTCTTCCAGGCCAGCTCTCTGCTGTGGCCAGGGAGTGCAGTGGAGGATGGCCCAAGTGCTTGGGCCCTGCACCCCATGGGAGACCAGGATAAGCACCTGGCTCCTGCCATCGGATCAGCGCGGTGCGCTGGCCGCAGCGCGCTAGCCGCAGCGGCCATTGGAGGGTGAACCAACGGCAAAGGAAGACCTTTCTCTCTGTCTCTCTCTCTCACTGTCCACTCTGCCTGTCAAAAAAAAAAAAGTATAAAAAAAAATTCAACTGTCCATGAGGCTGGAGACTTAGGGCAATAGACCTTTATGTATGTTGGTGTGGTTGCAAAATGGACAGCTCCTTTGAAGATGACTTTGAATCCAGTTAAATTTTGTAAACATTTCCTTTTTGACTCTGCAAGCCTACTTTTAGGAGCCTTTATCAAGAATACAGTAGAAACAAGGGCCAGTAAGTAAAGCTGAGGCTTGTATTACTGACATCCCATATTGGAGTGCTGCTTCAGGTCCCCACTGTTCTGTTTCTGGTGCAGCTCCCTGCTAATGCACCTGGGGAAGCAGCAGATTATGGCCCAAGTATTTGGACCCCTGTCCATCCATGTGGAAGATCTGGCTGGAGTGCTGAGCTCTTGGCATTAGCTTGGCCCTGCCTGGGATTTTGCAGCCATTTTGGGAATGATTCAGTGGATGGAAGATTCTTTCTGTTTCTGTCTCTCTCTCTCTCACTCTGCCTTTCAAACAGATAAATAAATATGTTTATTTATTTGTAAGGCACAGTGACAGAGAGGTAGAGGCAGAGAGAGAGAGATGTCTTGTATCTGCTGGTTCATTCTCCAAATGGCTACAATGGCTGGGGCTGGTCCCATCCAAAGCCAGGAGCCCGGAGCTTCTTCTGGATTTCCCACATTGGATTAGGTACCCAAGCACTTGGGCCATCCTCTACTGTTTTACCAGGACATAGCAGAGAGCTGAGTTGGTAGTGGAGTAGCTGGGACTTGAACTGGCACCCAAATGGGATGCTGGCACTACCGTTGTTGGCTTTACCCAGTAGGCCACAGCGCTAGTCCCAAATAAATCTTTTTTAAAAAGTAGAAAAATGCAAAAATTCCCAAAGAAATAGGTCTACTTATTTTTCAGTATACTTGAAATAATGCACATGTTCATCCTTAAAGGTCTTGAAGAAAGAATGGTACATACAGAATATGCAACATGGTAGAGGAGTGCAAATATCTGCACCTGCAATGGCAGATTAACCTGTAAATAATATTCCACAAGCAAACAAAGGCATATCACATGCTACTGTTTACCTGATAAGTGAGGAGATATGACTATATAGCTCTTTATTTATATTGAAAGAAAACCATGGTATGATAAGCTATAAAACTTTAAAAACAATTTTACCTGTAGTAGATGGAGAGATACCAAAATACCTATTTTTGTAGGTTTCACTTTAGAACCATTTAAATATTTTTGCAACCTTGAAACAAAATTAATGTTAAGTTTAGGAAATTTCTAGTGAGCAAATGTATTTACTCAATGGCAGAACCACATGAAAGAAACTTCTAAATTGGTTTAAACATAATATGGCACTTGGATAGCTGTATATTCTTGGTGTATTATTCCTTTATGAACAAAAGACTTGCAAAAAACTCACATGGATTTTTTTTAAAGATTTATTTATTTATTTGAAAATCAGAGTTACACAGAAGGAGAGGCAGAGAGAGAGAGAGAGAGAGAGAGAGAGAGAGAGAGAAAGAGGTCTTCCATCTGATGGTTCACTCCCCAATTGGCTGCAACGGCTGGAGCTGCGCCGATCCGAAGCCAGGAGCTAGGAGCTTCTTCCAGGCCTCCCACATGGGTGCAGGGGCACAAGGACCTGGGCCATCTTCCACTGCTTTCCCAGGCCATAGCAGAGAGCGGGATCTGAAGTGGGGCTGCTGGGTCTCGAACCGGCGCCCATATGGATTGCTGATGCTTCAGGCCAGGGCGTTAACCTGCAGCGCCACAGCGCCGGCCCCCTCACATGGATTTTTATAATGATATTTTTATTACTGGTATTTATGGTGCTTTGAGACCATGATATTTGTCTTGAGATAGAAATCAAATGTTTAATTATGTAGCTATTATTTACAACTGAGATTTATGGTATGACTGAAAGGATACAGATTGTTGAGGTTAGGTAAAAATCTTTTAGTATTAATTTTGTATTGAGTTAATATAACCTCATTTTAACTTTGTATTTTCTTTTGTGTGCAGAGTTTTAAAACAGTTTTAGTAACAGAGACCAGTCCAGTAACAGTAAACATCTGCTTCATGTAGATTGTGGTATTTAAATTTCATTTGCTTGCCATAGAGACCCAGAACTCCTGTGAACATTGCTTGGTTTCGCTCTGAAAAAAAACTCACATAAAAGATTGGGTAGTTCTTACTTCAGGAACCCGGGAAGCTGTGAACAACTAGGATTCTGCCACTCAGGCAGCACTAGCTTGAACCAGTGGGAAAGTCAGCAGATCAACCAAGATGACTATATCCATCCAGGGTGGCTCTGAAAATGAAACTGTGGTAGAAACACAGCCTACAAAAGCAGGCTAAGATTTAACACGTTAAACCTAAAAAGTGACTGCTGAAATAAATATTGGAATGGAACTCAGAATATTCTCACATATCAACAGAATATCTAAAAATACTACCAAATAATCACTTGTCATACTGAGTAACAAGAAAATTAGGTAACACAATCAGCTTAACACCAACAGTGAAATGAATCAGACATATGGAAAGATTAACAAGGATTTTAAAAATGGCATCATAGCTGTTCTTCAGCATTCATTGTTGAAACAAAGTAACAATAGAAAGTATCAGCAAGAAAATAGGTATTAAAAAATTCTCAGGGGCCAGCGCTGTGGTGCGGCGGGTTAAAACCCTATCCTGAAGCGCCAGTATCCCATATGGGCGCCGGTTCTAGTCCTGGCTGCTCATCTTCCAATCCAGCTCTCTGCTATGGCCTGGGATAACAGTAGAGGATGGCCCAAGTCCTTGGGCCCCTGCACCCACGTGGGAGACCCAGAAGAAGCTCCTGGTTCCTGGCTTCAGATTGGCGCAGCTCCGGCTATTGCAGCCATCTGGGGAGTGAACCAGCAGATGGAAGACCTCTTTCTCTGACTCTACATCTTTGTGTAACTCTGTCTTTCAAATAAATAAATCTTTAAAAAAAAAATCTTAGGGCTGGTGTTGTGAAATAGTGGGTTAATTTGCAGTTTGGGATGCCTGTATCCCATAATAGAGTGCCTGTTCTAGTGCCACCCACTCTACTTCCAATCCAGCTCCCTTACAGTGCACCTGGGAAGCAGCAAACTAAGGTACTTGAGTCCCTGCTGCCCAATTTCAAGAATCAGGTATATCTCCTGACTTTGGCTTGGCTCAGGTCCGGCTGTTGTGGCCACTTTGGGAGTGAATCAGCAGATGGAAGATCTTTCTCTCACCCTCTTTCTCATGCTGCCTTTCAAATAAGTAAGTCATAAAAAATAAATATTTTTCAACAAAAGTCTCAAATGGATATCACAAAAATGAGACAATAATGGAAAGAACAAAATTGTTGATGAATTCATTTGTAGAATGGACATAATAGAATATAAAATCAACTAACTGTGAAAAAGAATTCACTTGGTTGGAACAATAGAGTAGAGAAGAAAAAAGCTGTGAATGGATCCAGAGAGACCTGTGTGAAAATAACAAAAGATCCATCATTTGAATCATTATATTTTTAGATGAATAGGAGAAACAATGTTTTGCTGAAGAATATCTGAGGAAATAATGGTTAAAAATTTCTCAAATATGGGCCGGTGCCGTGGCTTAACAGGCTAATCCTCTGCCTTGCGGCGCCGGCACACCAGGTTCTAGTCCCAGTCGGGGTGCCGGATTCTATCCCGGTTGCCCCTCTTCCAGGCCAGCTCTCTGCTATGGCCCGGGAAGGCAGTGGAGGATGGCCCAAGTCCTTGGGCCCAGCACCTGCACGGGAGACCAGGAGAAGCACCTGGCTCCTGGCTTCGGATCAGTGTGATGCGCCGGCCGCAGCAGCCATTGGAGGGTGAACCAATGGCAAAAAGGAAGACCTTTCTCTCTGTCTCTCTCTCTCTCGCACTATCCACTCTGCCTGTCAAAAAAAAAAAAAAATCTCAAATATGGTGAAAGACAGTGATCAAGACACTGAACACACTCCACTGAACAGCCTCCAAGCCAGGTAAGCCTAAATAGGCACACCATAAATACTGTAATGAGACTTGTGAATACTACAGATAAAGATGGTGTATTGTAAACAGCAGGCGAGAAATGACATTACTCATAGGGCAATACCAATTCAGAGGGCAGCAGGTTTCTCTTCTGAAACTATGGAAGCCAAGGTCTACCCAGAGATATGTTGTATAAAATTTACAGAAACACACACATTCACTACACACACACAAAATTAAACTGGATAAGTCTTTGTAAGATGAGTGAATGGTGTCAATATCAATTTCCTGACTATATTATGCTGTAAAATTGCCAAATGTACTACTACAGAAAATGGGCAAAATTTACAAGGAATCCCTTCTCTTTGTAAAATCTCTTCATTTACTTTTGAAATGTATATAGAATCAGCTCAATATTTTGAAGATTGGAAGGGTAAGGGTAAAAATCAAGCTTTAGTATGTTTTCCCTGAATGATCTGATCTTAATAACCAAGTGATTGATGAAGGAAAGTTTCTTTTTAGAGAAGTATTCCAACTAGTAAATGAAGAATGAATGATGGAACTAGGATGTCCTTATTTTGTAACTTCCAGCATTGATTTACTAATGATCATTAGAACCTTATAATGCAAAAAGAGAAGCATTCAGATGATAATTATACCCAGGTACCTTTCATTATTGTTACAAAGAATTATTGTTTAAAGCTTAAGGACTGGGGCAGGCATTTGTTCTAGTAATTAAAATAATATGAGAAATAGGAGCACTATTTATTCAGTGATATACCATTAAGGAATTTTTTAGTTTTTAAGATATGATAAATATATTGCAGTTATGGTTACAAGATATAAATCACTGAAGAAATAGATACTGCATTATTTCTAGAGAATGTGATACATACCTTGGGATAATTTGAGTGGAGTGGTGTCTTTGAGTATTGGTGAAAAGGATACATCATGTTAGGATTTAACAATTAAACCTGAATCGTGGGTATCAGTTTATTGTCCTAATCTATCTGTGTTTTTGGGTAGGTTTGAAAATTTCCAAAGAAGGTTAAAAAGGAAGAAGTGAGGCCAAAAGGGAGGAAAAGGGAAGAAAGAGGAAGGTTTGAGGGGAGACAGAATTATTTTCAATGAGATTCAATATCATTGCTATCTTGATTTAATAGAAAGTTATGTTCAACACACTTCTCCACTTTTATGCATTAAAACATAGGCATAAAATAGTCCCTTTTTAAAAAAAAAAATCTGCTTGCAAGAAATATTCCTGAAATTCTCTGTTGTGATTATTTTCTTTGCATTTGTTCAAGTGCAAATGTGATGAGAATAAAACATATAACCTTGCATTGGAGCCTTGGAATTCTAGCGTGTATGTAATTTGCATCCACATAATGTTTATGTATATAAAATATGAAAACATATACATCTATCTCTTTGACATTTCGTTTATTTTACATTCATGCAATTGTTTTTGAATAACTAAATCCTACATTTACTTATAATACATCCTTCCTTAGAATATGTAGTTTGTATATTCTTTTGGCTAGACCGTTATCTTTTTTACTTTTTTCTTCATTGTCCAACTGAATATTGGCTGCTTAAATCCTAAATTAATCATAGTAAACTATTCTAATGGTCTAGGATTCCATATTCAAATTATTTCCCAGAGATACTATCATTCTAAATTTAAGTGTGTGTTAAAGAACCAGTAATGGTGTTATTTTTAGTGTGTGTGTTTTCTGTTAGCATCTCTCTTGGTAATTTAAATAGTTCTTAATTCTAGTAGTTTATTTTGTCAGTGACCATTTTGTGGGTTGAATTTAAATTAAAATGCTTATTGCCCAGTTTTATTTTAATGTAAAAGAAAATGAGAGAAGAAATAGTATCTGTGCTTATAAAGGAGTGGGATGAGTGAACTTGTGGTGGACTGTAGTGTGTTGACTATGCTGGTGTTCATACTAATCTATATTTCTGATAAGATACATGAAATTAAATGCATGCTGGTAAAATCAGAAGAGGTCTGTGGAGTGTAACAATGTCAGTAGCCTGGTTGTGATATTAGTGGCAATTGTGCAAAATGGTACCTGTGGAAAATGGAGCCAAGGATGTAAGTGATCTGTGTCTTATTTCTCTTGTAACCGCACATGAGTCTATAATTATCTTCAATAAAAAGCTAAAAAGCATTTTTTAAAAATATTTTTGAGTTGGAAATAACCGTTAGGAGAAAAGAAGATGTTATCAAGTAATAAACACTTTTTATCTAATTTCTAATTTTTCATATTTTGGACCTTTAAAAATTTTTTCATTAGCATGATTCTTGACTGAGTTCTTAAAAACAGTGTTTAGCCAGGAAAAGTCCATCACTTGGAAGATGCTTTAGAACTTATGTACAAAATTTTGTGTGGACTGAGAGACAACCATAGTTTTTGGAGTAGAGGAGAGTCCTTTCATACCTAATTTATTCTTAACCTCCTCAATTATAAATGAAAGAACAGAGCCAAAAATGTTAAGTGATTTTTCCAAGGATCTACTGTGTGAACTCAGCATTGATTGATTTTGTCTCCCTTTTGTCTCTTGCCACCTTTATCCCGCCTCATCTGTCATTCTGTATGGTTTCACTTCTGTTTTAAAATTTTTCCTTTTCTCTTAGTTTAATTCTGTCCAAAGTTTTCATAAGGATAGTAAAAATAATTAGTCTTTTTATATCATACATTTTTAGATGATATTATTAATATGATTTAAAAAACCCTGTTATACCTGGGTATTTTGCTTTATGTATTTGTGTTACTGTACCTCCCTTTGAATTTTTTTCTTTTATAGAGGTAGCTCTAAGTATAGTGGGGTGCACAAAATAAGCAAGCAGCTCATACAAGGTATCCAAGCAAATGTAAGAAACGCACGAGACTCAGGGAAAAGTTGAAGAGCATGAGCCTGAAGTCATACTGCTCAGGTTAGAGTCCAAGTTCTACCACACTGTGACCTTCAAAGACTTCCCCTAGAAAGAAGTTCCTTAGTTGCCTCATTTATTCAGTGTTGGTGATAATATTATTTACCTGGTAAAGTAGTTGTGTCAAATGCACTGATTATATCTATATATACATCTACATCTATCTATATCTATCTATATCTGTATCTATATAAAGTAATTGAGCAGTAGGTAGAAAGTATTCAATAAATGTTAACTACTGTTTTTATACAAACTTAATAGTTTGGTTTACTCCTACCAGTCATTTCTTCGTCCAGGGGCTGAGTAAAGGAAGAGAAGTTTGACAATAAAGATATGGTCAGGAGTACAAACACAAGGAACCCATAAACCCTCTTTGGGTATTTGTAATGTCAAGGGCAAGTTGATGTGTAGAGGACATGTGATCTCTCTCTCTTTTTAAAGATTTATTCTTTATTTAAAAGGCAGAGTTACAGAGAGAGGTAGAGACAGAAGTCTTCCATCCACTGGTTCACTCCCCAAATGGCCACTATGGCCAGAGCTGAGCCTGTCTGAAGCCAGGAGCCAGGAGCTTCTTCCGGATCTCCCACATGGGTGCAAGGGCCCCAGGATTTGGGCCAGCCTCTGCTTCTTTTCCAGTCACATTAGCAGAGAACTGGATTGGAGGAGCAGCCAGGACTTGAACTGGCGTGCATTTGGGAGGCAGGTGTTGTATGCCAGGGCTTTAACCAGCTGTGCCACAGAACTGACCTCAACATGTAATCTCTCTAAGTTGGTCTACATCTGACCTGGTTTTCTTGAATCTTGAACCTTTGGTTAATTGTTCTTTCCACTAGTATTTGATGTCTACAACAATGCCAGTTTCTGTTTTTGAAGCTAGAAATAGAACAGTGAATAAAATGCACAAAAATTTTTGCTGCTGAGTTGCTTATATCCTATTGGCAGGAGACAGACAGTAAGTAAACACAAAAAAAGTAAATTACAGAGTATGTTGCAATGTAGTAATTGCCATAGGGAAAAAGCAAGGAAGGAACACTGGGGAGTGAGTTGTGCCAGTGGAGGCAAAGTATAATTTTAAGTAAGATCAGAGTAGGCTGCATTGAGAAGATGCCATTGGAGCTGAGGATGGAAGAGAACAATTCATGTGGATATCTGGAGAAGAGGGTCTCAAACCATGTGAAGAACCATTGCAAAGGCCCTGAGGTAGCAATATGCCCAGCCTGTTTGCAGGACAGCAAGGAAGTCAGTGTGGCTGGAGCAGGGTGAGCAGGAAGGAATGTGGTTATAGAGTTTGAGAGAGAGAGGAATCAGGGATGATAGCAGAGGTTTGGGCTGCGCCCACACGAACAGCTGAAGCCATAGGCTGTCACGGATCAGAAGACTAATGGTGAGGAAGGAAAGAACATTCATGGGAAAAAGTGAACTGAATGTTGGATCTAGATAAAATTTAAAACAGCCCTTTGCCAGTCTGCCTGTCTCGGGGCAGGAAAGCTTAGTCTCTCGGAAAACTTCTCTGACATTTAGGGAGAAGATAGCGTGTGCTTCTTCAAGGCAGAAGAAAAGACTCATGTCCCCTGGTTCCTCTGCTCCTGAGTTACAGTCTTCATCCCCTTGTCTATTGGTTCTCCTGCTGGCCTTTTCTGCAGGGCTGGAGGCTGCCGCTGGTGCATCTTGACATGTGCTGCCATTTGTCCTGGGAAGTTGTTCCCTGTATCTCTGGGTAATTTGATCTCACTTCCTCTTCCACTGCTACCCTTTGCTCCTCTGAGATCTGGATATGTGTCCAAGTTGATTGTATGGAACTGTCTGTCCTGCAGTCTCTCTACAGTCATGGCTGCCTCTGATGTAGGTGACTCAGCCAGGTTCTCATCTCTTCTCTGTTAGACTACATAGGAACCAAAGGTTCACCAGCCAGTTTTATCTTGGGTCCTGCTTCCCACCGGTGCTTTCCTGCAAGGTGATTTAGCTTTGTGCTCAGGGGGTCCAGGAGGTAATTTCTTTCCAGAGTCTGAGACAGGGAACAGGAAACTGGGGCCCTGACACAGTGAGCTTTGTCATTAGCAGAACACAGAGATGGATAATCAGTTCATGTGTGAGACAATTTCTTTCTGCTTTCATGCTCTTTCCTGTCCTCCTTGGAGACATGAAAAGGGTAGACCCTCCCATATGTCATACCTTCTTCCCGTTTGGCTATCTCTGATGCTAAAGCCACACATTCAGCAAAACAGGCCTGTCCCTAGACACTTCTAAAACAGGATATAAAGAAAGAGTATTTTACTCAAGTTGATATCTGTTCTACAAGTCTATTTTGCTTGATAGCTCCTATTTTACATTCAAGAAGCTGAATATTAACAATATTCTCTCCAAATTCTTTATGTCTCAAATCCTGTATTACTAATCCAAAACAAAACTCTTACTTGGTAATCATAATTTCCACTCAGATGTATACATGGAATGACAAGGCCAACACCCATCTACTCAAGAAAAAACAAAAGGGAAAAGAAGCTCTACTAACTGAAAAGTGCTCAAGTGCAGTATATGTGATCTCTGCAATGTGGCTTGTTATTACTTCTGGTCAGTCAGTGAAGGAAGATGGAGCTAACATATGTCTGAGGGGCTGGCTATGTGATTTATCATTTATGGTACATAGGTATCATTTTTTGTTTAATCCATTTTTTACCACTATCCTGCTGCTGTTTACAGTTTAGTCTCTTTTTAGTCGTTACCATGTAATCCTCTTCTCTTTTGTCACCTTGTTCTAGTGA